>NC_057828.1:57968234-59218234 GCF_910594005.1 Cervus elaphus
AGATGGCTATAAGAGACAAAGGACACTATATAATGATCAAGGGATCAATCCAAGAATAATATATAACAACTATAAATATATATTGACCCAACATAGAAGCACCTCAATAGATAAGCCAAATGTTAAAAAACATAAAAGGAGAAATTGACAGTAACAAAATAATAGTGAGGGACACTAACACCCCACTTATATCAATGGGGTATAACACCCCACTTATAACACCCCACAAATATCTGTCTGGATAGACCATCCAGACAGAAAATAAATAACGAAACACAGGCCTTAAATGACACATCAGACCTGATATTTATAGAGCATTCAAGCCCAAAACAGAATACACATCCTTTACAAGTGCACTTGGAACATCCTCCTGGATAGATCCCATGCAGGGGCACAGAGCAGATGGTGGTCAGTTTGAGAAAACTGAAATCATATCAAGCATCTTCTATCATGAGGCTATGAAGCTAGAAATCAAGTAAATGGAAAAACACACACACACACACACACTGAGATAAAACAATATGCTATTAGACAATCAAAGAATCACTGAAGAAGTCAAAGAAGAAATCAGAAAATATCTGGAGACAAATGAAAATGAGATATAGCAAAAGCACTTCTAAGAGGGAAGTTAATAGTGATACAAGTTTATCCCAGGAAACAAGAAAATCTTAAATAAACAACCTAACATTACACCTAAAGCAACCAGCGAAAGAAGAAGAAATAAAAATCAAACTTAGTAGAAGAAATCATAAAAGTCAGGGCACAAACGAATTAAGAGACTAAACAATAAAAAAGAGCAATGAAAGTAAAAGCAGGTTTTGTTTTTTTTTTTAAGATAAACAAAATTTACAAATCTTCAGACTCATCAAGAAAAAAAGGGAGAGAGCCAAAATCAGTAAAATCATAAATGAAAAAGGAAAAGTTACAACCGACACCACAGAAATACAAAGGATCATAATAGACTAGTATGAGCAACAATGTCCCAATAAAATGTGTAACCTAATTGAAATGGACAAATTCTTTGAATGGTATAATCTCGCAAGACTGAACCAGGAGGAAACAGAAAATTACTAATACTGAAATAAAACCAATTATTTAAAAACTGCCAATAAGAAAAGTCTAGGAACTGATGGCTTCACAGAAGAATTCTACCAAACATTCAGAGGTGAGTTAACACCAATCCTTCTGAAACTATTCCAAACAATTGCAGAGGAAAGAACATTTCTGAACTTATTCAATGAGGCCACCATCACCCTGATACCAAAACCAGATAAAGACATCACAAAAAAAGAAAATCACAGGCCAGTATCACTGATGAACATGGATGCAAAAATTCTCAACAAAATTCTAGCAAACAGAAGCCAACAACACATTAAGGATCAAGTTGGGTTTATCCAAGGATGCACGGATTCTTCAATATACACAAGTCAATCAATATGATATACCACATTATTAAAAGATAAAAATCATATGAAAATCTCAATAGATACAGAGAAAGCTTTTAACAAAATTCAGCACCAATTTATGACAAAAACTCTTCAGAAAATGGACACAGAAGGAACCTACCTCAACATAATAAAGGCCATATATGATAAACCCACAGCAAACATTCTCAATGGTGAAAAACAAAGTATTTCCTCTAAGATAAGTAATAAGACAAGTGTGCCCACTCTTGCCACTATTACTCAACATAGTTTTGGAAATGCTGGCCATGGCAATCAGAGAAGAAAAATAAAAAGAATCCAGACTGGAAAATAAGTAAAACTTTCACTGTTCGCAGATAACACAATACTACACATAGAAAACTCTAAAGATATTATCAGAAAATTACAAGAGCTAATCAGTAATTTTAGCAAAGTTGCAGGCTGCAAAATCAATACACAGAAATCCCTTGCATTACTATACACTAGCAATGAATAATCAGAAAGAGAAATTAAGGAATTAATCCCATTCGCCATTGCAATAGGAAAATAAAATACCTAGCAATAAACCTATTTAAGGAGACAAAAGACCTGTACTCAGAGAACTATCAGATATGGATGAAAGAAATCAAAGATGACATAAACAGATGGAGAGATATACCATGTTCCTAGATTAGAAGAATAAACACTGAAAATGACTATACTACCCAAAACAATCTACAGATTCAATGCAATTCCTATCAAATTACCAATGGCATTTTTCACAGAACTAGAGCAAAAAACTTCACAATTCATATGGAAACACAGAAGACCCCAAATACTCAAAGCAATCATAAGAAAGAAGAATGGAGTTAGAGGAATTAACTTTCCTGACTTCAGATTATACTACAAAGCTACAGTCATCAAGATAGTATGGTACTGGCACAAAAACAGAAATATAGTCTAATTGAACAAAATAAAAAGCCCAGAAATAAACTCATGTACCTATGGGCACCTTGTTTTTGACAAAGGAGGCAAAACTATATAATGAAGAAAAGATAATCTCTTCAATAACTGGTGCTGTGAAAACTGGACAGCTATATGTAGAAGAATGAAATTAGAACACTTCTTAATACTGTACACAAAGAGAAACTCAAAATGGATTAAAGACCTAAATGTAAGACCAGAAACTACAAACCTCCTAGAGGAAAACACAGGCAGAATACTCTTTGACATAAATCACAACAAGATTCTCTATGACCCACCTCCTAGAGTAGTGGAAATAAAAACAAAAATACACAAACAGGATCTAATTAAACTTAAAAATTTTTGCACAGCAAAGGAAACCATAAACAAGGTGAAAAGACAACCCTTAGAATGGGAGAAAATAATTGCAAATGAAGCAACTGACAAAGGATTCATTTCCAAAATATACAAGCAGCTCATGCAGCTCAATATCAGAAAAACAAAGAACCCAATCAAAAAATGGGCAGAAGACCTAAACAAACATTTCTCAAAGAAGATATACAGATAGCTAATAAACACATGAAAAAAAAATGTTCAACATTGCTTATTATTAGAGAAATGCAAATCAAACTACAATGAGGTACTACCTCACACTAGTCAGAACGGCCACCATCAAAAAATCTATGAACAATAAATGCTAGAGAGGATGTGGAGAAAAGGAAACCCTCTTGCACTGATGGTCGGAATGTAAATTAATATAGCCACTGTGGAGAACAATATGGAGATTTCTTTAAAAACTAAACTACCATATGACTCAGCAATCCCACTATTGGGCATATACCCTGAGAAAACCACAATTCTAAAAGACACATGTATCCCAATGTTCACTCCTGCACTATTTTCAATAACCAGAACACGGCAGCAACCTACATGTCCACTGACAGATGAATGGATAAAGAAGTTGTGGTTCATATATACAACAGAATATTACTCAGCCACAAAAGGATTGAATTTGAGTCAGTTCAAGTGAGGTGGATGAACTTAGAGCCTGTAAGTCAGAATATTAATACTGTATATTAACACATATATATGTGGAATCTAGAAAAATGGTACTGATGACCCTGTTTGTAGGCAGCAATAGAGAAGCAACACAGAGAACAGACTTGCAGACACAGCATGGAAAGGAGAAGGTGGGACGAATTTAGACTGTAGGACTGAAACATATATATTGCCATATGTAAAACAGATAGCCAGGGGCAATTTGCTATATGATGCAGGGAGCTCAACCTGTGCACGGAAACAACCTAGAGTGGGAGGGAGGTTCAAGAGGGAGGGGACGTATGTGCACCCACAGCTGATTCATGTTGACGAATGGCAGAAACCCACAGAACACTGTAAAGTATTACCCTCTAGTTAAAAACAAATAATTTTTAAATAAGAAAAAGAAATTCAACATCCATTTATGATAAAAATTCTCCAGAAAGTGAGCACAGAGAAAACACATTTCAGTGCAATAAAACCACAGCTAACATCATCATACTCAATGGTGAAAAGCTGAAAACATTTCCTCTAAGATCAGAAATAATCAATAAAAATTTTAAAGTCCTAGCCAAATCAGAAAAGAAAAAAAGGAATCCAAATCAGAAAGGAAGAAGTAAAACTGCCACTGTTTACAGAAGACATGATACTACACATAGAAAATCATAAAGATGCCACTAGAAAGCTACTGAGGCTCATCAATGAACTTGATAAAGTTGCAGGATAGAAAATTAATACACAGAAATCTGTTGCATTTCTCTACACTAACTACAAAAAATCTGAAAGAGAATTAAGAAAACAACCCTATTTATCATTGCATCAAAAAGAATAAAATACCACCCTTGTGGCTCAGATAGTAAAGACTCTGCCTGCAATGCGAGAGACCTGGGTTTGATCCCTGGGTTGGGAAGATGCACTGAAGGGACAGGCTATCCACCCCAGTATTCTGGCCTGGAGAAGTCCATGGACTGTATAGTTCACAAAGAGCCAGACACAACTGAGCCCCTTTCAGTTCACTTCAAATCTGCTGAGGGCTTCCCTGGTGGCTCAGTGGTAAAGAACCTACCTGCCAATGCAGGAGACATGGGTTCAATCCCACCATCAGGAAGATCCTCTGGAGAAGGAAACGGCATCCCACTCCAGTATTCTTTTTTTTTTTTCCACTCCAGTATTCTTGCCTGGGAAATCCCATGGACAGAGGGGCCTGGTGGGCTATAGTCCATGGGGTCTCAAAAGAGTTGGACACAACTTAGCAAGAATAAACTAAATAAACTAAAAAAACACAACTAAACAAGAATAAAACCTACCAAAAGAGGCAAAAACCCGTACTTCAAAAACTGTAAGACCTTGATGAAACTGAAGATGGCACAACACATGGAAAAATATACCATGTTCTTGGATTGGAAGAATCAATATTGTGAAAATTAACAATTTTATTGTGAAAATTACTAATACTATCCAGGGCAATCTATAGACTCAATGCAATCCCTATCAAATTATGAGTGGTATTTTTCACAAACTAAAACAAATCTTTTATTTGTTTGGAATTATAAAAGACCCTGAATAGCCAAAGTGATCTTGACAAAGAAAAATGGAGATAGATGAAATCAGACTCCCTGGCTGCTGACAATACTGCAAAGCTACAGTAATCAATAGAATATGGTCCTGGCACAAAAACAGATTAATGGAACAGGACTGTAAGTCCAGCAATAAACCCCTGCACTAGGGTGAATTCATCTAGGACAAACAAAGAATATACAATGGAGAAAAGACAATCTCTCCAGGAAATGGTCCCAGGAAAAGCTGCACTGCTACATTTTCCTAGAGGAAGATATAGGCAGAACAGTCTTTGACATAAATTGTCTCTGACATAAATTGCAGCAATATGTTTTTGGGCCCATCTCCTAGAATAATGGAAATAAAAACAAAACTAAACAACTGGGACCAAGTCAAACTTATAAAGTTTTGCACAACAAAGGAAACCTATAAACAGAAAGACAACTCATGGGCGGGGAGAAAACATTCACAAGCGATGGTACTGACAAGGGCTTGATTTCCAAAATATACAAACAGCACACACAGCTCACTAACATAAAAACTAACAACCCAATTAAAAAATGGGCAAAAGATTTAAATATACATTTCTCCAGAGAAGACATACAGATGGCCAAAAAGCACACAAAAAGCTCAACATGATTAATTCTCAGAGAAAGGCAAATCAAAACTACAATGAGTTATCACCTGATACCAGTCAGGATGGCCATCATCAAGAAGCCTACAAATAGTAAGTGCTGGAGAGAATGTGGAGAAAAGGGAACCCTCCTATACTGCTGGGTCAGAATGTAAACTGGTATAGCCACTATGGAGAACAGCATGCAGTTTCCTTAAAAATCTAAAAACAGAATTACCAGCAATACGATCCAGCAATTCCACTCCAGGGCATATACCTGAAGAAAACCATAATTCAGAAAGATACATGCACTCCAATGTTCACTGCAGCACTATTTACAATAGCCAGGATATGGAAGCAACCTAAATGTCCATCAACAAGGGAATGGATAAAGACGTTGTGGTACATATATGTGTATGTATGTATGATGTAATATTACATAAAAAAGAATGAAATACTGCCAACTGCAGAGACATGGATGGACCCAGAGGCTGTCATACTCAGTGAAGTGAGTTAGACAGAGAAGGACAAACATCCTGTGATACCACTTATATGTGGAATCTAAAAATATCGTATAAACTTATTTATACAACAGTCACATGTAGAAAGAAATCTTACGGTTTGGGGGGGTGGAGGGAAGGGATAAATTGGAAGACTGGAACTGACACATATACATAACTATATACAAAATACATAATTAATAAAGACCTACTGCATAGCACAGGGAACTCTGCTCAATACTCTGGAAGGACCTATATGGGAAAAGAACCTAAAAAAGACTGGACATATGTATATGCACAACTGATTCACTTTGCTGTCCAGCAGAAACTATCACAACACTGTCAATCAATTACACTCCAATAAAAAAATTTTTAATCTAATTAAAAAATGAGCAGAAAACCTAAATAGACATTTCTCCAAAGACATACAGATGGCTAACAGGTACATGTGCGTGCGTGCTGAGTCACTTCAGTCATGTCTGACTCTCTGCGATGCCATGGACCATGGCCAGCCAGGCTCCTCTGTCCATGTAAAGATATTCAATGTCGCTAATTCTTAGAGAAATGAAAATCAAAACGACAGTGAGGTATCGCTTTATACAGGTCAACATGGCCACTATCAAAAAGTCTACAAATAACAATTGTTGGAGAGGGTGTGGAGGAAAGGGAACTCTCCTCCTTTGTTGGTCGGAATGCAAATTGGTACAGCCACTATGGAAAACATTCCTTAAAACTAGAAAGAGTCACCATATAATCCAGCAGTTCCACTCCTGGGCATGCATCCGGAAAAAGCTCTAAATCAAAAAGATACATGCACCACAATGTTTACAGCAGCGCTATTTACAATATCCAAGATATGGAAGCAGCCTGAGTGTCCCTCACAGATGGATAATAAAGATGTGGGGTGTACACACACACACAATGGGATATTACTCAGCCATAAAAGATGAAATAAGGCCATTTGCAGCAACATGGATGGATCTAGAGATCATCATTTTAAGGAAAAAAATCAAAGACTCATGATATCACTTACATATGGAATTTTTTTTTAAATGATACAAATGAACTTATTTACAAAATAGAAGTGGACTCACAGATACAGAAAACAAACTTATGATCATCAGAGTGGAAGGGAGGAAGAAGAGATAAATTAGGAGTGTGGGATTAACAGATACACATTAGCATGTATAAAATAATAAGAATTTAGAGTATAGCACAGGCAACTATATTCAGTATCTTGTAATAACCTATAATGGAAAAGAATTAAGAAAAGGAACACACACACAACACCAAATATAAGCAATACTGTAAATCAACTACAGTTCAATAAAAAAAATAATAAAAAATAATAATAAAAAAAAGACACAAAGTGGATTCATCCTCCCACATCATCCCTTACCTGCCCAGTGACCATACCCCTATCCCAGAGGTAACCAGTTACTAATTTCTTTTCTGTAGCCTTCCAGAGATTTTTGCCTATAAAATACACATACACACTCCCTCTCCCATGTTTCTTTCCCTACCCATTTTTTTTCCCCATTTAACAATAGATTTTAGAGCTCTTTCTATATCCATGTTTAAAAGCTTCCATATTGTTTTAGGTTGCATAATATTCCACTATATGGAAGTGACCAGGTTCAGGAGACACTATCTCAAAATAGGGCTCCTTTGGTATACTGTTTATTTCAAGCAAAAGGAATCTGAGAAACAGCAGGTGCATGAAGGACTTTCTGACCCTTCCCCTGAAACAGGTCACAAGACCCTCACGAGAGGGTTCCTCTGTATACCCAGGGTATAAAAGAAGCATCCTTATCTCTGAAGCCTGAGGAACACTGAGAAGAATCTGAATAACAGGCCACGCTAACTTTCCTCTAGTTTTCTACACATAGCTCATGCCTTTAGTCTTACCACATTTTCCCATGACTTACCAGGCTTCATTAACCCTCGCACAAAACCCACTTAGGTTTAACTCCTTTGGTTCGGCTTTCCTTATGAAAACTCCTGTGTTGGGTAAAACTTACAAATTTGTATGCTTTTCTCTTGCTATTGACACAAGGGCTCCAGCTGAGAACTTTCTTCCTCCCCACAGATGCATCATGATTTATTATCCTGTGACCTACTGGTGGATAACTAGACCATACCTCACCAGTTATCATTATAAACAATGCTGCAATGAATAATGTCTTATGTAAATCATTTCATATATATTTGTATATATCAGTAGGATAAATTCCTGGAAGCAGAACTGCTGGGTCAATGGGTACTTTGAAATTGTCACTCAGAACTCATTTCTTAGCGTGAGTTGTCCAGTAACAAGACAGAGGGTTCCTCATTGTCACATGTTTACATGGTGAGAGCCAACACTTCTAACGGTACACGCAGAGTATAGGCCATTAGAAACTCAAGTCTTTCCCAAACCAGAGCAGATACTTTATTATGTTCATTACATTACAGCTATGGGGAATGATGATGGCCTCTTATAACCGCCGTTTTAGAAATACATGTACAGCATGATACAGAATATAAAGCTGAAAATGAGACTACTAGACTAGAAAGATAATTTTTTTTTTCAACCTATCAACAAAACATAAACTGCCTTCAATGCTTCAAAGTCTCAAGGGGAAATACGACAACTCTAAAATCATCTCCTGGAAATAAGACAGCATGTATCAAATCGATATTGAAATTTCATTCACGACTGACTCAAATGAGTACCATGGTCACAGTGGCTGGAAATACGCGTCATGGAAAGAGGGCTTAGGCAAGGCTTTGAAGGCCTGACAGAATTCTGATACAGTTAGGAAGCGGGGGAAGGGAGAGAAGGTGAAGTTTTTCCAAACCAAATGAGGAAATGGACAAGATCGAGTGGTAAGGTCCAAGGAGGTCATTCTGGCTGAAAGAAACAATTCTGAAGGGGCAATGCAATGTCTGCTGTTACCTATGAAACTGAAAGTAAGAGAGAATTAGAAAGCAAAATTAAATATTTTCGCCTTCAATTCTTTTCCAGACTATCGCTAAATAATGTTCTCTCTACCGTCTCCTAACATGTTTCTATTTATTTAAGAAAAAACAAAGAACTTTTTATTCTTTCTGTGCAACTTTTTTCTCTGATTATTGCCTTTAGGCAATACACTTTTAAAATACACACTTACTGGTCTCTTACATCTCCTCTGCCCACATTTCTGTTATATTGTATTTTCTTACCAGTTTATAACAGTGCTTTACATGTTAAGATTGCTTCCATTCTGTTCTGTACACATCCTAACCTACCCCTCTCTCTCACCCCTCTTCATCTCCTAAAACTATTCCATTGGATTGTCTTCAACTCATGGTCTACCATCATCAATATCTTCTAAATCCTCAACTGCTCTTAACAACTCCTCCAGATGTTTGCTCAATAGTTTTCCCTATAGCTCTTTTTCTCCCACAACTGGGAGGAAGCTTTCTTGCTCTTTACTGCAGCTTCCAGACTGTCCCTCCTTCCTGAAAGGAAGCTGTGACTCACGTGCCGCTGGGTTATTCTTCCACCACTGCAGTCATCTACCACAGCCCCCACCACTCCCTTTCATTTTTCACTGTCAATCCTGGCTGTCACTCCTCCTGTCTTAATTCCTGGTGATCTCAACACAAGTGAAATTATATCCTGATCTCTCCATTCCTCGAACTCTTTTCCTCCATTCATTTTGTCCTCCACTCTTCTTTTCCTATTCACTTCCATGCCGGAGGTCTTTTATTCCCAGTGGGTGAAAGTTTTCTATCATCCAATTGTGTGTATCTCATACTCTATCACTTCTTTCTAGCATGTTTCTTCTAACGCCCTAATAACAGCCCCTCTGGAACTTTTAATCCGTTGCTCCTACCAGCTTTTCACCTGTCTCTCAGCTTTTGATTTCCTATCTCCTGTGTGCTTAGTCGTTCAGTCGTGTCCGACTCTTTGCTGCCCCATGGACTGTAGCCAGCCAGGCTCCTCTGTCCATGGGGATTCTCCAGGCAAGAATACTGGAATGGGTTGCCATGCCCTCCTCCAGGGGATCTTCCCAACCCAGGGATCAAACCCAGGTCTCCCACATTGCAGACGGATTCTTTACAGTCTGAGCCACCTGAATTCCATGGTCTATAAACACAATATTGTCTTCCATACACCCTCAACTCCCTGATCCCTCTTTCACTTCACCTTATTGGCTCTAATTCTTGCCACTATTCTTCTGATCTACTCTTGACCATTTTACACCATCTCTTCTTTCTTTAAATCCCTGACACCTGCTCCCACATCCCCATGTTTAGCTGATGACTTCACTTTCTCTTCAATTATGAAATCAAAAGCACCTATAATCAGATATATAGAACAGGCTTGTGGTTGCCAAGGGGGAGGGGGCGTGGGGAAGGGCTGGATAAGGCCTTTGGGATTAGCAGATGCAAACTATTATATATAGAATGGAAAAACAACAAGGTCCTACTGTATAGCATAGGGAACTAAATTCAATATACTGTAATAAACCATAATGGAAAATAATATGAAAAAATATGTACAACTGAATCATTTTGCTGCACAGCATAAATTAACATAACATTGTAAATCAACTCTACTTCAACAAAATAAATTTTTTAAAAAACATCTGCAATCATATGCACTACATTCCCTCTTCCTATTAACTATCTGCTCTGTCCAATACAGTAGCCACTAACCACACATGACTAGTGAGCCCTTGAAAAGTAACTAGAGGAATGTAATTCTAAATTTTATTTAATTTTAATTAAAAAAAATCTAAACATAAGCAAGGCAAACATTAAAAAATTTTAGTTTTGATAGGACTACATTTTCCATCTTAATCGTGGAACGTTTAGAATCCAAACTAAGATGTACTCTAAGTGTAAAATATAAACCTGAGTTTGAAGATTTAGCATGAAAAAAAGAATGTAAGATCTCACACATCATATTTAGAGATTACATGTTGAAATACAATATTTTCTATAAACGTATTTAAAATATTTTAATAAAATTAATTTCATCTGCTTTAAAATTAATTTGATTAAAATTAATTTCATCTGGCTACTCGAAAATTGTAAGTTACAAATGTGGTTGGTATTTTATTTCTATTGGACAACACCATTACAGATTAACTGTTCATGTTCTGAAGACCAAATAATCTAACACTAAACTCACCACCTCTTGCCTGCACAAGTTACAGCTTCAGCAATTCTTCCCTCTCCTACATTATCTATTTTACCCCCTCTACAGAATCTTTCCCTTTGACACAGAAACACGCACTGACTTCTGTCACATTAAAAATAAAAAACACCACAAAACACCCACTCTTAACCCACCTCCTCTTCAGCTATTGACCCAATTTTCTGTTCCTTTTTGCAGCAAAACGTCTTCAAAGGTTAGTCTACGTTTGTAGTCTGTGTTTGTAGTTTGTAGGAAAGATACAATGTATTTCTTTCCTCCTATTCTGTCTCTAATACTTTCACCCCCACCACACCATCGAAACTGCTATGATGCAGGTTCCAACAATTTCCATGCTGCTAACCCTAACAGAGGGGCTACCAGGTGCCGCAGTGGTAAAGAATCCGCCTGCCAATGAAGGAGTCCCAAGAGACGCCAGTTTGATCCCTGGGTCAGGAAGATCTCCTGGAGGAGGGCGCGGCAACCCACTACAGTATTCTTGCCTGGAGAATACCATGGACAGAGGAGTCCGGCGAGCTACAGTCTATGGGGTCGCAAAGAATCGGAAGCTACTGAGCAGGCACGCACGCAAACCCAACAGGCAATTCTCAGCCCTTCTTTTAATTGATTTTAACCAGAGTTCCCCACTCGCTGCTCCTGAAGTGCTTCCAGGCCACCACGCTCTCCTCCCTCGCTCTGTTCAAGTCTCTTTTGCTAGGCTTCTCTTTTTTAACATTGGGAGGTTTGGGGGACCTCATTCTTCAGACACCTTCTGTCTCCACCTACACTAGTAAATTGGAGGCAGTCTGCAGGCTTTCAACACCAGTCAGCTCTAAGTTTACAAATAACCCTAAGCTCTATGTTTCCAAAAAAGCTCTAAGTTTACAAATTTACATTTGCAGCTCGGCCCTCGCCGGAATCAAGCCGGAGGAGGGAAGCGGACAGAGAGAGAACCCTGGAACAGGTCTGCACTGGGCGCTCCTGGTGACAGAACAGTGGAGGGAGGACCTGTGTGTTTGGAAGTTCAGAGGAGAAGGGAAGGAGGGTATAACGGCGCGAGCCAGACCTGCCGGACGATCCGCAGCAGAGAGCCGAGCATGGAGGCAGCCATCTTGTCGACCGCAAATGTCAAACCGCTGCAACTTTATTAACACTGACGCCAACAGCGAGGACACGAGGGGCGGGACCTGGGCCGCAGGGGGCGGGTCTTTAGCGTTCGGGAAGGCGGGGATAGTTAATTAGATTAGCGTTCTCGCGGTATTCAACGGAATTTGGGCAAAATAACAATCTGGAAGCGGAGTTGTGATACTGATAGTGGACTGTGACGCTCTTCACCTGTTCTTCCCTTCTTGAGCGGCTTACGCAACCTCTTAACCTTTGTCCTCATTCACCTCCTTTTCTTCACCCTTTCTTATCTGTTCATTGTCACCGATGTCTCTTTCTCTAAATTGTCGCTCGACCTGCTTCTCCTGTATCCTCCATTAGTTTAGGATGCTACTTGCTAGAAGCCCACAGTTACGGCCAGTTCATCCTCTGTCCGGTTCTTCCTTCCTCGTGTAAATTTTGCAGATCCCTCTTTTCTCTCAGCTATAGTGGTCATATCATCATGTTGTTAATGGCAATGCTGTAATTCCATGAATATGTCTAGGACTTATATATATTTTAAAATATGTATATTGTGTATTAAAACTTTAGGTGAAAAACGCTTAAATCATTTTTAAAAATTTTTTCCCGGAGCAGGGGGTGGGTAGCGCGGAGCTTTGCCATTTTGTTAAAACTGCTGTTTTCAGTCTGTAGTACAAGGAACTTTGAGTGTATGTTTATAACAAAAGTCCTTGGGTCTGGAATGAACCTTTTGTGGGGCTCCTTTGTATAGCAAGTGAGGCAAGTACCAGCCACCTACTGTCCTCCTAGACGAGTATCAAGGAGTAAGTATGTGTTCGCTTGGCAAAGCTAGTATGTTAATAGATGGCGTTGATTTATGAATCGATGTCCCTGTGTGCCATTTACCTCTACATTATTGGACAGGAGTCTTCTGGAAAGGGAAGTTGAGTGCAGACTCCTTTCTTTAGAGGTTCAAGTTTTTTGGAACATGGCTTATGATCTGGGGAGGGATTGACTGAGGCCAGCTGGCAGGGAAGACCAGCATGAGCTCCTATTAGGGTAGAATCAGAGAATTCGGGGACCAGGGTCAAGCAGGCATCTTGTACTAACTCTAGCGCATTTGATAACCTTTCTTTTCTCTCCCCACAGCTGAGGGTTATCTTCTGCAATTGTAATATGGAAGAACCTTTGTATTCTATTACAAGTTAATCTTAAATTATACATAATGGCACGTTTCTGTGAAACTTTCCTGATGGCTTAGCTGTAAATAACCTGCCTGCCAGTGCAGGAGACTTGTGTTCCATCCTTGGGTTGGGAAGATCCCGTAAAGGAGGAAATGACAACCCATTCCAGTATTCTTGCCTGGAAGAAATATCCTATGGACAGAGGAACCTGGAGGGCTACAGTCCATGGGATTGCACAGAGTTGGCCAGGACTGCATAACTAAGCATACAGGCATATTTCTGGGAACCCTGTCTTCTGGATAATGAGAATTAAGTTTAAAAGAATTTATTTAGTTCACAGGAAACATCCTGATCAGGCCTATCTGTAAATGACTGAAGGAAGGAAGAAATTAACACAGCCACTCTGGAGTGGCTAGAGCCAAGACTACTCCCTCCTGTTTTAGTATAAAAGAAGCCTAAATTGTAACTTCAGGAAGATAGTTCTTTGGGACACTAGTTTCCATCTTCTCTGTCTGCCAACTTTCTGAATAAGGTCGCAGTTCCTTGTCCCAGTAACTTATCTCTTGATTTATTGGCCTGTTGTGTGGTTAGCAGTATGAACTTGGACTCAGTGATGTTGCAGAAATAGTAACACGATCGGCTAACAAAATAGGTGAGCCAACTTTATATGCAGCAGTCTTTTGCTTTCTTTCTGTAAAATTAGTTCGGACAGCATCTTTAAACAGCTTTGTAACTTTTAAAAAATTGTGATAAAATATACATAGCATAAAATTTACCGTCTTAACTATTTTTACATGTACAGTTCAATGGCATCAAGTACATTCATGTCATTGTACAAACATTCATCACCGAAGATCTCCAGAATATTTTTATCTTCCCCCACCAAAACTCTGTACCCATTAATCAGTAACTTCCCATTCCCCCTGCACCCTGTTGGTGATGGACAGGGAGGCCCGACGTGCAGCAGTCCATGGGGTGGCAGAGAGTCAGACAGGAGTGAGCGACTGAACTGAACTGAACTGAATGATATCTTAAAGAGTATTAGTGTGTTATTAGCCTGTTTTTCCTTAGAAGAGTTTAAAGCGATTCTCCCTGGCTGTTTGACAAAAGTGGGGATGGCTGTTGACCTTACTGTTCTGGAATTCTAAGATCAGGAGAACCATCATCATTCATTCATTTATTCCTTCAGTTCAGTTGCTCAGTTGTCTCTGATCTTTGTGACTCCATGGACTGCAGCACGCCAGGCCTCCCTGTCCATCACCAACTCCCAGAGCCTACTCAAACTCATGTCCATTGAGTCGGTGATGCCATCCAACCATCTCATCCTCTGTCGTCCCCTTCTCCCACCCTCATTCTTTCTCAGCATCAAGGTCTTTTCCAATGACTCAGTTCTTTGCATCAAGTGGTCAAAGTATTGGAGTTTCAGCTTCAGCGTCAGTCCATCCAATGTATATTCAGGACTGATTTCCTTTAGTCCCACAGTCCAGCCGCGGCAGGACCAGGAGTACCCAAGGGATGAGTGGCATGGGCGAGGAAGAAGACAGACAGACACACACACAGACGTTGCGTAGAAGAGGTAGCTTTTTTTTTTATTTTTAGGATAGCTCAGTTTTTATAGAATGAATGTTACCTCCCCCTTAAGTCACCACATATTACATCAGATATTGGTTTATGATTCCATCAATATTTTTTTTTCCCGTGTTTTTCCCCTAAGCATTCATCTAGAACATTTCTGATTACAGGGTTTATACTTAAATGTCCCGTACATAATCTTCTTGCCTCAATGGCCTAACATTCTTACTCTAACAAAAACAATGTTTCACAAATCTCAGGTATAGTGTAAATTCTTTGAACAATAAAACAATACATGGGAAGGGTTACAGTAACATGTTTGACATTTCTGAAAATAGTACCATGAGAAAAACCTGATATTTTTCTTTACCTGAAACTCCAAAATCTCAATTTACAACGATTAACTATTAAACAGCAAAAACACCTCTAAAATAGCAAAACACCTCTATTAATAGTAAAATAATGGCAGTAAAGCTGGTTAATATAAATCTTCTATCAAAATCCTATATACCCCATTTTCTAATTTTACAAAAATACCCATAATATCCCATGTTGTTTAAAGAAAGGGAAACAATAAACAAATAGCAGCAAGGAAATAGCAATAGTGAAAACCCTTTCAACCAAGGAGAAAGTAAACTAAAGCAGTATATCTATTTCTAAATCTAAATACCTCTACTCTTTTCTATTCTAGAACATTATATTCTTTTAAACAAGCAGCCAAACTATACCTGTGGCCTTTTCTTTTATGACTTGATGTTTATGGTCGTGTCCTGAGCCAGAGCAATCTTAAGCATTTCCAAAAAGGCTTGGACTTCTCCAGCGAGGCCTTATTACTATATATTATCATTTCCAAAAATTAATAGAAAGCCCAACAACAGTAAGACAGAAGGAAGAAAGGGACATACCGGGCCCCTGGGACAACCTCGAGGGGAAGAGCTGCCTTGCAGGTTCCTTTCTTGTCCCGGCGGCTCTGGAGGGGACATATTGGGTCCCCGGGGCAGCCCCATGTGAGGAAGAGCTGCCTTGCAGGTTCCTTTCTCGTCCCATGACCTTGTCACGGACTGGGTGCATCCCGGTGGCTCCCAACACTTTAGGATGGACTGGTTGGATCCCCTTGCAGTCCAAGGGACTCAAGAGTCTTCTCCAACACCACAGTTCAAAAGCATCAATTCTTCAGCACTCAGCTTTCTTTATAGTCCAGCTCTCACATCCATACATGACCACTGGAAAAACCATAGCTTTGACTAGACGGGCCTTTGTTGGCAAAGTAATGTGTCTGCTTTTTAATGTGCTGTCTAGGTTGGTCATAGCTTTTCTTCAAGGAGTAAGCGTCTTTTAATTTCATGGCTGCATTCACCATCTGCAGTGATTTTGGAGCCCCCCAAAATAAAGTCTGTCACTGTTTCCACTGTTTCTCCATCTATTTGCCATGAAATGATGGGACCAGATGGCATGATCTTAGTTTTCTGAATGTTGAGTTTTAAGCCAACTTTTTCACTCCCCTCTTTCACTTTCATCAAGAGGCTCTTTAGTTCTTCTTTGCTTTCTGCCAGAAGGGTGGTGTCATCTGCATATCTGAGGTTATTGATATTTCTCCTGGAAATCTTGAATCCAGTTTGTGCTTCATCCAGCCCAGCATTTCTCATGATGTACTCTGCATATAAGTTAAAAAAGCAGGATGACAATATACAGCCTTGATGTACTCTTTTCCCTATTTGAAACCAGTCTATTGTTCCATGTCCAGTTCTAACTGTTGCTTCCTGATCTGCATACAGATTTCTCAAGAGACAGGTCAGGTGGTCTGGTATTCCCATCTCTTTAAGAATTTTCCAGTTTGTTGTGATCCACACAGTCAAAGGCTTTGGCATAGGCAATAAAGCAGAAATAGATGTTTTTCTGAAACTCTTGTGCTTTTTCAATGATCCAGTGGATGTTGGCAATTTGATCTCTGGTTCCTCTGCCTTTCCTAAATCCAGCCTGAACAACTGGAAGTTCACGGTTCACATACTGTTGAAGCCTGGCTTGGAGAATTTTGAGCATTACTTAACTAGTGTGTGAGATGAATGCAATTGTGTGATAATTTGAGCATTCTTTGGCATTGCCTTTCTTTGGGATTGGAATGAAAACTGACCTTTTCCAGTCCTGTGGCCACTGCTGAGTTTTCCAAAGTTGCTGGCATATTGAGTGCAGCACTTTCACAGCATCATCTTTTAAGATTTGAATTAACTCAACTGGAATTCCATCACCTCCACTAGCTTTGTTCATAGTGATGTTTCCTAAGGCCCACTTGACTTCCCATTCCAGGATGTCTGGCTCTAGGTGAGTGATCATACCATCATGATTATCTGGGTCGTGAAGGTCTTTTTTGTATAGTTCTTCTGTGTATTCTTGCCACCTCTTCTTAATATCTTCTGCTTCCGTTAGGTCCATACCATTTCTGTCCTTTATTGTGCCTATGTTTGAATGAAATGCTCCCTTGGTATCACTAATTTTCTTGAAGAGATCTCTAGTCTCCCATTCTATTGTTTTCCTCTATTTCTTTGCATTGATCGCTGAGGAAGGCTTTCTTATCTCTCCTTGCTATTCTTTGGACCTCTGCATTCACATGGGTATATCTTTCCTTTTCTCCTTTGCCTTTCACTTCTTTTCACAGCGTTCATTCAACAAACATGTATTAAATGTCTATCATGTACTATGGTGTATGTGTGTGAGGTAGGATGACAGAAAAAAAATCCCTGTCCTTCTGATGCAATTCAGCATGATAAACTTAGATGTAGTTGAAGATACCCACTGTTGCCAGTTTTATTGCCTTTGTTTTTTTCCATATAATCTTTCCTTTAGAGAAGACTTAAAAATTACTTTTGGAGTAAAAAGATTAACATTTAATTGTTAAATGTTTTGAGGTTTGTTTGTGAGAGACTGTGCTAGTTGATGTTTGATTCTGTAAAATGACAAAAATCATTGTATATATGATGAGATTGAGGCACAGAGAGCTTAGACGACTTGCTGAGCTCATGGAGCTAGTCCCAGGCCACGGTCGATGACTTTAATCCTCACTCAGCAATGGGGAAGTAGCAGTTCAGGGACAAAGCCTGGAGTACTGTCATGGGATCCTTACTTATAAACTTATCAGTTGGTTAAAGAACAGATTTTGTGGCATTTCAATCCAAGCCCTCAATGCAAATTTTCTTAATACTAAAATTTATATAAAAGACCAAGTGGGGTTGGAAGGAGGTTAGAAAGCTATGAAATTTTCAAAGAGGGAAAATAATGAATAGTCTTGCTCTACCAGATATTAAAATGCCATGTATTATAAAGCCATTGTGATTGAACTAGTGTGATACTGATGCCAAAATCAACAGACAGGTAAATAAACTAGCTTAGATAGGTCAGAAAGAAACCCCAGTATAATTACAATTTTTTATATATTAAGGGAAACATAAAAATCACTGAACAAGTGATGATGGAAAAACTGTTAAAGAACACCTGGGAAAAACTTTTAATTATATCTTTACCACTTACCATTTATCAGATTAAATTTTAGATAAAGAGTTAAATGCTAACAAAGCCTTAAAATAGAAGAAAAGACAGGTGAACATATTTTTGAACTTAAATCTCAGTAGACAATTCTCCAAATGTCTAATAACAAGTATCCATCCTCATTAGTTTCCAAGAGAATGCAAATTAAAACAATGACAATTCAATCTCGCAAATTAACAAAGGTTAAAAAAAAGTTCAGTGTTGTTATGGGTATAGGGGAATTTCATATCCTAGTAGTAGAAATATAAATTGGTTTAACTTCTCTACAAAATAATTTAGCAAGAGCCTATTCAAAGTTGTTATATTGACCCAGTTGTACCACTTTTAGGAATGTGTCCCAAAGACATACTGAGTAACTCTAAAATTTATATACAAAGACACATACCCTGGGGTTATTTATAATAAGGACAAATAAATAACTTAAAAGTCTAACAGTAGGGGGAGAGTTAAATGAACTAAGAAATAACATGTTATAATTCTAGTTTTAAAAAATCTGATGGGTTCCAAAATTTTAGATATATATTCAAAGATATAGGCATGTTTATAGATTAGATACACAGATATACAGCTAGATCAAAGAAAGGTGAAGAAGGAAATACACTTGAATACTAACACTAATAGGTGAGTGACTAGATTACTGGTTATATTTATGTTTGAAATGTTTTTTCAATTTCCTTATGATATACACAGAAATGTTGAAGTTGATTTAAAAATATCAACCTGTCCTTGTTTTTCATGCCTCTATTATTTCACCCAAAATATTTGAAAAATGTATTTCTCAGAGGGAAAGGCCATGATCTGGTCTTAATTAGGGGATAGCCCGTGCGAACCCTTGGGGACAGGCAGAGTAAGAATCCAGGGATGCCCCACTCTTTCCTATTTAGTTCCAGTCATTCAGTCATTCACTGTGCCTTTGGCCTTCATTTCTCCGACTCCTTAGTGTCGACCCTCACATAGGTTGTTCCTTTGGCATTTAGTCTGTACCTAATATGGGACTGATCATTTCCTTTGCCTTTCTGTTTTTTGGTTTTTTTTTTTTGGCGGGAGGCAAGGATTATTCAATTATTCTTTTTGTTGTTTAGTTTCTAAGTCATGTCTGACTCTTTGTGGCCCCATGGACTGTAGCCTGTCAGGCTCCTCTGTCCAGTGGGATTTCCCAGGCAAGAATACTGGAGTGGGTTGCCAGTTCCTTCCACAGGGGGTCTTCCAACCCAGGGATCATTGGCAGGCGGATTCTTTACCACTGAGCCACCAAGGAAGCCCCAAGTATTCCTTTTTATTGTTTTGTAATTGGTAAATAACAGGCTTAACTTGACTGTAGCCTTGGGAGTTGCAGAGTCAGAATATTGACCTTGGTGTCTGCCTGTGCCTCGGGACCTTGTCTGGCACGGGCTGACTCGGCAACTTCCTAGGAGCTGAACACTCTTCCTGCTTCATGAACCCTTCAGTGCTTCCCATTCGCGATGCTCTCCTGGAGCGGCCTCCAGGGCCCGACCTCCGCCATGGGGAAGCTGGATGCGGTTTGACTCAAAAGAATCAGGCTTCTTGGGCTTTCAGTGGTCCGTGTATAGGGAAGGGCAAGAGGAGCAACAAAGAGGAAGAAAGGGGGGGTGAAAAAAAAGAAAGGGTTGGAGGTTGAAGAGAGAAAGGCACACACAGACACACAGACACACACAACCGTTTTCAACCCAGGCTCTGATATGGTGTGTATGGATAGTCTAGCTTTATTAGACACCACCAGCTGAACAGTAGTCCTACTGGTGCACCAGCTTGGCTGTGGAGTGCAGTGGCCCGAGCGCTTCAGTTGCTTGCAGCTCTGCCTGCGGGAGCTGCATGCTATGCACGGGATTGAACACAAGGTGGCGGTAAAGGCACGTTGGAGCGCCAAGGCCCGCCAGCAAATGGGACACACACACACACACACACACACACACACACACACACACACACACACACACACACACACACACACACACACACACACACACACACACACACACACACACACACACACACACACACACACACACACACACACACACACACACCCCCCCCGCCACTGTTCTCCAAATACAATGAGGACCTGTTGCCTATCATCAGATCGTTTGCAATTGAGTTTGCCTCTTGAGTTTGATCCCAGGGTTGGGAAGATCCCTTGGAGAAGGGAATGGCTACCCATTCCAGTATGCGTGCCTGGAAAATTCCATGGACAGAGGAGCCTGGTGGGCTACCGTCCATGGAGTCGCAAAGAGCCGGACATGACTGAGCGACTAACACCTGCCTCTTCTGTAGGGCTCAACAGCTGGACTGGCCACATGATTTGTAGGGCTCAGTGAAAAATAAAAATGTACGGCCCCTTGTTCGTAAAGGAGGAAAGAGCTGCAGTTAAACTTAGTGAGATGTAAAGTGGAGCTCAGGAGCGGTCAGGCAGCACCTGGCTCAGCTTGGCTCAGGCACCTCTCACCTCTTGGCCTGGGGCGTTGTTATAGCCACGCTTTCCGGGAAACAAACTCACTCAGAAGGACAATGCAGATAGTGGAGTGCAGTTTATTACACCGGCGGGCCCAAGGCAGAGTCTCCTCTTAGCCAAGGACCCCGACCAGCATTTGTGAAAATCTTTTATACCCCATGTGTACGTGTCCAAACCCACCAGCCCAAATCCCTTGAGGCTTACAAAGGAAGGGTAAATACAATCACAATAACCCCATCATTCACGTGTTATGTGTTCAAACAGTTAATAATCAATAAGCCCGCGGTTATATTCCAACCAGTTAATAACCGATAAGCCTGTGGTTACATCCGGATAGATACTGTCCGGAGGCAGGGGTGATTAGTGTCTGTTTTCTCTTAACCTGGATGTGATCTTCAAGATTCCCCTGCCCAGAGGAGGTCTTATCCTTCCATTTTCATTCCCACAGGCGCTAAGCACAGAGCTCAGAGTCCATTGGAGAGGCCTGAGATGGAGTCCAGGCCCTATGAATTCCTTCTTCAGCGTCTCTGAGGTTGACCCCGGACGCTGGAGGAGCCAGGGGAGAGCTCAGCTCTCAGCGAGCACGGCCACCAGCTGCAGGACAGTGGATGCTTGTGGGACTCCCGGAACCAACAGGTGACGGAAGACTGAAGAACACGCTTCGTGTGACTCCTGGAAGGTATAAGCAATAGGAAAGTCCTGTCAGTAACGTGGTGATGCATCTTTGTGCTGCCTTTTCCCTCTTTCTTGTTCACCCTCCTCATTCCTCATCCCTGCTCACCAGGGTTGCTACCCAAATCAACTACTTGCATGTAAACCTCTATTGAAGAGCCTACTTTTGCAGGTGGTGGGGGAGTAGGGGGAACTCAGGCTAAGACAAAAATATCCCATCCAACAGATCATTCAAATCTTGTTGATTCTACTTTTTCATTTTTATTTATTATCTAATTATTATTATTATTATTAGTTTTTGCCTCACTGTGTGGCATGTGGGATCTTAAGTCTCCCGACTAGGGATTGAACCCACACCCCTTGCAATGGAAGTGCTGAGTCTTAACCACTGGACTGCCAGGAAACTACTGGCAGAAATTCTGCTAATCATTCTTTTATTTTCTCCTTTCCTACTCCTGCTCCTCTTGGTCAGATCCTCTTTATCTCCACCTGAACTGGTAATTGGATTCATAACTGCTCTTTTTGCTTCCTTTTTTTTTTTTTTTTTAAAAAACTTAACCTGTTTCCTTCTGGTAAAATGAAAATATCTCCTGCCATATCAATAAACAAGAAATGTCACAGCCATCAGCAATTTCTGGCCTCCGAAAGTGAATGACGGCTCCCAAAACAGATCCAGCCAGAGCTGCCACACCCCATGGTGATTGCTGAGGAGTTGGGGGAGTGCAAGAAGCAGCCATCTGCCACCTGGGCCACTCCTTAAGGTGAACAAGGAAACAGGATTGGCTCCAGATAGCTGAGATACATATGAAAGGAATGAATTCACGGAGCCCAGAGGCTTGGATCTTCCCATACACAGAATGCTGAATTCCTTAATTTGATATCTGATCTTTGATATTCAGATTGCCAGTTGCCTGTGTTGCAAACTGGTATATAGCCTGACTTCCCCTCCTACCTCCTTGGAGCAGATTTCTCAGAGCTACTGATATGCTGTCTTCTGGCCTTGGAGCCCTAAACATTCCTAGCATATAATTCTCTACTTTCAGATCGTGATTGTATTTTTCAGTCGACATTCCACCCCCCCCCCAAACCTCCATGCTTTTCTGCTGCCAGAGTAAACTTTCTAACACATTACAACTCACTTTTGGTAGCTTGCCTTCTGTTACAAAATAAAGTCCAGCCCTCTGCAGCGCCCTTTCCATCACCACCGCCCCCCTCCCCCACCAGGCACCTCTAACCACAATGGATAATCCCCTTTCCGAGGTTCCCCTTGGTGGCCCTTTCTCGAAAAGATTTTATTTCAGGCAGCCTTTCCACCCAGTTCAATTTAGTTCACCAAATGCTTAATTGAACACCACATACACCATAGTTTCTGTCATCCAAGGAGGTGAGGAGCAGGTGAAAAGATGGGTGGGTGCTTCAAGTTACTGGGGTTAGCATCGAATCTGTTATGTGTCAACAGAATCCCACGAAAAGGTTTTTGGCTAAGCCACCCCAGTGGAGGAGACTGAAAATACTTTTTCACCAGGCCAAAACCACTGCTGGAACTTTGCTAGGGAGATAGGAAAATGTGCATTTGTAGAACTTGAGATCTTGTGTATCAACCAGGTTCTGAGTGGGGGTAAATGTATTCTTTTTATTTTTACATTAATCATAAAGACTGGTCTCTAAATGAAGGTGATGTGATTAATATCTTGTACATTTTAAATTGGTAGCAGCGGATATGGTCCTCAATTTCGACTTACCATCCCCAACTCACAAAAACGTGTTCCATTCTCTTCCCAGCAGTTCCAAGGAGATGCTTGCATATTTGTATTGACTTGTTGCAGGTAATATGCATTCAAAGAGGTTTTTCTTTTCTGAGTCTCATTTTCCAGCCACATATTCAGTATCTTCCTGATACTGGGGACTTGGAAATGCTGATTTTTCATCTCTCTTGTTCTGCCGGCAGGCTAGGTATGGTGTGCAAGTTGGCACTGCCTGAGGAGGCGATGACCTGATTCCGGCCCCCTCGTTTTGCCAAGCCTGGCTGCCTGGCCCGCAGCTGTACTGCTTTCCTTTAATTCTACTATGATCCAGAGATGTCAAGTAAGTTGGTGCTTTAGAAAGTAATGGTTTCCGATAATCTCATTTAACCAGTGAGGCACAGCTCAGCAGGTCACTGCCAATCCGTCCATCCAGCTCCCAGGATTTATAATCCCAGTCATGGCCTTAGTATCTGTGTGCAGAGGAAACTACTGCCGAGTCCTCTTTCTATTTTAGCTACCCACCTCTTTTCTCTCTAGCTAACTCCCCATTCTAAGGACGTGGTTTACTTTTCCTCATTGTATTCATTTCCTGTGGCTGCCAGAACAAATTGCCCCAGACTGGATGACTTGAAACAATAGAAACTTATTCTCCTAGGGTCTGGAGGCCAGAAGTCCAAAATCAAATGTCAGGGGGTCCCACTCCCTCCAAAGACCCTAGAGGAGGCTCCTTCCTCTTCCAGCTTCTGGTATTTCCTGGCCTTCCTTGGCTTGTGGCATCATTATTCCAACTCCTGGGATATTCCAACCAGGGGCTCCTGACTCCCCCTGGTCCTCCTCGCTCTGTCTTTGCATTCTTTTCTGCCTCTTATAAGAACATTTTCATTTGAATGTGTGCCATTTGGATGATCTCATCTCAGTCTTACCTTAATAACATCTGCAGAGACCCTATTTTCAAATATAGTCACATTCTGGGGTTGTGGATTCACATGAATATTGGGGGCGGGGTGGGTGGGTTGAGTTCCCGAAGTCAGGCAAAAAATTTCCATTGGCTATCTATTTTAATATAATAGTGTATCTGCTTCCTTGCTACTCTCTCCATTCATCTCACCCTCTTCTTCCTCCCCTCCATCCAGGTCCATAAGTCTATTTCAACCCCCTACACACACCAACTTTGTCAAGATGCCATTGCAGCGGGTCTGCTGTTAATGCTCTTTCCAGTCTCATTTCCAAGTTCCTCTTTTCCTATCTGACTCCAGCGACTCATAATATGTGCGCGCAATATTCACCCATTCTGAATTTCTAAAGAGATATCCAAAAGTAAACACATGTTTACTAGAATTCCTCTTGGGGTAAAGTCAAGGTTAGGGAGGGTGGGACTGATATACTCATATACAGCTCTTCCAGTAATGTACTTGGTTGACATATTTCCCCCAGCTGTCAAAATATATATATATATGAAAAATACAAATACTATAAATATCTATAATACATAAATATACTATGTATATTATTAACATAATTAATACAGTTATTAATTTGTATTATTTTCCTCTACTTTTAAATTTTTTTCATGACTTTTAAAAAATCACTTTTTAAAAAAAATTTATTTTTAATTGAAGGATAATTGCTTTACAATATTGCTTTGGTTTCTGCCATACATCAACATGAATTAGCCACAGATATACATCCCTTCCCTCCTGAACCTCCGTTCCAGCCCCCATCCCTTCCCATCCCTCTAGGTTGTTACAGAGCCCTGGTTTGAGTTCCCTAAGTCTAGGCAACAAATTTCCATTGGCTATCTATTTTACATATAATAGTGTATCTGCTTCCTTGCTACTGTCTCTTTTCATCTCACCCTCTTCTTCCTCCCCTCCATCAAGGTCCATAAGTCTATTTCCTATGTCATTTTTTTTTTTAATTGGGAGATAATTGCTTTATAGACTTGTGTTGGTTTCTGCCGTACAACAATACAAATCAGTCATAATTACTTATATTCCCTCCCTCATGAGCCGCCCTTCCCACTCCCATCCCTCCCTTCCAGGTCATCCCAGAGTACAAGGCTGGGCTCCATGTTAGCAGCTTCCCACAAGTTATCCATTTGACACATGATGGGTGTATAAGTCGATGCTACTTTCTCAATTCATCCTACTCTCTCTATCCCCCACTGTGTCCGTAGGCCTTTTCTCTACATCTGCATCTCCATTTCTTCCCTATAAATAGGTTCATCAGTACTATTTTCTAGATCCCACATGAAAGAAAGAAAGTGAACGTGAAAGTCACTCAGTCATGTCCGACTCTGTGTGGCCCCATGGACTGTAGCCATGGGCTGAATATATATATATATGCATATATATTCCAGTTATATTATTCTTTTCAGATTCTTTTCCGTTATAGGTTACTACAAGATATTCAATACAATTTCCTGTGCTATATAGTAGGACCTTGTTGTTGTTGTTTTTAACCTATTCTACATATAGTAGTGTATATCTGTTAATCCCAAACTTCTCATTTATCTCTCTCCCCTTCCCATTTGGTAACCATAAGTTTGTTTTCCATGTCTGTGAGTCTGTTTCTGTTTTGTAATTTCCGTTTCTAAAATAAATCAAGACAAAGTTTAAATTCACCCGGTTTGCCTGACAACTAATAAACTCAGCAGAAAACAAGCATATCCAGGAACATTTTTCTTAGTCTAACGATGTTAGCCTGGAGGTAGGGGGTGGGGAAAAACTTAAGGATTATGGGTTTCTGGGAGAAAGCCATGGAGAGGGCTGTTGGACAGACATGTAAAGTGTACTTTACAGGGATATGAAGTGATGGTGCTCTCCTCTTGCTTCTTCACAGGCCTCAGCACAGACCAGGGACATGAGCACATAATACACACTTCCACTCTGGGGCTGCTGGGCCGTCTGCAGGGTCGTACCATGCATCTTCTCCAAAAAAGGGGACCTCTGCCTTGTTGCTGGCATCAACAGGACTCTCCTTGTGATTTGCAGAGGTTTTCTACCCTTGAAAGCTCATTAACTTCTGATTCTTTGGTATTTTTGTCCCTATAGCTAATAAAAGCAATGTATTTCAGCTAAATTGCTAGTATTTAGCCTTTTCATCCGGATCTGAAATTTAGAAAACCTAGGAAGAGAAGAAAGGGGGAAAAAAGAAAAAGAGGAAACAATATGAAAAAAAGAAGCTGCTTTCCTATCAGCTGTTTATTCCTCCAACTCAAACTCTACAAAGAACATTGCAAACGAAAACGGGTGTGACCTTTTCCCTGAAACCACATGGAACATTTTGCTTTAGCCGGGGCCACAAGCCGCTGGACGGATAGCATCTTGGAAGTCCCTGAGTTGGATCCAAAACCTCATAGTATAAGTGTAGACTTCCCTCTGGTAGGAGGAGAAGGAGGCACCCCCACCGCTGGAGAGGCAGGAGTGAGCAACAGAATCAGCTTGATGATCAAGAGGACCATGACCAGGGGGAAAGGGCGAGGGGAGGGATAAATTGGGAGATCGGGACTAACATATGTGCTGTCCTAGGCTTAGTGGCTCAGTCGTGCCTGACTGTGTGACCCCATGGACTGTAGCCCGCCAGGCTCCTCTGTCCACGGGGATTCTCCAGGCAAGAATACTGGAGTGGGTTGTCATGCCCTCCTCCAAGGGCTCTTCCCAACCCAGGGATCAAACCCAGGCCTCACGTATTGCAGGCAGATTCTTTACCAGCTGAGCTACCAGGGAAGTGAGTGAAGTGAGTGAAAGTCGCTCAGTAGTGCCCAACTCTTTGCAACCCCATGGCCTATACAGTCCATGGAATTCTCCAGGCCAGAATACTGGAATGGGTAGCCTTTCCCTTCTCCAGGGGATCTTCCCAACCCAGGGATCGAACCCAGGTCTCCCCCATTGCAGGTGGATTCTTTACCAGTTGAGCCACAAGGGAAGCCCTGAACCACAAGGGAAGTCACAAGGGAGCTCCCAGGGAAGCCCTCTACTAAATATAAAATTTACTGGATTGAGTTTGACTTGCTGGACATCTGCTTTCAGGGTTTTACTTAGGGTTTTGTTTTTCTTTCTTAGGTATAATTCATGGTGATGAAGCATCCTTGATTTCTCTGCTCAGGGAAAAGAAGAGAGGAAAAAAAGTACAATGGTAATTACCTAAATTACCACATGTCCATTGGATTCAAGCTGTGGGGTCAGTAGTATCCTACACAGCACTGAGAAACGTACTGTGCATGCCTAGTCACGTCAGTAGTGTTCCACTCTTTGCGACCCCGTGGGCCGTAGCCCATCAGGCTCCTCTGTCCGTTGTGATCTTCCAGGCAAGAATACTAGAGCGGGTTGTCATTTCCTCCTCCATGGACTCTTCCCAAGCCAGGGATTGAATTTCCATCTCTGCAGTTCCTGCATTGCAGGCAGATTCTTTACCTCTGAGCAACCAGGGAAGCTACAAGCCACTTGGGAAATGTAGTGTATATTCCCTAAAAAACACATGAAGAACACGTGTGTGCTTATTTGTTCAGTCGTGTCTGACTCTTTGCGACCCCATGGATTGTAGCCTGCCAGGCGCCTCTGTCCATGGGATTCTCCAGGCAAGAATACTAGAGTGGGTTGCCTTTCCCTTCTCCAGGGAATCTTCCTGACCCAGGGATTGAACCCAGGTCTCCTGCCTTGTAGGCAGACTCTTTACCATCTGAACTACTAGGGAAGCCCATATGAAGAACATAAACTGCCATCCATTCATTTACTTCTTTCCTAGAACCACAAGGTTGTACTTTATTAATATTGATTCCTGTCTACTACAGGGAGAGCTAGTCTGTCCTTCCCTCTAGAAATGTAAACTCCAGAGGCCAGTGATGGTGATGAGTCTGTTTCATTCAATTCTATATCCCCACCTTCTAGAACAATACCTAGCACATAGTATGCATTCAATAAATATTTGAATGAATTGAGTTCAGGTTATATTCGGTATATTCTTTCAGACTTTGTTAATCAGCAGAGAGTAGACTTGTCCTCTCATATATTTGAAGTCTGTCTTTGAGGTCTGATTCAGGCCGAGTGTCTCCTGTTCTGATGTGATCTGGGATTCAGTACAAAACCTCAGCCTCATACTTCCAGTAACCACAGGGTCTGCTTCTGGAAGAGGAGGGGCATTTGCAGCATGAAGGGGAGTGACAACCCAGTAGGAAAAGCTGATGTAATGACGATGGAAGAACAGGCCTGCACACGTGGCCACCTCACTGTAGAATACAGTTGTCTGTGTGGTATAGCCGTGGTGACAGAAGCTTTTTATAGGATTTTCCTTCTTCTTTTTGTTTTGTCTAGTTTTCCTTCACCCCTCAATTGTAATAGGTTGGGTTTTAATGTTCCTTTTAATACGGAGGAACAATTAAAGAGGATGAGCACCAACTAGTCATTGTCATATTTAGGTTAATTAATCTTGGTGATAATTGTTTTCTCTGAAGAGATTCAGACTTCTCAGATACAGACATGAATTTTTTTTCATCTTGCAGTGCTCTAATGAGGCCCAGAGATCATCAGCTCCATTTTTCAGATGGTGAAACTAAAGCATGAACACTGACCTGAGGGCAGGAAAGCCAGTCCTACCCTGGTGGTCCTTTATCCTGGTCTCCAGGCCCTGCTGAGCCTCTACTGCCAGAAAGCAGTAGGCCCTTGGCTCATCACTATTATCTGATTGAGAGAATGATGTGCTTTGTGATTCTAATATTATCTTGTTTTCTATGGCTTATTTTATTTTTACCACTGGAATAAATGCTCAGAGAAAAGTGATCATCTATAAAGTTCCTTGAATTTAGGACCTTCTAATTTCTACAGGGAAACAGAAGGACGTAGGGAGGATGAACTGGTGGATATCAGATAGCTTTAAAATTTTTGTAAATAATTAGGCAACTCAGCCCTGTACACTGGGGCAAGCTCAAGATTCTTTTGCCTTTAGGTTTTGGTCCTGAGGGTGGGATGCAGTAGAAGCTGCAGGCTTGGAACCAGATGGCATTGACTCCACCATCTACTCTCTTTGGGACCTTGCCCAGGGTATGTGACCTCTCTGTGTGTTGACTGAAGTCCTCACTTCTAACAATACCCACCTCTTTGGGTTATTGAGGATGAGACGATTTAGCACACTTCATACTTAAAACCCTTACAATAGCAGCTGGATCTTTGTGTTCAGTAAATGCTCTATGATGATTATGATAACGATGATTTCCCTTCTTACTGTTGGCCACAGCATCCTCCCCTCCAATACTGCCTCATGTCATAAGATGGCAATTTCTGTATCTGATTGACATCCAGTTTATTGGACCTTACCTCAAAATGAAACTCTCTGGGCATTGCCAGCAAAGGCAAAGAAAAAGAAGAAAGCAAAGGAATAGTTAGAAAGGTACAAATATAAAAAGTAACTAATCCTTGTGTTCATGTTACAGCCTTTTTTATTATCAGTCATATGCAAATGCTCTACAGGACCTTGGGGAATATAGATTATGCACATGTACATGTGTGCACATGTGGGAACACACACACGCATGTGTACACACAATGTTATTTCTGCGTTCAAAGCGCCTATACTTGTCTTCTTCAGAAGGCTTTGCTGGGGACCCCAGGCAGGATTAGGGCTGCTCCTCTGTGGGTTCCTAGCACCCTGGACCTATAGCATTCACTGTGTTAGCAGACCTTTAGGAGCCTGTTTGTCTGGAATACTGTGAGCTCCGTGAGTGCAAGAACCTTAGGATGCATGGTGCTCTGTGTGTTTGCTGGACGGCACAGGACTGGGTGGAACTAGCAGAGATTGTCTCTTTGGTGCATGTCTTTCTCTTTTACCCCAGCTTTGACATCATACCCTTAGTCCTAGACCTCACTTTTAAGCCCAATTATTGTTCTTGATCCCTTCTTGGTTCCTCTTTATCTGTGATTTTCCGTCTTTTTTGCCTCCTCAATTTCACTGGACACATTGGGCCTCACCACTGAGCCAAGAGCTTCCCTGGTGGCTCAGATGGTAAGGAATACCTGCAGTGCTGGAGACTGGGGTTCAGTCCTCAGGTTGGGGAGATCCCTGGAGAAGGAAATGGCTACCCACTCCAGCATTCTTCTCTGGAGAATTCCATGGACCGAGGAGTCTGGCAGGCTATGGTCCATGGGCTTGTAAAGAGTCGGACACAACTGAGTGACTAATACTTTTACTTTTTCGCGTCTACTAAACCAAGAGTAAGGAGGGGTCTGTCTTCTCCAACAAGGCACATCTTCTCAATTTTTTAAAAATTGAAGTATGGTTGATTTACAATATTGTGTTAGTTTCAGGTATACAACAAAGTGATTCAATTACAGACTTTTTTTTCAGATTATATTGCATTATAGGTTATTGCAAGATACTGAATATAGTTCAATATCTTACACTACAGTAAATCCTTGTTGCTTATCTATTTTGTGTATAGTAGTTTTCAGTTATATTATTTTTAGATTCCACATATAAGTGATATCATATACTATTTGGTCTTTGTCTGACTTACTTCCCTAAGTATAAAATTCTCTAGGTCCATCCATGTTGCTGCAAATGGCAGTGTTTCTTTCTTTTTATGACTGAGCAATATTCCACTATTATGTTTCACAATATTCTATATATATACCACATCTTCTTAAGTCAATCTTCTGTTGATGGGGCTTGGGTTGTTTCCATGTCTTGGCTGTTATAAATAGTACTGCTATGAACTTTGGGGTGCATGTATTTTTTTGAATTCATTTTATTTTTGGGGGGATATATATCCAGAAGTGGGATTGCTGGATCATAAGGTGGCTCTATTTTTTAGCTTTTTAGGGAACCTCCATACTGTTCTCCATGGTGGCTGCACCAATTTAGATTCTCACCAACAGTGCATGAGGGTTCCCCTTTCTCCACACCCTCTCCAGCATTTATTGTTTGTAGACTTTTTGTTGATGGCCATTCTGACTGGTGTGAGGTGGTACCTCATTGCAGTTTTGATTTTCATTTCTCTAATAGCATGGTGGAACATCTTTTACATCTTTTCATGTGCCTCTTGGCCATCTGCACGTCTTCCTTAGAGAAATGTCTGTTTAGGTCTTCTGCCTACTTTTTGACTGGGTTGTCTTTTGCGATTGAGTTTTATGAGCTGTGTGCATGTTTGGATATTAACCCCTTGTTGGTTGCGTTGTTTGAAAATATTTTCTCCCACCTTTGTTTTGTTGATGGTTTCCTTTCCTGTGCAGAGTTTCTAAGGTGGATTGGGTCCCATTTGCTTATTTGTACTTTATTTATTTTGCCTCCACAGGGCGCATCTTAGAGGGATCAGCCACAAGCTCCTTGTGCTTCAGAACATCAGCTACTTAGACTCTGGCTTTTGCACCCTTCAGAGATGGCCTCTCCCCTTAAAAGATTTCTCTGCCTTTTCACTCCTCTTCCCCTAGACGTGAAACTGGGACTGGGGGAGAGCTGATGAAAAGATTGGATCAAAGAACCTCCCATTCAACTGGGCTTGCTTTGCTCTTTTCCCTATTCTCCCCAACCAGGCCCTGGAGTACAGAGTTCTCAGGGCCAGCCCATTTCCCCAAGGGCATCCGTCCTGTCCAGCTCATCTTCCAGTCAAGTCTCTGCAGCCTCTGGCTTCTGTCAGCGGCTGGAACCTTGGGGCTTTCTGAAAGCAACCGCACAATGTGTGTCTGCAAAGTGTTTATGTCAAGTTCAGTCTCCTGCAGACGTTCACAAACACACTGCCAGTTACTTACCATCATTGATACTCTTTCCTTTTGTCTGAATTGCTGTTCATTTTTCCAATCCACACAGAGAGGTGCATGCTCCTGTGACATGCATGCTCCCTAATACATGCTGCCCACCAAGGCATCCACCCAGGAACCTTCCTGAACATTCAGGTTCACAGACTCACCATGCACCCCAGTGCCTTTTGCAAAGATCCAGCTCACCTCCCTCTCCCTCTTTGGTTGTGTTTAGTCAGGTCCTTAGTTGGTGATTGTTTCTGAAGCTTAGCTTTCACCCTCTCCCCAAGCTGCAGTGGTGTGGTAGAAGGTACAGCTGCCAGGGTTTAGAAGAGTCATGGTGCTTGTCTTCCCCTTGCCTCAGGCCATCTTCTTCTTCTTCTGGACATTATAATGGAAATGAGGACACACATTTTTCTGCACTTGTCTAATGCCTCTTTCTGGAACATAAACTAACACGTGGCCCATGTGGCGCCAAAGAGGTTCATCACAGAGGCTATTGGATGAGCTGTGGTTGGCTTTGGAGTTGGCTAGACCAGAAGAATTCCTGGGGGATATTTTTTGTCCTTCATCTTTGCTGAGGGCCTTGCTATAAGAACCAAGCAAAAATAATGATGGTTTTTGGAAGTCTGGGTTTTACTCTTCAGCTTATTCAAGTCAGTGGTGACTTGAGTTAGATGACATAGAGTTTGATAAGAAATATATTGTTAATGGACCCCTCTCTACTTTCTATCTCCAAGTCGACTGTATGGATCAAGATTTTGGACCCTTGACCCACCAGTGTTTCTCAATTTCCCTACAGGGCTAGGAGGCTCAGTCAAGTACACCCAGAACATATACATTGTCGTCACCATGGATCACGAAGGTTCTGGATGAAGAATCAACTTCTTTGCCTTGTATTCAGGGACCTCCAAAATCTGGCCCCTACTTACCACTCAAGTGTACTACTTCTTTGTCTGAACTCTTGCTTCGATCAAAATGGCACTCCTTGTTTCATGTAATCTGATATTCTTACTCCTCTGAATCCCTCTCAATCTCCTCTTAGGGCATTTCTTCCTCTATAAATATCAGTTTCTCAAGGGTTTTGATGTTGGTATTTTTCTGCCCTTCTCACTGTATGCATGTTCTCATTTACCTGATGGGTTCAACTATAACCGCTAAGTCTGCATGTCTGTCTTTGTCCAGGATCTGCTCATGAATTGAAGTCGGTCAGTCGTGTCTGACTCTTTGTGACCCCATGGGCTGTAGCCTACCAGGCTTCTCTGTCCATGGGGTTTTCTAGGCAAGAGTACTGTAGTGGGTTGCCATTTCCTTCTCCAGGGGATCTTCCTGACCCAGGGATCGAACTCGAGTCTCCCACATTGCAGGCTGACGCTTTACCCTCTGAGCCACCAGGGAAGCCCTTCATAAATTCTAGACCCCTATAATCTCATTAGGGCTTCCTAGGTAGCTCAGACGTAAACCGTCTGCCTACAATGCAGGAGACCAGGGTTCAATCCCTGGGTCGGGAAGATCCCCTGGAGAAGGAAATGGCAACCCACTCCAGTATTCTTGCCTGGAAAATCCCATGGACTGAGGATCCTGGTAGGCTACAGTCCATGGGGCCACAAAGAGTTGGACATGACTGAGCGACTTCACTTCACTTCACTTCTTCATAATCTCATTAGATAGCTTGGCTATCTCAATGAACACCCCAAACTCAACATATCCAAAACCTAATTAGCATTTCTCCACAAGCTTGATTCACCTTCTGTATCTCCTGCCTAAGAGAATAATTCCCTAGCTAAGATCAGCAATTCCCCCTCCATCTTCCCTATCCTTACTTTTCACCCAAAATTGGAAGTTTTAATGCTTCCCCCATCAAATGCCTTTTCCATCTCAGGAAACTGTATCATCATACATCCAACTGCTCAAGACCAGAACTCTTGAGACCTTCTTGGTAGTTCTCTTTCCATCATACTCACATTTAATTATCAGTGAGCCTTATAAATCCTACCTCCAAAATAGTCCCCAAACTATTGCTTCTTGTTGAATGAATCCAAAAGGAAGTCATTAGGTTCTCCAGATTTGACACTTTAACAGCATCATGGGCTAGTTCTTCCCTTCTTCCTCTTCATCACTCTCTCCTCTCTTTAGTTTAGGCACTGTTTATCCTTGTCAATTATCACAATCACCTCCTTACTAATCTGCCTATCTCCAGTCTTACATCCTTTATAGATAGAGCTGATCATTCCAGCAACATTTACGGAGTGACCAACGTGCTTGGGAAGCAGCTGTGGACAAGGTGAGTATGATGCATGCCCTATGGGGTTTACATTCTGGTGAGAAAGATGAACATCAAGCCCACACGTGTAGGTATATCAAGTGGTGGGAGACACTCCCAGGGGCTGAGAGTGTCAAACATGCACACCTAACCTAGCCTTAGGGGGCAGGCAAGTCTTTTCAGTGAAAAACAGTTTCAACTGAAAACTAAAGAGTGATGAGGCAGCAACCAGGTGAAGAGGAAGAAAGCAAGAGCAAAGGAAGTGTATCCATGAGAAAAACATCAGATGACAAACGTGTGATGAATTTCTTCCACATTGTTACCAGCTTGATCTCTTCTTTCTCAAAATGTTTTTCTGATAAAAAGTTGTACACATTGATTGTGAGATATTTGGAAAATACTGAAAGATTTAGAAAAGAAAATAATGTTTATTCACAATCTCACCATCCAAAGATGAGCAGTGATTACACTGCAGTGCATTTCCTTTCAGCTGTGTTTTTGCACATATGCATTTTCAGAATGATCTTACACTAAAAATTTCATCATATTATTTCCTGTCTTAGGAACAATCAGTGGCTCCTCACTGTCTAGAAGCTCAAGGGCCTAGCCCAATGCTTATAATAAATATTTGCTGAGTGGATGACTAAATGCATGAGTCAGTGAGTAAATAAAAATATGCCTACTCACGTCCGCATTCTCTTCCTCTTTTTCATTACCTGTTTGATGAAGTCTTGTCTTGGGGTTTGACTCTATCCAAAGCCTTCTTCAAAGGTTAATCCTTATCTTTTTTTCAAAAATTTATCATTTTTATTGAGTTGTCGTTGATTTACCTCTGTATTATATTAGAATATTATATTAGTTTCTAAAGTATTGGCTATATTCTGTGCATTGTATAATAATCCTTGTAGCTTATTTATTTCATACATAGCAGTTTGTACCTGTTAATGACAAAGCTTGCCTGTAAGCACAGATGGTGTTGCTTCTCAGGTCCTTGTTGTTGTGTCGTTCAGTTGTCGCTAAGCAGTGTCTGACTCTTTGTGACCCCATGGACAGAAACACACCAGGCCTCCCTGTCTCTCACTGTTTCTCAGAGTTTGCCCAAGTTCACATCCATTGAGTCAGTGATGCTATCCAACCATCTCATCCTCTGCCACCCTCTTCTCCTTTTGCCTTCAATGTTTCCCAGCATCAGGGTCTTTTCCAATGAGTCAGCTGTTTGCATCAGGTGGCCAAAGTATTGGAGTATCTTAGGTCCTTAGCACAGGTTAACTGCTTTGATTTACCTTAGAAGCCTTTCATGGCAAAGTTGTTGACACCTCAGCATCATTCCACCCCTTCTATACTCCACCCTTATCTTAGGGGTTGGAAGCCTGAGAACCACACTCCCCAGAGTCCTTTACTTCCTCTGTTTCCATTGGATTTCACCAATGAGAGGCATTCCTCTGAGATCTGGCATGAGAAAGAGAGGCAGATGTGTTTTTAATTGCTTCTCTGTGGAAGCACCTTTTCGCTTCCTATGTGAAAGCAATGATGCTTCCCCTGAAAATTTCCCAGTGGCTGAGTAGTACCCTTCCTGAAATTTTTTTCCCTTGGTACTAGAGGCCGCTGGGATCATCAGTGGTGGTTTCCCAAGGTCCTGTAAGCTCCTGATTTTCTAAAGGATGGAAGCAAAGGTGAGAGCTGGCCTTTACTCTTTTGCCCCTTCCCCTCACCTTCTGTGCTTGGGCTTCTGTTTTTCTGACCAAAGCCTCACTGAACTCCCCTGTGAGTCACAGTACAGTGTCCCTTCTTATTCTCCTAACCTGCTCAGTGTGGGACCTGGCTTAGTTCCTCAATACATGCTGGCTACCGCTGAGAATGACCGTAACACCCGATCCTTCATCATTGGATGCAAAACATCTTATTTAGTGGACACAGTTGCATTTGTTTAGTGATTTAACTTTCTCCTTTATAGCAACTAATTGAGGGTGTGTGCACTTAAACATTGGAGAAGGAAATGGCAACCCACTCCAGTACTCTTGCCTGGGAAATTCCAAGGACAGAAGAGCCTGGTGGGCTGCAGTCCCTGGAGTCACAAAGAGTCAGACATGACTGATTGATGAACACACATTGCACTTAAACACATGCACACGTTAAACATGTAACAAAAATGTGTTATAAGACAGATGACTCAGCTCCCTGAGGCTAACACCTCACGTTGTAGCACGTTGCCACTGCGTGAAGTACCCACCAATATTTATTAACTATCTATTGCATGTCTAGGGCCTGCATTAGGCCTAACTGTGGGGCACATGCAGGGGAAAATTTAAACAAGCTTGTGTCTATCTCTTAAGTGCCTGTATGTACCAGGCATGGTACTAGAGCAGCAGCTATTTGCCCTTCTTGAACTTACAGTCTAGCAATCTGATTGCTTAATGGTGTCGACAAAAATAATCAATAAGCAGTCAGTAGTAAGAATAGAAAAAGAATTCATTTGAACCAAACTTTTGGTATTTGAGGACCAGCCCAAATACCAGAAGCAGGGTTTTCAGGACAGCTTTTTTTTTTTTAATTAATTAATTTTAGTTGGAGGCTGATTACTTTACAATATTGTAGTGGTTTTTGCCATACATTGACATGGATCAGCCATGGGTGTACATGTGTTCCCCATCCTGAACCCCCCTCCCACCTCCCTCCCCATTCAGCACAGCTTTATGTCTTGGCAGGGCTAAGAATATTAAAGTCAGGGACACATTTCTTCCAGATTTCAGAAAAACATGCCAGCACGTACAGTATGGCCTTGGTGCCTGCGAGGGATGTCTTATCATTGAAGGAGGAGCAGCATCAGGAAGAGGGGCATTTAATCTGGATTTTTAGCAGACATTCTTTATTCCTGGTGAATGTGCCCTTTTCTTTAGTAATTAAGGCAGATGTATGTTTCATAGGCCGCAAACAGGCTGTTTTAGTTAGTGTAAACTTCAAGTTAACTCACGTGTAAGCCAGAAGGACTTCCCTATATCTCGGTATGTGACATTTTCTTTGATTAATGGGCATTACTGAAAAGAAATGAGGCCTGTCACTCACTATTCCCACCCCCACTCCCTGTGACCTTGGCATGAATGTCATCAAGCTTACCAGCCCTACTAACCCCCAGCACAGCACTTGAGTTTCTTGGAGATGCGGCTGCAAACCGGCTCTGTCCAGAGTTCTGCCAGTGAGCCAGCATCTCTATGGTCAAGTTTGGTTTGGTCCTTCCGGGATTGCTTGCTTCTTGCTTAGTATTTCATTCATTGTGGAAAGCTAGCTTGAAAGCCAGTGGCATTCAACCCTAAATACTAGAAGAAAAGGCAAGGAGAGTAGTAATGTAGTTGCTACCAGGCAGGGTTGGATAAACTTTAACAAGTGAACTAGAGTTGTGTTCTGTGCCACGCCACAGGGTGGAACACAGGGGATAGGGTAACACTTAAACACCATATTTTGAGATTTTTATGGAAAAAGAAAAAAAAACAAACCCACTAAGCAACTGAATGGCAGTGCAAAGGTGGCTGTCCCCTTGGCTTAGCTAGTGTTTATTGAGTGTTTACTATATGCTAGGCACTATTCCCAATAAGTTACATCAATGATTCATTTACCCCCGCCCCCCCCCCCCCCATTGTGAGAAGGTGCTAGGGATTTTTCAGGTGGTGCTAGTGGTAAAAAACCCACCTGTCAGTTTTGACATAATAGATGCAGGTTTGATCCTGGGTTGGGAAGATCCCCTGGAGGAGGGCACCACAACCCACTCAAGTATTCTTGCCTGGAGAATCCCATGAACAGAGGAGCCTGGCGGGCTGCAGTCCATGGGGTTGCACAGAGTCGGACACCACCGAAGCGACTTACTAGGTAAGTGTGATGAAGTGCTATTGTGATTCCCATCTGAGAAGTCAAACAATTGGGGCAGGAGAGAGGAAGTGCTTTGCCCAAGACCATTTAAGCAAGTGGAGTGTGAACCTGGGTAGTTTGATTAAAATAAGGGGACACAGCAAGTCCTCATCCTTTGGGATTTCTCCTGGTTTCATCTGAGTTAGTATGAATCTGGATGCCCAGAGAGAAGTGGTATTTTTATTTTTATTTTTTTTTTATTTTTATTTTTTGTATTTTTTTTATTTTTTTTTTTTGAGAAGTGGTATTTTTAAAAATTACTTACTTATTTATTTTATTTTGGGTCGCACTGGGTCGTCATTGCTTCACCGGCTTTCTCTAGTTGCGGCGAGCTGGGGCTACTCTTGGTCGTGGTGCACACGCTTCTCATTCCTGTGGCTTCTCTTGTTGGGGAGCATGGGCTCAAGGGTGTGGGCCTCAGTAGTTGTGGCAAATAGGCTCAGTTGCTCCGAGGCTTGTGGAATCTTCCTGGATCAGGGATCAGACCCGTGTCCTCTGCATTGGCAGGCGGGTTCCTATCCACTGTACCACCAGGGAGGTCTGAGAAGTGGTATTCTTAAAAGGAAGCTGTAAAGGGGGCTGTGTTTGCCATGACTGTCAGGATCTGAGAAGATGAACACTCAGGCCCCAACAGTCACAGTTGTTCCTTGGACCTAGACTTTTGTCTTAAAATGTGAATGTGCCATCCGATGGATAATCAGCCGTCAGCATCTCAGTGTGAATCTCCACACTTCACTTTATTTTTAAGACACAAAGCTCAGAACAGATAGGTTGTACTGAAGGAAGAAGAGTGAGAAGGGGCTAGAGAAAGAGGGGGCAGGAGAGGGATTTATCAAGCTTCTGTTACAGGATGTCGGGTAGCAAAACTCCTGCATAAAAATGTTCAGTGTATCCTTGCAATTGGAGAAGCAACACCTTGAAGATCAAAATCAACACAAGGATGCCAGCTTTCAGTGCTTCTGTTCAGTGATATAAAAAATTATAAGGGCAGGAAAGAAGGACGTTAAATGGTTATTATTTATTAATACATGATAAGAATATTTACATAAACCTGTAAAAATCTATGGAAAAACTACTGGAATTAAGAGAGAATAAAAAAAATATGAACTACCTTAGAGTGAATCTAATAAAAGATCTATAAGATCACTATGGAGAAAATTGTAAAACTTTCTTAAGGAAGATCCAGATAAATGGTGAGAGGGCTTATCTCTGTAGACAGGAAAACTCAGGGTGGTGATTCTTTCAAAATTCCCTGTATTAGTTTGTTAAGGTTACTATAACAATAGAATAGACTGGGTGGCTTAAACAACAGAATTTTTTTTTTTTTTTATAGTTCTGGAGACTAGAACAGATCAAGTTGTCAACAGGCCTGGTTTCTTCTGAAACCTCTCTCCTGGGTTAGCAGATGGTCATTTTTTCTCTGTGTCTTCATATGGTCATGATGTCTGTGTCATAATCTCCTCTTCTTAGAAGGATACCAGTCATTTTGGGTTAGGGTCTACCTATGACCTACCTATATTTAACTTTACCTCTTTAAAGAATCTATCTCCAAATACACATTGGAGGTACTGTGTGTAAACAATTCAACATATAAAATTTAAAAGGAAAAATTTCAGCTTATTACTTTCTTTAAATCAATCTACAAATTGAAGACTACCCCAATCAAATCCCAGCAAGCCTTTTCATGGAACTTGACCTTCTGAATCTAAGTTTATATGAAACAACAAAGGTCTTATATAGACTAAAAATTTTTTTTTTTGAAGAGAAGAATGATATGGTAGGGAATGTCTGATTGGATATTAAAACATAAAATTATAATAATTAAGGCAGAGAATATTGGTATAGGAATAAACAAATAAATCAAGGAAACAGAACAGAGAACTGAGAAGCAAACCGACACACATGAGACCTTGATAAATTAGAGTTGACATAGCATATTAGAAGGGCTAATGTGGCCTATTAAATAAATGATGTTAAAACAACTAGGTATTTACATAGTAAAAGAAAATAAAATTGGATTTTTTCTTTTACCCTGGGAAAAAAATAAATTCTGGGTATACTACGGATATAAATCTAAATGTGTTAAGCAAAACTTTGATACCTTTATAGGAAAATATAGGTGCCTATCTATTTACCTCAAGATAGGGAAATAGTTCTTAAATAAGTCATTAAAACAACAAATCATAAAGGGAAAGGCTGATAAATTTGAACAAATTAAAATGAAAAACTTCTGCACATAAAAATACCAGGAAAAATAGTTAAAAGAGAAGCACAAATAAGAAGAAAATAGCATTAGTGCAATAATGCCAAGAATTAAGATCTAGGATACATAAAGGTCTACAAATCAATAAGAAAATACACAAAATCCAGGACAGTTCCCAGAAGCAGAAACAAACAACAACCGGAAAAAAAAAAAAAAAGAAAAAAACCAGAAAAAACTACTCAACCTTAGTATTGATTAGGAAAATAATAAATAGATCCAGCAGACACTATTTCACTCATGCCAGGTTGCCCATAATGTAAAAAATTAAAGCAATTCTACTTCAAGAGTAGGAGAGTCATATACTCCTGGGTAGAATAGAAATAGGTATAACTATTCCAGAGAATAATTTAGCCATATTCAGTAAAGTTGAAGACATGTGCTTCCAGGTCTAAAACCTTTTCCCATGTACAGAAGAGACCTTTAAGGATTATTAAGCATAGCATTATTTATAACTGCAAGTAATTGGAATTACCCCTAATCATCTAATCATTAACAGCAAAATGGGTAGATTTTTATTGTGTATTCATATGATGCAGGCAACAACAGAAATAAGTGGACCAGAGTAACATGTATCAACATTGTGGCAGATAGATCCTAGGCAGACTAGGTCCCAATAATCCCCAAGTACTGGTGTCCACATCTTTGTGTAGCCCCCTCCCCTGGAAGGCAGGCAGAACCTGTACCTTGATTCCAATCAATGCACTATGGCAAAATCAACAAGAGAAATCTTACACATTATAAGATTCCATTTTAGCAGAGTAGAGTGAGAGATTTGCTGACCTTGTAAAGAAGCCAGCTGCTGTAAGGTGACCTGCCAGGGAGAGGGCCACATGGCAGGGAAGTGGATGTCCTCTAAAAAATCCAGGGCTCTCAACCACACGAACTCAAGGAAAAGAATTATGCCAAAAACAGAATGAGCTTAGAAGCAGATTCTTCCCCAGTCAGGCCTTCACATGAGAATGCAGCATAGTCAACACCTTAACTGCAGCCTCATGGAACCCTGAGCAGAGGACCCAGTTAAGCTATGTCTGGACTCCGAGTCCATAGAAACTATGAGATAATGAGTGCTGTTTTAAGCTATTACATTTGGGGTAGTTTGTTACACAGCAATAGAAAAATAATACAGAGAGTTCCCTGATGGTCTAGTGGTTAGTATTCAGTGCTTTCATTGCCATGGCCCAGGTTCAATCCCTGGTTGGGGAACTGAGATCCTACAAGATGTGTGGCACAGGAAAAATAAAAAATTAATACAAACATGGATAAAATCATAATAGATATAAAGCAAGTTTCAGAAAGAGACATATAATAGATATGATACCATTTGCATAAAGCTTAAAAGAACACAAACCAATTTTGTATACTGTTTTTAGGCTTACATATAGACATGTATAGTGAAAGTATAAAGACAGGCACTGGAATAATTGTCTCAATTTCAGGAAGGTGTTTCTTTCTTGGAGATAGGGCAATATGATCAGAGAGGCACATGCAGACACTTTAACAGTGTTTATATAGCTTTATTTCATAAGCTGGGTAGAAGTTTAAGAGTGCTTACAATACTCTTCTGGAGAAAGGAATGGCAACCCACTCCAATATTCTTGCCTGGAGAATTCCATGGACAGAGGAGCATAGCGGGATACAGTCCATGGGGTTGCAAAGAGTCAGACACTACTGAGTGACTAACATACATAATACTCTATACCTTTCTGTATATCTGAAATATCCCATAATTCAAAACAAATTATCTTCAACTTTAGGCTCCAGTGGGGATGACTTGTGTTGACAACGAATTTTGCCCACTTTCCCAAACCTGTAATTGGAAAGAAAGTGGGAGAAAGAAGAGCCTTATAGAGCCTGGCTGGGGATGGATATGGGATAACAGAGATGGAAGGAGATGGGAGGAGAGGTGGCCAGAGGGATAAGTCTACAGAGGTACCCTCAGTCACCAGGGAGCCACGCATAGACTCATCTCCCAGAGACCACAGATGGGCTCAAATGGGTGACCTCAGCAGTTCCACAGTAAGACCTTATCATTAGCTGTGGCTTTGCCCTTGCTTGCAATGGAATAGCTACCACACAGCAGCCTTACTGTAAACCTACACTCTGAGAGAACAGCAATTTAAAAAAAAACATAAATGAAAATGCTGGCAATTAGACTATTAAGGAGAATCAAAGTTGTGTTAAAAATAAAAACAAAAACCATAAAACGAAAGTCTGAACAGCCTGGCCTTAGAAGGAAAATTTGAGATAGGAGGCTATGACTCAGTTTGTAGAGCAACTGATTGAATTTTCCTATCATATTTCAGCAGTTAGTCATCTTCAGGGAGGGACAGTGGGGTCTTTCTCTTCTTTGATTTATAGTCATGAAGTTTGGGAGATATTACGATACCTTGGTTGTATAAAGGAATCTCCAAGCCCCTGGAGGACCAAGAGAGGAATTTCCAGTGGTGTGCTGGTAACATTGAACACTTGATTTTCCAGAAAGAGAAAGGTCCTTGCTGATTTCCAGGCTATAAATATTCAGTGATTTTTAAGCTACCAATGTGACGTCCCTGAGTGTGGACCTGGGAAGAGTTAGGAAGCTCTCAAATCCTGTACGTGCTGGTTTCAATATACAACTGAAATTTCCTTCCTATTAGGGTGGCAAGCAGCCCTGGCTGGAGGAGGACTACTGTCAGGGAGGAGTCTCCGTATGTATGGCTTCTCCTGTCGCCTTCCCAATCCAAAGATGTTGAGATTTCATTATTCCACTTAGAATGTAAAAGCACTCCCTCTGTTGTTGTTTAGCTTCTCCTTAATGTCCGACTCTTTTGCATCCCCATGAACTATAGCCTGTTAGCATCCTCTGTCCATGGGATTTTCCCGAACCAGGGATTGAACACACGTCTCCTGCATTGGCAGGCAGGTTCTTTACCACAGAGCTACCAGGGAAGCCCACGTCCTTTATAACCAACAGTTTTAGAGGCTAAGGATATATTAAATACATTAATACCCAAATTCTATTCCTTTTTCAGTAAAGCAGTAGAGGTGAGCTGCCCTCCCTGAGGAAGCCAGGGACTCAGTGCTGGGATGAAGTTCAACCTTTGTACCATAATTTTTCCATCATCGTTAGCCTAGAGAGTAGGTCTCCTTGTAGATCTCAAGGAAGCTCATATGAGGCTGAGTTTGGGAACTCCCCTTGGAGGATGTCAAGTCCCTGGGTCACTGTGCTCAGTTTTATAGTTCCCTTAAAGTTCTGCAGTTTAAGGGCATTTTCTGTAAAAAGTCATGAGGTCTGTGTTGGTTAGAATGATCTGAATACAAGTAACAAAGCACCCTGACCCCATTGCTTAAAACAATGAAGAAATATATTGTCTCGGATCAAGAGAAGTCCCAGGGTAGGAAAGCTCCCGGGTGGGCTCAGGGGTTCAAGAAATGTCATTAAAGACTCAGATTCCGCTCACAGTTCTGCTCTGTCATACTTTGTCCCGTTTAGCTCTCTCATAGTTGTAAGATGGCTGCCACATTCCAGGCAAGCAGGGCCACAGCCACGGGAAGGAGAAGGACCCATTCTCTTCACACGCGAAAATTTTTTCAGAAGCCCCATTTGACAGAAGTGGATCAAATATTTTTTCCTAAATCAACCTATTCCATAGAGACTGAAAATCACTATGGTTATCTTGGAATAAATCAGGATTTAACCATGAGTCACACAGGAGAGAGGAACAGACAAAATCATAGTCCCACTTAATAGGCAACTGTCATCCCAAAGATTCTTTCACTGCTCCGAATCTAAGACTGTTGACTTCTACAGGTTAGTTTGGTCCTTCTGGCTGATTGGAGAAAGCCATTTGAATCAGACCAATCAACTTGATCAGAAATAAATTATGCTCTGTTTATGCAATTGATTAACCTTAGGTTTATAAAAAAGTATTTGTTAAGGACCCAGTGGGAACTGGCACTTGAAAGTCACAACTATTGGGCACTGGGCCCAGTGACGTGTGGATGTGGACAATTGGGCTAAGAGCTTCTGATGAACTGACAGAATATATAAATTTCTTCCAGGTGAGCAGAGGTAAAACTCAAAAAATACATGACTATCATTTTTTAATACGGGTACCAAGATAATTTATTCAGGGAAAACCATCTTTCTAATAAATGGTATTAAGACAACTAAATATCCACATGCAAAAGAATAAAGTTGGACCCTTACCTCCCAGCATATACTGAAGTTAACTCAAAATGGATCATTGACTTAGATATAAGAGCCTAAACTATAAAAAACTTAGATGAAAACTTGTAAATCTCATGATCTGAGATTAGTCAATGGTTTCTTATATATGATACCTAAAGCATCAGCAACGAAAGAAAAAAACAATAAATTGACTTCATCAAAATTAAAAATTTTTGTGCTTCAAAGTACACTATCAAGAAAGTGAAAAGACAATCCAAAGAATAGAAGAAAATATTTGCAAATAATATATTTATTGAGGGTCTAATGTCCAGAATATATAATGAACCCTTCCAATGCAACAATAAAAAATGAATAATTCAATTTAAAGATGGGTGAAGGATTTGAATAGACATTTCTCCAAAGAAGATATACAAGTGGCCAATAAGCAGATTAAAAAAATGCTCAACATTATTAATTATTGATAAAATACAAATCAAAACCTCAAAATATTACTTCACACACACTGAAAGTGAAAGTTGCTCAGTCATGTTTGACTCTGCAACCCCATTGATTATACAGTCCATTAAATTCTCCAGGCCAGAATACTGGAGTGGGTGGCCATTCCATTCTCCAGGTGATCTTCCCAGCCCAGGGATCAAACCCCAGTCTCCCACATTGCAGGCAGATTCTTTATCAGCTGAGCTACCAGGGAAGCCCAAGAATGCTGGAGTGAGTAGCCTATCCCTTCTCCAGTGGATCTTCCCAACCCAGGAATAGTACCAGGGTCTCCTGCATTGCAGGTGGATTCTTTACCAGCTTAGCTATCAGGGAAGCCCCAAAGGGGATGCTGTGGCTGCATGGACTGGAAATTGAATCTGGGCCTCCCATGTGGCAGGTGAGAATTCTACCACTGAGCCACTCATGCACCAGTCATCACACACACTAGGATGACTATAATTAAGAAAGATAGACAACAAACAAGTGTTGGAGAGGACACGGAGAAACTGGAACTCATACACAGCTAGTAAAATGGTATAGGCACTTTGGAAATCATTTGACAGTTCCTCAAAAAGTTTAACATAATAAAGTTACCATATGGCCCAGAAATCAATTTCATACCTAGGTAAATACCAAGAGAAATGAAAACATATATCTTCATAAAAACTGGTGCGCAAATGTTCACAGTAGTAATATTCATTATAGGCAAAATGTGGACATGACTCAAGTTTCCATCAATGGATGAATGGATAAACAAATTTGGTATATCCATGTGATGGAATATTATTTGGCCAGGAAAAGGAATGAAGTACTGATACATGCTATATCATAGATGAACTTTAAAAACACTATGGTAAGTGAAAGAAATGAGTCACAAAGTTCATATATTGTATGATTTCATTTATTTGAAATGTCTAGAACAGACGAAATCAGTGAGACTGCAGGTAGACTAGTGGTTGTCACAGGCTTGGGGAAGGAGAAATAAGTGACTATTGGGGGTTTGTTTTTAGGTTGAAGAAAATATTCTCAAAGTAAATACTGGTAATGATTACACAGTCTGATGAATACGTTAAGAACCACTGAATTGTATACTTTAAAAGAACAAATTCTATAGTATTTGAGTTACATTACAACAAGAATATTTATAGGACTACCTCAGGCCTTGGGGGGAGGGGCATGAAATCAGACCAAAACATCAGTGGGCTAATAAATGTTTATTTTGAAAAATTTCTAAAATTCTTTTATTATTCTGAAATATATACATTCCATTTTATCTCCTTCTGCCTCTTTGGTCTAAATGAGTTCCTGTGTAGACCAGTGGTTCTCAACCTTGGCTGCATATTTTGGAGTCACCACTGGAACTTTCAGAAAATATAATTCATTGGCCCAACCCATGGCCAACTAAATCAGAGTCTCTGGTTTCCCTCCCCAACACCCCTGGCATTTTATTTTATTAAAAACTCCCTGGTTATTCCCATGTGCTGTCAAGACAATTTACACAGTAGACAAAGATCTGGGCAGAGCTGCTTCATATTTTGAGGTGGTTCTTTAGCTAATTCTTTCCCCTCCCTTGGGTTTATTGAGATACAATTAATATACATTAAAATTGATCCTTTTAAAGAATATGATTCAATGAATATTGACAAATCTATATAGTCCTTTGACAACCACCAGCCAAAGTATAGAACATTTTCATTACTGCCCCCCATGTCTTTGTTTCCCTTTGTAATCAGTCCTTTCCCCCATGTATTAGATGTATATATTAGAATACTATGCAGCATAAAAAGCAGGTCCTTGAAAGTACATTAAAAAATTGGGAAAAAATTTAATATATAAATTTGAGCAAAAAAGTATATAATGTAATCTTAATTGTTTAATCTTTTTTATCCATGGGTGTAGATATAGACATTTCTTCATATATGTATACATCTGAAGTGACTTAGCAGTAGCAGTAGAAAAAAAATCAGTTGTTATCTCTGGTTGTGAAAATTACAGTAATTAAATTACAGTTAATTTTCTTCTTTACATTTTTATGCATGTTCTAGTTAGTCTATAATTATGTTATGTTTAAAGTGAAAATAGTAATGATATCTACAAAACAGTGATCTATGGGCAAGGGATGCATGAAGAGCCTCATAAAGACCTAACTGCCATCCCCTTCAAGGTTCCAGGTCCCTTGCTATGAGTCAGACACGACTGAAGCGACTCAGCAGCAGCAGCAGCAGCTACAAATCTAGCCTTCTGACCCCACACATTTCAGGTCATTGGCTCATTACAAATGTTATAGTGAAAAGAAATTAATAAGAAGATATTGACTTCTACTGAGATAGACATCACAGAATATTGACCCAAAGAAGAAAATATTGATGAAAGAAGAATCAAGGTCTCCTATTGCCTTGAAGGGAGTAATAAACCCTCCTGTTTGCTGAATGCCAGATTCTGTTTATTTTGCAAGCACATGTGCATTTAAAAATCAAAGATGCCATATCCCCATAAACACTATTAGAATTTGAAATCAGAGTCTACCACGAAGGGAATGGGTCCCTGTGGGTATAGAATAGATAAAAACTTAGAGCAGAGACACAGTGAGCAAGTGAGCTGAGACAAGATCTTGACAGTGGAGGTCTGTTCAGTTTGTGTTTTAGTTCCTTTAGATTCAGCAGAATCTTAATTAAAGATACCAAGACATATCTTCCAACCAGCTCAAACCAGACCCAGATCAGCTAAAACCAGCTCCAGGTCTCCAAGCTAGACACAAGTGATTCGGGTTCCGCCAGAGCCAGCACATTGGTGTTCTGGGTTTTGGGTGATTTCTTAGGACAAATAAAATTGGATATGACTGCAGTTGGAATGCTTTTTCCTACATCTTTCTTAAATAAAAGAAGATGATATAATAACATGTTGGTTGAACCACCATTTGAACAAGCAACTTTTTTTTTTTCCAGGTTGTTCTGGGATGGGTTATACTTATTTGGACAGAATAATGGGTTGAAATTAGTTTCAAGTTAAACTATTCCCCTAGTTTGGGTGTAGGCTCCATATGATTTTTCCACTGTTGCATAGCAAACCTCTCCAAAATACAGTGACTTAAAATAATGACTTATTTGCTCATAATTCTGTGGGTTGGAGTAGACTGGGAGATAATTCAGTTTGGAGTAGACTGGGGCCAGGATCGCTCACGTAGTATTGGCTGGGCTCATTCAAAGGTCTGCGGCTTCAGCGAGGCTGAAGAGGCCTCTTTTTCCTGTGCTCCTTCATCATTAGAAGGCATTTGTTTTCCAAGATGGTGAGAGTAGAAGCTTCACGGCCACTGGAGGCTCAAGCTCAGGTTCATAGTGACACTGAGCCTCAGTCTTTCAGGCAAAGAAATCACAAATGTAAGCCAGGCTTGGGTAGTGGGGACATCAATTCAGTCCCGTGCAGGGAGGAGCTGCAGAGAATCTATGGCCATGTAGGGACTTCCCTGGTGGGCCAGTGGTTAAGACTTTGCCTTTCAATGCAGGGAGTTTGGGTTCGATGCCTGGCGAGAGAGCTAAGATCCCATATGCGTTGTGCCCCAAAATCAAAACACAAAATGGAAGCAATACTGTAACAACGTCAATAAATATTCAGTTCAGTTCAGTCGCTCAGTCGTGTCTGAGTGTGCCGACTCTTTGCGACCCCATGGACTACAACACGCCAGACCTCCCAGTCTATCACCGACTCCCAGAGCTTACTCAAACTCATGTCCATTGAGCCAGGGATGCCATCCAACCATCTCATCCTCTGTCGTCCCCTTCTCCTCCTGCCTTCAATCTTTCCCAGCATCAGGGTCTTTTCCAATGAGTCAGTTCTTCACAGCTGGTGGCCAAAGTATTGGAGTTTCAGCTTCAACATCAGTCCTTCCAATGAATATTTAGTACTGATTTCCTTTAGGATTGATTGGTTTGATCTCCTTGAAATCCGAGGGACTCTCTAGAGTCTTCTCCAACACCACAGTTCAAAAGCATCAATTCCTTGGCGCTCAACTTGCTTTATAGTCCAACTCTCACATCCGTACATGACTACTGGAAAAATTATAGCTTTGACTGGACAGACTTTTGTTGGCAAAGTAATGTCTCTGCTTTTTAATATGCTGTCTAGATTGGTCATAGCTTTTCTTCCAAGGAGCAAGCACCTTTTAATTTCATGGCTGCAGTCACCATCTTCAGTGATTTTGGAGTCCAAAAAAGTAAAGTCTCTCACTGTCTCCATTATTTCCCCATCTATTTGCCATGAAGTGATGGGACTGGTTGCCGTGATCTTAGTTTTCTGAATGTGGAGCTTTAAGTCAACTTTTTCGCTCTCCTCTTTCACTTTCATCAAGAGGCTCTTTAGCTCTTTTTTGCTTTCTGCCACAAAGGTGGTGTCATCTGCATATCTGAGGTCATTGATATTTCTCCCGGCAATCTTGATTCCAGCTTGTGCTTTATCCAGCCCAGCATTTCTCATGATGTACTCTGCATGTAAGTTAAATAAGCAGGGTGACAATATATATAACCTTGACATACTCCTTTCCCGATTTGGAACCAGTCTATTGTTCCATGTCCAGTTCTTTTTTTTTTTTTTAAATAAGCATTTTTTCTACTTCAGTTTTTATTTTATTTTATTTTATTTTTTTTCATGTCCAGTTCTAATTGTTGCTTCTTGACCTGCATACAGATTTCTCAGGAAGCAGGTCAGGTGGTCTGGTATTCCCATCTCTTGAAGAATTTTCCACAGTTTGTTGTGATCCACAGAGTCAAAGGCTTTGGCCTAGTCAATAAAGCAGAAATAGATGTTTTTCTGGAACTCGTGTTTTTATGATGATCCAGCAGATGTTGGCAATTTGATCTATGGTTCCTCTGCCTTTCCTAAATCCAGCTTGAACATCTGGAAGTTCACGGTTCACGTACTGTTGAAGCCTGGCTTGGAGACTTTTTAGCACTACTTTGCTAGTGTGTGAGATGAGTGCACTTGTGTGGTAGTTTGAACATTCTTTGGCATTGCCCTTCTTTGGGATTGGAATGAAAACTGACCTTTTCCAGTCCTGTGGTGACTGCTGAGTTTTCCAAATTTGCTGGCATATTGAGTGCAGCGCTTTCACAGCATCATCTCTTACGATTTGAAAAACTCAACTGGAATTCTATCATCTCCACTAGCTTTGTTGAGAGTGATGGTTCCTAAGACCTGCTTGACTTTGCATTCCAGGATGTCTGGCTCTAAGTGAGTGATCATACCATCGTGGCTATTGGGTCATGAAGATATTTTTTGTATAGTTCTTCTGTGAATTCTTGCCAACTCTTCTTAATGTCTTCTGCTTCTGTTAGGTCCATACCATTTCTGTTCTTTATTGTGCCCATCTTTGCATGAAATGTTTCCTTGGTATCTCTAATTTTCTTGAGAGATCTCTAGTCTTTCCCATTCTATTGTATTCCTCTATTTCTTTGCAATGATCACTGAGGAAGGCTTTCTTATCTCTCTTTGCTATTCTTTGGAACTCTGCATTCAGATGGGTATATCTTTCCTTTTCTCCTTGCCTTTAGCGTCTCTTCTTTTGTCAGCTATTTGTAAGGTCTCCTCAGACAACCATTTTGCCTTTTTGCATTTCTTTTTCTTGTGGATGGTCTTGATCACTGCCTCCTGTACAATGTCATGAGCCTCCGTCCATAGTTCTTCAGGCACTCTGTCTATCAGATCTACTCCACTGAATCTATTTGTCACTTCCTCCGTATAATCATAAGGAATTTGATTTAGGTCATACCTGAATGGTCTAGTGGTTTTCCCTACTTTCTTCAATTTAAGTCTGAATTTAGCAATAAGGAGTTCATGATCTGAGCCACAGTCCACTCCTGGTTTTGTATTTGCTGACTGTATAGAGCTTCTCCATCTTTGGCTGCAAAGACTATAATCAATCTGATTTTGGTATTGACCATCTGGTGATGTCCATGTATAGAGTCTTCTCTTGTGTTGTTAGAAGAGGGTGTTTGCTATGACCAGTGCGTTCTCTTGGCAAAACTCTATTAGCCTTTGCCCTGCCTCATTCTGTACTCCAAGGCCAAATTTGCCTGTTACTCCAGGTGTCTCTTGACTTCCTACATTTGCATTCTAGTCCCTTATAATGAAAAGGACATCGTTTTTGGGTGTTCATTCTAGAAGGTCTTGTAGGTCTTCGTAGAGCCGTTCAGTGTCAGCTTCTTCAGCATTACTGGTCAGGGCATAACTTGGATTACTGTGATATTGAATGGTTTGCCTTCAAAATGAACAGAGATCATTCTGTCATGTTTTGAGATTGCATCCAAATATGCGTATCGGACTCTTTTGTTGACTATGATGGTTACTTCATTTCTTCTAAGGGATTCTTGCCCACAGTAGTAAATATAATGGTCATCTGAGTTAAATTCACCGATTCCAGTCCATTTTGGTTCACTGATTCCTAAAATGCTGATGTTCACTCTTGCCATTTCCTATTTGACCACTTCCAGTTTGCCTTGATTCATGGACCTAACCTTCCAGGTTCCTATGCAACATTGTTCTTTACAGCATCTGACTTTTCTCCCATCACCAATCACATCCACAACTGGGTGTTGTTTTTGCTTTGAGTCTGTCTATTCTTTCTGGAGTTAGTTCTTCACTGATCTCCAGTAGCATACTGGGTACCTACTGACCTGGGGAGTTCATCTTTCAGAGTTCATCTTTTTGTCATTTCATACAGTTCATGGGGTTCTCAAGGCAAGAATACTGAAATGATTTGCCATTCTCTTCTCCAGTGGACCACAATTTGTCAGAACTCTCCACCATGACCTGTCTGTCTTGAGAGGCCCTACAAGGCATGGTTCATAATTTCATTGAGTTAGACAAGACTGTGGTCTATAAATTTAAATATATGGTGTGAAGTGAAAGTCACTCAGTCACATCTGACTCTTTGTGACTCCATGGTCTATACAGTCCATGGAATTCTCCAAGCCAAGGAGTGGGTAGCCTTTCCCTTCTCCAGGGGGTCTTCCCAACCCAGTGATTGAAAATTGTAGGCGGATTCTTTACCAGCTGAACAACAAGGGAAGTCCCAATAGAGATTTTAAAATATTAAAAAAAAAAAGAATTTAAAATCTGCAATGGAATCCCAATCTGAAGGCCATGCAGTGCTGCTCAGGGAACAGAAAGCTTTGGAAACTGACTTATCTGTCTCTAAGTTATGGCATGTCCCTGGCTGTGATGATTTCTTCCTAGGGTTTTCTATATCTCTCTCTTTTATGTTTTTAGTGGGATGTCAATAAATCACTTTTCTATCAAGAAATTAACAGAGCAATGTAGAATCTTGTGGAATGCTCTCAATTCTAAGAAGCAAAATCCTGACTCAAGAAAGTGCTGAAGTAGAAAACTTGCATGCTATGTTGCATCTGGCTCTTTCCGACCCCACGGATGATAGCCCCCAGGCTTCTCTGCCCATGGGATTTTCCAGGCAAGAATACTGGAGTGGGTTGCCATTTCCTTCTCCAGGGGATCTTCCAGATTCAGGGACTGAGCCAGTGTCTCTTGCATCTCTTGCATTGGCAGGTGGGTTCTTTACCCACTGAACCACCTGGGAGGCCTAAAGAAAAACTTGAGGGGCAATTAATTCAGCAGCTTAGTAATGTCATTAAAAAACCCAGATTCCTGCCATCTTTCTGTTTGGCCATCCCTGATACATTTTTTTTGTCTTTGGCTAAGACTCCTTACATTTGGTTGCAAGGTGTCTGACACAGTCTCAGGCTTTATATAAAGATGTGACAATGTGTGTTTCCTCTCTGGGTCATTTATTTATTTATTTTTAGTTAGGACCTTTCCTTGAAGTCCCGTCAGTAGCCTCTCCTTACAATTCACTGATCCCTAAAGCACTGCATGTTCTTGTCTGAATCAGTCAGTAGTAAGGACCGTGGGATTACCCTGGTTAGTTTAGATAAATCAGAACCCACCAGCATGGAATGGGCCTATACACCCCTGAAGCCCAAGATCAGGAGAAGGCAAGTGGCTATTTAAGTAAAATTGGGGTTCTCATGGGCAAGAGGAAGGGCAAGGCTGTTGGGGAGGCAGACAAAAGAGTGCCTTCCACCATTCATTAGGCCTGAATAGGTTTGGGGAATTTGCTTTGTCCTTGGGCATCTTGAGGAATATATCTGTCATGCTGGAAAATTTAAAGTAATGCATTATATACTTGGCAATACCATAGGTAGTGAGGGGAAAAGAAGAAAACTAAGTCCTTATTCTCCAGGAGCTCGTATTGAAATTAAGGAGTCTCCACATAAACACATAGAGAAATCAACCAGCACTACGGATCTTGAAATGAGGGCTACTGAGAAGAAATCCTATAACTTGAGTGCGAACTGAAGTCACCTTTCTTAGAGAGTTAAATAAAATCAGCTCCAACCTCCATCTGACAATCTGTGGGAAACCCCGCCCCTGTTCTCATGACTGATTCTGTCCATCCTGTCGTGGACAGGGTGAAAGTGCTTCTGGCTCATAGTTACGGTCTTAGACCTGGTTCTGGATTCTTGTTTCCTCTGAACTCTATTGCTCTGTGTCTTACATCTTATGACAGTTTCCTTCTCTTTGTGCAGCGTTGATCCCATGTGGGACCTGACTCCTCTCCTTTGATTGTTTTTCCTCCCTCTTCAGGTTAGTCAAAAATACACACACACACACACACACACACGCATATTGTTTTTCAGGTTCTTTTCCATCATAGGTTATTATAAGATTTTGAATACAGTTCCTGTGCTATGTAGTAGGTCCTTGTTGTTTATCTATTTAGTAAATAGTTGCATGTATCTGTTAATCATAAATTCCTAATTTATCCCTTCCCCCCCCTCCCCTGAAGCTAACAGTTATTGAACCATCATTGTGTCCCTGGGATTAGTCAAAATTCTTTACATGTATCAACTTATTTAATCTTCACCATAATCACATTATTATATTTTAGAGATAAATAAGCAGAGGCAGGAAGAGGTTAAGTCAAAGTTCATCTGCCAGTAGCAGACACAAGCTTCAGATACACTCAGTCTGCCTCTGGACGCACCTTCACACTTCTGGGAGCAGCTCCTTGATCTCACATCTCTTCTGTCCTCTTCCTTCTCCTGCTCTCTCTCCAACAACATTTGATGACTACGGAGCTGAACTAAAACTTGTGGGCTGTTCCATTGTGTTGTAGATCTGTGCTCCAGAATCCACCTCAAGCAGGGCAGGAGAGGGGTGGAGGGTAGGGCTGTGACCTATTGGAACAGCTGGTGCATAGAAAGGGTAAAGGCCTGGCCATCCGATGGCAAAAGGGGAAGGGTAGATGAAAGGGCACCCCTGTGCCTTCCTGGTGACAGGGGTCTTCTGTGCTGGTAAGTGGGAGGCCTCTGGGAAGGGCTGGGGGTCAGAACGGGCTGTGAAATAGACCCTCTGGGTTTGCTATTGCTCTCAGGTGTCCTCAGAAGCCCACCACTCCCGGCTGTGAGCTGATGGAGGGAGAGGGGGAGGGAGACACAGAGGCTCTGTCCCTGAGGTCTCCGCTTGCTTCTTTCTATGCTTGAGGTCTTTTCCTATTTTAAAAATGGTAGGCAATAAATCCCAGAGTGCCTGAAACAGCCAAAAAAGAGAGACTTGCTGAACACACTTTCAAACCCTGAGACCCCGCTCTTGGCCAGGAGACATGCAAACTCTTTTAATAACCTTATTCTGGACCTACTTAAATGGAAACAGCCTCCAGTATTTTTAGCTGCTGTGTAACTGAAGTAAAAACAAAGGGGGGAAATTTCGAATATATTTTTTCCTTTCCTACTTAGAATAAGAAAGAGTTGTTCATTATCTCTTAACTGAATTTTTGCTGGGAAGAGAGGGGAACACTCCAGAGTCCCTCTTGGCTCCTCCCCTGGCCTGGATGGGATTTAAACCCAGAGAGGACAGCTGAGGGAATCAGACAACGAGGGATAGACAAGCACCAAGGTCTGCAGCCCCAGAGGCCAGGCTTCCAGGTAGCAGAAGTATTGGAAGTGGTACCCAACAGCCTCCAAGGTAAGAGCACCAATCTCTGAAGATTCTACCTGTGGGGGGAGGATGGCGGCCAGGTGCGAATAAACTCACAGGCTTCACTTCCCGATCCTAAATATCCAGGCAGAGTAATTAGTCTCCTGTTAACTCCATGAAGTGATATTATTTCCAATTAGGAAATACTATTTCCTAATAATATTTCCCAGGACCTGAGTAACATGTCCCTAACCAATAGTATACTTGATTCCCCAACTGAGCTAAGCACAATCTTCTTACCTGGCCAGATGCAGTCTGTATTGTAGGGAAATTTCCACGTGGAATAATAGATTTTATATTAAATGTTTCTTTTAAGTCTAGCATGTTCTCATCTCTATTTTTTTGCTGGCTTTACAATGGCAAAGACTTCTCTGTTTTTGTTGTTTATCTGCTATATCTCACTTTTAAAAATTCTAAAATGGAGCTTTCATTTTAGTTGTGATCAGGAAACTATTATAACTTTTTTCTTTTCTGGATTTTGTATATTCCAGTAAAGATGATGTTTGTGAATAAACTTGAAGAGCTTTGAAGTTTATTCAAATATTTAATTTGATCTGTTTTGATTCTTATTGTAAGAGGACAATGTCTTTTCTCAAAAGCTTCATGCTATTACCCTCATAATGCCACAAAGGAAACATTTTGAAACCGTTCAAGGAATAATACGGTGGGTTAGTTTTTGGAGATGTTTTCATTTATGTATCTATTTATCTATTTTTATGTTTGGGAGAGAGCTAGGAGAAGGAGAGAGAAAGAATGAGTGAGAACAATCACTTAAAAGCACAAAACTGAGTTGCCTATATAAGCATTAAGAAAAGAACAAGTCCTAATATAAAAATGAGAAACTGCCCAAATCTGGACATAGGTTAACCACAGTGCCCAAAGTCCACTGGTTCTTGGAGAAGCTGAAGTATTACTAAGGTATCGGGTGACACTGCTCAGCCAAGACTATAGATTGGCGGCTGGCTGAGCACAGAGTCTACACGGAAAAAAATCAGTGATTTTTGGCATTTGGGCATTTGTTGGAGACTCAGAATCAAGGTGAGAGTGTTGGGAGAAGGAACTTAGGAAGGAATAAAGAGTACTAGTATCAGTGTTATTTTCCCAGGGAGGAGGGAAAAAACCACCTGACATTCTTTTATGCAATTCTGAATCCTACAATGTCCCCAAGTCTGTGGGCTGCAGTTGACTCCTGGAAGAGAGAAAATAGGACAGCATGACTTGAAATCATCTTGTGGCTTCTGGTTTCCATCCCAGTCCTCGTCTGTGGTTTGAAATGAAGGGTAGACTGAGGTCTGTTCCCAAGAAGATGCCAGAGGAAATCGTGCCCAGACCCAGTGGAAACTCGTGTCCACCCAGTGCTCATTCCAGAGCCTTGGCTCCTATAAGCTCTGGATACAGACATGAGATCATGGTTGAGGTTCTGTAGCAGTATCTGGAGCGGCCAGAATGCGAGCTGATGAAGCTAAGATCTCAGAGCTGAGATCTCAGGGGCTTTGCTGGGTTTCAGCACAGTAGACTCACTGTTAATGTCAACCAGCCACCATCTGAATATGTGCTGTTGGTCTCAAAGAGATCCAGTGAGTGTAGGTGGAGCAGTGCAAGTCCTCGGAAATTAACAAGGAAAAGCCTCTCCTCTTTGATAGATGGCTGGAGCTTTCAAGTTATTTCAATATGTGGAAAACCACATGCTAAACTAAAGAAAGGAATTGCAACTTTTTTATAATGTGCCTCTTTTCATTGTCATCCAGCTGCAAGTATAGTTTCTCATCAGACACCCCTCAGGACCACAGGGAATAAGGTTAATTTTGTATAAGGTAATATTTAGTCATTCTGGATCCTGGGTGCTTGGGTTGATGTGGTTCGAGGTCTCTGAATTTTTGCCCTTGTGCCCATTTTGTCTTCTCCTCATGCATGAGCCTGTGCATTCCCTTGAAAGCAAAATGAAGGTCTTTTTTTTTTTGGTGACCTTCCTGGGGGATAAATAAATATCTTTGCTAGAGCTTCTAAACATTCTTAGTATAGAGGCTGGCACATAATAAGTGCTTAGAAAATGGTAGCCACTTTCTCATCACCCATGTGAGCCTTTGCAAGGTGGATTAAGATTCAATTGATAGAGACTTCCCTGGTGGTCCAGAGTTTAAGAATATGCCTTGTAATGCACAGGACATAGGTTTAATCCCTGGTCAGGGAACTGAGATTCTACATGCCTTGGGGCAACTAAGTCTGTGTGCCACAACTACTGAGCCTATGCACCACAGTGAAAGATTTATGATGCATGAATATCTTGAGTGCCCTAAGACCTGATGCAATCAAATAAAAAAAAATGTTAAAGAGAGATTCAGTTGATAGAACAAAACAATCACACGAGCAATCCAAGAAAAAGTGATTGAGTGCTGAGGCTGGGTCAGGAATGCCATCCTTTATCTTTTCCAGCCTATGGCACATGGGCAGACTTGATAGAGTTCTTTGTGAGAAGGGGTATTGCATGGTAATGTGAGGTCTTCACAAGGATTTCTTGGCCCCTCACTAGGTGTATTCCACTGAGCTAGCAGAGTGGTTGAATTGGGGGAACTGAGGTCTGAAATGTGACCATATTAAGCCTTATCACATAAAATCAATTTTTTATCCTCACTCACAACTTGCTGACTCATGTCCTATAGAGAATGCCTGTGCAGAGTCCAACGTCACAAAGACTGGAAATGAAAGTGCCCATATATACTTGGTTTGTCTAAAGAGTGACCCAGACAGAAACAGTATGACCTTGTGCATCATTTGTTGTTGTTGTTTAGTCACTAAGTTGTGTCCGACTCTTTTGCAACCCCATGGATCGCAGCCCACCAGGCTCCTCTGTCCATGGGATTTCCCAGGCAAGAATACTGAAGTGTCTTGTCATTTTCTTCTCTAGGGGATCTTCCTGACCCAGGAAGTGAACCCACATCTCCTGCTTTGGCAGGAGAATTCTTTATGATTGAGCCACCAGGGAAGGCCTTGTGTATCACTGGTGTTTGCAACCTGCAGGAGAAAAAGATACAGAGGTGAAACTCCTTACTTAAGATTTCCAGGCCAGGGTGAGTTGAGCCATGGCAAGTACTCAGTTGCATGAGAACTTGCTCTCCTAGACTGTGTTTGAGTTAAAAGACCCTGGAGTCACTCAGGGTGCAGACTGTAGATCACTGGTGAATATGCCAGAGGGAGTTTGGGGGAGGAGTAAATTTTCCAGGGAACATTTGTGACATCACCACATCCCTAGCTGCCCACCTCCTTCACTTTCCTTCCTAGCTCAGTGATGTTCACCCTTTCATTTGGGGACAGAATATCTTTTAAAGTGATTCCACCCTGAAACCCAAGATAATACAGTTTTTCTAAAACCCAAAGCAGTGCTCTTATTTGCTGTGGTTAACTGTAAGGGCAAGATGAGGTAATAAGGGAATCAGAGAAAGCCCTAAATTTAAATAGATCTGTAATGGTAGCTAAGAAATTGGCTGTTACTCTCTTTGATGTAAGTAGTATATTTTATTCCTGCCCTTCTTTGGAGAAAATGAAGTGACATAAATACCACCAGCCCTAGGACTGGAGAGGACCCTCTGGGATCAGAGTCCATCCTGCTCCTCTGGCCAAAGACTTGGTTGGTAATTACCCCTACAACAGATGTCTTGGTCTGCTCTGTGTTTCCTAGGAAGAGAGCTTTCTAGCCTCTCAAGATAACTGACCAGAATTTAACCTCTTTATGGGACAAACATAGGGGTTTATCCTTGGTACTGCTCAGAAAAAGTTTGTGTTTAACTGAGCACTCAGTATGCCTTGGGCTTCCTTTATTTTGGAGAATCCCTCTCTTAAACATTTCAGGAAGGCGGACATTTGGTCTCTTTTCACATGTCGTAATCTTATTGGATTTTTTCCCATTTGATGCAATAATTATAGCAGAGAAATGAAGAACACGGATATAGGGAGTGACAGACCTGGTCTTGATTCCAGCTTGGGATATACTTCATAGCTCAGATGGTAAAGAATCCACCTACAATGCAGAAGACCTGGGTTCAATTCCTGGGTTGGGAAGATCCCCTGGAGAAGGAAATGGCAACCCACTTCAGTCTTCTTGCCTGGGAAATCCCATGGACAGAGGAGCCTGGTGGGCTATAGTCCATGGCGTCGCTAGAGTCAGACACGACTGAGCAACTATTACACTTGCTTCTTATTAGCTGTGTGTCCTTAGGCAACTTACTTAACCTCTCTGAGCACCTGTAACAAAGAATGACATCAATTGACTACCAAGATTTTGAGGATTAAATGAGAATGCTGTCTCATTATTAAGCGTGTGGCACAGTACCCATCATCTAATAAAAACACAAGCAAAAACACACCAACAAAAACCCAGTGGCTATTCTTATTTACACAAAATATTACTTTGGCCAGGACTGTGCTGTAAGGCTGTGAGTATGGGGAGGTTTAACACAGTCAGGGCCACTGTCATCCCTGAGCTTACAGGGATGTCTGGGCTAGGAACTCACATACAGATTGGGGAGCTCTCAGTGTTTAGTTGGAAATGAAAGCCACGGGGGTAGATGTGCCTGCCAAAAGAGAATGAAATAAAGCATAAACGTAGAGCCCAGTGACATCAGCTCAGCTTCAGGGCCAAACTAGGGGCACCATCCATCCAGTTCAGGGTCAGCAGGATACACCTCAAAGAGCCTTTCTCAGAACAGCAATAGGAGGCAGCATTTGTCCTGAGTTTTAATGCACGCTGCTCCTATTTCTCCCCATCACCCACTGCCCCTCCTGAAGACAGAATTGAGTAAAGGTTCAGTCAATGAAGGGCTTCCCAGGTGGCACTAGTGGTAACAAACCTGCCTGCCAATGCAGGAGATGCAAGAGACTTGGGTTCGATCCTTGGGTTGGGAAACATTTCCCCTGGAGCTACTCACTCCAGTATTCTTGCCTGGAGAATCCCTGTGGACAGAGGAGCCTGGCGGGCTACAGTCCATAGATTTGCAAAGAGTTGGACATGACTGAAGCGACTTAGCATGCGCTGCACGCACGTCAATCAATGAAACTGATTCTCCAGGATGCCTGGTTTCCTGTGCGCGTTTTCCCGGCGCTCCTATACCCTTTGCCAATATATTCCTACGGCAGTTACTCTTCTCTCCACGGAAAACTGTTCCTCAACAGGATAATCATCCCCATTCAGAAACTTGCCCTGCATTTTTCTGGGTGACGTGTACTGCCCTCCCTGTCTCCTCCCCATCCTCACAGAGCTCTGTCTGTGGTCACCGTTCATAAAAGAGTGGGTAAAGTCATCCCTTTCTTTCCCTAAGCCTCCTGCCACGTGTGGGAAAGAGAGCCAGAAGGCATCTCCTCCCACCCATTACCCTTGACAGAAGAGCTAGGTTGAGGACTCCCCTATTCTCATCATGTTTCGAGAAATACCCCCGCTAGGAAAATCTGACCTCAATGTGTGGCATCCAAGAGGCTGTAATTAGCAAGGACATCTTGCTACAACTCAGAGGGATGGGTGACAGTGAACACTCCTACAAGGGCTTCTGGGGTTTCTCCTACTCCAGGCTTCAAAGACAAACACCGTGAGACTGGCCTATGCCCAGTCCCGCTGTGGTTTATGACGAGTCCATGGATTGCTTTGCATTTGTTCAGAACTTCAGAAAACCATCTGCACTCCATTTATATTTTGGAGAATAGCAAGCCATGGGCTGGGGGTTGGGGGGAGGCGTTGGATAACAGCAGTGGGCAGAGAGGTCTGAAGCCTGCCTTTTTAGCTCTGTTGTTGCCCGGGAAGCGGAGATTTGACAGTGGAAACTTGTGTGCAGCCCGTACCTAGAAAGTGCTTTTTCAGATCCATCTGTGTGGTAACTGGTGACGGCAGAGTGCCCAGGAGTTAGTGGCTCAGTTGGTGGACACTGCACCTGGGTTCCAATCTATGATCTTGCAGTCTCCTTGCACAATCAGGGGCACATTGCTTGTTGTCTGTGAGCCTCATCCTAGGGAAGTAAGCAGAGAATGTCTGTGTGACTGATTTATCACGCAACTGAACTTTGGAAGACAGTAACGATGAAATACGATCATTTTTATCCTACACCTACCTTCCAAGTCACTCTACCGGTGCTCCTCACCTTCTCCATCTTCTGACAAAGCTCTCCAGCAGATTCCAGGGCTCTGCTGGTCATTTTGGGGGTTGCAAGAGAACCCCTTTTTGTGAAAGGTCCATTCCCATATCAGAGTCTCGGTCTCCCACCCAGGCTGCATCTTTTCTCTTTACTCAGTTTAGGGTGATGTTGGAATCCAAAGATGAGTGAGCGGGTGGGGGCGGGGGGGTCACGGTTGGCCTGGTAAGTTGCTTTCCTTCTTGCCTCTCCCCCTTTCCAGCTGGCACATTGCTCACTGAGGCAGGGTAGGGGGTCAGAAGAGAAGGGAAAAGGCAGTTCATTAAGCAAGGGCTGTTATAGTTCCCTCTGGTTATCGGATGCCTTGTTAAGGCAGCTGCTCCCAGAGTGGGTTCCATCTGCCCCCTCTTTTCTTCAGACCATCCCCATTCTACCCTCTGAGCACCTCCTCTGGTAGTTCGCCCCCTGGAGTGAGCTGGGGCAGGGTGCATCTCAACTCTGGCCCCCGCTGCATCATTTTTTGTGGCATGAACTTCACCTGTGGACGGACTTACATACCTTGTCTCCCCAAACTCTTGGGTGCAAGCCCTCCCACTGTGGCTTCCCTCCAGTGTCTGCTATGCAGCCTGTTCCAGGTAAACTCCCATCTCTGAATTCCCCCAGGCAAGGGGCAGGCACTGTATTCACCTCTTATTCACCTCAAATTCCCCATCCCCAGAAACCCTCCAGAAGAACAGCTTTCTCTAAAATGTGTGGGGACTTATTAACCAACTGTCTAAATCAGTTGATGACAAGAAATATCTTACTGACCAGTCCATTACCTCTGCAAGCTTTTGGGTCCAGTTCCGGGAATGTAGTAAGTGCTCAGAAGAGGTATGCTATTACTATTATTAATAATACATGCTTTGGATAATATTAATAGAAAGAGCCAAGATGGAGTGAGTGTAGCAAAGGGGTAACATGAAGAAGAGCTTTCTTTTGGGGCTGTTCTGATTAGTTCACAATGGTGGTACAACCTTTGGGTACAACATATAGGATATTTGTCCAAAGGAGGGGATTGCATAGAAATGTTGTATACTGAACTCACCCATTATTTGTCACATCAGTGAAGAACAAGCACAGGCTTGCAATCAGATGCACCGAAATGAGAATCCTGTCTGTGTTGCCTACTAGTTGAGCAGCTCCTGGTGAGTGAGCTGACTCTCAACACCTGGTTCTTCACCCAGGGTAAGGAGAACAACACCAATCTTACATGAGGATTAATGCATCTGGTCAATGCCTTGCACGTAGCAGCAACTTGACAAATAACATTTAATGTTGTAATGTTATTATTTTTTAAATAACAGTTCTGCCAGGGTCCTTCAGCCTTTATTTCCTCCACTTTCTGATACGAAATAAATGGTGACTATTAAGAATTAAAGATTTTACACAGTACTAGAATTTGGCTTAATGACTAGGGAGTTTCCCTTTTTTCTGCCCAGAAATAGTCTGCCCAGGTCAATTCTTTTGATGGCGTTCTGCTGATTTCAACTACTGATGTGGAGGAGAGGCAGCATCAGATAGGACACATGGGGGTTTCTAGGATTCTAGCAGCTTCCCTAGTGGCTCAGGGCTTCCCTGGAGGCTCAGACAGTAAAGAATCTGCCTGCAATGTGGGAGACCTGGGCTCGATCCCTGGATCAGGAAGATCCCCTGGATAAGGAAATGGCAAGCCACTCCAGTATTGTTGCCTGGAGAATCCCATGGACAGAGGAGCCTGGCGGGCTACAGTCCCTGGGGTCACAAAGAGTTGGACACGACTGAGTGACTAACAGTTTCACTTTCACTAGCAGTATTCTAGTTCTTCTAAAAAATTTTTAATTGACAACAACATTACATTAGTTTCAGGTGTACAATGTAGTAATTTTATATTTCACAGGTTACATCTCATACATTATAAGTTGTAAAATAGTGACTATATTTGCTCTGCTGTACTTATATCCTTGTAACATTTATTTTATACCTAGTAGTATGTACCTCTTAATCCACTTAACTTCATTTGCTCTCCCCCACCTCATTCCTCTTTGATAACCACTAATTTTCTCTATCTGTGTCTGTTTCTCTTTTATTTATTCATTTATTTTTAAGATTCCACATATTAGTGAAAAAGTAGAGTATTTATTTTTCCCTGTTTGACATTTCACTAAGCATAATATCTTCCAGGTCCACAGTATTCTAGTTCTTAATTTGGATGGTGGTTCCATGACTGTTACCTTTAAAACAGTTCATTGTGTGTGTGTGTTCAGTCGCTAACTCGTGTCTGACTCTATGCAACCACAAGGACTGTAGCCTGTCAGACTCCTCTGTCCATAGTATTCTCCAGGGAAGAATACTGGAGTGGGTTGCTGTTTCCTCCTCCAGGAGATCTTCCCAACCCAGGGATCAAACCTGGGTCTCCTGTGTCTCCTGCATTGGCAGGTGGATTCTTTACCACTGAGCCACTGGGAAGCCCATAATTGTTCATTAGAACTATTCAATTTATGTTGTATATTCTTTTCAATGTCACCCTTCCCAATAAAAGAGATAAGAGAAAAAAGGAAGTCATACTGAGTAGCTGATTAAAATTAAAACCTCAAAATAATTATTGAGGCCTTACTATGTGCTTGGCAGGGCTTTCAGGTGGCTCAGTGGGTAAAGAATCCCCCTGCTACCCAGGAGACATGGGTTCAATCTCTAAGTCTGGAAGATTTCCTAGAGGAGGGAATGGCAACACACTCCAGTATTCTTGCCTGGGAAACCCTATGGACAGGGGAGCCTGGTGGGCTACAGTCCATAGCGATAGCTTATGGTGAATGATGTCAGATTCATGATCTCTGAAGAAGATTTAGCTTCGGGACCAAGGACCAGGCTTGATCACTCAAGAGCTTTTGTGTAGCAGAATTTTATTAAAGTATAAAAAGGGGCAGAGAAAGCTTCTGACATAGACCTCAGAAGGGGGACGGAGAGTGCCCACTTGCTAGTCTTAGCAAGTGAGTGATGATGTACTTTTTAATTGGTTATTACAATAAATCAAAAGAATGTCGCAAGGTTGTAAAGGTCTTGCTAGACCCACTCCCACAATATATATTTTAAGATGACAGGATTTGCCAAAAGGTTCTCAAGAAGGAGACACATTTCCTCAAGCAGGATACATTGTTATATACAGAATTTAAGGCAAAACATATCCTTGAGCAAGATGAGTTGTTTTGTTGTGCAATCATCAGTTCTGCGCTTAAAGAAAAACAGTTTGTCCTTTTCTCCTCCTTGAGAACTCCAGACCCCTTTCTCCTCCTTGGGGACCCCCAGACTTCTTATCAGCCTACCTAGGAGTTGGCTCTCTCAGTAGGGTCACGAAGAGTCAGACACAGCTGACGTGACTGAGCATGCACACATGTGCCTGGCATGGTGCTGAGTGCCTTCCACACACAATGCAGTCAAGCAGCCACTGCTATTCCCACTTGACAACTGAGGAGGCTAAAGCTCAGTTGGTGATGGACAGGGAAGCCTGGAGTGCTGCAGTCCATAGGGTCGCAAAGAGTCAGACGTGACCGAGCGACTGAACTGAACTGAACTCGCAGGGATAGACACCTAGGACCTGCCCCATTTGTCCTTTCAGTACATAGGAGCTGCCTCGCACACATAGAGGGAGACCCTGAGCTTGCCTGGGACACAGCCAGGGAAAGGACTAGGCTTCCTGATTTCTCCAGTCTCTAGTACAAATGCTTGTGAGTCTGGAGTTGGTCACAGGAGTCCATTGTCAGGAGGCAGCTCTGCAGACTGGTTTCTGGATGACAGCTTGACTGACAGGCATACTGGTTGGTGACAGTACCTGCAAATCAACATGAGGTGCAAGCCAGGTCCCTGGCATCTGCCCTGACTCAGCTTGTTAGTGATCAAGAATGTGCCATCCCAGATGGGGGCCAGGGGCCCCAGGAGAGATGGGGTCCTCCTGAGCACAGATGGTGCCAGGGGTCTGCACCGTCTGTGGGCGGCAGAGGTGGTGGAACATAACAGCCAACTCTGGTCCAGGTGGCCTGACTTACTAACCACCTGAGCACCAGAGGAGTTGGAGGCTGACTGAAACCCTCAGCATGCGGGGCTCTGTGCTCCTGTCTTGGGGGCGGTCCCCAAGAGGACTTGGCTTTGGGTCCTGACCTTAAAAGGCTTATGGTCTTGTGTGGACACAAGTTGCATCCAAGAGTAATTACAAGGCAAGAACCACTGCTAAGAGATGCTCAGAGGGACCCATACACTGCTCTGAATGCTTAGCAGAAGGAGAGCTAATTTCCAGCTGAGGTGAGGGAGGGGGTGTTAGAGAAGACTTTGTGGAGAGGTTATTTTTGATTAGAAATTCTGCTCTCTTGCTCGTTTGTGGGCAGAGGTGGTGAGTGGGACACTGGCCTGGGGGGCTGAGAACAGGTTCTGCCCTTTCTGGCCGTGGTACCCAGGTCAACACACTCTATCCCATGAGCCTCTGCCTCCTCATCTTCACGAGGCAGCATGATGACGCGGTACCAGAACAGACTCTGGTGTCAGATTTCTTGGGTTCACATTCTGCCACTCTCAGCCATGTGTGCCTGTGGGCAAGTCATTTGAGGTAGCTATGCCTCAGTTTCCCTATCTCTAAAATGGAGATAACCACATATTCCATGAAGAGTTGTTGTGACGATTGAATGATAATAAATGTAGAATGTTTAGAACAGTGCCTGGCACACAACTTGTGCTCCACGTACAGCCACAATTGTTAGTGTTGTCAGGATGGATTAGGGCGAGCAAAGCTTGGCACAAAGTATGCCCTGACTACAAGAAGTCATTCTTGTTATTACTAAAGTGCAGGTGAAATACAGAATTAGAAATGAAGAGGAAGGCCTCCCAGGGAGTAGGAACAGTGTCAGCAAAGCAGGAGGCAGGAATGTGCAATGTGTGAAGAAGGAACAAAAAAAATAATCTAATTCGAGCCCTCAGGAGATAGAGGATGAAATCTTTCTGCTGGTTTCTCAGCATCCCGTGGTCCCTTAGAAACCATTAAAAAGGCCAATTTCCATCAGCAGATATCCCTGGCTTTCTTTTGCATGTTCTTCTGAATGCAGGCTTCCAGGAGCATCGGTTCCCTGTCTCCCCAAGGATGGGTCTCCAGGGGAGGTTCTGCTTCCCCCTGGGGCTCCTGCTGGGCTATGTGCTCTTGGTGGCCTCAGCCCCAGCCACTCTCGAGTCTTCTGGATGCAGCGAGAAGGAGCAGCAGGTCACTGTCAGCCACACCTACAAGATCGACGTGCCCAAGTCCGCCTTGGTCCAGGTGGAGGCTGACCCCCAGCCCCTTCGTGGTGATGGAACCTCGCTCCTGGCCCCAGAGGAGATCGAGGAACAGAATATCGTCTTCAGGCACAACATCCGCCTGCAGACGCCACAGGACTGTGAGCTGGCAGGCAGCGTGCGGGACCTCCTGGCCCGGGTGAAGAAGCTGGAGGAGGAGATGGCGGAGGTGAAGGAGCGGTGCAGCGCCCAGCGCTGCTGCCCGGGAGCAGCTGGTGAGCACACTACCTGGTAACCATTCAACAAACACTGAATGAGCACCTTCAGGTGTTCTACCAGGCTCGTGAGCACCCTGCCTCTCACTCTGGGTTTTCTCTAAGGGGGATGTCATCACTGGTACTAGCTCTAGGGGTTATCTTCAAGCCTGAGCAGGGAGGGACCAGCAACTCTTAAAGTGAGCCTGGACTCTTGGGTCAGTGCTTCCAGAAGAGAATGCTTCTGGGCGCAGTTTTATCTGCGGATCCAATCTCTCCTTCGCTTTATAAGAGAAAGCGATAGGTTGGAGAGGAAAAAAGGTCGGTGGCTTGGAGCTAGACAGGATTGGGTACAAATCTCAGTTCTGCCATTCTTTAGTGTGTGACTTTGGGCAAATTTCTTAAGTTTCCTCACTGTCTGCTGAGAATAATTCTATCAGCTAGTCTAAGTTCTGAGAACTAGAGATGATATACAGATTTTTTGGCCCATTATTTAGCAGACTGTTAATTCTTTTGTTAGTAATAAAGTACTACAATTTGACTTTACAAATAGTGAGCACCTCCATCACCACATTTTTTTTTCAACATAAACTGCCCATATTATTATCCAAAGAGTAATAACTGGTGATACTTCGGCATACATTTTAATGCTAGAAGAAATTGCTACCATTAAGAGCGCCTCATATAGGCCAGACGCAGAACTAGACACGGAGGACGCTGCGCGGGAATAAAATGGCAATTAAAGAGCATGAAACTGCCCCTGAGCAGCCTGAAGGTCAAACATTTTTAGGAAGGAAAGAGGGTGTTCTGGAAGTCAGGAGCTGGGGCTGGTGAGCAGACCAAGAGGACTGACCCATCCTCCAACTGCCTCTTGCTGTCTGGGATTAGAGAAGGGAGCCTGGTTAACCCTTCTCCCATCTGTTATCCCCATAATGAGACCGGGCTGTTTTATAGCTTCTGCAGGTCCACCTTTCAGGCTTCAACTTCAGCTCATTTCCTAAGGACTCAGACTTGCTAGGTTGAGCTCCTCCAATCAAGACAAACTCCCACCCAGCCTAACTCTCTCCTCCCACCCCAGGAGCTCTGCCCCTTAGAATAAGCTGGCCCACTGATACCCAGGTTGGAACATTTAAGGCGCTTTCATAGAAAGGTACTAAATAATTAGCATCATTTACCGGGAGGTGGTGGGGGAACCAAGTGAAGTCACAGGAGCGCTTGGGATGGAAAGGGAAAGGTTAGTGTGGCCCCTGTGACTTATCAGGCATAAAGTATAGATTTCGCAGGTTCGAGTCTGACCCACGGTGGAAAGGGCAGGCTCCTAGTCTTCCCTATAGACCCTACCCTCCTCTACAGAAGGAGTCTTGCAGAATCCTGAAATCCTCTGCTTTCAGGGTCCTCAGGGATGGAGGGTCCCCATTCACAAGCCCTCCAGCCTCCGCTGACTGTTCCCCTCCCTCTCGGGCAGGTCTGAGCCGCCACTGCAGCGGCCACGGGACCTTCTCCCTGGACACGTGCAGCTGCCACTGCGAGCATGGCTGGGAGGGCGCCGACTGCGAGCGGCTCGCCTGCCCCGGCGCCTGCAGCGGCCACGGGCGCTGCGTGAACGGCAGCTGCGTGTGCGAGCCGCCCTACGTGGGCGCCGACTGCGCCTACCCCGCCTGCCCCGAGAACTGCAGCGGGCACGGCACATGCGTGCGTGGCGTCTGCCAGTGCCACGAGGACTTCACGTCGGAGGACTGCAGCGAGCGGCGCTGCCCCGGCGACTGCAGCGGCCACGGCTTCTGCGACACCGGCGAGTGTTACTGCGAGGAGGGCTTCACCGGCCTCGACTGCGCCCGGGGTGAGAGCGGAGATGCGCCTGGGCCCGCCTCTCTTCTGACCCGGCCCCCATGGTCCAGGCGCCCTTTAACCGTCAGTGTACATTTTGTCCTAAGTAGGGCACCCCACCTTTATTAGCCTACACCAGAATCCCCTGGAAAGCATGTGAAAATACAGATTCCTGGGTCCCTCTCAGAGGTTCTGATTCAGCAGGTCTGAGGTAGGGCCCTAAGAACTTGCATTTCTAACAAGTTCCAAGGTGATGCTGATACCACTGGTTTGAGGACCAGTAGTCTTAGGTGGTCTAGTGTGTGTGTGTGTGTGTGTGTGTGTGTGTGTGTAGGTGCTACTGAATGAAGTCTTGTAGACCCAGCTCAGGCCCTGACCCTGCTGAGGCTCTGTGCCTGGCCGGGGAAGGGTTGCAGTTCTAGCTGCCAATAATAAAACTTAAGCTGAGATCCCTACAGCACAAGCTTTATTCAGTGGTGGAAGAAGTGCACAGATCTACTGGCCCAGCTAGCAAGAGAGATTTAATTTTAAAGAGTAAAAACAAAGGAAGGAGGAGTAAGGTTAATGCTGGGGAGGTGTGTGCATTAGACTACCTGAGAAGGAGCAGTGCTTTTTCAAAGGAGTGGGGTGCCACTCTCTTTTCATCATTTTTTTGACTCCTAATGTCCCAGTCAATGCTGCTGGTAGGCATGTCATTTAATATGCCACTATAGAAAATCAGGGTAGAGTGAGACTCAGGGTCTGTTGGAAGTTAGATTCACCATCTTGGTCCCAGCTGGTTCTCTCTCTCTTTTTTTTTTTTTTGTAGCTTGCTTTCTCATCTCTGGACCATGTAAAGATTAATGTTAACTCCTATTAAAGGCATAGGTTGGACGGTTTTGAACTAAGACTTGGAGCATCACTGGAGACATAGGGGGGGTCAATATTAACTCCTAACCAGATAATAACTTCTGTGGGGGGGGGGATCCACCGTGGTGCCTTACACAGGCTGTGTATCCTCCCCACCCACCATCATAGCGTTAAGCAGTGGACTGGCCAAAAAGTTCACTCGGGGTTTTCCATACACTATGATTTGGCCGACCCAATATAAAGTAGGTGCTCAAGGAATACATTTTGGCTCTGGATCCCCAGCCCTGTTCCCTCACTGTCTCCACCCCTGTTCTTGTTCTGTGTGCAGTGGTTGCCCCCCAGGGACTGCAGCTGCTCAAGAGCACAGAGGATTCCCTGCTGGTCAGCTGGGAGCCCACCAGCCAGGTGGACCACTACCTCCTCAGCTACTACCCACTGGGGAAGGAGCTCTCCGTGAAGCATGTCAGAGTGCCCAAGGAGCAGCACAGCTACGAGATCCTTGGTTTGCTGCCTGGAACCAAGTACATCGTGACCCTGCGCAATGTGAAGAAAGAGATTTCCAGTAGCCCACAGCATCTACTGGCCACCACAGGTGAGAAAGGAGCCAGGTTTCCCCAGAGAGGTCCTGCTCTATACATCTTCTTCCATTGTCCCCACAAGTACCCTTCTACTACTCAGGCCATTGCTCTGGTTTGGGGTTTGAAAAACACAGCTGCTGCAATCCTAGGTTCTGAAGAAAAGTCTCCATTCTTATTCCCCTCTCTCTGCTCCTTGATTATTGGGTCCTCCAAGCCAGTGATGGAGCCTGCTGGATTGGGAATTACAGCGTCTTCTCTATTTCCTGAGATTGTTATTCATCAGTCATTCAGTTGAGTCTGACTCTTTGTAGCCCCATGGACTGCAGCACACCAGGCTTCGCTGTCCTTCACCATCTCCCAGAGTTTGCTCAAATTCATGTCCATTGCATCGATGATGCCATCCAACCGTCTCATCCTCTGTTGTCCTCTTTTCCTGCCCTCAATCTTTCCCAGTGTCAGGGTCTTTTCCAGTGAGTCAGCTTTTCCTATCAGGTGGCTTTTCCTATCAGAGTATTGGAGCTTCAGCTTCAGCCTCAGCCCTTCCAACAAATATTCAGGGTTGATTTGCTTTAGGACTGACTGACTTGATCTCCTTGCTGTCCAAGGGACTCTCAAGAGTCTTTTCTGGTTGCCCTGGCACCCATGTACAAGCAGCCATGGAGAGGACACCTGCATCCTCACTGAGCCTCTGAACAAGGTCAAGTTGGTATGATTGGGGGTCTGCTGAAGCCACCTGTATCAGTTAGATTCATCTCAGCAGGAAAGAAAGGGAACAAACGGGGCAGCTTAGAAAGTTTAGTGAAGAGGTTATTTATAAAGGTATAGATAGGGTTTGGATGATGAAATACTCAGGACTAGTGTCAGTGGGGATCTACCCAAGTCTGAAGGGGCAGGGGATGGAAGTTGGTACTGGGACCCGGAAAGAGCTTTGGGAGATGGCTGCCTGATGAAGTGCCTTTGGTAGAGGAATGCAGGCAGTCACTGTGTTCTCATCAGGAGGCAGTGAAGGAGAACAGTTGCTCAAACTCTCTCTCCTGCCCTCTGGTCTTCTAGTCTCACTGGCTGCACATGACCAGAAACCAGAGGGCCAGGGAACCCAGCTAACACATTTCAGAGGTCATAATCTGGGATACAGAACAGGAAGGCAGATGGATCTGGAAGGACAGAGTCTCTATGGCACCACTAAATGCTACCAAGATGTTTGGAAGGACAAGCATCACTGCTTATTCTTTAGAAATTATTCATTCCTATGAAAGTACCTGAGACAGTCTAGATCTTCAAGGGTTCAGAGAAACCTAGCTGTTCAAGTGATTCAAATTCATTCCTTTTCTCAACATACTTTATTGAACATTTACTTGAACATTTATCTGAACATTGCCAGGCACTGTTCTGGGATTCCCTTGTGGCTCAACTGGTAAAGAATCTGCCTGCAATGTGGGAGACCTGGGTTTGATCCCTGGGTTGGGAAGATACCCTGGAGAAGGGAAAGGCTACCCACTCCAGTATTCTGGCCTGGAGAAGTCCATGGAGTCTAGAGTCCACAGTCCATGGGGTTGCAAAGAGTCGGACATGACTGAGTGACTTTAAAAAAACAAAAAGTCACTATTCTAGGTGTGATAAAAATGAGCTGCCTCCGTTTTCTCCTAAACTCTCAAGGAAAGGCCAGGGAGACCCCAAGATGGGCCTTGGGAATGCAGTGTCTTTGCAGAAGTATCTGGCTGCCTGTTCATTTTAGTAGTAAGAATAGAAAAGGGTAGGAGTAGCTCAGTGCTTGAAAGAATGTGAAGGACTTATCCTCTTTGGGAGAACAGTTTGTGACTGCTATTGTCAATGCCCTCTAGCCAAAGACCTCTCAAAACACCCCTGTAGTTGAACAAGTTGGGTTTATTGATTGTTGCCTCATGGGAGCTCACACAATGGGGGACCATGGGTGTCTCAGGAAGACAGTGTTTGAGGGGTCTGGTGTAGGATTTGGACTTATGTTAGGTGATCTGAGAGAAGGGTTAGGGAAGCAGGGATTTACTTTCTATTGCATACTGTCATGAACTGGGGATAATCCTGTGATTGTTATCTTAGTGAATCTTATCTAGAAAGAGGGCAGACTAGAGGGAGGCTAAAGCTGTCATTGGTTTAAAAAAGGGAGGGGGAATAGTCACTCATATTAGTCAGGAGGGAGGATGTTTAGTCATTTTTGTGATTTGGATGATGTTTGGTTCATGTTTTGCCTGTGTGCAGACATGATCTTGGAATGGTCTTGTTTCATCTTGATTTTTCTGCTGCTGATGTCCTGTGAGATTGTATTTATTTATTTAGGCCGCTCCCGGTCTTGGTTGTGGCAGTAAGGATCTTTACTGTGGCATGCATGTGGGATCTAGTTTCCTGACAAGGGATGGAACCTGGGCCCCTGCATTGGGAGCACAGAGTCTTACCCACTGAGCCACCAGGGAAGTCCCTGTGAAATTGTGTATGTTCAATGGGAGAACATCTCTCTCCTGTGAGAATCAGGCTCTGCCCGCCACCCGCCCCCCCACCCCCCAGCCCTGCTGCTTTTTCTCTTTTTGTTTTTGTCTGACTGCCCCTGTCTTCAGCCAGGACAGTGCCCACAGTCTCTCAATGAAGAGCAGAGACATCTGTTCTGAAAGTCTTAGCAGTCACTCCTGGCTTCTTGCCCTGGGGACTTGTAAAATCCTGCAAAGAGGACTGCAAAGACTGCAAAGTCGTCTAATCCAATTCAAGTGAAACCCTTTCTGATTTGTTCCTCCAGGGGACCTCAGCCTGAGAGACACTTATCCCCGTGCTCACCTTGTGCATTTTCCATGAAGTTCCTGCTTTTTCACTTGTGAGCCATGTCGTGCCCCTTCTGTAACCCTCGAGTCATTTTCATTATTCACCTCTTGACCTGTTTCCTCAAGGAACTGCCATCTTTGAGGGAAGAACCTGGAGGCTCGCAGGTGAAAGGCAGAGCTTGGGAGGGAGTGCTTCAGGGAAAAGGCTCCGTGAAACTCTATATCCATAACAGAGAGATTCAGAAACATTCAGAGCCACAGGCCTTGAGAGTTCGCCCCTTGACTGATGCACAAATTCTCTGTTCTGTGTCCTTGACAAAGGGTCAGTCAGCCTGGTGGGAACACCTTCAGAACCAAGGCACAGGAGGTGAGGAAGGGGGCGAGGCTGAGAGTCTGGGGCTTGTCTTTCCTGTTCCAAACTTCAGGCTAGGCGACACTGGCCTGGGAGGCGGCCATCGGAATTCAAGCCCTCCCAGAGACCCCAGACCCCTCTCTAATACCAGCGCCCAAAAGTCCTTCCCACAGAGCCACACCAGCAATCCATTCCTTGGTAACAGGCATCATATTTTCATTTTCTTCTGAGTGGATGGGTGAACATTTAGCCATTAATACTTCGTGTGGCAGTGGTATGGTTTAGTTGCTCAGTCATGTCCAACTCTTGCAACCCCATGGACTGTAACTTGCTTAGCTCCTCTGTCCATGGAATTTCCCAGGCAAGAATACTGGAGTGGCTGTCCATTTCCTTCTCCAGGGGATCTTCCCGACTCAGGGATTGAACTCCAGTCTCCTGCGTTGCACTGGAGAAGGAAATGGCCATCCACTCCAGTGTTCTTGCCTGGAAAATCCCATGGACAGAGGAGCCTGATGGGCTACAGTCCATGGGGTTTCAAAGAGTTGGACACAACTTAACGACTGAACTCCTGCATTGCAGGCGGATTCTTTAGCGACTCAGCCAGTAGAGCATGAAGAAGTATGCACAGTAACTTTCTTCCTTCACAGGATCAATAGTTAGAGCAGCTGAGGATATCAGGTATCAGGTATCTGAGGATATCAGGTATCAGGTAAAATTTGGTAGAAGGTGCAAGAAGAATCCTTCAAAGGACCAAGTTAAAATTCTGCTACTTTACACTTTTGCTTTGGGGTAAATCTTACAAGAGAATTTGAGAGAAGGGGAAGCAACTGTAATTTGGGAGACTGAGGAAGGAGCAGGTTGTATCACCAGTGTTGCATTCCAGAAAATTTGACATATATTTCCCAAACTCTACATGGAGGGGCCTTGAGAGTCTTGTCGTGGGGCTGCGTCTCTGAAGAGCTAAAGGGTGAATGTTCGGTTCAGAGCAGTGTGACTTGCCCCCAAAGCCGAGTGTGTTGACAGTTGGCCTCAAGAGTTGAGGTTCAGAGCTTGGCCATGGCAACATGGACGGGGAGGGTTGCTTGGCATCTGATGGGCTGGGATAGGGAAGAAGTTTTCTTGGAAGACAGTGTGTCCTCCATGGACAGTGTGAAAACCACCAGGTACATGCTGCTTTGGCAGTTCTGGGACACATTTTAAGGACACATCCTGGGGCTGCAGCCTGCATTCAGAGTGTCAAGAATGGGAGCTGACCTGGTAGCCAGCAGCCTGTTACAGATGGGGGGGCCCTCGTCTTCACCGCTTTCCCTTGCCCTCCCTGACCCCTGCACTAGATCTTGCTGTGCCTGGCACTGCCTGGGTGACGGATGAGACGGAGAACTCCCTTGACGTGGAATGGGAGAACCCCCCGACCGAGGTGGACTATTACAAGTTGCAGTATGGCCCGCTGACAGGGCACGAGGTGGCCGAGGTCACCGTGCCCAAGAGCGGTGACCCCAAGAGCCAATACGACATCACAGGTAAGAGCCAGCACTGGGATGCGAGATGCTCGGTGTGGAGGCTGAGGTGGGGGCTGTGTGAGCCGCGGGGACCAGCAGCTACAGCTCCCAGCTGTGCGCAGAGGATTCTGAGGCCTTGAGAATCACCTGAACCCTGACTCCAAGCTCACAGAGGTCAGCCCACTCTGAGGGGCCTGATTCTGCTCCAGAAACCCAGGGCTGACTCCAGGATCTCGAAGCACCTGGGTAGCAGATTATACCTCTGAAATGTTCTTCCAAGTCAGCTAACCTTCTGGAAGCCTCTGCGTCTCAGAGGGGATTTGATGGCAGACAGGCTTTCTTTTTGGAAGAACTGAGTGTGTGTGTATATGTGTGTGTGTGTGTGTGGCATGGGAGAGAGAGAGACATTGAGAAATTGGTTGAGGTTGGTTTGTTCAACGCCATAATGTGGATGTGGAAGGAGTTGAGCTAGGTGGCCAGGAGTGGGGCATTCCTCATCCCAGGTCACTGAGCAAACACTGGAAGACTGGAAATCAGATGGCTGCAAACACAATGGGGCCACGCAGGGCTGGGTAATGTTTTGTGGCACCTGATGCTTGCACAGTTTTCAGGACCCTCTTTAAGAAAAGTAACACATAAGCATCAATGCCCAAGCGCATGGCTTTGGAAGGGGCTGGTGCAAGTGAGGGGCCCTGAGGCTTACCAGCTCCTTGGTACGTCCTCCTCTGGGGCTTTGTCCTGCCTTCCACCCTCTGATTTCTGTCTTGAGCGGTCATCTTGGGGTTCTCAATGTTTTGTGGGGTGTGCCTCAAACATGCTACCATTTGCCTGCATTTTGTCACCAAAGTCTGAAATTTTGTGCAATAAGGAACAAGCATTCAGGTGGCTGCTACAGAGAAACCACAAAAGTTAAGAACAAAAAAGAAACAGAAAAGGCCAAGTAAAGTGAAGGCGAAAAAGAAAATGAAGAGGAACAAGTTAAGTGAATTATTACAATGGGAAGGAAAGGAACGTTTGAGGGAAAATGATTGTCGGGAGCAGAAAAACATTGGGGCTATAAATACAATTGGGAAATATGTGCTTAATGGCCCAAGGAAGAAACCAGAGCCTCATCAGATTCATCTCGTCCATTCTGGCCCGTAAGCTTCTCAGGGATGCCTCATGTTCCACTGGTCCTGCAGCTCTTCAGCTGCCTTAGGTAGAATGTAGTCTTGAGGGGAGACCCACAGCCCCACCCCTTGCCCTTCCGAATCCCCAGAAGAGCAGTGCAGGGGCTCCAGGGTCCAGAGCCCCTATGCAACCCAGCATTGACTCCTTGTTTCCAGGTCTGCAGCCGGGGACGGAATATAAGATCACAGTCATCCCTATGAGGGGAGACCTCGAGGGCAAGCCGATTCTTCTGAACGGCAGGACAGGTAAGAACCACGTGGAGGCACGGTGAATGCATCCTTTGCTTGCATTCTGCTATATTCTTGGCTGACTCCTCTTTGGATAAAAACTCTGTACTGCCGTGCATAGAGACAGCCAGTCTCTCTGTATACTGACATCTCTGGGGGAGGGGTGCGGGGCAGGAGAGAGGAAGCGAACTTCTTCTATCTCACATTTTTCTTGCTGTTGAAAATCTCCACCTGGATCTTGGAGTCAAGGGGATAGGCTGTTTCCAACACCTTTCTGCTTATTTTAATAACTTCAATCACTGGGTTCTTTCCAAGGCATTTATTATCTTGGACTTAGGCACACAGCTCCACAGTACCCAAGACACAGGTGATTTATAACTTTTTTCTTGTCATTTCGGTGTTTTTTCATGACAAACACACTCAGGGAGTTTGCTTTAAAATGTCAAGAGATATTAAAGACTTTCGCAGGGGAGTAGCACTAGATTTAGCATCTGTGGATTAAGAAAATATATGACAAATGTTGTTATGAATCAGTAATATTTGACAGTAAGTTTGTAATTTATTAATCAGAAAAGAATTTGAAATCATGGTAGTTTTATATGCAAGATGTTCTATGTAATTTTTAGTTTTTAGACAGTGCTTGAGCCTGTAGTGAATTGTGAGCCACTCTGTGCTCCTGCCAAGTCACGTTGGGAGGCTGTGAGCTTGATGCCCCTGGGTAAAGGCTAATCCTTGGAGCCAGCAAAGAAGGGATATTTGAATTTGGAGACTTTCTTGAAAAGTTTTGTAGTTCTTTTCAATTCAGTCCTGGCAGCAGCTGGTTGGGGTGGTGAGAATAAGGGTGAGATGGTGCAAGAATTGAATTCACTGTTTCAGCTGCCTAACAGATTGCATAGCTGGAATGTGAAAGAATTATATAGTTGGGCAATCATAAAGGATAAAATATACATTAGTGTTTTAACCATACAGCATATACTGTGCAGCCTGCATGAACGGTGGACTAGTGAATCACCGTCAGTGAGTTGGAAAATGGCAGGTCTTTGCTTGCTTTGAGAGGCATTTTCTTTAGCTGTGAATTAATTGAGAGCTTACCATGCCCCGGGCATTGTACTAACTGCACTGCTCGTGAATTATCTCATTTAGCTCTGATCATAATTCTGTGTGGTAGGTCTTATTATTATTTCTAAGTCACATATGAGACAGCTGAGGCTTAGAGAAATTAAGCTCAAGATTGCCCAGCTTGGAAGTGACAGGGCTGGGACTGGAACCCAGGATGTCTGCTTTGGTGGATGCAAAACTAAAAGGCTACCTACTTTTATTTCTCTGGTCATTGTGAAATTGAAAGTTTCTGTCATTCAGTCATGTCTTTTGTGACCCCATGGACTTTAGCCCACCAGGCTCCTCTGTCCATGGAATTCTCCAGATATGAATACTGGAGTGGGTTGTCTTTCCCTTCTCCAAGGGATAATCGCGACCCAGAGATCAAACCTGGGTCTCTGGCACTGCAGGCAGATTCTTTACCATCAGAGCCACCAGGGAATTTCTGGTTAATTTTCATACTCTACTCCCTGACTAAAAAAATTCTGTGACTTCTCATTGTCTTGGGTAAGATAGAGTCCTTTTATCTTGGCTTCTGTGGGCCCATCCAACCTGGGCCATTGTCATGCTCAGAATTTCCCACCAGGAAGCCTTCCTGCACCTGGACTCTTCTTGGGGTTCCCTAACACAGAAGGCTTCTCTATACCTCGTGGGTTTGCTCATGTTGTTACCCCTGCCTGGAAAATTCTCCACTGTTACCTCTAGCTGTCAATTAAGTCAGCTCAACAAGCATTAATTGCCAAGTATCATGGGTCCTAGAGACACGTTTCCTTTAGACACATAGATGATGAGCCCTGGTCCCTGCCTTTCAAGGGCTCACAGCAGTAACATCACACATCCCTCCAGGGTCAGCCCCTACACTGGCTGCTCCACTGAGGCCGCCTAGGACCATGTTAAATGGCAACCATCTTTGCCCCTGAATTTCTAGAGCATTTAATTACAAATGGCCTTGAATTGCCAGTTAAACTTTCAAGTGTATTATCCTAGCTAGAACATGAGCATTCAAGAGATATTTTTATTGCTTATTATATTCTAAAAGCAGGATGGGATATTTTATTGGATTGCAAATACATTTGTATTATGTGCCTTATTAACATGACAAAAAAAGACACAATAATCTCTAAGGTCCGGAAACACTCTCACACCTGGCTAGACTGTTAGTTAATGTAAGAGGGAGGGGAAGAATCTCTTTTCTCCGGATGTTGTGCATTCCATGAGATGGAAAAACACACTGGAATATAAGAACGGCATATGCATGTGCAGGGTGGAACTGGCACAGTTTAGATGTTTTCCATTTAACAAATCACTTAGTGGAACTCATACCACAGAAGAGAAAGTGTCGACTGAACATCTTACCCTGTTAACATGCTCAAAGTGCCCTGAAAAGCACTTCTAAAAACCTCAGGACCGGGTCAGCTTCTGGAGAAGCACACATCAGTCAGGCCAGAGTCTCCAGGGAGAAGTGTTCCCAAACTCCCCCATCAGACCCTCACAGCTGCATCACTTCAGATGACCAGAGAGGCAGGCCCCTCACTGGGAGGTGACGCTCCATCTGTAACATGGGAAGTTGGACTACATGAGTTTCAAATTCCTTCTCTTACTTTTTTTATGTTTATGATTGTGTAATAACGTCTGTAATACATGCCTTTCCATAGTGAGTCTGAAACAAAGGACCACTTGCTTTTTCATAATCTCATGTGTTCCCAGGCACATTAGAACATACGATGTAGCATATTCACTTGTTAGCAATTTTCTCAGAACTTTTCTCCTGAGACTATGCTATGAAATAAGTTTTGGCAACTCTTACTATCCTTTTCACTTGTTATTGCTTCCCAAACACAGTGCTTCATTTGAAATGGCCCAGCCCCTAAAACTTTCCTTCTCTAGCTCCTTTTTGTTTCAAGATGAGCTCCTGTATCATTCAGAACTCCTGTCTCTCACAACCACCCCACACCTACACCCTGTAGCTGAAAAATAATGAGAATCTCTAGTCTTTGAGGCCCCACTGTGTTCTAGGTACCGAGGAGCTTCATGAACATTATCTTTGGTCCTTCTACTAACATTGCAAGCATTGTTATTCCCATTTTACAGATGAGAATGTTGAGGCCTACAAAGTTTAGGAGATTCAGAGTAAACTAGTGAATGACATTTGAGTTTAGGGTTGCTTTCCAGAGGCAAAGCTAGAGGAGGAGAGCAGGAAGATGGATCGATGTCTGTGAACACATTCTCTACGTATGATATCTTTTGAATAATTTTATTGCCACAATGAACAGCAGTAGAGGAGACCTAAGAAAACATAGCTACCATAGTTCTATACTGAAGAGGTACTATACAGATCTCTTCAGTGAACTTACCTTCAGAACAGTAGTATAGGCCCTGTCCCCCGTCCCTGCCCTCAAGCCCATGTCCCCATAGATTTTAGGCCCTGACTGCCGTTTTCCACTATGCCAGCTAGGTGACTCATATGTGGCTGTTGTGAATGGAGAAGGCTGTCCCTAATCCCGGGGCCATGGGTTGGAATGTGGACCTGTGCTGTTGAGCGTGTCAGCATAGACCCAGGAGAGCTGTAACCCTACCCAACCCTGTGGGGGAATCTTGTAATAAAGCAGAGTAACCTGTCCTCATGTGCTTAGAACTCCTTATCAGCCTTTTCTGTATCCCCAGTTTTGTAGATCTCTCTGAAATGGGGCTCACCTTTATTTGAGTGTGTGTGTGCTAAGTCGCTGCAGTCGTGTCCGACTCTTTGTGACCCTGTGGGCCATAGCCTGCCAAGCTCCTCTGTCCATGGGATTCTCCAGGCAAGAATACTGGAATGGGTTGCCATGCCCTCCTCCAGGGGATCTTCTCGACCTAAGAATCAAACCTGCATCCCTTATGTTTCCTGCACTGGCAGGCAGGTTCTTTACCATTGGCGCCACCTAATACATGCACTCAAAAGTGAATCTCTCCTATCAAGCCTCATGACTCTTGTCTTAGATGTCCCTCACCTCCCATGGCCCTGAGGAAGGTCCAACCAGGGCTGCTAGTGTCCAGCAGGTGGGAGTTTGCAACCTGAGGAGGAAGCTGGGGCCAGGGCAGGAGGGCCCATCTCCCAGTTGAGCCGGGGCTGTGACTCATCTCGGATTTGGTCAGCTGTAGCAGGCTACTAAAAGGCTTTGTTCCATGGAAAAGACTGTTTATGATCCCCATATTCCTTCTTGGCAGAGAGGGAGGTCTTGGTGCTGCTAAGCTGGCTCCCTCCAGTGATGTCATGCATTGTGGGGGGTCCTATCACTGAGGCTTTCCTCCTACATCTGTATCTTGGCATCCGATTCCCATCCTGAAATTTATCAAGGAGAGGAGCAGCTCTTTAAGGAGCCCCTTAAACACTTAAGTTGTTGTTGCTGTTGTTAGGGAGTTGAGAGAAAGGGGGAGGGGAGTCCCAAGTTCCAGGCTGGCCCGGCCCCTCACTGACTTTATGAGTTTGGAGAAGTCACATGTCCTCTCTGAGTGAGGTCTCTGTAACCCTGACATGCTATGATTCTATTTTGCCTCCTACCCTCTCACTCTTCATAACCGAGATGGCTTTTTCGTGGTTCATCTCTGTTCCTGGGGGTTCTGGGACTGTTGGGAGTGGATGAGGAGCCTCAGGGCTGTGTGTCAAAATCAGGCCTTGTGCCAGAAATCTGTGCTTCCCTGGATCGATTCCCATAATCGTTGGTGGTAGCTTAGCCCTGTTCACCCAAGTGGGACAGATGCAGTCTAACACGTCTCTTTAGAACTGTCCTTAGTCCACAGGCAGTGATGGAAAGACAATATTCAGTTTCTTTTTCTTTCTTTTTTTAGAAGAAGACTTCCTTCATCTTTCTTTCTTTTTTTTTTGGACTTATCATAATTTTATTATATGTAAAGGCAAGCCTGCCCTCATTACTGTTTATGTTAAAAAAAATTTTATCAGAGTATAGTTGCTTTACAATATTGTATTAGTTTCTGCTGTATAACAAAGTGAATCAGTTATACATACGCAAAATGGTACAGATGAACCTATTTGCAAAGCAGAAATAGAGACACAATTGTTGAGAACAAGTGTATGGACACCAAGAGGGGAAAGAGGAGGTGGGATGAATTGGGAGATTGGGATTGACATATATAATGTACACCACTATGTATAAAATAGTAAACTAGTGAGAACCTCCTTGATGCTCTGTGGTGATCTAGATAGGAAGGAAATCCAAAAATGATCGGATATATGTAAACATTCAGTTTCTTCTTTAAGGGTCATTCTCTTAATCTTTCTGATCTCTGCTTCCCAGATATTAGAGTACTGTAGTGGCTGCCACAGAGCTAAATTGTTGTGTAATCCCAGAGGTAGCCCCTTGTCTCATGGTCATTCCTTATGTGCTTTTTTTCTCTAAGAAGAGGTGTGTTACATAAGCTCACTTTTTGCAAATAACCTGTAAAACTATAATGTATTGAAAAAAACCAGGCGCCATTGCTTGCCCACATACTATATGCCAGGTGCTTTTCATACATTACTCTATCAAACCCGATTGTAATAGCATAAGGCTTCCTCCATCCAGCCCTGCGGATATGATGGATCTTGACAGGGCTGCATATGCAGGCAGTCGTCGCCCTACAAAGCCATGGGCCTCGGCTGAGGGTCCTGTAGCCATAGTGACAAGCACTGATCTAGGGCAGGGAGAGGTGGTGAGAGGCCTGGGGGTTGCACAGATGTGGGAGAGGACGGGGGCCAGGGACTTCAAGAAGCAGGAGTCTCTGGGCGTTCCCCATCCTCACTTTGCCAGTCAATGTGTCCCCACTCCCAGCTGAGCACTGATTTCCCCAAAGTGACATATCACCATTGGAGGCTCTCTTCATTCCCTCCCTGGCATGTGCAGAATCGTGCTTTGCGCAGAAAGGGGCAATGGGGTGAGGAGGGAGCCCTCTCCCTCGGGGTACACACTTTCTCCTGAGCATCCTTGTAGAGCCTGCTCAAGCTCTGGAGGCCCAGGATGAGGCCCTTCTGATGTCTGAGTCCTGAATGCACTGCCCTTTCATCCTAAGAGGCCCACTCTGCCAGTGGGTGTGAGGTACACCCAGCCCCTGTCTCCCAGAGGTGACAGTCTGGGACCATGTCCTCTTTCTAGTTGCCCCTCCAAGTTCCAGTCCACCAATGCTGCTGGATTTCAGGTAGCAAGAAATTTTCAGATCATACTTTATTTTCTTTGCAACTGATTATTATCATTTTAGTAGTGGGCTTCCCTGGTGGCTCAGATGGTAAAGAATCTGCCTACAGTGTGGGAGACCCGGGTTCAATTCCTCGGTTGGAAAGATCTCCTGGAGAAGGGAATGGCAACTCCAGTATTCTTGCCTGGAGAATCCCATGGAGAGAGGAGCCTGGTGGGCTATGGTCCCTGGAGTTGTAAAGAGTTGGATACAACTGAATGACCAACACTTTCACTTTTTTCGCATTCTTAGTAGTAGTCATAGTTCCATAAGAAGAAGCTGATGGGAGCCTTTATCTGGTGGTCCAGCAGTTAAGAATTGGTCTTGCAATGCCGGACATGGGTTCAATCCCTGGTGGGGGAGCTAAGACTTCACTTGCTGCAGAGCAACTAAGCCTGTGTGTGCAACTATTGAGCCTGTGCCACAACTAGAGAGTCTGCCTGAAATCCCGCATAACACCACGAAGGCCCTGTGTGCTACAACTAAGGCTGGATGCAGCTAAACAACTAAATACTAAAAGAAGAAGAAGAGGCCAATGGTAGTGATATAAGGTGGAAATTTGTAGTCTTAGGTAAATGGGATTGGGTTCAAATCTTCACTCTGCCAGTTACCAGTTAATAAGTCCAAAAGCAAACCCTTGGTCCCATTCCTCTCCCTGGCCTCTTCTGGAGACTCTACCTTCTCTCATATCTCCCCATCTCTTGTGTTTCCTGCCTAGAGAAGTTCCTCTAGCACTTGTTGTAGTATCAGTACCAAAGATCTCCCCATCTCTGTAAATGACGCCACTTTCTGCAAATTGCTCAAGACCCAAACCGACAAGTCATTATAGTCCACATCAAATTCCCGAGCGGACACTGTCTTTGCAGTCTTCCCAGCCCTCTTTCATCTGCCACAGTTTTCCATGTTCCTGTTATCTCACACACAAACTGTTGTAGCGGCCTCCTAGGGGCCTTCTGCTCTTGACCTGCGACAGTCTGTACTCTCTCCAGCAGCCAGAGGGGTCCTTTTATAACATGTCAGAGCATACCATTCTGTGAACCACCACCCCTCTCTGCCACCCCCAGAAGCTTCTCATCTTATTCTGTGCAAAAGCCAAGTTGTTACAATGACTTTCAAAGGCATCCCCTTGCCTCCTTGCCTCACTGGCCTCACCTTCAGCCACTCAACCGCCTCACCTACTCTGTACTGATGCCCTGGCCTACTGCTGTTTCCCTAATACATGGATCAGGGCCTTTGAACTTGCTGCTACCTTTGCCTGGAGTGAGGTCCCCTGGATTGTCCATGGCCAAATTCATTTCACTCTGCTCTTTGCTCAGATGTTACCTTCTCACTGGCCTTCCTTCTAAAATCCCAAGTATCTTTTTTCTCTCACTTTCTAATTCCTTTACCTTGCCCTGTTGGGCTTCTTAACACTATCCCTACTTGTTTATTGTCTGGCTCTTTCAAGAGAATGTAAGCTTCCTAGTAGGGGGTCTTTATTCTCTTCATTGCTTATATTAGTTTCCCAGGGATGCTATAACCAAGTATCAAAAACTGGGTGGCTTAAAGCAGAAATTGAGTGTGGAAGTTGGCTGTGGAGGCTCTCAAGGTTGTGGAGGCTGGAAGTCTGAAATCAAGGTGTCAGCAGGGCCACATTCTCTCTGACAGCTCAAGGGGAGGATCCTTTCTTGTCCCTTCCAGCCTCTGGGGTTTGTTGGTAATCCTTTGTGTTTTTTTTTTTTTTTTTTAACTTTTTTGTTTGTATTGGAGTATAGTCTATCAACAATATTGTGATAGTTTCAGGGGGACAGCAGAGGGACTCAGCCGTACACATACATGTATCCATTCTCCCCCAAACTCTCTTCCCGTTCAGGCTGCCACATGACATTGAGCAGAGTTCCTTGTACTATACAGTAGGTCCTTGTTGGTTATCCATTTTAAATATAGCAGTTGTGTCCATGTCCATCCCAAACTCCCTAACTATCCATTCCCCCCAACCACCCCTCTGGCAACCGTAAGTTTGCTTTCTAAGTCTGGGAATCTGTTTTTGTTTTGTAAATAAGTTCATCTGTATCACAACTTTTAAAGATTCCATTATATAAGGGATATCATATGCTATTTCTCTTTCTCTGACTTACTGAGAAGTCATTCTCTAGGTTCATCCATGTTGCTGCAACTGGCATTATTTCATTCTTTTTAATGGCCGAGTCGTGTTCCGTTGTGTGTGTGTGTATGTGGATACATAGTAATATATATCTTCTTTCCCCATTCCTCTGTTGATGGGCCTTTAGGCTGCTTCCATGTCTTGGCTGTCGTGAGCAGTGCTGCGGTGAACACTGGGGTGCACATTCACATGCCTGTCTCCTCCTTGAGTGTCTTCATCTTGTCTTCTATTTGTATGTGTCTGTGTCCAAATTTCCCCCTTTTATAAGGATTGGTTCCACTACCCTAATGACCTCATTTTAACCCTATATCTCTAGCCCTCTAAATAAGGTCACATTTTGAGGTGCTGGGGTTTAGTACTTAGATTTATCTTTTTGATGAGGTGACACAATTTAACCCATAACACTGCTGAGTCTCTGGCTCCAAGCAGACACTCAGTGATTGTTTACAGGAGTCAGGGTCTACCATTTACTGTCTGTGTAGTTTGGGCAATTTATCTAATCTCTCTGAGTCTTGCATTTAATTATTGATCTCAAAATGGTAACTGCTATTAATTTTGCAAACTAGTACATGGAGAACCTGGTATATGCCTTATGTTATTACTATGAGGTCTGATAAAGTCATGAATTAAAAGCACCTGGCACTTAATATGTGGTCAATAAATGGCAGTTGATTTATTACATAAAATATGCATTGTCTCTGGTGATAGAACGTATTTCATTTCCTTGCACACAAAACACAGCCACTGTGCTCAAGAAAAGTGCATTGTAGCTGATGTCAAAGAACAGAGCTATGTAAAGTTGTAACTTCTCTGCTGGAAAATCCTTAGCCAAGAGAATTAGAGCAGGATGAGGAAGAAGAAAAGTGCTTAGATATCCTTTCTGTGTGTCTTCACCCAGAAGGATACCGATCTATATGTAAGGCAGGGTCTTGGGGCAAGCATCTTTATCAGTGACCTTGATGGGTGCACTCAGATGAATCACTTATTAAGTTTGCAAATGGTAAAAACCTCGAAAGGAAAGTGGGCATCTTGGATGAAAGACTTAATTATAAATGGAATCTGTAAGATGAAATATAATGGGGATAAATGGTGGGTCCAGGACATGTATGATATGCAAAAATTGGGAAGATGTGGTTTAATGTGGAGGTCCTCAACCTTTGATGTACATCAGAATCACCTGTGCAGTTTTGCGTATCTGTTTTTTAAATGAGATGTCAGGGTGTATCTCAGACCTTCTGAAGTAGACCCTCTGGTGGTGGTACTTAGTAGGTGTTCTTGGTTGACAAAGGTTGAAAACCCCTGGGGTAACTGGGACAAGTATGAAAAAAAACAGGAATTTTCTGAGGCTCTGGGCTGAGGCTGTTATTGAGGGTAAAGTGTCTGTGACATTTCCTTCTGGGTTAGTCCTTCTAGAATATGAAGTCTACATGAAGAGGGATTTTTGACTGTCCTGTTAATTGGTGATTCCTGAGAGCCATTACATTCCATGGTATGGAATGGATGCTCAGTGAATTGTTGAATGAATGAACTGAGTTCTGGGAATTTTTCTATGAAAAGGGAAAGACAAGAACACGTCTAGATGTAAATGCCAAGTCTAAAAACTAAGTGGGAAGTTGGTAATATAAGTTTATAATATGATATAATAGATTTTAATTTACAAGTGCATAACTTAGAGAGGTGAAACTGTTTCGATTAGGGGAGAAGTAGGAAGAGACCTGGAGAAGGCAATGGCACCCCACTCCAGTACTCTTGCCTGGAAAATCTCATGGACGGAGGAGCCTGGTAGGCTAGTCCATGGGGTCGCTAAAAGTCAGACACGACTGAGCGACTTCACTTTCACTTTTCACTTTCCTGCATTGGAGAAGGAAATGGCAACCCACTCCAGTGTTCTTGCCTGGAGAATCCCAGGGACAGGGGAGCCTGGTGGGCTGACGTCTGTGGGGTTGCACAGAGTCGGACACAACTGAAGTGACTTAGCAGCAGCAGCAGCAGCAGAAAGAGACCCGGCCTCCCTGGTGACTCAATGGTAAAGAATCCACCTGAAATGCTAGAGACCCTGAGTTGGGAAGATCCCCTGGAGGAGGGCATGGCAAGCCACTCCAGTATTCTTGCCTGCAGCATCCCCGTGGACAGAGGAGCCTGGCAGGCTGCAGTCTATGGGGTCTGCTGAATGGTCTCTGGGAAGAGGAATTAGATGTGTTCTACATGCCCACCAAGGGTAGACATACTTGAAGGAATAGCCACTTCAGGTGGCCACACTTGGAAGAACTTTCTCTAATGTGTTCAGTGGTCTGAAAGTGGACGTCCATCAGGAAGACTTTTTTCAGCTTAGGGTTCAAGCAGAGGTCAGCTGTCCCCTGTCATAGATGATGGAGAGTCTTGCACCCAGAAGAATGCAATCTTGAAACATTTGTGACCTTGACTAGCTAGAGGTCTCCTCTAAGTTTTCTTTCTTGTGTTATGTTTTTGAAGATATCGATAGTCCAACCAACGTGGTCACTGGCCGAGTGACAGAAGACACAGTGGCGGTCTCCTGGGACCCAGTCCGGGCGGTCATTGATAAGTACATGGTGCGCTACATCTCCGCTGACGGGGAGACGAAGGACACCGCGGTGCCCGGGGAGCAGAACAGCACTGTCCTGACAGGTCTGAAGCCGGGGGAGGCCTATGAAGTCTACGTGTGGGCTGAGAGGGGAAGCCAGGAGAGCAAGAAGGCGGACACCACGGCCCTCACAGGTAACAGGAGAAGGGGAGTCGTCTCTCATTCTTATTCTCTCCCATCTCTAAACAAACAGACTTCCTCATGGCAGGGAGAAGATTGATTCATGAATTAGGAGACCGAATCCCACCTAGCACCAGCTCTTTTGTTTGCAGGTGTGGGGCAGGGGGTTGCCAAAGCAATTTTAAATTGCATAATTATGAATTTTTTCCCCCCCTTTTAACCTCAAACAAAAGAGACCATCCTTTTAATTTGAATCAGAGGGTCATACTTACATGGGTTGAAATTCCACGTGCAACTCCCTCAGAGCAGAGGAATACTTTCTAATTTTCATTTTTTTTTTTTTTTTTGATGTGAAAACTCAAAACATTTGGCTGACAGTGAATTTGAATGCTTATCTCAGCTTGCAGTGACTGCACGGGCACTGTGTATGTAATCTGGAGCTCTCTTTCAGACCATGAAAACGGTTTGCCTCCTGAGTCAACATTTACCAAATGTACCAATTCTAGCTTTATGCTTTCAGAAACTGTAAGGGCTTCCTTACTCCATCCCGTCATTCTGCTTGGCTGGGGCCTGCAGGTGTCCCGAGGCTGCGTAGGAATGTATATCCCAGACATTCCTTCTGCTTAAACCCTCCTCTGGCTCCGACTTTGAATTCAGAGAAGCCTAATCCTGGAGTCCACTGACATCCCACACATGTGACAGGAATCCTAGAAAAGTATTCACCTATTGATAAACTTCTGTTTTGGACAGTCTCTTAGTGTCAAGATGCTTAGAGAAGCTGATAATCAGTTAGGAATATGGTTTCAGAAGCTTGACTCTCCAAGTTTTAATCTCAGCTCTACCATTTATTAGCTGAGTGATTTGGGGCAAGTTATTTCACTTCCGTTCCTCAGATTCTTCTCTATTAAATGGGGCATGTGACTGTCTACATCACTGGGTTAATGTGAGGATTGCATGAATTAATCCATGTAAGTACCTGACATAGAGGTGGTGGTGGTTTAGTTGCTAAGTTGTGTCCGACTCTTTGGGACTGCATGGACTGTAGCCCTCCAGGCTCCTCTGTTCATGGGATTCTCCAGGCAAGAATAATGGAGTGGGTTGCCATTTCCTTCTCTAGGGGATCTTCCTGATCCAGAAATTGAACCCAGGTCTCCTGCATTGCAGGCAGATTCTTTACCAATTGAGCTACAAGGGAAGCCCCTACCTGACATAGAGAATGCTACATAAATCATAGTCGTGCTTCTTTCTTGAAATGTGTCTTAGTCTGTTCAGGCTGCTATAGCAAAACACCATGGGCTGGTTGGCTTAAACAACAGAACCTTATTTCCTTTGGTTCTGGAGCCTGGAAATTCCCATGATCTGGGTGCCAGTTGATTCATTTATTGGTGAGGGCCCTCTTCTCGACTTACAGATGCTTCCTTCTTCTTTACATGCTGGAGAGGAGAGATTCTGGTCTCTTTTTCTCAGAAAGACATTAATCCCACCGTGGGTGCCCCATCCTTATGATTCTGTCTAAAGCTCATTCCCTCCCAAGGGTCCCTCCTCGAAATACCATCAAATGAGGGGTTAGATCTTCGACATATACATTTTGAGAAGACAGAAACATTCAGTGCCCAGAAATGTTAGTCTGCATTTGACCTGGAAGCATTTCATGGTCCATAGCCTCCTGAGGCCATGTGGTTTTTGTCTCCTCCTGGGGAAGAAGCAGTTGGCAGTAAGGGTGGTGAGATCTATATTTGTTTAAAGTCAGGGTCAGAAAACCTTCTGCAGAAGGCCAGATAGTAAATATTTTCAGCTTTGGGGACCACACAGTCTCTGGTGCAGCTACTCAACTCTGCCACTGAAATGAGAAAACAGCCATAGACAGTGTGGAGATGAACTGGCATGACTGTGTTCTAATAACACTTGATTTATGTAATTAGGCAGTGGGTCAGATTTGGCCGCTGGACTAACTGTAGATTACCAGATCCTGGGTTATATTACACCTGGCCTTCCATTTACCAGGGTATTGGGTGTTGTGAATAGAATGTGTGGGTCAACCTTTTAAGAAAACATTTATTTATTATTTATTTTTGACAGTGCTGGATCTTCCTTGCTGTGCATGGGTTTTCTCTAGTTGTGGCGAGTGGGGCCAGAGGGGCTACTCTAGTTGTGGTGCATGGGCTTCTCGTTGAGGTGACCTCTCTGGTTGAGGAGCTCAGGCTCTAGGCTCATGGGCTCAAGGAGTTGTGGTGCACAGGCTTCGTTTCCCTGCAGCATGTGGGATCTCCCCAGAGCAAGGATTGAACCCATGTCCCCTGCATTGGCAGGTGGATTCTTAACCACTGGACCACCAGGGAAGTCCCTAGGTCAACTTTTTTTAAGACAGTGAAGGTTGTAATAAAGAAGAGGTTTCCCTGCTCACAGGTGAGGGTGGTGTGAATAAGTACCACAGATTAGAGGCCACCACTGGTGTGGTACTGCTGGGGGTGTCAGGCACAGAGCCGGGCTCCGGGGGTCCAAAGGTAAAAGACGTGGTTTGCGCTCATATGCTGTTCACAGTCCTCTGGGTAGACAAGAGAAGTGAAAAAGATAAAGTGCAGTGACTTATGTTGTGTTAACCCTGAAACTATGGGAATCTGAAAAAAGTTAGGGGTGGGAGGGGTCATGGCAGCCCTCAGGAGGAGGTGCCACCTGAAGAGTCTAGAAGGGTGGGCGGCTGTTCACAGTGGGAGCAGCACATGCAGCGGAGGACGGGAGCCTGGCGTGCTGCAGTCCATGGGGTCGCCAAGAGCCAGACACGACTGAGCGACTGAACAATACAGGTGTGGGAATATCTTAAAGGCTGGGTTTCTGTCATGTCTTAACATCAGCTTATCTTGGTAATGTTATCTTTAGCGGTGTTTATGGTGGGTAGGTCTGTGAGAGGGGTGGAGTGTGGAAAGATAAGGCTGGGACAGAGAAGCCAGCTCAGAATCCCAGGATAAATTGTCTGTCCTTTCATGTCAGCTGCTGGTACATTCCGAGCCCCTGTGCTTCTTCTGGCATGTTCCCCCTTGTCTGCGTATCCCACCGAGCTGGCCTGGCCCCACTGGCACGTCATGGTGTGCAGGTCTGAAATAAAGCTGTTGTCACAGAAAGCTCAGCCTTTCAAGGAGGTGGTCTTTGAAACAGGAGAGTAAAGGCATGCTAATCATTACACCCGATTCCATAGATTTTTGACTTTTTAAGGGTTTATGTTTTGAGGAGAAAGTGATATTTCGTACCTTAAGTGACATTCATAATAGCAAAGAGCTCATATTTAAGATTTACTATGCAATATCTCATTTACCATTCATCATAATACAGAGGTAGGTACTGATATTTCCTTCTTTGTAGAGATAAGGAGACCAAGACTTAAGTTGTACAGTTTGTTCTAAGTTGGCAACCAGGAAATAGTGGAACCCAGGTTTCAACTCAGTTTAACTGCATAGAAGCTCAGACAAGTAGGATTATTTTTATCCGCCTAGACATCAAATACATTCACTTTAAAAGTCTCCCAGTTTTCTGGCCTCAGACATAATGTTTTATATGGAAAGAACTGACAGCTTCTACTTATTAGATATTTTTCTTCCAAAAGAAAATATTAGATCTGATGCAAAGATTTATTGAAGTATAACTGCTTTCCAGTATAAGGAGTCAGGAACTAAAAGATAAATCCAGGGTAATGGAGAAATGTGTATATGAAGACGAATTCTTTCTCTCCAAAGGCAACTTGTAGAGAAAAGTTTATAGAGTTGAGACTCAATATAGGCTTTGTCTGTAAACCTTACTTTTCATTAAATGCAAATGGCTCTTTCTGGGAAATTTCAGACCACTTGCTTAATTAAACCCTTAAGTTATCCCAACTATTGGCATTTAACACACTCTGAAATTTGTTGAGGTCATCATTTTGGTTGTTTGTATGCTGGCCTTTCACAAATTAGCGAGTTGGCAAATGGCACACTTTTTCATCTCTTAAAGAAATTGACAGCCCCCAGAACCTGGTGACTAATCAGGTGACGGAGAACACGGCCACCGTCTCCTGGGACCCGGTGCAGGCTGACATCGACAGGTACCTGGTGCGCTACACCTCTGCTGATGGAGACAGCAGGGAGGTTCTGGTGGGGAAGGAGCAGACCAGCACCGTCCTGATGGGCCTGAGGCCAGGCGTGGAGTACACAGTCCACGTGTGGGCTGAGAAGGGGAACCGGGAGAGCAGGAAGGCTGACACCAAGGCCCCAACAGGTAATAAGAGAAAGATGGTCAATGCGGATTGAAGTTTGAGGGTGTGGATTTGGGTGTGCATGGTAGGCAAAGATGTGTCTTGAGTTGAGAGACTTTGCAAAGAAGAGACTGAAGGCTCAAAGAAGACAGTGAGTTCTAGTGGTGATCTCATCGTGCTGCCCTTCCTGACAGTGACAGCTACTCATGGAGCCCCTCAACCGACTGGAAGACAGAAGGAAAGTTGTGCAGTGGCTGTGTTTTTAGCAGACTCCGTCAAGATACTGATAGGATCTGGTCATTGCAATGATTATGATAGTACTTCTAGAATGATTGCTTGGGAAGTAGCCCCTGATAAAATGGTAAATTAGATACCCTGAAATCATGCCAGATACTTAATGGATTGTTTTGATTTGCCATAATGTTGCTAAGAAGACATTGTTCCTCTCACATTTTAGAGAGTTGGAAGCTAAGGAAGTATGTTAGCTTTATAATGAGCAGTCCTTTGATGTGGAGAATTAAGGGCTACTTTCTCCCTTGACTCCCACCAGGGAATCCGGGATGGGAAAGCCATTGTCTTGTGCTAAGAGGGCTCTAGGAGATAAAAAATCTCTGTGATGGGGTGATGAGTATCTCTTATGTTGCTTCAAGGCTTAGTCTTTCCCAAATGTTTTCTTAAAGAAATTGACAGCCCCCAAAACCTGGTGACCGAGCAGGTGACGGAGAACACGGCCACCGTCTCCTGGGACCCGGTGCAGGCCGTCATCGACAGGTACCTGGTGCACTACACCTCTGCTGACGGAGACAGCAGGGAGGTTCCGGTAGGGAAGGAGCAGAGCAGCACTGTCCTGACGGGCCTGAGGCCAGGCGTGGAGTACACGGTCCACGTGTGGGCCCAGAAGGGGGACCAGGAGAGCAGGAAGGCCGACACCAAGGCCCCTACAGGTAATGGAGCATGTATCGTCACTGTCTCCGCTAAGCTCATGGTCTGTCTAGGTTGGTTTTCTTCTCTCACCTTAACAGAAAGAGAGGCTTAAGGATGAGTAGGCTGGTATCCTCGCATAGAGAATTGTGTACCTCTTTCTTCCATGGCGTGGCTTCTCTTAGAATGTGTAGCTTGTCCTGCTTGGTTAAAGACCAAAGTTTAGGCTTTCAACATTGACATTCCTGCTCATGATCCTTTGTTCTCTGTCTGTGAGCTTGCTTTGTTGTTAACAAAGCCTTAACATTGGTTTGTTGTTAACAAACCCAAAGCCTTCCCCTTCATAAGGAATTAATATAAAGAAAGCACAAATAATGATCATGCTGAGGGATGGGTTCATCCAAAACCAAATTTCTTCCTTCCTCACCAGTTTAAAGCCTTTCCATGGTGCTTATTTTTGTTTCTGCCCTTTGGATGAGCATTTTTGGCAGAAATGATGGTGTATTTATTAGTTCAAAATAAGCAAATGTCTAGATCACTTTAAGCCCCCAATATGTTTCATTTTAGTAATTAAGATGTCTGCATCCAAGTAATTGTACATACTTTACTGAAAGTTAAACCTGCTCTTCTCCATCAGCTTGGGCCATTTATGGGCGGACTGCCTGTCACAGAAAGGGGCGTGCTTGGCTTCTCTTATATTTCTCCTCCGTTCTTCAAGCACTGTTCTTCCAGAGTGCTGGCTAGACTTTCTGACCCATTAATGTTTAGTGTGTGGGAGTTAAGGGGTCAGCAGGAGGAGAGATGAGAGATCTCACTTGACAGTAACAGTCCCAGCTGGCTTGAGTCTGCCATGGTGCCCAACAAGGATTAAAACCTTTCCTTCATGGAACACTTCCTTGGGCTCTTCAGAGACAGCTCGTCTGTCCTCTTCCCTCGGCTCTTTCCCTGGAGTGATCTGTGGACACCTGTACCTCTCTTACTGGTCTCCCACTCTTCTTCCTCTGCTCATCCATCTGGGGGTGCCCACCACTGCCCTTCTGGTGGGGTCTCTTCATGCCTCTGGGTGATTCCCTTTGATAGCTTCTATAGTAACCCTGGGTGGGCTATCCTTGCCTTGGTCCACTTCTGGTCCATGTGGAACACACATGCACCCTTTGCCCACGCAACCAGATATATGTTGTTGTTGTTGTTGTTTTCCCAATGCTGCAGTGTCTCCTTTCTTTGCAGCAAGGCAACCAGCCATTTTTTCACATCTCAAATATTCTATGCACAGGTCAGATACCAGCCCATGATGTTCCCCATGCTTTGGTCATGTTTTCTCAACCTGGGCGCTATTGATAATTCTTGGTTGCAGGGGTCTGTCTTGTGCACTGTAGCATGTTTAGCAACATCGCTGACCTCCACCCATTTGGGGCCAGGAGCCTCCCTATCCCACACTGAACCGAGACATTGCTGATCACCCCTGGTTGAGAACTTTTGCTCTAGAGTATACCTGTGCAGGTCAGTAAGGGATCCTATTGCAACTGCTTACTTGAGGCTTGGTCCTCACCCGTGGGACTGTCCGTGTAACTCTTTTCGAAGAAATCCACTCTCTAAGTCCCACCTCTTTGTGCTCTCCAACCTCATTCATAGTCTGTAGTTGGCTGATCAATCAAAGGCCACAAAACTGTTGCACCCACCTTGGCTTTGGGCCCTCAGGTTGGAATGTAGATACTGATTTTCTTGGGGTCAAGCCTAAGCCGAGATAAGAGTGGTCCCACTTGAACATATGATTGTCAGTCTATGATAAGACCTTAGGGTAATGGCTTTTGCAATCAACTATAGGCATATCTCTAAAATATTGTGTTTGTTTCCACATTACTGCAATAAAGTGAACATCAGAATAAAGAAAGTCACATGAATTTTTTGCTTCCCAGTGCATATAAAAGTTACATTTACACTGCACTGTAGTCTGTGAAATGTACAATAGCATAGTGCCTCAAAAATGTATATACTTTAATTAAAAATACTTTTTTGCTAAAAATGCTCATCATATGTGAGCCTTCAGCAAATTGTAGTGCCATTGAAGATCACTCATCACAGATCACCAAAACCAATATAATAAGAATGAAAAAGTTTGAAATATTATGAGAATTACTAAAATGTGGCACAGAGACATAGAGTCAGCAAATGCTGTTGGCAAATGCAAAATGATGCCAATAAACTTGCTGTGTGCAGGATTGCCACAGACTTTCAATTTGTGAAAAGTGTAATATCTATGATGCACAATAAAGAGAAGCACAATAAAACTAGGTATGCCTGTATTTGGAACAGAGGAGTGGTGTTGTTCTCTTAGTGAATACATTTTTGAATACATTATCTATGTGTAGTATGGAGGAATATAATCTTGTACATTCATAAAATATCAAAAAACTGCTATCATTTAAAATAGCTTGTGGTCACTGGACATGCACTCTGTGCCAGAAACTGTCATAAAGGGCACGTTATTAAGTCCTATGATACCCAGCTCTACAGAATATGTACTCATGTTATCTCCCTGTGCCTTTTTTTTCCTGTAAACACTGATAACCATAATATATTCAAGGCCCCTTTCTACATGACATTTGTTGGTCTTGGTTTTCAGAGCTACCCTGGAGAGATGTACAATAACTATTGAACACCCCCATGTTACAGATGCAGAGAAGTGAAGTGACTTGCCAAGGGTCACAAAGCAAGTTAATAATTTATGAGATTAGATGCATGCATGGACCAGTAGGGCTCAAAGGAACCTGAGTCCATCCAACCTGAAGGCAAGATTTACAGATCACGAAACTGAGGCCCAGCCAGAGACAGCCAGGTTGTCCAGGGTCACAGCTCTCCTGACTGGGTCTACTGCTCATTCTGCTGTTCTGTGCTTCCTCCTCGAAAATCCTCAAGTCTGGATGTATAAAGAGATCTATGTCTGTGAAACAACTGAAAACTGTTATGAGATAGGAAAATTATGAGAATGGGAAACTATCCCACCCCAAGCAACATGGCCCCAAGATCTCACTCTGTGAATGGTGTTTATTGATTAGCATCTTCCTTTCAGACATTGACAGCCCCAAAAACCTGGTGACTGAGCAGGTGACGGAGAACACGGCCACCGTCTCCTGGGACCCGGTGCAGGCCGTCATCGACAGGTACCTGGTGCGCTACACCTCTGCTGATGGAGACACCAGAGAGGTTCCGGTGGGGAAGGAGCAGAGCAGCACTGTCCTGACGGGCCTGAGGCCAGGCGTGGAGTACACGGTCCACGTGTGGGCCCAGAAGGGGGACCAGGAGAGCAGGAAGGCTGACACCAAGGCCCCGACAGGTAAGGGAGCATTGCTCTTTAGAAATGTAAGCCCTGAGATGCTAAAGTCAATGGCTGGTCAAGTTTTGTATTCCTAAACTGACAGTGGCAGAATTGATGTTTTCTGGAAGAGCAGGAGAGTAGACTTCTGCCAAGGCACACACCATCCCTCACTTCCTTTTTACACATTACATCAAAATAAGGGGCTCACATTTGGCCTCATACTTTGATCTTGCAAAGATAAATGGTGATTGGTTTTATCCATCCACTGTCCTTCCAACTGTGTATTTACTTTGTGATCAATCATTAAATATTCCTTCTTGAAAGGAAAGAAATAAGCCACATGTTAGGCTCACATGTACTTTAGGAAAATGACTTGTGCTGTAATCTCTTCAGGACAAGGAAGTCTTATTGCTTTCTTAGTGGATCAATTCTCTTTTGATTGCTGTGTACTCCATTCTGAGGATCCTAAGGTTGCACTTTTAAACAGTAATGGTTCATAATTTTTAAAGCTCTTTCTCATCTCTGTTTCTCATTTTTTAAGTCCAGACTTATTCAGTTATAATTTACATACTATAAAATCCACCTTTTTATAGTGTGTGTGATTCAGTGGTTTTTAGTATATGCAGAATTGTGCAGCCATCACCACTGTCTAATTCAGAAAATTTTCATCACTCCTAAAACAAACCCCAGACATTAGCAGTTATTCCCCAGCACTGCTTCCTCCACCCTTAGGAAACTACATACTTTCTGTCTGTAGAGATTTCCTTATTCTGTACATTTCATATAAATAGATTCATAGAATATGTGGCCTTTTCTGGCTGACTTCATTCACTAAGCATAATATTTTCAAGGTTCATCCATGTTATAGCTTGTGTTCATACATTTTATTGCCAAATAATATTTCGTTATATGGATCTAATTCATTTTGTTTATCCATTTGTCAGCTGATGAGCATTTGGGTTGTTTCCACTTTGGGGCTATGGTGAATAATGATGCTGTGAGCATTTATGAATGAATTTTTGTGTGGGCATGTGTTGTCAGTTCATTTGGCTATATACCTGGGAGTGGAATTCCTGGGTCATATGGTAACTCTATGTTTAACTGTTTGAGGAGCTGCCAAATTGTTTCCAGAGCAGTGGCATTATTTTACATTCCTACCAGCAATGAATGAGAATTATAGTCTTCATTTCATTGGTACTCAGAGGAATTCATTGAGATGGGTAGAGCAGGAATCAATATCCCCATTTTACAGTTGAGAAACCTCAAATACAGAGACATAAATGATTTTGACAAGCCACAAAGTTAGCTGATGATTCATGGAATATTCATGGAATATTATGGTACCTTAAAATCTATTTGGCAAGGCCCACATTTTACAAATGAGGGATGGAGACCCAGCCAGAGGTGGCAGAGTTGTGCAGGGCCGCTGCTGGCTGATGACTGAGCTGGACCTAGAGCCCAGGTCTGCTGGCTCCAGCCCATGGCCGCTCCTCATGGTCCTCTGCTCTGCCTCTCTGGCTGGGATTGGAATGGAGCTCTCCTGACTCTGGATCCAGTGCCCATTCTGCTATCCTATGCCGCCTCCTTGAGGATCCAAGAGTGGTGAGAAGACCTATGTCCATGAAACAACTTAAAATCCACATAGGAGACAGGAAAACCATAACAATGGAGATTGCCTCACCCCAAGGAACATGGTCTCACTCTCTGGTGCTTGCTAATAGTGTACTTTACCTTTCAGACATTGACAGCCCCCAAAACCTGGTGACTGAGCAGGTGACGGAGAACACGGCCACCGTCTCCTGGGACCCGGTGCAGGCCGTCATCGACAGGTACCTGGTGCGCTACACCTCTGCTGACGGAGACGCCAGGGAGATTCCGGTGGGGAAGGAGCAGAGCAGCACCATCCTGACAGGCCTGAGGCCAGGCGTGGAGTACACGGTCCACGTGTGGGCCCAGAAGGGGGACCGGGAGAGCAGGAAGGCCGACACCAAGGCCCCTACAGGTAACAGCGCACTGTTCTTCGGGAATGTAAGGCCTGTCATGCTAAGGCTATGCCTCATCTAGTTTTGGCTTCCTGAACTGAAAACTGGCAGAGCTGATGATTTATGGAAGAGCAGGATGGTGTTCCATCATAATGTACTGCATATTCCATCTCTCATTTCCCTTTAGCTGGTTTCTTTACAAGTCAGGGCCACTTGGCAGCCTCCAAGCTACAAGTCTGCCATGACTGATGGTCAGGTCCTGCCAGTGCTTCTTCTGAGTGTGTGAGTCTTCTGTTCAGTATTGAGGCTCTCCTGTTGAGTTTGTGATTGGAAACAGAAAATGAAAATCAAATGCCATGAATATTAACTGTTATGTGTTCAAAACTCAACTTCAAAAAGTAGACTTTACATCTACCAAAGTGAGTAGCTGTACGTGGTTTGCTTTACTATAATGAGTCATTTGAGGATAAGGGTAATTTCTATGTTATGTTCTGGCTTCCCGGTTGGCTCCGTGGTAAAGAACCCACCCGCAATGCAGGAGCCACAGGTTCGACCCTTGGGTAGGGAAGACCCCCTGTAGAATGGCAAGGCAAGCCACTCCAGTATTCTTGCCTGGAGGATCCCATGGACAGAGGAGCCTCGTGGGCTACAGTCCATGGGGTCGCAGAGTCAGACATGGCTGAAGTGACTTAGCACATGCACACATGTGCGTGGGTTTATATCTGGACTTTCTATAGTTGATTTACAATATTGTGTTATTTTCAGGTATAACTTCTAGGTTGTATTCTTACCTTATTGCGAAAGACATGTATGATTATATTTCTGTACTGTGATTTAGCCAGCAAATCAGCATTACAAGTGAATCTATGATGTGCTAAAGCATATTAAAACTGGATTTTAATTTTGCTGATTCATTTAACAACATATATTGAGCATTTTCCATGGGCCCTGTTCCCTCTAGGCAGTGGGAACCCCATGGGAGTAGAATATAGCTCGCTTCCTCTGGGGGTTTATATTTGCATCGAGCTGGTAGAATCATCTTATATGAACTAAGAGGTCTTTGTTGACATGATGCTAGAAACAAAATTTTTAGCTGCTTGTGAGCAGAGACCATGTCTTCTTCAACTGAACCCTGCAAACTGTCTAGTCCCAAGCCTTGTATATAGTGGGCATTTGGCATATGCTTATTGAATAAATAAAGAAATTTGTCTTGCTAAACTCTTGGTAGAGGTAGTAGTATAGACGCTCAGGTTTCGGTCTACTGTGCTTTCTCCTTGGGGAGTCAAAGTCTTTATGGGGAGAGAAGACGTATATCCATGATGCAGTTAGAGCATGCAAGATGGAAACCCCACAAAACATGAAAGGGTGTCACCCCAAGCAAGGTGGCTGTGATTTTCTGCACTCTGTGGCCTATTAATTATGCATATTGATTGTTATTTTCTTTTCAGACATTGACAGCCCCAAAAACCTGGTGACCAAGCAGGTGACAGAGAACACGGCCACCGTCTCCTGGGACCCGGTGCAGGCCGTCATCGACAGGTACCTGGTGCGCTACACCTCTGCTGACGGAGACACCAGAGAGGTTCCGGTGGGGAAGGAGCAGAGCAGCACCGTCCTGACGGGTCTGAGGCCAGGCGTGGAGTACACAGTCCATGTGTGGGCCCAGAAGGAGGACCGGGAGAGCAGGAAGGCCGACACTAAGGCCGCTACAGGTAACAGGAGGGACAAGAAAAGCAAACTAGGGTTTTTCACTGTGGGCCGATCTACTGCTGCTGAATTAGAGCAATGCTGCTTTTGTGGCCCATGTCCTCAGGGACTGTGGATTATTTTAGGAGTTTACAGAAAAAAAAAAAGAAAAAGAAAGAAAAAACAACAACAACAAACTCCATTCACCTAAAGAAAGAACAAAGCATAATAATGGGCTCCGTACTGAGCAATCCCATGAATGTCTTAAACTGTTTTTCAAAGCCTGTGTTTTTAATGACGATGCTTCTCAGCTATAGGAAATTATAGGGAATAAGATAGAGCCAATATAAAATTCTTAAAACCACTGCATTAAAGTACTGTTTTGTAGCAAGCTATTTGATTTTATTTTTTACTTAATAGGTGGTGTTTAGATTAAAGGAACTTTTGGCAGTTGAAGTTCAGTGTTCATTTCAACATGCAGCTAAATTTTAATGAACATTTTCTAAGTGCCAGGCCTGGGATATAGCAGTGAACAAAATATATATGATTCCTACTGTCTTGAAGTCCAGTGGGAAAGACAGATAGTCAACAAGCAAATGCATTTATAACTATAAATTATAAGTTTTATGAAGGGGATGAACATGGTATAGGTGTAGAGAATAACAGGGCAGGGATGAAATGGGGGAGTAGTAGATAACACAGGAAGCTCAACCTGGTACACTGTGGCAACCTAGAGGGGTGGGATGGGATGGGAAGAGGAAGGAAGGTTCAAGAGGGAGGGAACATATGTATACCTATGGCTGATTCATGTTGATGTCCTGCAGAAACCAATGCAACATTGTGAAGCAATTATCCTCCAATTAAAAAATTTAAAAAAAGATGCAGATTGACAGAAACAACCAAGTAACAGTGACTTAAACAAGAAGGAAGCTTACTTCTCTCTTGTGGAATGGTCAGAGTGTAAGGTGCCAAGGCTGATATGATAGCTCCGTGGTTCAGGATACCCAGGCTCCTTCCGTATTGTTGCTCAGCCATTCCCAGGGAGTTTTCCCAGAAAAACCCAAATGAACTTCTTGGCCAATCCAATACATGGTCATTACCCATCCTCACTCCAGCCAGTGGAAAGGGGCATGGGAAAGGGAAGAGATGCCTGCCCTGCACATGTCACTCCTCACATTTCCCCGGCTAGACCCAAGATACAGTGTCCCTCACCACAAGGAGAGCTGGGAAATGGAGTCTTTAGCTTGGTGGCCATGTGTCCAGCTTACAGTTCTGTTATATTGTGCCATCCAGTACAGTGGCCACTAGCAACATGTGGCTATTTAAATTTTAATTAATTAACAGTAATTTAAAAATTACTTTCTCCTTGAAAGAAAAGCTGTGACCAACCTAGACAGCATATTGGAAAGCAGAGACATTATTTCGCTGACAAAGGTCCATCTAGTCAAAGCTAAGGTTTTTCCAGTAGTCATGTATGGATGTGAGAGTTGGACCATAAAGAAAGCTGAGCGCTGAAGAATTGATGCTTTTGAACTGTGGCGTTGGAGAAGACTCTTGAGAGTCCCTTGGACTGCGAAGAGATCAATCAATCCTAAAGGAAGTCAGTCCTGAATATTCATTGGAAGGACTGATGTTGAAGCTGAAACTTCAATACTTTGGCCACCTGATGTGAAGAATTGACTTGTTGGAAAAGACCCTGATGCTGGGAAAGATTGAAGGCGGCAGGAGAAGGGGACGACAGAGGATGAGATGGTTGGATGGTTTCACTGACTCAATGGACATGAGTTTGAGCAGGCTCCGGGAGTTGGTGATGGACAGGGAAGCCTGGTGTGCTGCAGTCCATGGGGTCGCAAAGAGTCGGACACGACTGAACAATTGAACTGAACTGAATTGAATTTAAAAATGATTTCCTCAGTTGCACTAGCCACATTTCCAATGGTCAGTAGCCACATGTGACTAACGTATAGATTCTAGACTATTCCCATCATTGCAGAGAGATCTCTTGGGCAGCGTGCTTGTAGAGGAAGGGCAGAAGAGGGGTTGGGGAAAACTAGCCATCTTGGGCAGAGGGAAGAACAAGTGTGTGGCCCTGATTTGGAATAGCATGAGATGGTTGAAGAACTTGAAAGGAGGCTGTTTTTGCTGGAGCATAGAGGTGGGGAGAGAAAGTGGCATGAGATGATGGGGGCAGGGGGAAAGGTCAGGTCATATAGGACCACACAGTACCTCAAAGAGGGGGCATGCTATTCTATCAGGAGAAGAATGGCATGAGGCAATATTCATTTTTAAAAGGTTATTCAGGCCACAGTGAGGAGAATAAATGGGAGAGATGACAGGAGTAGAAGGGGGAAGATTAGTCAAGTTGGTAGGGAGAGATGGACAAGTATGATGGCAATAGGGATGAGAAAAGAGGACATCAGGGCACATATTTTGGAGGCATCAGTGACAGTTTTTGTTGATGGATGAGATGTGGAGCAGGAAGAAAGTGAGGAACCAAGTATGACATCTGTTTCTGACTTGGGGCATCTTCTGAGCAATAAACAGATCTGAGGAGGAACATTAAGACTTTTAAATGCTTAAGCTTGAGGTACTCATGGGATTTCTTGCTTAACTAAGAGACTTATTTATTGATTCCACAAGTATTTATTGAGTGTTTAATACATGCTAGGTGCTGTGGTGGATATGCTCTTGTAGATACAAGTCAGGGACTCAGGATTGATAGGCACTGGGGATCTGTGAGCATCTGGCTGGAGTTTAAAGCTGTGGAGGGACTTCCCTGGTGGTCCAGGGTTGAGAATCCACCTTCCAATGCAGGGGATGCAGGTTTGATCCCCAGTCAGGGAATTGAGATTTCACATGCTGGGGGTCAGCTACTGAGTGCCTCAACTAGAAGACCCACGTGCCACAACAAAAGATCCTGCTTGCTTCAGCGAAGGTCCCACATACTGTGGCTAAGACCTGACACAGCCCTAAGTAAATGATTAGAATATTAATAAAGCTGCGGATATGGCTGAGATCATCTGTAGGCAGAGAGGAAGAGAGGGCCCCTCAGGTTCCCCTATGTTTCCAGGTTGCTGATGGAAATCAAAGAGGAGGAGGCACTTAAGAGAAACCCAGTGGAGTGTATAGTCATGAAAGCCAAGGGCTGAGAGTGTCTTGAGACAGGGGCAGTGGCTCAGCTCTACCAAATGCCGCTCAAAGGTCGAGCAAGGTGAGGATGACAGGTGTCCGTTGAATTTGGCAAGATGAGGTTGTTGGTGACCTAGACCAGCAGTTATAGTGATGTGCTGTAGAAATGTGAAACTTCACTGAGCTGAGGAGTGAACAGGAGGTGGGATATACAGGCGGGTTCTCCTGAGAAGTCTGTCAGTTAAGGGGAGCAGAGGGATGGGAGAGCCTAGAGCTTGTTTGTCTGGGAATGACGGGAGGCGGGGAGAGACTGAAGGTACAGGTGAGAAAGGGCAGATGAAAGGGAGCAAAGTCCTTGAGAAGGTGAAAGGGCTCACAATTCAGGAGGAAGAGGCTCTAGGTTTTTTGTCTAGTTTTTTGTTTGTTTGTTTCTTTGTTTGTTTATCTTTAGGCCATGCCACACAGCATGTGGGATCCCAGCTCTCCGACCAGGGATCAAACCCATGCCCCCTGAATTGGCAATACAGAGTCTCAACCACAAGGGGAGTCCCCAGAGTCCAAGTTTTAATGCAAGAAAACAGCAGGATCTTGGCCAAGTCTTTTCATTTCTCTAGATCTCCCTTCTCCTCTCCTTTTATGAAAGGGAAGAAGTTTGAAAGGTGTAACTTCTCAGCTCTAAAATTCTGTGAAACGAAATAGCTATATACCATGGAAATAGCAAAAGAGGTCCCTTCACCTGCCATTTGGGTCGCTTGTCTTGTTGCACAGGAGATTTTTATTTTTATTTTTATGGGAACTAGAAGAACAAAAAGTTTCCATGTCGATGCACTTGGAGAAGATCAAATTCCTTTCAGTTTTAATATAACATTTTCCCAGTGGTTTGTTTCCCCTGGAAGAATGTTTTCAATGGAATTGTATTGTTAATAAAAGTATCATGAATGGTGATGTGTTCCTTAGGCCGTAAAATTCAGCATTTCCTTTTTAAAAAGAAATTGACAGCCCCAAAAACCTGGTGAACGATCAGGTGACGGAGAACACGGCCACCGTCTCCTGGGACCCGGTGCAGGCCGTCATCGACAGGTACCTGGTGCGCTACACCTCTGCTGACGGAGACACCAGAGAGGTTCCGGTGGGGAAGGAGCAGAGCAGCACCATCCTGACGGGTCTGAGGCCAGGTGTGGAGTACACGGTCCACGTGTGGGCCCAGAAGGAGGACCGGGAGAGCAGGAAGGCCGACACCAAGGCCCTGACAGGTACTGTGGGGGGTGGGGGACATGGAGCCCTTCACACCTAACAGGAGATAGCCTTCCTCCACATCTAGTCTGAGGAGAGGGGCAGGGAACACAGTGTTGCCCCTGAGGGCATTCTTCAGAGTGCTTCCCTTTTCACCTTTCTGAAGTAATACCTTGACAGACAGTTTAGGAAGGAAGTGGTGTGAAGGAAGACTGTGTGACTCTTTCAGGTGGCTGTGTGGAAGGGAGCCTCCCTCACACCCCCTTCACCCAGCCCAGCTCCCAGGCTGTCCGTCCTGACCTGAGAACTTGGCTGGGCCTCAGCTCCAGTTTGGGGAAGAGGGAGGCGAGGAGCCTTTTCTGCTTCCATCTCCACATTGGGGGCAGTGGTGGAGCATCTTCCTTCTCCCACTGTCCCTCTCCAGTTGGCCAGTAAAGGGGCCTGGACTGCCTGTATTTTATGTGCGTGATGAGACCCCTGGTCTCACTGAGCATTGTGGAGATGAGGCCTCACAGGGACCTGACAGGATCACGCAGCCCACCCTGATGTCCTCGGGTCTTTTTAGACAGTCTGGGCAGAGCCTGGTCATCCCGTGTGGCCACAGTATTACCATGTGTGGCCACTGAAATGAGAGGTGCCTTGAATGTATTCATTATATTTATCAGTTACAGTTAACAGACGTTTTTAATAAAAAAGTAATACGCGCTTATAGTGAAAATTTTCAAACTAAACAAAGGTGTGTAGAAAGAAAAATTCTTTTCCACACCCAAGGCTCCCTGATACCCAGGACTTCTGTCTTGGGGCAGTCAGCATCTTCCTCCTTCCTTCTTCCCCTCCCTCCCTTCCTCCATCCCCCGTCTCCCCCCCACCCCCAGTCTCCCTCCCTCTTCCTCTTTCCTCCATTCCTCTCTCTCTCTCTTTCTTCTTTATCTTCTCTTTGTGTCACTTTCCCCATTAAAAACATTTTTTTTTTTTGGCTGCGCTGTGCAGTGTGTGAGATCTTAGTTCCCTGACCAGGGATCAAACCTGCACCCCCTGTAGTGGAAGCTCAGAGTCTTAACCACCGAATCACCAGAGAAGCCCCCTCCCCATTTTTAAAGACAAAAATATTTAATCTTTCTACTTCGTAGAAATGTAGAAATAACTAAGACAGACATCTCAGGTTCATAACCTGGGGATGGGTGGGCAGTCAAAGGGGTGGCAGAAGCCAGCTCAAGATATTTACATAGTTAAGGTTTTCCTTTGATTCTGAAACTAGGAAATTCAGTTTTTCTGCGTGATGGGTGGAATAAAATCCAGACCAGATGTTATGCTTTAGAAAGCCACACCACGCTGATATTACAGAAACTCAAAATTTGTCAAAACATCCTAATTCGAAACAACAGCTGCCTGATTTCTATTAAAATACTGCGTTTCAGTTTTCTGCTGAAATGCTACTGGGTAGAAAATAGCCTAGAGACATCTTTTTTGGAAACTTCTAAATTAAAGTCACCCTCTATGATGATTTTTCAAAATGGAAATTTCCATTCATATTTTGTTTGCTTTAAAAAAAAAGTGAGCTGTCTGACCAATTACTGTGGTGTTGACTAGAATTTTTGCTGAGATGTAGTCTTCCTGGTCTACAGTGCATACATGCACCCACGCTTTCCCTCTGGTGTTTGAGTGGAGAAGTGCGTGGGAATGAGAAGACATCTCTGCTTTTCCTCCATCTCTATTACCCTGTCTCCCTTTCTCTCCTCTTTTGTACAAGCATCTCCCCTGCTTCCCCATTTTGTACAGGGTATGCATCTAAAGCTGCACACTTAGTTACCTGAGACACAGAACTTTATATTTCTGTACCAACTTAATTTCTATTATAAGTTCCCGTTCTGTTTCTTAGTTGGAAATCTCAGGAAATTTAGAGTCATGCTTCTTCCTCAGGGCTGTGTATGAAGTCTCAGGTGATTTTCCAAGGCCAGGCATGGGGTCCCATCTTGTATTTTGGTCATCTTTCTGGGCAGGTGTTTACTGAGTGTCCCTGGTTTCTGTATGCAGGGGCCTTTCAGATCTGTTTGCCTCTGCTACTCCCAAATTCAGAGTGCCATTTTTACCACATCATATATATATATATATATACACACACACATATATGCTGCATTGGGTCTTAGTCCTTCCTTGCCCCTTCGGGAGCCCTGCCATCTCCAGGACTTTGTTGATCGAGGTTGCTCATACACACCACTCTCTGTGGCTTCCCTGGTGGCTGTCAGTAAAGAATCTGCCTGCAACGCAGGAGACCTGGGCTTGATCCCTGGGTCAGGAAGAGCCCCTGGAGAAGGAAATGGCAACCCACTCCAGTATTCTGGCCTGGAGAGTCCCATCCCATGGACAGAGCAGCCTGGCGGGCTACAGTTTATGGGGCCACAAGAGTCAGACATGACTGAGTGACTAAACCACCACCACCACTCTCTGCAGATCTGCTGGGGAAGTGGGAGCCCAGGTTCACTCCCTCTGAAACTCACCCCTTAACCCTCTTGTCCTCCATGGGTTTATACTTTGAGAAAAACAGATCCTAAAGACCTTATGGCAAGGAAGAATGGAGGCTGCTACTTACTTGATAGGAAGAAGAAAATGGGAATGTGTAGGGAGAGAATATAAGCGGAAATTTAAAAAATTACCTCTTCTCATTACCTCAGTAATAATAACTACTTGATGTTTTATATACAGACATTGACCCTCCCCAAAACCTTCGTCCTTCTGCTGTAACCCAGTCTGGTGGGGTATTGACCTGGACACCCCCCTCTGCCAACATCGATGGCTATATTCTGACCTACCAGTTCCCAGACGGCACCGTCAAGGTACTGGACATTCGTCTTTTCTCTTCTGCCCCAGCCTCCATGTACAGCAACTCACTGGGACCAACCAGCTCAATAGCTGGTCCCAAGGCAACCTGCTTATGAATGTGTTGATCCCTACTGATCACTTGCTGTATGCAAGGGAGAAAGCTAAACTTGGTCATTTGTGAACAGTGTACATGTGGTCTCATTTTATGGGACTAACTTTCATGCCTGCTCCTTCCTAGCTGCCTGTCACGTATCCACTGGCCACACATCTGTCCCGTGTAACTTCCCCAATAAATGTCAGCTCCACAAGGACAGGGGATTTTTGTCTGCTTTGCTTCGCCTTGTGTCTAAAGTGCTTGGAACTTAGCACATGGTTGGTGTTCGATAAATATTTATTTAATGAATTTGATTAACCTTATTTCAAGAGTTATACCTCCTACCTGGAATTAGAAAGCCAGCATATCTTTGTGACTTGTCCCAGTGGAAAGTTGGTATTCTCTTTCCTTGAAAAGGAAGAAAAAAAGGGAGGAAGGAAAAAAGGAAGGGCACCTTGATTTATTCATTATCTCAGTGGTAAAGCTGCCATTATAAGCATAGGGAGAAAGGTTATTGAAAACCCAGCTATCTCCCTGCCTCAGATATCAGTGGCCAGCACACTTTGCCCATTACTTTCTCAGCTTGGTGTTGCTAGCCTGTTGCTGCCAATAGTGGCTGTTGTTGGTTGCCCAGCTTGTATCTGGAGGGCAGGAGACCTCATGTGTGCTCCCCTTGAGGGTGCTCCCCCAGTGGCAGTTTGAGGTGCTGGTGGTTCCCGGCTATTGCTGGGAAGTGCTGAATTTCCATGGCACAGCCCTGAAGAGAAAATGGAACCTACTGGCATTCTGGGTTACTACTGAGACCTCAAAAAGACAAAACTCTACCCTCCCAAGGAGCTTCTGTCATTAGCACCAGGGAGTGCTGTTGACACCGAGGGTGCTGTGGGTGATAAGTGAATGTCTACTGTCTTCTTTGTTTGGTAGGAGGTGCAGCTTGGAAGAGGGGACCAGAGGTTTGAGTTGCAAGGCCTTGAGCAGGGTGTCACCCTCCCTATCTCCTTAGTTGCCTTTAAGGGTGATCGCTGGAGCAGGAGTGTATCTACCAACCTTTCCACAGGTAATGTGAGCTCACGCACTCTGAACGAGAATGCAATGCAGGACAAGCATGGGAGAAAGCAGAAAATGGGTCCAAGGAAAAGCGAGTGGCGACAGGGCTCTGGATTTCTCTAGACAAGGGGAAGTGGAAATGGGGTTATGAATTCAGAAGAAATCCATCCCATGGTAAAGAGATGAAGGAAGGGAGTGAAGTGGAGTATTGTCTGGTGGAGGGGAAGAGGGGGGTTTGGTCAGAGGAGGAAGTGATGTGAACTTGACCTTATTTGGTGGCACCTGTGGTAAATGCTGATGCAGGAGACATAAGAGATGTGGGTTCAATCCCTGGGTTGGAAAGATCTCCTGGAGGAGGGCATGGCCAACCCACTCCAGTATTCTTGCCTGGGGAATCTCACAGACAGAGGAGCCTGGCGGCTTGTGGAGCATAGGGTCGCAGAGTTGGACACTGAAGCAATTTAGCACACACTAGTACATTTGGGGGGGGTTTGATGTGAGCAAGCAGGGTGAGTGAGAAAAGTAAGATGTAAGTGAAGAGTTGGAAGATGCAAAGTAGTAGGAGGTTCCAAAATAATTTCTAAACAAAGTGAAAGTGAAGTCGCTCACTTGTGTCTGATTCTTTGCCATCCCATGGACTATAGCCCACCAGGCTCCTCTGTCCATGGGATTCTCCAGGCAAGAATACTGGAGTGAGTTGCCATTTCCTTCTACAGGGGATCTTCCCGACCCAGGAATCTAATGCAGGTCTCCCACATTGCAGGCAGACGCAGGCAGATGCTTTAACCTCTGAGCCACCAGGGAAGCTGATCTTAAAATAGGGGACTAGCCCCACTCCCCTCCTCCCTTGCCTTTCTCCTGACAGTGCTGTCCTTCTGCTTGGTTCCCAGTTGGTGCCCGTTTTCCACACCCTTCGGACTGCAGTCAGGTTCAGCAGAACAGTAACGTCGCCAGTGGCCTCTACACCATCTACCTGCACGGGGATGCCAGCCGGCCCCTGCAGGTGTACTGTGACATGGACACAGACGGAGGTGGCTGGATTGTGAGTCACACAGAGCCCTGGGCTGTTCTTGTTTCTCAGCCCAGAGAACTCTGTTTCTTCTTCCTCCATGGGAGAGAGATGCTTTGGTGCCTTGCAGCTGTTTCAGAGAGATCCCACCCCACTGTAAGAACAGGGCCCGAGGTACTTGATTCCTGGGATAGAGCAGGCTTGGTTAAATTCAGGTTGATGTTTGGGAAGGCTTGTGGGTTTATCACCTTCTATTAATGCTAATGGCCTCTTTACATGAGTTGCCTACATTTTTACTCTCTGCAAAGCACACTCATAAACATGACCTTCACATATAAGCTATAGAATGAGAGAGATTATTGCTCATACTTTATAAATGGGTAGATTGAAGCCCAGAAGGAGAAGTGCCCTGACCAAGTCACATGTTGTTCAGTTGATCAGTCATGTCCGACTCTTTGTGACCCCGTGGATTGCAGCATGCCAGGCTTCCCTGTACTTCACCATCCTCTGGAGTTTGCTCAAACTCATGTCTACTGAGTCGGTCACATTAGTTAATAACAAAGTTGGGACAAGATTCTTGGACTGCAGCCTCCTGGGTCATTGGTTTTCCCAATGGGTCATCTCAGGTCATCCAAGATGGAAACACATGGCCTCTTTGGGGGCTCAGTCCTCTGAATTTTTGAGCCTGTTGTCCAAGCTCTGCATCCTGGCTCCACAGTACAGAAGCAGGGCTTTTGGAACTTTGATACGAAAGGCTAAACCCTGAAAGAGGGAAACTTGCAATGTTCTGATCATCTCACATCTGTGTGGAGGTTTTATTCTCTGTGGGCCATTAAACCGCATGGTACCTTCTTTGATTGCATCTGCAGATCCAATTATATGATGAGCTGCTTTTGAGACTTTCAATCTGATCTTCCCACCTCTCCTTACCCTCTTCTCCCTGTACCTGAACAGCGAGAGGCTCTCACTGCTCCAAACCAGCCTGCAGCCTTACCCGCTGTGCTTCCACCACTTGCTGTGGGAAGGAGAAAGCGTGATCTCATAGAGCTCAGACTGTGTTCATTTACACGTTCGCTCAGGGGCCTGAGGAACCAAAGACACTCGAGCAGCCACAGATGAAATGATACCATCTGATAAGCAGCAAAGAGGAAAAGTTATTATCCACACAGCTGCATCTGATGGCTGAAAGGCAGAAATGGATCAGATGGGGGATATTCCTGATTGATTTGTAAAAATAATGGAACCGGGTGTCACATGGGAGGCCATCACCTGACCAGACTCTGGGCTGCACCTGCGGCTTCTTGTCAGCACCATTGTACGTCTGTGCTTCTGTCCCTTTAGGCTTGAAGCCAGTTCCCTGCCTCTGTCCCTGTAGTTGCCCATCGGCAGGATGTCTGTACAGTTCCGTGTGGTTCTTTTTGTTGTTTGTTAGTTTGTTTTCGGGGGTGGATGGTGGCATGCTGCATGCCATATGGGATCTTAGTTCCCCAATAAGGGATGGAACCCATGCTTCTTGCTTTGGAAGTGCAGTGTCTTGACCAATGGACCTCCAAGGAAGTCCCTGTTGGTGTGGCCTTTTTGAAAGCCAGCCTCACACAGGCAAAGAGATATGTGTCTAGGGCAATTTTTTGCAAGAGACCTGCTGCTGGTCTGTCTGCCTGGGAGTATCCATGATTCTTTTTCATTAATATTTATTGAGTACCTACTATGTGTCAGGTAATGTTTCGTATACTTATGAACCAGCAGTGGGCCACATAGACAAAAATCCCTGACCTTAAGGAGCTTGCCTTTTACATCTTGCCCATGCAAGTGACCTTTGCCAGAACACAGAGGTCAGTTCCAGAAATAACTCTGGGTTCCCACCAATGCCAGTGCCCCATCCCCTCCCAAATCTTGTTTTCTCACCCAGGTTCCTGAAGATACTACATGAACTGAGACTCTGTAGTGTTCTCCTCAAAGTCACTACACTCCAGAAAATATGTGGAGTCCTGCAAACCTCTCCACCAAATCTTTTACTAGTAATTTCCATGTTTTGGGGGATTCAGAAGTCTTCTGTCACTGAAAGATGATCATAGTATATTACCCTTATAAACTGAGCTTCTCAAATCCTTTAAAGGAAATTCTTTTCCACTCAGGCAGCAAGAACACAATTTGATTAACTTGGGTTAGCCAGAACTCTGCCCTGAGGTAACTGAGGCTACGGGTGGGAAGCTGGAATGGAGACTATTAAGGAACACTTAAGTGTCTCAAATATTTCCATTTCTGTTTCCCATCTTGTAAGTCCTAAGAACTACATGAGAGGCTCTTTCCACAGGCATTTAAGTGAGATTTTAATTTTTTCCTCCTGATTTAGTCATTTAGGACCAAAAGTTCTAGAGTACAATGAAGCTCTGTTGTTAGAATCAGACAAAGATTTTTTTCTCCTATGAGATTTATTTGGCAAGTGGTTTCTGTTATCCCAAATAGTTCAATATAAGGTATTTTCATCTCCTAGAAGGGAATGGACTAGATTCTCAGTGAGTCAATTAAGGCTGCCTGATCAAGATGTACAAATGATCCCCGTGGGTCAGTTCATTTGGAATCTGACATTATAAAATGCAAGCTAACACATTTACTGAGATATAATAATCACTTATTTTATCTGTATGAGCTGGACTGTGGCCTTTATGATTTATCATGATTCATGACCATGCTGAAGCCTTGATTTAAGAGAATGACAAATAGGCTATTAACATCCTGATCTCATAGTTTAGAGAAGCGAGGCTAGTCTAGGTTAACTGACTTGCCCAAGGAAACAGCTAGTAAGTGTAGAGCTGGGTCTAAATAGTGTTGCAAAGAGCATCAGAACGTTTTTTTTTTTTTTTTCAATTTCCCTAGCCACGCTGAAGCATTAGTAAAATAAACAAAGAAACAAACAAAAAAATGCTTTGGCAGTATGTTGATTGATTGGAGATAGAGAACGAATGCCTTTGTAAAGCCTCTGTCCTAGGAGGGTGGGATCAGATTTGAGCCTGACCTTACACGGGAACTAACTACATTAGTGGGAATAGAATTTGATGCAGTGTGTATGGAATCAAATGGTGATGTCCTAGGATTTCATTGCTCATGACCCAGGAGGAGTCCCAGGTGCCGTGATAGGAAATGAACAGCCTCAGAATCTTAAGGCATGCTTTTTAAACACTAGACTCCACACAACTGATGTTTTCAGGCTTCCTCAGGGAAAGATGAGGCAGTGTTTTATCTTTGCATCAGCCACTGAATAGTTGGCTGCATGACTCTATTTGTTTTTCTACACTTTCTCATCTGTAAAATGGCATTGTATATTCTTGCCCTGGGGTCAGCCTTTAAAAGTGCTCAACGAGCACTTGTTACATAGATCAGTAAGTGAATAAAGAAATCAAGGAAGCCAGGAAAGGAAGGTGATGTTTTTACAAGATGGACACGTAAGAAGAGGGGAAAGGGAACAACAGTCTTAGTGAGTGTTAGTGCAGTTGTTCACTGTGACCATCCCTAAGTTCTGCTCACAGCTCTCTACCCTTTCACACACCCTGTCTCATGAGTCCTCCTAGTACCTCTGGGGTAGACCCCTCCTTCCCGCTTCCAACCCTGTTGGACAACAAGTCGACTGATGCTCAGGAACAGAAATGACTGAGTCACCAACCCCTGCCAGGACCCCCACCCTTTATTCAGTGCCTCCCGGGCCAGCAGCCAGAGAGACTGATGCTTCAGGAGTTGGCGGTGAGCTCTGGGCACTATTGTGGGCAACCCACTCTCTCCTCCCTCCCTGTCTCTTCCCAGAGAAAAATGTGTCAAGAATGCTCAAATATTAGGAGGTCTACCTCACCAAATTCCAGATGAAGTGGTTGACCTCAAGGCACGTGGTGTGAAGCATGGTGGAAAAGAGGGGGATTGGATTTTGTGTTGGGGCTTCTGCTTTTGAAGGAGCACAAAGGACAGTAGGTGGAGAGGAAGATGCCACCCCCTTCTTAGGGAGTTCCAGACTCATGTGTGGGGTTAGCTAGGATGGCGTCTAGCATGGCTGCCAAGGCCAGGAGGAATTAGAAGTGCAAAAGCATACATAGGTGTGTCTAGCCTTTAGCTGCTTTTTAGGTTTACTTCATAGCAAAGAGGAGAAGGCAATGGCACCCCACTCCAGTACTCTTGCCTGGAAAATCCCATGGACGGAGGAGCCTGGTAGGCTATGGTCCATGGGGTCGCGAAGAGTTGGACACGACTGAGCGACTTCACTTTCACTTTTCCCTTTCATGCACTGCAGAAGGAAATGGCAGCCCACTCCAGTATTCTTGCCTGGAGAATCCCAGGGACGGGAGCCTGGTGGGCTGCTGTCTATGGGGTCACACAGAGTTGGACACAACTGACATGACTTAGCAGCAGCAGCAGCATAGAAAAGAATCCACTGATTCTGGCCAGAACTGCCTCCCTTCCCCAGATGGAGGGATTTTTGAAAAGAAAGCAGCCCATACTCTCATGAAACAGCCCCAACCGTGTCTCCATGTTGTCCCTTCTCAATCACTCTGGAGCTGGAACCAGTTGGCTTTCTGCCCTCATCACTCATTAGCACAGCCTTCGCTCAAGTCACTGGGGCTTCCGTGTCACCAGAGTCTGTGGGCGGTTTGGGCCTCACGTTCCCTGACTTCTCACCAGCACTTGACAGCATCGGACACACCTTTCTCTGGTGGCCTTTCTGATTCCACATTTTCCCAGTTGTCCTTCACATCGCCAGCTGCTCCTCTTTCTCCTTCATGAACTCATCTTGCGGTGTGTGGCTCTTATATCTTGGGATCCACAAGGCTTCATTCTAGGCCACTTGCTCCTTTCAGTTCCTGATTTGGTCTCATCCTTCCAATGGCTTCATCTCCCTCTCTGTGTCCTGATGGCTTTCCATGTTAGTTAGGATGGAATGGGCTAAGCTGTAGTAGCAAACTAGTACCTAATTCCAATGATTTAACCCATAAAAGGTTTTTTTCTCTCACGTGTGCAAAGTCACTCCTAAGTGGTGACTCAGGAATTCAGACTGATTCCAGCTCATGGTTCTGCCCTGTTGACAGGTGGCCTTCACCATGGCACCTTGGCCCGGGGCAATGGGGGAGAGAGTGGGGAGACCCCCACCCCACACCCTGTGCTCCCGCTTTCAGTCCTGTAGCCGGAACAAGTCACATGGTTCCAACTTAACTGCAAGAAAGGCTACAACAAAAAGTCTCTTTGTGTCCTGGAGAAGAGGAGAGCAAAATTGGACTTGGTGAGCACCAGCACTATCTCAGACACAAACTCACCTTCTAAGTCCAGCCAGGCCCCCTCCTGAGAGCTCTGGCCCTGACATTCAGCAGCTCCTTTGGCACCTTCATTCACCAGGATACCTCAGAAGCCACTCACACTCACCAGCTCCCCAAATGAGCGATGTTGCCCCCATGGAAACTGTCCTCTCTCAGAGCCCCTTTCTTAGCAATTGGCAGAGTGAATTGCCATTAGCACTGGGAGCCCAGAACTCGAAAGACAGTCTTGACGTCCTCCTCTCTCCCAGTTCCACTTCAGTCCACCACCACCTCTGTCAGTTTCACCTCCTGGCCGCTTCTGTCCATCTTCAGGGCAGCCCTCAGCGTGCCATGCTGTTCTCTCTCATCAGCCATGTCTGTCCACATGTGTCAGATAGAAACGCCCGTCTCCCTCTTCAGGTCTTCCAGAGGCGGAACACTGGGCAACTGGATTTCTTCAAGCGCTGGCGGACCTACGTGGAAGGCTTTGGGGACCCCATGAAGGAGTTCTGGCTTGGTATGATCTTTGAGCATCCCTGAAGGCTGGGGTGTGGGGGGTAGATTTCTCCCTAAGAAGCTTATCAGGCAGCTTGAGGGAGCTCCTCGCATTCAGGAAGAGCTCCAGGTGATGGGGGCACTGAGGAAGCCGCCCACCAGGGTATTGGTGGGGCTGGGTCACTGGGAAGGTTCTGGTGTGCACTGGGTGTGTGGGAGGGTGAGACTGTCACACGTGGTCTTTATGCTGCATCTGAGCTCCACACAATCCACCTGCAGCATGAACTTCTCCGAAGCCACAGAGGGAGAACAGTTATTGATTGATTGGGATTCTGGGCTCTCGTTGGGTGGTCACACAGTTTCCCTGGAATTCTATGAGGAATGCCAGTCATTGTGGCATTGCTTTCTCCCTTTTCCTTCTGCTCTCTTCTGGAGCAGATGTTTGTGGAGAATGAAATAGCCAGAAGCACCAGTTGGGAAATGAAGAATTAAACTCATCATGTGGATATGCAGTATCTGATAGAGTAGATGAGTTTTGTGGTTTGCTTGGTTCAAAAATCCCATCAGTGACCTTGGAGTCAGTGGTTGATCTCCTCTCCCACTTGGTGAGATAAGTGGATGATAAGTAGGACTGCTCCTGCTTGAGAGAGAAGGAATCAGTGGGGGTAGATTCATCCCATGATTACCCACCCCCACCCCCACTCCCTCCCAGAGGGCATGGTTTTCATGCTCAGAAGCATGACTGTGCCAAAGACATAATGGGTTGAGAAAACAAGCCTGCCATAAGAGATGGTATAGGGAAGACCTCCGCACCCCCACCCCATTATCACAGGAGGAAAAGGCCAAGACACATTTGGGGGACTGAAAGTCTCAGATGCAAACAGTGGGTGCTCACACACACAGGGTGATTGGTTACCAGAATTCCATTCCTTGTTCTTAGGACTTGACAAGCTACACAATCTCACCATGGGCACGCCCACCCGCTATGAGGTGAGAGTGGACTTACAGACTGCCAACGAATCTGCCTATGCCGTGTACGACTCCTTCCAGGTGGCCTCCAGCAAGGAGCGGTACAGGCTCACAGTCGGGAAATACAGAGGCACAGCAGGTAAGACAAAATGTGTCTTTCCTGCTGGGGTCTCCTGCCTGGTGCATCTTGAGGATGGGTCGGCCACCTGCCGTGGACCTGGGGGATGGAATATTGTTTCACGAAGGTGAATTGTCCTCAGTGAACAGTTGAGGCCCCGCTCCCTGTAGGGGGTAAAACAGAATCGTCAAAGCAATCTTTGACCATCATAAAATCAGGACTTCTCTATGTTACGCACTGATCCTCCACCAGTAAAATCCTTCCTCTTCTACTGCCCCAGATCAGGCTGTTGTACATTAGCTGATGAACCTACATTCCGAGAGATTTCATGGTGTCTGCCCACCTCTCATTCGGCTTCAGTAGTGTGGCTGCCACTCTTTCACAGCAGTGCCTGTGTGTGTGTGTGTCATTTAAATTTATTGTGGTACTTTGCCATAAATAAAGACAGAAGAATGGAAGTGCTGATTCACACAATAAGAAGAATCAGTCTCATTAACTCCACACAACTATGGCAACACAGAAATTAATAGTTCAGCTGAAAGGAGGGGAACGGTAGCCTCAATTAGCGTCTCACTGGATTTAAGCCAGTTGGTGGTGTGTTAAGTCTTGAAAGGAAAAGAACAAAATTAAGCAGCTGATGAAATACTGGAATTATGACACTGAACATTTTCTTTAAGATGCAAGGCGTGGTTTTTGTTTTAATATTATACTTTAAACCTGTATTTATCATCTTTAAACCCTAGCAAGTAAGTCTAGTGTTTGACTTAGTGTGTTTTTGACTTTGTTGGGGCTATGTAGGAATGTGTGTGTGTGTGATAGTCGCTCAGTCGTTTCCAACTCTTTGGGACCCCAGTGACTGCGTCACACCAGGCTCCCTGTCCTTTACTACCTCCCAGAGTTTGCTCAAACTCATGTCTATTGAGTTGATGATGCCATCCAACCATCTCATCCTCTGTTGTCCCCTTCTCCTCCTGCCCTCAGTCTTTCCCAGCATCAGGGTCTTTTCCAATGAGTCGGCTTTTCGCATCAAGTGGCCAAAGCTTCGGCTTCAGCATGAGTCCTTCCAGTGAATATTCAGGGTTGATATAAAAAACATGGAAGTCAGGCATAGAAAAAAGCCAGTTAAAATACAATTGGGAAACACAGATGGGCATTTAGTGGTTTCTAAGGATATTAATCGAATGAGAGGGATTTCAAGACACCCTTTCGTAGGAGTAAGTGCACTGGCTCCCACCCTCTTTCACCAACTGTAGCTGATCAGATTGCATTACAGCCAGAGGTGGAAAGGGTGTGCACACTGCAGTCTCTCTTAGACCTGTCAGTGAAAAACAAGAAAGACATGGAAGTTTTATTCCAGCCAACCTGAGGATTATAACCCGGGTGGCAGTCTTTCAGAAAATTCAGAGGACTGTCTCTCCTGTTAGAGGTCAGAGCCCAGTTAGATAAGTGTTTGAGATAGAGGGTTATAAGTCCGTCAAATGATGTATCGTTGACAGTTTACACAGTCCAGATCCACACCACATACAAGGTATTGGATCACAGGTCATGATTCATGATGGCTCCTTGAGGATGTTAAGAGGGAGTATCATTTCCTAAAGAGGTCTGGTTAATACAGATGCATGGTACACACTAAGGGAGAAGGACAAGGTGCAAATGGGCCCTGTATCTTGCCAGAAAATATGAACTTTATTTCATCAGACCCCTCGGGCCTCCTCCTGTTCTATCTCAGCCCACATAGTTAAATATCTGGCCATCCCTTTTCTTCCCAATACCCTGTTCAGTCCTGACCACAGTGATCAGTCAGCCTTCCTTTCTCAGGCTGAAAAAGCCCAGTCTTCAGAGACTCCACTCGTGGCACCTTCTACAGGTAAGATACGGGATTGGGCTGGTTCCCTCCGGCACGTGGGCCCACACCTCTCCCTGAAACCCGCTGCCCTCATGGGCCTTCTGCTGGGGACCTCACTCAAGCCTACCCTCCCAGGCTACCTAGTCCCCCTCCCTCTAGTATTCAAATGTCCCTTCTCTGAGGTCTATCCTAATCCAGTAAATGACCTGATGCTAATGGGAAAATGAGTGAAAAGGAGTCAACATCTTTGTGAATTACTGTGATTCTCCTCCCGGGGACTATATTTGCATTTTAACTGTGATTAGGGGCTAATTCCCATTCTAAGGTTGTGCAGGCCAACAAGTGCTGGTCAGTGGAGGATGTATTTTTTAATAGGAAGCCTTGGGAGACTTGGAATTCATGCAGCATTTAGGCAGTGGTCTAATCTTCCCCTGTGTACTATCATTCTTACTCTTAAATTCTGAATTATGCTGGTGGGGTTAGTGGAGTTTGAGCTTTCCTTATATGTGCTGATTGGTCCCCAAGGAGGATTTTGAAATTTAGCAAGCTTCTGGCTACTTATGTCCTAGATGATGAGGTACTGTTTAGAGGACATGGCATTCAGATAGAAAGCGAACGTTTTGATATCTCCAGGCATGGGCCTGCTCTCCGCAGCTTTTAACCCTGTTGTCACTCTTTTTGGAACTAGAGATGTACAGCTCTGGTGGATAAGGAAGGTTTTAGATTCTTTTCCTACTCAGACTGTCCAGGCGGGCCCTCAACTTTTGCTTCTACTGAAGTCAAATCAAGAAGCTGCAAAATAGAGATAGAGACACAGATGTAGAGAACAGATATATGGACACCAAAGCGGGGGGGAGATTGGACTGGGATGAACTGGGAGATTGGAATCGACATATTCACACTGTTGATACTATGTATAAAATAGATAACTAAGGAAAGCCTGCTGTGGAGCTCAGGGAACCCTACTCAGATATATGTGTGTGTGGAGCCTATTCACTTTGCTATACAGGAGAAACTAACAACCTTATAAAGCAGCCATTGTGCTAAATCGGGCTTCCCAGGAGGCGCTAGTGGTAAAGAGCCTGCCTGCCAGTGCAGGAGACAGAAGAGACACGGGTTCGATCCCTGGGTTGGGAAGATGCCCTGGAGAAGGAAATGGCAGCCCACTCCAGTATTCTTGCCTGGAGAATCCCATGGACGGAGGAGCCTGGCGGGCTACAGCCCACAGGGTCTCAAAGAGTTGACTTGACTGAAGCATATGTGTTGCTGATTCACTTTGCTGCTCAGTTGAAGCTAAAACAACATCGTAAAGCAGCTATACCCCAATAAAAATTAATGTAAAAAAGCCAGCACATTATTCCTCCTTAAGGGAAATTCCAGCAAGGTAATGCCAGGTCAATTGACTTTCTGATTCTTGGAGTGAGACAGGTAGGACATTGTGTGAGCTCTACCTTCAGGATGCTGCTGTTCATTAATTTGGAGATTATATTGAAAACATAAATAGGCAGACATTCAGGGTGGTGCAGAAGGATTTCTGCGGGCTAACTAGCCACTTGCAGCTGATTTCAGAGACTTAGAACTGCTCAAGAAGGGATGGTTCACCCCCTACGGACACTGAGAAATGTGACGAGGAACTCAACCAGCATTCAGTCGGCTGGGGCCAGGGTTGCCAAATACCCACAGTGAAAAATTGTTCCATCCCAAAGGCCAGTGCCGTCCTAGCTTTGAAGTGAATTTTTAAGTACTGGCACTTAAAGAAGGAAAGGATCGTTGAACACATGAACAAAAGGGAAAGCTGGAGGTGACACAAATCACACTTTCATGGGCCTGTTCTTGGTCTCAGAGTGGAAGAGGTTCAAGGTCCAGACACATGATCCTGTGCCTGTGTGTCATTCACAGGGGATGTGATGTTAACAGCTTCTTCTGGCCTGACATGGCTTAGCTGCCTGGCTCATCTTTCCTATCTCAGGAGGTACGAGCAGAGAAGAGTTGGTCCCAGAGTGATTTATATATGTATATATTTATATTTTAAATATTTTATTTTTATTTATTTTTGGCTGTACTGGATCTTCATTGCTGTGCATGGGCTTTCTCTAGTTGTGGCGCCTGGGGGCTACTCTTTAGCTGTGGTACACAGGCTTCTCATTGCGGTGGCTTCTCTCATTGTGGAGCATGGGCTCTAGGGCTTCAGGAGTTGCAGAGCATGGGTTCTGGATCATGGGCTCAGTAGTTGTGGCACACAGGCTTAGTTGCCCTGCAGCATGTGGGGGCTTTCCGGACCAAGGATCAAACCTGTGTCCCTTGCAATGGCAGGTGGATTCTTAACCACTGGACCCACTAGGGACCCCCTTCCCTCCCCTCAAGAGATATTTTGATGAGATGGGTGCTGACCAGTCAGCAGCCCCACCTGGGCTTGGGTTCAGACCTCTTACGGGCTTGCCACTGACTCTCCCACCCAAGGCCATTACACTAGAAGTGGGGCATTTGTCTCTCATCAATGTTTTCTCCTAAAACTTCCAGAGAGGGAGAGAGAGTATAACCACCATTGACTTTTCTGCTCTATTTTCCTTGAGGAGATAAGCTTAATACATCAGAACACTGTCTTGGCCAGGGCCTGATGACCAAAGAAAAGTTAGTTTTTGATTTATGAGAGTACTCGCTATCTACACTTGGAGCATTAGTGTGCCTTTGGTCTCTGAAGCCAGAAGGTAGATAATCTATCATGGATTGGAGGTGGGGGGAAGTCTCACACTCAGACCACAACCTGCTTCACCTTTCTTTATCCCAGCGCCCAAGGTTAGATAGCCACAAGGAGATCTTTAAGAAACAGCCTCTGCACAGGTGCTTAGAAAACAGCTCTTTGAACTTACTTGCAAGTTAGATAAACTGTGCTCATTAAAATTGTTACTAAGGGAGCCATTGTGTGGTATTTTGAACTGTAGGGAACTATCTGCAGAAAATCTAAGGAGATGAAGAAATGTCTGTGAATGAAGTGACAGTTTGCTCTTCTTTCACTGGAGAAAATTAATGGGGGAAGAGGTTTTGCTGGGTCTCAGAAAAGACTGTGATGAGGGGAAAGATTGAAGGGAGGAAGAGAAGGGGACAACAGGATGAGATGGTTGGATGGCATCACCAACTCAATGGACATGAGTTTGAGCAAGCTCCGGGAGATGGTGAAGGACAGGGAAGCCTGATGTGCTGCAGTCCATGTGCTCACAAAGTGATGGACACGACTGAGTGACTGGACAACAACAAAGGTGGACATGAGGGCTCCCCGGGTGGCCCACTGAATCCACCTACCAGAGCAAGAGACATGGGTTTGATCCCTGGGTTGGGAGGATCCCCTGGGGAAGGAAATGGCAGCCCATTCCAATACTCTTGCCTGGAGAATCCCATGGACAGAGGAGCCTGGCCGGCTACATATTGTCCATGGGGTTGCAAAAGAGTTGGACACGACTTAGCGACTAAACAACAACAACAAGGTGGACATGAAAGGGCCACCGTCTGAGCTCCCAAATGAGAAAGACAAACTGAGACCTTCCCTTTCCACCATGTTTTGTCAACTCTTTATGTATCTATCCCCAGCTACCCGCAACTAAGGGCAAGGACCACTGCTTGCATTCCCAGAGCCTGGGCCGTGGCAGGTGTACCTGATGCTTCCTGAATGAATGAATGAATGAATGAGGCTGCAGGACAAAAGTTCTCAAGCTTCAGCTGGCATCTGAAGGGCTTGTCAAAGCACAGACTGCAGGGTACCACCCTGGAGTTTCTGGTTCTGTAGGACTGGGGTGGGCCTGAGAACGTGCATTTCTAACAAGTTCCCAGGTGATGCAGATGCTGCTGGCCCAGGGACCGAACTTTGAGAACCACTGTTATAGATAGTCAGAGATAGCTCATTCTTGTTGGCATAATCAAAGCCTGCTATTGAAACAAGCAAACCGCAGGTGAATTGGTGGCTCAGAAAGAACGCCGGGCTTGGGGTCTGAGGTTGGAACTTTGAGTCCTGGCTCTGCTGCCAGTGGACTGAGAGACTGTGGCAAGTCCCTAGAACAAACTCTGTGAGTTTCCTTCCTCATGGGACTAAGAGCTGCCTGACCCACCCTGTAGGCTTGTCAGGGGCATCAGATGAGAATGCACATGTGGAGGTGATCCGTAACTCGGAGATCAGATTACATGGAAGTATTGTTATCATAGGAACAGACTTGATTAAGCTTGGGATTTATATGAGCCCTTATTGCCGTTTATGAGCTGAATTAAAAAGTAAACTTGTAAAAGGATGACAAATGTGATGGGGAAATAGTAGAACACAAGTCAAGTAATTAAGGCAGGTTTCTAGACAGTTTGTAATGAGCACTTAATTGTATCTGTGTGCCCAGAAGGGCTCTCGAAGTTCAGGTGTGTGTGTGTTAAGTGGGCGCATGGGAGGATTAAGAAGGAGACTGTTCCTCAGGAGTGGGATTGAGCTGGCCTTCGAGGAGTGCTGAGGACTTGGACTGATGAAGGGTAGAGAGAAGCAGGTAAGCAGAGGCATGGATGATGGACTCGTCCCCCCTACACATTCAGCGCCTTTGGGGACAGACAGCAGGCTATGAGGTTGTACAGAAGATACAGCCAAGATACAAGCCTGCAAAGCCAGGAGGAGTAATTCACTCCACTTGGGAGGAAGTAGATCTGAAATGATGAAAAAGGATACTTATTAAGCTTCGGAAGAACTGGGAAGCCTGTTGTGTTGACACAGGCCTGGAGAGGTGAGAAGAGCCCAGGGTGGCAGACGTGGGGGACAGGGGTATATTGGAGTGATCTGCAGAAGGAAGGGCTGGATCATGGTGGGGGGCGGGGGCAACAGGATTTTCAAAGGTGACTCAGGAGTGCCCAGTCTGGACCAATGGGGGGGATGCTGAAGCAGAGACAGTGGCGTGGGACGGGGGTCAGTTGTGCGAGGTTGGTCTGGTACTATGAGGAATGTCGAGGAGTTCGGTTTTAGATGTTTGGATATTTTACTGTGAAGCCGCTAAGTGGAATACTATTCAAGTTATTGGAAAAACAGGCCTGAAGTTTGGGTGACAAGCGAGGAAAGAGAACCTGTTCATTCGTATCGTGTGCTCATCTTGGCGATTTTGAGAAAGGCGTGACTCTTTGTGGCATAACCAACTGCACCCCTGGCATTTTCGTGCCCGGAGGTTTTCCTCCCGAGTAATCTCTCAGGCCAGAGGAGGATCCCACCCACTTCTGTCACCTCTGCCCGCAGGGGACGCGCTCAGTTACCACAACGGATGGAAGTTTACAACCTTTGACCGAGACAACGACATCGCCCTCAGCAACTGTGCCCTGACGCATCACGGCGGCTGGTGGTACAAGAACTGCCACTTGGCCAACCCCAATGGCAGATACGGGGAGACCAAGCATAGTGAGGTGGGTGGCAGGTGAACATCTTTTTTGTCCCAGTGAAAGTGTTAGTCGCTCAGTCGTGTCTGACTCTTTGCAACCCCCGGGGGCCCACCAGGCTCCTCTGTCCATGAAATTCTCCAGGTAAGAACACTGGAGTGGGTTGCTATTTCCTTCTCCAGGGGATCTTCCTAACCCAGGGATCAAACCCGCATCTCTTTCGTCTCCTGCATTGGCAGGCAGGTTCCTTACCACTAGCTCCACCCATATTGTGTTCCCGGAGTGACACCCTCCAGCTGGTGTGGCTGCCCCTCTCCTTCTGAGGCCAACAGTCAGGGCAGTAGGGCTCCTTCTCCAGGCTCCGTGGCCTGGGTCCTCTCTGCCCATCTGCAGCAGCCTGCCCCTCTCTACATTCTCACCAGTGCTGCGGCCTTCCTCAGTGTAGGGAGGACTCAGGCCGCCCACTGCTTAACAGGGATGGTATGCGTCACACATCATCCTACTTTACAGATTCACATGTGGACACTCTCTTCATCAGCCTGAACTGCTGTAAGAGAAGAATAGAGACAGGGTGGCTTAAATAGCAGGCATTCATTTCTCATGGTTCTGGGGGATGGAAGTCCAGGTTCCCAGCAGATTCAGTTTCTGATGGGAGGTCTTTCTGGCTTGTGGATGGCCGCCTTTTCACTATGTCCTCACTCAGCAGAGGCAGAGCCCGCTTGCCTGCTCCCTTGCAAGATCTGGTCTGTCCTTCTCTTGGAAGAGCACTGATCCTACCATGGGTGATGTCATCTAACCCTAATTACCTCCCGAAGCCTCCACTTGTGAATACCATCACATTGGTGGTTAGGGCTTCAATGTATACATTTTTGGGTGTTGGGAGGGGCACAAACATTTTATCCATAACAGACACATCAGAATTCTATCCAGTTGTTCTTCCAGTTAAAAGTGAAAATTCTAAGTGTTAGTCGCTCGGTTGTGTCTGACTCTTCACGATCCCAGGCTCCTCTGTCCATGGAATCCTCCGTGCAAGAATACTAGAGGGGGTAGCCATTCCCTTCGCCCAGGGGATCTTCCCGACCCAGGAGTTGAACCCGGATCTCCTGCATTGCAGGTGGATTCTTTACCATCTGAGTCACCGGGGAAGTCCTTCCAGTTACACCAGAGCTATTTTTCTCTGTCCTTTGATCATGGGGCACAGTTTTCTGCTTTAGGTAAGACTCATAGGGTCGCATAGAGTCGAAAATGACTGAACTGACTTAGCATACACACACACCCTTGGATCCACTTCATCCTAGAGCCACCCAAAGTCTGCTCAGAGCGTTGTGCTAAACCAGTTTCTCCACTTCAGGAGTGTGAACACAGGCTCGTCACCCCTCCCTTGCTCTAAAACTTTCATACCAGTGATTTCTCGAACTCTCATGCCCCGAGAACATCATCTTGACTCCTCGCCAGCTACTAGGCATCTCCTGTTTGCTCCCTCACAGCTTCTTGAAAATTGCATCTTTGTTCCTACTCATCATTAATTCATCCCACTCTATGAAATTTCCCCTCCTTGGGTTTCTAATTTCCTACCCTGGGTCTTGATCCTAGCCTTCAGGAAGCCACCTCTCCCCAGAACTCACCTTATAGCAAAATGACTGTAAATATTAATACATCTAAAGTCCAGGTATATTCTGATTCTGTTGGTCCTAACCAGGCAGTAGGGACTCCCCATCCTTACATTATTTTTCAAAGGGAAGAAGAAATTTGCACTCAGGGGAGCCAAGGAGGGTGGGCCCATGAATCCTGGAGGCTGCATGTGGACTGACTCAGGGAAGCTGTGATCAGAGATCAGATATTTGAAATAAGCAGCCAATGTGCCCTAAACCATCCCCATATTTGCTAATAAAAGACATTCATCTGGTTAATGTGCTTTTCACAGTCTGCACAGCATTTAGCTTCTTGTTTATTATTTACCTCAGAAATTAAAATACATAAAATTGGTCACTTGGGCTCTTTATTGGCCAGGTTGCAAGGTTATTAAGTGAATTAAATATTATTGTGCTCACCAGTCAAAAGTCATAAAGCGAAATTTAGTTTTCAGCAGGCTATTCGTTACCCCAGAGCTAATATCTGTACAGTGTAAATTGAAAATGATTTTACACAATTGGCCAATTAATGTGTTTATTTTTGTCTTTAATTTTTTGTAAAGGAAAAGAGTGAGGCAAATCACTGTGAATTTAATCACTGCTGACCAGGTTGACCCTGTGTTGTCTTTGCAGCTGCTCTGGCTTCACCCGCCTGCTGGGCTCACACCCCCATCCTCCAACCCCAGGGGGCTTCCCAGTCCTCAGCCTGTTTAACCTCAGCTGCCCAGCAGAGGGCACACACTCCCAGATTCCTCTCTCGCTTCCTTTATAAGTACCCTAGTCTCCTTTTCTGTCCCTTGTGCAGAGAGGTGTGGGCTTCACAGGTGGCACAGCAGTAAAGAACCCACCTGCCAATGCAGGAGGCTTGGGTTCGATCCATGGGTTGGGAAGATCCCCTGGAGATGGAGATGGCAACCCACTCCAGTATCCTTGCCTGGGAAACCCTGTGGAGAGAGGAGCCTGGTGGACTGCAGTCCATGGGGTTGTGAGAGAGTTGGACACGACTGAGCGACTAAACAACCGCAAAGTAGGGAGGGAGTGGTTTCTCTGGTAGAGAAGCACTCTGTGGTGAGGTAACCCATTCCGCTCTCCCGAGTGCCTCTTCTTGATGTTGGCTTGCTTGTTCATTGGCTTATTTCTTTATTTAACATAGGGGGTGAACTGGGAGCCATGGAAGGGACATGAATTCTCCATTCCTTTTGTGGAGTTGAAGATCCGACCTCACGGCTACAGCGGGGAGCATGTTCTGGGCAGAAAGAAGCGAATGCTGGGAGAAAATTCAAGAACGTTCTAACGGCCCATTTGTGCACATATGGCACAAGAGGAGACCAGCCCAGGGTTGGGGCCATCTGTGTAAGCGTGGGGTGGGGTGGGTAGTGATGACTGACTAACGGAGGTTTGAAGAAGGCTCATGGCCCCTGGCTTCTGAGATGGCTGGATAACCTGCAGGACAAAGCATGTCAGCCAGCTCTCAGCCATGCAGCTTACTTCCCTATCACCTGCATTTTGCCCACGTATATCGGGGCCTGAAAATCCATACAAAAGTAGCTGCACAGTGTGTATGGGAGAGACAGGACTGAAGCTGCAAGGTTTACTGTTCTAGCTTCAGTAACAAATATATGGGGTTGGGGGAAAAAAAAGTGAAGAATCATCTAGTACTTCACTAATTGGAAATCTCAAAATTGGTGTACGTATATATATATATATATGTATACACACATAGTTCTATTAATACAAATCTTCTGTCTAAAAAGAGGTACCAAAGAGGGGTTTCTCTTTGATGACAAGGGGCTGATAGTAGCCTGAAACTTACCTTCCATTACCACTGGATTTTGGTGGGAAAAGGCATAAATCTTCCCCTTTTTAAAAAATTGTTGATGTTATTCAAGGGAACTAGAAGAGACAAAGAGAGAGTCGAATATTGCTAAGTTCTGACTGGTATCTGGCATGCTGGAAACTCCAGCTTCCATATTACTGCTATTTTGAAGTGCCCCCTACCAGCCATCTGCATAATCACTTTTGTAGATCTGCATATGTTGTGAATAAATTCTCACTTATTTCAACCTTGAATAGTTTGACTCTCTTGGTAATTGGGTCCTCCCAAAGACTCTTCTTTGTCACTCCTTCATAACATCAAGTCCTCAGCCTCCTCCCCTCTCCCCTACCACCTATTCTGTTGGACCCCTGGGTTTTCTGAAAGTGCTCAGTACCAGATGCTTATTGTCTGAATGGACACTTGGCAAGGTCAGATCCTTTTGTCTTATTTTCCTATCACTTTAGAAGGTTTTTCTGTAGCAAAGTCAGTAACCATTGAAAAAAGTCAAATTCCTATTCAAGAAAAAAAAAAAATAAACCACTGATTAAAAAAAATCTGCTGTGTGTTATTTTCCCCACGTAAGTGCACTTGAATTCTAAATTTAACCTAAGTGCAAGCAAAGGTACAATTTGAGCGTTATAATGGAATTTGGTTGGCTGTGACCTCTTACTGTTGTGATGGTAAATAATGGTATTTGGAAGCAGGAGAAGTGAGTGAGTGAGGAGGAAGACAAATGCCCTACAAGCTGCAATCCTCCTTCAGGATTGGGAGTCCTTTATTACCTCGGGTTCTCCAGGTTTTAACCTCTGGCCAAACGCCAAGCCATCCTTTTGGAATAGTGTTTGTCAACGTTTAAAATTTTCAGCATCCCCTTGGCTCCATTTACACATGCACTGAGCAATGCCCTGGTAACTGCTCAGTCTGATAAAGGGCAGTCTGGATGAAGTACTGTGTAGGTGTTGGGGCTGAGGGTTTAAAAACAAGCTTGCACCTTGTTCATTGATTCAAGGAGACTTCAAGGCTCTGCCTGCTTACCAGGCAGTGTGAGGTGAGCTCACAGAGGTGAGCGAGCCCGTTCTTGCCCTGCTGGAGTGTGTGTGCTGTCATGCATTCATTCCTTCATTCATTCAACAAATACTGATTAAGCCCTACTACATGCTGGTCTACTGTAAGTCCTGCTACTCCAGAAGTGAGCCAAATGCAAGATTCCTGTCCTTGTGCTGATATTCTGTTGGTTGAGGCTGATGATTAATAAACAACAGATATCCATACAATTCCCAGAAGTGATAAGTGCCATGAAAGAAAATTAAGGTAGGATCAAGAGATGGAGGTGGAGATTGGTGGCAATACTGGGGGACTCCACAAGCCTCTGTGAGGAGCAGATATTTGTAGAAACTGACTAGATGTCTTTAGCCTTGATCCAGCTTCCTTAGGGCCAGTTCAGTTCAGTTCAGTCGCTCAGTCATGTCTGACTCTTTGCGACCCCATGAACTGTAGCACGCCAGGCCTCCCTGTCCATCACCAACTCCTGGAGTCCACCCAAACCCATGTCCTTTGAGTCAGTGATGCCATCCAACCATCTCATCCTCTGTCATCTGCTTCTCCTCCGGCTCTCAATCTTTCCCAGCATCAGGGTCTTTTCAAATGAGTTAGCTCTTTGCATCAGGTGGCCAAAGTAGTGGAGTTTCAGCTTCAAAATCAGTCCTTCCAATAAACACCCAGGACTGATCTCCTTTAGGATGGACTGGTTGGATCTCCTTGCAGTCCAAGGGACTCTCAAGAGTCTTCTCCAACACCACACCTTAGGGCCAGAGCAGGAGCTAATTTCCTTGTCGGTTTTAAAGGTCCCTTTGCACAGCCTGTAAATTCCAAGGCCTCTCATCTCCTGTTTGCAGGTAGAGTCTCCACCTCGGTGACTCAGGACCCCTGTGCTCACCCCAGTGGGTGCAGCCTTTTTGGAAAAGGAAAGCCACCTCTGCAAATTGGATCAAACCCCAGGATGATTCACAGTGTGGGTGGAGTGCCTGGTGGGTGGTCTTCCCACATTGAATCAGGCTTCTCAGATGCTCCTGGGGAAGAGGACTGCTGGGCCCCCGCCTCTCTGACTCGGCAGCTCTGGGCTGGGGCTGCTGATGGACGGATGACTGTAGCTCTGGCAAAGGGGGCCACTCGCTGCTGGGCTATTTGCTCAGGAGGCATCTGACATGGTAGCCAGAGAACTTGTGGGAAACTGGTGCTGTTTCTTGCATTCTTTCACCTGTAGGGTTCTTGCTGCCCTGAAAGGACAAGGCAGAGAAAACCTCAGTTGACTCCTCAAGGATTCCCCTGGGGCAGGGAAGGAAGTCGGTGGGGGTAGGGGCAGGGAGCTCATTTTCAAAGATGTTTGTCTGACTGAGGAGAACATTCCAGACCTAAACCTCTGTGCCTAACCTCATTTTAATGTGACCAACTCTGGGAGCTCCTGCTCTGGTAGCTGAATATAGGATAGGCCCCAGAATAGATTTCTGGGTAGACCTGCATTTTCGAGGGTCAGACACTTTTCTTAGAGTCAGATTATGAGCCATCAGCGTTTTGAAGCTTCAGGGACGATTCTTACTGGTTAGGACAAATCAAATAATCCTAAAGAAAATCAACCCTGAATATTCATTGGAAGGACTGATGCTGAAGATGAAACTGTAATACTTTGGCCACTTGATGCGAAGAGCTGACTCATTGGAAAAGACCCTGATGCTGGGCAAGATGGAAAGCAGGAGAAAGGGGTGACAGAGGATGAGATGGTTGGATGGCATCATCGACTCAGCGGACATGAGTTTGAACAAACTCCGGGAGATAGTGCAGGACAGGGAGCCTGGCGTGCTGCAATCCACGGGGTCGCAAAGACTTGGACACGACTGAGCAACTGAAGAATAGCAACAAACAAAAGCTGTCATAGAAGGGACAGGGCCATAGCCAGGCACCAGGGTAAAAGTGAGGACGGAGTATCACAAACAGTTGATAAAGTCTCTGAGCGGTTTCCTGTTCCATGGGAGATGCTAGCAAAGCCCTGAGTGATCAGCAGAACACAGACTCTGCCCGCAGGGTGGTGGGGACAGCTGTGGGGACACATAGTGGGCAGTGCGATGGAGAGAGTGCTGTGAGCAGAGCTGGGTGCCCCAGAAAGTGTTGCGGGTGTGGTGTCAGCATCGCATCTGGAAGAACAAATCTGGCTTCGCCAGGGACAGGTGAAAGGCTGGGGGCAGGCAGGGCACCTCAGGACGAGGTTACCTGATGGCAAAAATGAGATCGGACGGAGTGTGGTGTGTTTCAGGGAGGAAGATGGTTTCTTGGTGGGGTGGGGAGCCATACTGGAGGGACGGGCAGGAACTCCTCTCAGCCATGCGAGCACGGTGGTCTCAGCTGGCACCGTGGTCCCAGCTGTCACTGATCATCAGAATCAGCTGGAGTTGTCACGTAACCAGGCCCTACTTCACCCCCAGAGATGCCGCTTCAATGGGTCTCAGCTGAGTCCTGTGCAGCTGTGCTTTCTAAAGCTTCAGAGGCTTCTAACATGCAACTGGGGCTGAGAACCACAGCTAAGATGAAAAAGTTTGGGAGGGGCAGTGGAGAACACTGAGGGTGTTTAAACCTTGGAGGGACACTTGTAGTGAGACTTGTATTTTGGAAGCATCAGTCTGGTGACAGCATAGAGAATGGAAGGAGGCGTGGAAGGAAGTTGGGGGCGTTGGGGAAGTTGGAGAATGGAAGGAGGCGTGGAAGGAAGTAGAGAGTCACAGACAGTGAAGGGTTATTGCAATAGGCGATGGGTATGGGCTTCCTACAGGGCTCAGTGGTAAAGAATCTGCCTTCAATGCAGGAGACATAAGAGATGCAGTTTCAATCCCTGGGTTGAGAAGATTCCCTGGAAAAGGGCATGGCAACCCACTCCAGTATTCTTGCCTGGAGAATCCCCATGGACAGAGGAGCCTGGTGGGTTATAGTCCATGGAGTAGCAAAGAGTTGGACATGACTGAAGCGACTAAGCGTGCAGGCACTGACTTCCTTGGCTTGAGGCAGAAATGGTGGGAAACAGAAGAGCACAGATCAGTAATATTGATAGAAGGAAGGATTAACAGGATCTGAGGGGGATGGGTGGTAAATGAGGAGAGGGCTCCTTTCATGGCAGAGTTTAAAACTGGTTGTTCTTGACAGTAGCTTCCTCTGGGAAGAGGGGCCCAACGTTTATGTTTGTCACATGAAGGCCAGAGTTCTGTTTTGGGGAATTCCCTGGCAGTCCAGTGCTTAGGGCTCTGTGCTTCATTGCTGAGGACCTGGGTTCAATCCTTGGTTGATTCCACAAGCTGTGTGACCAAAAATTTAAAAAAAAATCTGCTTTTTAACTTGGAATTCTCAGGGATTCAAGGATCATTAAAGCTGAAAACGCTGAAGGAACTAGGGAGAAAGAAAGAAAGAAAGAAAGAAGACAAGGTATTATGATCAAAGGGATGCCCTGAAGGAAAAGACCAGGTGTGTTGTGTGAAGAGAGGGAGGCTGTGGACAGGTGGAGTGTCCCGGGTGGGGGTACAGCATGGCAGTGAAAAAGCAAGTATAAATAATGAAATGCTCTCGGCTAGCCATTTACAGGAGAAAGTCTTCCGCTAAAAATATTTCCAGGTCATACTCTTAAGCCCTTCACCCGGGCAGCGAAGAGGTTCGGGAGGTTTCTGTCAATAAAGAGTGCGGATCAATCAATACGTTTGGAGCCCGCGGCCCGGCTCAGGGGCTCGCTGTTCCCGGCCAGGCCAGCAGATGGCAGTGTGGTCCTACCGGGAACCTCTAGCCTCAACGCGCCTTTCCTCTCCTACAGCGAGGGAAGTTCTGGGGGTCCTCACGTTTCTTCCTTCCCGGGTAAATTCATCTGGAGAGTCAGCCTGTGGGGTACGACTCACCTTCCAGCCATCGCTTGGTGGTTGCGCAGCCAGTGTTGCCGCACAAAACAGGTAATTGAGTAACTGTAATCCACTGCCACCCCCTTTTTCGTCTTAGCCGCGGTTCTCAGCCCCAGTTGCATGTTAGAAGCCCCTGGAGCCCTTTTGAAGAGATTGCCTGGTGAGCTCGGGACTGTCTCCCCCAACCTGGTCTACTGGGCTGGTGGTCCGGCAAGGGGATGGGGGGCGCCCCGGAAGGGGTTTTAGGCTGTTCCTAAAGCACAGCTGATCCACTTCCCAATAGGCCTTGTGTTCGTTTCTACGGGGGAAATGGGAAATGGGTTGAGATCTGATTCCAATGGTATACAAAGGTTCTCAGGTTAGCCCAGAAAAGCCTGTTCATTCTATAATACAGATTGCAGTGCACTTTAAATGACCGAAGTAGAAAACAAAGGTATTGTAGTATTGCAATTTAAATTTAAAAAGGAAAAAAAAAATGGAATGAAACAATTACTTATTTTGGCAACTGAAGAAAATTAGTTTTGATGAGAGAAGGATAAGGAGGCCAGTGAGGCTGGCTGTGTGTTCTGTGCTGGTCTCAACCTATCAATAACCAATGTTTTGGTTGGACTGGCTTTTGTGATTCTTATCTTAAAACACCCTTCAGCAATAACTATTAGGAAACTTTGAAAAAATAAAGGTTTATTTCTTACAAGACCTGGCAATTACACTTCATGCCTGGGGCTGCATAGTGAGGTTGTGGGGGAGAGAGAAAACAGCTCAAGAGAGAGAGTGAGCTTAGGGTTCTGCTTTTATTGGGGTCCATGGTGGGGGCCTAAGATTTTGAGGGATCAGTCTTTCCTGGTGAATTTAAAGTGCAGGAAAAGAAAAAAAAAAAAGTGGCCCAAGTAGTTGATTACTGAAATCACCCAGGATCTCTGAAACAAAGGTGCCACGGTGAGGGGAGGCGGCCGAGGTCTTCATCTAGTTGTGTGTGTTTGCAGTGGGTTTATCCCGCATAGTGGTCTTTGAAGTGGGTGCTTCTGCAATCCAAGGTTAAGTCAGGCACTTGGATTAAAAAAAAAAAAATACAGAACTCTCAGGGTTCACACTGCACGGTGGACCACCTGAAGGAGACTCTTTGCAACCCCATGGACTGTAGCCTACCAGGCTCCTCTGTCCGTGGGGTTCTTCAGCCAAGAATGCTGCTGCTGCTGCTGCTACTGCTAAGTCGCTTCAGTCGTGTCCGACTCTGTGCGACCCCAGAGACAGCAGCCCAACAGGCTCCTGTGTCCCTGGGATTCTCCAGGCAAGAACACTGGAGTGGGTTGCCATTTCCTTCTCCAAGGCAAGAATACTACAGAGTGTCTAAAGACGTGTGGGCAGAGCCCTTTATTGGAGTCGTTATTGGAGTTTTTGACCTCTAGGGGGTGCTGTTGCTAGTTAACAGTCTCAGGAGCCCGGATCAGTGGACTGGGCCGCATTGCCCTGTGTGCCCCAGGGGCCCTAGGACAGGAGTCTGAGGGTTCTGGTTTCCAGTCCAGGTTTGGGCAAGTTGCTCACTTTCTCTGCCTCTCACTTTCATCTTTTATAAAATGGGGATGATTTCCTCACAACGTCAGTTGCTGCAAAAGTCAGATGAGGTAATGGAAGTGCCTTTATGAGATAGAAAGCACTCTGGTAGGATAGAGGCCTTGCATCTTCCGTCTCCATAATGTCACTCAAAGTTTTGGGATTTTTTTTTCCTGATAAAGGTGTGTGCCAAGTTGCTTCAGTCATGTCCGACTATCTGCAACCCCATGAACTATAGTGTCAGGCTCCTCTGTTCATGGGATTCTCCAGGCAAGATGCTGGAGTGGTTTGCCATTTCCTCGTCCAGAGGATCCTCCTGACCCAGGATCGAACTCGCATCTCTTTTGTCTTCTGCATTGGCAGGCGGGTTCTTTTATAAAGTTGTATCTCTAGCCAACGCTAAGGTATATTTGCTGTGAATAGGCACCAATAGGATTATTATGGCTTGCTCACAGATGGAAGAAAGAGAAAGGGCAGAGTGAGAAAGAAAGGTTAAGTAGAAGGAAAGGAGAATCTGTCTACATTTCACAAAAGGTTTCCTTGGGGATGATATGAATTGAGGTGTTAGCAGTAGAAGACCAGCAGATGAAGCATGGGGGTATGCACAGCCCCAGAGCAGCGTTTCCCAAATGGTGTTCCTTGGAACCCTTGCTCCTCCAGATGTGCTAAAAGATGAGGTTTCATGGTCGAATAAGCTTGAGAAAACTCTGAGTTCAGCAGAGTCACACCCCTTTCTTTATTCTAGTACCCATTAGAGCTTTTAATATGATACTTGCAGATTCCAAGAAAGAGTGGGAAAGACATGGTATGTAGCACTTTGAAAACTTGTTTGACTATAAAATACTTTTGGTTTCTGAATATCTAGATAATATTTCTCAAGGTATGGTTCAGAGACCACTATCATCTACCTAGTGTGCTTGTTAGAAGAGCAGGTTGTCTAATCTGGTCCAAGATATAATAAATCCAGCGGAAGGGCAAAGAGGAAGTGGGGATCTGCACTTGTAAAAAAAAAAAAAAAACCCAAGTGATTCTTTTTCTTTTTTCCCTTAATCAGTGCATTTATGAAGCATCTAGTATGCACTAAGTGTATCTCCACTCTAGGTATTGGAGATACATGTTGAATAAGTTACAATTCTGGCCTCATAAAGACTAACTCTAATATAGGTGAGAATGGAATGGAGAACTGGGGAGGTAGGAAGAGTGTAGTCTGATCTTGTGATGGGGAAGACTTAAGTGGTTAGGGGAGCTTTCTTAGGCAGTGATGTAAAGTCTGGAAGACTTCACAGAAATAAGTTTGTAACAGCAATTAAGATTGTGAAAATCCCTTATCTAGAAAATGAGTGTGGCATTGTGATTGTCCCATGAAACCCAGTGAATCTTTAGCACACTTCATCTGAGGATCAGCAACATAGCTGGATTGATGTTCTAAAAGAAGCACTGTTGTAAGGTGAAAAACACGTTGACGCAAACTCTCTCCTGATCTGGCCACCAGGGGCGCTGTCACCCTAGGGTGGCTTAGTTGTGGGCAGAGGGGCTTGACGCCAGGAAGGATAGGTCCTTAAGGAGTTCACCGGTCACATCCTATAAATTGGGAGCCCTTAATTCAAGGAGTATTGATAATACTGTAAGCAGTGCAGTATGTGGTGAAATGAGGGGACTTATTACACCAACAGGAACAGAAAATGTCCATTATTTTCAATTCCTATCTCCTTTGACCTGTCTGCACCATTTGACTCCGCAGACTCTGGCTTTCTTCTCGAATGTCTCTTTTCCTTTGACTTCTAGGACACAAGTCTCTCATGATCTTTCTTCTGTCCTTAATAATAAGAACATTTACTGAGCACTTACAATAAGCCAGGCTCCGTGCTAAACGGTTTGTATGCATTATCTCATTTAATCCTCTCATCCCTCTGATATAGATACTGACTGGCATTAATTCTACTCAGAGATTAAGTCTTGCATGTATATTACACAACTGTGGGAGCTGGAGTTAGCTTCGGAATCGGGACAACCCAGTCCTTGCCTCCCACACTTACGGTGGTCCTCACCAGGCTAAACCTTCAGGCTTTAGGTGATACAAACAGTGCCCTCTTTTTCCTGTTTCCTCCTCTACAGCTAGCTCTCTTCCGGGTGACAGCTTCTGGGTGACCCCTGCCCCAAACCTGACTTGACATGAGCTTTGAAACTTCCCTCTTTGAAAGCAGTGACCAACTGTACCAGAATGGTCTCTTTGCTTGTCTGTTCCCACAGCCAGGCTGTGAGCCCCTCCAAATGCCTTCATATTGTGGCCACCTGCTGTGCTTGGCACATCCTAGAGTCAAAAATGTAAATGGAACAGATAGCCTCCAGAGGGAGTTATTAATAGATACCTGCATACATGGCCATTCCTGAATGAAATGTCACAGGTATTTCAAAACATCCCTTTGAACCTCTGGCAGAGACTGCAAGTGGTGATAAAGGCATTCTTCTTTTCAGTCTTGTAATCCTGTGACTTTTGAATTTAGGAATTGTACTAAGGGCAGAGGGCAAGGGGCCAATGAAGAGTGTTCTGGTGAGTTGAGAATGTTCACAGCGTTGTGCACATGTCCATTCATATCCCAAACATCAGGGCTGAGCCTGGACAGGTGGAGCTGATGGTATTGAGCTCTGGCATCCACCCAGGGGTGCAGCAGCGCCCCCCCCCCCCCTGCTCCCCCAGATGCGGTCTGGGCAACATTCCCTCCATGATGGTGGAAAGTTTTCAAAATCCTGGAGGAAAGAAGAGAGAGGTGAGTGAAGAATCTCTGTCCTCAGTTGGTCGTAGAATATGTGTGATGGGGAAGGAAACCCAGGAATAGACTGCAACTAGAGGAATATCTCCCCTGGTGGCTCAGATGGTAAAGATTCTGCCATCTGAGATTCAGGCACTTTGATTCCTGCAATGTGGGAGACCTGGGTTCGATCCCTGGGTCGGGAAGTTCCCCTGGAGAAGGGAATGGCTCCCCACTGCAGTATTCTTGCCTGTAAAGTCCCACGATTTTAAAATCGCAAAGAGTTGGACACAACTGAGCGACTGAATGACAACAAAGTCCCATGGACAGAGGAGCCTGGCAGGCTATAGTCCATGGGGCCACAGAGAGTTGGATATGACTGAGTGACTTACACATTCACTTTTCATAGGGATATCAGCCTGCCTTGGGGAAGATGAATGCAGGCCTGCCCTGGCCCTTGAAGTGCAGTTAGCATGGTGTTTTGCTGGTGTGTCTGACTGCTCCCCCTACAAGCTTTTAGGCCCACGTTCTCCAGGATGGTGGCCACCAGCTGTGGGCAGCTGTTGAGCAACTGAAATGTGGCTGATGTAAGTCAGCTACTGGACCTTTAGCTTTATTTAATTTTAATTAATTTAAATAGCTAATGGTACTATATTGGGCAGGGAGTGGACATTTCCATTATTCCTAGTTCTGTTGGATAGCGCTGCTCTAGATGGTTTTTGTACTAATGATGGCTTAGCATCATCAAGGGAGGAATCAGGAACATTTAACTCATTACATTTTTTAAAATGTTAATCACATCTTATGTGTTAATTTTTTGTTGCACTGGGTCTTCGTAGCTGCGCATCCGCTTTCTCTAGTTACGGAGAGCAAGGGCTACTCTCTAGTTGCGGTGCACAGTCCTCTCACTGCAGTGGCTTCTCTTGTTGTGGAGCACAGGCTCTAGGCCTGTGAGCTTCAGTAGTTGTAGTACATGGGCTCAGTAGTCGGGGCACGCAGACTTCAATAGTTGTGGTGCATGGCCTTAGTTGCTCCTTGGCATGTGGAATCTTCCTGGACCGGGGATCGAACCTGTGCCTCCTGCATTGGCAAGTGGATTCTTATCCACTGTACCACCAGGGAAGTCCTCATTGCATTTCTTAACCAATGCAAGGCTATGGCCAACTCGAAAAAAAGATACACATTTATTCATTCATACACATGTCTGTCTATCTCTTTATGTATAAAGTCTACCTACTATGATCTATTTATCTACCTATCTATAGATACCTACCTATCTATCTCCCTTGCTGCTACTGTAGAAACTTTTGATCTCTCCTCTTCCCAGCACCAGATTTAACTCAGGAGTCTATTTTTACTTAGTTTTTGCTATTTTCCCCTTTTACCTTTAAGAGGACATTGATTGACCTCATTGATGGGAAAGTTCTCTAAGTGTTGCCAAGGAACATGAGTGTGTTTTTCTGCATCTGGCATCTCTGAGGGTGCCTAGTTTCCAAGGTGTCTGCTCTGCAGGCAGTGGGGTGTGAGTTCACCCCTCTTCCTCGGACCTCTGACTCTGCTGGTAGAGGGAAGATAGTGCCCGGGGATGGCTGGGCCTTTGGCGTCCCAGAAGGAGTCACCCCATCCATCATTCTGGTTGAACTCTGGGAGAGGGTAGTCTCTAATGTCAAGAAAATAACTAACTGATTTCCATAAGTAAGGAGGCTACACATGGCTTTTTAGTTTCAAAGTATTTTATTTAAATAAAATCTTCTCTTGGTGCATTTAAATTTTCCAGGAAAAAAAAAGACACTGACAAATGCTATACAACGTGGACCATTTATATTCTTCTTGAAAAAGTGACTGCCCTTTCTCTATATCTTCCCCTCCTCCCGCCGCCCCCCAAGAAACCCAAAGCGAATCCATTGAACAGTTGGGAGAAAGACCTCTTCTGATTGTTCAGAAGTCTGGGCCTGGGGGCTCCTCCTCCAGGCCTGGGCTGGTTTAGGAGGCCTCTTCTTTGCCATCCCTTTTGTCCTCTGTTAGCCTATTCCCACCCCCACAAGGTGGCTCCAGTCCTAAGGGACCCCTGGCTGCCAGTGGTGGTTCTGGGACAGAGGGTGGGAAGGAGGAGTGAAGATAGAGAGGGATGGAGCCAGGGTGGTGCCTCGAGACAGAGAGGGGAATGGGAGAAGAAAACAGAGGAGGATGACAATGAAGTGGGAAGGAAAGGCAGTGGACTCCAATAATTGCTTTTTGCTTCTTTGACACACACACTTATTCAGCAAAGTCTGAGGGCCTCTCACTCACTGGGCACTGTTCTGGGTACTCCAGTGAAGGTTGTTGAGGAGGCTGGATGGGAAAGAAGAGATGCCTCTTTCAAGCATTTGGCTTTCCAAACCTGGGTTATGGAAGCAACCGAGAAGTGTGTTTCTGGGTGTTCACACCTGGAGGTGGAGCAGATACATTCAGATAGGAGATGGTGGGGCAATGCACCTGGAGATAGAGGCCTTGTCGTGGGTGATGACGATGGACTGCTGTCTTAAATCAGACTAGCAGCTGGTTGCCATGACAACTATGGTACTTGTGTGGTTCCATGATCCCAGCGATCGGCTCTCCTAGATTGTATCTGACACCAGTTTCAGCCGTCAGCCTCTACATCTCCCCCAAGTCCCCCATTTGAGGGGTTGCTGAGAGTTGGAGACAGAATAAGCAACTCAGCCTGCTGGGCAGTGGGAGGTGTGGGGAGATGAGAAGTCATTCTGGGAGGTAAAGGGGATGGCCAGATGTTCCAGGACAAGGGGACAGAGCATCAGAGGGTGTTTCTTTCTCTGGTCAAAGAGGTTGATGCCTGAGGGGCCTGAGTCCCTGGGGTATTTAGGCCCATTTAGGGCAAGAAGGGGGAACAGGGCCGGTTTTAAAATAAAAGCAGGCCTGCAATATGTTTAACGGTGTATTCCATTAGAAGATCTTGGTGCAGCAGTTGCCAGCAGGCACCGTACCTCCACAGGACTAGACCTGGACTTTGCCTGAAAGGCGGGTGTCTACCAGCTGCCCCAAGTGAGCAGAGGATATTTTCCATGAAACAATGTTAGAGAATTTAGCTTTTGCTTCTATAAATATCATAGCTTAGCTATATTATTAATGAAATTGCAATTTCACCATCATTTAGAACAGCTTCCGTCGGAAAATATTTCAAGAGAGCTACCCTGCAGATGTGCAAATGAACTTTGAGAGCACAACCTGCTCCCACGTGGGGAATTATCCATCTTTGTGCTATGGTCACAGACAATCAACACACCACCCAGTTCACCCTCTGAGTGGATTAATTCAGCCTCCCAGACTCAGCCCAGAATATGGGGAGATGCTCTGCTCAGCTAACCATGGATCCAGCTTACATGTCCTTATGGATCTCAGGGCACACTTGTCAACCCAAACCTTGGCCCTGCATGCATCCTCCTTATTCAGAATTAAATACCCAACTTCCACCTGTTGCAGCAATTAATGGGCTCACTTGGAAGAGAAGGTCACTTGGGGACTTGGTGAGGTATTACAAGTTTACCCTTAATAGCATCACGTATCTGACAGCATCCACAGACAGTTGTGAGTACCAACTGTGTGCAAAGCACTAGCCTGAGCTTCAAGATAAATATTAATAAATCTCTAAATAGCTTTGTCCTACTTTCATTTAAACTCTGTAACTTCTGCACCCCATCTGCAACATGCCATGCCTCTATGATACGCTTAAGTAATTGTTTCCAGTGTGCCCTCTGTGATACTGTACCAGTGATTGTCTTAATTTCTTCCCTGCTGAAAACCTCTGGGTTCATAGGAGAGCCCTAGCTCAGGGGTAGCATCCCATTTCCATCTGTGAAACTTACATTGCACAGGTACACAATGGCAGTCCACTGAAGTGGACGGCATAAACCTGGCCATGAAGATGGCCAGAAGCCATTTGTTCTTGCTTGGAGAAGGAAGGCTTGCTGGGGGTAGCATCTCAAAGAGAAGTCTTGGATGCCATTAAACACCCATCAGTGGTGATGAGTTGTAAGATGATAGCTTTTGATTTTTCAACTTTTCCTCCCAGGTGAGAGGCCAGAAGCACAGGAACTTGGTGTGTCTGTATCAATATATGGCAATGGGGGTATACCAGATGGCTGGAGTGTCCAGATATGAAGATTTCCAGTAAAAGGTTATGTAGGGACAGGAACATAAGAGCATTCGTCTCTAACCTGAGTGGTGTATGGCACTGACAGCACATAGGCCTCTCTTGTTATATAATTGTGCATGTGGGCCTGGATCTGCCAGGCCTTCCTATGAGATGTTTTTCCAAGAGCAGACAATGAACTGCCTCCTTTAGGGACTTGTGCAAAGTAGACATTCAGTGACCAGTTGATGAACAGAATATACTTGCCTGGGTACCTGTGGTATTGTGCATGTGTGCATTTGGGAGATATGTCAAGAAGTATGAATAAATGTTCCTTGTGCTTTTGCATACGGAATGTGCCAGAGATGGGTGGAAGGCATGCCTGAGTCTGCAGTAAAGAGCATTGCTATTGGACACATAGATGCTGAGAAAGCGCCCAAGACTTGTCCACGTGCTCCCTGGGAAGGCCTGCCCCGGGGGACACTTAGTCTGAGGGTTGCTCCTTGGTTGGGTAGTTCCTCTGTGAACATGAGTGCATCACTGCAGGGATTTCTGCTCCCCATGTTGGGTGTGGTTGGAAGGCAGCTGAGCTCCCAAGGCAGGACACCGCTGCCCTCTGCCTAGCTAAACAGGCAGGGATGGCCTCTTTTCCATCTGGAGAAGCTTGGGCTGGGCAGAGATCCAGAGGTCTTCTTCAGCCGCCTTCTTTTTCTTCTTCTTCTTCCCCTTGGTTTGCTCTGGCTGTCGGCCATGTGCAGCTGGCCGGTTCCAGCAGCAGTGACAGCAGATGAAGAGGAAGGTGATGATCACCAGGAGGGGCAGCCCCAGGAGGATGCCTAGGCAGATGCTGTTGAAGAGGCCCTCCTGGTGTTTGGTGGAGATGATGTCCCAGATGGCACTGAAGAACATGCTGATTTTCTCCATGGTGCCTGGCTAGACTGGGCCAGAGGAGCCCCTTAGCTCACCCACAAGGGCAGGATGTGAGAAGATGCAGGCTTGTCCACTTTGAACTTAGTCCTCTTCCAGCTCTGGGTTTGGGTAGATCACAGATAGCACCTAAAGAGAGAACAGCAGATCATTTAAGAGAGACGAGGAAGGGATGGTCTATAATTTTTAATAACATCATTGATTTTAGGCTCAGGAAATGGGAGGAAATCAAAGAATTCCAGAGTTCACTGAAATTGTATTGAGACTCAATAAACAAGATAAATGCATGCATTTAGTCAGTTATGTATTAACTAATTCTCGCTATGTACACACTATATGGGGCTTAGGATATGACAGTTAATAAGATGTCAGACCTGGCACGTAGGTAGTCCTCCATGATGGTTAGATAAATCAGTGTGTGCATCCCACAGTGTTCTGGTTAGGGGGTTGGCTCTCCGGACCCTCTACAGGAGTAGTTCTCCACCTTTCTTCATTTCAGCCTACCTGATAAATGATGAACACACACTCGCCACAGGACAGCTCCATATCTGACCTTCCATGAACACAACTTGTCATTTTTAACACTAATGAAAGCTTAGGCACAAGATGGAATGTCCAAGTCTTGCTGGCTGTCATGGGGGCCCTGGACCTCCCCAGGCTAAGAGGTCATCAGTCCCCATCCTGTTTCACTCCTGCTTTTCTCAGGGTCCCTTCATGCTTTCTTCCTGGCCCCGTGACTCCTCCCTCCTTACATTCCACTTTCAGACCTGGCAAGGACTCATCGTGCTGTGGCTGGGAAAACAGGTCTTTCTGTTTCTACCTTTCTCTCTCTCATTACCCTTGTCTCTTCTCCCTGTCCTCCAACCAAGTATTCCCAAGTCTCCTCCCCGGCCTGTTCCCTCTCTTTGCAGTGAAAAGAGTTTTGCAGGCTGATCGGTGATGGTGCCTGGAAACTGGGAGGGGGTCCCTGGCTGCCTCTCTCCTCCTATCCTGAGCCCAAGCTTGCAGCTGGGCAGTTCTGCTTGCTTGTCCAGAGTGATCCCTCTTCCTATGGTACCTTCTCCAACTCGCCACATGTATCTCAGGCCTCAGCTCCCAAGTGTAAGATCTTAGAGGCACCTTTAGTTCTGGAATCCACAGTTTCTTGGGTCTAAACAAGACTCAGAGGACAGGCATGAGTCAAAGGAATTTAAGAGATCTCTTGGCATTAAACATTGTCCAGGAGCCGAAGATCGAAAAGTCATTGATTTTCAGGCTGGAGAGCTTAGAAATCATCCTGACCAGCTGTCTCATTTAAAGATGCAGAATCTGAGGCCCAGAGTGGTGAGGTGACCTGTCGGTGAGGTGACACACAAGCACATGTGTGTTTCTCATCACACACAAAGCTGTGATGAACACCCAGACGTCTGAACAATGGGTCCAGCACTCACCCAAGGCTGCCGGGCAAGCAGAAGAACTAAGGATAGTAACGTTACTTTATATTTTACTCGATATTTTTCTAAGCCACCTTCATGTGAATTATATCTTTTAAGTGAGGAACGGGATGGTGCATCGTGAGTGGAGGGACGCACTAGGGGGGACCTAGGTCCAGAGTCATTCTGAAATTCAGGCTTCATTGGGTTGTCCTGCACTGGAGCATAAGTGCGTGTGTTACACATCTGGGTGGTGTGTTACACACGCTGTCCCAGCAGTTGTGCTTGGAGGTCTAATTCCTTGGACAACATGCACTCTTGGTGTCCCAGGTACCCAGTGCCCACGTGTCCATTCAAGCCCCACCCAGGATCTCCATCCTGGTCTGCAGGCATGTAGCCCCACCCCTTCATAACATCAATTATACAGTTTATGTAGTCATATAAATTGGCACCTGCTTCTGTGCCATTGGGCCCAAGGAGCCTGACATCATGCTATAAGGTGGCACTCTTGGGACTCCCCTGGTGGTCCAGTGGTTAAGAATCCATCTTGCAATGCAGGGGACATGACTTTAATCCCTGGTCTGGGAACCTTAAGATACCATATGCTGCAGGGCAACTAAACCCATGCACTCTGGAGTCCACACACTCTCGAGTCCACGCACTACAACGAAAGATCCCACATGGTGCAATAAGACCTGATACAGCCGAGTAAATATATACATATTAAATAATTATTTTTTAAAAGATGGCACTTATTACATGCTGGGCACTGTTCTAAGTACCTTGCGCCTGTTGACTCATTTGGACTTTATCACAAGCTTATGCAGTAGGTACAGTTATTCTTCCCATCCTACAGCTAAAGAGATGCAGGCACAGGTCACACAGTGTGTGAGTAGCAGAGCTGGCCCTGAGGATTCTGCGAAGCTTGGCTCCAGATCCCCAGGGGCTGAGCCATTCATAGTGTTGCTCTGGGCCTCCGATTTCTTCATGTGGAATTAACCCATTTTTGGCAAGTAGCCCAGGGTTTATAGAATCCTCTGCCATCCCCCAGATCGACTGAAACATTTATCCCGGTCTGCTGTAGAAAGAGACTACAAAGAGATTTATTTCCCATTGTCAGATACCTCACAGATGCATGAAGATACATATGATAAAAATCCAGTCCTGCCCAAGGGGAGGTTTATAGAAAGCATACTGGCATCTGAACTTAAACTCAACGTGCAACAAAGACGAGCGCCCTGAGAAGTTATGTGTCCTCGCTGGAGGCTTTGCCTGAGCCCCTCCAGCGTCTGAAACATCACATGCCATGGATCTGCCCACACGCCAACAAGTGCCCAGGTTCTTTACAGAGGAAAACCATGCTTGGTCTCTCCAGACCCCTCAGCGGGGCCAGCCCCCTACCTATTCCTCCTCACACCCCTCACTCTCCTCTGGACTCTCCTCCTTTTGCCATAATCTTTGCTTTGACCTCAGCCTTGTATGGCCCTGTTTTTTTGGCCCAGAGGGATTTTTCTCTTCTGTCGTAGGAAGACTTTGGGTGCCTTTCTCTAAGCTGATCCTTCCTGCACATACGGTTTTGAGAACCAAAGGCTCCTTGCACTGCAATTCTGTGATTCAAATTAGACAGCAGCAGACCACACTTACTGACAAGCTTTCATGTGCTGGTCTCTGTGGGGAGCCTATGTGAATCAGGGCGCACTCTGGGTTCGGTCAGAGAGAGAAGGTTGTGGAGCTCCTGGAGAACAGTAGGACAGTATTCATGAAAGTAGAGCCACTTGCCCTTGAGAGACAAGTAGGCTCTTGACAGACGTGTGAAAAAGATGTCAAAGATCCCAGGCAGAGAAACTTCTAGAACATCAGTAGGAGACTAGGGGACCTTCTGACGAGCTTGGAACTCAGGGTGGGAGAGTGAAGGACTGTAGGCTGTGGCCAGGTTAGAGAGGACCTTCACAGGGTGTGTTTCTTTGCGGGGAGGGGCTCCATAACGGGCTTCCCGGGTGACGCCAGTGGTAAAGAATCCTCCTGCCAATTTTAGGAGATGCAAGAGATACCAGTTCGATCTCTGGGTTGGGAAGAACCCCTGGAGAAGGAAATGGCAACCCACTCCAGTACTCTTGCCTGGAGAATCCCATGGTCAGAGCCCTGGCGGGCTTCAGCCAGAATCCCAGCCCTGGTGGGCTACGGCCCTTGCAGTCACAAAGAGTCAGACATGACTGAGCACATAATAGGAAGATGTTGTGATCAGAGCTGCCCTTCAGGGAAAGATAAGAGGGTCTGGAAAGCTCTGGAAGATGTTTTAAGAGAGCACTTCAGCCATTTAGCAAACATTTATTGAGCACCTGATATGTACCACAAACTGTTTGGTATTGAGGTCAGGAATGAATGACAAAGATTTAGTTTTTGATATCATGGAGCCTCATACATTCCACGGGACTTACTATAATCGAGGGATCATGTCAATAGACAAGAAGCAGCAGCAGATTCGAGTTTAGGTTGCTTAGTTGGATGAAATAAGAGCATGCCTTTGAATTATGTCTTTATTTCAACATTCCAGGTCCTCCCACCCCTCCCAACTTTGGCTCAAACTCATCCATCCCATGGCACCTAAAATAGCCATGTGAATAAACAGATTTCTTTTCAAGCAAAAGCGAAGTCAATAATTAGCTCCTGGATTCCTAAAGGTACTTATTTGAGTCTTCTCTCCATATGGCCAAAGAGAATATTCATTAACACTCGGGAACCCTGTCTGGGGAACATTCGATTAAAAGGTATTCTTTATATTTTTTAACCTAAGAATTCTCTTCTAGGCAACCCCCACCCCTCAGGTTACTTGCTGAACTCTGCTAATCTATAGCATTTCATTAGTATTTATGAGCTTTGCATTATTAGCATTTCCAGGAAACAATCAAATATCTCCTTGGTGGTATGAATTAAAAAAGTCAGAGCTTCTGTGGAATGTTTTTGCAAAAGGAGCCACACTTAGGCCTAGAAACGCCCTCTGGGGGACCCCATCCTTTTGTCAGCTCTCAAGTGTTGCTGACACTGAAAAATAATTCATCTCTTCTTGTAAAACCGACAATAGGTGCTAACCAAACTTGATTGTGGTTATGGGGGTGGGTGTGAGGAGAGAGAAGAGGGGAGAAGTTCCTTTCAGTTTTCCTGAAACCAAGTAGTATTCATCTCTATATCCTCCTTAGTATTTAGCTGGGAGAGAGTCATTCATTCATTCTTCCCACAAGCTTCTGTCTGCCTGCATGTGAGGTATTGATGGAGAACAGAGATCCTGGAGCCAGAAGACCTGGGGGTTTGAGTCCTGGGTTAACTCTTGTGACCTTGGCCAGTTACCAAACACTAGCTACAAAATGCAGTTAATAAGCTTCCCTTGTAATGAGGTTGTGAAGATTAAGAGCTCAATGTGTTTAATGCATTTTGTAAACTGTACAACACTATGAAACATAATCTACAAAGTAGTGAGTGAACTCCAGATAACAATGGACTAATTCTAGCCCTGAGATTTTTCTTCCCCGTCTCTCACCTCTAGCCCAATCTTCATGGCCAAAGAACCATGGACCCCTACTCCATTCAAATGAAAAGGGCGTTACAGTGACCTCCCTGCTTAGGGCTGGTCAGCAGTTCTGTGGCTGTAATTCTAGACTCTGGCTTTCAGCAACAGGAATGGAGACTGGTCATTGGGGAATATCTGGTAGTGTCTGGAGGACTGTTGAGCTCATAAAATGAGGCCTGGGGAGAGCACCTAGTCCCCTGCAGGCCCCAGCCTCTCCTCAGACTTCAGAACCCCTGGAAATGTACAGGGATGGCTCCTGCCACAGGGATGACTGGTCCATCCCTGCCATCCAAGAGCTGCTCCAGAGTCATGTCCAAGGCTGGCCCACAGACTTCTGTTTCTTCTGGAACTCCCCAAGAAAGGGGCAGGGCATTCTCCTTTGCACCAGCCTCTTGTTATTTCTATTAGGTGAAATAATACATGTAAAGCTGGAGAATAGGGTCTGTTGAGTAGCAAATGCTTTCTAGAAATGTTAATGATAAGGATCATAATGGCATCCAACTAAAATCCCTGAGACCTTCTCCAGAGTGCTTTCCATTGGCCGTCTTATAACAGGTAGGGTGAAGCAGGAGGGTCAGGTCTGTCTCAGAACCTTAAAAGATTCCCCTGCTGCAGCTGCAGACTCCTGAGTATGTGTGGGGGCCATCTCATCATTGTAACTTGGGGGCAAAGGGGCAGAGACCTTGCCTTGGGCCTTTCCTCGCATGTTTCATTGAGCCCATACCTTGTGTTGCAGTGATCACTGTGTTTGCGTTATGTCCTCACCCATGGATCTCAGGTGACAGCAGGATCTCAGGAGGGCAGCCCTAGTCTCCTCTCCAGTCTCTGACTCTGGCCACGATGGCTGGCTGAGAATCATCAAGGGGGTTAAAGATGCAAGTGCCCGAATTACACTCCTGGAGACTCTGATTCAGTAGGTCTAAGAAATGCCCAGAAATTTGTTTATAACAAACAACCCAAGTGTTTCTGGACAGTTATCAGGTTCAAAAACTGCTGAATGAGCAGGCTGAGCTGATGACCCTTTTCTATACTCTCAGGAGCTATATGCTGAATGAGAGAATGGATGGATTGTGGGCAAGGAGAGGTGGGGAAGAGGTTCATCTTCATATGCAGCAGACCTGAGGCCTGCTATGGGCAACCTCTTTGGGTGTCACTTCTTGCTCTTGTGTAGTCAGGGCACCTGGGCCAGAGCTGCTTTCCTAGAGGTCATCATTGTTGTTCATTCACCAACTCACATCCGACTCTTTGCAACCCCATGGACTGCAGCAAGCCAGGCTTCCCTGTCCTTCACTCTCTCCCTGAGTTTGCTCATGTCCATTGAGTCAGTGATGCCATCCAACCATCTTATCCTCTGTCGCTGCCTTCTCTTCTTGCCCTCAATCTTTCCCAGCATCAGGGTCTTTTCCAGTGAATCAGCTCTTCCCATCAGGTGGCCAAAGTATTGGAGTTTCAGCTTCAGCATCAGTCCTTCCAATGAACATTCAGGGTTGATATCCTTTAGGATGGACTGGTTGGATCTCCTTGCTGTCCAAGGGACTCTCAAGAGTCTTCCTCAACACCACAGTTCAAAAATATCAATTCTTCAGCACTCAGTTTTCTTTATAGTCCAACTCTCACATCCATACATGACCACTGGAAAAACCATAGCTTTGACTAGACGGACCTTTGTTGGTAAAGTGATGTCTGCTTTTGAATATGCTGTCTAGGTTGGTCATAGCTTTTCTTCCAAGGAGCAAATGTCTTTTATTTCCTGGCTGTAGTCACCGTACTTAGTGATTTTAGAGGTCAAAGTTCAATGTAATAGACATTCACGGAACACCCACTGTGTCTGACCCTGTGCACTCAGACCCTGACCTCCTTCCTGTCTTGTAAGGAGGAGAAACAGAAATAGCAGAAGCACAACGTGATGAGTCCTGTGGTCAAGCTCTGTGTTAAGGCATGAGAGAAGCACTGGGGAAGGAGTAAGCCTGCTGGCCTGGAGGGGATTGAGGGAAAGAGATGCAAAGGAAATGACAGTCAGGATGGCATCTGCCCCTCCCTTCTGTGACTACTTAGGTAGCACCTACTACATGCCAGTAACTGGGCTGAGTCCTGGGTATCCAGGAAATAGGCAGGATCAGTCCTTGTCCCTCTCATTGGACTTCCCTCAAAGTCCAATGCGGGAAGCAAAGAAGCCTGAAGACTGGTGTGCAAGTGTAACATAGAAAGTGCTACAAAGGAGAAGTCTGGGATGCTGAGAAAATGAGTGATGCCCATCAGGGAGGCTGGGGCAGGCGCTGAGCAAGGATGGCTTTGCTAAGGTCTGAGTGACAAGAAAACCACAACAATCATGTGGTCAAGGTGTCTGAGAAGTCTCAAAACTTAGACTAAACTTATCTAAAGCACTGTCAAGTAATATGTGTGGTGTGTTTATCTTCAACTCTCCAATACCTTTTCAGATGAAGTGCCTCTAAATTTCAAGCAACGAGTTCAATTGTTAACACTCGATAAAGTGTCCCCCCTCCCCAAAGTCTGGAAACACAGGAAATAATGTGTTCACTCACTGTGCTTTGGTTTTGCAGATGAACAGTTGGACCCGTTGCTTTTCCTGAAAAGGACTTGAAAGGACAGTGTGGCTGGATGTAGCAGCAGTGTGTGTGGAGGGTGATGGGGGGTGATGGGAAGCCCTTGAGCCAGGTGGCCCTGCACCCGTTGGGCTGGCTAAGCCGTGTCGGTGGCTGGTGTGTGCGAAAGGGCCATGGAGTTTCAAGCAAGGAGGGAATAGGCTAGACCTGTGTTTTATAAAGAACACTGTCAATGGGGTGAGAGAACAGATTGTCGAGAATGGGAGCAGGAGGAGATGATTATAACTGATCAGGGGAAATGACACCCGGACGAGGCTGAGGGTGGTGATGGCGGGTGGGACACGTGGCCTGACTTGGGCGTTCTTCAGCCGATGCAGTAGTGGAACTGTCAGGCCGAGGAACATGAGGACTGTCTCTGGGCTGTGCTCTGCTCCTCGTCTTCTAACCCTAGTCTCCTCTCTGGTATCCAACTCTGCTATATATATATATATATATTTTTTTTTTTTTCTAAAATAGGAATCCCATCCAACAGGCTCTAAGACTCTCACCATCTCTCCTGGGGGTGTAAAGCATCTTATTCAGCCCCAGGGCTCTGCACTCTGCCTGCCCAAACCTTGCCCAGCTCTCAGATCCACCCTGCAGTCCTTGTAGAATCCCTTTGGTTATGACAACATCACACACTTCAGAAACCAAGGCTCTCTGGTAGTGAGGGCACGGCTAGAATCTCAGTCAGCAGTTATTAGCTCTGCCGCTCTGGGTATATATTTTCTTCACGGTTCTCACCTTGCTAACCTGGCATGCTCAGATGCCCTCTAATAGATGTAAGTACTGTTTTGTACAAAAAGTGTCAGATCCCAGAAAATAATCTGCTAGTGGAATGTGAATTTATGACTTAAACCTGGCTCAAGGCATGATGAAATAGAGATCTGTATTTCCCCCAATTTAATTAATTGCTTTAAGTAACTAGTCCAGGTTGGAGCCTCTTCCTCCGCCCTGCAGAGTATGCATATATGGTGTGGAAATGGATATTGAGTACTAGAGGAAAATTGATAGTATTTTCCTTCAGAATCAATGTTATGGTTGCAATTTTGAACAAAAGCACAAATAGGTCATCAATACAGAAATGATTAAGGCACTATGGTTATTAAAAATAATGAAGTGATGCTTTGTCAGACAGACATCCTGAGTCGGAAGAATCCAGAGATGGGTCATGTGGTTGAGTTCCTTCACTTTAGTGATGAGGAATCTGGGCTCGAAGAGGCTGTGTCTTGCTGGAGGTCAGACAGTTGACAATTGGTAAGGTCAGGACCAGAACCAATGTCTTCTGACTCCCAGCATGACCCCCCACCCCAGTCAGGTATCCCGTACAGAGGTCCTTACAGGTAAGACTGAGACAGCAGTTGACAAGACGGACATCATGTCCTCATCCTGGGCTCAGGACAGCCTATGCCTCTCAGCCCCCTGACACCTCTGGGGATGTGTGACTGAGTTCTGGACAAGAGAGTGTGGACCTGGGTCCTGAAGTCTCTCTTGAGGTCCTTCACAGTATCTCTCTGCTTGCTCACTGGCTGGCCAGCGCACAGGGCCCAGGGAAGGACTCCAGGGCCCCTGGGACAGAAGAGGTGGGAGATGTTCCTGAATGGCTGCTAGCAGAGCACCTTGCTGACTACAGCGAACAGTGGAAGAGAAAGAAACCTTTGTGCGGAGAAGCCACTGAGATTTAAGAATTATTTGCTATAGCAATTAACCCATCCTGACTCATACAGGTAACAAAAAGCTAACATTGGTAATGATTATAACAAATATGTGACCCATTTAACAGTTCTCTTGTAGTGCAGCTTCTACCCAAGAGGGATTTAGCTAAGTGCTCGAGAGTGCAGGTTACGGGACCAAGTAGCCTCGGTTGGAATCCTGACTGCTACTCACTGTCTATCCCATTGGGCAGGTTACTCAGCCTCTCTCTCTGGGGCTCACTTTCTTCATAGTAAAATGAAGCTGATAATAATAGGCTGTTGTGAAAACAAGTGAGTCAGTAAATGTAAAACCTCTTGGTACCACGCCTGGCAACAGACACGAGTGCCCTTATTATCTGACCCCAAATGAATAGACCAGCGGAAGAAACACCCCTGACTCCTCAGCTGATGCTCATTTTGTTTACCTTTTTAGAGTTTGGAGTGGTTCTGGAGCCATGACTTTGATTCTTTGTTGCTATTGTTGTTGTTTAGTCACTAAGTTGTGTTTGACTCCTTTGCGACGATAGTGACTGTAGCCCACCAGGCTTCTCTGTCCCTGGGATTCTCCAGGCAAGAATACAGGAGTGGGTTGCCATTTCCTTCTCTAGGAGATCTTCCCGACCCAGAGATGAAATCCACATCTCCTGCATTGGCAGGTAGATCCTTTACCACCAAACCACCAGGGAAGTCCCATTATGTCCTCTTACTGTGTTATTATTTGAAAGCTACCCTTTCATGGGGGAGTGTGTGAGCCCCATACCCAATCTCTACTTGCCTGGGTGCCACCCTTCTTGAGCTCTCCTTTAAAAGGCATTTTTTCGTTTATAATAGCCAGGACATGGAAGCAACCTAGATGCCCATCAGCAGACGAATGGATAAGGAAGCTGTGGTACATATACACCATGGAATATTACCCAGCTGTTAAAAAGAATTCATTTGAATCAGTTCTAATGAGATGGTTGAAACTGGAGCCCATTATACAGAGTGAAGTAAGCCAGAAAGATAAAGAACATTACAGCATACTAACACATATATATGGAATTTAGAAAGATGGTAATGATAACCCTATATGCAAAACAGAAAATGAGACACAGAAGTACAGAACAGACTTTTGAATTCTGTGGGAGAAGGTGAGGGTGGGATGTTTCAAAAAAACAGCATGTATATTATCTATGGTGAAACAGATCACCAGCCCAGGTGGGATGCATGAGACAAGTGCTCGGGCCTGGTGCACTGGGAAGACCCAGAGGGATCAGGTGGAGAGGGAGGTGGGAGGGGGGTTCGGGATGGGGAATACATGTAACTCCATGGCTGATTCATGTCAATGTATGACAAAACCCACTGAAATGTTGTGAAGTAATTAGCCTCCAACTAATTAAAAAAAAAAAAAAGAAAAAAAAGAAAAAAAAGAAAAAAAAAATAGAACCTAAAAAACAATAAAAAATAAAAGGCATTTTTTCCTCCTTCCTCTAGTTTTCCTGTAGTAAGGGGGCTCTTAACTCCATTCCATTCATCATTCTTTTTCAAAGCAACCAATTCAGAATTAAAATACAGAATATGAGGATGGGGATACCATCTCTGGGGACCTCATATCCCTGGGCAGAGTGTGACATGAGCCTCTGTCCTTCCCCCAAACCAGACTGTCTTTCTGTTGCCCCCCCTTCTTCCTTCTGCATTCCTAGTATGTGTCAACACTGCCCTAGGCACTGCACGCCGATGTAGTCAGGAATGATGCAGATATGGTAAAGTGACTTGTTTTCTGCAGGGAGAAGGTGGACAGTAAACAGGTACACAAACACGGAAACCAAGAGATGCTATTGATGCTATAAAGGACACAGTCAGCATGGCCTCTGAGGAGGTGACTTTGAGCTGAGGTCTGAGGGATGACAAGGGTCTACCTGTGTACAGGTGGGAACAGCAGGGTGAAGGCCTGGACATGGGGAAGAGCTTTGCACAGTCTAGGAGGGAATTGGAGCCTGGGAGCACCAAAGGTGACCAGGGAGTTCTGGTGGCATGAGCATAGAAGGCAGAGGGTGGAGGAGCAGAGAAAGGATCTGGAGGAGCAGAGGCACCCTCCTCTTCACCTGCCTTGTCATCGCATTTGTCCGAGCCCTCAGACCAGTCTCTAGTTTTTCCTTTCTTCAGCTCATCTCCTAAAATTAGAGTGGGGTCATGCCCCCCTGCTCAGTCCGCCTTTGACTCTTCGTCACTTGTACCATCATCCTGACTCCTTAGCAAGGGGAACAAAGCGCTTGTGAGCTGGTGGTTCCTGCTCCCATCCCAGCCTCGTCTCCCCCACCACCCCTATTGCCACATTCCCTCAGGTTCTCCCAAGCATCCTGCTGTCTTGCGCTGCCATGTGCTCTGATCCACCTGCCTGGCGTGGCTTCTCACCTCTCCCCTCGGTACATTCACAGGGGAACTCCTTGTCCTTCCAGACTCCACTACCTACTACTCTAATGACCTACCATCACAGCCCTTGTCTGATTATATTGTAATTACTTGTCTTCTTTGAAAAATTAAAAGACAGAACAGCACAAAAAATTATATACACACACACATATATAGTATATGTCTATGTTGAAGACCTAACCACTATTTCAAAATATGACCTTAACTGGACACAGCATTTTTGGAGATATATCAATAAATTAGTTAAGATGAATCATACTGGCATAAATTGGGTCTATAATCCAATATGACTGGTTTCCTTATGAAAAGGGGAAATTTGGACACAGAGGTCAACTTGCATAGAGGGAAGACAGCGTGAAGGAGCACTGAGAGAAGCTGGCCATTGACAAGCCAAGGAGAGGGGCCTGGAACAGATCCTCTCTTCATGGCTTTCAGAAGGACCCAGCCCTCCCAACACCTTGATCTCAGATTTCTAGCCCCCAGAACCGTGAGGCAACTCACTTGGGTTGTTTAAAGTGCCCAGCCTGTGGTGCTTCATCACAGTAGGCCCAGGAGACTCAGGTACGCCCCCTGACTGCACAGCACTCCCACCCCTCAGCACTCCCATGGCCTCTCTCTCTAAAATATATCCTACATGTGTCCACGTCTCGCCACGTCATGGCTAGGTCACCATCACCCCTTACTGCTCAGCTTCCTAACCATTCTCTCTGGTTCTACTCTTCCCTGTTTATGGCCTCTTCTCCCCACATGAGCCAGATCACATTTCCCCCACCCACCATGGCTTCCCAATGCCTGTGGAGTCAAATCGAAACTCCTTGCCGTACCCCAGACATGCCTCCATCAGCTGGCCCTGCCTCCGTCTCTAATCTTGTCCTGTACCCACCTCCTCACTCACCATGCCCTGGACACACCTACTTCAGAGTTGTCCACCCTGCAGGAACTTGTTAATCCCTTCAGTACATCTTCTCTGAGATCTTAGTGTGATCGACCACTTCATAACATGCAGAAGCTCCACACAAAGGCATTTCTACTTACTGTAACCTCAGATGTTAGCTCAACAGGAAGCCTTGCTTAACCAAGTCATCGGAGAAGCCAAGCCCCCGGTGAATCTCTACCACACCATCCTGTCTTACAGCCCTAGTAGTTCTTCCTACTCTAAAATTTCTCATTCACATGCATTGCTCTTGTCACTGTGGCGTATGCATTTATGGACTGTCTGCCTGCTCTGCTAAACGAGTTCAGTGAGAACTGGGTCCTTGCCTGTTTTATTCTGTTTAGATGCCCAGAGTTGAACATGTCCCTGAATGAATGAATGAATAAATGAAATGCTGATTAACTCAAGAGATCTTTAAAAAAATGTAAATTAGTCAATCCAGGTTTTGGGGGGTGAGAGCCAGGGTAATGAAAGGCATAGAAAAGAGGCCATCAGTCACATCTGTGGTCAGACTCTGATGACAATTACCCACCATTTAGCCCACTGTCCAGACAGATCCCTAGCCAAGAAACTCTTTCAAGGAGGAAATAAAGATCAAGAAACTCCCATATCACTGAAAGCAGTAGGGAGTGGGGAGTAGGCTTTATCAGGTCCCAAATAATCATCTACCTTCCTTTTGCTCGGTTACAAATTGCTCATCGTGGCTGTGACTTTCTGATAACAAGGGATCCTTCCCTAATTACTATATGCTCTATTTCAGGTTCAGCAGAAAAGAAAATTAAAAAGCTCCATTTCACTCCAGGTTCAAATGAGTCGATCTTTCAATCAATCAAGTATTAATTAAGCTATGCTAGGAAATAGAGCAGAGGAAAAAGACACCTTCTCTCTGCTCAAAGATGAAGCAAGGAAAATAATCAGATAATAATTTAAGGACAATGAAAAGAGTTTAAAAGGGTTTTCATCTGGGCTTTCTTTGACTTTCTGTTATGGATGGCCTAAAATCTCTAGCCACCTTATTCTCCTTTACTCTTTCTCCCTCTCTCTTCCTTTCCTTTCTCTCTTCCCTTCCTTAATTACATTGTCTCCCAAGGATGCATGTCATAGACTCTGACAATAATTAGTCATTTTCAGTCACTCTTAGGAATAAACACTAAAAATCGTGTCTCTCTGATACTCTGAAAGTTCCAACAGTACTAAATATGATTGAGTATAATATCCCCAGCTTGTTAGCAAGTTATAAACTTCCTCATATTTATGTCCCTAGATCATCAAGGAAACTTGAGTTTTCTTCTCCTCACTAACACTGGCTTGGAGTCTGGGCAACATCCACTTAAGCACTTTGAGTTTAGGTTTTCTCTTCTGTAAACACAGATATTAGCTATTAGCACATTTCTCAGAAGGCGAGGTGTTTTTCCACTGTACTACATTTTTTTACTCCTTATACCCCACAGAGTGCCTAGCAGAAAGTGGGCTGGCAGTATTTGTTGAATGGATGAATGAATGAATGAGTGAGTGAATGAATGATATGTATAAAGATAATGTGTGTAGAGCATGTTGCCTAAGTACACTTCACACAGTGGGTGCCTTAAAATTGCCTTGAAAGCCATATAGCCATCTATTTATTATACTACTCATTGCATGAAAGGTAAAAGCAGCCATTCATTACAGAATTCATAGTTTTTGCAGGGTTTGATCACTTTTACTGTGAACTGGTTTAAGAAGTGAGTTAGCTGATCCTAGGAATCATGGCAGACTCATTTGCCTTTCCCCTGCTCTCTCATTAATTTTATTTCCATTCATTCTCAGCTGCCACCCCTCTCTCGGCCCTCCTGACATCCAGGATCTAGTTTCTTAGGGCTACCTTGTCTTGTCCATCACGATCAACTTTCTCCTCTTCATTTCAGCTAGAATGCTCACTTGTTTTCCTTTGACTATCCTCTTTTAACACAGAGACCTCAGAGGCCAAAGCCTCAAAAACAGAGGGTTGGCATAATGTCTTATCACCTTTCACAGGAACAGAGAATGATCTGTTGAATCCAAAAGCCACCATTGGTTGTGTTCTTACTAAATGTCCAACTCTGTGTGTGTAATCAAGGCTCAACAGACATGACCTCGTTCAAGAATGCAGGAGGTGAGTCTTTTAAATCCCCATTATACAGATAAGGAAACCGAGGCTATCAGAGACTAATTTGCCCAAGGCCATGGAGCTACTTTTCACTGTGTTCATGGGGTTCTTGAGGCAATAATACTGAAGTGGTTTGCCATACCCTTCTCCAATGGAGCACGTTTTGTCAGGCCCTGACTAGCAGGGACATGCCCTCCAACCGCTTCGTGTTAGCCAGACGACATGTAGTTATGTATGGATGTGAGAGCTGGACCATAAAAAGGCTGATCGCTGAAGAACTGATGCTTTTGAACTGTGTTGCTGGAGTAGACTCTTGAGAGTCCCTTGGACTTCAAGGAGATCAAACCAGTCAACCCTAAAGGTAATCAACCCTGAATATTCATTGGAAGGACTGATGCTGAAGCTGATGTTCCAGTACTTTGGCCACCTGATGGGAAGAGCTGACTCACTGGAAAAGACCCTGATACTGGGAAAAACTGAGGGTGAGAGGGAAAGGGGGCAAAAGAGGATGAGATGGTTGGATGGCATCACGGACTCAATGGACATGAGTTTGAGCAAACTCCAGGAGATGGTGAAGGACAGGGAAGTCTGGTGTGCAGTTTGATCACTTTTCCTGTGAACAGACAAAACTTGTAGTTCATGGGGTCACAAAGAGCTGGACATGACCGAGCAACTGAACAACAAAGGAGCTACTAAAGTGCAGAAGACCCTGCTGTAAATGTTATGCTCTAGAACTGCCATTCTCCAGATGCTGAGGACTTCAGTCTCTGGACCCTCTCTTCTAGGATGAAGGGGTATTCACCAATCATTCACTTGTCAAGTATTTGAAAGCCTGGCATGTGTGCCACACTCTGTGGACACACCCTTGATGAACTAAGACACCTCCTGTGACCCTAAGGGGCTCACATTTTAATAGGACCAGAAATATAAGAGAAGTGCAATACGTCACACATGACCGTTGATGCTGGGGACCTAAACTCATAAAACTCCCTAGAGTGCTCACTGACAGCCCAGGAGCTATATCCAATCCTTAGGCACTTCTACTTTACTTTATTTTTTCCTCCTCTGATTTCATATACAATTCTCATTCTTTAGTGAGTCCTAAAATTGGGCTACACTAACCTCCCATATCTGCTGGAGCATTAGAAGGACCGATGTTCCCCTAACCTGTACCCCAGTCCCACTCTGCTGGCTTCACCCGGTCCTGACACCTACCTGGTCCCTGGAGGCATATTAAACTTTGTAATCCCAATACCACACACTCCCTCTGGAATAGGGACTACAGTGCCTATTCTTTGTGCTGTCATCTGTATAGCTGGAAGCCAGGCAGGGGGCTTGAAAAAGAGATGAGGACAAAAGGCAAGCCTTACTTTCCAGCTGTCACCTCCAGTTTGATGGATTGATCTTGGTTTCTGGCTAATTAAACAAATGATAAGGATGAGGGATGTTTGCAAGAGGAATGAATACATATCCAAATGTCCCAAGCAGAATATAAAGGCTGGCAGACGGGTGCGGTGGAAAGAATATTAAGAGGAACCAGTTCTAGTTCTGGGTTCACTTGTCCTCCAAGCTTCTGACCTTGGGCAAATCAGTTAAGCTTTCTGAGCCCCCTTTTCATCTGAGAACTACAGCTATTAGCCATCTCAGATATCTGTCAAGACTTTTGAACTAACGACAAGGTACATCAAAGAACATAGTCTAAATGCAAGGTAGGGGCATGTTAGAGGATTGTATTCAAAAGTTGAATTACAGCTAAAATTAGAAGTAATTTTAGTTACTGACTCCCTTCTTGATGCAGCCCTCCAACCTAAACCTTCTCCTCCCTCAACGCCCTCACCTTCCCTCCATCCTCACCCCTGCCTGCCCCAGGTCCTTTATGAATCATAGTCATTAAGGGCCACGTTTCCAATTTGGAGAATTTATGGGCACACACTCTGACACCACTCAGGCTTGTGTTTGCCGTCTGTATATATCCAATCTGACCACATCCTCGTATTAGTGCTAATAAAACCTGTAGCCATGGTTACAGTGACATACCTGGGTTATACTGCTCTTATTTTCACTCTTCCAAACTATTTGGTAAAAAATTTTGGAGCCAATCTTGCTGGGTGTGGTAAAGTGCCGAGGTACAGTTTTATTTTTGGAAAGTGTGAGCTGAGGCTCTGAGGTCATCTTGGAGTTAGAAGCGGTTGGGGAGGGGCAGTGCCTTCTCTGGTCCCCAAATAAAGGGGACACAGTCTGTGGCTGACTCCAATAACTGATGTTTAACGTCATATCTGCTTAGAGGAAAGGTATGTTTTTAGAAAAAGCAAGAAGACAGCAAAGCACTTGTGTGATTCAGGGTCTCCCACAGGTGGTAATTAAAAAATAGACTCTGAATTTAAAGTTGCATCACTCTCTTTAATATTAGAGAACTCAGAGTCTGGCAAACTTTGCAGCAATAGCTGAATGACTGACTTATTTATTTTCCTCAGTGGTGGCGGGGGAGAGGTTTAGAGGCTGGAATAGTTGAAAACTAATGGGGTGGCAAAAATATACAATTATGCAACTCAGAAGCAATACAGATACAATTTTATTTTCCTTTCCATTTCCTCCCTTCATTTAATGTTAACAAAAGTTCAGGGCAATTAAAAGCTGAAAGCTACCTTACTGTAATATTAAGGCTTAAAATGTAAAGGCCAAGTCATAGAGGGAGTGAGCAGAAATATTCTCCTTCCAGTCTTAACTCACCCCTGTGGAATGCACAGTGTGGAAACAGTTCGGGTTCGTCAGACTTTGGGCCACAGAGGGCATGTAGTGCGGAGGAGTCGATGTTACTGCTGGATGAATCTTCACTTCCTGTCTGTATGCATTTACATCTGTACCCCCAACATCGAGTGTGGATATAGATGTATTTTTACCGTTTTGATAAGTGACTGTTGGTGAACGTAGAAGACATATATGAATGTGCTAAAACATTGATGGAGCACCCACCCAGGCAAGTAACACCCCCTTTTTGCCTCAGTACCCTCTTTCTTTGATATAGGTGATGTTTGCTCCGTCTTATCAAATGCAGTTTTAGGTGCCTCTGTGCATATAGATTGCTACCCCTAAGTCCTGTTCTAGGGGAATTCTGGAACTGCCACTGACTTTGCTTCATCCCTGATAGCCTCAGTTCTCTTGCTTTTGCCCCCCATATCAATGTTTTTCTTCTTCACTCTTGAAATGACCTTCCCAAAGGAGGCTGCAGGCATTGCCCATGAGTGATTTGGGAGTATGGATGGAAGAAACTGCTTAAGCTGGGGATTGTGGGGGTAGGGGAGTTCCTCATAGATACTAAAGAGTACACACACACACACACACACACACACACACACACACACACACACACACACACACACACACACACACACACACACACACACACACACACACACACACACACACACACACACACACACACACACACACACACACACACACACACACACACACACACACACACACACACACACACACACACTCTCTTCCCTCAGCCCTATCCTGTCCTCCCTAGCCACCACCTCTGCTCCATCCTTGCCTGGAGACCTCAAAATATTATGGAAGACACTCTGGAAAGCATATGGGGTCAATGGGAGGTGGGGGAGATGGTGGGAGACGCCAGAGAACTCTGACTCTGACCTGGCTCTACACCAGCCTTAAGCTTTATCTTTCCTTAGCAGCCCTACGTATGTATGTATGTATGTATGTATATTTTATCAGCCCAATGTATGTATGTATATTTATTTTATCAGACCAACCCTCAAAGTATCAGTATCTTGAAGAAATAGGACATTGAGTGAGAGCATTTTGATAGGGCAAAATGGTCATGATGTGTAGTCCTGCCCCTGCTAGCTGGAAGGCAGGAGAGGGTCCCAGAGATGGGAGTTGGCTTGGAGCAGCCAGAGAAGGGCCTGGAAGTAAGTGCCCTGAGAGGGGTAGGCAGCTCTGCTCCTCAGTAGACAGTCTATGAGGCTCCAGATCCCCAGGCCTGGCTTTGAATAATATGTGGTTTTATTTGTTTATACTCTTGAAGATTTTCATACAAGCTGAATTCTTGGCTAAAAGATAGCTTGGGAACATAGGGGAAGTTCGTGGTGGTATGAGAAGCCAGTTCAAATTCTTACCTGTGACTTAACGTGCGTCCTCAGGAAGCTCATTCAGTCACTTGGGGCCTCAATTTCTTTATCTCCCAAATGGGGGAAATCTGGGAAGAGACACAAGAAAGTGATAGCATGGTTCACCACTGCAGAAGGGCAGCGGGCATGGGGCTGGGAGGGAGGCAGGCTACTGATACAGTTCTGAAGGCCTGACTGTACGCAGGCACTTTCCAAAGTCAACCACCAACTGGAAGTGGGCACCTGCCTGGTCCTTGTGTCAGAGCAGCAGGGCGTGTGAATGTGCACCTCGGCTGTCAGGAACTGCACAAGTTCTTAAGAGTCACGACTGGCGTTACTCCGGGCCGATGTAGGGACAGGGCAGCAGCCATCATCCCTCAGTTCTGCCAGGTCATCACAGTGGCCTGAGGTTCTTGGAAAACTGGCTGCCATGCTGGGAGGTCTTCCTGCCTCCAACCCCGAATGGGTGGATGGGTGGACCCCATCCAGCCCCTACCCCAACCAGTGAGGCTCCTCTTTCCCCTCGCAGTGCCACGGTGCTAGGCAGCCTGGATCCTCTGTGTGCCCAAATGACCCCAGATTTCCAAGGGCTGGTCAAGCATGTCCACCCTGCCAGGCAGGTTCTGATAAGCACATTCCATCCTTCGCAGGAAGCAAGAGGCGGTGGGGCCAGGCTGCTTGGTGTGAGCAGAAGGAGCAGAAACTGCAGGGGTGGCTGCCCTCTGACTGACCGCCGGTGGCGGGGGCGCGGGTTAGGGAGGTTTGTATAGAACATGTGAGAGCCTCCCCGAAGTTGTTTACTGGGTCACTAAAATAAAAACAATTCTCAAGCATCCTGTTGTTGATCCATGAGGAGGCTAATAGTACTAATAGTGATGATTTGCATCAATGAAATATGCCATTCCAATTATTTTTCTGGTAGTTGCATATGGATTTCATTCTAAGAAATGTTAGTTAAGTATCTGCTGTGTGATCAACATGGTGCTGAGGGGGAAAAGAGAACTGTATGATCTGGTTCCCAGCCTAGGATTTCTTTTTTTAAAAAAAAACCTTTTTATTTTGTATTGGGGTATAGCCAATTAACAGCTGTGATCGTTTCAGGTGAATAGCACAGCGACTCAGACATACATACACATGTCTCTATTCTCTCCCAAACTCCCCTCCCATCCAGGCTGCCACATAACAATGAGCAGAGTTAGAAGAGTTTCTTCATGAGACTTAGAACACAGTAAGTCCTGCCCGGCGACAGTGCAGGTCCCTGAATCCCAAGCCTCAGGTTCCCCATCTCTCAGATGGGAAGGTAATAACTCCACTGACTCCACTCACCATCCAGTGTTGTTGTGAAAGTCAAGTTAAATATGCATGAGAGTCTTTATAAACTGATAATGTGCTTTACAGTTTAGTTTTCAAAAATAATACAAGCTATTAAAGGCTAAGATAAATATCAGGAAGTGCCAAAATGCATGCACAGTTAGAAAGGAGAGTGATGGCTGTTGGCTTAGGTTTTAAGGGAGAGGCAACCTGGAGGAGATGGAGGTTGTGCGGGGCTCCTATACTGGGCGTGATCACATCGAGGGTTGGACTTCAAGTGAGAGAAGGGAAGCTAGGCTGAGCTGAATAAGATGGGAAAGCAAGAGCTGGGGTCCAGAGGCCAGCACGTACAGAGTTTGGGACTGGGAAGGCAGTGAAGAAACCTCCTGAGGAAGGTGGGTGAGATTTCAGGGGGCTTGGAAGGCTCAGCATAGGTTTGGTGTAACAACAAAGTCCTGAATGTTGGTGAGCAGGAGAGATGCAGCAGTGTCAATGTTTCATTCTCTTACCTGATCCCTCTGGTAATTCAAAGTATGCCTTGGCCAGAGCAGGATTAAGGGCCACCCTGGGCTCATGGACTGCTGCTGCTGCTAAGTTGCTTCAACTATGTCCGACTCTGTGTAACCCCATAGACGGCAGCCCACCAGGCTCTGCCGTCCCTGGGATTTTCCAGGCAAGAACACTGGAGTGGGTTGCCATTTCCTTCTCCAATGCATGAAAGTGAAAAGTGAAAGGGAAGTTGCTCAGTTGTGTCTGACTCTTAGCGACCCATGGACTGCAGTCTACCAGGCTCCTCCGTCCATGGAATTTTCCAGGCAAGAGTACTGGAGTGGGATGCCATTGCCTTCTCCAGGGCTCATGGGTAGTCTGACCTAACCAGCCAGGCTTGGTAATCACAAATATTACAATTAAAAAAAAAAACAAAACACTTTTATTAATAGCGTACTTTCTCCCTTAGACAAAATCCGATTATGAACTGAAATGAAATATCACCAAACCAATCAGAAAAAAACTGTGATTTATTTCCTGATCCCTTGGGAAGGGAGGCGGTAACCATGGTGCAATCACTTCTCCAGTCTTAAAACTGATGCCTGAATGGGTTTGAATTTATTTATGACTGGGGAAAGTACTAGCAACGACCCTGCACTTATAACTCATTTTAATTTTTTAACAGCTTCTCTTCTGCAAACATTTCTTCATTAAATCCACTGTAATGTGAGAAGGGAAGGGATTTCTTGCCCTATTTCACAGATGAATAAACTAAAGAACAGAAATGGGTGTTCAAAATTTGTTTAAAATTGCTAAGCTGGTCAGTGGCCAAGGGCAGACCAGGTTCTAGTTTTTCCATTTCCCAGCGTGATACTCTCCTTATTGTATTAACTCCCAAAAAGCTACAGGAGAGGAACCAACAATGGCAACCAGTCAGTCTTCCAGTTTATAAAACCCTCCATTTCTCAGACTCCCTGAGATATGTGGTCCTTCCTGCTTTGGGGCCTCGAGAGCTTCTTTATCTCAAATGCCCCCAACTCTCCCCCAATCCCACCTCAACCAGTACTCTGCAATCTCCTGGTCTCTATGCATTTAGTCTCAGCTAAAATAGCACCCCCTTGGGAAACCTTCCACGACCTCATTAGAGCCTCTGTCCTGTACCCCGACACTGTCTCTATACCGTCACCACAGCCTATGACCCACTTTAGAGTCACTGTTTATTTAATCATCTTGCTTCCTTTCTAGACAGAATGTACTCCCACCTGTTCTGTTCTTGGAAAAATATTTGATGGGACATGTTTGTTCTTGGAAAATATTTGCACCTGTTTTGTTCTTGGAAAATACTTGTTGAATTAGTGAATGACCATATTTATAGATGAGGAAACTGAGGTTCACTGCAATGAGTTGCCCAAGGTCTCACAGCCAATCATGGCAGATGTGGCAGCTCTTCTGCCCCTAAATATCCAGGGCTCATTCCACTATGCCACACTGGTTTATGGGTTCGTACCCAGCATTGTGGCCACACAGAAGATACTCAGGAAAAGAAAAAAAAATCTACCAATTGGAATTTCAGTATTCTGGGTTTGGAGAATTCATTCAGCCTGGGCTCAGAATGTGCTCAGATGCCAGATAGCCAGGGGGCATTCCAGACTGCAGGCACACTCTGCAGGCCTCTTTCCGTGACTGGATACTTTTGAATCTCCAGTGAGGCTGTCAGTGCCAAGAAACAGAAATGACAGCAGTGAGACCTGCCTTCCAAAGATCGCTGGCCTCAAATGGATATGGGCCTTTGCCTCACAGGGTGCCATATTGAATATTATAATTATATCACATGAGAGTGAGGCTATTGCCATGCTTTTGGAAAGCCCTGGTTGGCTGTGTTCCTGACACATTTTGCTGTCATGAATTGCTAACATTCCATTTGGTAATTCTCAGACGCCAAGTCAATTGAGTAGCGAGAGTGTGTGTTGCATTCAGTGTCTCGGTACCTCACTGGTATTACTGCAAAAAGTTCTTGTTTTTTTTCCTCAGAAAGAGGAACTCCTTTGGCTGGCTTTTTTCTTCCTTCCCTGAGCCTGGGTTGTTGACACAATTGAGTCCAAGGAGGCCAAGGAACTGCCCTTTCCCCTCTCTACAACACACAGTTCAATACAATGCACTTCCGTTGAGAACCTACTGTGCGCACAAGGAGCTTCTTTTCTGTAAGGCTCTCCCAGCTAATGCTGCCTAACAAGATGTGAAACTTGCTGCCAGCCACCTGGGTAAGGGATTCCAAACTAAAGACACAGACTGTGAATCAAGGGATTTATTTTTCGCTTGGGAAATGGATGAGCACAGGGGAACAGTGAAGCATGACTAGTTACATGTCCCAAGGGAAATGCAAGCAAATGGTTATGGGAGCAGCACGAAGGAAGCTGTTCATTCCAATGAGGGAATCTAGGCAAGGCTTCGAGGAGGGTGGGATTTGAAATGGCACCTGCCGGGAGAATGGGATGATTAAATGCAGTGAGGATGAGAATGAAGGGATTCCAGGCTGTTCAAGAAAGCACAGCTGGCTCAGAGAAAGAAGCCAATCAAGGTGGCCCAGGCACTGGGCCCAGATCTGGAGAGTTTGAATCTGCCATTGTTACCATGGCAACAAACAGCTCACTCTCCCAGCCAGCTGCTCTAATCCATGGTATTCCAGGCAACAGCTTGGCCCAAGGTGAGGGTTCCTAAAGGCTGTGGCCTGAGAAGAGATGCTACTGGGAGACTTGCTCTCCCTCCTCACCTCCTTCCTTATTCTGACTTGAATGTCCAAGGACAGAGCAGGAGTAACAAGATGATGCCCTGGGCCAAGGACCTACCCAGGGGTTGTTTTTCATGTTTAACCGTGAAAGCAGATTATTGCGTGAGAAAATCTGAGTGGCTAGTCAGTTTTCTGCCTCCTTCCCTCTCAACTCCAAACATGCTTTATTCCTTTGTATATTCTTAAATGTGTGATAATCCCGAATTCCAATCTGGGGCCATGAGGGTAACCAAAGCCAGTTCCAACTGGCCCAAGATCAAAGAGATTGCTCCAAATGGCAACCCACTCCATTATTCTTGCTGGGAAATCCCATGGAGCCTGTTGGGCTACAGTCCATGGGGTCGAAGAGTTGGACACGACTGAGCAATTAAACAACAACAACTCTTTCACACACACACACACACACACACACACAGACACTCAGTTAGCCTACCCATGTAATAGTACTATTAACATTTATCCCAAGGTTGGTGGAAACCAAATGAGTTTTTTGTGTAAGAAGGGCAACTCGAAATCACAGGCTGCAAGCTGGAAGCCTGTAAGGTAGATGTGATCAGTGAAAAGAGGTTGGTTGAGGCACAGCTTCCAGCGAGTCCTGTAGGGATTCCCACACTACCTGTGTTACTCTCTCAGGTGGACTAGCTTGGGTCAAAGGCTGCTTGCCCTCCTCCATTCACTAGCTGTCCAACCTAGGATAGTCTCTCTACCCCTCTGTCCCTCAGCTATAAAATAATAATCAGAATAGACCCTCTGCCATTGAATTGTTATGGAAATCAGATGAGTTGAATCATCTTTGTCATGTGGTTAAAGCAGCACCTGGCCCACATTCCATACATGTTAGTTTTATCTGTCAGGCCCCATGGGTGTTGAGCTTGTGACCCCTGCTGTAATCCAGCAGTGGGGAGTTCAAGGATGCAGTAGGGACCACAGTGATTGATGACTCCCATGTGTAGTATGGCAAGATGCCTTTGGGTGTCCCAGGCAGAGCCCACGAGGAAGGCTCTGGCCTATAAAACTAGAGCAAACTCTGACCTATGTGTACTGAACAGCCCTCAGCAGACAGGGTAAGAGAAAGGATAATTTAGTGACCTGGGGACTTTTTCTGGAATCACGGTTACAAAGAGATCATCACAATTGAACGTTTCTGTCCATCTCTCCTACCTACCTCCCTGACAATGCATGTAAGATACTGTGGGATACTTATGTAGTCTTCCTATTGTATACTTGTGGTACAGATGCTGTTCGTATCTGCTTTTCCACTTGATTGTAGACTATTTGAGAGCTTTCTCCTCTAGGAATCCCCCCATGCCTACTTCAGTGTTGGCAAATAGTAGATGCTTAATAAATGCTTGTCCATTGGTTAGTGAACCGACTGAGTGGTTATGGGATGGGAGAGTTGAGAGTGTCTGTGAGGGGCTGTGTGTTACCTCCTCCAGGTCAGGGTGCCCACAGTCATCCCTGGGAACCTGAGCCCTTATATCTCCACAAGCTTTGCAGTGGCCTCTGCATGGCCAGGTCCCAGGTGCTATAACAGGGTAGGGCTACAGCAGTGGAGGGGACCAGGACTGGGGCCTGTGCAGAACAAGAAGGCCTTGCTTTCACAGTTGGGGTTAGGTACCCAGAGTAGCAGCTTATGACTTAGGTAAGTTGGTCAGAGCCTGGAGAACCAGCCAAGCAGGGTGAAGCAGATGTTGGGGATGCCACGAGTGGCACAGTCCAGAGCCTGGGTGGTGGGCAAAGAAACGGTGGCACCTGCAAGCAGAGATCCCAGGACAGGCTCTAATTCCGGTGGCGGGGGTGGTGGGGAAGGCTGTTTCTTCCACCTCTAGATGAGGGGGCATGACTGCGGCTGGGCTGGGCAGCTTCCTAGGAATAGGCAGTAGGCCTCTGCAGGTGGGACCTGTGCCTGGTTTTGGTTTTTAAATTCCCCCACGGCCTCCAGGATAGTGTCCAGCAGACACAAAGACACTTAAGAAATGTGATGAGAAAAAAATGAAGCCAGAGGGACTTCCTGGTGGTCCAGTGGTTAAGAAATCTGCCTGCCAGTGCAGGGGACACAGGATCGATCCCTAGTCTGGGAAGATCTGGTCCAGGGCAACTAAGCCCATGCATCACAACTACTGAGCCCATGCCCTAGAGCCTATGAGCTGCAACTACTGAAGTCTGTGCACTTGGAGCCCAGGCTCCACAGCAAAAGAAGCCACAGCAATGAGAAGTTCACACACTGCAATGAAGAATAGCCTCTTCTCACCACCACAAGAGAAAGCCCGTACACCAACGAAGACCCAGCGCGACCCAGCATAAGTAAGGTGCAGCCAGAGCCAGGCTGGGACAGCTTCTGCCTTCTAAAGCAAGGCCAGCAGGGCTCTCTTTTTGTAGAGAGGAGCTGAATGTGAACCAGGGAAGGTAAGTGATGGCCGAATCTCACCGAAAACCCCTGGGAAAGAGGAGTGAGAATTATCCCCTGGGGAGAATCGAGATCTTTCCACCAGGCTGCTGCTTCTTGTCCCTGCAGGCCGAGGTGAACTGCCTCAGATATGGGATAGCCATGAGCTTGGAAGTCTTGATGCAACAACTCAACCCTGAGATGAAGTGGAGAACTTAGAGTTTCGGAAAAGTGGTTTAGCAGTTCATTCCGTGTCTGCTCCAGGACCCCAGGCACTTCTACAGACTCCTCACCTGGGCAAGGGGAGGTATCTTCACAGCCTCACCCCTCTCCCCACCCCGCTCCCTGCCTTCTCTTGTCTCCTCATGTTTTCAGACTGAGAGAACAAAGTTGTTCTAGGCCTTTCCTCATTTCCTTTCCCTCATACCTGGGCCACAGCTGCTTATTTACTTATTTATTTTTGGCTGTGCTGGGTCTTCGTTGCTGCTCAGCCTGTTCTCTAGTTGTGGCAAGTGGGGACCGCTCTCTGGTGGCGGTGTGTGGGCTTCTCACTGTGGTGGCTTCTCATGTCGTGGAGCACAGGCTCTAGAGCTCAGGCTAAGTAGTTGTGGTTCACAGGCTTAGTTGCCCTGCAGAATGTGGCATCTTTCCATACTGGGGATGGAAGCCGTGTCTTCTGCATGGGCAGGTGGATTCTTTACCACTGAGCCACCAGGGACGCCCCAGCTGTTTTAGGAAAGCAAAGGAGTTGAGTCTCAGGCATTGCAGTCCTGTAGCAGTATGACAGGGCCTGGAAGTTCCATCTGCAGAAGCACATGTGTTTATTCAGTTCAGTTCAGTTCAGTCGCTCAGTCGTGTCCGACTCTGCGACCCCATGAGTTGCAGCACGCCAGGCCTCCCTGTCCATCACCAACTCCTGGAGTTTACTCAGACTCATGCCCATCGAGTCAGTGATGCCATCCAGCCATCTTATCCTCTGTCGTCCCCTTCTCCTCCTGCCCCCATGCCCTCCCAGCATCAGGGTCTTTTCCAATGAGTCAACTCTTTGTATGAGGTGGCCAAAGTATTGGAGTTTCAGCTTCAGCATCAGTTTGTCCAATGAACACCCAGGACTGATCTCCTTTAGGATAGACATGTGTTTATTAACGTATGTTTAATGAGCAGCTACTGCATGCCAGACACTGGGCACAAGGAATGATGACCTGGTGGTGCCAAAGGAGGATGGGGGAGGGTCCAGCCTCACTAAGTGGCACAAAAGCTCATTTATTTATAAATGAAATAATAACAGGAACTTAGATTTTGTCTCCTCTGGTAAGTCTGTCACCTAAGAGCTGGGCTAAGTGTACTTCTTCACTATTGTCACACCTATAAAAGCACTGGTCACACTATTATAACTGCGTCTTTATCCATCTGCCAAAGTGGACCGTAACAGAACAGCTTCTGATTCATCATTGGTGGCAGTTGCAGTTTCTTTGTAGGAGAGGCTTATCAATAACACTCTGGAGCCAGAGGAAGAGAACTTAACTCTTGGTAGAGACTTCAGTTTTCCTCCTATGGCAGATAGGTATCATAGTTGAACTACGAGGGTTAAATGAGAGCAAGGGTATGACTTTCTTAATGCAATGCGTGGCACATCAACAGTCCTCCAGAAATACTGCTGGTGTTACCTATTGCCTACTACTTAACTGCACCAAGAAGGATTTGTAGTTTACCCAAATATTTTCTTTATTTATCATTTATTTATTTTTTGACTCTGCTGGGTTTTCACTGCTGCGTGTGGGCTTTCTCTAGTTGCAGAGAGTGGGGGCTACCCTCTAGCTGTGGTGCACAGGCTTCTCACTGCAGCAGTTTCTCCTGTTGCAGAGCACAGGCTCTGGGCATATGGGCTTCAGTACTTGTGGCACAGCGGCTCATTAGCTGTGGCTCATGGGCCCTAGAATGTACAGACCGCTACAGTTGTGTGTGTGGGCTCAGCAGTTGCAGTGCGTGGGCCCTAGAGCACAGGCTCAGGAGTTGTGGTGCACAGGCTTAGCTGCTCTGCGGCATGTGGGATCTTCCTGGACTTGGAATCGTACCTACGTCTCTTGCATTGGCAGGTGGATTCTTATTCACTGCACCACCAGGGAAGTCCCCCAAATATTTTCTATCTCAAGCATCCAAATAACTCCACATCTCTAGGACAACAAGAAGCAGAGTTTAGTATCTTTCCTTAAAGGATAAGCTCAAAGACAACAAATAAGGGACCAGGCGTGGGAAAGCATGTCACTTCATATGCCTCTTATCCTCAAGAAAGGAAGTGAACTTACATCTGCTGATTAAAATGTTGGAGAATACAGTTTGATGGTTCCTCAAAAAGTTACACATAGAGTTACCCTATGATCTAAAAATTCTACTCCTAGGTATCTACCCAGAACAATTGAAAATAGGTACTCAAACAAATCCTTGTACTTACATGTTCATAACAGCACTGTTCACAATAGCCAAAAGGTAGAAACAACCCAAGCATCTATCAACAGATGAACAGTTAAACAAATTATAGTAAATCACAGAATGAATAATTATTCAGCCACAAAAAGCACGAAACACCAGTAAAGGCTAAAACGTGAATGAACCTTGAAAGCATTAAGCTAAATGAAAGAAGCCAGATACAAAAGGGCATACATTTATAGGAAATATCAGAATAGATAAATCCATAAATGCAGATTGCCTGGAGCTGGGAAAAGGGAACAATAAGGGGTAACTGCTTAATGGATCTGGGGGTTTATTTTGCAATGATGAAAATATTTTAGAACTAGAGGTGGTGATACTATTTATACAACATTGTGAATGTACTATGGGCTTCCCTTGTGGCTCAGATGGTAAAGAATCCTCCAGCAATGCAGGAGACCCAGGTTCAATCCCTGGGTCAGGAAGATCCCCTGGAGAAGGAAATGGCAACCTACTCCAGTATTCTTGCCAGGAAAATTCCATGGACAGTGGAGCCTGCTGGGCTACAGTCCATGGGATCACAAGAGTCAGACACGACTGAGCAACTAAAACTTTCAATCAATCCCTTTTGTGAATGTACTAAATGCCACTGAATTGTTCACATTAAAATGATTAATTTTCTGTAATGTGAATTTCACTTCCATAAAAAATATGGGAGGAGATAATACAAAATTTCTTGAAAGCTGATAGATGATAAATGGAAAACAATGGTACAGTTTCCATTATTAAGTTTTAAGAAGTATAACATTGTTGATTTGATTATCTTTTTAGTGTGTATTTATTCATTCCCTCCAGTACCAAATACTGAATGACCACATACCTCAGTGGTTGAAGTATTCCTTCTTGAATGAATAATATTTATTTTTAAAACATCTGAAGACTTATTCCTGGAAAATGTCAGTCAGGAGCATCAGACCTTCTTCCCCATGTGTCACATGCCCTGTGACTGGGTCCCTTCCTCTTGTCCCAGACAGGGTGGGGGAAATGCAGTATTTCTATCTGAACATCTCAGATATTCTTTCCACACCTCGCTGTGGAAACCTGTGCCATCTATCCACTGAAAACACAGTAAAAATCAGCTCTTTCTTTAGAGGGGTCAATAATATCTCCATGCAAAACTACACGAACACAGTAGTTGGAAAGCAGTGAGTGTCCTAAGGCACCCGGTACATCATTGCTTTTCTCTTGAGCCAGAGAAGGCGTTGGGCCAAACATCCTGCAGGGAAGGGTCTGAGTTTCTCTTCTGGAAACCAGGAGCACTCTGAGCAAGCAGGTCATGTCTGGGTGGTGTGCTGCGTCTGTGTGCTCCCCTCTCCCTGGGAGGCCTCATTATGGGATAGGGTGGGTCACCCACGTAATGAGTCTGGAGGTTTTCATCTAGGCCATGGCCATCACTGCGCTGGCAACTGCCGCTGGGCAGACTGTGGGCCTTGGGCAGGAGATGTTTCAGGTCAGACTGGAAGGTGGAGTGAGGGAGGGGAGGGTGGGAGCCATCAGTCAGGAATCAGAAAGGAGCCTGACAGATGGGGTGCGTCTGCAGGGCTGGCCCTGACAGTGGCATGTTCTCTTCCAGCCCCACTGCTTCTCCCCAGCAGAACAGAAACAACCATGAAATGCTGGATGTGCTGGTAGAGCAGCCTGGTGGGGGTGGTGGGAGGGAGCAGCGGCTGTCACTTTTGTGTGCCTCAAAGTCTTAGCACCATGATTCAACCAATAGCTATGGAGAGCCTAGCATGGACACTGCAGACCTAAGTCACTGTGACCCCAGCGTTAGTTCCTGGGGGATTTTGGGCCAGTGTGCCTGAGAGGCTCCTGGGGCCCTGAGCTGCTGTGGAGTCTTTACAGCAGAGGGGCTTTTGAAAGCTGGTGCTTTGACCCTTTGGTGGAGTTGCAGAGGGACCTAGGATTAGAAATTTTGAAAAGACGCAGCCTCAGGATCTCAGAGGCTCCAGGCTCATGTGCAGCTTTCCTCTTTTCTTATTTAAGGTGGCCACAGTCACATCTCATTTAGGTTAAGACCCAGCATGTGCACTGCATGCCATTCTGCTCCCATGACGCTAAAGCTAATTGAATGTCCCAGTTTCCCCTGCCTATTTCTCCGCCCCCAAACCCTTGCCTCCACACCCATCTCTAAACCTATGTACCCCCAACTTTTGTCCTGAAAAGGACAATAGAAGACTAAAAGTATTAATATTATTATGTACAACTATCCATGTTGCTGAGGGCTTCCCTGGTGACTCAGCTGGTGAAAAATCTGCTGGTGCAATGTGGGAAACCTGAGTTCAATCCCTGGGTTGGGAAGATCCCCTGGAGAAGGGAAAGGCTCCCCACTCCAGTATTCTGGCCTGGAGAATTCCATGAACTGTATAGTCCACGTGGTCACAAAGAATTGGACACGACTGAGCGATTTTATATCCTTATTGCTATTAAATTTTCCCCCTCTCTCCTGCCAATTGTCTTTTCTACCTTGCCTGGAAAACTAAACGAAGTTGTGGATGGGCTTTCCTTAAGGTTATCCAGCTTGAAATCAGGGTCATATTTAAGACGAATAAAAGTCTGCTGAAAAACATCCCAAGAGGAACGAGTTACAGACAGTTGAGAGCAAGGCTTGCTCTTTGTTAAAAAGAGAGAGACGGTTGAGAGTCTGCAATGACTTACAAATCTTCAGGTCTGATCAAGAAACATGGCTGTGATTAGGTTTCCTTTCATTTCTTAGCAACAAATTCCATGGAGCAGTTTGCTTACAAGCGTGGGAGGAAGCCTCTTCCCAGGGCCAGGATTCGGGTCGGAACTGCCACAGTCCCTTGGGAGTTACCCTCAGAAAGGAATCCTGTGTTTGGGTGGAGTTTGTTTGGGAGCTCAGCTACGCTCGCCTGGTCTCCCACGCACATCCCCAGGTGGTGCTCTGTTCAGATGGCTCAGGCTGATGCGGGGGACATGTCAGAAACCTGAGCTGCTCGGTAGCCCTGGGCATTGTCTATCCAAAACTGTGCTGCAGATTTTCCTCCCAGTGCTTAGAGAGGGAGAAAGTCTGTCTGCCACTGTTGTGTCTCTTCTGTGCCTGTGATGAGTCTCATGAGTTCCTGTGATTCACTTACAGCCTTTCCACTGAACAGTGAGTTGACTATCATTTTGACGTGTAATGATGACCCAAAAATGAAATACCCATGTGTATTTCCAGACCCACTTGTCTGGAAATAGTCTTCATGACAAGTTTCATGAAACACTAATAAATAGGTTTTAGTAATTCAAAAAGACATATGTACCCCAATGTTTATTGGAGCACTATATATAATAGCCAGGACATGGAAGGAACCTAGATGTTCATCAACAGAGGAAGGGATAATGAAGCTGTTGTACATATATACAATGGAATATTACTCAGACATAAAAAGGAGTGAATGTGAGTCAGTTGAATTGAGGTGGATGAACTTAGAGTCTGTTATACAGAGTGAAGTAAGTCAGAAAGAAAAAAACAAATATCGTCTATTAAGGCATGTATATGGAATCTAGAAAAATGGTACTGATGGGCCTATTTACAGGGCAAGGATAGAGATACAGACGTAGAGAACAGACTTGTGGACACAGTGGGGGAAGGAGAGGGTGGGATGCATTGAGAGTAACACTGACATATATACACTACCATGTGTAAAACAGATCCAGGAAACTGCTATGTAACACAGGGAGCTCAACCTGGGACCTGTGTGAGGGATGGGGTGGGGTGGGTGGGACAGAGGCTCAAGAAGGAGGGGATATACACTTAGGGCTGATTTGCATTGTCGTATGGCAGAACCCAACACAACGTTGCAAAGCAGTTATCCTCTAATTTAAAAAAAAGGTTAAGAAAACAAAACAAAACAAACCCCCAGAAAACCAGATTTTAGTTCATTAAGGCAGCTAGTATTGTATCCCTTCTCAAGGGACTCTCTGGGAATTAAGAACAGTTTGAGGCTTGACACTGATGAAGCAGAAGGCTTGGGTGTGGCAGAGAGACTGCCATAGAGGAGTGTGTGTGTGTGTGTGTGTGTGTGTGTGTGTGCGCACGCGCGCTAGGTCGCTTCAGATGTCCAACTCTGTGAGACCCAGGCAAGAATGCTGGAGTGGGGTGCCATGCTCTCCTCCAGGGGGTCTTCCTGACCCAGGGATTAAACCCGCATCTCTTATGTCTAACCTGCATTGGCAGGTGGGTTTGTTACCACTAGCACCACCTGAGAAGTCCCTTAAAGGAGGGGCTGCTCCTGGTTACCCCCTGGGTTACCCCCCAGGGGCCACTGTGGGGAAGATGCAGCCTTTAAATACAGTCTTTCCACTTCTCCCCTCTGCCAGCCTCTCAGTGCCTGCCTGTGCCCCCGTGTGTGAGGCACAGAAGGTCCAGGTGGTAGAAACCCCAGGGAGTGTTCGCTGTTCGAGGACTTGGATATTGGTTCCCCCATTAACCAGCTGTTGACCCCAGCACACACTTCCCTCTCTGAGCCTTAGTTTGCTCATCTGTGAAGTGAGGGGGAGGGGCTGGCTCATCTCTAAAGTGTTTTTCCATTTGAAGTCTCTGAGTCTGTGGTTACTTCCTTTTCTTCATTCAACAACCAGCCCCTATCAGAAGTCTGTTTATTTGAAAGTTCTAATGTTGGCCTAAAACTTGAGCTTCACTAGGTTGGAATATGTTAGGCTTTTCTGGCTGGGAGACAGGAAAACCACAGAGACATCTAAGCCATTGAAAGATGCTCGGATTCAGGACTACTGCTGGTTCAACTAGCACACTGATGAGGATTACAGAAAAAAAAGTGTCCCCTTTGGGTGGCCTCAGCTGCAAATGGGGTTGGTCTGTGGCTTAGTAAGTGGAATCCTGGCTGCTTTATCCCTGTGAGCTCCCAGGAGCTCCTGGTCAGTATACAATCTGCATTCGCTTTAGGAGACCATTCACTTCTTTGATCTTTGATCACATTAAGTAAGGAGTAAAAAGCGAAGCAGATACCCGTCATTGCTCTGACGGAAGGAGACGTCTATAATTACAGCCTTCAAATATTATATGCAGTTAAAAAGCTGCACGTCTGGACCTACGATGCTGCCCAAATCCTACACTTACATAGCCCATCTGATTTGGTGACTTCAAGGGGAAAGATTAGTAATAATAATAAAACCCCCTTACATTTTTATAGAACTGTACAATTTATATAGCACATTAAATGTACTTTCTTTTTCAATTTGATTCTGATTCTAACCATTGCCCTGGTGAGACATAATTATCCCCATTTTAAATGTAAAGGAAATGAAGCTGAGAGATTCAAAGACTTGTGCAAGGGCAGCTAATAAGTGGTCAAGGCAAGAATTGAACCCATGTCTGTCTAGTTCCAAGTTCAAGGTGATTTTTTCTTCCCTACCAGGTCACATAAAATCCTGATCTGGGCATTGGCAGCCAGACCTAAAGGACCACTCTACAGAGGTTTAGAATTCATCTGAGGAAGTTGTCCTTCTTGTTTTAATGAAGGTAGGACTCTCCCACACAGATGCCATGCCTTGACTTGGGGTATGAGTTCTGGGGAGATCTGCAGATCTTACAATTCAACTAAAGTATTCACTTCTCATGTTGGGGAGTAATTCCTGGGGATTTGCTTATTGGTTAAATGCATCCTCACCACCTGTGTGTCGTTAACCCAGGGTTCTCACCAACATTTTAGGTATCATCCTGCAAGACAGCTGGGGGAAACCATGGGCGTCTCATGGGAGTCATATGGAAGTCAGTATGTGATATGAAAATAAGATCTGTAGGCCATTACTGACCAATCCAAGACCCTTCAGGGTCAAGCGATCTCATTGACAGTGTAATACAGTCCTCTTTAGTTTCCTTCAACACTGCTTTTCTGCACAGCATCTGAGATAGTCGCATTGGAGCAACCTCCACGTCTCCTTGGGTTCCAGACCTGTGTACCCACTACCTCTCATATATCTCCACCCAGTCATCTCCTGAGTACACCCAACTTAAATGTGTCTGAAGTGTTCATCGTTTTCTCCCAAACTCTGCTTCCTAAGTCCACTCCTCCTCCAGTTCATGTGGTTTTCATTACAAGCATCACAATGCATCTTCCCATCCCCAGCTCAACACCTTATAATCCTCCATTCCATTCATTCCTCCTAAGCCACATTCACTTGGTCTCCAGGTACCTCTGACTCTACTTCCTAAATTACCAAAAGTCCAAACCCCTTTTCTCAGTTCCCTCTGCTGTTCTCTTAGCTGAGGTCCTCCTTATCTCTGTTCCTTATCTCTCCAACCCGGCTTCCATCTGGCCATTAGTTCTCTCTCCAAACACAGATCTGACCATACTCTTTCCCTGTTTAAAAAATGAATTCCCACTGCCACAGGAAAGAGCTCATCATTCCTTGCATAGTAGTATAATCTGCATTACCTGCAGTTCCCCAGTTAGTATTCAGGGGACAGGGTGGAAAACATCCTTTCTCTATTCCACAGGTTTGTTGTTGTTTAGTCTCTAAGTCATGTCCAACTCTTCTGCGACCCCATGGACTATAGCCTGCCAGGCTCCTCTGTCCATGGGATTTCCCAGTTGAGAATACTGGGGTGGGTTGCCATTTCCTTCTCCAGGGGATCTTCCTGACTCAGGGAGTGAACCCCTGTCTCCCGCATTGGCAAGCGCATTCTTCACCACTGGGCTACCAGGGAGGGGCTTCCCGGGTGGCGCTAACGGTAAAGAACCCACCTAACAAGGAGACGTGAGAGATGCAGGTTCGATCTCTGGGTTAGGAAGATCCCCTGCAGTAGGAAATGGCAACCCACTCCAGGAGCCTGGTGGGCTACAGTCCATGGGGTTGTAAAGAGTCAAAGCAACTTAGCATGTACATACACACATGCATGAGCCACCAGGGAAGCCCATTCCATGGGTTAAATGTTAACAAAGTTTGAAGGCTGGAGAAACATTTGGCTTTCAATGCATTTTTTTCTTAAAATTATATCCGGACTGGGGATGGGGAGCCAGAATCTCAGATAAAATGAAAGACTTGATCAGATTTTTCAATACATCTGCCTCCCCAGCCTGGCACTGGGCAACAGGTAGACACATCAGGCCAGGAGGTTGACGGTGACATCCTTGCTGAATTCTCTAGGCGGAACTTGGAAACCATTTGTACCGAGGTTAGGAACAACCTAGCATCAGTGCCATCCTCAAGTCCTGCTCCATATAAATCAAGGCTCTTCCCTTACCCAGCGGGACTTCAGAATGAGGGTCCCTTCAGATTACCTTCAGGTTCTTATGCACTTGAATTGAGTGAATTAAATGCAACAGCTTTGGGAGAAAAGTGCTTCTCAGACGCTCAAGGGTAACACCCTTCCTCATTCAACAGAATTCTTGCAGCAAGTGGACTGCCAGTGTTCTCTGAGAAATTAAAGCCGTGCCTGTCTGCTTCGGTTTCCCTTTCGGTTGGGCAAGACTGGTGCTCCCACAAGCTAATGTCTATAGTTTATTTAACTCTATTACATAATGTATTCCTGTGAAGTTATTCAAAACACTAGGGAAACAGGTCTCATTGTGTCCTCCATTCTACCGTCACGTGGGGGGAGGGAAGTAGGAGTGGGACCCTTGAGAGAGGCAGAGAAGTTAGGCAGAAGTCTGGGTCACAGCAAATCCCCTGAGGCTCAGGAAATAGCAGAAAGGCTCCCATTCCAGCCCTGGCTCCAGGCCGTTTTTTCCTTGTGGCCAGTTTCTTAGACCCCTTTTGAAAATTCGGCTTGCCTAGAACAATTTAGAAACCTTGGAGCCTGGAATGCTTTTTGGAGGGTCTCAGGTCTTGACTTGTTCCTACAGCAAATTGAATGTCCCTCTGTCCCTTTCAAGCCGCTCCTGCCGGCAGCTGTTGTCAACTAGAGTCTGAGAACTCCACCCCAGACGCGGCTGGGAACCCATGTGGACTTAGCCCAGAAGCAGATGTAAGGCTGCTGAGAATCCTTGCAAAGCGGGGGGAACGCTGGAAGTGAGGGGCAAGAGGCTGTTTGGAAACGATCTTCAGATTTCACTGATCTCTGGGGTTGGACTCATCCTTCTAGAGGCAAGAGGGAGTGGGAAGTCCCCTTACCAACGGAAGGCACCTTAAAATGTATTTAAACACACACGCACACAGACAACCACACAAACTCTTGAGACTCACCTTTGAGTCCCACCGGAGGCCTTCCTGCAGGCGCGGTCGCCCGGGGATCCGCCGGGTGCCGCCCCAGCGAAGGCGGCCGAGGTGCCGGGTGTCTCCTCGGAAGCCCCTGCCGGTTCCGCGCGGTCCTGGCCCGGAGGGGCGGGTCAGCGGGGGCCGCCCTGCGCCGCGCGTACCTGCCGCCGGTGGCGAGAAAGGCGCCCTCTATGTCCCCTGCCCTCCCGCGGGCGCAGGCTTCGCATTTTTGAGGTTTCACTCCACTTCGTCGTCCTGCCCCTGATGTCAGAGGCTCGACTTCCTGAATCAGACTCGCTGCCCCTCGCGCGTCTTGGGCTCGGCCCACACTCTCCACCCCGGGCCCGGGCCCGCGGAGAACGGGGTGCCCTTGGCCTTGGGCGCACACGGGCCGGGACGCACCCTCCTGCCAGGGCTTCCCGCCGGCTACCCCGTCCCCGCCCCGCCCTTGCGTGTCGTGTCGGTGCCCCGCTGTCCCGGAACACGCCTCCTGCAGGACACAGCCGCTCCCCTGCCTGCCTGCGGAGCCAACCAGTCCCTCAGTGCTTTCAGGGACGCAACAAAGTTCCCAGAGACCTGAGACCTCTCCGGGAGGGAAAGTGGGCTTAAGTGAAAACAGCCCAGCCCTTCCTAATGGAGCAGCCTTCTTGGAGAGGCGGCGGGAGGTGTTGGAGAGGGAGCCCATGGGGGCAGACTGGGTGATGGTTCTCGTGCCTTCACTGGACAGAGGGCAGTGCAGGGCTCACCTGATCAGGGCTGTGTGTTTGGTGGGGCGCACGCAACACCATGGAGAAGGCTTTGCACTGTTCGCTGAAGGCGATGAGAAACAGTGTGTGCTCCTGTAGGAGCTGTCAGAAGCAGAGATGGAGGGGGAAATGCCTTCACAGAGGTTTCAGAGTTGCTTCCCCTCTCCTCAGTATTGCCCTCATCCACTCTTTATTTGGATCTAGTGGGTCAGGTGTCCAGCACCTGGGAAGCTAGAAAATGAAAGAGCTGCCCACCGCGTGGGAAGGACTCCAGACCCAAAGTTTCTGATGACTCAGGGCAGGGAGCTCAGTGTTTCCCAGGTGCTGTGTGTGTGGGAAGCCTGGCCCTGGAGTGTCCAAGGGTCCTTCCATGTCATGGACCTGAGCTGCTGCCCTCTTGACTCTTTCTGCCAGGTGCCCAAGTGCCGGGTGCTGAGCCGTGTCTTGCCCTCCACCTCCTGTGCTTGAGTGCCGGTGTCCTTTGTCCTCTGCGGGTGGGTGTTAAACATGACTAGTGCTGCCAGCTGTTTCCACGGAGGAATAAGAGATCTGTTTCTGTTAGCGCTGGAGAAACCAAATGGATCTGAGTTGGAAGACCAAAGAGAAAACCCAGTGCTCCCATCAGAAATGCCAAGGATCATTAAGCAAAGAGAGAGAAAGAAAAGTTTTCCTCCAGTGGAAGGAAATTAGATAAGACCTCCTTGCCAGAAACACAGGTGGAGAAAACTCAGTCTGGATTTGAACAAGAAGAGGGGGAAGGTGGATTCCAGAAGCAGGTGGGCTGACAGGTGGTCAGGTAGGGCCAGCAGAGATTGGACGATTGGGCTGGAGAGATTGCTTAGAAGGGTCAGGATGAGGAGCTTCTCTTAGCAGACGTGCTAACCAAGGTGGGAAACACTCACTCTGTAACCTCACTGAGCCTATAGCTGTCTACCTATGTATTAATAGATCTGGTTCCTCTGACACTCTTGAGCTGAAAGCCAGAGTCTAACAGGGCCCTGAGCAAGGAATGGGGTTGGGGCAGGGGTGGAGTGAGGTCTTGAGTACTGGCCTGAGGATTTAGGAATGGAGGTTTCCTTTCATGCTGAGGACATGGCAGTGTGCCAGGAGCTTGGCACATAACGTATCGCTCAGCCTTTCACAACATAGTTGTGAGATGTAGTATCATCCTCATTTTACAAATGAGAATCTGAGGTTCCGAGTAGCTCAGTAACTTCTACACAGTCAGATAACTCATAAGTGGTGGAACCCAGATTTGAGTCTGTTTCCAGTCCCTCCAGCCATCCTTTTACTACTATGTCATCAAGTAGAGGAGGAAAGCCCCTTCTGTGAAGGAATCCCACATGTAAGCAAGGGTCACATTCAGGCCTGGAATGAAGTCTATTGAGGAAGGAGTTCAGAAGATGCATTCCTGGAAAGTTGGAGCAATGTTACACATTTGTTCTGGCCTACATGACCATTTTTAGGGTTGCTTTTAGAAGAGAGGACAGAAAACAACTAAAGAGAAACTGAGGCAATTGACTTGAGCCTAGGGCTTTATGGTCATGGCTATCAATGATGGAAAGAAAATCCCAGGCCCTATCCATAGGAGGGCTTCTTAGGTGGCGCTAGTGGTAAAGAACCTACCTGTCAGTGCAGGAGACACTTTCCTGTCGGGAAGATCCCTTGGAGGAGGGCATGGCAACCCACTCCAGTGTTCTTGCCTGGAGAATCCCATGGACAGAGGAGTCTGGTGGGCTATGGCCCATAGGGTCGTGTAGAGTCGGTCATGACTGAAGCCACTTACAGGAATCTGTAAGTTGTATCTCTGTAATGTCTCAGTAAGTGAGACTGCTTTCTCTGCCATCTCTTCTGTGGCAGAGAAAGCAGTGGGCAAGAAAGCAGATTTGCTCACTGTATTTTGCAAGGCTTCCAAGTCTGTGGAGGGACTGGCATTATGAGGAAGATGCAATTATGGTAGAAGTGAAGGAGTGGGTGACTGACCAGGATGTTCTCACTCTGGGAGGATGACGCAGTCCTTACAAAACAGCAGGTTAGAGCACCACCTACTCCTTTATTCTCTTGGCAGTGAAATCCCAGGTCTGATGACCTCATGGATGGCCACAAGCCACCATGGTGCTGTTACATTTTGCTTAATCCTCATCATTTTTCATGTTTTTAGTAAAGATATTTGAGAGTGGTCAAGAGGTTAGTGGACTCTAAATGGAGTGGAACAGAGCCTTAACATCTAATTAAAAAAAAAAAAAGAAGCCAAACTAAGCTGATTTGTGAACTGAGACTGGAGATTTGAGTGACTACCCCCTGCTAACTCTAGCACCTGCTAAGCTCTGGTTTCACATCAGTATGTTGGGGACAAAAGTTGTTGCCTCTCTCTCAGAGGGTTGTGAAAATCAAGGCGGGAGGGCGGGAAAGGGGGTGGTATTTAGCATAGAACCATAGCCTTCTGTGAAGGCCAAGTCTGCCACACTTGCTTTTCTTTCTTGATGATGCCCTGGATCAGATGGTTGACTTGCACTATTGGCCTGAAACTACCCACGTTGTGCTGCCTGCAGACACTGTCCTGTCAGTTTGCAAACTCTATGAGTCCAGAAGCCATGTCAAATATACTGTGTTTGCACCCAGGATAGTGCTGCCCCCAAATGGGCCTGTCCTTCAGAAAAAGTGAAAGAAAGTGAAAGTGAAGTTGCGTAGTCATGTCCAATTGCGACACCATGGACTTTACAATCCATGGACTTCTTCAGGCCAGAATACTGGTGTGGGTAGTCTTTCTCTTTTCCAGGGGATCTTCCCCACCCAGGGATACGAACCCAGGTCTCCCACACTGCAGGCAGATTCTTTACCAACTAAGCCACAAGGGAAGTCCATTTTTCAGGGAAGGAAAATATTAAACTGAGGATATTATTTTACTGTCACCTTAACCTGGGCTATATTTGTGCCTGCGACTCTTGGGCAAGGATCTCAAAGCATACCCGGGCTACAGAAAGTACGGGATCAGAAACCTGGATTCCCTGAGGCACCCACTGGAAGTCAGAAGGGTGACTGACAAGGTGCAGGCTGTTGGGGGAAATGGTCAGCCTACAAATGGTGCGTGTTGGATGAACATAGACTTGTTCACCAGATCCTGAAACTCAGCAGCACTGTGGAACCACGAGGGAGGCAAGTTCAGGACAAGTCGGTGGAAATACTACACTATGCAGCAGGTCATGAATGTATGGGATGGATTATCTCCCAGAGGTGGTACAGGCTGGCAACATAAATGGATTCCAGAGGGGTTTGGAACAGACCCGTGAATGGCAGAGCCCTAGAGGAGTGCTGGAGGAAGCCGATATTGACTCCATGTGGTCAGGAATTCAGGGTGGCCCAGCAGGCCCTGAACATGGGGCCTTTGTGGACAGGAGCCCTGGCCTGGATTTGAGCCAATGGACATGCTCAGTTCTACAGTCTCCGTGGCCTTTGCCTCATGAAGGTAGCAAAAACTTATTCTTTTTACCTTAGCCAAGTATGTGCTGCAGATGCTGTCTTTTATTTTTAGTCTCATGCATGTTCAGTTTTAGCAGGTTATCCTAAAAACAGCGAGTTTTCCAGCTAAATTATAACCATTCTGAGAAAGTATTTCCTCGCCCCGCCTCCACCCACCCCTCACTCCAGCCCACCCCTTGTAGCCTTTTTTAAAATGCATTGCTTTTTCATTTTGGCTTTGGATTTCTAAGCAGATTTTGAGAGCCTGTTTTCATATCGGTTATTATATTTATCTCTTGCAATTAGATTTCCATTCCCTAAACTGTCTAATTCTGACATAAATTACTCTAATTATGAAAGCTCCTCTAAAAAGAGCAGTGACAATATACTTTTCTGGGGAGCGCTTTTCCATACAGCATCCAGAGTGTCTTCAATGCTGTAACTTGGATACCAGGGGGAAAAAAATATTACTTTTCTGACTGTAGCTCTAAACTTTGGCATTGGGGGAAGTTCAGGAAGCTCTTAAATGACCCCTCTGACAATCCCCATGTCTCCCCTCACACCTGTGTCCGTCTGCGCCATGTGCCCTGTGCTTTCTTGAGCTCTCCTGTAAGTTCTAGAGATAGAGCCCCTGTCTTCCAGCAGTGAGGCTGGCAAGCGGGTGGTGCTGGCGTGGAAGTCCATTTGTTTATACCTCTGGGGCATGCAGGGGCTCAGTTTTTATTTTCAGTTTCTGCCTCCCAGCCTCCCGGGTGGTGTCTTGAATGCTGTTTTCCCAGCGCCATCTCTGGAGTGTTCTTCCTCGGGATTCATCATTGGCCTAGTGCTCACATACACAAAGGGCCTTGGGATTCCACTTGTCTGGCAGCGTCTTAGGGTAGAAGGAGAGCCCCACAGAGATCTCATTTTGTCTCTCTCTCTGGCTCCCCGTGTCTCCTGCTCTCCTTTACTGGTCAATTTATTGAGTGAGTCCATCATGGGGGTTTCACGCAGCGTTTCCATGGCCGAGGTAAAGCATTTCTTGTCACTTTGTCAGAGAGATGCCTAGGAAACCCCAGCTCCCCGTTCCCAAGCATATTCATTTTGGAAGAAGTTTCTCTGAAGACTAGAATTGTTTATTCCTTTTGCCCCGAGGGCCTGCAAAGTAACTGTGCCTTTGAAATTTGCTTCCTTAACTCGTTCAGTGACTCAGAACAACATTGCTGCAAACAAACTTCCTTTCCCTGGGCTGGCTCTTATAACAGGTAAAAGGAAGGGCTGACAAAAACCATAAAATAATAATTTAGCCTTCATCTGCTAAGTTGCAGAAATACACTCACCCTCTCCTTCTGTTTTAACTGCCTTTGACTTACTGCTCCCTATGAGCCAGGCAACTGATGTATATTGCTTTTAAATTTTCAGTACTCTGAGGTACTGTTCTACCTATCTATAGTTAAGGAGGCTGAGGTTTGGAAAAGTTTTAATGTTGTCAGAGATCAGGTAAATGATGGAAGGCAGAAATTCCAAATAATAGAAACACATTTATTCAGCATTCATTAAGCATTCATTCTCTCCCAATACTGTGCAAAACCTGAGATATATAGAAATGAATGAGAGTCTAGTTTGGTGGAGCTTCCACTAGAGTCATGTTTCCACCTAGAAACTGCTCAATTCAGAGCTCTGCATCTACCCTCCTTAGTTCAACTGGACGGATTTGGGAAGAGAACCTGTCTCCTGGGACACAGTCAAATTAACTGCTTCTGGGATGATAAAGACAACAACAATAATACCTGAAGCTTGCACATAAATTTCAGTTTACAAAGACATTTCAAATGTATTATTTAATTTAACTCAGCGTTTGCTAGGAGGGCACAGTAGACGAGAGTCTGGGGCTTCAAGAGGCTGGTTGCCCACAATGGCTACACAACTGGGCCAGAACCAAGGTGTTCTGGCTCCTAGACCAGTGGTTTCTATCCTGTTGTCTGCAAGATGAATGATACCTTCATTCAGGAACATCTCTTGGTGGGGTTTAAACAAACAGGTATCTAAAAGTATCTAGAAGCAAAGCCTAAATGGATGAACTCAAACAGTATCTGAATATCAGCCTTAGAGGGAATTCCCGCACTTAAAAAAACATGGGCTACAAAAGTGCTTCTCATACTTTCCCACCAGAGTATTCCTCCAAGGGGAAATATTTTTGCTCTAGGAAGACATGACTGATGCTGAAGCTGAAGTGCTAATACTTTGGCTGCCTAATACAAAGAGCTGACTCATTGGAAGAGGCTCCAATGCTGGGAAAGATTAAGGCAAAAGAAGAGGGCAGCAGACGATAAGATGGTTGGATAGCATCACCAACTCTGTGGACGTGGATTTGAGCGAACTCTGGGAAATAGTGAAGGACAGAGAAGCCTGGAGTGATGCCGTCTTTGGAGCAGCAAAGAGTTGGACACAACAACAGGAAGACATTATTTAATATTTTTTGACTTATACACTTGACATACTTTTCCATGTTTCTCCAGGGTTGTGGGCACCCTAGTGTGAAAAGCATAGGGTCAGATGGCATTCAAAACTTATTTATTAGGGCTATGTTCTAACTATTCAAACTATGCTTTAACCAACTGCACTAATAAATACACCCAATGGAATTTCATCCATCCATCCATCCACTAGCAAATATTGATGGAGAATCTACAGTAACCTCTGCATTGTGCTAGGTAGACACCATGATACAGTCCTTAAGGAATTTACATCTAATGTAGAACTGACCCATGCTATAATTAACAGATAGTAGACAACTGCTTATGATAAAGTGCTCAATTTTATAATTTGGATTTAAAGGCAGTAATGGCTGGAGCAATCAAGGAAACCTTTATGATAGAGGTGGGTTGGCCAGAATCTAGGCAGTGCATAAGAATTTAAAGATGGAGAAAGAGTGAAAGGGAGCTGAATTGGGTACAACATGAAGGAATAAACATTGTAGAGCTTTTTTGTAAGTAACATTATTTATTTGATTATCCTTTCCTAATCTCTCTCTCTCTCTATCTCTGAAAACTAGGGAAAGATTCAAAAGTATGAAGGAGAAAAACAAAGTATCATCCATAAACATGGTGACCAAATATAACCAATATTACATTTTGATATAGACTCTCCCAGTCTTTTAGACAGAGATTAGAATATGTATATCAGTTGTTGGAGTCACTGCAGATTTTGAGCTATGAACTGACCACTCTCAAAGTTAATCTGGTGACCTTTTGTGATTTATTAGTGTGGAAAGGCTGGGAACCTTAACTTCAGCCTGGTAGGAGGCCTCTATGCACTCTAACTCCTACCTTTAAAACGAAGTAACTGGTTGTCTTGATCCTTGGAAACCTCTCCATTATTGGAGCAATTGGAGCAAAGGCTGGGTGACAACCTGGTAGGGATACTGTAGAAGGGATTGTTATAGCTGGTGCGAGGGTTCAGTAGCCCATATGATCTCTTCCAGCCCAAGATTCCAGTACTTACACTGTTAGCTGTTGAAATTCACAGTCAAATAGATTATGACACTGTCTTTTTTTCTTGTAATTTGGTTTGCTCAGTAATGTAATATCCCTGAGTTGGGTAAAATGATAAATGTTTCTTGGGAGGTAGAAACTGACTATTTTTGAGAAGGTGGGGTTAAGTTCTTTTATATTTTAGTCCTGCTATGTCCTCTTACCATCTTATTATTTGAGAGCCACGCTTTTATGGGAGGGGAGGGGTCTTCCCTGGTGGCTCAGTGGTGAAGAACTCGCTTGCCAACACAGGAGATGCAGGTTCAATCCCTGGGTTGGGAAGATCCACTGGAGAAGGAAATGGCAACCCACTCTGGTATTCTTTTATTTTTTTAATCAATTTAATTTAATTGGAGGCTAATTACTTTACAATATTGTGGTGGCTTTGCCATACATTGACATGAATCAGCCATGGGTATACATGTGTCCCACCATTATGAACCCCCCACCCACCTCCCTCCCCACCCCATTCCTCTGGGTTGTCCCAGAGCACCAGCTTTGGGTGCTCTGCTTCATGCATCGAATTTGCACTGGTCATCTATTTTACATATGGTAATATATATGTTTCAATACTATTCTCTCATATCATCCCACCCTCGCCTTCTCCCACATAGTCTAAAAGTCTGTTATTTACATCTGTGTCTCTTTTATTGCCACTCTGGTATTCTTGCCTGGGAAATCCCATGGACAGAAAGGAACCTGTTGGGCTACAGTCCATGGGGTTGCAAAAGAACTGGACACAATTTAATGACTAAACAACAACTTTCATGGGGGGTGTTTGAGGAGAAACTCTTCCATTTACCTAATCTCTAGTTGTCTGGGTGCTACCATCTTCTCTGAAAAGATCTTAACTCTCCAGGAATGAGGTAAAAGCCAGTCCTCTGTGTTCCTACTGTGTTCCTTGTAAGTACCCAAAGCATTGTATTCTTCCCTTGCTCAGTATGCTTTGGGGTCTGCAATTCTGTGTCCTCGCAAAGATTGTACATATAGTGGGGACCGTGCAGGCAAAGGGCCACAAGGGCTTCCCTGGTTGCTCAGCGGTGGAGAGTCCGCCTGCCAATGCAGGTGTGATCCCTAATCTGGGAGATCCTACATGCCACAGAGCAACTAAGCCCATGTGCCACAACTATTGAGCCTGTGCTCTAGAGCCGGGGGACCGCAGCTACTGAAGCCTGCACACTCTGGAGCCCATGCTCCACAACAAGAGAAACCACTGCAATGAGAAGCCCACACGCTGCAAGGACAGAGTTGCCTCTGCTCTTTGCAACTGAAGAAAAGTCCACCACAAAGACCCAGTGCAGCCAAGAAGAAATAAATAAAGTTACATATAAAAAAAGAAAAGGGCTATGACAAGAGGGGAAAAGAACATAATTCAAGATGCCATGGGCTCAGGGTGTGGCACGGCTAAAGAGGTACTTCTGAAGTCACAGGTGCATGCTTTTCCTAAAGCCACAGTGACTTTTATACGGAAAGATCCCTCCTGTCTGGTGGCTTGGAACTCCCTCCTCATAACACCCAATCCTGTGCTAGGCATACAGAGAAGGGGACCCACAGCTCCCTTTATTCCCCACCTTTAACATTAGCATTGTTCTTTCTCAAGCTCCCGATATTGCTGCTGTCAGTGAGGGCTGAGCAGGAGAAAACACTGCATGTTCCTTGGGAATTCTGGACCCCAGCGTGTTTAAACCTGGACAATGCTGGATCCAAGTTTCTGTGAGATTCACACAGGTTCCCACTAGAGTCTAAGTGAAGGGGAGGAAGGTCTCTTGTTTAGTCACTAAGTCGTGTCTGACTCTTTTGTGTCCCCATGGACTGCAGCCCGCCAGGCTCCTCTATCTGTGGGATTTTTCAGGCAAGAATATGGGAATGGGTTGCTCTTTCCTTCTCCAGGGGATCTTCCTGACCCAGGAATCAAACCCGCGTCTCCTGCATTGGCAGGAAGATTCTTTACCACTGAGCCACCTGGGAAACCCAGAAAGGTCTCATCTTGCTAGCTTATCTTCCACTCCTTTGATGAGATCACTCGGTGACATGGTTTTTAGTAGCTCTAAAAACCATGTAGGCAAAAGATCATTTATTTCTATATATGGCCCGGAGAGAGCCCAGTCAGGGGCTGGCTTCCTGGTTGTTGCTCTCCAGTTTTTCCAGACCTGCGGGCTCCACAGACTTCCAGGCTGGACGGGGGTTTCTTCGGCCTGTATGTAATTAGGTTCAGCAGTGGAAAATTTGGCTCCCAGCATGACTGTCCCTAGTTGTCCTCATTCCCCACCCCTACCCCCTCGCCTCTCCTCCCTCAGAATGCTGCAGCTAAAAAGCAAATAATGAAGTTCTCGCAGCTGCAGCCTAGCTAAAAATAGAAAGTTTGTTTATTTTCATGTTCATGAAGCCCTTTTCCTGCTGTTGCTGTTGTTCGGAGCCTAAATCCCAGGCAGGAATGGGAAGGCCTCTGTGTGCTGGTCACTGGCCAAGGGAATTCTGTCCTATGTTGGTGGCTCAGAGCCTGTCTGGGGTCAGAGGATGAAGTGATCTGTTTTCTTTTTCAAGCCTCTCTTTTCCTAACTGACACCTGCTGTCCAGAATTTGGGGTGTGGGTGTCTTGAATTTTTTTTTTGGATGATCTGCATGATTGTACTTCCCTTTCAGAGACCTCCTCCCTTTCTGTTATGATCTGCTCAGAGGAGGGTTATGGGCAGAGGAAAGGACACTGGGCTAAGAGGCAAGAAACCTGAATGTTCTTTCTTGCTCTGTGACCTTAAGCAAGTCACAGCTTCTCTGTGACTGACCCTTGATTTCCTCATCTGTAAAACAGGGTTAGTGATATGTGCCCAGAGATCAAGTGTAACAATGGATAGAAAATAACTTTGGAAAAGTAAAGATATCTGAGAATGGATTGTTTTTTACTTTCTAAATAAATGGGGGTTTTTCAAGTGTGCTGAAAGGATAGATATTCCTTGTGTTGAAGGACTTTTGAGTCCCCTCCCCCCAAAAGGAAGAGTGGAAGGGTGACAAGAGAATAGTACCTGGGGAGTTATATTTTGATCATATTTCCTAGGAGATCTGCAAAAAACAAACTCATGTTGAAATATCTGAGAGGTAATTTGACTAGAGGACTTTCCAGGTGGCTCAGTGGTAAAGAATCTGGCTGCCAATGCAGAAGACTTGGGTTTGATCCCTGGGTCAGGAAGATCCCCTGGAGAAGGAAATGGCAATGCACTTCGGTAATCTTGCCTGGAGCATCCCACGGACAGAGGAGACTGGTGGACTACAGTCCATGGGGTTGCAAAAGTTCGGACACAACTTAGTGACTAAACAACAACAACAACAGTTGACTAGAAGAAAGGATTCTGAATTAGGGTTTGGGAAATTGAGGGAGGGGATTCTTCAGTGTTCTGTTAACTTGCTGTGGGCCTCGGGGCAGTGTTTATTCTGTCATATATCTTATCTCCCTTCTCTGGTGGTAGAATTATTGTTAGTTATTAGTAGTTGACCTTCCCACCTGGAAGGGATCTCCACGTGCTCAGACCTCTAGATACCTTGGTTCATACCACACATGTAGGATTTGTAACATGTCCAGCTTGTAACATGCCCAGGGCTTGTAAGAGTCCAGCATCCTGGACTGTCATCATTGACACTTTCCCGTCTCAGATCTTAACACTTGAGGCTGAGCTATGTTGGATAAGCCTTTGCCTCCCTTGGGGCCACTCTGACTGTTGTGTTTGCTTGTTTTCTGTGGAGAAGCCTGGCATGCTCAGCACTCGCCCTGGGGCCTGGGTCACATCAGTTCCCTGTATCCTACAGGCTTCTTTTTGTAAGCAACAAAGCAATAGCTTTGGCTGACTGAACCAGAAAAGGAATTTATTTATATTAAATTTTAATTAATTAAGCTTTACAATTAAATTTTAATGAAAAAATAAGGTGTCTGCGACTTATATCAAAGGTCAAAGGGTTAGTTGTTCAGTCATGTTCAACTTTTTGTGACCCCATGGACTGTAGCCCCCCAGGCCCTCTGTCCATGGGATTTCCCAGGCAAGAATACTGGAGTAGGTTGCCATTCCCGTCTCCAGGAGATCTTCCTGACCCAGGGATCAAACCCAGGTCTCCCACATTGCAGGGGAACTCTTTACCACTGAGCCACCAGGAAGCCCTCACTTTAAAAAAATCTCTCACTGAACTTAGCATTTCCCTCAGTTATAGACAACAAATCAGATATCTGTGAGTTTATCACCCTTAGAAGTCATAGGTATATTCAAGTCACATTTCTGTTTTTGCAGGCATTCCAGAATACTGTTTATGCTCATATTACTTCTGGGCAACAGCAGTTATTAGACTTACCATTAGATTTATTTAATGTACTAATGAAATTCACACTTATTATGCTATCATTTATTTGTTTTACAAAAAAATATTTAAACTATATTTTAATATAAGCTGGCTTCCCATGCATTCCATTGTGTACATTTCAAAATATTCTTTATATACCTCATAGTCTTCATCAGACATCCAAAGGGCTCCATGGCACACAGAAGTCCTAAGCTTATTAGCCAGCTCACGGCAGGCTCAGCTACATAATTTGTAGGATCCAGCGCAAAATGAAAATGTGAGTCCTCTTGGTGAAAAATTTGAAGGATTAGAAGTTGGGAAGCTGACCATTTAACTAAACCCAGGGTCAGTAAGCTGAGCCTGGGGCCCTGTGTGACTATAGGTTGCTGACCTGTGAAGTAGGCTCTGGTTCACAGAATTTCTAGAAAGTTCAGAGGGCCAGACCCTGGGGCTCCTTGGCCAGGGAAACAGCCCAATTGTGTTGAAGAACTGGTCTGGTGAAGACCCATGGCGGCTTCTGCTCAGCCTAGATACTGCCGCTTGTCCCCTGCCACACCAACAGTGAGTGCTGGAACTGTCCTGGGTTCGCTGCCACTGCTACGTTGGTAAGCTGGATGAGCTGTCCCCACACCAGATGGATTCTGTGTGATCCCTGCTCTCTCATATGACTAGTTTCCAATTTGAAGTCTGGACTGGGTTCATTTGGTAGAGTCTTGTTCAAGGCTAGCCCTTCTGTTGCATAGGAGGCCAATCAGCAAACTGTCATTGCCTGCTCCATAGAGGGGAGAAGAGTTCTGCCTCACAGGGAGAGGGACGCCCCCAACGAAGGGGATTCAGATACCGAGTGGCCAAAAAGCATGAGAATTGTCCTTGATGGTACCCACACACCCGATGGGTACCTTGACCACTTCTTTTTAAAAAATATTTATTCGTTTATTTGGCTGCCTCCAGCCTTAGTTGTGAGGGCTTCCTGGTGGCTCAGTGGTAAACAGTCTGCCTGCCATGTGGGAGACCTGGGTTTGATCCCTGGGTTGGGAAGATCCCCTGGAGAAGGGAAAGGCTACCCACTCCAGTATTTTTGCCTGGGAAATCCCATGGACAGAGGAGCCTGGCGGGCTACCATCCATGGGTTGCAAACAGTTGGACATGAAAAGAGGGGACTTAGTTGTGGTGCATGAGATCTTCATGTATCATGTGTTATCTTTGTTGCAGCGTGCAGACTCTGTTTGTGGGTCCCAGAGTGTTCTGGCGCAGTACTTGCCCCACACGGGCTTAGTTGCTCCATGACATGTGGGATCCTAGTTCTCCAACCAGGGTTCAAACCCATGATCCTTGCATTGGGAGGCAGATTCTTAATCACTGGACCACCAGGAAAGTCCCTTGACCTCCGCTGAAGAAAGCTGATGGGCTGGCAGAACATGTGGTTACCTTTAGGTAGATGAGGCTGCTGGGGAGAGAAGACATCCTAAAACATTTTCAGTTTCTGGGACTTTTGGATGTTTTCTAGGATTAGTAAGGCAGAATATTTGGAATAGAGATTACTCAAGAAAATTCACAACCTATGGACATAGGATGTTAAAACTTGGGACTTTCACCACGTAATCTCTATCTGTAAGACCAGACAATACCAGGAAGAACAGATGGGCTCTACACTGTCACACAATGACAAAGTCTAGTTAATTTGAGTTTCCTTGAAGCAAAAGACTGAGTCAGTGCAGACATATTAAAAGTTGGGCCGAGCTAAGGGCAGCAAAGGTTGTTCTAGAAATGACCCACCTTGTGGCCTGCACGGTGCCACTCTTTGGGGCAAGGCTGAGCCCCCCAGTCTTAGCTCATGACTCATTTATTCCCTTCTCACTCTTACTGAAAAAGTAAATTAGTTAAGAAAGTGGTAGGTTGTTCTGTCTCTGTATCCCCCCGGAGTGATGGGTGGGCTGTTCTTTACAAAGTAGTGCAAGGACAGAGCTGCCTCCAGAGAGTTTTAACAGGAGCCCAGCAGAGTACAAGTGCTTGTAGAGGTGGGGCTGAGAGACCTCAGCTCACTGTCCAGGTGCCAAGCCATCCAGCAGGCTCCCCGAGAACACGGGGAGCCCTCCTACCAAGATATAGGAGCCATCCTTCACCCCTAGAGACCGACAGGAGTTGCCAGTGGGGAGGCCCTGAGAAGGTGCAAAGGAAAATGCCACTCCCCGCAGCTCCTGATATGTGCAGAGTGCTCTACATCCTTTGTGTGCTGAATTCCCCATGGGGATGCTTGAAAGAGAGGTCATGATCTCCATTTGACAGACTGGAGAGCCCACATTTGGAGCTCCCATTTCCCCCTGCCTTCTAATATGTTACCTGGAGGAGACACAGAGTTGGCCACCATCTTTTGGTTAATCTCTAGTAAAAGACTGGGGATTTTTGTCCTTTTAATATGCTTTTCACTGGGGAGAGGGAATAGTAATACCCGTATCTCTCAGTCACCAAAGTTTCTTTGGGAAAGAAATCTTGACTTCCTATTTTTACTAATTCAAAAATAACTTTTTGAATGAATTCTGGAATAGTTTTAGATTTGTAGGCAAGTTACAAAAAAAAAATAGAGAGATCTTATATATCTTTCATTCAGTTTTCCCTAGTGCTGGAATCTAATGTAACTGTGGTACACTTAGAAATTAGCATTAGCATGGTATTGGGTTAGCCAAAAAGTTCATTCAAGTTTTTTTTGCAACAGCTTTTGGAAAAACTTAAAGAAACTTTTTGGCAACTCAGTATTAATAATTGAACTATAGACTCTTTGAATTTCACCAGTACATCCACTAATGTCCCCCCCCCCCCCGCCACCCCATTTTTTTCTGTTTTTGGATCCAATTTAGGATACCACATTGATTTTGGGAAACCTTGAATTTTAACAGAACTTTCAGATTGCCAGTAGAGTGTTTGACATAGGGTGAAAAATGGTTTTATTTGTATTTTCCCTCATTTTTCAAAATTCAAAAGGGCCTTGAACATTAAGTGCTCTTTAAAGTGCTTCAACAAACTCTTGGCTGCTTCTCTGAGATGTTAATACCAGACAAGCAGAAGTGGTTTCAGGATTTTGGTTTAAAGATGCTCCAAAAATGCAAAATATTGGAGTCTTTGGAAATTTGGGATATCTAAGTCTGTTTCTTTCCCCCAAGTTCTAAGTACTAAAAAATAGGATAACTTTTCACACAGACCTCTACCTCACATCTTCCTGTGGAGTCATATGAATTGGGCTTCCGAGCCCTGCTTTGTGTGGAGGGCAAAAGAGAACAAAAGTAGATGAGGGTACTGTGTGAACTCGATTATGCAGTTGGTTTCCCTGGGTTACTCCATCCATTGTTCATAGTGTCAGGCTTATGCCGGCAACATTCCAAGTCATGGAGTGTAGTATTATATTTGTCTGGGCTTCAGCTTATCGATTGGGCATCCTTGCTAATATAGTTTGTTTTCTCCTGAAATGGAACTAAAAGTGGAATTATAGTTAGGCACTCTTGACTCTATGACAGGATGCAATCTGCTGGTCCAGTCTCTTATTGCTTTTGGAAATCTGTGAGATTTCAGGAGCTAGGCAATGGGTGTGTATGTATTTGTGGGTTCCTTGTCACGGTTTTGTGGAACTGAGATCTCACAGAATATGTTGGATATCAGAGTTATTTATGAGGCTTCATGGGATAGACATAGTATAATCGTAAAGGCTTAATGGATAATTTAGCTCCCTATTCCCAGTCTTTATCCGCTGTTATATAAAGATGTGGGTATATTATTGTTGTTGTTATTCAGTCGCTCAGTTGTGTCCAACTCTTTGAGACCCCATGGACTGCAGCGCACCAGGCTTCCCTGTCCATCACAATCTCCTGGAGCTAGCTCAAATTCATGTCCATTGAATTGGTGATGCCATCCATCCATCTCGTCCTCTGTCATCCCTTTCTCCTCATGCCCTCAATCTTTCCCAGCATCAGAGTCTTTTCCAGTGAGTCAGTTCTTCACATCAGGTGGCCAAAGTATTGGAGCTTCAGTTTCAGCGTCAGTCCTTCTAATGAATATTCAGGATTGATTTCTGTTAGGATTGACTGGTTTGATCTCTTTGCAGTCCAAGGGACTCTCAAGCGTCTTCTCCAACACCATAGTTCAAAAGCATCAGTTCTTCAGCACTCAGCCTCCTTTATGGTCCAACTCTCACATCCATACATGACTACTGGAAAAACCATAGCTTTGACCAGACGGACCTTTGTTGGCAAAGTAATGTCTCTGCTTTTGAATATGCTGTCTAGGTTGGTCATAGCTTTTCTTCCAAGAAGCAAGCATCTTTTAATTTCATGGCTACAGTCACCATTTGCAGTGATTTTTGGAGCCCATGAAAATAAAGTCCATCACTGTTTCCATTGTTTACCCATTTATTTGCCATGAAGCGATGGGACCAGATGCCATGATCTTCATTTTTTTTTTTAATTAATTAATTTATTTTTTTCAGTGGGTTTTGTCATACATTGACATGAATCAGCAATAGATTTACACGTATTCCCCATCCCGATCCCCCCTCCCCCCTCCCTCTCCACCCGATTCCTCTGGGTCTTCCCAGTGCACCAGGCTCGAGCACTTGTCTCATGCATCCCACCTGGGCTGGTGACCTGTTTCACCATAGATAATATACATGCTGTTCTTTCGCAACATCCCACCCTCACCTTCTCCCACAGAGTTCAAAAGTCTGTTCTGTACTTCTGTGTCTCTTTTTCTGTTTTGCATATAGGGTTGTCGTTACCATCTTTCTAAATTCCATATATATGTGTTAGTATGCTGTAATGTTCATTATACAGAATGAAGTAAGCCAGAAAGATAAAGAACATTACAGCATACTAACACATATATATGGAATATAGAAAGATGGTAACGACAACCCTATATGCAAAACAGATCTTCATTTTTTGAATGTTGATTTTTAAGCCAGCTTTTTCACTCTCCTTTTTCACTTTCATCAAGAGGCTCTTTAGTTCCTCTTCACTTTCTGCCATAAGGGTGGTGTCATCTGCATATCTGAGGTTATTGATATTTCTCCCAGCAATGTTGCTTCTATCTTGTGTTTCATCCAGCCTGGCATTTTATGTGATGTACTCTGTATAAGTTAAATAAGCAGGGTGACAATATACAGCCTTGACATACTCCTTTTCCAATTTGGAACCAGTCTGTTGTTCCATGTCTGGTTCTAACTGTTGCTTCTTGACCTGCATACAAGTTTGGCAGGAGGCAGGTGAGGTGTCTGGTATTCCCATCTCTTGAAGAGTTTTCCACAATTTGTTGTGATCTGCACAGTCAAAGGCTTTAGCATAGTCAATGAAGCAGAAGTAAATGTTTTCTGGAACTCTCTTGCTTTTTCTATGATCCAACGGATGTTGGTAATTTGATCCTGGTTCCTCTGCCTTTTCTAAAACCAGCTTGAACATCAGGAAGTTCTCGGTTCATGTACTGTTGAAGCCTGGCTTGGAGAATTTTGAGCATTACTTTGCTAGCATGTAAGATGAGTACAACTGTGCGGTAGTTTGAACATTCTTTGGGACTGGAATGAAAACTGACCTCTTCCGGTCCATGGCCATTGCTGAGTTTTCCATATTTGCTGGTATATTGAGTGCAATACTTTCACAGCATCATCTTTTAGGATTTGAAATAGCTCAGCTGGAATTCCATCACCTCCACTAGCTTTCTTCATAGTGATGCTTCCTAAAGCCTACTTGACTTCACACTCTGGGATGTCTGGCTCTAGGTGAGTGATCACACCATCGTGGTTATCTGGGACAGTAGATCTTTTTTGTATAGTTCTGTGTCTTCTTGCCACCTCTTCTTAATATCTTCTGCTTCTATTAGGTCCATACCAGTTTTGTCCTTTATTGTGCCCATCTTTGCATGAAATGTTCCGTTGGTATCTCTAATCTTCTTGAAGAGATCTCTAGTCTTTTGCATAATTCTAAGTGCTTAATTGATCATTTAGCTCCCTATTCTCAGTCTTTATCCATTATTTTATAAAGATGTGGGTATATTACCATCCATATAGCTCTAGGGCTTCTCAGGTGGCTCAGTGGTAAAGAATCCCACTGCCAATGCAGGAGCTGCAGGAGACATGGGTTAGACTCCTACATGGGGATGATCCCCTGGAGAAGGAAATAGCAACCCGCTCTAGTATTCTTGTAGTGGCTCAGAAGGTAAAGAATTTGCCTGCAATGTGGGAGACCCGGGTTTGACCCTGGGTTGGGAAGATCCCCTGGAAAAGGGAATGGCAATCCACTCTGGTATTCTTGGCTGGAGAATCCCTGGACAGAGGAGGCTGCCTGGATACAGTGCATAGGGTCACAAAGAGTCAGACATGACTGAACGACTTTCACTTTCACTTTCCAGTTGTCTTGCCTGGAGAATTCCAAGGACAGAGGAGCCTGGTGGTCTACAGTTCATGGGGTTGCAAAGAGTCGGATGCAACTGAGTGACTGAGTGTGCACGCATGAATGCACATATGACTCTGTCCATTTCCCCTTATGGCCCACCTAACTCTTAGGGCTTTACTTTGAGAATAGTCATAATTGCTAATATTTGTTGAGCATTTACTATGTGTTAGGCAGTCTGCCATACTCATTGCATATTTCTGTTTTGTGTAATTTCCCACAATTCTCTGTGTAAAGTACCATTGTTAAGTTTACATTTTGGATGAGGAAAATTCAGTTCAGAAACTTAATTTCATCCAAGGCCACATGGCTAGGAAGTAGTGAACCCAGGACACAGATCTGTCTAACTCCAAATCCAATGTTCTCATAACCACCTTGCCACACTGGGCCAGGAGATGTAGATAGCTGGTAAATACACAGACACTTTTCCAGGCAGTGACTCCCTCCCTACTCCCTGTTTAAGCAAAGAAGATTATTCAAGTTCCAGAAATCAATCATCTACATCACTTATTGAATTTTTCCTACTTGTAGAATTCTGTGCTTGATACAATGGGCATGGAGAGGTGAAAGAAAATTAACAGAGCACTAGAGTATGAACAGTCTAGAAGACCTGAATTTTCACCCCAGCACTATCACTGAGCATGTCTTGGCTACACTGTTAAACTTCTTTGGGCAGCAAATAATTTCTTTGTAAAGTGAGCAGGTGGGATCAAATGAACTCAGAGGTCTCTCCCAGTTCTCTGTCCCTCATATTTGCACCAGACATGACACATAGAATAAATGCCAGATGCCATCTCTGGTCTCAAGGATCATGAGACAGAAACCTTTAAAAACATGAAACAATTAGAGGACAGTGGAGATGGAAATTGTCTACCTTGGGCTATAAGTAATCCACTGGACATGCACTTACTTGAATCTCTATGACTCAGCAGTTTTAGGAATAAAAGACATAGGTCGTAATTTGTGCCCTTAATAAGTGCACAAATTAGTTGGGAAACAGGACATGAGTACCTAGAGCAATGACTAATACAAGAAATTAGGTAATTAAGTGCTAAATAGTGATGTGCAGTCATCATATGATGGTGGTTAAATGATAACCCACATTTACTGAGTTCTTAGGTGAGTGTGCAAGAATTAAGGTATACCTCCTAAAAGTCCCTCAGTAGTCAAGATAAATAGTTATTTAATGCAATATTTTAAAAAATAAAAAATATGAGAAATTAATGCCCAACACAAAATATTAAGATTTTAAAAAAGACAGGCTTGGTAGTGCTGATTTTTCCTTTTGCCTCAGGCTCAAGTACAGCTGGAGCTTCCCCGATGGCTCAGAGGGTAAAGAATCCACCGGCAATGCAGGAGACACAGGAGACATGGGTTTGATCCCTGAGTCAGGAAGATGCCCTGGAAGAAGAAATGACAACCAACTCCAATATTCTTTCCTGAAAAATCCTGTGGACAGAAAGCCTGGCGGGCTATCGTCCAAAGAGTCAGACATGACTGAGTGACTAAGCACAGAAGTAGAACTCAACACAGCACTGTAAACTAGTGACTACTTATTGCTTTCTGTTCCTTGTCTTATTTAATGCTCACCATGATCTTTATGATTAGATTCTGCTGTTAGCATCATTTTAGGGATGAGGAAGCTGAGGCTTGGAGAAGTGGTAAAGGGCAGGGATGGAACTTGAACCCAGGTCTCTGGCTTTATAATTCAGGCTTTGAAACACTGCCTTATGTGCTCTTATAAATATGCAGACAGAGCTCACTGCCCTAGTAGAAGGCCGTACCCAGTATTGCTGAGCTGAGGGGTAGGCTCTTCCTGGGGCAACTCTGTGGTCCTCCTGGCAGGGTGCCCAGTGCAGCTGCATTTCTCACACCTGTTGCCTACTGGCTGCTGGCACCCTTGGGTGCCTCCTCTTTCTCTACCTACTTTGAGGGTTCCTTGAGGCTGGAAAGCCCTTTGGAAGGTGGCACTCCACTTAATTTTGTCCAGAAGTAGGAAATCCAGAGTGAAGTCCATCCAAAGTGTGCTTTCTGCCTGATCCCACCAAAGAAAAGTTTCTCTAGTGTTTAGCAAGATCTCAGCAAAGGAAGCCATGCTGAACTCAGAACCTATATCAGAAGTGTTTGTCTTCTCAGGCCTCATCTGCAGCACCCAGCTCTGTTTCCGGGCAGGAAATGAAACCACAGAGGACAAGGCAAATATTGATTTTCAAGTCACTGCTCTAGGGATAGCAATCATTTTCTTACTGATTTACTTCTAGTGCACATTTGCCCAAAACGGGGGACAAAAACACTGATCAGATGGTCCCATGGGGCATTTCATATGAACTGTGCTGTTTGGGTCAAGGATTCACCTGCGTGCCTTTGGGACTAGGGGTTAGACTTCTGCTGTCCAAGGCAAATGGTTATTAGTATAGATAGTGGCTTGGGATAACTGGATGCAATAAAAAGAGAAGTCAGAATTGTGAACTGTCAGAATGGGACTTTGGAGGTTATTCGGTCCAGACCTTCATTTTGCAAGGGAGGGGTTAGAAGCTTAAAGAAATTATGTGACCTTTGGAAATGTGACATAACCCTTCTATAGCAGACCTGGGACACAAAATTGGGTTGATAACATTTTGAAGTGACAATTTTAATGCAAGCATAGAGCTATTTTGATGGTGCCTAAAAGCACTATTTTTAACAGTACAAGGGATGCTTTGTCCTCCCCTTATCTCAGGTTCAGTAGGAAAACATACTGAGATCACTTAGTGATGCCTGCTGTGGACATAGCAGTTCTTTCTGTAGCCTAAATAAGATGATCTGTAATGGCTCAAAACCCTAGGGTGCCGAGAGTCTCTCCACAAATTGGCATATCTTGTCTTAAATTTTTTTTTTTCTTGATGGCAAACTTTTTATTTTTATGTTGCAAAATAACCTAAGGCTTAGCTTTCACAATGTACAGGACTGATTCATGTACTTTTCACAGTTTTAGCTTATTTTTGACAATTCGAGAATGTTGATTTCTCCAGGATGTTGGGTTATTTTGTTGGACCATTGAGATGCTCACACTGGGAAGCTGTGTCCCTCAATCCTTCAGTCTCTCTTCCTTTGCATCCCTCCAGGATCTTCATCACTGTGAGTGGCCTGTCTTATAAATTCAGCAACCTATGAGAAGTAAGGCATAGGTGACTGAGGGCCATTTAACAACCTCCACGTGTTTAGTTTAAAAATATTAGGCAGGCTGATGAATTCATGGCATAGGGAGTGTAAGTTCATGGTGCATGCATCAACAAAATTGGAATAATTATTTGCTGCCAATTTCACAAGGATAGGAAGATATATATATACTATGCATGTGAGATAGTATGTATATGTACATTATGTATGACTTTTATGTCCCAGTTCTCAGGGAACTGATTGCAATTCCCTGAGTTCACTTGCATCTTTAGTCTTTGGACCTTCATCCAGGGGTTTCCCTGCTTGGCTTGCCTTTACCATCAGTTGGCATGAAAAGTATATTATCTTTTAAGGTCTAGCTCAGTTGTCTGAGAAATAGTTCCTTAATCCTGCAGGTTATATGGACCACTGCTTTCTTTGTGCCTCTGTGTGTCCTTGTACATACCCCGAGTATAGCCAGTCACTCTCCACTCATAATTATTTATCTCTGTGCCTACCTCTGCTTTTGAGGACAGGAATCTAGATCCATCATCTGGACTCAGTGTCCCTGAGTCCAGCATGGTACCAGGAATATAGTAAAGCTCAATAAACATTTGTTATATAAACCATGTCTTTGAGATGATGATGTTCCAGGAAGTGTTTGTTTGAATCGGTGCTTCAGTCATGGGTGTGTAGGGTGTTTAGATCTCCTGCTCCCTGGGTCATGTAGAAGGAGGTAGCCACAGTTGTGAATACACACCCCCCCACCCTGCCCCCGCAAATATGTGAAATATTTTTGCTTCCAGTTTAGCAATTTTGCCAATGAGATGCCAGCATTTCAGGTACTCTGCCTCTTGGTATTCATATAAACTTGTGGCTGTAAAAGAAAACCTGATTTTTTTCCTAAATCATTTCCAGTTTCCTTTACTGTGGCTTATAAAAATAAAATACTTATTGAGGTATAGTCATTATCCTGTGCTGATTCCAAATTACCTTTTTATGCTGTTATCTCTTTCCATCTCTGTGATTTTTATGATCTGACAATGCATTTGCCAGTCAACAAGTATTGACTGAGAGCCCTGCAGGGTTTCTAACATAACATTTTTTACACGTATCATACTTTTCTTGGGTATTCTCTTGTGTTATAACTTGAGTTTCTAATACAGTTTAAATGAGAAAAAATATTTCACCTGAAGATATTTTGAAATTCATAATCCAGAGATTGGTACCTTTCATGGGGAGAGAAATGGTCATAATTTATTGGCCTACTGTGTGCCAGGCATTGTGATCCACAATTTATGTATATTATCTTATTTAATTCTCATACCTGCTCCATGGCTAAGTGGTCTGATATTGCATTTTACAGCCATGGAAAATGTCTATGTGATAGACTTCTATAACTAACCAGCAAAGGGTCAAGCCAGGTTTGAACTCAGGCCTGTTTGAAGCAATAGCCCTTGCTCCTTCCCATGCATTATTTCCTTACTGCATTAAACTGCTTTAAAGGCAAGTGATTGGAATGATTACAATGGAAAGTGGATTGTAAATTCCTTAAGGCTGGGACTGTGCATAAAACTGAAATGTGCTGTTTGATGATTTGATGTCTCTTTGTGTCTCTTCATGAAAAATAGGACTCACACTGGGATTCTTCTCTGAGCAGCTGGAAATGACACGATGATTTCTCACCCTCCCTTCTCCCATCGGTCCTAAAGAACAATTCAAAGGACCTGACCCCAAACTTATTAATAAAAGCTGTACAGTGATGTTCATGATTCCAACCACTTATTCGTTCTTCCCTGTGTGTGCTGCTGCTACACAGGGCTCTTCCTCCTGAGTTATGGGGTTTTGTATATTTTTCTGTTCTTCTCTCTCTCTCTTTGTAAAAGGTCCTGGAGTGAAGTTAAAAAGTAACCTATGTTGTATAATTTACAAGGTATTTCAAGGTCACTTATTCATTTGTTCTGTCCATAGGTTGAACACCTTGTTTATCAATCAGCATTGAACTCTGATGTGTCTAAAGCATGTCTGAAAAATGTACCATCCTCAACCTTGAGGCAGTCTCAGGGAAGCATGCACACTGTCCTGTGAACAAAAGTCTAAGGGACTTTAGGAGAATAAGGAATGAATTATTTGGGGGTGGGGGGGGAAGGATGAGAAAAAGGGAAGACAAAAAGCCCCAAGAAAGCAGGAGTCATGTGAGCTGGACAGTCAGCTGTCCCACAAGCATGGTTTTAATTGGGGTAGAGTGGCGTTACAATGTTGTGCTAATTTCTGCTGTACAATCTACATATGTATATCCCCTCTCTCTGAGCCCCTCCCACGACTCCCCCATCTCATCCCTCCAGGTTACCGCAGAGTATCAAACTGACCTCCCTGTGCGACACAGCTGGTTCCCACCAGCTATCTATCTGGTACACGGTAGTGTATATATGTCAGTCCTAATCTCCCAGTTCATCCCAGCCCCTTTCCCCGCAACCACGTCCGCTCAACTATTCTCTACATCTGCATCTCTATTCCTGCCCTGCAAATAGATTCACCTGTACCATTTTTTCTAGATTCCACATGTATGCGTTAATAAACAATATTTGTTTTATTGACAGACATTTAGATTGCTTCCATGTCCTGGCTATTGTACTAGTGCTGCAGTGAACATGGGGGTGCATGTGTCTTTTTCAATTATCAACCTAAAGTGTTTTTATATGATATGCCTTTGGAAAGCCATAGAAAGATTTTTAAACAAGGGAATGACATCATCAGAATGGCATTTGAGTGTGTATATATATATATATATATATTTTTTTTTTTTTTAAGAACTGCTGTAATTACTTAGCTAAATCTTTAATTTATTCCCGAGTAAATCCACAGGTCTGGAGCAGGGAAAGAGACTCTATGAAGCTACATGCCCTGATTTCTTCTTCTTCGGCATTGCCACATCTTCCTCTTTTCCATATTTTATTGGTTGGTGCGGACAGGAGGTCCTTGTAAAAACGAAAGTGATCCTGTTGCAGTGCCACTTCGTACCTACAAAGCATTAGCCTCGTAGGTTTTTCTTGACATTCTCTTAGCACCTTCCCTGGTGGTCTAGTGGCTAGGATTCGGTGCTCTCACCACCCTGGCCTGGGTTCGATTCCCAGTCAGGGAATAGGTAGCTTTTTTTTTTTTTTTTTAAACTGCCAGTGTTCCCGCAAGGGAAACTTTAGAAATGTATACAAGCTAACTTTTAATTTTCATATGAAACATTTTCAGTTTAGAGGCCCTGCAATGGTTTTGATATTCCAAGCTCAAAATGACAAATGATGTAAATTTCAATGGTTTACAGAAAAAAATGGGTAAATGAGTTAGTTACTTCTCATTGATCAAAAAGCTGTCCACTATTCCTAAATGCCTCAAAAAAATTTTTTTTTAATTTCTTCTTTTTTTTGTCTTTTTTTTTTTCATTTATTTTTATTAGTTGGAGGCTAATTACTTTACATTATTGTAGTGGTTTTTGTCATACATTGACATGAATCAGCCATGGATTTACAAGTATTCCCCATCTCGATCCCCCCTCCCACCTCCCTCTCCACCCGATTTCTCTGGGTCTTCCCAGTGCACCAGGCCCGAGCACTTGTCTCATGCATCCAGCCTGGAGTGGTGATCTGTTTCACCCTAGATAATATACATGTTTCGATGCTGTTCTCTCAGATCATCAGCATTTGAGTATATTTTTATCAATGTTATAAATGGAAGTAAATGTTAGAGACATTAGTTTGCTGACAGAGGTCCTCTAGTCAAAGCTATGGTTTTTCCAGTAGTCCTGTATGGATGTGAGAGTTGAACTATAAAGAAAGCTTAATGCCAAAGAATTGATGCTTTTGAACTGTGGTGTTGGAGAAGACTCTTGAGAGTCCCTTGGACTGCAAGGAGATCCAACCAGTCCATCCTAAAGGAAATCAGTCCTGAATATTCATTGGAAGGACGGATGCTGAAGCTGAAACTGTAATACTTTGGCCACCTGATTCGAAGACCTGACTCATTTGAAAAGACCCTGATGCTAGGAAAGATTGAAGACAGGAGGGAAAGACAATGACAGAGGATGATGGTTGGACGGCATTACCAACTTGATGGACATGAGTTTGAGTAAACTCCAGGAGTTGGTGATGGACAGGGAAGCCTGGTGTGCTGTAGTTCATGGGGTCGTAAAGAGTTGGACACGACTGATTGACTGAACTGAAATATTAGAAAGTGAAAATTTGACATTATTTTTCATGTGTATTACTAAAGATGTTCTAAAGCATTTATAATTATACAGTAAAATGAAAAAAATTATAGCAAATGAATAGAATTTTAAAATTAATTTTTTATTTTCAGATAATTATAGATTCACATATAGTTATAAGAAATAATACAGAGACCCCACATATCCTTTACCCAGTTTTCCCCAATGATATTATCTTATAAAATTAGAGCACAATTTCACAACCAGGGCATTGAAATTGATAGTTAAGATAAAGAACATTTCTACCACCACAAGAATCCCTCATGTTGCCCTTTTATAGCCACATACTTCTCTTTCCTGTTCACTTCTTAATCCCTGGAAATTTATCATTTTTTTGTTTTTTGAGTGGTGCTTTTGGTGTCAAGTCTAAGAATTCTTTGCCTAGTGCTAGATTCTAAAGATTTTCTCCCATTTTTCTAAAAGTTTATAGTTTTGTGTTTTACATTTAAGTCTATGATCCATTTGGAGTTAAATTTGAGGTGTAAAATTTATGTCAAAGTTCTTTTTTTGTTTTGCCTGTGGAGACCATAAATAAGGCTGATCACTGAAAAATTGATGCTTTTGAGCTGTGGTGTTGGAGAAGACTCTTGAGAGTCTCTTGGACTGTGGGGAGATCAAACCAGTCAATCCTAAAGGAAACCAGTCTTGAATATTCATTGGAAGGACTGATGCTGAGGCTGAAGCTCCAATACTTTGGCCACCTGATGCAAAGAGCCAACTCATTAGAAAAGACCCCAATGCTGGGGAAAGTTAAGGCAGGAGAAGAAGGGATGACAGAGGAGGAGATGGTTGGATGACATCACTGACTCAGTGGACATGAGTTTGAGCATGAGATGGTGAAGGACAGGGAAGTCTGGCTTGCTGCAGTCCATGGGGTCACAAAGAGTTGAATACAACTGAGTGACTGAACAACAGCAATAATAAACCAATTACTCCAGCATCATTTATTGAAAAATTCCTCTGTTGAATTGATTTTGCATATTTGTCAGAAATCAGTTGGGCATATTTGTGTGGGCCTATATCTGGGTTCTCTATCCTATCCATCAATCTGAGAGTCTATCTCTCCACCGGTGTCACAGTCTTAGTAAATGTAGCTACACCATAAGTCTTGGAATAGAGTAGATTGATTCCTTCTGCTTTAATCCTTTATTTCAAAATGGTTTTAGTGGGACTTCCCTGGTGGTCCAGTGGTTAAGACTCCATTCTCCCAATGCAGGAAGCCCTAGCTAGGTAATTAGATCCCACATGTCACAGCTAAGACCCAGTGCTACACCACCCCATGCCTCCCCAAAAGTGTCTTTAGCTAATCAAGTTCCTTTACCTTTCTAAATAAATTTTAGAAGAATCTTCATATCTACAAAAAGTCTTTCCCATATACTGACAGGAATTGTGTTAAACCTGTGTAACAATTTGGGGAGAATTTACATCTTTGTTAGTTTGAGTCTTCTTATCCATAAACATGATTTGTTTATTTAGATCTTCTTTGATTTTCTTAATTAGCATTGTGTAGTTTTCAGCATACAAGTCCTGTACATGTTTTGTTAGGTTTGCACCCATTTGTTTTCTATGTGTGATTGTAAACAGTTTTGTATTTTTAATTAAGATGGCTATGTATTTAGTGCTAGTCTATATAAAAACAATGGGCTTTTGCATATTTATCTTAAATCATGTAACTTTTCTAAATTCACTTATATGTTCTAGGAGTTTTGACTATATGGACTTTTGTCAGCAAAGTGATGTGTCTGCTTCTTAATACACTGTTTAAGTTTGTCATAGCTTTCCTTCCAAGCAGCAAGTGTCTTTTAATTTCATGGCTGCAATCACCATCTGCAGTGATTTTGGAGCCCAAGAAAATAAAATCCATCACTGTTTCCATTGTTTCCCCTTCTATTTGTCATGAAGTGATGGGACAGGATGCCATGATCTTAGATTTTTGAATGCTGAGTTTTAAGCCGGTTTTTTTCACTCTCCTCTTTCACTTTCATCAAGAGGCTCTTTAGTTCCTCTTTACTTTCTGCCATAAGAGTGATATCATCTACATATCTGAGGTTATTGATGTTTCTCCCATCAGTCTTGATTCCAGCTTGTGATTCATCCAGTCTGGCATTTCTCATGACGTTCTCTCCATATAAGTTAAATAAGCAGGGTGACAATATATAGCCTTGACATACTGCTTTCCCAATTTGGAACCAGTCTGTTATTCCATGTCCAGTTCTAGCTGTTGCTTCTTGACCAGCATACAGGTTTCACAGGAGGCAGGTAAGGTGGTCTGGTATTCCCATCTCTTTAAGAATTTTCCAGTTTATTGTCATCCACACAGTCAAAGACTTTAGTGTAGTCAATGAAGCAGAAGTAGATTTTTTTTCTGGAATTCCCTTGCTTTCTCTATGACCCTATAAATGTTGGCAATTTGATCTTTGGTTCCTTTGTCTTTTCTAAACCCAGCTTGTACATTTGGAATTTCTTGGTTCACATACATGTCATCTAGAAATAGGGACAATTTTGCTTCATATTTTAATGTTTTCTCATCTGTATACCTTTTATTTCCTTTGCATTATTGCACTGACTAAAACTTTTGGCCCTATTGAGTAAGAGTGGTGAGGGAAGACATCCTTGCCTTGTTTCAGATCTTAGGGGAAAATCATTTAGAGTTTCACCACTAAGTATAATGTTAGCTGTAGGTTTTTATAGGTTCTTTTTATCACATTGGAGTAGTTCCTTCTATTCCTATTTTACTGAGAATTTCATGAACATGAAACATTTCATTTCATGTTTCATGAATGAATACTGAATTTTGTCAAAATTTTTTTCTGCATCAGTTAATATAACCATGTGATTTTCTTTATTTGATTTGTTGACTAGTGGATTACAATTGCTTTTCAAGCATTGAACCGGCTTTGCATCCCTGAAATAAACTCCACTTGTGTCATGGTATATAATTTTTTCATATTGGTGAATTCTATTTGTTAATATTTTTTTAAGTATTTTTGTGTCTAAATTCACAAGGGATATTGGTCTGTAGCTTTCCTTTTAGGTACTGTTTTTGTCTGGTCTTGGTATCAAGTAATGCTAGTTGCATAAAATGAGTGGGTAAAAGTTCCCGCTTCTATATTCTGGAAGAGATTATATAGAAATGGTGTTAATTCTTCATTAAATATTTGATAGAATTCCCCAGTGAAATCATATGGTCCTAGAGATTTCTCTTTTGGGAGTTTTTAAGTTAAAAATCCAACTTTCTTAACAGTTATGTGGTTATTTAAATGATCTATTTAATATTGAGTGAATTGTGGTAGTTTTTATTTTGCAAGGGAAATTTCAAAATTTTTCAAAGAGAACTTCAAAATTTTTCAAGTTTTTGTTTTTATTTTTCATTATCCATTTGTCAAATGTAGGTCTGTAGGGTTGTTTGTAGTATTCACTTGTATTCCCTGTAACATTTGCAGTTTATAGCAATACCCACTGTTTCATTCCTGATATTGGTAATTCGTATCTTCTCTGTCCTTTCCTCTCTCTCTCTTCCCCTTTTTGTCAGTCTTGATAAGAGTATTGCCAATTTTGTCTTTTCAAAGATTCTATTTTTCATTTCATTGATTTTTCTATGTTATCAGTTTCATTGATTTCTGCTTGTATCATTATTCTTTCTTTCTTTTTACCTTGGGTTTTCTTTTCATTTTCTAGGTTCTTGATTATTTGGGAACTTGGATTATTTATTTGAGACTTCTCATTTCTAACATATGCATTTAGTGTTATAAATTTACCTCTCAATCCTGCTTTACCCATGTTTCACAAATTTTGATATGTTATATTTTTATCTTCTTCCATTCTGATATATTAAAAAAAATTTCCTTCAGACTTCTTTAACCATGGATTATTTAGAAGTGTGTTGTTTAAGTGTCCAAGAGTTTGAAGATATTCCTGTTATCATACTGTTATTGATTTTCAGTTTGAGTTCCCAAAGCATATACTGCATAATTTAAATTATTTTACACTTGTTGAGATATGTTTTATGGCCCAGGCTATGGTGTTTTCTGGTATATGTTTTATGGGTAATTGAAAAGAACATGTATTCTGCTGTTGTTAAGTGGAATATCCTATAAATATTGATTACTTCTGTTGGTTGATGATGGATTCCTCTGTCTCTTTGATGACTTTACGTCTGGTTATTCTAACAGTCATTGAGGGCAGTGTGAAGTCTCCAACTATAACTGTAGATTTGTCTATTTCTTCTTTCAATTCTGTTTTGTCTTCACATATTTTGCAGCCCCATTGTTTGGTGCATACACATTTAGAATTGCTATGTCTTCTTGGTGGATTGACCCTTTCCCTGTTATATAACATCTCCCTCTGGATCTGGTAATTTTCTTGCTTTGAAATCTACTTTATCTAATATTAATATAGTCATTCTTGCTTTCCTTTTATTAAAGTTTGCATTATATATCTCTTTCCACCCTTTTATCCTGCTTATACTGTCATGTTTAAAGTGAATTTCTTATAGACAGTATATCGTTGGGTCATGTTTTTTAATCCTCTCTCCCAGTACTGTCTTTTAATTGATGTATTTTGATCATTTACATTTAACATGGGCTTCCCTTGTGACTCAGCTAGTAAAGAATCTGCCTGCAATGTGGGAGACCTGGGTTCAATCCCTGGGTTGGGAACATCCCCTTGAGAAGGGAAGGGCTACCCACTCCAGTATTCTGGCCTGGAGAATTCCATGAACTGGAATATAGTCCAGAGTCAAACACAACTGAGCGACTTTTACTTTCACATTTAATGTATTTATTGATGAGGTTGAAATATGCCATTTCCTTTTTCCCTTACTCTTCTCATTTTTTTCATTTTGTTTTATTTTTCTTATCTTCCTGTGGGTTACTGAAATATTCTTTAGAATTACATTTTGTTTATAGTATTTTTGAGTGTATCTCTTTGTATAGCTATTTAAATAGTTGTTCTGGGAATTACATTATATAATAAAAGTTTTATTTACATATATATATATATATCTTACCACAGTCTATTGGTATTATGAATTTACCAGCTTGAGTGGAATAATAGAAGCTTTATCTTCCTTATATCCCATTACTTCCCCATTTATTATATAACTGTCTTAAATTTCCCTCTATATATACTTAGAATCATATCAGACAGTGTTGTCATTTTTGCTTCAACCATCAAAAATAATTTAGAAATTCAAGAAGAGGAAGCCTATTGTATGTACTTATATTTTTGCTTACATATTTTTTTCCTTTTTTATTTTCCCTTTTCTGTTTAGAAAACTTCCTCTAGCTATTCTCTTAGGGTAGGCTTTCTAGTGACAAATCATCTTAGTTTTCCTTTATTTGAGAATATCTTGATTTCTTCTTTATTCCTAGATAAGATTCTTGCTAGGTAGGATTCTGGGTTTACAACTCTTTCTCTCAGCACTTGAAAAATATTGTAAAATATTTTTACTTGGGAAAAAATTCTTCTGACCTCTCTGGTTTCTAATGAGAAATTCACTGTCATTCAAATTGTTTTTCCCCTATAGGCAAGGTGTCTTTCTCTGACTTTTTCAAGTTTTTTTTTCTTTGTCTTGATTTTCAGAAGTTTTAATTATGATACATCTGGGCATGGATTTCTTTGTGTATAACCTGTTTGGGGTTTGCTAAGCTTCTTTAATCTGTATATATCTCTTGTCAAATTTGGGAGGTTTTCAGCCATTATTTCTTTTGAGTATTTCTTCAGCTCCACCGTCTCTCTCCTTTACAACTGCCTTGATGTGAATATTAGAACATTTGTTATGGTCCCACAAGTCTCTGAGTCACCATTAGTTTTTAATTAACATTTTTATAATTAAAAATTTTAAAATTAATTTACTTTTACTTTATTTTTTACTTTTGGTGGCTGCTTGCCAGCTTTCTCTAGCTGTGGTGAGCAGGGGCTACTTTTCATTGTGGTGCACAGGCTTCACTGCTGTGACTTCTCATCCTCTAGGGCTTCTATATTGCGGTGCATGGGCTTAGTTGCTCTGAGGCATGTGGAATCTTCCCAGACCAGGGATCAAACCCATGTGCCCTGCATTGGCAGGTGGATTCTTCTGCCAAGGGAAGTCCACCATTAATTTTCTTCTTCCAATCTATTTTCTCTGTTGTTCAGATTGAACAATGCCTATTGTTCTATCTTTCAGCTCACTGTTGAGTCCATCCACTGAGTGTTTTTCTGGTTATTGTTTTTTAGTTCTACAGTTTCCATTTGGTTCTCCTTTATATCTTTTATTTCTTTGTTGACACTTTCTACTTCTTTGCTGAGACTATGTGGTTTTCTTTGTTTCATGCATGTTCTTAATTGTTCACTGAAGCACTTTTAACATGGCTGCTTTAAAATCTTTGTCAGATTATTCTAACATCTCTTTTATCTCAGTGTTGGCATCTATTCATTGTCTTTTTCCATTCAGTTTGAGATTTTTCTGGTTGTTGGTATGAAAAGTGATTTTTAATTGAAATTGTTTTTATTTATTTTGTTGTGGATTTCCCAGGTGACACAGTGGTAAAGAATCCACCTGCCAATGCAGGAGAGGAGGGTTCAGTCCCTGAGTTGGGAAGGTCCCATGGAGGAAGAAATGGCAACTCACTCCAGTATTCTTGCCTGGACAATCCCGTGGACAGAGGAGACTGGCGGGCTACAGTCGATGGGGTCACAAAGAGTGGGACACAACTGAGTGACTGAGCACACACACACATTTATTTTTTTGTACCTCTCTGTCAGGAGAAGCAGAGGCATTGCTCCATCACTGCAAAATAGAAGTGGACATCCAAGTTCTCCACTTGTTCTCTCTTGACAGCTGAACCCGAGGGAGTTGCTCGGGGTGGAGGTAAGAGTTCCAGTTCTCCGTGTGGTCTCCACTGACTCTGCAGTTAGAGTGACCTTGTTACCAAGGTCATTGGTCATTGGTTAGCAAGGTCAAGGTCAACTGGCCATTGGTGAAAGTCCTGACTCTCCAGTAGGCCGCTTCTGACAGAACCAGAGAGGGGAGTGAGGAACAGGGGCTCTTCGTTATCACTTCATGGGGCGCAAGTTTGAGCTGTCAGTGTCTTCTCCACTGAACAATGGCCTGGGTGGAGCTTGTTACTGGTGGTGAGGATGAAAGTCTGGGCACCCTACATGACCTTCCCTGATATCACTGAGGGTGCTGAAGCACCTAATTACAGTCTTATACACGTGGGGATGTCTAGGCTCCCACTTGAACTTTGCTGGCATGGGTGGGAATGGGGCCACAGATCTTCCCTATGGTGTTTGGCTAGAGTAGAGTAGAGTTGTTATATTCTAAAAAGCATAGTTTATAGTTGTTTCTGTCTGCTAGGCTGCCCTTGTCCTATTCTTTGGCTAGAGAGAGAAGGCTTTCGTTGGGGCTTGTTTTATCTGTCTGTCAGTATTTCTGGGCTGCTGCGTTGTTCAGCTTTAAGTCTGGGATGCATGAGGCAAAAAGAAAACCCTGGAACTCATCACTCTGCCATTCCTTGGGTTCTGAAGCCTCTTGTCAGTCTGCCTTCTTCTCTTTGTTTCAGAGACTTCTTATCTTTATTTTTATGTATGATGTCCAGGATTTTTAGTGGAAGAAATAGCTATATCTAAATATATCTACTCAATCTTCCTTGAAAAAGTATTGACTGTATTTTAAATAAACATGAAATGTAATATGATTTTTCTTGAACTCTAATTAAATATTTTAAACTGTTTGTATCAAAACAAAACCATTTACAGTTCAGCATTCAGCATTCTTCTAGTTACCAGTAAAAATGCTGATACCATGCTTCAACCATATACACAAATTTAAGGGTGATATGGTTTGTTTAATATTGCATAATGTTCCTCAGCTGCTACCTGCATCTGTTGCAAATACTGTGATCATTTGTGATTACTTCTGGAACCTTAAATTAGAATACAAAGAGACAGAAGAAAACAGACACCTGGCACTTACTAGGAAACAATCATTTGGTATGCAAGAAGTGTCGTGTTTATGCCAAGAGGAAGAGTTTGACAAGCTAATTTGTCTATTCTCTTATACTTCAGTGCTTCTGTTGCTTGAATCCTCCCTGTGGTTCAATATCTGCAGGACAAAACCCACAAACATTCGTGGCATCCAGACCCAGCCACCTTCTGTTTTGAGGACATAGGCAAGAGATGAGAAGTGTTCTCTTGGGCCATGAAGGGCGCTGGAAGCAAGAGTGGATCTTTGGGCCTGTGGGCCTCTCTGCACCATCTCTGAGCACCAGATGCCAGAACTGTTCACATGATCATGTGTGTGTGTGTTTACGTCTGCTGTGAGATGTGTGCATGCATACTAAGTCATTTCAGTGGTGTCCAACTCTTGGTGACCCAGTGGACCATAGCCCACCAGGCTTCTCCGTCCATAGGACTTTCCAGGCATGGGTACTGGAGTGGGTTGTCGTGCCCTCCTCAAGGGGACCTTCCCGACCCAGGAACCCATGTCTCTCATGTCTCCCACATTGGCAGGCAGGTTCTTTATCACTAGCGCTACCTGGGAAGAACTGTGAGATACGGGGGCCCTTCTAACACTTAAGTCCAGGCCAGGGGCCCTCTTGCCTGGAGCTTAAGTATAATATTGTCTTCCACAGGGCAAGTTCAGCTAAGACTTTTAAACCATTTGCCACATTCTGAAGACCTTCTTTCTCATCTATTTCCTTGTAATCTAGTGTAAGACTATTAACAATGTAAATGAAGCAAAACTAAACATTTCCACATTCAACTGAGAATTAATATGAGGTAAACACAGATCAGGAGATGGTGAGCATCCTTTCTCTATAATTTATGATATAATTTTAATGGCACTGCACAGCTCTGTCTACATGTAGAGACACTATGTGGGCAGACATGATGTTTCTCTTTCTGAATTATGGGGGAAAGAGATGAAAGTTTTTTTTTTTTTTTTTTTTTATGGTCAATTTCATTTTTTTCTAACTAGAGTCAAACACTTGATATGATAATTAAAAATACATCAAGTCATCCAGAACCGTAGCAGTTGTATGTTTGGTTAGATGGTAGGATAATTGCCAACCCTTATCTTCAATTTTCAGACTTAAATCTCTTTTTGCTTTAATTGGCTCTAGGCTTCCATCCATCCTTAACTTTGGGTTCATTTGTTGCAGTTGTTTTATCTGCGCTAAGTTGTTCTCCAGTGAATACAATAAATCTATGTATCTGATTCATTTTTGTTTTTATGGTTAATATTTTAAGATTATAAAACCAGACTCTTCAGAATGTGAAATGCAGGAGTAAGTGTCTGCATTTCAGAATCACTTTATTTATGTCTCTGAAAAGGCATTAGCTGTTAGGCACTAGCTTATTGAATCACATTTACAAAAATTCTCTGCAAAAAATAAGAATTTGTATTTTCATTTTCCCTGCTCTTACTCCTGTTGATTTTTTTTTACAACTCTCATAGCAGCTATTTTGGAAAAGTTACTTTAAAAAAAAATAATGATTTATTCTCTTTCCCAAACTGCCAATTAAATAGTGACCTGGTTTAAGGCTACCTTAGCACCTGGGGCTGCATTGTAGCTACAGAGCTCTGCTCTCTAGCTACCTGATAAATGGCTAAAACCTTTGGGGGGAATATCTTATTAAAGTTATAAACCCTCTCTTCAGAAAAAGGCAGAGTTGCATATAGTTTTAGGGATTCATGAATGTTCTGCACTTCTGCCTAACTTCCTAAGGGGTTCCTAGACCTCAGGTTAAGCCTTTTGATTTAGACCACTTGGTGGCAAAGACAACTGGTAAAGTCAAAACATTATTTACACAATTTACAGAGTGTTGATGCTGTTTAGAGTGGGGAAGGGGTAGAAATAAGGAGGGGGAGGGGAGCATGATCCAAGGTAAGTAAGTCTATTTCTTTAGCCATGAATGGAACTGGAAGCTCTCAGCCTAAAAAATAGCATGCTGCAAATGCTACAAATAATGGCGTGAGCTTGCAGAATGAAATGGAAGAAATTCTTTTGCTTCCCTATGAATTACAATGAATTATAATTTCATTGGCAAAACAGAGCAAAAGCACCATTTAAAGCAAGTGTCTTCTGAAGCTGGCCCTGCTAGAAGAGTCCGGTGGTTTTGCTTCCATGGCACACCTAGACTGGCTTTGGATGCGGAGCAGGGGAGGGAACTCCAGTGCTCTGAGCCGGGAGTGGGGGTATCCCTGGGGGAGCGAGGGAGAGAGGGAGCCAAGGCGATTCACATTCAGGCATGGCCTGTGAGAAATCCCTAGAGGATGTTCAAGAAATGGGACAGCTGGTATCAGATGTTAGGTCGTTTGCTGTGTGGTGAGAAAATGTAACCCATTCCTCATGACCTACAAACCATCAATAAACATTCAGCTAACGTCTGATGCTTGTAAAAATGATTGCTTTTGGGCGAGAGGACAGGGTTGGGAGGAAAAGGTGCAGAATTATGGAGAACAGAAAATGAGAATTCAGTAAGGGCAGGAAATTGGAGCCAGGAGTGAGAGAAGGATATAGGTTCCCTTGCAATTTGCAGAAATCTCAAGGCAGGCAGCAGATTTTTTTCCCCCTAGGATATAAAATGGGGGTTTGAAACAAATAGATCTATATTTTCAGAAGCATAGTAACCCGCTTGACCTCTTAGTAACATCTGTCTGAAGAGGTTACCTTTCTGTTAATAGAGCATCTGTAGATTCATTCACATTGTCTGTTCGCTGGATCCTGGGTTCACAGGTGAGGTGGGGTTTCCTGCAGGGCTGGCAGGTGCTGGCCTTCTTAGTCTCCCAAGGCTGGCATGTCCCTAAGAAGGAAGAAGGGACTGAGGGAAAATGCGAGGGGGCTTTGAGTTCATCTGGGGAGGGAGATTATCATAGCTCTGAGAGTCAAAGGACAGTGCTGGTGAGCCCTTGTCGTTTGCAAAGGGTTTGCAGAGCTTCATGACAAGCTTCCCAGCTCAGTTATATCTCATATCTCGTTCCCAGGGTGAGGGGCCCAGGGGTGTCACTCTCCTCTTTTCTGGAGGAGAGCTCCTACAGGAGCCTGCTGGCCTGAGATGTCCCCTGGTCTCTCATAGGCCCTTGCGGCCCTGAGTTTTGGGTAGTGCGGTAGGGGAGGAGCTAGGAAGGGGCTGTGATCACCCCTTTTTTTGTTTAATTGTTGACTGATACTTCAGGCTCTGGGAAAAAATCTGATATGCGGACTGGTACCGTTGTCTCAGAAAAGAAAAGGAGTTCCCCCTCCTCCCTTGCTGATTACTGTGCCTTGCGTTCTGACTGAGTGTGCACAGGAATTCCTTCCTGAGGAAATCTTCCTGCTCAGTGAATGGACTCTGGGGGTGGTGGGGAGAGGGGGCAGGAAAGGGGGTGGGCAGGCTGCGTGGATGCCATAAAAGGCAGAGTCAGGGATGCAGGGCCTGGAGGTAAGGCTGACTAGGGGCTGATTTGTTTCATTTGCTCACAGCAACTGACATTCCCAGCCCTTTCCTCCAAGAATTTCAGATAATGTGGTCTCTGGAGATGCAGGGTGTCTTCTTTTAGGGTGAATGAGGCCGCACCTTTGGGCGGTGGTGATACTGCTTGATATTGCATCAGGGGTGCTTGCAGGCCTGAAGAGGGGCGAGAAGGTGTGGGAGAGAGGAAGCGGGGGCTGTGTTGATGACTCAGCATTGGCCCATGCACTGGGACATCATAAAGGGCTCGTTTTACAGGCAGTGATTCATTCAATGAGTATTTGCTGGATGCAGGTAATGTGCCAGGTGTTGGGGAGGCAGGGATGAAAAGGCACAGCCCCTGCTGTCGTGGAGCTTATCGCGGTTTCTGCTGCAGCTGGTGGGACAGGCCCTGGTCATCCCTTTGCTGTGTTCCCTCTCGGCGCCCCAGCCAGGCTGGCCTCTTGGCTGTTCCTGCAAGGCATCAGTCACACTCCCATGTTAGGTCCTTCGCACTGGCTGTTCCCTCTGCTTGAAAGTTTCTCTTCCCTCACGTCTTTCATGTTCCACTTAATGTCACCGCATTTGGACCACAGTATTAAAAGCGCCCACAAGCCCTCTTCCCAGTACTCCCGATCTCCCTTCCCTTCTTCCACATTTCCTTTCTAAAGCATTTCTCTCTCTCCACCATACCACATGACTGATGTATTTATTATGCTTCTATTATTTGTTATGTTTTTACTAACTAGAGTATAAGCCCCATGAGGACAGAAATCACCAATGCCTCCTAATTCTATTGAATGAATTAATCAATTTACAACAGGCTTATTGGAAGGCTTCTCTGGTAGCTCAGATGGTAAAGAATCTGCCTGCAATGTGGGAGACCTGGGTTCGATCCCTGAGTTGGAAAGATCCCCTGGAGGAGGGCATGGCTACCCACTCCAGTATTATTGCCTGGAGAATCCCCATGAACAGAGGAGCCTGGTGGGCTACAGTCCAATGGGTCACAAAGAGTTGGACACAATTGAGTTACTAAGCAGCAGCAGCAGCAGCAGGCTTATTGGAAAGTCATCCTGCCCATCCCCCTACCTAAGCCAGGCCTTTCCTGGCCTTTATGTGAGCTGAGCTCTCCCACCCAGCTCTCCCATCTCACCCTTGGCATTGTATCAGGAGATCTGTCAAAGTCCTCTAAGCAAGCTTGGCCACGTGACACTCCTCCTTCTGGTGATGCCTAAGGAAGGGCAATATAGCCAAGTGGAAGAGGAGACACACTGCTGTTCTGGTCAGTGCTTCCAGAAACTTAATTGTCACAGCTTTGAGATAATTTAACCAAGGAAGTTCTTGAGAGAAGGCTTTGTATTTTGTGTTGGAGATCCAAAGCAATTCTTCTAAGTATGATCTAAATCTCATTCATCCATTCAGTTCTACTTCTCTTTTAAGAGATTTTCCGGCCATCAGCCATCACCACTGTTAATATCAGCTGTCATGGTCTGAGTCCCCACCCTGCACGTCTCAGTAATTCTGTCCCTTCCCCTAGTATTTCTGAAAATCATCAAGGAGTTCCCCACACATCCTTTAAGTCATCCAGGCTTCTCCCAGCTCTGTCTGACTTCAGTTTGCCCTGCTGTAACCATATCTATAGTGCTCCCTGTGATCTAGTCCCCAAAACAAGAACACAGCCTGGACTTGATTGCCCCAAAACAGCTCCTTGAAAGCTATAGCTATTTGATAGAATTTTCCCAAGGACCTGATGGCTGCCACAAGAAAATTATAACCCAGAAAAGGGAAGTTTAATGCTCAAAGTCAATCATCAGTGTTTCTAGAGTCCATGGTCATGCTTTATCATGTTTGGAGGCCTCCCTCCTTAGTCTCCAGCCTGCTACATTGTTCCAGGACTCACTTATCTCCTTTGCAAAAGTTTCTCCTCTTGACAGTCCTTCATGCCCTGAATTTGAGTCCCTAACCCCAACTCTGAAGTCAGCTCAATTGTCCCACTGGCTTTTTGATTTGTTATTCCTAAGAGTCAAACGTGTACCCAGCTTGGGGTTTTATGTTTGGTGTTTTCCCACCTGGCAGGCTCTTCCATCACTCTCTATGTGCTGCATTCTTTATCTTTCAGGCCTCAGCCCCCAGGAGGTGTTCATGGAGAAACTTCCCTGACCTCTCAGTCTCCAGAGTACTCTTCCTCTTCCTCCTACCCCCTTGGTATATTTCCTTCCTGGTCCCTGGCATTGCCTGCAAGGATCCTTTTTACCCCTGCTCTGCACATGGTTACGTGCCCTCCTCAAGCCTGTTTCTATGTCTTCAACATAAAATAGAATGCAGATTCCCCAGAAGCTGGATCCTCAACTGTCTTGTCCAACATTTAACTTGTATCTGCAGGATTATTTGTCCTGCCAGCTACCAGCTTGAGGTGACTGCCTTCAACTCACACAGATTCTATCCAGATTTTCTTGGAGGGAGGAGCTGGGAAGACTAGGACCTTCAAGGGAAAAGAGGTGAGAGAGGAGAGAGGGAGAGATTCCTTTTCTCTGTTAAGGGAGGGATGGGGGGTCAGAGAGCCTCTCAAAGAGGGAGAACCCCTGCTTCTCTCCCTGATGGGAGGCTGGCAAGATTTTGAAGGGGATGGTACTCCTAGGTGGGCAAGACCCTGGCTCCGGGGGGAATGGGCTTGCAGTCCCCTACAGTCCCCATCTAAAGCTGCAGGAAAGTCACAGGGAGGTTAGATTTCAAGGGGTCACGTGGAGGTACAGTGCAGTCACCAGTGTGCTCTGGAGGCGCCTCACCGATATTTTGAGCTCATAAACATCCCTGGGGTCCTTTGCATAGCCTTAAGATATGGGAATGAGGAATGACTGGGTTGAATTTCCCACTAGACTGGAGGGTAAAGGACTCTGAGTCAAATTTAAAGTGCATAAATCCACATGACATTTCTTGTACAATCATGTTTGTGGACCAATACTTCTCTCTATTCCTTAATATTTTGTTTTTGCCAAAGTGGGGAAGACAGGTGGGAAGGATTTAGGGGGAAAATGTAACTCCCAGCCTCACACCAGCTCAGGCCCCTCATCCTAGGGGCCCTTTGGATGTTCTTGGGTGCCTTCTTGTCATACTCTGACAGCGTCTCCCAGATATGTGTCTTGGTTTCAGCCCCTGCACCCCCACACAGAGTGAGTTGCTCCCCAACTGTGTTCCCTAGGAGTTTGCAATCGCAGCATTTGCCACATGTGTTCCAGCAGCAGGGGTGAGGTTAAGGCATCAGAGACCTCTTATGGTCCAGAAGCGGGACAATCAGTGCTAAATTTATAGTATCCCTTGCCTGTGTCCTTGACACCACTGGCTTGCGAAGGGGAATCCCTCGGCTCTCCTGGCTCAGTCCTTTTTTGGAAGACAGCAAAACCCTTCCTGAACTTTTTCATGCTCTAAACACCCTTCTCCTGCCCAATCTCCCTGCCCCCTCAACCCACCCTAGAGAATGACCTGCAGAGGAAGAAACCAGCTGGCTCGGGGCTGGCAAACAGGATGGGACTTAGTGTGGAAGAATGTTCCACCAAGCGGAGCCAGCTGCTCAGCTCGAGATGGTGTTGCTGTTACCCTCTCGGAAGCAGCATTTCTCTCTGACCAGGTTTAAAGGGGCCAGGTGCACCATCCATGTCACATGCTCTCCACCCTTCTGGCCCCGTCCACAGAAATCCCAGACCGCCTGGGAGTTAAGGCTGCAGAACTTACCGTGGGTGTGGGATCGCCCTGTGCTGGAATGTTGCCTGCTTCCCAAGGGAGGTGAGCGCACACAGCACAGGGTAAAAACTCCCAACTCTCTCTCTCTCTGAGGGCAGGCAAAATATAAAATACATGATCTGCTTGAGCAGCGGAGGGAAAATATCCCCAGGCTGATTCTTGTTTGTGCCTTCACCACATCTCACCCTTCTTATCTCACCCCTTCTACTTGGACAAGTGAAGGAGAGATTGAGAGAAGAAGGGAGGGAGGGGGAGAGAGAAAGAGGGAGGGGCGCTGGGGAGAGAGAGAGAAGCAAGGAGTGGAGGGGAACCCAGAGGCTGGGTTTGAAAGTGGGTTGGCCAGGAAATAGGGATGAGATCAGGAGGGTGCTCTCAAGGGCACCTGTATAACTGCCATAGGGAGACCCGAGGCCTGGTCTTATCAGCCACGAATTATCATAAAGGGTGTACTGCATCCACCCGTGGAATTCAGACATGTCTGGGCATCTCTGGGAAATTGGTCCAATGATCCAGTGAGGGACTCAGGAGCCTCCAGAAGGTTCCTTGTCCTGTGGAAGCTGGGACCAAGCACCGCCATCTTGGTCTGGTAACAGGGTACTGGGTTTCTAAGGAGTGAAGTGATGAAGTGAGCCCAGCATCTGTCATGCAAACCTGTCTGAGCCCCAGGACGGGGCTACCCTAGGCGAGAGGGAACTGGCTGCAGGAAGACATGCAGAGTTCTTATAAATGCCACAAGACCCTGGGCAGGCACGTCCTGCTTCAGGAGTCTGAGAAACTGGTTACCCCGTGTGGGGGGAGGGGAAACGTGCTCGTCCGTATCTTGCCATTGGGCACTGATGTCTGGTGGGACGTGGAGGATGCTATGGGAAGTACTTCACTAGAGCCATGGCAGCTGGTCCAAATGTTGGTAGAACACGTGTAAGACAGCCCCTCAGGGTGCCAGCAAACAGTGAGTGGAACTTGGCACGGTGGGCCCCTGGGATTTTACATCAACAGAATGACAACAGCTACAGAAATAATTCCACCTTGCATTTAAGTACTGGGATAGACTTCACAGAAAGTTTCACATACATGTTCTGATTTGCTTCTCACAGTTTCCCACAGGCAGAAGCAAGTGTAATAATCCTCTTAAGTGCTAAGAGGGGTTGGACTCCCAACCTCAAGGCCACTCCAGGGTCCTTAGGAGATATCCAAGGGCCCAGGGTGGGCTGTTCCTTGGGTAGACACTTCAGAAGCTAAGTCAAGATATGAGTATTGCCTGGGGGCCTCTTCACTGCTAAGGGTTCTAAACAGGAAACAAAACAGTAAGAATGGAGAAAAAATTTTTTCTTTATTACTGATAGAGGCTAAGTTGGAAGATGCAGCTTATAATGAGAATCAAATGACCCTGCTAACTGAGTGCAGAGTTGGACAGACTTAGCTACCCTGCCATAGTCGCAGGTGGAAATTTTTTCAGGTAAGACTTGGAGCATGAAAAGGCAGAGAGGAATGCGATGAAGACGAAGAAGGTGGTTTTTCCATTTAACTCACCAACCAGGTGAGCGAGGCATGGTGGAGTGAGGGTCAGGATTGTCACTCTATGGGCTGTCCCTCCATGTGGAAGAAATATTAGGGCTTGGAAAAAAGTGTTCCTGTATGAATAATTATACTTGAATCGACATGCCATATCCACTGGAGCCGGGCCTTCTGTACTCGCAAGAGTTGCTTAGTTTTCCAGCCTGTCCAGAGTTGATTGCTGTATTAGTTGAGATTCTCTAGGGAAACTCTGAAATCAGTAGTGTGTGTGTTAGTGTACACATGGGTTTCCCAGGTGGTTCAGTGGTAAAGAATCTTCCTGCAATGCAGAAGACACAGTTTTGATCCCTGGGTTGGGAAGATCCCCTGGAGAAGGAAATTCCAACCCACTCCAGTATTCTTGCCTGGGAGATCCCATGGACAGAGGAGCCTGGCAGGCTGCAGTCCATGAGGTTGCAAAAGACTTAGCCAAATGACTCTGTGACTAAACAAAAAGAAAACCATCTGGGATCTGTGAAACCAATGCCTGAACCATGACACTTCTTAATTTTTTTTTTTTTTTTTGTATTGAAAAGCATAAGAATGATTTTCATCTTGATTCAGTAAGTAGCAAACAAGTGTCTTGTGTCTGCTAGGTCATGTATTGTGGGGGGCACAAAGGGAATGACTTGTAATGTTTGTTTTCAGGGAGCTCAAGGTTAAGCGGAGAGTGGCAAAGCATAATATGATGTGTGCAATTAAGAAGATATAAGCAAATTACTATTATGGTTCAAGGTAGGATTAATTCTGACTCAGGTCTGAAGAAGACTCTGCAGAAAAGGAGACATTTAAATTGCACCTTGAAGAATAAACAGACTTTTGACAAGCAGAGATCAAGGCAAAGGATCTTCCAGGCTGTGTTGGATTTGAGGAATGTTGCTAAGTCTGGTCTTGTTGGAGTGTTCTGGATGTGTGTGTGTGGGCTGGGGTGGGGGAGAGGGTGGGAGGTGACTGTAGGGGGTTGTCAGGGGCTAGAGGGCAGGGAGAAAAGGATAGGAAAGATAGGTTCTGTTAGGAAGGGCACCAAATGCTTAAGAGATAAGACTTCATACAGAAGGTCATAGGAGGCTGTTGAATACTTTAAAGGAGAGAGAGGATTTTGGAAAAATCCTGGCAGTGCATTTGGATTGAAAGATGGTTTGTGGCTGGTGTGCGAGTCTTGGTGAGAACTGTAGAGGGCAGAACCATCACAGAGGTGACGGCAGGGGGTATGAGGGGACGGGTCTGAGACCTGCTGAAGCAGGACCTGATACCAGAAATAGGTTTGGCTGCTGTGGGAGGAAGTCAATCACGTGCTGACCTGCGGGTCTCTATTTTCACAGGACACTCTTCCTGGGTCAGAGGCCCTTCTGTGACTCCTGCCTCCCTCTGGGCTGGAGGTTCTTTGGAAGCACAGAGTCAGGGTTCTCATCTTTGTCCCCTCAGCTTGCAGCTCAGAGCTCTGACCACATGGAGGTAATACATAAATGCCTGTGGCAGTGAAGTGACCCCAGGAGGATAGGCTGTGGCATGCAAATTCACAGGAGAGGTTCTATTTGTTGCTCTGTGGGTGTGATGCCTGGTATCTGAAGTGAAACTCTCTCTTTAAAGAACACGTGTGGCCCCAGGGAACTTGTGTGGGAATCCCCGCCTGACATCCCTGAGTGGTCACCTCATGGGGCCCCCTGAACAGTTGAGGGAGTCCTGATCAATAACAGGACGTGGAGGCGGGTCCCGCCACTGTCCTGTCCTGGGCAGGGGAAACACTTCGACTCAGAGGTCAGGCCAGCCAGGATGCCCGCTGGGAGGTCGTCAGGCCCTGGCCACTCACCGGCCTAGGAATCACCACCTATGGCCATCACAGGAGCCACAAGAGCAACCAGAAGTGGTCTGTGGTTGTGGGTTCCTGGGGTCACCCACAGGGGCACTTGCTGGCAGGGTGAGGGATCTGGTGAGGGAGGTGAATATTCTTCTTTAATTTACTTTTTATTCTTTTTTGGAAAAAAAAGTGATGCATGTTCATTGTAGGAAATATAGAGACAAACAAAACGATAAATAAAATGACCCATTTCTTTACCAGTAAAGGTAGCTGGTGCCACAGTTTTATGATGTAAGGCAGTCTATTCTCTTTATATGGAGTTATCTTACCACATATATGGTGTACCACGCACTATACCATGTATGTATCCATTCTCAAATATGTGGTTCTCTTGATTTCCTCAGTTAATCACTAGGGTCCTCATCTGTCCTTATATTCAGGAAGTGCAGGAACTCATCTTAAGGCCCCTCCCTCTCCCACTGTCCGTGGGGACCAGGGGCTCATTCAGTCCAAAAGGATCCAGAGATCCCTTCAAACCCCGGGAGATGACGAGGTGGTGTCTGATTGGTCCTGTGCTGTTTGTTTTTCTCGCTGCTGTGTGGCGCCACTGTTAACAACCATTTACAGTACTGTGATGTCGTCACAGGTGTAGACTCTTATCACTACCATTCCACTGAGGCACCCCATGCTTGGGCTCTGAAGTCACAGCTCTCTAAGCCATGGGCGCTAGTACTGCAGTGTGAGGACTCACTTGTGCTCAGCCCCTGTCCTCCCAGAACTGGCCAAGCCCCATGAACCTCAGGCTCCTGGGATGAGCCAGGACCCCAGCATGGCATCTTTGCCTTTGTTGTTTTGGGGACCTTTGGAATCCCTTCCTACCAATGAAACATAGTAAGGGCTACCATTATTCCTCCTAATTTTAAATCTTGAGGGAAACATGTAGGGGTCCAGGTTCCTTCCTTCTTAGAAGATCCTGGGGTTCCTTATGCAAATTGATCCTTCTCTGATCAGAAACTAGTTCTACCTACCAAGGAATATTGATCAGGCTTCAAAAAATGCAATGACTTTGTTCTCCAAGGAACATGTCACAAAACTCAGATTTCCTTCAAGATGGCAAATATGACAAACTCAATGGATATTTGTATGATTGTTGTTTGGTCTGGCTGCCTAGACAGAGAACCAACAGGCAACCCTGGCACATGGTTATGTGAAGCTTTCCTTTGGGACCCAATTTTATTAAATCCACTCATCTCCCCACCTGAGAGCTGTCCAATAGCTGTGGCAACACTCCTACATCAGGGGGCACTGATGGAGTACCCTGATGGAGTTCAAACTACTGCATAATTGTACTCATCTCACACGTTAGCAAAGTAATACTCAAAATTCTCCAAGACAGGTTTCAACAGTACGTGAACCGTGAACTTCCAGATGTTCAAGCTGGATTTAGAAAAGGCAGAGGAACCAGAGATCAAATTGCAAACATCCCCTGGATCATCAAAAAAACAAGAGAGTTTCAGAAAAACATCTACTTCTGCTTTATTGACTATACTAAAGCCTTTGACTGTGTGGATCACAATGAACTGTGGAAAATTCTGAAAGAGATGGGAATACCAGACTACCTGACCTGCCTCCTGAGAAATCTGTATGCAGGTCAAGAAGCAACAGTTAGAACTGGACATGGAACAACAGACTGGTTCCAGATCAGGAAAGGAGTATGTCAAGGTTGTATATTGTCACCCTGCTTATTTAACTTATATGCAGAATACATCATGCAAAATGCTGGCTGAATGAAGCACAAGCTGGAATCAAGATTGCCGGGAGAAATATCAATAACCTCAGATATGCAGAGGACACCACCCTATGGCAGAAAGTGAAGAACTAAAGAGCCTTTTGATGAAAGTGAAAGAGGAGAGTGAAAAAGCTGGCTTAAAACTCAATATTCAGAAAACTAAGATCATGGCATCTGGTCTCATCACTTCATGGCAAATAGATGGGAAAACAGTGGAAACAGTGAGAGACTATGTTTTTGGACTCCAAAATCACTGTAGATGGTGACCTTGAAATTAAAAGATGCTTACTCCTTGGAAGAAAAGCTATGACCAACCTAGACAGCATATTAAAAAGCAGAGACATTACTTTGCTGACAAAGGTCCGTCTAGTCAAAGCTATGGTTTTTCCAGTAGTCATGCATGATTGGACTATAAAGAAAGCTGAGTGCCGAAGAATTGATGTATTTGAACTGTGGTGTTGGAGAAGACTCTTGAGAGTCCCTTGGACTGCAAGGAGATCCAACCAGTCCATCCTAAAGGAAATCAGTCCTTAATATTCTCTGGGAGGACTGATGCTGAAGCTGAAACTGCAATACTTTGGCCACCTGATTCGAAGAACTGACTCTTTGGAAAAAACCCTGATGCTGGGAAAGATTGAAGGCAGGAAGAGAAGGGGACGACAGAGGATGAGATGGTTGGATGGCACCACCAACTCAATGAACATGAGTTTGAGTAAACTCCAGGAGCTGTTGATGGACAGGGAAGCCTGACCTGGCGTGCTGCAGTCCGTGGGTTCACAAAGAGTCAGACATGACTGAGTGACTGAACTGAACTGATGGAGTACCCAGCTCAGCATTTTTAATCATCAGTTTAAAAAATGAAAATGCTTCCAAATCTCAGAGCTGAGGAACTGGATCTGAATAATAATTATGTGTGTGTAATTGAGATACTCTACCTTCAGATCACATCCCATGTCTTACCATGTCCTCCCACTCAAGTTTGAGCTATTATTACTGCTCTTCTCGACAGTTGTGGTCATCTCTCAACTGGTCTCTCTGCTTCCACGTGGTCCCCTCTAGAGTCTGCTTCTCACGTAGCAAGCAGGCCAGAGCGTGCTGCTCAAAGCTCCCCAGCACCTTCCCACAGCATGCTAGAAGAACATCCACTCTCTCTGCTTTGGTGTGAAGCCTCCACCACGTGACCCCAGTGCTCCTGCCCAGCCTCCCCTCCCCCTCCTCTCCAGCCACAAAGCCGCCTTGCTCTGCTGTGAATAGCCCCAAGCTCTTTCTTCCTCAGGACCTTTACATGTGCTTTCTGTTCCTCCTGGAACATTCTTCTTCCATTTCTCCATTCAGTCCCCTCCCTTGCTTCATTCAAGTCTCTGCTCAGAAGTCACTTTGTCAGAGGGGTCTTTAAAAGTAGATACTGCTCCCTACCACACCTCACCTCCCTTCATCCTGCTCCATCTCTGGATCTCATGTGGTTTTTCTTCCTAATTCTTACTATGAAGCCCTCGTTTTTATATCTTACTGATTTGTTTTCTTATTTCTTGCCTGGTTTCCTGGCCAAAGCTCCTTCAGAGCAGGCAGCCCCATGTCTGCCCTTTCTGTATGGAATCCATTGGCCCTAGAACAGCACTTGGCACACAAGAGATGCTTCCTGGACGTGTGTTTTACAAATGCCCAGAAACTAGTTCTTTGAGTGCAGGGAGGCTCGAAGCACCAGAATGGCTCTAGGGTGGGAAGATGAGATATATGGAGATAGAACATAAGTAGTGAAATGGTTTGTCTGCGTGGAGGACGCTAAGCCCAGGGATGCACGTTTACAGACACAGACACCAGCAATGAGACGGTAGTCAGAAATATAGTTAGATTTCTTTCCTGAAACTAAAAACTGATTTGGGTCAGTGCTCAGCAGAATCTGCTCTACCTTTGGGTGTTTTGGTCCTACAGGGCTAAGTTATTCTTTGCCAACTGCACAGGCAGACTCTCCAGGAGAAATTAGTCTGTGAGAAGAAGTCTTCTTTCTTTCTTTTCTTATTTTTGTTTTGGAATAGAGTTGCTTTACACTGCTGTGTCAGTTTCTGCTATGTAGCAAAGTGAATCAGCTATACGTGTGTGTGTGTGTATGTGTGTGTGTGTGTGCGTGTGTATCTATATATAGTTATTTTGTTCAGTCGCTCAGTCATGTCCAACTCTGTGACCCCATGGACTGCAGCATGCCAGGCTTCCCTGTCCTTCACTGTTTCCCAGAGTGTGCTCAAACTCATGTCTGTTGAGTCGATGGTGCCATCCAACCAGCTCATCCTTTGTCACCCCATTTTCCTCCTTCCCTCAATCTTTCCCAGCGTGAGGGTATATATATCCCTTGTTTTTTTGGATCTCCTTCCCATTTGGATCACTACAGAGCACTGAGCAGAGTTAGTTCCCTGTGCTATTCAGCAAGTTCTCATTAGTCATCTCTTTTACACATAGGAGTGTATATATGTCGATCCCAGTCTCCCAATTCATCCCCAGGCTGGTTTCTGGGTGACCTACCTTGCTTAGTGGAGCCTCCTGAAGGGCTCTAACTTTTTGGATTTAAAAACAGGCTTGGTAAGAATTTGCATAGGTTTTAGCCAGATAATTTTGTCCAATGTGACACTGGCTGGGGTCATTCACTTGTCTGTAGTCAGCTGATATCTAACATGGGCTGGAAAGACTTCGAAGGCTTCACTCACATGCCTGCTTTCTTGATGCTTCTCTCCATGTGGCTGCCTGGGCTTCCTCACAGCATGGTGGCCTCAAGCTATTTGGAGGGAGCAGCAGTCCAAGCACTGCATTCTAATTGTGACTCTGTTACTTACTAGCTTTGTAACCCTGGGCAAATCATTTCAATTCTCTCAGCTTAAACTTCCTCCTCTGTGAAATGACGATGATAATATATGTCTTAGAACATTGCTGTGGGGATATAAAGTGACACATGTATCCCAGGAAAATAGAATCCCAGAACTTTAGGACCCAGGCATTTGCAAGGGCAGAGAGAAAATAGCTTTTCTGTTCCTTTCCTTTCTACTTATGGAACAGTGATCTTAGACCAGATGTGTGATCTGGTGCTCATGCAAGAAAAATTGCTATTTCAAAGCCCTGATGATTCTTTGTGTTGTTTGGGAGTAGAGCCCGGGATAGAAGCTCACATAAAGAGCCCTCTGTGATTGTTGAAGGCAATGTACAGAGGAGTGAGGCAGAGCACCAAGGGGACCTGGAAATACCCTGAGTAATAACATAAGAGAACATGTCTGTTTCCTGGCCCTGGAATGCAAAGGAAAGAGAAGATGAGGGAAGGCTCACAAGGGGAGGTTGAGATCCCAGGTACATGGAGGGTTAGCAAGAGATGCTGTCTGGCCTGATGTGTGATATTCCACTTTAGTCTGCTTTCTGATCGGTGACCGCCTCCATGAACACAAACCTTTGGGAAAAGCTTTCTGTCGGTACTGTGTGGAGGCCTAAGGAGAAGGGGCCATGTCCACTCAACACTGGAAAAGGAGAGAGAACAGCATTTCAGGAGGTGGATGGTGAAAGAGGCTAAGAAATGAGCTGATGACAGGAGTGTGAAGAACATTTGCCTCCACCTGGGAAATTCTGGAAAAGATAACTAGATTTCTCTGACTTAGTATGGTAAGGTACGAGCTCAGACTGTTACACTGGGGGAAGCTGAGCCAGGAAGCTCGTAGAGTTGGGGATATTCTGATAATGTACACAAAGAACTCAACCCATAGATGACTTCCCTTCATTGGTGACATCTCTTACCCAGCATTCGAGGAACTTGCTAAGGGAAATAAAGCTTGGCCTGACAACTGCCATTCATACCCAGGTCTGAGCCTAAGGTCTTCAGTTTTACACCATTCAACCTTTCCTTCAAGTACTGTATATTTGTGACTAAGTTTTTTGTTGTTTCGAATCCTAGAGCTAAATTAAAGACACAGTGGCAGCTTATAGCTAAGTTGAATGGTGACTCACTCTAGGTCACCAGAGGCAAGGCAGGGCATTCTTAGGGCTGGCTGAGGATTGCCCAAGTACACTTTCACTTGAGGTCAAGTCTCCAGTGATTGGCAGGCTCTAAAGTCCTTCTCTGTTCCAGCTATTTTAAAATCTTGTTTATATGCTAATCATACTCCATCCTTAGCTGACCTTCTATCATCTGTCAAGTAAATAAGTGACCATAATGGGAAAATAACCCAGAAATGTAAATGAAAAAAGACAAAGAGTGTGAGTGAGCAGAAACCAGCTTAGCAGAAACATAAATTCCTGTTCAGAGCCACCTTGTCTCGTATCTAAGCTCACACCTTTGTTTTTTATTTACTCTGGCACGAGAAGGTTTTCTTGCATTAGTAATGATACTGTTAATGTTTTATAGGATGTGTTAATAGAAGTCATGGTCACATTGAAATCTTTCTTCATTAGATGGAGGACTCTTAGACTTATTGCCACGTCCCTTAAGTTTAGGCCAGACTACTTCCTACCCCTACCAAGGACCTGAGAATTCTCTGAGTGTGTTTAACTCCCTTCCCGCTGTTAGCATACACTCTTCTACATCCCTAAAGAGGTTTCAGAAAAGTCCTTAACCTTCTTGTCTTAACTGACACCTGGATCTCCTCAAAGTCTCAACTTCCTCTGGAATCCCCACTCACAGAGGCTGCTCATCCTTTGATATCCCATGCTGCAACCTCCCAGGAAAATAGTTGCTCTTCTCCTGACTCTCACCTCACATTTCAAGGTTAATCCCTTCACTTGTGCTCTTGATCCTGTTGCTTCCTGCCTTTTCTGGGACTTCGTCACATCATTCATCTGCCTCCGTCCTATCTCTTCTACTTCTCTCCGTCTATCAACTTGCTCAAATTACTTCTGATGTCAAAAGCTTCCCTTGAATCCACATCTTCTTGCTCTCAACAACCTCTTTTCTTCCTTACTCGTGCAGACTCTTTAGGGTAGGCTGGATTTTGTCTCTACTTCTTCATGTCCCCTCCCCCCCCCTTAACATCTCTCAACGTCCATCATTTCATTAATATGATCAAGTTAAAATGATTGAACTATTTCAAATCCTAAAAGATGATGCTGTGAAAGTGCTGTACTCAGTATGCCAGCAAATTTGGAAAATGCAGCAGTGGCCACAGGACTGGAAAAGGTCAGTTTTCATCCCAATCCCAAAGAAAGGCAATCCCAAAGAATGCTCAAACTACCGCACAGTTGCACTCATGTCACACACTAGCAAAGTAATGCTCAAAATTCTCCAAGCCAGGTTTCAACAGTATGTGAACTGTGAACTTCCAGATGTTCAAGCTGGATTTAGAAAAGGCAGAGGAACCAGAGATCAAATTGCAAACATCCCCTGGATCATCAAAAAAGCAAGAGAGTTCCAGAAAAACATCTGCTTCTGCTTTATTGACTATGCCAAAGCCTTTGACTGTGTGGATCACAACAAACTGTGGAAAATTCTTCAAGAGATGGGAATACCAGACCACCTGACCTGCCTCATGAGAAATCTGTATATGTCAAGAAGCAACAGTTAGAACTGGACGTGGAACAACAGACTGGTTCCAAATAGGAAAAGGAGTACATCAAGTCTTATATTGTCACCCTGCTTATTTAACTTATATGCAGAGTACATCATGAGAAATGCTGGGCTGGATGAAGTACAAGCTGGAATCAAGATTGCCGGGAGAAATATCAATAACCTCAGATATGCAGATAAGATCACCCTTATAGCAGAAAGTGAAGAAGAACTAAAGAGCCTCTTGATGAAAGTGAAAGAGGAGAGTGAAAAGGTTGACTTAAAACTCAACTTTCAGAAAACTAAGATCATGGCATCTGGTCTCATCACTTCATGGCAAATAGATGGGGAAACAGTGGAAACAGTGACAGACTTTATTTTTTGGGGCTCCAAAATCACTGCAGATGATGACTGCAGCCATGAAATTAAAAGACATCTGATCCTTGGAAGAAAACCTAAGACCAACCTAGACAGCATATTAACAAGCAGAGAGATTACTTTGCCAACAAAGGTCTGTCTAGTCAAAGCTATGGTTTTTCCAGTAGTCATGTATGGATGTGAGAGTTGGACTATAAAGAAAGCTGAGCGTTGAAAAATTGTTGCTTTTGAACTGTGGTTTTGGAGAAGACTCTTGAGAGTCCTTTGGACTGTAAGGAGATCCAACCAGTCCATCCTAAAGGAGATCAGTCCTGAATATTCATTGAAAGGACTGATGCCTAAACTGAAACTCCAATACTTTGGCCACTTGATGCGAAGAACTGACTCATTGAAAAAGACACCTGATGCTGGGCAAGATTGAGGGCGGGAGGAGAAGGGGATGACAGAGGATGAGATGGTTGGATGGCATCACCAACTGAATGGACATGAGTTTGAGTTAGCTCCGGGAGTTGGTGAAGGACAGGGAAGCCTGGTGTCCATGGGGTCACAAAGAGGTGGACACGACTGAGCGACTGAATTGAAAATGATCAGTGGCCTCTTAACTACCATATCCAGTGAGATATATAAGATCTTATGTTTCGCTGTACTTCTACTGCATTTGATGTAGGCTTTTGAATTTCTTCCCTCTTTTGGCTTTCATGTAGTCTCACTCTCCTGGTTTTTCTTTATGACGCTTCCTCTAGATCTCTTGTTGATGGACACTTCTCTCTCTTCTTGCCTTTTATATTTCCATGTTCCTTAAAGGTTTCATCATTAGGTCAGCTCCGTTTTCATTTTACATAGTTCTCAGAGTCAGTGCACCCACTTTTATGGTTTACACTATCACCTTGCTGCTAATTTTTAAATCTCAGATTTCTTACCTGACTTTCAGATCCTTCTTTTGAACTGACTTGCTGGAAACCTACACCCGGGTGGTAAGCCCATCAAACTTAACATGGCTGTGCTGAAGTCATCATCTTTCTTACCAAACTTACTCCTAAGTTCTTTAGCTAGATTGGTGGCTCCACCGTTTATTATAATAATCAGTTAAGTAAGACATTTTAGGGTCATCCTGAACATCTTCTTTGTTCACTTCTCACTCCATCTCTCTCCAAATGTGGTTGGCTTTGCCTGCCATAGAGTTCTCTTCCTGTCCCATCCCCAAGCCACTTCCCCACTTTTGGCTCCTATCACCTCTCTCCTAATCACAGCAATGATTCCTAACTGCTCTCCCTACAGCCGTTGTTTACCTCCTCCAACTCATCTTCCAGACCTGGCAGATGATTGGACTTCATAATTAAGTTTGACTATAATATGCTCTTGATTGAATTTTGTCCGTGGTTCCCCAGTTTTTATTTACAGGGTGAAGTGCACATTCCTTAATATAGCATGCACTGTTCTTCATGAGCAACCCCCGCTGGCTTCTCCAGGGTTGTTTGCTGGTGTCCTCCTCACAATAAAGTTATTTTGTTCCCTATCCATGCCATGTTACTCCTCAACACACACACGCGTGCACACACACAAACACACATCATTTTCTCTAAGGTGAATGCCGTTTCTTTACTCTATCTGAAGACTCTGCCATTTCTACCACAACAGTTCATGTATGTGTGTGTGTGTGTGTGCACGCTTAGTTGTTCAGTCGTGTCTGACTCTTTGTGACCCCATGGACTGCAGCACACCAGGCTTCCCTGTCCTTCACTATCTCAGAATTTGCTCAAATTCATGTCCATTTAGTCCGGGAGGCTATCCAACCATCTCATCCTCTGTCGCCCCCTTCTGGAGCAGGTTGCCATTTCCTCCTCCAGAAAATCTTCCTGATAAAGGGATCAAAGAACCCAGGTCTCCTGCGCTGGTGGGTGGATTCTTTACCACTGAAACCACTGGGAAGCCCACCACTACAGCTCACCACATCACATTGTGATTTTCAGTTTTTTGACCGGCAAGAGTAGTGTGTTAATACCTGGGTGGCCATGACCAGCCCCTAATAGGTATTTCTAGCTTATACTACAGATTACTTAGTATTTGTTGAATGAATGAAGGGATGAGTAAACATATTCTCTGAGGAGTTGAGTCTTGTGGATCCTGGGCCTCTCTGTAGCTTCAATTCAGATCATGAAGAGTGAACTGCCGACTGTGCCTGCAGATACCTCTGGGTCCACCTTGTCACTGCTCCTGTATTTTACATCTGATTGTAATTCTCAAGTTGTTTTGTTGCTGCTTTTGTGTTTGAATAATAGGAGGGTTTCTCCACCGATCTACATGCTGGGAACAATAAAAACAACTTACAATTAACATATACCTAAATAACACAGAAATAAATAAATCAACGTACAGGTTACCTCAGAAAATATTGCTTGCTAATTTTCTTTCTTTCTTTTTTTCCCCCCTATATCTCCTTATTCTCCTACTCAATTGCTGGGTGGGAAGAGAGGAAATTCCTTGGGAAGAGAGGAAATTCCTTGTCAAGAGAGGAAATTCTTGGAGCTGGAGGAGGCTGAGAGGCACTGCAAACCTTTCTTCTTCCTGGATTTTATAGAGTATTGAGTTAGGAGGAGTATCTTCTAGTTTAGAAATGTTTGTCTCTCTCCCACAACCATCCTCCTCCCTACAGCCCCTGATACCCACCTGGGACCCCCCTCTATGCACCTGAATATTTGTGAAAATTTTAGAGAAAAGTTAGTCCTGGGCAAACTGAGGGAGATGCGAATTTGGATGCCCTGTCTGTATTCTTTCCATCCCTGTGACAAGAAAGGGAAACTAATTTCTCTCCCATCAGCAAAATTAGTAGCAGAATTTCAGGCCAGAGAGGGGGAAATGTATGAGGTAGGCAGACCTTTTGTTGATTAATGTCTTCAGACCACATTACAGAAGCAATTGCTTACTTGACCTGTTAATCAAGAGAGGGAAACATTTGTCTTTGAGCACTAAGTTTTAAGATTCTTCAGATTTCCTGTATATTCCTTAGCTTCTTCCAATCACAAAGATTGCTCAAAGAGAACTGAGGGGCACGTGCGGTAGTGACAAAATTATAGGTTTTCTTTTTTGGTACCCAGGAAATTCTAAATGCAGGCTGGTCCTGAGGTTACGAGACAATTCTAAACTGAGAAATACAGCGTGTGAGGACAAGGACAGCAGGGACACTTGCTAATAAGTAGCAGGCTCTGTTCTTCCTCTTGTCATTTGCTGTAGAAACATGAATCATGACCACATCTTTCCAGATCAGGGAGGGCCTCAGAGTGCCCCATAGATGCTCCCATTCCTGCTAACATATGCCTCGTCAGAAGGCCTGAGTATGACTGTGAGCTGTCCAAATGCTCCTTCTCTATTTTGAGGACACTGAAATGGAAAAAAAAAAAAAAGAAAAACGGACACCACGAATGTACTGCAATGGAACCTAGGACTCTTAGGCTGCATTTCTTTAGCTGCTTGATATAGAATAAAAGAAGTTGGAAGGATGCTAATGGATGTTTCACGAATGAAGGTATTGATAGATAAACATGGATTGTGGATACATGAGATTTTCTATTATATTTCAGGGTAGGAGACAGTGAGGGTTGGAGTGGGAAATCTGAGGGCGTATTTCCCCTTCCCTGTTCTTCTATCCTACCCTCAGTCTGCTCAAGAGATACCAGAAAGATGCAAACATAGAGGTATATTTCATCTAAAAAAATTATTTTGTTTTTGATTTTAATTAGCTATGATCCTTCAAATAGGATGATCTTGTAAAAAGTGTTCAAAATATAGAGGAACCACAGAGTACGACCCACAAAATTCTTCATTTAGGAGAGCCACAGATTTTAAAATAACTGATCAAGCTTCCCAGTTCATTTTATGAAGAAATCATAATTTTAATCTCCAGATCTTCACCGAGAACTAAACTAAAATAAAAACTTTAGATTATTTTTATTTATAAATATAGGTATGTTGGACTTTCCTGGTGGCTCAGAAGGTAAAGAATCTGCCTGCAGTGCAGGAGACCTGGGTTCAATCCCTGGGTTGCTAAGATCTCCTAGAGAAGGAAATGGCAACACACTTCAGTATTCTTGCCTGGAGAATTCCATGGACAGAGGAACCTGGCAGGCTTCAGTCCATGGGGTTGCAAAGAGTCAAGCACATTAAATATAAGTACAGGAATAAAATAAATAAAAATAAAAAATAAAAATAAATATAGGTAGAGGAATTTTAAATAAAATATTATTAGTTAGACTAGTTTGCAAATTCAGCTGATGGAGTCATAAAAGGGCGAGAGAAAGGAAGAGGTGAGTAAAAGATCCTAAAGAGAAGCTCTATTCATGTCATTATTTGGACCAGAGAAAGTCCTGGTGAATTAATTACATCAAGGGAGGAAAGATAAGAAGGCTGCAGAATACAATGAAGCTATGTTGTCAAAATAATACATAGTAGTAGGTAACAGAAGTGAATTTGTAACCCAAATACTGATATATTTTTATGCCTACCATCCTATATGAAAATTAAAGGTGGGTGAACTAAGTATGAAAATGAATCAGTAGTATTTAAGGGTAGTATGGTACAGTTTTAGTAATTAGAAGACTGGAGATCCAATCCAATTCAGTTACTAATTTGCCATGAGACCTTAGAGAAGCCACTTAACTTCATTGTGAAATGAGGTAGTTGATTTAAATCAGCACTTCTCAAACTTTGATATGCATATGAATCACCCGAGAATCTTGTTTAATGTGGACTCTGGTTCAATAGGTCTAGGGCTGGCCTGAGAGACTGCATTTCTAACAAGCCTCTAGCAGCCAGTGTTGCTAATCTGCAGACCACACTTTGAGTAGTAAGATAATCACTATGTCTCTTCCAGTTCAGTTGGACATGGCTTTATGATATGCTCTCTCACAGACAATCAGCTAAAAGCTTTCTGAATTATAGGAGTGAAGGTAAACCAGAACCAATGGAGTCAATAAGAACAAATTGAGAACAAATGGAGTCATGTGGGCATACCATTAGGATGAACCTAGCAGTGAAGCTTGACTCGGTGAGTAAGAGAGACACAGCCAAGTTATAATCAGAGAATGAATCCCAGTCCGAAAGATGTGACCAGAGAGAGAAAGAGCCATGGAGAAAGGAAACCAAGAATCTTGTGAGAGGTAAAAGTACTTGATGAAACATCTCTCATTTTGCAAAGAAACAAAAGTGGTCAAATCACTGTTAGTTCCCTCTGAGTCTCCTCAGCTTCACTGGGATCCCTGTGATCCCTGACACCCACTTCCTCATCAAATAGGTTCACTGAGATGAAAAGACAGACAGTGGGTTCAATGTGTACATTACAGTGAATTCTAAAAATACCCTCAGATACTGACTGACAGACATCCTGGTCTGCCATTTAGGGTCAGGCACCAGGAGCGGAGGATTCACAAAACACGTTTCAGGTTTGTTTGAGACCTGGGAAGGAGAAAGAAATCATGCGGAGGACCCAGCAAGAGGAACACTCAACATGCCTTCAAAACCAGAAATCTTCCCTGTTGTATTTATTCATTGGAAAATGACATCAGCTAAATGGCAATAATGATTTATTAAGCCATTTATAGTAAGAAAAATTCCAAGAAGTAAATAGAGGCAGGCATTGTTAACTAGTGTGACAAAGAAAGAATTCAAGATTAGAAAGGTTACGCCCATCCACTAGTTTGTAGAACTCAGGTCTCTTTACCTCCAGGTAGTAAAGTTCCCTCTATAGGGTTGTATATCTAGCACTACACATATTTAATCATATTGGACTTTGACGTTTCTCTCATACTCTGGTAGCCTTATATATCAATTACAGTTAGAAAATTACCAGATGTTTTGTTTCAGTATTTGATAGCAGGATGATTTAGAAAATGGTCTGCCGTATTGATAGAGTGACACCTGGTCCCAATCCCAGAGCATTCCTCTGTTCTTCTCTGCTGACAAATTTTATTTACTTTTCTCTGAGAATCCATTTTGTTCAGCAGAGACTGGGTGCTTTTTTCCTAGCCTCACTGCATTGAATCTTGACTGGTAAGCCAATCAAGATGATGCCACTTGGTAAGTGATAGGCAAGTTGAGATAGGGCATATGATGAAATTGTGACCAACAGAGTGTGAAGGGGAGTTGCCTCTGCTTTTTAAAAAGGGACATGTTATAGAGATAGTCATTTTTCTGTGTCTGGACTTTGTCTAAACAGGTGATGCCTAGGATTGTGGTAGCATTTTAAAACCATGAGGGGAAGACATTTGACCTAATAGAGGTAGTAAAGAAGAAAAACGGAAAAAACCTGGGTCCTTGATGTCACTGAAGCACTGAATCAATTGCCCTTTCTTTGGATTTTTGGCTGAGATTTCTTTTATTTTCAGCTATAAGCACTTTAATGCGTGTGGAGAGAATGGAGTAACTCTGTAACAATTGTCATCAAATGACCAGATGGGGAAACAGTGACAGACTTCATTTTTGGGGGCTCCAAAATCACTGCAGATGATGACTGCAGCCATGAAATTAAAAGATGCTTGCTCCTTGGAAGAAAAGCTATGACCAACCTAGACAGCATATTCAAAAGCAGAGACATTACTTTGCCAACAAAGTTCTGTCTAGTCAAAGCTATGGTTTTTCCAGTGTTCATGTATGGATGTGAGAGTTGGACTATAAGGAAAGCCAAGCACTAAAGAATTGATGCTTTTGAACTGTTGTGTTGGAGGACACTCTTGAGTCCCTTGGACTGCAAGGAGAGCCAACCAGTTCATCCTAAGGAAATCAGTCCTGAATATTCATTGGAAGGACTGATACTAAGCTGAAATGCCAATACTTTGGCCACCTGATGTGAAGAAATGGCTCATTGGAAATGACTCTGATGCTGGGAAAGATTGAAGGTGGGAGAAGGGGACGACAGAGGATGAGATGATTGGATGGCATCACTGACTCAATGGGCATGAGTTTGGGTAAACTCTGGGAATTGGTGATGGACAGGGAGGCCTGGTGTACTGCATTCCATGGGGTCACAAAGAGTTGGACATGACTGAGTGACTGAACTGAACTGAAATGACCAGAGTTGGAATTTCAGCTGTGTCACCAACTAGCTTTGTGGCCATGGGCAATCACTTTCTCTACAAGAGCCTAATTCCATGTAAAAATGGAGATAATAAAATATTTCTCAAGTATTTCACAAGCTGTAATGTAAACTGTGAAAGCACCTGAAACTTGTTGCTGTTATTATTACTTTTATCTTTATTAATATTATGTGATGTAAATAATAACAGCATCATAATTAGACTTCATCATAAGCAATCTGCAATGAAAATGCATAGAAGTGTTTTGCTCTTTTTAGAAAAATCACTGCATCCTGAGATATTTGTACTTCCTTTTTCTTCCTTTTCTCCTAAGGGAGGAAGGAAAAAGCAAGGCTGTTTCTGTTAGGGGTAGGGGCCTTAATGGATTAGGAGGGTTGCATCTCAGGGTTAGCAAATGGAGGTTTATTAGACTGCTTTGGGACTAATGCTCCATGGGCATGTTTCCAGTGACTTCAGTGCATATGTGGGGCTACAACACACACCAGGTAATTTTTCTCTTCACTTTCCTTTTCATTAAGAAGTGAAAAGCTCCACAAATTTCAAGTGAAAGGTCATGTCTCTTTTGTATGGGAGAGAAATAAATCTGGGTGTCTATTTTGTATTACGAAAATACTAGTTACCCAAGTAGAAGTTTGCCTTCTTCCATTCCATTGTTTCCATCCTCCCCCAAATCTCTGCCCCAACAAAATAACTTTTTTGGTGATTTACTATGTTTATTTTAATTTAATATTAGTTGCTGTACAATATTATAAAAGTTTCACAATATGGTGATTCACAATTTTGTAAGGTTATACTTTATTCATAGTTATTATAAAACATTGGCTATATTCCCTGTGTTATACAATATATCCTTGTAGTTTATTTTGTACCTTATGGTTTGTGTCTCTTACTCCTCTACCCCTTTTTTGCCCCTCCTTTCTTCCCTCTCCCCAGTGCTAACCACTGGTTTGTCTTTTACATTGTACTTACTAGTTTGTTGTGGTTTTTAGATTCCATATATAAGTGATATCATATGGTATTTGACTTTCCCTGAATGACTTATTTTACTTAGCATAATGTCCTCCAAGTCCATCTATGTTGCTATGAATGGCAAAATTTTGTTCTTTTTATGGCTGAGTAGTATCCCATTGAGTGTGTGTGTGTATATATGTATAGTAAGTAATGCTGCTATGAACACTGGGGTATGTGTATCTTCTAGAATTAGTGTTTTTGGTTTTCTTCAGATATATACCCAGGAGTGGAATTGCTGGGTCATATGGTAGTTCTGTTTTTAATTTTTTGAGAAACTTTCATATTGTTTTCAACAGAAGCTGTACCAATTTACATTCCCACTAACAGTGTACTAGGATTCCTTTTTCTCCACATCCTCATTGACATTTGTTATTGACAAATGTTGACAGGCGGATTCTTTACCATTGAGCCATCAAGGAAGCCCATTGGTGATATTGTTGATATCATTGGTGATATTGGTCTGTAATTTTATTTTTTGTGTGATATCTTTGTCTGGTTTTGGTATCAGAGTCATGGTGGCCTTGTAGAATGAGTTTGGAAGTTTTCCTTCCTCTGCAATTTTTTTGAATAGTTTCAGAAGGAAGTATTAACTCTTCTCTAAATGTTCGGTAGAAGCACCTGTGAAGCCACCTGGTCCTGGACTTTTGTTTGTTGGGAGTTTTAAAATTACTGGTTTAATTTCACTTTTGGTAATTTTTCTGTTCATATTTTCTGTTTCTTCCTAGTTCAGGCTTGGGAGATTATACCTTTCTCAGAATCTGTCTATTTCTTCTAGGTTGTCCATTTTATCAGCATACCAACAAAACCACTTTTTAAGCAGCCCTCAAACATTGAAAGAGTGGCTTGGTTTATAGCTCTAGTCATTTTATTCTCCTTTTTTTTTTTTTGCAAGAGTAAGGGCCAGAGAAGCTCTGCATTTTGTGTGTATTTGTGTTGGAGATGACCTTTTGTTTCTGTTTGAAAATAGTAATGTGATTCTGATGAGTATGTCACCTGGGGGGACATTTTCAGAAATGTTTGCTATTGAAACTCTGGAGGGGAGAGAAACTAGGCTTGGATGCTTGTAATGAAGAGGAGTAACCCATGGGATGGTTGCTTGGCCCAGTTCCAGCCCAGAACCCACTATTTTTCATGGAAGGTCAAGAAATTAGGAGTTAGGCCTATGGACATCTGCCTGGAGTGGTATTTCCAAATTGGTCTTTCTCCTCTGGAGGTTCAGTTTCAAATTTAATTAGCTAGCTAATGATAGTAAATTACTATAATTAATTGATGAATGCTAAAGTGCTTTGACTAAAAAGCAGTATGCATAATTTTGAGGGCAGTTAATTTCTTGTCTAACTTTGAGAACTAATCTAGGAGAGAGACTTTTATAATAATAATAATAATATTTTTCATGGTTTGCACTGAAACTCCTGGTCTGGAACTCTGCCTTAGGGAAGCATCTCATATAGTCTGTCATTTCCCACTTAGTTAAAAGAAATGTTCTTTTGCCAGAGGTATCCCTGGAGGAAGAAGGCCTTGTGAGAGACCCATTAGTATGTCTTTAAAGACCAGTGGGTAAGAACAGAAAAGTAAATAAGCAGATATTATCCAGGAAGATAAGTGCTGTGGTGAGCAGGTATCCAGGGAGCTATAGGGTCACAGGAAAGGGTCTGGGAAGTGTCCTGGTAGAGGTAAGAGCTCCTGGTGAAGGATGAACAGGAGTTCCTCGGCAGAGGTGGGGGAAGAGGAAGTAAGAAAGCTAATCTAGCAGGGAGAGTAACATGAAAATGTGTGTGTGTGTATGTGTGAGAGAAAAAGCTCATTTGAAGAACTACAAGTAGAGTGGCTTTGGAAGAGTAGCAACAGATATAATTAAAAGGCTAGGGGCTTTTATTTAAGGAAGGTAAATTGAAGAGATACATTATATTTCTCCCCGCCAAAATTAAAAGATGTTTTAAAAGATGACAATGGGATTTTTATAAATATATAAACCATAAGAACAAACAGGGAAAACACAAGAGTAACAAAACTTTAGAAGCTAGATAATAGATGGAAGAGTGGTGATTGATCAACACACTGGAGAAAGTGGAACCCTAGTGTTAAGTAAGCAGTGGGGATGACTATTAATAAATAGGAAGCCGATCTGAACCAGAGATTTTCCCCCAAAGTCTCAGGAATCAAAGGTAACAGACACTCTGGAAGTAGAAGTAAAGGAGGATATAAAATGAGGAGAAGTGGTTCAATTTATTTTAAAGAGTTGGACACCCCCAAATCATCTCCCTGTCGATATAAGAAAATGACTTCCTACTTCCACTCTGACAGAAGACTAGAGAGTTGTTCTCTTTAGAGAATAAAATGGACACCACATCGAGTCAAGTATGGGAATATCATATTGAAAATACAGTGAGTTAGTAAAAGTTGACATACTGAGATTGAGACATCTCAGAATTTTGACAACAGCATCTTTATCCTTCAAGAAAGAGGTGAAAAGAGCCTTCTCTGGAAATATGACCAACCCAAGAAAAATGATCTAAAGATACTGACATAAGGGCTTCCGCAGGGAGCCTGGTGAGATATCAACAATGAAGTTTATCTATAGGCAGATTCTTTAAGGAAGTAAAATTGATAAGAGGCCTAAAATACCAAGGATGTTTACATAATTGGACAAGAGTTTGGAGCTGAATTAGTGATGATTACATGAAAAAAATTAAGGTTATGTTTACAGAAATCTAAGTGAATAAACAAACAAAAGACCACAATTATTTCCAGGGAAAACAGAAAGTTGTTCAGGAAAGGGAAGGTCATTAGAGTATATTATATGGCTCAGTTATTAAATGTGTTTGCATAGTTATAATAATATAAATAGAATATCATACAAAAATTCTAAATTGTAAGTAAGATGGATGGAAAGTGTATGCTGGGAACAGGAGTGTGTGTGACAGAGAACATCCCATCTTTGTCTTCCATAGTAATTAATGGATTATGTCTAAAGATAGAAAAATCAGGAAGCAGTAATATAATGATGATCTTCATCAAACTAAGAAACAGAGGAGAAGAGGAATTATGAGAGAAGGCAATAGATTTGTTATTGACATGTGTCATCTGTGAAACAGCCAAATGGAGCTGTCTCCTAAGCAGCTGGCTCTAGGGGTCCAATGCTATCCAGCTTCAGTAAAGGTTCTTGGAGAGAATTAAGCCTTACAAGATATGATTTGAGTAACTGTTTTCTCAGTTCTCATCCAGGATGGTTGATACCTAGTCCCATTCTAGATACATAGAAGTTAATTAATTATATACAATGGATGCACTAAAGCTTCATGCCCTTATAAAAGTCAACTGAGAAGGGCTGGGTGGTATGATGGGAAATGAGAGTTTGGAGTCCTTCCTAGAGGAGTAGATTAAATTAACAAAGGACCAAGATCACCACTAGAGGACATTAACAGGTTCGGGATGGACAGGGCAAGAAATGGCTGCTAGGAGACTAAGAAAGAGGAACTAGAATGGAAATAAGAAGAAACTCAGAAGCTAAAAAAAAAAAGAGAGAGAGAGTTGAAGAAACAGATACATGGGAGGTGATAAAAGTTGTGGAAAAGATTAAGTAAAATAAGGGTTATGAGGGGGCTGTTGATTTTACCCATAAGGAAGTTGTCAGTGACCTTAGTTGGAGCAGTTTTATCGGCGTAGGTGGTTTTCAGAAGCCAGATTGCAGTCTAGTTGGAGCCTAGGAATCTGTCAGTGGAAACTGATGCCCATCTCTAACCCAAGCTAAAACTCCATTCATGCTCCAAGTCATATCCCCTAGGAGCGAGCTGTGTTTTCACCCTGGAGACCACTTAGACACACAGCATTGGCTTTCTACACTGACTTTGTGAGAATATTTCTAGGGATTCATGGGCCCTGGCCAATCCTATTACTGAATTCTTTAGATTAGTTATTTTTATGTTTTTAAAAATGTGAAACTGTAAATGGGATGAAGTGCTGAAACTGACCAGGGGAAGAGTGTGTTGAATTACCTTGTCCGTCAAGTAATTTCCCAGCATGAGCCAAGAACTCTTCAACTGGAAAAGTAAAAGTTTCCCTATAATATGAATGGGTTTGTCTGTGTCACTGAAATCTCTGGTGGTATAGCATTTCTGCTCCAAATATCCTCCCTCCCTCCTTCTCTCCCTTCCTTACTTCCTCCTTTCTTCCTCCTTTCTTCCTTTCCTCCCTCTCACCCTCCCTCCCTTCCCCTCTCCTTCCTCTCTCCCTCTCTCCCTCCCTACCAATATTTGCCATTATCTTTGGAGTTATAGAGATTAAAAACAGAGAGTGGATATGGATTGTGCTCTTAAGAAGATTACAATAGCAGCAAAGGAATGATTTGTGTGCCCAAATAGCACTAGTACAAGATCAGTTCAGTCGCTCAGTCATGTCTGACTGTTTGCGACCCCATGGACTGTGGCATGCCAGGCTTCCCTGTCCATCACCAATTCCCGGAGCTTACTCAAACTCATGTCCATTGAGTTGGTGATGCCATCCAATCATCTCATCCTCTGTCTTCCCCTTCGTGTCCTGCCATTAGGGTCTTTTCCAACGAGTCAGTTCTTCGCATCAGGTGGCCAAAGCACTGGAGTTTCAGCTTCAGCATCAGTCCTTCCAATGAAGGACCGATTTCCTTTAGAACTGACTGGTTTGATGCTGTGTATACAGCCAGATGGCCTATTGGCCTCTGGAACTCTTCTCCCTCTGGTCAGTTAGGAAAAGCTCTTTCTTTTCTGACCAGCTCTTTCAGAAGAGTTTTGGACAGCAGAGCTATTGATCCTCAGCGATATTGTCTCTCTTTGCCCCTACAGCCCATGTTTTCCCTGAGTGGACAGGTCATCTAGGAGGGGTTTGGCTTCTGCCTGGTGTCAGGTTTCATATCATACTTCTCTGAAATTTTTGCTTTTCCAAATCCCAGGCTCATTCCACCACTAACCTCCGTTTTCCTTTTGTTTTACTGTTGGACTCCCAGAATACCAGGGCTGTTCTTGGGTGGCTGTTTTAGGGTCATTGAATATTTTCTGGCAGTTGAAAAGTTCCTTAAACATGCTCAGGTCTCCCAAGACCTTCTTAGGGAAGACATAGCTTAACTGCACCACACTGACCTTACCAGCTGTGTGCATTTCCCAGTTAGGGGAAGGGTAGGAGAAGGGATACATTTTCATTTCAGTACTGTGGAAACCAATAGAATTTTCTTTAAAAATACAAACTGTACAGAGAAGCGTTGAAGGGCTACTTTGAGATGGGGTGATGGGGTGGACATGCAAAAATACATGAGAGGTTTTGGTTGGAACATTCAAACCTAAGTCATTGCCAGCAGCTCCATAGGTATAAGTGAATTTGGCTCTTTAAATAACAAGCTCTTATAGTTTGCTGCAGTCTCAGCTGTTTGTGGATAAAGCTCTGATACTCTTCATATTACTGTAAAATTTGTAATAGGTAGAGGGGATGGAAAGTGTAGATTGTGAGAAGATGGGAGAACAAAGTATAATTGAATGTGAAACAAGAGAGGTGTAGGGGATGGAACCACTTGGGAGGAGAGGCAGTTTGTCATTAATTTTGGCTTCCTACCTACCCTCCCTCCCCACTTTAGCTTTGAGACATCCTCTACCTGGGCAGAGCACAAAGTCTTCCACTCTGTAGAAGCCAGGTACTCACCATTCCAGCTTTCCTTACAGCTAGACCATGGGCATATGACTAACAGTTCATGAATCGGATTCACCCAGGGTGGACTTTGACTTGGAAGCTATGAATCCAAAAAACGCTTGGATGTGCAGACACCATCTTGGTGAGGCTAATGGTGCCAGTGGAACCTAGATCCAGTTTCCAGAGTCCGTGGTGGTTAACAGTTTTAGCACAGACACCAGTGTCCAGGATCAGGGCTGTCAGTGGAAGAAGCAATTTGTCTGTGTCCAGGAGAAACAACAATTAAGTCTTCACAGGATCAGTTCTACAAGAGAGTTTTGGATGCTTTTCTGGAATAGGTAACATTTAAGTCTGATTCTGATCCTCCTGGAGCCTCCATGGGCAACTCAATGTCTTTTTTTGTTTTTAAACATTTTATTTTGTATTTGGGTATAGCTGATTAACAATGCTATGATAGTTTCAAGTGAATTCAGTATTTTTTCAGTATCATTATTCCGTTTCTGCCTCAATCATCCAGCTTGCAACTATGAACCTTGACACCCAAACAAGCAAACAAAAAAATTTTTCTTTTCTGAGGCAAAAATAGTTGATTATGATATAGTTTGTGTTAAGTTAGGTAATATTTGCAGTAGAAATGATCAGCTCAGTTCAGTTCAGTCACTCAGTCGTGTCTGACTCTTTGTGACCCCATGGACTGCAGCACACCAGGCTTCCTTGTTCATCACCAACTCCCAGAGCCTACTCAAACTCATGTCCATCGTGTCAGTGATGCCATGGAAATCTAGCATGTCACACAAAGGAGTAAATATTTTGACAAAGTAACGTTTCAGTTGTAGTGAACAGTTGATCAGAAATTTTTTACTGTTTAGTTTGAGGCTCTTTTTTAAAAACAAAACAAAATTTAGAGGACAAAAGATTTGAAAAGATGAAGAAAAGGCACCCATAATCCTGTCACTTTAGCATAACCATGATGATACCTAAGTTTTCCTTGAGACACTTTCCCGAAGTGTTTCCATGGAACACTAGATAGGCAGAAAAAAATGATTTTGGAAATTTGGAATATGTTTGGATAATCAGTTCTTGTTACTTCAATGTGTAACTTCTCAAAATATGTAAGTACAGTTATAGATGATTCAAAAAAGAGACAGACAATATATTCCCCACTCCCTGTAACACTGCAAGGGTCTTGAGGAATACATGCTACAAAATGCCGCCCTGTGCTCTTTCCTCACGTGCTAGTGATACACACAGTGGTAGTCACAGGGCAATTTTGTGCCCTGCTTTCTTCTAAATTGTATCATAGGGGCATGGAGGGCATGGAAGAAGCTTCTCTCCTTTTGTCTCTGGGGTCTCTAGAACCTGAGATCATGCAGCAGATGAAAAGGTGAGAACCACCTCCTCTAGCTTGCAGACCGTATCTTGCGACTTAGTGTCTGCTCATGTGTATTCTGGTAGAATCAGGTTGTCAGCACTTGAAATTAGGGTCAAGACCTTCTAATCCTGAAATAAACTGGATTTATTTGGGCATTTCCAAATCACTAAACTGCATATCCAACTTCCCATTCATTCCCCAGAACTAAGGGTGAGACCTGGCGCAGTGACTTGACATAGACTAAAAAGGACAAAAGAAAATCTGATTTTCCTCAAAGGAAGAAACTCCAAGTGCAACCTACTGACTGCAGCAGGGTTTGTCATGCAAATGAGTCAGTGTATCCCTGTTGCTCCCAATTATGCTCACAGTGGACAGGGCTGAGGTTTAAGAAAACTGAACTCAGAGGAAAGAAAAATAATGGCTCATCCATGCAGCACTGGCTGTTTAAGAAAAAAGGAAAAAAAAACACTCTTTTCACTTTATTATTTTTTTACACCTGCTGAGTTGGCCCCAGGAAATATGACACTCACTGATAGCTCTATCTCAACCGTGCTACATAACTCTGCTGGTTAGAACATGGTGCTGAGAAAGGCACAGGCATGAATCTCCATTTGAATTTATATTCAATGAGGATAGAGACTTGGTTTTTTCACTTCTGTATCCTCAGGATGTAGATTAGTTGCACTATAAATATTTGTAGAATTAATGGAATCTGTCTCCTTATAGAAGAGCTAGTTTTGCTGGATCCACAGACAGAAGTTGAATCTCTAATCCCCACTAGCCTGAAACATCTAGTTTGGTATATATTATTAAAAAAGGCAATTACCATCATATTTCTCTAAGTTCCCTTTGAAAAATTGTCAAGGTACTGATCTCCACATTGTCCTGTTTAGTAGGAATTCACTCTGAATTATTTCCTTGCTACAAATCTGCACATTTAGAAAATACATAGCTCTGCTTCTAGTAATATAATGGCTAGGTATCTGGAACAATCTTCCTGCTAATAACTATGAAAAATGTTAGTTAATGTATATTTTTAAAATCTTCTCAAAAGCATTGAAGAACTGGTAAAATATAGCAGCGAGGATTTATCCATCCAACATCTAAGGGAAGACAGGAAGCTAGAGAAGTAAGCAAAGTTTTTACCCTGAGGGCTGTTGCTGAACCTGATGAACCTGTGCATCAATTTTCAAGTTTTTAGGACAAGTGCCTGGTATGCATGTGTGTGTGTGTGTGTGTGTGTGTGTGTGAGAGAGAGAGAGAGAGAGAGAGAGAGAGAGAGAGAGAAGAGAGAAAGAGAGAGAGAGTAGGTAGGGAGCAGGGAGAAAGCAGAGTCCAGTGACTGTTCCCAATCCTGGAACCCCAATGGGTCACATGCTAAGTGACAGTGTGAGCCAGAATGAAACCCAGCTGTGCCCCTTCCACACACAGGAAATTTCAAGGCAAGATGCTTAAGCATCAGACAAAGCAGGTAATAGTAGTAATGGTGGTGGAACAGTGGTGGTTTAGTTTTTAAGTCATGTCTGATTCTTGCAACCCCATGGCCTATGGACTGTAGTCTGCCAGTCTTTTCTATCTGTGGGGTTTCTCAGGCAAAATACTGGAGCAGGTTGCCATTTCCTTCTCCAGGGGAGCTTCCCAACCCAGGGACTGAAACTGTCTCTCCTGCATTGCAAGCAGATTCCTTACCACTGAGCCACCCAGGAAGCCCTCATAGTAGTAATAATAATAATAAACAATTCTTCCTGATGATTAAAAATTTAAGCTGACATTTGTGTGGACATGTAAATCAAATTCATGTAACCCAGGTGGTAAGACAAACTTCATGTCAGATTTTAAGGTATTTCCAGAATGGCAATGCCCCAACCATCTGGTAAAAATAAGCACAAAGCCTCTCTGAGGGAAACCACTTCCATCCAAGGCCTCAAGAATTCTCCTCCCTCCACAAAGGAAAAGGAGCAGCTAACAATGAATAATTACTAAATATGTCAACAGAAGAAATAGATCTGCATAGACATTAGTCAGTCAGTTCAGTCACTCAGTCGTGTCTGACCCTTAGCCACACCATAGACTTCAGCACGCCAGGCTTCCCTGTCCACCATCAACTCCTGGAGCTTGCTCAAACTCATGTCCATCAAGTTGATGATGCCATCCAACCATCTCATTCGCTGTCGTCACCTTCTCCCGCCTTCAATCTTTCCCAGTATCAGTGTCTTTTCCAATGAGTCAGTTCTTTGCATCAGGTGGCCAAAGTATTGGAGTTTCAGCTTCAACATGGGTCCTTCCAATGAATATTCAATACTGATTTCCTTTAGGATGGACTGGTTGGATCTCCTTGTAGTCCCAGGGACTCTCAAAAGTCTTCTCCAAGACCACAGTTCAAAAGCATCAGTTCTTCGGAACTCAGCTTTCTTTATAGTCCAACTCTCACATCCATACATGACTACTGGAAAAACCATAGCTTTGACTAGACGGACCTTTGTTGGCAAAGTAATGTCTCTGTTTTTGAATATACTGTCTAGGTTGATCATAGCTTCTCTTCCAAGGAGCAAGTGTCTTTTAATTTCATGGCTGCAGTCACCATCTGCAGTGATTTTGGAGCCCCCCAAAATAAAGTCTGTCACTGTTTCCACTGTTTCCCCATCTATTCAACATGAAGTGATGGGACCATATGCCATGATCTTAGTTTTCTGAATGTTGAGCTTTAAGCCAACCTTTTCACTCTCCTCTTTCACTTTCATCAAGAGGCTGTTTAGTTCTTCTTCACTTTCTGCCATAAGGGTGGAGTTATCAGCAGATCTGTGGTTACTGATATTTCTCCTGGCAATCTTAATTGTAGCTTGTGCTTCATCCAGCCCAGCATTTCGCATGATGTACTCTGCATATAAGTTAAATAAGCAGGGTGACAATATACAGACTTGACATACTCCTTTCTTGATTTGGAACCAGTCTGTTGTACCATGTCCAGTTCTAACTGTTGCTTCTTGACATATACAGATTTCTCAGGAGGCAGGTCAGGTGGTCTGGTATTCCTATCTCTTGAAGAATTTCCCACAGTTTGTTGTGATCCACACAGTCAAAGGCTTTGATGTAGTCAATAAAGCAAAAGTAGATGTTTTTTCTGGGACTCTCTTGCTTTTTCTATGATCCAGCAGATGTTGGCAATTTAATCTCTGGTTCCTCCGCCTTTTTAAAACCAGCTTGAACACCTGGAAGTTCACAGTTCACATACTGTTGAAGCCTGGCTTGGAGAATTTTGAGCATTACTTTGCTAGTGTGTGACATGAGTGCAAGTGTGCAGTATTTGAACATTATTTGGCATTGCCTTTCTTTGGGATTTGAATTAAAACTGACCTTTTTCTGTCCTGTGACCACTGCTGAGTTTTCCAGATTTGCTGGCATATTGAGTGCAGCACTTTCACAGCATCATCTTTTAGGAATGAAATAGCTCAACTGGAATTCCATCACCTCCACTAGCTTTGTTCTTAGTGATGTTTCCTAAGGCCCACTTGACTTCACATTCCAGGATGTCTGGCTCTAGGTGAGTGATCACATCATCGTGGTTATCTGGGTCATAAAGATCTGTTTTGTATAGTTTTTCTGTGTATTCTTGCCACTTCTTCTTAATATCTTCTGCTTCTGTTAGGCCCATGCCATTTCCATCCTTTATTGTGCTCGTCTTTGCATAAACTGTTCCCTTGGCATCTCTAATTTTCTTGAAGAGATCTCTAGTCTTTCCCATTCTATTGTTTTCCTTTATTTCTTTGCATTGATCACTGAGGAAGGCTTTCTTAACTCTCCTTGCTGTTCTTTGGAACTCTGCATTCAAATGGGTATATCTTTTCTTTTCTCCTTTGCCTTTAGCTTCACTTCTTTCACAGCTATTTGTAAAGCCTCACCAGAGGCCTTACAAATTTCTTTTTCTTGGGGATGGTCTTGATCACTACTTCCTGTACAATGTCAGGAACCTCCATCCATAGTTCTTCAGGTACTCTGTCTATCAGATCTAATCCCTTGAATCTATTTCTCACTTCCACTGTATAATCATAAGGGATTTGATTTAGGTCATACCTGAATGGTCTAGTGGTTTTCCCCACTTTCTTCAAGTCAAGTCTGAATTTGGCAATAAGGAGTTCATGATCTGAGCCACAGTCAGCTCCCGGTCTTGTTTCTGCTGGCTGTATAGAGCTTCTCCATCTTTGGCTGCAAAGAATATAATCAATCTGATATCAGTGTTGACCATCTGGTGATGTCCATGTGTAGAATATTCTCTTGTGTTGTTGGAAGAGGGTGATTGCTATGACCAGTGTGTTCTCTTGGCAAAACTCTGTTCGCCTTTGACCTGCTTCGTTTTGTACTCCATGGCCAAATCTCCCTGTTACTCCAGGTTGCTCTTGACTTCCTACTTTTGCATTCCAGTCCCCTATAATGAAGAGGACAATTTTTTGGGTGTTAGTTCTATAAGGTCTTGTTGGTCTTCATAGAACCATTCAACTTCAGCTTCTTCAGCATGACTGGTTGGGGCATTAGACTGGGATTACTGTACTATTGAATGGTTTGCCTTAGAAATGAACAGAGATCATTCTGTCATTTTTGAGATTGCTTAGACATCAGATACTGCAATTATCAATCTCATGATCCAAAATAAATGATTATTTTACTTAAAGAATTAAAAGACAAGTTTAAAATGTCTGTAGAAAACACAAAACTAATGAGGGTCTAAGCAGATGTTAAAATCTAAATTGAGGCATATTATGAATTTAAGTGGTTTATTTGAGCAAAAATCTACTCAAATCAGGCAGTGCCAAACTGGAAATGGTTAGGAGCATTCTGCCAAGAGGAGCAGGAGAAAGACGTATATGGAGAAAGTGGGGAAAAAGAAAGGAAATTATTTGATTGACTACAGCTTAAAGCCTAACTGGCTGTTTGTGATGGGTTGTTCTTAGGGTTTTGATTTCAGAGCCTTAAGGCTTTTTACAGGGTTAGATTTTGGTTTGATTTCATAAGCTGCCATGTCATTAGAGCCACCTCAGTGTCATGAAGTCCTTGTGTAATTAATTTAATGCAGATTTGAAGAAAAACCAGATATGATTTATTGAAATGGAAATTATAATAATACAAGTTGAAACCCAATGAATGAGTTTAACATAAAATTAGATGGAGGTGAAGAGAGAATGGGTGAACTAGAAGATAGGTCAGATAAGTTATTTAGAATGTGGCATAGAGACACACAAGATGGAAAATATGCCAGAGATCTCCAGAGACTTAGAACACAAAATGTAAAGATCTAACAAAATGCTAACTGGCAGTCAGAGGAGTGGTGAGAATGGGACAGGTAAAGTGTTCAGAGAGAGAGGAGCTGGGAATTTTTCATAACTGTTAAAGACTAAAATACACAGATTCAACAATTCTTACAAATCCTAGAAAGAGTAAAAATAAATGTGCATCTGGGCACATCACAGTGAAACTTCAGGACATGAACAACAAAGAGAAATCTGAAGAGGGCACATTTACCAGAAGGTAAATCTGTATTACCTTTAAAGAACAATAGAAAGTTGAGTTTTTCAAAAGAAATAATAGAAACCCAGAATCAGATCTTCAGGGTACTGAGAAAAAAAATCCAACATACTAACCTGGAATTCTGTACCCAAGGAAAATATATTTCAAGGGTAAGAATAAAATTAAAAAAAAACAAAAACCCAAAACCAAGAAAACTTGCTGCCAGGGGAACCTCTCAAAAGCAAATTCTAAAGGATGAACCGCATACAAAAGGAAAGCAATCCCAGATGGAAGGCTTACAGTCAAAGAAGAAATGAAGAGTGAGAGGATGGTAAATATATGGGTAAATTTAAATCCTCATAAACAATACCAATAACATCTTGTGTGGGGCTTTACTTTTTTAAGTATGATGGAAGTAAACTACTTTAATTGAAACGGTAAGTCTAGAGGATGATAAATGGTATTAAGGTGTTATAAAATATTTGTATTGTCTAGATGAAGAGTAAAGATATTGTTTAAATTTAGACTTTGATGAGGGTTGGGGGAGAAACATAATGCAACACGTAGAAAGCACAAAATAAAGTGGATGGCATACAGAAACATATCAGTAATCTCATTAAGTGTAAAAGGAAAAAGTGAAAATATACAAAGAACGCTTACAATTCGATGATAAGAAAAACAGATCAATTAAAATTTGTGGGCAAAAGATCTGAATGGATACCTCACCAATGAATTTAGATGGCAAAGAAGCGTATGAAAAAGATCCTCAATATTTTGTCATTCAGTTCAGTTCAGTTCCTCAGTCGTGTCCTACTCTTTGTGACCCCATGAATCACAGCACGCCAGGCCTCCCTGTCCATCACCAACTCCCGGAGTTTACTCAAACTCATGTCCATCGAGTCAGTGATGCCATCCAGCCATCTCATTCTCTGTTGTCCCCTTCTCCTCCTGCCCTCAATCCCTTCCAGCATCAGGGTCTTTTCCAATGAGTCAATTCTTCGCATGAGGTGGCCAAAGTATTGGAGTTTCAGCTTCAGCATCAGTCCTTCCAATGAACACCCAGGACTGATCTCCTTTAGGATGGGCTTGTTGGATCTCCTTGCAGTCCAAGGGACTCTCAAGAGTCTTCTCCAACAACACAGTTCAAAAGCATCAATTTTTCGGCACTCAGCTTTCTTTACAGTCCAACTCTCACATCCATACATGACCGCTGGAAAAACCATAGCCTTGACTAGACGGACCTTTGTTGACAAAGTAATGTCTCTGCTTTTTAATATGCTGTGTGGGTTGGTCATAACTTTCCTTCCAAGGAGTAAGCGTCTTTTAGTTTCATGGCTGCAATCACCAACTGTAGTGATTTTGGAGCCCCCCAAAATAAAGTCTGACACTGTTTCCACTGTTTCCCCATCTATTTCCCATGAAGTGATGGGACCAGATGCCATGATCTTAGTTTTCTGAATGTTGAGTTTTAAGCCAACTTTTTCACTCTCCTCTTTATTTTCATCAAGAGGCTTTTTAGTTCCTCTTCACTTTCTGCCATAAGGGTGGTGTCATCTGCATATCTGAGGTTATTGATATTTCTCCAGGCAATGTTGATTCCAGCTTGTGCTTCTTCCAGCCCAGCATTTCTCATGATGTACTCTGCATATAAGTTAAATAAGCAAGATGACAATATACAGCCTTGACGTACTCCTTTTCCCATTTGGAACCAGTCTGTTGTTCCATGTCCAGTTCTAACTGTTGCTTCCTGACCTGCATATAGGTTTCTCAAGAGGCAGGTCAGGTAGTCTTGTATTCCCATCTCTTTCAGAATTTTCCACAGTTTATTGTGATCCACACAGTCAAAGGCTTTGGCATAGTCAATAAAGCAGAAATAAATGTTTTTCTGGAACTCTCTTGCTTTTTTGATGATCCAGCAGATGTTGGCAATTTGATCTCTGGTTTCTCTGCCTTTTCTAAAACCAGCTTGAACATCTGGAAGTTCATGGTTCACGTATTGCTGAAGCCGTCATTAGGGGATTTCAAATTACAGCAACAATGAGATACAACCACATATCAATGAAAATGACCAAAATCCAAAGAAACTGACAATATCAAATACTACAGCTAAGATGCAGAGGAACAGGAGCTCTTCTTAATTGCTGGGAATGAAAATGATACAGCCAATTTGGAAGACAGTGGGCAGTTTCTACAGAAGCTAAATATTTACTATATTATAGCAATCACATTCCTATGTATTCACCAACTGAGTTGAAAACTTTTGTCTATTACCCAACACTGAAAGCAACGGGAATGTGCCTCAATAGAAGAATGTATAAACATGTACCTATGGTACGTCCATGCAATAGAATATTATTAATATTTAGTAATAAAAATAAATGAGCTATCAAGCCACAAAAGATAGAAAACTCTAAATGCACATTGCTACATAAAAGAACTCAGTCTTAAAAGGCTATATACTGTATGGTTCTAAGTATATGACACCCTGCTTATTTAACTTCTATGCAGAGTACATCATGAGAAATGCTGGGCTAGATGAGCACAAGCTGGAGTCAAGATATCCGGGAGAAATATCAATAACCTCAGGTATGCAGATGACACCACCCTTACGGCAGAAAGTGAAGAAGAGCTAAAGAGCCTCTTTATGAAAGTAAAGAGGAGAGTGAAAAAGTTGGCTTAAAACTTAACATTCAGAAAACTAAGATCATGGCATCTGGTCCCATCACTTCATGGGAAATAGATGGGGAAACAGTGCATAACTTTATTTTGGGGGGCTCCAAAATCACTGCAGATGGTGACTGTAGCCATGAAATTAAAAGATGCTTGCTCCTTGGAAGGAAAGTTATGACCAACCCACACAGCATATTAAAAAGCAGAGACATTACTTTGCCAACAAAGGTCTGTCTAGTCAAGGCTATGGTTTTTCCAGTGGTCATGTATGGATGTGAGAGTCGGACTGTAAAGAAAGCTGAGCACCGAAGAATTGATGCTTTTGAACTGTGGTGTTGGAGAAGACTCTTGAGAGTCCCTTGGACTGCGAGGAGATCCAACCAGTCCATCCTAAAGGAGATCAGTCCTGGGTGTTCACTGGAAGGAATGATGTTGAAGCTGAAACCCCAATGCTTTGGCCACCTGATGCGAAGAGCTGACTCATTGGAAAAGACCCTGATGCTGGGAGGGATTGGGGGCAGGAGGAGAAGGGGACGACAGAGGATGAGATGGTTGGATGGCATCACTGACAAAATGGACATTAGTTTGGGTGGACTCCAGGAGTTGGTGTTGGACATGGAGGCCTGGGGTGCTGCAGTCTATGGGGTCGCAAAGAGTCAGACATGACTGAGCGACTGAACTGAACTATATGACTTCTGAAAAAGGTAGAACTCTTGAAACTAGTAAAAAGATCAGTGGTTGCCAAGGAATTTGGAGGAGAATGAGGGGATAGGTGAAGCCCAGGGAATTTTTTAGGTAAGTGAAACTATCTATATGACACTGAAACGGTGGATAAATAACCTTATGCATTTATCAAAACCCATCAAACTTTATAAGATAAGCACTGAACTTCAATGCATGCAAATTAAAAAAAAAATCATTTAGGAGTCTGGGGGATCCCAGGAAAAAATTCAAACTATGGCAATAGAATCTATATCACAGGGGTATTTAAAACAATTTCACTGAACAGGATGGAGGGCTTCCCTGGTGGCTCAGATGGTAAAGAATCTGCCCACAGTGTGGGAGATCTGGGATCAATTCCTGGGTTGGGAAGATCCCTTGCAGGAGGAGCTGGCAACCTGCTCCAGTATTCTTGCCTGGAGAATCCCAAGGACAGAGGAGACTGGCAGGCTACAGTCAATGGGGTTGCAAAGAGTTGGAAGTAACTTCAGTTCATTTCAGTTCAGTTCAGTTCAGTCACTCAGTCGTGTCCGACTCTTTGTGACCCCATGAATCGCAGCACGTCAGGCCTCCCTGTCCATCACCAACTCCCGGAGTTTACTCAAACTCATGTCCATCGAGTCAGTGATGCCATCCAGCCATCTCATCCTCTGTTGTCCCCTTCTCCTCCTGCCCTCAATCCCTTCCAGCATCGGGGTCTTTTCCATTGAGTCGACTCTTCACATGAGGTGGCCAAAGTATTGGAGTTTCAGCTTCAGCATCAGTCCTTCCAGTGAACACCTAGGACTGATCTCCTTTAGGATGGGCTTGTTGGATCTCCTTGCAGTCCAAGGGACTCTCAAGAGTCTTCTCCAACACCACAGTTCAAAAGCATCAATTCTTCGGCGTTCAGCCTTCTTCACTAAGTAACTTAGCACACACAGACAAGAGAGTGGAAAATGTGCTGACCCAAGTCATTTTGGAAGTGAGCAGAATCTATAAGGCAAAAGCAACTGAACATAAGCATTGTATTTTAGTTGATAAAGCTGCTTCCCATGGAGATACATGTTAGAAATTCTGATACTGCTCTATGTGCATGCTGGAATTGAAGAATTAAGTAAATGACAGCAGATGGTAGAAGCCTAGTTTCTCACTGTTGGAATGGGAATTTACCAGTAAGCTTAGGGAGGAGGCTAGAATCATTCACTTGGTAATGAGTTGGAGACGTGAAAAAGAACTCATTTCTAACCTAATATAAAAACAAATGGTGACATACCATTAATACTGGTTGATATACACCTATATATAGTATATTTCTTTGTTTTATCAGCTGAAAGGGCTTAAAAGAAATGACACCTCAGTAGTAGTGAGCATACCTACTGCCCAGATTTGGTTTGTAATGCTGTTAATCTGATAAAAGGAACCAGACCCCTTGGAGAAATGGCTGGGGCATGAGATATACAAGGTCAGCCATGAGCATCTTACAGTGCCATAAAGAAAGGAAATGCTAAAAAAAAAAAAAAAAATGGACATTCAAACAGACACCTCATACTGATGTAGGCAGATCAAAGGGGCCACTGAGTCAACCCAAAGAGCCCCCAGTGGCCAAAGCTGGAGTAATTCGAGCAAGAAATAAAGTAATATTGGTTTATAAGCCAAACTAGAAACAAATATCCATGAGTCTATATTGATATAAATAAATAAATGGAGTAGAAAGAGATTCCTCCTATGCAGAAACGTTTCAAGTATATTACATACATAGTCTGCCCTCAAGGAGGTGACACATGAGTTTCTACTCCTTAAGCATGGGTGGCACATGGTGACTTCCTTCCAAAGATTACAGTATTGGGGGCAGGGGGAGACTAACTTTATAATATAGAAACCTGATAAAAATGATCTCAGTCAAGTGATCAAAGTCAATATCAACAGTGATAATACACATTGATAGCATGTACACTTGATCTGACATGATGAAAATGGCACTTTACCTCTGTGGTATTCCTCTCCAAAGCATGTCAGTTAATAATGATGTATCAATATTGGTTCATCAAGTAGAGCAAATATACTATATGAATGTAAAAATGTTAACAGTAGGGGAAACTGGATGTGGGAAATATGAAAACTCTCTGAAGAATCTTTTCAATTTTTCTATAAATCTAAAACTGTTCTTAAAAATAAAGTCTATCAATAACAAAAAGGAATAAATGCCACAGTTAAGAGAAAGAAAGATGATCTGATTTGGTGAAATACAAAATCAACTATGTGCTATTAATAAAAAAAACATATAAAAAGATGTAGAAAGAGTGAACAGAAAAAAAAAGTGAAAGAGGATGTATCAGACAAAATCTAACCAAAAGGAAGCTAGTGTAATTATTTTTTCCTCAAATTTATTTATTTCTAACTGTGCTCGGTCTTCGGAGGGGTGCATAGGCTTTCTCTAGTTGCAGAGCACAGGCTCTAGAGCGAGTGGGCTCAGCAGTTGCGGTGTGCACGCAGGCTCTCCAATCATGGTGCGTGTGTTGGCTCTAGGGCACGCAGACTTGTTGCTCTGTGGCATGTGGGACCTTAGTTCCCCGACCAGGGATCAAACCCTCACCATCTGCATTGGAAGGTGGGTTCTTAACCACTGGACCATCAGGGAAGTCCCCGGGTGCAATTATTTTAAGATCAGAAAATATGGACTTTAAGGCCAAATTCTTTCTAGGGATAAGGAAGACCACTTCATTAAAAAGTTTAATTCTCCAAAAAGATATAATTTAAAATCACGTGTATCTTAATAACAAAACTTCTAAATCTCTAACTAAGTAATGATAAGTACAAGGAGAAAAGAAAATCTACAATCACAGTGGGTCATTTTAATACTCTTTTCTCAGTAATTATTGAACAAGTAGATAAAAAACATCAGTAGGAATATAGAATATTTGAACAACATGATGAAAAAAAACTTGATTTAATGGATACATATAATTGACTTGACTGGGAAGTGCATTTTTTTCCAAAATGCACAGAATATTTACGAAAATTTGTCTGTATGCTGAGACATAAAGCAAAACCTAACAAATTTTAAAAGGCTGAGTAACATAGACTGGGTATTCTCAGCTCAATCCAATTAGGAAGGAATCAATGATAAAATGGTAATTTAAAAAGTATGTTTAGAATTGGAATGCACACTGCTAAATAATTAGTTCAAAAAAGAAATGCTTACAGAAATTACAGATTACTTTAAACGGAATGATAATAAAAAGTACTGCCAATCAAAATGTGTGAGATGAAGTTAATGCAGTACTTTGAGAGTTCATACTTCAAATGCCAACATAAGCATAAAGAAAGGCTAATCAAATTTAACAGTGTATAAAAATGACAAAGTCAAGTTTATCTCAAGTTTTAATACACTAGATGAATGGAGGGAAATCATGCAATGATTTTAATAGATGCAGAAAAATGTCCATTTATTATAATTGCTCAGAAACTTTGAAATAGAAAGAAATTATTTAATTTGATAAAGGCTTGTGGCAGAAGTAGGGGAAGAGGACTAGAGAAAGTGTTTTTTGTAGTGGTGAAACATTAAAAACTTTGTCTTTGAGCTAAAGAAGAAGAGTACTGTCATCAGTTGCCTCAGCATTACTCTAGTTTAGCCAGTGAAATATTTTGGCCAGTGAAATAAAGCAGGAAAAAAAAAGAATAAAAGATACAAAGTTTGAATCAAAAGAAGCATTTCATTATTCAAAACTATCATTTTGTTTATAAAAATCCTATAACATCTAAGGAGAAGTTATTAGAATTAATGAATTTAGTAAGATTATTAGAGGGCTTCCCTTGTAGCTCAGTTGGTAAAGAATCTGCCTGCAATTCAGGAGATCCAGGTTTGATTCCATCCTCTTGAGAAGGAAATGGCAACCCACTCCAGTATTCTTGCCTGAGAACCCCATGGACAGAGGAGTCTGGTGGGCTATAGTCCATGAGGGCGCAAGAGTCGGACACGACTTAACGACTAACCTGTCAAGATTATTAGATAGTAAATTAATGTGAAAAATTCAATGATATTTCTCTGTATCAGCAACAGACAAAAAACTTGACATTTTTACAAGGTTCTGGGAAATACTGTTGGGAGATCCTCCTCCAGGAGTCTTTCATATGCCTGCATGTTTTGTTGGATATGTCAAGAACTCATGGTCTTGACAACTCTTGCATGACTCTGATCGTAGGTTGTTTTGGCATCGAGAGTTTTTGAGGGATGAAATAATGTCTTCCTCTGGGACAAAGAGCAAGCTTGCTTATTGCTTGCAATAAAATAATGGGTTTCTCATGCTCAGTGATCCTTAACCATAAAGCAAACCCACTACATGGACAGATTCCATCTGGGCTCCTTCGTGGGGCTTGAATCAAGGAAAACCAATGCACATGCTTCTTATTGGGGGTAATAAGAGTTTTCTTTTTTGCAGGAGTCTCCTGTCTTCTGCCAGCATTCGTGAAACAATAATAGGCCAACATTGGCTTGTAAATACAGTGAAATCAAATCTCAGAGCCAAAAAGTAGCTGGCAGGAAATCTAGTGACAGATATGTAAGACCTCTTAGAAGAAAATTATAATCCTTTACCGAGAGACATTAAAGTAGACATGGTAAGTTGAGAGATATTCTGTGTCCACTGACTAGGTGACTCAACCTGTGAAGAGGCCTATTTTTCTGAATTAATGTGTAGGATCAATATAATATCAAGAAAAATACCAAGTTTTTTTGGGTGGAAATTAACAAACTGATTCTAAAATTTATTTGGAAGTTCAAAAAGAGAAGAATAGTCAAACTCTAGTGAAGAAAAGGAATAAGGTAAGAGGTCTTGCTCTACAGATATCAAGTTATTTTAAAGCCATAATAATTGAGATGATGTGGTATTGGGTCTGGGATAGTCAATAAGAAAGGTGGCATTGCAGATCAGTGGGCAAGGGTAGACTTTTAAATACATAGTACTGAAAAGATTTTTATTCATATGGAAAAAAATGAAAATATATCCCTGCCCACATCATACATTGTGTTGAGCTATAGAAAACTATTATCTTGTAGGCCCAAAACAGCCAAATAAGGCAACTTCATATAAGTCTACCCAATAAAAAATTCTAGGTAGGTTAAAAGGCTAAATGTAAAAGATAAAACCATAAGTACCACAAGAGAATATATTCATGTCTCGAAAAACAAGACTAACAAACCCTGACCATTAAGCGAAAGATTGATAAACCCGATTACAATGAAATCAGAAACTCTCTTTATCAAAGACACCATAAACGAATGGAAAAACAAGGAATTGAGTGAAAAAAAATTTGAAGTACACACATAACTGGCAAATGCTTTCTATCTAGAATATATAAAAATAACTTCTAAGATCAATAGCAAAATGACATAGTAGAAAACATAAATATAATAGAAAAACCATTCAATGAGTTATGTAGATATTTCAAATTTGATGTATTTTATTACACAAAATCAAACAATCACATCTTTAAACATCACCACTGATCTCATCAGCAATTTTCTTAAGTATCTTGAAGCTGTCAAGCTTAGCATGGTGGATACAAGTTTTTCAAAATTCTAATTTTTCTCTTGAGAGCTCAATTTTTTTTATCACTAGCTACAAATACTGTCAATTGTTTTCCTCAAAATGACAGGCTCACTTGGCTCATTTTTAAGAAAAGTTCTGCCAAAGTCTGAAAATCTGTAGTTGGTCTGTCAGTTGTTTTTTCAAGTAAAAATGGCATTCCATGAAAATAAAAAAACCAACTAGTTCATCTGGCGACTCAAACTATTGCATAAGTTCTTTTCTTTGATACAATTATTGTACTTGGGTATGCCACAAAAGTGCTTTAAGAATTCTCCCCATTTAGTCACACAGAATTAAAAAGACATGCACTGAGGATCAAGATGCAATAAAATTAATAATTTTTATTTTTTTCACCAAGGACATTCTTAAGGGAAAATGACTTTTTTTTTTTTTAGTGCTAGTAAAAAATACTGCTATGAGTATGGTTAGTTGCCATTGCCTTGATTTGTCCTGAGGTGCCTGCGGTTTTATCATGATTGATGCAAATGTCAATGTAATGAAAAAGGTAAATTTTATCTTATTATTCTTGTAAAGGAGTTTGGACTTTTAGGGTCCCCTGAAAATGGACCCTGTGGACTACAGTTATGGACAACAGCTGCGCTAGCTGGGTTAATTTCCCACTGTCATCACAAAGTAATAATATAAACACCTAATAGTGTATTGAAAAGCTGAGGCATCACTTTGCCTATGAAGGTTTGTATAGTCAAAGCTATGGTTTTTCTAGTAGTTGTGTGTGGATGTGAGAGTTGGACCATAGAGAAGACTGAATGCCAAAGAATTAGTGCTTATGAACTGTGGTGCTGGAGAAGACTCTTGAGGGCCCCTTGGACAGCAAGGAGATTAAACCAGTCAATCCTAAAAGAAATAACCCTGAATATTCTTTGGAAGGACTGATGCTGAAGCTGAAGCTCCAGTACTCCAAAACCTGATGCAAAGAACCGACTCATTGGAAAAAACCCTGATTGTGGGAAAGATTGAAGGCAAAAGGAAAAGGGGCGGCAGAAGACGAGATGGTTGGATGAAATCATGGACTCAATGGACTTGAGTTTAAGCAAACTCCAGAAGATATAGGGGAGCCTGGCATGCTTCAATCCATGGGGTAGCGATTAGTTGGAGACGACTGAGCTACTGAACAACAACAAACATCTAGAATTTAATTTTCTGGTTAACTTTTCCTTTCTTCTATATAGAGTGTCTTGGGACCGTTCTGGATGAGCTAGGAATCAAGGACAATTTGATGGGGGCTATCTGATGGAACTCTTTTGACATTATCCATTTAAGTATGCAACCAACATGACTTGGAGGATGGTTGTGGTGGAGGTCAAAATTGGAAAGAGGCAATTTCAACTTCTCTTAATTTTTTTTTTCAAAACTGGAAGTTATTGGTAGGTATTATTTAGACTGAGTCAAAAATTTCCTGGGGCCTACATATCGTGAACCTACTTACCGTATTTTATAGGTTAAGAATCTTTTAGTATCAAGTAACAGAAAACCCAACTGAAACTGTCTGAAATAAAAAAGAGGATGTTTTCGTGAATCTAGGTCAGACTGGATTCTGAAGCTTAACTGTGTAATCAGAACCCAGTTTCTTTCAGCATCTCTGTTTAGCCTCATGTGGTGTTAGGTTCATTTTGAGCATGACTTTTTTCATGGAAAGAAAAAGGATACACTGGTTCTAAGTGTTTCATCCATAAACCCCAAAATTCAGAGGCATTGGGAGTTTTATTCCTGGAACCTGCTAGAAAATATTTGTCTCAATCTTCTGGAACTAATTTGGGACTTTGTTCACCTTGAACCACTAACTGTGGGCTGGGATAGGATTTTCCTGCTTGGCTTAGGCCTGAACCACTGTGCCCTGTCCTCAGAGCTGTGGTTTTCAAGGGGCAGGGCATGATTTTGCCCCCAGGGGACAGTTTTGTTTGTCAAAACTCGGGTGTGTGTGCATGTGTGTGCAGCTGGTATCTAGTGGGTAGAGGCCAGGGCTGGGCTTCCCAGGTGGTGCTAGTGGTAAAGAACCTGTCTGCCAATGCAGGAGGCATAAGGGACATGGGTTCCATCCCTGGGTCAGGAAGATCCCTTGGAGGAGGATATGGCAACCCACCCCAGTATTCTTACCTGGAGAATCCCAATAGATAGAAGAGCCTGGCAGGCTACAGTCCATGGGGTCGCAAAGAGTCGAACACAACTGAATGACTAACACTTTCATTTTCACCATAATATAAAGTCTATGAGGGCAGATATTTTTGTCTTTGTTGTTCTCTGCTGTATCCCCAGTGCATAGACCAAAGCCTGAAACACACTGAGTTCTCCATATATCTGTTCAATGAGCAAAATGAATCCATGTCTGCAGCTTCAGTTATTCTCAGTATCCTTCTTGATATCATGGTATGTGTTCAGGACCAGCTCTACAATTTACTGGACTTTCTGAAAAATGAAAATGTGGATCACTTTGTTCAGAATTTCAAGATGATGACCACAGAACATTAGACCAAGAGTGGGGCTCTTCTAAGTGTGGGGCCTTATGTGACTGCGTAGGTCACATGTCCATGAAGCTCACCCTGTGTGTGATCCCCAGATGTCTCTGACTCATGCCCTTCCTTTAACTTCAGACCTGTACACATAGATGCCCTCTTACTTGGATATCTCAGAGTGCCTCTATCTGACATGTGAAATGGAGTTTCCTGCCTTTGGTTCTTACCTAGTGCCTGCGACTTCCTGCATGGCCACTGTCCATCCAGCCATGCCACCGAGAATCTTACAGGCCATCTTGTGACCTCAGTGTTGCTCATCTCCGTGTTCGAGTTCTGTCGATTTACACCCTAAACATCTCTTGACTATGCCTATCTCCCCAACTCTGCTAAAGCCATTTGAGCCCAAGCTATCTTGATTTCTCTTCTGAACCACTCCTGACTTGCCCCCCACCCATCTTGTGAATCCTTTAGTCATTTGTATGAGAGCCAGAGTCAACTCTTTTAAATGCATGTATGATCATCTCTCTCCTTTTTAGAATCTGCTTACTCATCTTGTGGCTTCCCACTACTCTTAAAATGGATCAGAATTCACGTGTGTCTAGCAAGGTCCTGTCTGATGAGGTCCTGCCCTCCTTCACGGCTGCTTCTGTATTACCCACTCACCATCCATCTGCGCTCCAGTGGCACTAGCTTTCTATCAGTTCTTTGCACAATGAGGACAGAAAGTGGGTGTCCAGTGACTCTTTGTTGAATGAGTGAATGAATGAATGTACAAACAAATGAAAGAAAGTGAATGGATGCTCTAGGTCAGGAATACTTGGGGAGCTCAGATGAGAAGCTATATTGAAGGACATGTCTTCCTCTCTGCCCTGTTGGGGCCTTTTTGGCAGCAGGCTCTCTGTGTGGGGAGAAACGTTCTTGCTTTCAGTATGAAGTACTGTGCCTTGATGAGGCTTCCCTGGTGGCTCAGTTCAGTTCAGTTCAGTTCAGTTGCTCAGTCGTGTCTGGCTCTTTGCAACCCCATGAATCACAGCACACCAGGCCTCCCTGTCCATCACCAACTCCCAGAGTTTACTCAAACTCATGTCCATTGAGTCGGTGATGCCATCCAGCCATCTCATCCTCTGTCGTCCCCCTCTCCTCCTGCCCCCAATCCCTCCCAGCATCAGGATCTTGTCCAATGAGTCAATTCTTTGCATGAGGTGGCCAAAGTATTGGAGTTTTAGCTTCAGCATCAGTCCTTCCAATGAACACCCAGGACTGATCTCCTTTAGGATGGACTGGTTGGCTCTCCTTGCAGTCCAAAGGACTCTCAAGAGCTTCTCCAACACCACAGTTCAAAAGCATCAATTCTTCGGTGCTCAGCTTTCTTCACAGTCCAACTCTCACATCCATACATGACCACTGGAAAAACCATAGCCTTGACTAGACAGACCTTTGTTGGCAAAGTAATGTCTCTGCTTTTTAATATGCTATCTAGGTTTGTCATAACTTTCCTTCCAAGGAATAAGCGTCTTTTAATTTCATGGCTGCAATCACCAACTGTAGTGATTTTGGAGCCCAAAAAAATAAAGTCTGACACTGGTGGCTTAGATGGTGAAAAATCTGCCTGCAATGTAGGAAACCTGGGTTTGATCCCTGGGTCAGGAAGATCCCTTGGAGAAAGGAAAGGCAACCCACTCTGGTATTCTTGCCTGGAGAATCCCATGGACAGAACAGCCTGGCAGGCTGCAGTTCATGTGGTTGCAAAAAGTTGGACATGACTGAATGACTAACACTTTCATGTCAGACTTTCACCACACCTTGACGGGGGAAACGGCAGCAGAGGGGCTCTAGTGCCCAGCACATCTGTCCAGTCCATGTGACACCACCAGAGTGAAAACACTGGCTTGATGAACCGCAAATTTGTCTATGCCCCTGGGTGTAAGTGGGAGCTGAGGACTCATGTGAAGGTGGTAATTTCTGTTCCTCTTCTTTTCTTAGGTCAGGACGTGGGACAGATGAATGGCTCTGAAGGTGGATAGGAGCCTTTTGCTCCCTGTAGCACCAGGCAGAATCAGAGCTGTGTTGTGACAAGCTACGGTACTAATGTCATAGCTGGAGGGGGACAGATGAGTGCTCAGCTCTGGAGTGGGGACAGTACCTTCTCTGAGGGACTAAGCTTCTGTCAGTAGGAAGTTTGGGGTCCATTCTGAGGAGCAGAAGGGCTTCCCAGGTGGCTCAGTGGTAAAGAATCTGCCTGCCAATGCAGGAGATGCAGCTTCCATTGCTGGGTTGGGAAGGTCCCCTGGGGAAGGGAATGGCAACCACTCCAGCATTCTTCCCTGGAGAATCCCATGGACAAAGGAGCCTGGCGGGCTACAATCCATGGAGTCGCAGAGTCAGACACAACTGAGCGACTGAGCACATACACAGTGAGGAGCAGAAAAAGACACTCTTTCTTCTGTGGGGCTTGGCAAGGTTGGAGGGCGAGCCTGGGTTGAGACATGGGCATCTGGAACAATGGCCCTTTCAAATGAATATTCTTCAAACGTGTTTCATATTCATGTAGAAGTGAGGGTAAGGATCTGAGCCTCCAATCGGGGGGAATATAAGGGAGCTGATGGCAGTATTTGGGCTTTCTGCCCCTTGAGCTTCTGGGCTGTAGCCCCAGATGCCCCACTTAACAAAACTGAAGTCCACAGTTCCTCAGAAGCCAGATGGGAGCCCTCACACTAGAAGTTGTCATCTGTGCTGGTGAGCATGCCCTTTGGGGGCCTAACGCCTGAGCCCAGCAGACTTCAACCACAAAGGTATGGTCTCCTATGAGGAGTTTTGATAAATACAGATCTAAGGGAGGATCTCACTCATGAATCTGAAAGAGTGCTATTAAGAGTCTCTGGTGGCTGCTAGGGTCTCTCTGGTCCTGATTCAGTGTCCCAGGGAAGGGTCTGGTTGGGGGATGAGCTGGAACCAGGCTGTCCTTAGACAGTAGCTCTGGACCTTACTGGGTTGGTCTTCAACACAGCCTGTTCCTCTTCACCTCTCTCCACCAAAAGAGTCACTGGTGGGCAGACCTCTGCTGCGCCTGCTTTGTTCCGCTCTCGTGTCCTCTGTTCCTTGTTCTCTGGCTTCTCATCTTTTTGCCCCCTCCTGTTCTCAGGTAGCCATTGGCTGACCCATGATAGCAAGCTGAGGCACTTATTTTGCCCAGGGCATTTTTTAAGGCAATAAGTTGCTTTACGGAACTAGGTTGGTGAAATTTTAGCTCATAACACTGCTGGGAAGGTAGTTGTGGTTTAAGCATGATTTTCAACATTTTTATACCTTCAGCAAGTTAGCACATTTCCAGTAGTGAGAACACTTACTTAAAAGCATTTTCCGCGCATTTTAATGTCTGCCTCTCACGGTAGTCTGTGAAGTAAGAAGTGTGGCTATTCTTGTTCCCATTTTAGAGATGAAGACGTTAAGCTTCAGAGAGGCAAAAGGACTTACCCTGGGAAGTGTTACCAGTAAGTGGTAGAAATGGTTCCATCACATATACCTCTGACCTAATATCCAGGATTCTTTCCTCTGTTCCTCAAATAAGTCTCAGAGTGTGCTATTTTAGAGCTCTATTTGAACTTCAGCATAATCAAAGTTGTTCACTGAATCTCTTTTGTAGATGTGAGATAGGATTAATTTGATTCAGTTTACATCAATTCTGTATTGAGTCCGTACAGAGGGCTGGGTTGAATTTTAGGAATAGAAATGGAAAACCCAGCTCATCCCCCAAGGAGCTCAGAGATGAGGGGAATACTCTTCTCACTGGTACTTTCCCAATCCTCTCCAAGCCTTTGGAAAGACAATATGCTCTCTACTCCACCAAACCAGAGGACTGACTCTTCCAAGTGGTTTGGTTTTGGAAGAGAAACAAATGGTCTAGAAATCTGATAAAGCCAGACCCCCAGCAGAGAGGGTCTGCTGCTATTTATCTGGAAGAAAATTCTGTGGTGGAAAAGGCCGTGATGGAGAGCAGCACATCTCTCATGGCATCAAGTTGTGAATCCCACATTCTCCTCCCTTGCTATGAGCTCTGTGGCTGTGAACATCCCTACAGGAAAGGGATCTCACCAGAAGTTTTTGAGAGACTGAACCAGACTGTCCTGTCTGACCAAGATAGCTGTCAGTCACACTGGCATGTGGATCCTCTCCTGATCCCAAATGACCTTTACAGGTAACATGACTTTACAGATGATCTGCTATGGTAACAGTTTTTTCTAAGCATAAAACTAGGCCAAGTGGCCCCACAGGCATGGCTGGGACACTAGGAAAGAAAAATCAGCCTAGTGACTCCTCTGAAAAATGGCATCTCTCCCTGCATTCCCCTTCCTGTTGTGGAAGAGCTTGTTTGGGAGGGTGAGCTGGGGAAAGGGGTTTAATGGTAGGTGTGCTTCTCTGTCACATGTTGCAGTAGATTTCTTTCATGGACAACTATCTATTTTTCCGTTTTGCTCCATTTCTATTTTTGTGGCCCAATTAAAAAGTTCTTCCTGGTTGGGGGTCTGGTTAGCCTGTTGCTTTCCCCAACATCACAGAGGACCCTCTTAGGCAAGTAACTTGGATGTACACATTCTCCTGGGGAACACAGGCACTGATGTTGGTCCTCCTTGCTTATTGGATCAGAATCCTGGACCTAAGTAGAGTTTTCTGGCTCCTGTCTTTGTTACCCAACTCTCCCTTGATTTCTCTTTTCTTAAGCAACCTTCAGGACATATGAAATCATGCAGTATCTAGGGATCTTAGACAATCGATACCATTTATTATTGTCCATCAGATGGAGCAATAGAGCCAAAGGTCTAATTTCCCAGTGACCCTAGATTTGAAACTTAATTGATTCCTGGAGAGCCATGACAAATGGAACCATTTTTAAGTCAAACTCTCATTTTCAGTAAGCACCATCTGATAAATTCTACATTCTGCCTTGGAATCTAATCTTATATCGCAAAAGTACCCAGAGTAATTCCAACAAAATGAAACTAAAATAAAGCACAGATATATGCTTTTCAAACTTTTATAAATTATATAAAAAGTAATTCAATAGAAAAGCTACAGCAGTGTTCAGTTTGGGTGACTCTTTTGTCTTTTGGACTGACAGGGACTGGCTGAAGCTTCTGAAAAGGTTGCTTCAGTGAGGTTGGTATTGAAATCGTCTTCTTTTGTGATAAGTTTCCTTAGACAGTGGTTGTGATTTTGCTCCTGAGGGGGCATTTGGCAATGTCAGTAGGTATTTTTGTCTGGTGGAGGGGTGATTCAACTGGAGTTTGGTGAGTAGAGAGCAGTAACACTGCTAAATATTCTGCAGTGTGTAAGACAGTTCCCTGCAACAAAGAATTGTCTTACCAAAATGTCCATTGTACTGCTGTATTGAAACCCTGCCTCTAGCAAGCATGGGTAATTCAAACTCAGTTAAAATTCAATCATTTCTTGGGTGGGGGACAGAAATGGTGAAAAGTAGATTTACATAAATGTCTCTCAGAGTCTCTAAAGGGTACAGGTGGGGATGGGGGAGGGGGAGGGCGGTGGTTGCACCTTGACCTCCTTGGCGATCCCTCTCTCATCTAAGTCAGTAAGTCAGCTGAGTTGCCTTTAAAAACAATCCAGGCTGTCATTGCTGCTCATTGTTTCAGGGTAGCTTTGGTTGTAAATACAAATTTTGGTTATTACTCTGTGGGTTTTATTTTTTGTGGGGCAGAAAAGTCATAAAAAGTGAGTGTGGGTCACAAATCACACCAGGTATTGCTTGCACCCAGATGACTGCGTAATTTACACATTCCCTCAGAGTTCTCTCTGTTTTCCTTGGATCTTTAAATTTCCTGTACAGCTAGCATATTGAATTTTCATAATTGCCACTGCATTTCTTGTAATTTATACTCATTTCCCAGAAACCTCTAAAGGGCTTATTGTTTGTCATGAAGAGCAGATCCAAAGCTTTTACACAAGCAATGAATGCGTACTTAGTAGTCATCTCTGAGCATAGCAATTCTTATATAAGGTACTAAAGGCCATCCACATCCGAAAGTACCAGAACATTTTCCGATGCCATTTTCCCTCTCCAGCCTCCCAAGAAAGATTGTATAGGAATCAGTCATTTGAGAAGGTTCTGTTAGCTTTTTGGATTCAAGTATTTCCCTGATTGCCACATTTCTTAGTGTTTGAAGTGTTTGAAATGTGTCTGAGTTAAAAAAGCAGACCAAAAAAACCCAGTTGTCGATATTGAAAGGACAACCCTCATCCTAGCTGATGGAATTCTTTTACTGCACATCTTTTTCCAGTTCCTCATGAACACATAAACATAAATTTGGAAGACCTGCTCTATTTTATTTTAAAAGTTTTGAAGCGAGGCTCTTTACTCACAAATGTATGGAATATTAATTGGGGAATAGGGAGTTACCAGTGGATGAAAATAGAAAGAGGCAAAAAGAAGCTAAAATTCTTCCAGTGGGAGGCAGCCCTTTAATCTCTGCACATCCAGGGCCAGTGCCCCTGGGTTTGGTCCATAGCAGGTGCTCACTGAATGAAGATGGTGAGATGAGGGAAGAGGAGTATGAGATGCAGTTACGTGTGGATTTACGAGTCCAGTGCATGTTCCTTGAAATCCTGGGCAATGGAGACTCTTGTACATTTCACACGGAAGTGAGATACAGACCCCTTGGTCTCTTACTCCGCCCTGATGTCTTACTGCTGCCCGCAAAGCGGTCACTGCTGGGATCATTAGGGAGAGAAGACGCTACTGTGTTTAGGTCTTGTTCTTGGTAATTGCACCGATTACTAATGTTGCTAACATTTTTCTTGCTTAATAACCCACTTTTAAATTTCACCCGTGGCAGTTCTTCATTCCCACAACACAGCAGTGATTAAATACGTGTTCAGATGGTTGTCAATGTACCCGGAGGTCTTAAGCAACGAGTGAATTATGCTCATTTAAGCTAAAACATAGCTTTGCATTCAGCCACTTCAGGAATAAATACCAATTCTTGAGATGCCTTTGAGTTCCACTGTGTCCCTTTATCCCTATATCTCTTTAGTCTCCTTTTCCCAGATAATATGCAGAACGAGATTTCAGGGATGTGTTTTATCTGAATACTATAAAGATCCCTCCTCTGGTAACATAATTCTGACATATGGATTTTGGGGGTGGCTTATTTAAAATAGGACCCAGAAATGTGGCTTATTTTAAAAGGGGCCTCTCTTGTCTGATATTATAGAAGTCTGCTTTTTAGGAAATGAGGCACAAGGAAAAGCTAAGAAAAGTGCTCTGCCCTCTTTGTGTAGGGCATCTGCCTGCCTGCATCCGTGCTCAGTCATGCCCAACTCTTTCGGACCCCTTGGACAGTAACCCACCAGACTCTTCTGCCAATAGAATTTCCCAGGCAAGAATACTGGAGTGGGTTGCCGCCATCCAGGGGAAATTGTCATGTGACTGGAAGCTGGGATTTTGTCCCTGTTTCTCACATGGCCCCAGGGTTGAGGACAGGCCTGCTGGTACCTGGAAAAGGCTAGGAGAAATAAACATTAAAAAAATAATAATTATGATATCAAGGCTGGGAATCTGTCCCCTTTTTAAAGTACATTCTGTGTCTCCCTTTTAATATGGAGATGCAGAGAAAAGCCTCTGCCTGTTGGCCTTGGGATCGCACAGTGCTCTGTCTGTCCCCGTGAGCAACTCTGTCGCCACACCCCTGCCCAGAGCCCCGGGGAGCCAGGCCAACGTGAATACTCACCACTCTTGGTGCTGCTCAACCAGGTTATTCTGCTTCATGCCCTCGGACTCTCCTTCTAACTGCTCCCTCCTTGTCTTTCCTTTGGCGAATTCCTGTTGTCCTGAGACCCAGCCCTCCAAGTAGACCTCCCTGGGGCAGTTCCCTCCATGCCCCTTCCCTGGCCAGCTGGGGAGGAACCTGTCTGGGTTTATGGGACCTAATGCGCTGCCACAGTCCTGTCTGTGCTTCTTGGCTCTGCGTGCCTGCTGAACTGAACAGGATGGAAGTTTTCCTCATGACCCTCCTCCTGGGGCTGTTACCTGGTTTGTTGTGGTTTAGTTGCTAAGTCGCGTCCAACTTTTTTTGTGACCCCATGGACTGTAGCCAGCCAATCTGTCTATGTGATTTCCCAGGCAAGAATACTAGAGTGGGTTGCCATTTCCTTCTCCAGGGGATCTTCCCCACCCAGGGATCAAACCCACGTCTCCTGCATTGGCAGGGGATTCTTTACCACTGAGCCACCAGGGGAAGCCCTGTTACTCGGCTGGGTCTCACCTGATGGTACCTGGATATTAGAGTTGATCTGACCCTGGGCACTGGGTCTGTTCTCAAGGGAGAGAAAGGGAAAATGTCATCCTAGGTGACAAGTCAGAGAAGCAGGAGCTGGAGACTGACTGAGCCTAAGGTAGGCAGCCCAGCAGGCTGTGCCTGTTAGACATTCTCCGTTGGTGCCCATAGATGGCACTAGAGCCTTGGCGATCTGGCTACCACTGGGCACGCCAGGCTTGAGGGAACTGGACAATGAGTCAGTCTTTGTGGCTGATCAAGGGCTCAAAATCATAGACAGGACCAGTCTGGGTGATGCTGGTGCATCCAGCAGAGGCTGCCACCCAGCAGTGACCTTTCCTGATGGTAAACACAAAAGGTGAGATGAAGAATTCAGAGAGAGGGGGAGATGCAGAAGGAAGAGGGAGAAAGATGAAGAAAGGAGAGAGGAGGAGAAGGAGGTGGAGAGAAGAAGGAGAGGATGGAAATAGCAAGGGTATGATGAGAGAATAGGAAAACAGGAGGCAAGGGACACAGATGGAGTAGCAAGACATTGAGTGTGAGATCAGCCTGGCTATGTTACTGTGATTTATAATAAATGTATATTTGTCTTCATCCATCTTTCCTGCTTACCATTCCCCAAACCCTTGGGATTTCCTAAAAGTTGAAAAGTGATAAAGGTGTCTGGTTAGGTGAATGAGGTGACTTTTGGAAACACGTAAGGATGGGGGCTAGTTGCCAGGAGAACCAACCACCTGATTAGAGGGTTGGAACTTTCAGCCGCACCTCCTGACCTCTAGGGAGGGAAGAGAGAGAGAGAATGGAGGTTGGAACAATCACCAAATGGCCAACGATTGACTCAATCACATAATACCTATGTAATAAAAACCTAAAAGGACAGGGTTCAGAGAGCTTCCAGGCTGATGAACAGGTGGAGCTGTTCCTGAGATATATCCTGTTATAACAGACCAGTGATCCACTGAGGAAAATGCTTCTCTGAAATCTGTGAGCTGCACTGGCAAATTAGTCACTGGAACCTTCAGTTTGTAGCCCATTGGTCAGAAGCACAGGTAGCAATCTGGGCTTGCGACTGGGGTCTGAAGTGGAGGGTGGTCCTGTGAGACTGAGCCCTTTACCTGATGCTTTTTTTTTTTTTGCCACACGAAGTGATTTGCAGGATATTAGTTCCCTGACCAGGGATCAAACCTTGGAGCCTGGCAGTGGAAGCCTGACATCCTAACCACTGGGCCACCAGGGAAGGCACCTGTACTCACAGTGTTTGAGAACCATTTGTTGGTGTGAGGAAGCCCCCCCGCCCCCAACCCACACATGATGGAATTGGGTCCAGCAACCCTTTCACCATCCAAAAGAGTGATTCTGGGAAGATACTTTGGCGGAAGTGATGGGTGAACCTGAGTGGTTAGGGAGGGGGCCTGGGCAGAGGCAAAGTCAGCTTCCTGGGAAGAAAGGTGCGTCTCCAGGATTCCCCACAGGACTCCACAAAAGCACATCATTCCTTCAGGATCTTTTATTAACGTATAGAAAATGTGTTTTAAAAAAGGAACTATACAGAGGCTAAAAGCAACCAGGACTAAAAATACTAGTTAACAATGGTTAACAAGCGGAGATTCCAGTCTTTGAGCTACAGTGCCGTGGAAGGGTGGGGAAGTTGGTTTGTCCTCTCCCTTCCTCTGTCTGTTTTTATTTTTATTTTAGCTCACTTAATGCCTGAGGAGTATGTACTCCATGTGTTCTTGTTTTTTTCCTTTCTGCCATCTAGTCTTTCTAGTCTTTAAGTAAATGCATTTCCAGGCACAGTGTAGCTACAAAGTGAGTAAATCGATCTTTGTTATTTTTTACCTGAAAAGGCTGTTAAAGGTTAAAACAACAAACTCAAATTTGGAGGGATTGGAGGATTTGGTGTTTGTGATTTCTCAGAACAACAGTCTAGAGACCACTGGGGTGGGTTCCAGCTGCCGAGCCCCAGGTAACAGCTCCTTCAAGGTCACGGTGACTTGCTTAGGGTACCTGGGAATTCCTAGGGCCTGGAGTGTCTTTGTGGTTGGAATAATAGGAAGGGGGAGTCTGTGTGTTAACAGTAGCTCGTGTGGATTCTGAACCTTGCTCTGTGTGTCCATGGTGTGAGTTCAGGCAACAGAGAGGGCACGGGTGGGGACAGAGGGTTGGCAGGGCAGCACTTCCCTGGCTGACATTTTTTGTAAGCCATGATGTCTGCTGCATCTAACACAGAGATGTCACTGCTGCCCAATCAGCCCCAATGTGGGAGAGGACCATGATGCAGAGATCTCTCCCAGATCTATTCCTTACATATAAATGTTGTTCAAATAAGAGAAAGGGGCTCATGTCTGGAGTTTGGGCCAAGCAGTGAAAAATACAAGTTGCCAAGCACTGATTTCCCTGTAAATCCCCCAAAGTAGCAAAGAGAGCTGAGATTATAGCCACAGTCCTCCGAGCCCCTCTGCCCACTGGGAGGGGAAAGCAGGTTGGGAGACGGGTAAAGAAATCAGGGAATAAACAAAATTAATTCATCTCCTGCCTTTTTCTAGCCTCATTCCTCAAGAATTTCCACTGATTTGTCCCTGCAAGGAACCATGAAGGTCCTAGTAACCCTGAGAGTCTGGAAGGAGGGAGCCCAAATCAGGCTTTAACTTACAGGCTTTAGTCTAAACATTTTCGGCATTTCTGCATTTGATACCAACTGCATTGGTTTGAATACATGAATAATATAATCCTTCCTCTCCCAAATTCAAGAGTAAAACTGACACTCTAGGAGCACGTGCAATACTTATTCTGGGGTATCCCCCTTCTCAATCCTGGCCACGTCTCCTGCCTCAGTTTGAGAAGAATGACCCTGGAATTGCCTACTCTTCTAATGTTGGCTGAGACAGAGGCTTCATATTCTCCAAGGAGTGGGGTGGGGGAAATAGTGTTTGTGTTCTGGTCTTTATCTTCTCCTCCCAATCCACTGTGACCCTCTCCTTCATTTTCCAAATTTAAAAAAAAAAAAGGAAAGGGAAGAAGTTGCCAGGATGTTTCTTACTTCTGATGGTGAGGTTGAAGGTCCCCTGGAGTATGTGGCAAAAACAATGCAAGAATTCCCTTTTCTTAAAAGACAGAGAGGAGAGAGGAAGTGGCCCCTTTGTGAGGATATTAGTAAATCCAAGATGGTGGCCACTTGGCTAAATAAATATAAAAGGGCAGCAGCCTCATGAAGCAGCAAAAGCATGGTCTTTAGAATTAGACAGAGAGCTTCCCGTTATGGTTCTACCTAGCAGCTGTGTGACTTTGGGTGTGTTACTTAATCTTCCTGTTCTTCTATTCACTCATCTGTAAGATGATTAAACTTGGGTCAAGATATGGTGAAGATTTAACAAAGTAATAGATGTCAAGCTTCTAATACAGTATCTGGAAAATAAAAGGTGTATAATCAATACCATTTCTCTTAGTCTTCATTTGGGGAGAGAAAAGTTTAAGAGCCTATGCCAGATCTAATCTCACCTCTGTTTCTAATTAGCTGTGTGAACTTGGGCGAGTTGCTAACCTCTCTGGGCTTCAGTTTCCTGGAGAATGAAATGAGAGGGATGGATTAGATGAGCTTCAGAGGCCCTTCCAGCTCTGAAGGTTCCCAACACTTGCTGTTTGAAAGCTGTGTTGAGCACATTACTGAAAAACACAAGGTCTTCCTGGGGGCTGCCAAACCAGTGATGGGAAGAAAACAATAGAAAACAGTGTGATCATCCATGCAGTCGCCTCCTGGCCATGCATCTGGACCCAAACCCTTTCTCAAGGCTTCGGTGTTCCAGGCCTCCTGGGATGTCTGCACTGCCTCCCATGAACTCCTGATGCCAATGAGCCAATGTGAGTACCTAGGAGAGTGGAACCCGTGAGACCAGAAGGGTTAAATGAACTGGAAATTTAGCACCAGCCCAGCCTCACCACTGACAATGAGAAGCTGTTTTAGGGAGTTAACAGCAGACAGGGGTTTTTCTGAGAAACAGGAGCTGTGTTCTTTGGATTCTCTGCCACAGCCTTATTAAGCTTGGGGAAGGAGGGAGAATTTCCGGTAGGGAGGAAGTGCAACTCTGTCCAAAGACGGCGAGGTTTGCCAAGGACATTTGGACAATGAAGTGCTGCAGGTGCAATGAAGTCATGCTTCAGGCAAGGGGTGACCTTGAAAAATTAATCAGAAATGCTGGAGATGGCACAACGGGTTTGTGGCTGCTGTGAAGAAAAAGCGAGGTCCAGGCAGACAGGTGGAGCAAGCAAAGGAGGCCCCTTTGCTTCTCATTTCTGTGATGTGAAGACCTCTGGTGACTTCGCTCCTCCTCGTGTGAAGTGGGTGAACAGGAGCTCTGGTGGGGGGGCCAGGACTCAAAGACTAATGCGGGTCCCTTTTCCAGGGCTCCTCATGCCTGGTCTCTATTTTGTTTGTTTGTTTGCTATTTTTACTGTTAGGCCATCTGTAGAGAGCTTGCTTTTAGTCTCCAGTGACCCATCAGCTTCATTTTTTATGTTATTTTGTGTTTTGCATTTAATTTTTTCCTTCCCAGCTGTTTCTCAAAGCTTGATGAGCCCAGATAAGTAAATCCAGCCCGGATACCATTAGGACGAACCCGAGCCATTCTTTCATATTGGACCTACACCAATACACCCATTTTCCTGGAGATTTTTCCTTATTTGTTTTTAGGAGTTTTCCTTTAGCCTGTGGGTGCTCATTTGGCCTGGCAGTGACAGGATGCTCCAGAATTACTGAGGAAAACTTTGTCCCATCTGTGTGGGGTTGGGTGGTAGAAGCAACAAAGGTTTAGGGGCACATTTAGTCAAAGATGTTCAGGGTCTTGGCCAAGGAACCCTGAGGTAGAACCAGAGAGAGGCTACAGGCACAGTGTAGCAGCTAGCCCCATGACTCGTCCTTAGAGCAAAGAACCTCTCTGTAATTGTTACTGGGAGGAAAACATACCACCCAGGGAGGCTGAATCAGCAGCTCTTGGTATCTGGAGATTTGTGCAAGAAGCAAGACTCCTAAACTTCCCAGATTCTCTACAGGCCTCTGGGGTCCCAAGGCCCTTCTTGCAGCTGTGGCAAGTTTGAGACAAGTGAAAGCAGATTACCCCACCCTCTTGGGATTATTGAAACTGAAGTGTGAATCTTTCTGAGCTTCCTGATTCAAGTTTTAAGAATGGACAGTGAGGTGCAAATATAGTTCCCCCTTTTGTTGTTGTTCAGTCACTCAGCCATGTCCGACTCTTTGCAACCCCATGGACTACAGCACACCAGGCTTCCCTGTCCTGCACTGTCTCCCAGAGTTTGCTCAGACTCATGTCCATTGAGTCAATGATGCCATCCAACCAACTCATCCTCTGTCACCCCCATCTCCTCTTGCCCTCAATCTTTCCCAGCATCAGGGTCTTTTCCAATGAGTTGGCTCTTCCCAGAAGCCCACTAGGCTCCTCTGTCCATGGAATTTCCCAGGCAAGAATACTGGAGTGGGTTGCCATTTCCTCCTCCAGTGGATCTTCCCAACCCAGGGGTCAAACCTAAGTCTCCTGCACTGGCAGGCAGATTCCTTACCACTGAGCCACTTGGGATGCCCTAGTGTCCCCTTTGGAGGGAAAGAAATGGAAGTAAGGAATTAGATTGAATAGGAGTCTGGTGATAAGAAAGAAAACCATAGAAAAGCACATATCCTGAGTAAGTGGTTCCACCTTTCCTGAAATTCTGAGTGGAGGGTAAAGAAAGAAAAGGAAAAATGTTTGCATGCCCCAGGCCACTAGCTAGTCTATTTCAACCCCCTCAGCTTATTGTACCCACTGTTCTCACAGATCCCATTTATCCTCCAGAAGAGAGGACAAAGAGGAAGTCATAAACGCTCTCTCAAATGATGCTTTTAAAAGGACTCTTTGAGAAGATTCCATAATGACCTGTTGTCCCTTAATCTATGGCTCAGTTCTGGGACTGGATTTTGAAAGTATAAATGTGATTAAAGATTGCTTGGTTTGGCACTGAACTCATTGGCAACCTTGGTTCTTCACATTTGTCTTTGAAATAACAGCTTCACTGTGCAGAGAGCTGGTGGCTTCCCAGGTGGGAGGGCATAGGTGTTGGGTATCTTACATACTCCATGAGCAGTGGAGTGGGGATCTGGTAGATGAAGGGTAGGGTGGATTAAGCTATTTCTGGAACTTTGCTTTGCATTTTCTTGCTACCATTTTTGTTGTTTCCTTTACAGATCAGTCAGCTAGTTTTCCTGGGTCCTGGTTTGGTATGAGTTCTGAAAACCTGGAGGCACTGTGTCCGCAACCCCATCATCAGAAGGTGACCGGGAGATGTCAGCGCCACCTTGTGGTCATGCCTAGCAAGTTTCCCTCCTCCAGTTGAAAGTGAAAGTCGCTCACTAGTGTTTGACTTTTTGTGACCCCATGTACTCTTGCCTGGAAAATCCCATGGACGGAGGAGCCTGGTGGGCTGCAGTTCATGGGGTCACTAAGAGTCGGACACGACTTCACTTTCACTTTCACGCACTGGAGAAGGAAATGGAAACCCACTCCAGTGTTCTTGCCTGGAGAATCCCAGGGATCGGGGAGCTTGGTGGGCTGCCGTCTATAGGGTCGCACAGAGTCGGACACGACTGAAGTGACTTAGCAGCAGCAGTGGCAGAACTTACTATACAGTCCATGGAATTCTCCAGGCCAGAATACTGGAGTGGGGAGCCTTTTCCTTCTCCAGGGGATCTTCCCAACCCAGGGATTGAACCCAGGTCTTCTGCATTGCAGCTGAGCCACAAGGGAATCTAAAGGCCGGCAGGAGTTTTCCACAAATTTGTCGTCTCTTTCTGCTTCACCTTCCAGAAATAAACCTGGAGAAAGTGTTTACTGCGTTTGAAATTATCTGATGGGGAGATGCAAGAAGAAGAAACTGTTTGGGTCTCGGGTCTAGGTGGTGAGCCTAATGAGGTCATTGGTAGGGTGTTTTCTTTTCTTTTTTATAAACACATATCTTGATGTGTCTGCCGTTAAACTGCTTCTGAGCAGAGTCCGCCTCTATTCCTTCTGAGTCCCTTGAAGGAAACTGTGGTGTGTGAGGGTGAGCTCTTTGTGACTATTGTTTCCTGGATCCATCTTTGGGAAGGGCACAGGTGCTTGGAGGAACAGGATAAGCAGGAATCCATGAGTCATGTTATGAAGCTTTGAGTCCAGTTGATCATGGGCCTTGGGGAGATACTGAGGTACAGTGTCTCTTAAAAATGGTGAAAACTTGTGAGAAAATCACTCTACCTAATAAAAGGAATCTATAAATCCTTTTTATAGAAAGTTAGGTGAGCTAGTCTTTGAAGTTCCTTTCTTTGCTTTGAAATTCTTTAACAGGAATCTAGGCAATGCTGCTGATACTATTTATAAAAATGTTCCATAGGGTAAAATGGTTCCAGTAGAAGACAGATTTTGGTTCCCATTGATGTTTCTTGGCTTTCACCTGAATTGACAACATGAGGACCCATCATCTTTTCCCATCTCAGTTCCCTCGATGAGGTGGGCTGTACTCATATCACCCGGGACCCCGGGTTCTGCTTTTATGGACAAAATGAATCTAGCCACTTCCTTGGCAGTCTTTTCTGCAATGTTTTCGTGTGTATGTGTGTGCGTGGCTATGTCTATGCACATGTGTATATGTTTTACTGATGACATTGGAATCAGCTTTTCTTTTTCTCTCTGTCTCTTTCATAAAGCAGGGCTTCTAGTGAATTTTCATTACTTAGTTGAGCTCGCTCACCAGTGCCAATTTCCATGTTCAGATCAGAGACTAGCCTTACTGACCATCAGAACTGAAAGGGAAGTTAGAAGCCGTTCTAGCCTCATCCAACCAGATGAGGAAACTGAAGCCCCAAGAGGTGAAACAACCTTCCCGAAGTCATAGCGCCAAAACACAGCAGAGCCAGGCCCACCCCTGAGACCCCAGGTTCCGCATTCAACAAGCTTCCTGCTGTTCATCGGGCTCCCACTCTCTAGCTAAATCTTAATTATTGGGTTTCTTGAAAGGACTGTTTCTGTTTCTTCTTCCTTCTGCCTAGTTTTTGAAGCCCATGGTGAACTGAGAAATGGGCATGTCACCTCCATTCCCACCACTGGTCTGGCAGCCACACCCACACCATGGCAGTGAACAAGACCTTGAAGATCTACTACAGGGAGAGGGCAAGGGGCGACTGACTCCATCCTTGTTACATCAGAAACGTGGTTGTCAGCCTGGGGGACTGTCCTTCCCTGCTTAACAAAGCTCAGTCACACTGTGCATGTTTCCATTAGAAAATTGCCAACTCTCAGGCTCATCCAGTGATTGGCTGGGAAAGGCCCAGGATGCCTCAGTTTAACTAAAGGTGGATATTACAAAACAACCAAACCTGAGGCCTTAAGGAAAAAGTGAGAGGAGGAAACAAGTGGCTGGGGAGACTGGGCATGAATTTTGGCAGACACCACAGGAATGCTTGTAGCTGACATTTGGTTGGAGAAGTTGAAGGGTCATGACTTTAGAGCCTCCAGCTCTCTTGGGTGTGAAAATCAAATCATGCTAGCGAAGAGAGCACGTCTCATAAAACGGGAGGTAGGCCCATCCTTCTCCCCTATTCACCTTTGGATTTCTAGATGTAATTTCCTCTGGCACTTTTCATGTTTCCTCTCAAAGGCAGAATAATAAAAGAAGATGGAGAAAGGCTTCTTGTGAGCTCACCTCATTAAGGAGGTCATTCCTGTTTCTCACTGGACCAAAAGAAAGAGGAGAAAACTGAAACCCAAACCCTGAAATTCCACCTCTTCCCAGAGATTATCAGTCAGGGGAATGGCTGGCTGGTCATATAACTTCTCCTGACTCTTATTAAGCCGCTTGCCCTAAGGAGAGCTTGGCTGAAATGAGAGCCTCAGAATTGAGGCTTTAGTTTGCAATTCAGGAAAAAGAATCCATGACAAATAGGACCAGAATTAGAGAAAATGGAGCTAGGTGGGATCTATGTTCCCCATGGAACCTGTGATCTCAATGACAGGTTCCGAGGGGAACCCAGACCTGTTTCTTCTGCCTTTTCCTCAGTGCCTGACCCCAAAGTGCTATGAACCATAACTCTCTCCACCTCCTAGCTTCAAAGAAAGTTGACCTGAGGGAGGCGGCAGGGACTTATGACCCTCGGGCACACGGCCACTGTGCAGCCCAGGCCAGGTGCAAGCAACACCTTGGGAACTAGAATCCAAAACAGTGGCTGGGCTTGTGAGGCCTCAGGGGATCTTAAGGTAGGATAGAAGTGGGCAAAGGATGGGTTGGCTGGAAAATAGGCCTCTCCTCTTGAAAGGTGACAGAGGACACTTGGCTGGTAAGACTAAGAATGTTCAATGAGAATCTTTGGCCCATTACAAAGGACTTGGGTTGTTGGGACAGGGTGAGGTTAAAACATTTCCTTTTAAGGGGACTTGTTGGCAAAGCTCTCTTGCTGGGGCTTCTTCTCGGGACTGGTGTGAGAACCCAGCCACCGAAGGCAGTGACCAGAGCTCGGTTCCTGGAAGTTAAGGGCATCTCAGAAGGAGGGCAGGAAAGAAGGCACGTGCCTGTCACCGATCTGACTCCACGATCTGGTTTTGAGTTGGTCTTTTAAGAAAATGTCTCACTGTTCCTCCTTGGTGGGAAAAGAGGGGATGGTTAGGGATGGCTGGGTAGGAGGGAGCATGGAGACTGAGGGGCAGGCCCGGAGGCAGCAGAAACCATGAGCTGCTGATTCTCAACTGGTTCCTGCTACATCCCGCTTCCTTCAAACACTCTTAACATGTTGCAAAGCACATTACTATGTCCCCCACCCCTTGTTTCATATTATAAAGTACAAACAAATGACAGAAAAGGTCAGTTGGCTCGCAGCCGCCCACTGCTTAGAACTGCAAGGACCGCCGTTTCCTCCCTGCCACGAGACGGTGGCTGTATGGGCGCATCTTCATCTCCACGAAGGGGATAGAGAACTCATGGCCTTTCCAGTGGTACCAGTTGATCCCCTGGGAAGGAGAAAGATGAGCATGTCAGATCACCTTTCCCCACTCAAGGGAACTCCCAGTCTGAAAAGAAAGAGGGTGCTGGCTGAGAGCGGGGAATCCAAGATGAACATTTATCCCTTTTCCATTAACATGAAGCTTTGTGGCTGAGTTCCCTCCCCCTACAAAAAGGGCAAAAAAACCCAGAGATTTTTGTTTTTCTAGCTTTTCTCTTTAGGCCTGCTTGTGGTCTGGGCCTATATTAGGAATGTGTAGCAGGTCTTTCCTTATCACTGGCTTTCTGGTTTGGGCTTTCAGGATTTGCATGCACCAATAAATTTGAATTTCAGATTCCCAACAGTATAGAAGCGTTCTGAAGAGCATAACTGTTTTTGACGGCCCACTCCTGGTGGGAGCGATAAGTGGTTTCCATCTATCAGGTAACCAGCCACCTTGGTTTGCCCAGGACTAAAGGGTGCCCCTGGCTTCTGGCCTTTCCTGTGCTAAAACTGGAGAGGTCCCAGTTGGCCACCCTACCGCCCAGCCCAGCTGATGGGTATGTGGTCTCCAGTGGGGAGACACGGTCTCATTGACACTGCTATTCCTGCTCTCTCCCTTCCTAGGATACTTCTTTGGATGAAGCCGGGCCTGTGAAGCAGTCCCTGAACTTGAGAAGCTCTTCATGGGATATCCTAGAGGAGGAAATGAAATGGGACTTCTTTCGCCAAGGTTTCTCTGGGTGAGTTCTAGCTCCCGAGTCCAGGTGTGTTCCCCTTTTCTTCCTCTGGCTTTGACTCTGCCCTGCTCTTATCTCAGTGTCTGCATTATTTTCCTCTTTATAATAGTCCGTTCTCAACACTCTGAGTATCTTTCTTAAAGGGAAATGCAAGGCCCGCCTGTGCACTTCGAACATGAAGCTGAGGCACGTGGGCTGCATGGCTCATCTATGCAGCGACAGAGTTTCACCCACCTGACTGTGCCTGGACTCGCCGTATTTCCCATTGAGGTTGGTCCGGTGGCAGTTCTTATACCACCAAGCCCCCTTGTATGACATGGCACAGTTGGTAACTGCTATGTCATTGTCTCTGTCCTCCGTGGAGAATGGGCGGCCCTGATGGTAGCTGAGAGAGTCCCCTGGGAAAAAAAAAACAACACATGCTTGAAGCTGTCCAATCTGTCATTCTTTTGTCACAACGTTCTGGACATTTGACCCAGGCCCCAACAAACCTGGCTTCTGCTTAAGAGACCTTCCGCTTACCTCTCCGTGTCTATTCAGCTTCAGCCTGGCTATACTGAGCTCTTTCTCCACGAACGCCTGGGGTCCACTACATCTGTGCTGCTCTCTCCAACTCAGTTCCTCATTCCCCTGACCTTCTGCTCAGAACTCTGTCCACTCAGCTCCACCTCACCATTCCTGATTGTTTCCGCCAGGCCAGCAATGGGACACAGGCATGGATGGCTCCTTGTGTCTCAGAGGAGACAGTGATGAGTCATACTGCCCTGGCTAATCTGGGTCACCACCATGCAGCCTGGCTTTCCCCATGGCTCATCAGGTCTTGGTCACATCCAGTATCCCCTTGTTCAGAACTAGGGTCCACATGTGAAGAGGGGCATTAGCTAACTGGAGTTTCTGTCCATAGGAAGCAAGATGATAAGAAAATCCTAACCATATTAGAGGAGAAGTGATTGGGAAAACCAGGGCTGTATCTTGAGGAAAAGCAGACTTGCAAGGGGAGATAAGGTTCTAGATCACCGACTCCAAATATTTGATGGGTTATTTAGTAAAGAAACAGAACTCCACCAAACAGACACTCTTTGGAGAAGTATGAGGATCAGTAGGTAGAGACTGTGAAGTGGTGTATTTTGGCTCAATGTGTGAGGAGGAATCACCTAAATATTAGTGCTGTTGGTAAATGGGATAGACTACTTGGAAATATGGGGAGATCTCTATTTTTAGAAGCTGGAGATTTTCTTGTTGGGATGTTGTGCAGGCCACTTATATGAACTGAGTGTTTGAAGTGAGGTATCAGACCGTAATTAATTTACAACTATTGGCCAAACCTCTGGCAGAATTTGTGGTTAGAGATGTTGTGAAGGGGTTCATGCTATTGAATGACTGTTGTCGTAGATGCATCCAAGGTTACTTTAAGCCAGGGGAACTCATGGTTCTGATCCTGTGGCTTCCTGAGTCCACACTCACAGTGGCCACTCAGTGCCTCCAAGTGCTTCTGGTCACAATTTAATTCTTAGGAGGATGGTCTTTCTTTTATAGGGAAGCCTGGTCCATTCAGGTCAGCTTTGTCCCTAAGTACATATGTCATTATTTCTATGCCATCCTTTTTACCTCCCTCTCTCAGTCTCTAAACAAACCAGGCTTTGTCTCCACTCAGAGATGATCCCACCGACCTGCAACTCATTCTTTCCCATCTCTTCCAGGTCCTGGAGAAAGCAGAAAAGAGTTCTTACTTTTCCTTTTTTCATATAGATACAGATAGAGATAGATATATATGGATATTTTAGCATTTTCATCTCTTCTTACCCTAACTCATACTCAATCCCTGTGTCTTAAAAAAATCCTGACTTAATCCTACTTTCTAGAGACTCTTTCTTTACCGTCAGTCCCCTGACTCTGTTGTCTCTACCCACGTTTCTGTCTTCTCATCTCCTGCTCATCTCTCTAACCTAGAAGCTGCCCTCCCTGGGAACTATGCCCTCCTCACTCCCTGGGAACTATTCTCTCCTGCTTCCACTGTGGATGTTGCCTGCTGCTGTCTCAGATATGATCCTGATGTTGGCCTTTGTCTCCTCCCCAGATCTGGCCCCCTTCCCATTCCTGCTTCATAAATCCACCTCATACGGTCAGTCCATCTATTATCTGAGTCTTGGGTTTTCTCTCTCAAACCGCTGTCAGATTTATACTCTTAACTCCTAAGAGCAGTCAAGGCTCCTGGGATCTCCTGCAGGGTTAATGCAGCAGCTCCAGCTGCTCTCTGCTCTTCACTCAGGTTTACTTTATCTTGTTTATGGATCTTCCTAAAACTCCACGTCCACTGTGTCACTCAGGACCCACCACGGCTCCCCACTGCCCACCGTATGAAGATAGAACTCCTCTGTCCCCTTGGCTTTAAGGCCCTTCAGGGTCTGACTCCACCTTACTCCACCTGGTTCCTTTCTAGTCTTTCTCAACTCACACCTTGTCCTGGGCAGCCAGGTCCTCTGCACTTGCCCTCCCTCCACACTAACTGCTTCTTCTGTGACTTCTCCCCCAGGATTTTCTTTCCCTGGAATGTTTGCCTTCCCCTTGGGATCCCAGCCAAATGCTGCTGCTTTCATGAAGCCTTCTTCAACCTCCCAGACCCCTCTTCTCTGAATGCAGGTTAAACTGGAAGTGAGTACCATTCATTTTGTGGTGAGTTGCTTCCAAACTGTTTCTTTTTCAGGTGGAAGTTTAGTTCTTGCAGAGGTCATGCCTTATGCTCCTTATGAGTCCTCACAATTTGCATGATGAACTTTTAGAGGTTGCTCAACAACCTTTTAGCCATAATTTGACTTGTAATGTTCAGCTCCAATTCAATTAAGAGTCCTGGTTAGAGACTTGGATTTTTGCAGACTTGAGAACAATGGAGATGGGAGAAGGGACTGAACTTGGCATTGAAGGCCACAGAGGCCACTGTTCTAGTGGGGCCAATAAAGATGAGCAACATGCAAGGTAAAGGCCAGGGGACTTGGGCAATAGTAAATGCCAGAGAGAGGATGGCTCCTCCTCTCTGGAGACCTTCCAGTCTGGAAAGAATCACCATTGTGTGAAGTTGTTCAGAGAAGGGGCCTACATAAGCCTCGCTTCTCATTGTTTGAAGAAGATGAACTGAATATTTGACCTAAGAGGTCAGATCGCAATTCATTTTTGATGATTGGCCAAACTGTTGGTGGGACTTGCCTCTGAAATGTGACAGTAGGCCACAGTCCACCAGCTGTGACCTCCATGGGGTCCAGCAGTGAGACAGCTACACAGAGACTGCAGAAGGAGGGCCCAAGTTCGACAGGTAGAGCACAGTCTGGGGCCGCTGAGGAGGAGGCAGGGGGATCAGCCATGTGAGCAAGTGGGAGGGCTTGCTTGTCTTTCTGTGGGAGAAATAAGAACGGATTTCTGCAGGCACGATTCTAATCTTAAGGGAGTGATTGGTATCAGGTTATTTCTGAAATGATTTGGTCCGACATTTTGTATCATATACTCCATTTCAAATGACTATTTTACATCCAAAGTGTAGGAAAATTGGGTCTTTTATTGGGGCACTTCGGGCAGGTCTGACTGCCCTGGGGAATGATCTCTCATGTGAAAAACAACAGGGGGAAGCATGTCTTCTCTTTGGAGTAACGACACCTGGCTGAGCAGAGAAATGACCGAGCAGATGCAGTCGTGGGAGAGGCAACGCTTTGATGATCTTCTTAATTCTAAGAGTCTTAAAAATGTTGCTAAATTTATACTGTAGCATTTAGCCATATAATTGGAGTTAATGAAAAGACCAATAACTCCATGTACCAAATAGTGGAATATGTGGCAAAACAGGTCTTAGGATATGTACTAGAAGGGAACCTAGGAAATAGATTGGCAGAGCCTAAGAATCAGACTGGGATATGATGTCCTGATAAAACTCTTAATGCAACAGAGCTTATAGAGATGGTTGTTGTACTTAGTGAAAGTGTCATAAAATCTACAGAAAACGTGACCATGTATGGGTTCTTGTGGAGGACTGAAAAGACATGTGGCCCATGGGGGGGACATGTGGCACTGTTGTTTGTTCCCTGATGGAGGTGTGATGAAGACTGCTGATAGAGGAGGGGCCAGCTCAGAATGGGGCATCTGTCTTATTTTCATTAGTTCAAAGATGATTTTCCTAGCTGTCATTGCAGGGGAGATTTCTATCCAGACAATAGATGATTATGCTTTCATGGGATGAGAGCCCATATTGACTAATCTAGACAAGAAAAATAATCCTTCACCCTCACATGGTAGTTTTTTTTAACTTCAAAAAGCACTTTCACTCTATTTATCACATTATTTTTTCTGTCTGCTCTGTGAACTAGGGCAGGCATCATTATTAAGATTTTCCAGATGAGGAAACTGAAGTGCTTGAGAAATTGATTGCAGGTCACCTGAGTGATGGGGAGCTTGCGTGCGTGCGAAGTCCCTTTAGTCGTGTCTGACTCTTAGCAACCTTATGGACTGGAACCCACCAGGTTCCTCTGTCCATGGGGTTCTCCAGGCATGAATACTGGAATGCATCATCATGCCCTCCTCCAGGGGATGGTTTCAATCCAGGTGGGGGGCAGCCTGGACCAGAGCCAGTGCTTCCAGCCCTCCACCCTCCTCCTCGGCCAGCAGGGACTTCACCAGCTCTTTGGGTGCTGCTGTGACTGCCCAGAGCAGCTCAGGCCTCGAGCGTGGGGCCCCACTGCACGCCCACTACCCTTGGGCGCTGCCTGGGGGCCCGGGTACCTGCAGTGCCGTTGTAACCTCCCAGGCGGAGTTTGTACAGGCTTCTGCTGTCCTCAACAGAGAACCTGTCGTAGGAGGCGAAGGCGGCTTCCTGCCCATCACGCATGTCCACGCGCAGCTCGTAGCGGCCCTGGGACGTGATCCTGTGTATATTGTCCAGCCCTGTGGAGAAGAGCCAAGAACGCAGTGAGCCTGGCCGCAGTGGCTTCGGACATGGGTGGCAGAAGGTGACTGTGGCCTCAAAACAGATGTTCTGGGAAAAAGGAGTACTGGGATTGCTTTCGCTTTTAGCCCTTCCCAGGTGGTTATCAAACAGACCCTTGTTGTTGCTGTTGAGTTGCTAGGTCATGTCTGACTCTGTGACCCCATGGACTGTAGCCCTCCAGGCTCCTCTGTCCATGGGATTTCCCAGGCAAGAATACTGGAATGGGTTGTCATTTCCTACTCCAGGGGATCTTCCCGACCCCAAGGCTGAACCTGCGTCTCCTGCACTGGCAGGCGGATTCCTTACCATTGAGCCACCAGGGAAGACCATTCAGACCTTACCAGACTCTGAATTTCCTCCTGTACAAAAGCCACTTAGTTCTGCTGGTGAGTTCCCACTGCAGGTCAGCTCAGGGGTCCTGCCATCAAGTACTGACTCAGTAACCAACAAGCCCTGAGCCATAGGATTCCTGGCCTAGCCCCCCATTACCTCCCACTCCAAACCACAGTGTGGGTTGAAAATGATGAGCAGCATCATTGGGGTGTGACTCCTTTGGTGTGAGTGATAGGAAGCACGAGGTAGGAGCACTGATCAGGGGAACTCAGAGTGGACCCTCGGGGTCCAGAGGATCTGCACATCCTACCCAGTAGCCTGGGAGGGGGCTCCACCCACCTTTAATTACACTGTCCTTCCTGATCTCTGCCTCAGCCCTCCTGAGACTCCCATAACCGGGTCAGAGGACATTGTCCCCTGTCTCCTGACACCAGTTCCTGTCTCTCGGATCTACCTGTTACATCTTTGCACTGCCACCTCTGCACTCGTCTATCTGGTCAGTCACAAACCCTCCCCCTCAACCCCGGCCCCACACCCCTGGCCCTCCCGCCACTGTCTCCTTGGCCTCTAAGCTTCCTAGCCTTTGATCTATAGGTGCAAACCCCAGGAGTCCAGAGGTAGGCAGAGCCCAGATCCTTCTTGGTGATATTTTCCCATATGCATTTTCTTGTCTCTTTGCTCTGGCTGGCTGTGCTCTGGATCTTTCTGATTTTGACCTCCCTGCCCAGATTTTGAACTGCCCCCGCCCCTACATTGCTGGTGATCTTGGAGTCCTCCTGATTTCCACCTGCTTACTGAACTGGGGTCCTCTTGCTTTGCTGTGACATTTGATATCTATCAGAGTACACCATGATTTAGAATTGAAAAAATTGCAGATGGAAGGGAATTTAGAAATTACTTAGGCTAGTCTGTTTGTTTTGTTGAAAACGTGGCTGAAGTCCAGAGAGGTGACAGGGCTGATGGCGGGTCACCTGGATCTTTCTGTTTCCCTGTCCTGTTTGAGAGTTAAAGCCTTATGTTAATTACATATTATATGTTATATACTGTTTGCTGTTTGCCAGGTTACTGGTGCCCTGCACTTGGATTGTGATGTGGTGGATCCTGGTGGTGCCCTGCCCAGATGCCCTTTAACTGGTCAGTGGACATAACCCCCAGTTGCTAACAGCTCACAGTTGCCTCCTTGGATTATTGCCCAAACAGGAGTTGCTTCACTCTGGAAGTTACCCTCTCCCTCCCCCATGCCTTGGGGCAGAGCCCCATCAGTGCCTGATGTGGGAGGGGGGGCTATCAAATCCCAGCCCCCTTGCTCCACTGGGGACTGACTCTGAGGAGCAGTTCATGCTCTAGAGCTTCCCTGAGGATCAGACTGATGCTAATCTCGCATCAAGATCTATCCTGTTTCCCCCACCCACTTCTGAGAGCACTCGCCCGATAAATGACCTGAACAAGAATCCCAGTGTCAGACTTTGCTTCTAGGGAACCCAGCTTACAACATAAACTGTGGGTCAGAGTGTTACCCCTCACCTGAGTACTCACACTATACATCACTAGGCTGTGCTTCTACTTAAGAGCCCTCCCTGGCTCCCTCTTTCATATGGTGTTTATTCAAAACTTCCCTTCCCCACTTTAGGGACCATAATGCCTTCATTCAACCCACCTTACCTCATTTTATTCTTTGCCTAAGCTGCATCTTTGCTCTGGTTGGATGGTTTTTCATTTTCCCGTGTGCTCATGTCAACGGTATCCCTGCCTTCCCTCTTTTCTTGTCCCCCTCCCTCCTTCATCCTTCTTACTCACCTCTCAATGTCTTCTGCAGGAAGCTGACTCTTCCTTCTCTGAATATCTGCTGCCTAGTTCATAGATCAGTACAGTGTTTCTGAGTGTGAGAGGGCATCTCTGATGACATGAGAAGTAATTGGGGAATGTGCTTAGTTGTGTCGGACTCTTTGCAACCCCACAGACTGTAGCCTCCCAGGTTCCTCTGTCCATTGGATATTCCTGGCAAGAAAACTGGAGTGGGTTGCCATTTCCTCCTCCAGGGGATCTGCCTGATTTAGAGATCAAATCCGCATCTCCTGAACCTACTGCATTGGCAGGTGGATTCTTTACCACTGAACTACTCGGGAAGACATTTTTGGAGTAAGGACTGAATAACTTCAAACGTGTAGGGAGAACAGTATTCCCAAATTCTGTCTCTTTCTCCATAGATGGAGGGGAAACCTTAACCCTGATTCTAACTGTTCCTTTCAGTCTGGATCCAGTACTTTGTGCATATTCACTGGAAGGACTGATACTGAAGCTAAAGCTCCAGACAACACTTTGGCCACCTGATGCAAAGAGCTGACTCATTGGAAAAGACCCTGATGCTGGGAAAGATTGACGCAGGAGGAGAAGGGGACGACAGAGGGTGAGACGGTTGGATGCCGTCATCAACTCGATGGACATGAATTTGAGCAGACTCTGGGAGATAGTGAAGGACAGGGGAGCCTGGCGTGCTGCCGTTCATGAAGTTGCAAAGAGTCAAATATGACTTAGCGACTGAACAGCAACAAGAACAAAAACTTTGTGGTTTAACACTCAACACTTTCTAATCTCCATTTTTACACCACCAGCACCAGCAACAACTGGCATTTAATATTTTTGCTGTTTTCATTGCATTTATTTTTAAGATTCCCTTTTATGTATGGCACATGATGACTAGCTTTCTGTTTTTGGCAATGCTGTGATGTTTCTTTCACAAAAGAATAGATTTCATTTTTAAAACATGATACATAGGGACTTTCCTGGTGGTCCAGTGGTCCAGACCCCAAGCTTCCAATGCAAGGGGCCAGGGTTCAGTCCCTGGTCAGGAAACTGGATCCCATATGCTGCAACTGAGGATCCCATGTGCTACATCTGGGACCCAGCACATCCAAGTAAATAATTTTTTTAAAAAGTGATATATAGAAAATTCAAGTGTGTGACAGTTCAGATGTTTCCCAGAGGTGACTGTGGTGTCCAGTAGCTGAGGTTGGGTAAGCATGAGCACTGTCTGCTGTGGGCACATCAATTTCTATGCTTTACACTTACCTCCCAAGCTGCTTGCAAACTCTTAGAAGGCAAGGATGTTTTCCTATTCACTTCTCTTTCCTTTTATAATGTGATTTTTACCTTCTATTTTTATTTATTTGTTTTACCTTCTATTTTTATTATATTCATCAGCAAATACAGATCTGGGCATCTAACAGGCACTCAATAAATTCTTATCAATTGAGTGATTGATTGGTATCTACACTTTAGGTACCTACTATCCTCAGCCACTGTGACAGGTAATGAGGTTGAAAACGAATATGGTTAGGTCCCAGGCCTGAAAGAAGTTTACATAGTATAGTCAAGAGAGACAGAAAGGAAAACAGACCCTGATTTGGGCCACAAAAGAGAGAGACTGCTCCTGCAGGCAAAGTTAGAGAAAAATGGATAGGATAGGTCCTACTGGGGAAGAGGAGGTTAGCTGAGGCTTTGAATATGCAGAGAAGCACAGCAAGGTATATGGGGGGTGGGGGAGAGTTGATAGGCAGAGGTTCCTTGCAAAGGAAACATTAGTGATTCTAAGGCTTTGGAGTCTGGGGAAAGGGAGGGATGAATTGGGAATTGGGAGTTAACAGATATACACTACTATATACAAATATTGTATTGGCTAAAACGTTTGTTTGGGTTTTTCCATACTACCTTGCAGAAAAATCCAAACAAACTTTTTGACTAACCCAAGAGATAAACAATAGGACCTACTGTATATCTCACAGGGAACTATATTCAATATCTTATAATAACTCATAATGGAAAAGAATCTGAAGAAGAATAGATATATGTGTTTATGTGTGTATGTATAACTGCATTATTTTGCTGTATACTTGAAACACTGCCAATCAACTATACTTCAATAAGAAAATGTTTGGAGTTTGGTGTCAGTTGGAGGGTGTAGGGAAGAGGAATGGGGTTCTTGTTGGTGGGGAGCAGGCCCAAGGGGAGGGCCTTGTACCATAGCTAAGGTGCTGGTGACGGGGACTCATTTAAAAGTTCTACAAATGGGGCTAGCCATTGCTCAGATTTTGGCATGAGGGAGATGGTTCTAGTGGCCATGTAGACAATGGTTGATCCAGGAGGCAGAAGGCCAGTTACGGGGTTCTTATAGGAGGGTCCAAGAGAAAGATGGTGAGGCTGAGTGGGAGATAGAGAGGAGACCACAGATATAGAAGACAATTATTGCCTTTCCTGGGCCTCCCTTCATGATCACTGTGAAAATCTAACAGGGAGATGCAGGGAATAATAAATGTGCTGCTTTCTGGAACTGGCTCCTCTGCCATCTGCCTGGGTCAGGTGTATGTTTACCTTCTCACACCAGTTCAGTTCTCAATCTACACCTCCCACTTGTGTCAGACCTCTAGGAAATTGCCGGTCGCCTCTAATGTCATTTTCATTTTTCCTTTTCCATCCCAAGTCAGGTAATAATATCCCTCCAAGGAACAAGGTCTGAGTGACTGTCTCATTTTTCTCCTGGCCTGCAGGCTGGCTGGCTGATGCCTGGCTTCTGAGAGATGACCAGCCAGCTTATTGCTCCCTCTGCCCCCTTCCCCCACCAGGCAGCTCACTCCCTTTGGAAAAGTTGCCTCACGTCAAGACCCATCAGCATAAGAGACTATTAATGAGGATGGGAAGAGACAGAGCAAAGAGGAAAATACCACAACAAGATAAAAACGGATCAATAGTGGAGCCAAACAGAGCAGGAGGTACTGAAAGCAATTCACGAGCTGTCAACTTCTCAACAGACCCAGGGTTTCTGATAATCCCAGATGGACACAGAAAGGAGAGAGATGGACAAAAAGCCGGAGTAGCGTTCCAAGGGAAACAAAAAAGGAGGCGTTACCCAGCCAAAATTCATCCTCCAGGTTCCCAAAGCCAACACGGTACTCAGCCCATTTCCGGAAAAAATCAGTTTGGCCATTCTGTCGCCTCTGGAATACCTGTGAAGAAAGAGGGGGACAAATGAAAAAGAAAAATGCTAAGGAAAATAAACTCCAATGAATAGAACTGCTGTAACTGAGCTTTATATCTGCAGTGACAGAGACACTCAGGTAAGGACCACTGCAGTAGAGAGCTCGGTATTTGCACAGTGGTCATGGCAGGAGATGCTCGGAGCCCTTCTCTAAAGCACAGGGGCCCTTGATGAATAGGCTGGGGTGTGATGTTGACACTAATTTGCACCCCTGCAATGTAGAAAGGATTCAGGATACATATCAAACCCCTGATAGTCAAGGGAAATAGGCTAGGCTCTCAAATCCATCTTTTCACACCATGGCATGCAGCAGAAAGCATTTTTCACCAGAAGAACAGGACCCATTTCAGATCAGCCAGTAATGTCATCATCTTGTTTCAGGCAAAGCAAGTGTGTGTCATTCACTTTCCGAGCTGTTTAAGTGCTAATTTCATTTAACCTCCAATACATCAGCCTCGACTTCAACTTCCAATTATGCTTTAAGAAGAAGGCACAAATATGTCAGAAACATAAAAGAAAAACATCTCCCAAGAGTGACTGTTTTGAACCCAGCCACCATTTGACTCCATTCAACAACTATCCATTTGGCACTGTGAAAAATCTAGCATGGTGTGTTGGTGCTGGAGGCTGGATCCTCAGGAGGAAGGAGGGTGGAGGGGCTGGGTTTCCATCTGCACTGACTCAGCTAATGCTGGGCTGCTTTCGGGCCAGGCTGCCAGAACTCCATCTGCATAGTGGCCTGCAGTGATGTGTGAGGCTGTTTGCCAGGCTGCCCATTCTCTTCTCTCTGTACTGCCCTATTGGACATGGGAGGAGGGTGATAGGAAATGGACTCTCTCTTTTCCTCACCACTTCTGCTCCCTGAAGACTATGGGGAAGAACTAGAGAGGTCAGGAAAGGGTGCAGACAGGGGTGGCCTTTGTAAATATAGGTGGCGATCCACGTTCTATCCCTTAACTGCTTTGCCATATGTGATTCTCCCATAGAAAGATAGTGATCACCTCCCCATAGAGACTTCCCTCCTCCTACAAGGGACTCATCTCCTCTATTTCTTTATCATAAATGCAGTCTTCAGCAGGCAAGACCCCTGGGCCTCTCTGAGCTACTTCTCCCTTTCCCTGGCACCCTCCTGCATGAACTATCTCCCCAGAAGGAGTCACTTTCCTGGGTCCCCCTTTCTTGGCTGGACCACTGCAGCCTCATATTCTTATTCCTTCCTCTGCCTGGTCAAACCTGTGATAGGGCTGCTAACAAGGGCCCTGAGGATGATGCAGAGTTCCAGAGTGGACCTGTGGGGCAGGGGGAGTGGATGAAAAAATGGCCAAAGCATAGTGAAGTGTGGATGGATGGGTGCCAAGCCAGGTGGATGGAAGCACCAAGGATGCTGGCATGCCCAGAGAACAGCCATAGGTACTTACAATCCAGCCACCCCCATCGGTGGTCATGTCGCAGTACACCTGTAACTTCTGGCTTAGCTCTCCGTTGAGGAAGATGGTGTAAACCCCGCTCAGAGTGTCTCCGTTCATCAAATGCTGGGCACAGTCTTGAGGATGAGGGAAGACCCGGCCCCCTGCACAGGAAAAGAGGCAGTTTCCATAGTGGGGTAGGGACCTCCCACTATGCATGAGAGCCCCTTGGACTGTAAAATGTCTTAGAGTCTGACAGTGCTTCATCAAGAGCGGTAAGGAATCCTCATTGAATCTTCAACTGATGCTGGGTTTATCAGACAATATACAGCTTTACGGGATGTGAAGACCAAAGAGCTGGGTTCACCATGTGACTCCCCCACTTCCCCACTTGTTTAGCTTAGGCAAATAGCCTGACTTCCTGGCATCCGTCTTCTCATCAGAAAGATGAGGATAATAAAAATATTCCTCCAGCAAGGGTGAAGGTATGTTATTACAGAGAGTGATGGGTTACTTAGGCGATGATTACAGATACATGGGCCACAATAAATCACCGCAGAGCCCACATCTCAAAAGAATGAGAGGGATTTAAGCACAGCCGTCCGCCATCTTCACAGCAGCCCATAAGGAATGCCCCAAACAGGCTTAGTATTAGCAAGAAGATGGATATCTATTTCTCCTGCAAAATAATCTCCTGATTGGACTAAACAATCAAATGGCCATGTTTTACAGTTCAGTTTAAGTTTAAGGAGAGGGCAGAGGAAATAAATTGCTGCTCATCTTTCAGAGAGAACAGCCCAATTTGTAGAACAATATCTAATTAGCTGAAAGAGAAGCTTAAATCATGTGTCTTGAAGAGCTTGGCTTCAGGGCAGATTTTAATGCTCAACAGGCAAGCCAGAAAGCAGAGGTCCCATGGGAGGAGCTTTACTGGACTGCAGGAGCTGATGGAGCTAGTTAAAGGCAGAGCTTGCCATGGGAGGAAAAGTGGCTTGGGTGCTCTGTAAATATATGATCTCTGGGTCAATGGAAAGGGTGGTGCACTGCTGTGGTTCTGCATCCTGCAAATTGTAGCAGAATCATAAAGAGAGGCGGGGTAGGGACCTCATGGGAACCTGTAGCGGCCCCTAGTGGCAGAACCAGTGCACAGCACATATAACAGAAAGCCACTTGGAGAGTCACCCAGTGGGCCTGAGCAACCTCAATGAAACATCTGTGTTCGTAAGAGCTTCTGGTGGTTTGGTAGGCTTTATGCAAGCCCCCTCTTGGAGATGTGTTAACTCCTCCTGCATAAGGACTGTCCAGCGTGCTGCCACACCATGGACTAGATTCCCTTCCATTTAAGGTAGGGTAGAACAAGCCACCACCTGCTTCAGGCATGTTCCACCAGGGAATAACAATATATTCCTATAGAACTAGTACTTTACCAAATGTGCATTTATTTCCATGTAATTCTTGCAAGAAACGTGAGAGGAAGACATTGTTATAGACGGAAGACTTATTTTACAGAGAAGGAAACTAGCTCAGAAAGATCATGTGACTTCCTCTGTTCACTTGAACTTAGGTTTTCAGACTCCAGGTCAAGTGCTCCTTACATTACTAAAATGGGGACTATACCCTATGATACAGTTAACTGGATCTACATCTATTCAGACAGCAAATGATTAACAAACATCATATGGGCCTCCCAGGTGGCACAGTGGTAAAGAATCTGCCTGCCAAGCAGGAGACTCAGGTTCAATCCCTGAGTGGGGAAGATCCCCTGGAGAAAGGGAATGGCAACCCACTCCAGTATCCTTGTCTGGGAAATCCCATGGACAGAAGAACCTGGTGGGCTACAGTCCATGGGGTCGCAAGAGTTGGACATGACTTAGAAACTAAACAACAACAAAATTTATCTTATAAGCAAAGAAGGCCCCAAAGATTAAAGTTACCTCAAAGTTCTTTGTTCACATTAAATATCTTAACTCTCCAAAATGTATTTCCTTAGTAGCTATAGAAAAGCTCTCAACTTGCATCTCCAGCCTGTCCAAGAGCTCGTTAGAGTACCTGATCCCACCTGTTTCTAGAGGGTCCAGTTACATTTCAGGGGCAGGTGTGAGTGAGCACCTCACTGCCCCCCCCACACCTTGGGAGCACAGTGATATTTTCTGGCTTCCAGAATATTCTCTAGCTGGTCTTTAGAGCAACTGGCTTGTCTGCCTTCCTTTTTCCTTTCTTTTCTCACTGCTTGAGTTTCTCATTTTAGATCAACATAAAACATGCTTGTCTTCAGCTCATTTCTGCCTTATGCACTAATAGCCCTTTCCCCTGAATCTGCCTCAGTTCCTTAAGGGGCCAGAACCCCACATTTCTTCCCAATACACATAGAACACCAGGCCAAACTTTAGAACAGACAAATAAATGATCTTATAAAGGCTCCTTCACATTGATAATGTTGATCATTTAATATTTCTGTTATAGATCCTTTCAAAGGCTCAAAGATATTAGTTGTTTTAAAGGTAGACTACCAAAAAAAAAAAAAATAGGACAATGAGATAACTTGTTCTGGAGGAGAGAAGCTTTTATGTATCTAAAAGGCTGTCATATAAAAAATGGATGCATTTTTATAAAGTCAGAAAACAGGAATAAAATCAAATTAAGAAAAAAGTGGACCTAAGGAGTGTCCTGGGTCAGGAAGATCCCCTGGAGAAGGGATAGGCTACCCACTCCAATATTCTTGGGCTTCCCTTGTGGCTCAGCTGGTAAAGAATCTGCCTACAATGCTGGAGACCTGGATTCAATCCCTGAGTTGGGAAGATCCCCTGGAGAAAGGAAAGGCTACCCATTCTAGTATTCTGGCCTGGAAAATTCCACGGACTGTATAGTCTTATGGGGTCGCAAAGAATCAGACACAACTGAGTGACTTTCACTTTTCCTTTCAAGGTGTGTATAAGGTTGGATGGGATGAAGGTTCCAGACTGCACGCTGGGAGAGGAAGGGGCATGTTCTCTTCCTTCTGGGCCCCCACATTGGACTGGTTAGTGGAGGCGCCCACCAAACCGCACACGGCTGGTGATGCATGTTTGGGCTGATGCATAGTTGCTGGGTGCACTTGCCTTACCTTTGACAAATGGCAAGTCCACCTTGTGGCTTAGAGATTCCACTTACTATAATTTAGTCTACAGCATTAATGAAAAGACAATCAAAAGCATTTTGCTTATTCAGACTATCTGGGGCAGCAATATTCACATCTTGGGAGCCTGGAGGAGACATTTACTGTGAAACCACTCCTCTCCAGCCTACTCCAGCTCTCAAGACTGTCAAAGTTTTACCTCCCACCACCAGTCCATGATCAAATTATTATTCCTTTTCACCTGTTGAGAGGAAGCAGGCTCACTAATTGTTTCCAAACCAGAGACTATTAAAATTGAGCTCCCTGGGTTCTGCAGCAGATCTGCTTAATCAGAATGCTGGGGGGGAGGTGGGGGTGGACGAGGGTGGGTGTCAGGAATCAGTATTTAAATAAAGCTCTTCAGATGAGCCTGAAGACCAGCTGGATTTGAACTCCACTGTTCCTCTAGTATGTTTTCCTCTTCTTAAAGAGTCCAAAGGTGAAACTGGTTAGCTAGACTGTCTTCTAAGGAGTGCAATGATCTCCTTTCTTTGCTGAGATCCACATGGCAGAGTGGATAAACAAACTGAGTGTCTGTCTCTCTCTCACCCTACCTCCCCTCTTTCCTTCTTTTCTTTCCCATTTTCCTTTTCCTTCTCTCTCTTTTTCCCAGTGGGCATATCTTGAGTAGGCTGGTCCCAAGATGTGTAGATTGAGTGAGAGGGGATAAGAGACTCTAATTATCCTTGAGTTTAAGCCTCGTGTCCCAGTTTTTACCATTAAATTCTCCTGTGGGGTTATTGGACTCTGGTTTAGTTAATAATATATAATACACTGGTTCCCAATGTGCTTTGTTCATTGCATGTACACTGTGGCTTCATACGTTTTTAGGAGATAGGGCATTTTGGGGGCATCCCTAGCTCTCTGAATGTTATACATCTAAAATACCAAAAACTCACCTTTAATCCTAACGTAGATCATCCCAGTAGTTTTTCCAAGGCAGAAATTTTAGGATGAAGACCAAAACTGGAAGGCTTTCCCTCTCTTCCCCTTTGATACAATTACTAGGGCCTGGCCTGACAAAGAGCCTTTTTTTTTTTTTCTTTTTCTTTCTTTCTTTTTTTTTTTTAAAAGCACAGGCTGTGGTGATTACCAAGTTAAGAGGAAAGCAATGCCAAGCAATCGGTACACTGAAATGTCTTACAGCTAAGTGTTTCTAGATGTAATTGGGAGATCAACAGGGTTGGGGGCATTCACTGGAAGAATGGCTCAGAAATTGGTTTCTGTTGGGCATCTGGAGGCTGAATGCTGAGCAGAGGGAAGTGAGCTATGTGATAAACAGTGCAAACAGAGAGCCTCCGTCAGCTGGGAGTGAGGGGAGAGACTCTGTCCCTGCTCTGTTCCTTACGTGCTTTGTGTTATTGAATGTGGTCTTTAAAATGGTCAGAGTTAATGGCTTTGGAGAGTGTCTGCCCAATCTAATGGCCTTAGCATCAGAACTGAACTATGATATTAGTATTTATCTCTGAGAACAACCTCAGCAAGTCTCTGCAACTGCAGAAAAAAGGTGTCGTTTCATATTAGCACAGGTGAGACCACCTCTGGCCAACCACCCTTACACTTTTTTCTCAGAAGTGGGTTTGTGGGTAGCAAAGTTTGGGGAACCAGTCTGAGGCTGTGGACAGGGAAAAGTTATCTGTTTAGCCCACATGGGCTGTCAAACCTACCACCTTGGCCTCCTTCACAGTATCTTCCAATTGATTTATGTGTTTCTTTGTTTGTGTATTCATTCAGCAAACATATAGGAAGTGTCTATTGGGTTCTAAATATTGGAATAAGAGATTAAAATATAGGGAAGAAAAAGACACAGTCTTATTTTTCAGGTTGTTCACATTCTGGTGGGAGAAACAAACAAACATAACCCCAAGTTCTGAGTACTCTGGAGAAGAGATAAACAAGAGTATGTTAAGGCTGTACATTGTCACCTTGTTTATTTAACCTATATGCAGAGTATATCATGCAAAATGCCGGACTGGATGAAGCACAAGCTGGAATCAAGATTACCAGGAGAAAGAACAACCTCAGATATGCAGATGACACCACCCTTATGGCAGAAAGCAAAGAGGAAAGTGATGAAAATGAAAGGAGAGTGAAAAAGCTGGCTTAAAAATCAACATTCAGAAAACTAAGATCATGGCATATGGTCCCATCACTTCATGGCAAATAGATGGGGAAACAATGGAAACAGCGACAGACTTTATTTTCTTGGGCTCCAAAATCACTGCAGATGATGACTGTAGCCATGAAATTAAAAGATGCTTGCTCCTTGGAAGAAAAGCTATGACCAACCTAGACAGTGTATTAAAAAGCAGAGACATTACTTTGCTGACAGAGGTCCATCTAGTCAAAGCTATGGTTTTTCCAGTGGTCATGTATGGATGTTACAGTTGGACCATAAAGAAATCTCGGCAATGAAGAATTGATGCTTTTGGACTGTGGTGTTGGAGAAGACTCTTGAGAGTCCCTTGGACTGCAAGGAGATCCAACCAGTCCATTCTAAAGGATATCAGTCCTGAATATTCAGTGGAAGGACTGATGTTGAAGCTGAAGCTCCAGTACTTTGGCCACCTGACGTGAAGAACTGACTCACTGGAAAAGACTCTGATGCTGGGAAAGATTGAGGGCGGGAGGAGAAGGGGACAACAGAGGGTGAGATGGTTGGATGGCATCACTAACTCAATGGACATGAGTTTGAGTAGGCTCTGGGAGTTGGTGATGGACAAGGACGCCTGGCATTCTGCAGTCCATGGGGGTCACAAAGAGTTGAATATGACAGAATGGCTGAACTGAACTGAACAAGGAGCTATCAAAACATGAAAGTGAATGCACATGTAGTGAATTCTGTGGCTGGTGAGGGTAGGGTGAGTGGTGGAGTATGGTGCAGGGGTTAGCAAGTGATAATCAGAAAGTGCTTCTTATTTTAGGAACCAAAGTAGAAATTAGTCACAAATTGATGGAAGAGAGATATTCTAGGTCTGTGCAAAACGTGGCCTATCTGGGGAACTGTAGGTTTCAGTCAGGAAACAAGAGAAAGAGCTGGATTGAGTGGGTGAAGGAAAGCCTTGGGGAAATAAGAGGGACTGGATCATGACACTGAAGGAGTTGGACCTTCTCTGGAAGGAAATAAGATGAAGAGCCCATTAATGGACTTTAAGCTCAAGTTTTTAAAATAGCATTTTCCCTGTAGTGTGGAGAATGAATTAGATGGGGTGAGAGTGGAGGTAAGACCTCATTCAGGAGGTGGCAGTAGGAATCAAGATAGAGAGGTAACAATAGCCTTCAAGGAGCCAATGGGAACATAGAATCAACTATGCAGTCAACAGCTTGGATGGTTTTATCTTAAGAAGAGTTTCTGAGGAAGGTCTTTAAGCTCTGAAGACCACTTGCCTTCTACCTACCAAGGGCTAACACAACAGGCTTCTAAATCTTCCCTTTGAAGATCAGCTAAAGGCACCCTAACAGTAAAGAAATGTTCTGACATAATTTACTAGTCCTTAGATTTACTAATATGAGGAGATCCAATTCTATGGCAGATTAATTGATCATAGACTGGCAGCTTCCAGCCTGGCCCTTCTCTGTGGCTCTTGATTTAATATGGCAAGGAAAGGGTGGGGTCATTGTAATGCCTCCTACCTAGTCTCTTCCTACCATCCTGGCCCCACTTGCATCTATTCTCTATATTTTAACCAGGGTAATATTTTTATAATGTAAAAGTGATACTATGTCATCCTTTCTCTCACTTGCTGAGACCCTCCAATAGCTTCTCCAATCAGTGGCTCTGATTGTAATGGCTTCTTGCAATTAGAATAAAAGCTAAAATCCCTAACACATCCTATAAACTCCTGCATTCTCTGCCTCTGCCTTGTACTCCTCGCTCTTTCCACTGGCTTTCTTTTAATCTGTTGAATATGCCAAACTTATTCCTCCCTTGTGGTGTAGTGATTATTCTTCTCCAGGCTCGGAATGCTCTTCGATGTGATTCATTCTCATCATTCAAGTCCTGGCTCAAATGGCTCAGCTCAAAGAGAGGTCTTTCCTGACCACCCTTGTTGAGGCCAGAGTCTGGGATGTGGGAAATAGTGGCAAGTGAGTTCCAGTGCAGAGGAGATAATTTGAAAGAAGTCTGGGTCAGACCCACTTGCTTATCTTGGAGAGCCCCTCAAAGAGGCAGAAGGCAACTGGGATGACCCTGGGGACATAGATGCTGGTGACAGTGATTTTTGGGAGCCTGTCCTACCACAAGGACACTGGTGCTGGCAAGTGCTATTTTGAAATCCTTCCTCTATCCTATTAGCACAAAGGGTTTACCCACTCATCCAGCATCAGCCTTGGACCCCCTGGACCACACAGCTAGCCTTGCCAGAATCCGGCACTGCCCACCATGGGCCAGCAGCTGCCACTTGGCTCAGAGCCTGGCAGCCAACCAGGCCAGAGGCCAGTGCCACCTGCCAGCATACCCACAAGAGTCAATGCCCCTACAATAGAAGGACCCACAGAGCCCACACAGGGAACGCTCCTAGAGTATATAACTCTGTGACCAGAGGCAAGTGTGCTGCTGGGCTCCATAGGATGTTCCTACATAAGGCTACTAATCTGAGATCAGGAAACATAACTGACCTACTTAATACACAGAAATAAAAACAGAGAATGAGACAGAATGAGAAGACATAGGAATATGTTCCAATGAAGGAATAAGATAAAACTTCAAAAGAACTAAACAAAGTGGAGATAAGCAATCTATCCAATAGATTTCAAGGTAACAGTCATAAGGATGCTTGATGAACTCAGGAGAAGAATGAATGAACACAGAGAGGAGTTTAACAAAGAGTTAGAAAATACAAAGAAGAACCAAACAGAGCTAAAGAAAGCAATAACTTAAGTTAAAAAAAAAAAAAACTACACTAAGAGAAGTCAACAGTGGATTAGATGATGCAGAGGAATAGATCAGGGAACTGGAAGACAGACTGGAAATTACCCAAACTGAACAGAAAAAAGAAAAAAAAAAGATTTATAACTTGAGGATAGTTTAAGAGACCTCTTGAACAACATCAAGTGTACTAGCATTCTCATTATTGGGGTCCCAGAAGGAGAAGAGAGAGAAAAGAGGGCAAAGAACTCGTTTGAAGAAATAATAGCTGAAAACTTCTGTAACCTGGGAAGGGAAACAGACATTCAAGTCCAGGAAGCAGAGTCCCAAACAAGATGCATCCAGAGGTCTGTGTCAAGATGCTTTATGATTAAAATGGCAAAAATGAAAGGTAAAGAGTCTTAAAGGACTTCCCTGGTGGTCCAGTGGTTAAGAACCCATCTGCCATTGCAGAGGACATGGGTTCAATCCCTGGTCCAGGAAGATAAAGAAAGCTGAGTGCCAAAAAATGGATGCTTTTGAACCATGGTGCTGGAGAAGACTTTTTTTTAAAATTTATTTTAATTGGAGGCTAATTGCTTTACAATATTGTGGTGGTTTTTGCCATACATTCACATGAATCAGCCATGGGTGTACATGTGTTCCCCATCCTGACCCTCCCTCCCCATCCCATCCCTCAGGGTCATCCCAGTGCACCAGCCCTGAGCACCCTGTCTCATGCATTGAACCTGGACTGGCGATCTGTTTCACATATGATAATATACATGTTTCAATGCTATTCTCTCAGATCATCCCACCCTTGCCTTCTCCCACAGAGTCCAAAAGTCTGTTCTTTACATCTATGGCTCTTTTGCTGTCTCGCATATAGGGTCATCGTTACCATCTTTCTAAATTCCATACATATGTGTTAACATACTCTATTGGTATTTTCCTTTCTGACTTACTTCACTCTGTATAATAGGTGAAGACTCTTGAGAGTCCCTTGGACAGCAAGGAGATGAAACCAGTTCATCCTAAAGGATATCAGTCCTGAATATTCATTGGAAGGACTGATGCTGAAGCTGAAGGTCCAGTACTTTGGCCACCTGATGCAAAGAACTGACTCATTTGAAAAGACCCTGATGCTGGGAAAGATTAAAGGCAGGAGGAGAAGGGGATGGCAGAGGATGAGATGGTTGGATGGCATCACTTACTCGATGGACCTGAGTTTGAGCAAGCTCCGGGAGTTGGTGATGGACAGGGAGGCCTGGTGTGCTGCAGTCCATGGGGTCACAAAGATTCGGACACGACTGAGTGACTGAACTGAACTGAGGGGCAACTAAGCCCATGCTGAAGTCTGAGTGCCTAGAACCCAAGCTCCATAACAAGAGAAGCCACTGCTATGAGACGCCCCTCATAGTGTAACATAAAATAGCCCCTGCCCACTGCAACTAGAGAAAGCCTGCATACAGCACGGCCAAAATTAAATAAATTAATTAAAAAAGAATCTTAAAAGCAGCAAGAAAAAAGCAACTAGTTTCATACAAGGGGACTCCCATAAGACTTTTCACTGACTTTTCAGCAGAAGCTTTGCAGGCCAGAGGGAATAACATGATATATTCAAAGTGATAAAAGGAAAGAACCTACAACCATACTCTACCCAGCAAGGCTACCTTTCCAATTTGAAGGAGCGATAAAGAATTTTACAGACAAAAAAAAAAAACTAAAAGAGTTCAGCACCACTAATCTGGCATTACAGGAAATGTTAAAGAGACTTCTTCAAGCAGAAAAGAAAAGACTATTATTAGAAACATGAAAATTACAAAAGGAAAACTCTCATTGGTAAAGGCAAATGTGCAGTAAAGATAATAGATCAACTGATTATAAAGCTAGTAGGGAGTTTAAACGACAACAGCAGTAAAATCACCTATATCCACAATAAGTAGTTAAGGGACACACAAAGCAGAAAGATGTAAAATATGATGTCAAAAACATTAAATGTAGTGTTTGCAAGAGAACAGATCAATAGAGCATGGAATAGAATAGGGAGTTCAGAATTCAGAGACAAATCCATGTATATATGGGACTTAATATACAATATAGCACCACGAATCAATTGGTTATTCAGTAAAAGATGGATTATTCAGTAAAAGATGCTGGGGAAATTGGCTCACTGTGTCCCTACCTAATTTATTGTTATTGTTTAGTTGCTCAGTTGTGTCCAACTTTTTTGCAACTGCATGGACTGTAGCTCCCCAGGCTCCTCTGTCCATAGGATTTCCCAGGCTAGAATACTGGAGTGGGTTGCCATTTCCTTCTCCAGGAAATCTTCCCAACACAGGGACTGAACCTGAATCTTCTGCATTGGCAGGCAGATTCTTTACCACTGAGCCACCTGGGAAACCCATTCCTACCTTATACTGTAAATAAAATTAAGACTAGATATAACAATATATCCAGAAAGTTAATAGAAGAACATGTAGAAAAATATATTTGTGTCCTACAGGCAGGGTGAGATTTTTTAAAGAAAGATTTCCAAAGTTCAGATAATTATAGCTAATACTTAACTAGCACAGGAACCCTGATGGAAAGATGGACAAACTACATGAACGGGTAATTTACAGAACAGGAAACTCGAAAGTCTAACAAGCATTTGAAGAGATGTTTAAAAAAACAAACATTATTTAATGAAATTCAACTAGAACAGTAAGATATCAATCACGCCCATTAGACTGTCAAGAATTACAAAGCTGGATCATGTCAAGTCATTAGGAATGATGTGTATCATTAGGAAATAGGATCCTTTGTACACTGTTGGAAGCAGTGTAGACCGGTACAACCATTCAGGAGAGCAGTACTTAGTTAAACCATATAAACACATACCCTAAAACCCAACAGTTCTCTTCTGGATACATATATCCCAAAGGTATTGCCTCAGTGATTTATATGTGGACATGTAAAATATCTATTTCTGCTTTATTGACTATGTCAAAGCCTTTGACTGTGTGTATCACAATAAACTGTGGAAAATTATGAAAGAGATAGGAATCCCGGACCACTTGACCTGCCTCTTGAGAAACCTATGTGCAGGTCAGGAAGCAACAGTTAGAACTGAACATGAAACAACGACTGATTCCAAATAGGAAAAGGAGTACGTCAAGGCTGCATATTGTCACCCTGCTTATTTAACTTATATACTGAGTACATCATGAGAAACGCTGGGCTGGAAGAAGCACAAGCTGGAATTAAGATTGTTGGGAGAAACATCAATAACCTCAGATATGCAGATGACACCACCCTCATGGCAGAAAGTGAACAAGAACTAAAGAGCCTCTTGATGAAAGTGAAAGAGGAGAGTCAAAAAGTTGGCTCAAAGCTCAGCATTCAGAAAGATCATGGCATCTGGTCGCATCACTTCATGGCAAATAGATGGGGAAACAGTGGAAACAGTGGCTGACTTTATGTTTTGGGGTTCCAAAATCACTGCAGATGGTGATTGCAGCCATGAAACTAAAAGATGCTTACTCCTTGGAAGGAAAGTTATGACCAACCTAGACAGTATATTAAAAAGCAGAGACATCACTTTGTCAACAAAGGTCCATCTAGTCAAGGCTATGGTTTTTCCAGTAGTCATGTATAGATGTGAGAGTTGGACTATAAAGAAAGCTGAGTGCCGAAGAATTGATGCTTTTGAACTGTGTTGTTGGAGAAGACTCTTGAGAGTCCCTTGGACTGCTAGGAGATCCAACCAGTCCATCCTAAAGGAGATCAGTCCTGGGTGTTCATTAGAAGGAATGATGTTGAAGTTGAAACTGTAATATTTTGGCCATCTGATGCGAAGAGCTGACTCATTTGAAAAGACCCTGATGCTGGGAAAGATGGAGGGCAGGAGGAGAAGGGGATGACAGAGGATGAGATGGTTGGATGGCATCACCGACTTAATGGACATTAGTTTGGGTAAACTCTAGGAGTTGGTGATGGACAGGAAGGCCTGGTGTGCTGCGGTTCATGGGGTGGCAAAGAGTCGGACATGACTGAGTGACTGAACTGAACTGAACTGATGAAGTATTTACTATAGTACCATTTATGGTGTAGGGAGACTGGAGACAATGTGATGTTCATCTTCAGGAGAATGAAGAGGTAAAACATGTGTGCACACCATGCAATATTTTGCAATGGTTGTGAGCAAAAGATTCTATACATCTATAACAGTGTGTGCAAGACCAGGGTTAGTCGTGTCCAACTCTCTGTGACCCCATGGACTGTAGCCCAGCAGGCTCCTCTGTCCATGGAATTCTCCAGGCAAGACTACTGGAGTGGTTGCCATTTCCTTCTCCAGGGGATCTTCCCGACCCAGGGATTGAACTGGGGTCTCCTGTATTGCAGGCAGATTCTTTACCAGATGTCTGAGCCACCAGGGGAGCCATTATAACAACCTAGATGGGTCTTAAAATTGGTGCTGAGCAAAAAATAGAATAGGGAGCAAGTTATGCAATCTAATAACATTTACATACATTTAAAATATACTTAAGGCAGCTTTTCAAAAATACATTTAAAAAAACACAGCAAAAGTTTACAAATTTAGCACATCAAAATGGCTGCATATGGAAGGTGGAAGAAAAGATGGGAGATAAACAGAAATAAATGAATAGAGAGGGACTTTGTTGGAGACTGACGCTGGTCATATGTGATAAACTGAGTGGTATGATTAATTCAGACCTCTCGTCTGATACCCATCCATCTACCCACGGTGGGCATGTATGGGAAAGGTTTGTTTAGATGGGATATTTAGAGCCCTACCACCCTCGATAGGAATAGATTGCAATGAATAGTGGTCATCATGCTCTCCTTCCCCACTGATAACGACGTTCACTTGCATGACCCACCGTCTGTTGTCCCAGAACCCAGGGTTTGTCCACCGTCATTAATTGTCACAACCTCAGAAAATGAAGCTCATGTTAGATCACCCTCTAGGAGTTTTCTTAAAAAGCCCCAGGGAGCAGCTCAGTCTGGCTGCTGGGAGAGCAGGGACAGAGTGAAGGCAATAAAGAAAACTTCTCATTACCCATCTCTGGGTGCCTCCAAAAATGATTGTCTTCGCTTAACCTCAAGGTCAAGACAACCTATTTTGTAGTGTTCACTGTCTCCGAGGACAAGCTTTAGTGAGCGCCTTGTTTGCCTCTTATAATATTAAAATAGACAATGAAATCTGCTTCTCGGAAGATCATTTCACCAAGTTCCTGTTGCTCTGTGGGGAATATTTGTTTCCTCATTTATATTCATGTCTCTAAAAGACAAGTAGACCTTGGATGAAATTTCAGGCGACAGTAAATTATAAATAATGTATCCATGTTTTTTTTTCTCTTCCATACTACTTGTATTTAACTCCCCCCAGAGTCTTGTGCAAACACCAGAGACAAGAGGACAGGAAGCTATTAATATGATGGAAACAATGAAATGGGCTTATATTATATGGCAGGAACACAATGAGAAGAGACATCTTGATCAAAGAAATTTTTTGAGGTTTTTTGGGAGCCAGTTCTTTTCTTTTTTCCTCTCTTATATTATTTTTTTTAACATCTCAACTTTTCCCTAAACCGTTAAATTGGCATCTGCATGTAATGAGTTCTCTTTGCCTGTCCCACCCAGGATAAGATAAGGGTTTGTCAGTGGATGGAGGCCACTTTGGGGTCCAGCCTTAGACTCTTTTGTTCCCTAAGACACGACATAAAAAACACTTAGAACAATCAGCTGAGATCAGTCTAAGAATAGGATACTGCTAAGTGGAAGCTCAGGTACTGTTAGTGAAGTCAGAAAGGGTGTCAGTTACTAGAATGAAATTAGCCTCTAAATCCATCATCCCTGGTGTTCCTCAGATCTCTTGCTCAGCAGGAGTGATTCATGGGGTTCAGGAGGGCAGCCCTTCAATCTTTCGAGTAAATGAAGATAACTCTGCTCTTTGTTTTTGTTTCTTTCTCTCCTCTCTCTTTCTCTCTCTCTTTTTAAAGGATGCTGCAGATGGAGCTTGCAGGGTGCTGTATGTGGCTTCAAGGGTGTGAGGGGAGTTTGCTCTGGTCTTGACGGAGGGGCAGGGGAAGGATGGGTTAGAATGCGCTGAGTGTCGGCAGAGGGTAGGGAACTCAGAGAACTGCAGAATCAGGCCCGAGGCACTGCTGTTCCAACCACTTTTCCCAGAGGAAGCCCACTCTCAGGGGATGTCAGGAGATATCCAGAGCAGACAGGGGACTTCTGGGATGAGAAACACCTGGATGCCCAGGTGCCCAGTGAAAGTGAAAGTTTCTCTGCCATGTCTGACTCTTTGTGACCCCATGGACTATACAGTCCATGGAATTCTCCAGGCCAGAATACCGGAGTGGTTAGCTGTTCCCTTTTGCTGGGATTCCCTTCTGTTCCCATGCTGCAGGGGATCTTTGGAAGCCTCTTTTTCCCCCCAGACTCTTCCTCAAGGAGTCTAGCTCATGTCACCTGTCAAGTAAACCCCAGTCCTTCTTTTCTTGATAACATCTCCACCTCTACACTCACGAAGGTGGTACACTTGTATTCTGTTCTTCTCTAAGAAAATTTGTTTTTTCGGTGAGGGATTTAGGAGAGGGGGGAGGGCATGGCACAGGCAATGAGGACTCATTAATACTGACATGCATATTTTTGAATTATAGTTTTCTCCAGGAGGGAAGTTTTCCTTTCCCCCACACCCTCTTCAGCATTTATTGTTTGTACTTTTTGATGATTGCCATTCTGACTATGTGAGGTGGTACCTCATTGTAGTTTTTATTTGATTTGCATTTCTCTGATAAGTAGTGATGTTGAGCATCTTTTTATGTGCCTTTTGGACATCTGTATGTCTTCTTTGGAGAAATGTCTATTTAGATCTTCTGCCCATTTCTTGATTGGAATTTTTTTTAAATATAATAAGCTGCATGAGCTGTTTGTATATTTTGGAGATTAATCCCTGTTGGTCGCTTCATTTGAAAATATTTTCTCCCATTCTATGGGTTGTCTTTTCATTTTATTTATGGTTTCTTTTTCTGTGCAAAAGCCTTTAAGTTTAATTAGGTCCCATTTCATGTACCCCAATGTCCATTGCAGCACTATTTACAATAGCCAGGCATGGAAGCAACCTAAATGTCCATCAATGGAGGAATGGAGAAAGAAGGTGTGGGAGACATATATCCACCTCTAATGGAATATTATTAAGCCATAAAAAAGAACAAATAATGCCATTTGCAGTGACATGGATGGGCTAGAGATTGTCATGTTGAGTGAAGTAAGTCAGACAAAGACAAATATCATATGATATCACTTATATATGGAATCCAAAAAAATGGTACCAATGAACATATTTACAAAACAGAAATAGAGTCACAGATATAGAAAAGAAGCTTATGGTTAACAAGGGGGCGAGAAGGGGAGGGATGAATTTGGAGATTGGGATTGACATTTACATACTATGTGTGTTAGTCACTCAGTTGTGTCTGACTCTTTGCAATCCTATGGACTGTAGCCCACCAGGCTCCTCTGTCCATGGGATTTCCCAGGCAAGAATACTGGAGTGGGTTAGAATACTGGAGTGGGTTGCCATTTGATAACTAATAAGAATCTACTGTATAGCACAGGGAACTCTACTCAGTATTCTGTAATGACCTCTATGGGAAAAGAATCTAAGAGTGGATATATGTATATGTATAACTGATTTGCTTTGCTGTACCGTGGAAACTAACACAACATCATAAATCAATTGCACTCCAATAAAAATTGATTAAAAATATTATCAAAACTTTATGATTACTGTATCCATCGTGTCTTCATTTTGTCCAGAGCCTGTCATTATGTAAACAGTGAAATTTACTGTGTCAGTTGCTTTGAATCTTAAAAAAAAAAAGTATTGACATGCAAATGACTCTGTAAGCTCTGTGTAATTCACTCGAGGAAATCTGCATGTGAGGTGGCAGAAAGAGCCTGCAATCAGAGAGACACGTTCATCATACTCTGTATGCAGTCCCTCTTTGCATGGGCTGTCCCTGTAAGGGATACTGAAAATCTTCTTCTCCTACAGCTTTTTCACCAGAAACCCCTCTTCCCGCGCTCTGAACCGAGGATTTAACTGTTCCTCTTAACCACCATTTATTATGTCTGCTATGTACCCAGCTTTGTGCGAGGTGATGTCTTGTGTATTGCCTCTGTCCCTGGATTGTCACTATGCCACTGGTCATTTCAGTGGGTTTGGGATGCATCCGTGATTGAGATTTAAATTTGAGCTTTCCAGGGAAACTGTGAAAACTTCTAGACATAGACCCCTCTTTGCCATGTACGACTGTAGTTGTAGTGGTAAGTCCTTCTCTGGTTCCCCAAACTGCATAGAACAACTTGGGTAGTAATTACACTGATGTTACAGGCGAGTGGGCTCTTCAGCGCTCTCCTTTTCAGGGGAGTTACTGGTCATGCTGCAGGACTCTGTCAACTGAAGTCTCATAAAAAGAACAAATACCTAAATACATCTTGATGGTCCCCCTGTGCTGTCCATGGAACAAAGCCACTACCCTGGGCTCCGTCCCAGATTTCCACAAATTGTCAACCGTCTGTTTACTGGATCTTACTGGGCCCCCAGCTGGATTTGGGATTCACTCCTTTGGGGGTGACTTCATCTAACAGAGGCCAGCGGATGGCACAGAATCTGGCATGCTATTACAGTCCAAGCGGATATGGAGCAAGGCACAGCTGCAAGATACTGCAGAAACCCCAGGCATATTGTCATCCTGCTCACAACCACGAGCTGTGGTGTTACCAGGATGGGAATTGAAAGCTCATACTACACTGAGCAAGCAGTGAAACCCATGCATTTTGGGAATGAAATGAGTAGTTTAGACCTAATAAATATGCAGATCAGGGGTTTTGTTTATGTTTCTGTCATCTGTGTCCTTTTTAGGGGAAGGAAAATTTTAATTCAGTGAAAAGCTCCAATCCCTGGGTCTTGGGGTGGTGGCTTGAGAAGGGAAACCCTGGAGGACCCTTTAATTAACCTGTGAATGTGCAGGGAAGGGCTTGAGCAAGATGGTGACACCTTGGTTCTGAGGTAAGACACCCCTAGAAAGTAATGCAACTTGAGCTGACTTGACTTCAGCCCCATAAAAGAGATCAAGTGTCCTCCAAATTCTGCTTGTCAAAGACCTTGGATTCAAGGCCAAGGTTAATTTTTATGTTTTAATTAAAAATTGTTTTTCAGATTATCATGCTCATAGTCAACACTTTGCAAGATATTGAAAAGTGTAAAAAGGAAGGAAAAGGGGGCCACATTCATAATTTCAGCACCCTACGGAATCACTAGTGACATTTGGGTGTATTTGAGCCAGTGTCCTGTTTTGTCTTTTAGAACAAGTCGAGTGGGTGAGGCACCTGGGTAGATGGGTGACTTTCTGTCACCTCTCTCCAGTGATGGGAGGATGGGCTCTGGGGGTGGACAGGAATCCAGTCACCCTGGTGCTATGAGATGACAACAGAAGTGTGTCTACAGATAATGAACATGCCTTCACTTGCCCCTGCTGGCTCAGAAGGTAAAGAATCAGCCTGCTAATGCAGAAGCTGCAAGAGTTGTGGTTTTGATCCCTGGGTTGGCAAGATACCCTGGCGAAGGAAACGGCAACCCACTCTGGTATTCTTGCCTGGAGAATCCCGTGGACAGAGGAGCCTGGTGGGCTACAGTCCATGGGGTCGCAGAGTTGGACACGACTGAGTGACTAACAGTACACTTGTCCCACATGGTGCACAGCCACCCTCCTCTAAATATGGGGCGGGGAGAGAATCCAGTCTGACCGGGGAGCCCCACGTTACAGACTGCAGAGAGGCACCACGGCAGTGGCAGAAAGGGTTGTTAACAACACAGACCGCAGAGCTAGCACACCTGGGGTCAATCCCAGCTGTCCTACCTGAGAGCTATGGGATCTTGGGTGAGTTACCTCATCTCTCTTTGGCCCAGTTTCCATATCTGTAAATAAGGATACTAGAACATACCTCAAAGGCTGTCATGAGGATTAAGTTAGAATACACAATACTGTTATAACAGTGTCTGTCAAACAGCCCTCAAACACCAGGTGTTAGTTTATTTCCTGTTGTTCACATTAGACCAACCTTACCCCTTAAGGTGGGCTTCCCTGGTGACTCAGATAATGATTCTGCCTACGATGCAGGAGACTCAGGTTTGGTCTCTGGATCAGGAAGACCCCCTGGAGAAGGGAATGGCAACCCACTCCCGTATTCTTGCCTGGAGAATCCCATGGACAGAGGAGTGTGTAGGCTGCAGTCCATGGGGTCACAAAGAGTCAGACATGATTGAGTGACTAACAATTTCACTTCACTTTTCACCCCGTAAGGGTATTTCTAATATCTTCTGCTGATACTGAGTTAGCCAAAAAGTTCATTTGGGTTTTTCTGTACAATGAGATAGAAAAACCTGAAGAAACTTTATGGCCAACCCAATACTTAGATGAAGGAAGGCAGAAGGAAGGCTGGATTTAGAAATGGAAGATCTTGGTTCAAGTTGTGACCCAGCACTTACTACCATGTAAGTCGATTGATTTCCATGCACCTAGTTTCATCATCTGAGGTGAACGGGGATAATAAGACCCTTCTCACCAGTTGTTGTAAAAGGATGGGTTGAGACCACAGAAATGCAGAAGTGCTTTGTGGATGGAGAACTGTAGACTTCATACTGGGGCTTTATTTGTGCAACTTTTACCAGGTGAATCTGAGGACAGGCAGCAGAAGCAGGACGGAGGGAAGGACAAACTGTGCTGGGAAAACCCTTGCAGAAAATCTGCAGAGGAGCCTGCTGTCTTACTTGGTGCACTTAGTTGGTGCAGGAGGACCAGGAATTTGTGCGGCTGGTTCCTATGGTTGCCTTGGTAGTGAGAGGTTCCTGGCAGGGCCGTGGAAGTGGGGGAAGGCAGGAGTAGGGGAAAAGAATTATTTTCCTTTGCAGGAAGAGGCAATCAAGTTTCTCTGATGGGCTCCTCCCTGGCCAAGTCTCAGCAGAGGCTGCTGAGGAGCCAAATGCCATGCAGGGGAGGAGGAGACGTCAGGGTGGAGGTCCCTCTCTCACCTGTGGTGAAGGCGGTGGAGGTGATGCTGCTCCGCGCAGTGTCCTGGGCCGCCTGCAGGAGCACCGTGTAGTCTGTGCTCTCGGACAGGCCCTCCAGTCGGATCCACGTGTCCTCTGCGTCCACAATCAGCTCCTGAAAGATGAACCGGGGGAGGGAGGTGGACGGTGGTTAGCAGAGGGGTCACCATGGAGGGGAGTGGGAAGGGAAGTTCAGACCCCACGGTCAGTACTACAGTGACTATTTTTATTCTCTCGTCCCGTATCGTGTCAGGAGAAGACGTTCCAATAAGCAGAAAGAACACCTCCTATGTGGGACTGAGGCCAGCTCCCCTCCCATGGATGCACATTGGATAAGCTTAGCCCTGGGTTATTGAACCCCGTGGTTTTCAGATCACACAGGGTCTCCTGGAGGCCTGAGGAAGGAGGAACATAGGCCTCCCTCTTTCACACCCGCAGACTAGCTCTACTGAAATCTATTCTGTATATTTGGTTTCTGAATATGATTTCACTTAAAAAAAAAAAAGGATTTCACCATTAACAAACATTTGACAACCAATGCTATAGGTGGCCTGTTTCAACTGACCATCTAAAACAGAAATTTGTGATCTCTTTACTTTGGGCTGTATAGATGGAGCCTTTATCATGCTTATAGAGAGGCACATGAGACTGTCAAATTTGGTATCCAGCTCATGTGTGCATGGCCCTGTTAGTGAAAATTCATTCCAATACCACGTACTTATTAATTGGCTTAGAGGCTGGTATCGGCAGCATCAGCCACAACTGAGTGACGCTACAGGGTAGATGCTCCTATTACCTAGAGCAGAAACTGGGGCTCAGAGAGGTTGAGTGTTTTGCCTCAATTTGCACAGAGAGTAAGAGTGGAGGCAAGACTAACACCCAAATGTCTGGCTTGCAGATGAGTGCTCTTTCCTCAACAGCCTGCTATGTATCCGTAATGGCAAACTTAGTTTACTCCCTGTGGGTTGCTTCCAGAAAAATCTCACCTTGCGGCTTCCATCAGTGGATTTGTAGGTCAAGACGTAGTTCTCAATCTCTGCTCTGGGAGGCTGCCAGGAGATCAGGGCACTTTGTCTGGTGACTTCACTGGCTGTCAGATTTTCAGGAGCATCCAGGACTACAAAGAAGAGAAAATGCCAGGAGTGGGCGACCCTCCAGCTCCTCGCTCTTTGATGCCAGGCATGTGGACCAATTTGTCCACCTATGTGATCTCTGGGCTGCTCACATGATGACCCCAGTTCTAGCTTGGACAGGAGCATAAAGGACACTCCTGGGCAGAAGGTAATCATTCAGTGTCATGATCATTCCTGAAGCTATTCCCCCTTCCCTCACCTGGTCCTCTGGGTCTGGATGTGACATCTTCCAGTCTGAAATCATGACCTTGTTAAACCTGCATGTCTGTGAGTTCACTCTTGAATTTACATCATTCCCACATGTATACTTTTGTCTACTGTTCTCCTGGTCATGACTGCACCTGGCAATTCTCTCCCAGTATTAAGCCCTTTAGTTCCATCAGACTTTTATGGGCCAGATGCATTCCCAATACTGGCCTCTCTTGACCTGGATGTATTGCTCTCAGCCAGACTCAGGAAAAGAGTTGCAGCCCACTTTCACTGGCGTTTGGGCTGCATTTAACTAAAATAAGAATGCCTCATAACCGCATTGTCCAAAACCTATAGACTCTAGTCTAGTCCAGCCCTTGGAAACTGATCATTTTCAGGATCCATAAAGGCCTCCCGGGACATTGACATGGAGCTGACCGTTCGAGTACTCACGGGTAGAGAAGTTGGTACTGACGGTACCACTGGTGAGAGGCCCACTGGTGGCATACATGGTGACACTGTAGTGGGTCCTAGGAAGCAGGTCAACAAGCTGGAATTCCTCACTGTCGCCATCAACCAGGATGGTCTCTCCGGCAACTAAAATCAGATGGATATGGATAAGGATTGAATAAGACTATTCAACTTAGGAAAGACTTATCCAATCCAAAGATATTCCTTAAAAACATGCACTATTAGAGTATTTTGGAAAAAATCCTTTAGAGGTTATTTAACTTAGCATTATATTCCATACAAATCTCCTTTCTCATCTTGTTTTGCATCATAATTGAGAAATTATTTGGAGGCCGATTAGTCTTTCGTATAACATCTACTTCGGTCTCTGGAGTTAGAATAAACCAAATCGTTTGTTTCATGACCTCTTCCTGCCCTTCACTCTTCCTAATCAGGTTTTCTCTCCTCTAGACTAACAGCATTCAGCCCAACCCCCATTACATGTATGAAAGTGAAAGAAAGTGAAGTCTCTTAGTCATGTCCGACTCTTTGTGACCCCATGGACTGTAGCCCACCAGGCTCCTCCGTCCATGGGATTTTCCAGGCAAGAATATTGGAGTGGGGTGCCATTTCCTTCTCCAGGGGATCTTATGAGATGATTCTAAAACTGTCACATTCCTGGCCACCTTTCTCTAAACAAGGAACAGTTTATCAGTGTCCCTGCTGAAATGCAAAACTCAGAAGAGAATCAAGAACAATAATTGAGATGAGCTGACAACGAAAGAAACAGGTTAAGACTCTGCTTTTATTTGTGCCAAGTATGTATATTAATCCTGGTCCTTGGATTTTGTTATCATAGGCTGAGACTAAAAATCATCAAAGATCATGTTTATAACCCCTTCCCAACCTTACCTTGTATAGTTGATTTTTTGCACCCATGGGAAGGGATTTGCATTCATTTTGACTTCATTTTTCCTTGTTGACTGAGTGTGGGGCTACCATTTCAGTTTACTAAAATATATCTGAATTTGGATTCTAATGATCACAGTGTTGTTTGAAACATAAATTTGGTATTCATATCTTTTCTATATTCATTCAAGCTGTTGATAAAACTGTTCATTAGATCAAGGCCAAGCCTCTTATTGTGTCTTGAGAATACTTCTGAGTCATTCAGCATTTAATAGAGTTTACTGGGCACTTCTCCAAATAATGGCAGGGCTGAAGTTTCAATTTTTTGTGGTCTAATGACATAGAAAAGTATGCAAACAAGTTAAAATCTAAACTAGCCCTTTGAAAGAGCTCATATAATGGCTCTATCTTTTTAATATCCTCCTTTGCAACATGATGCCAACAGTCAATGCTTCAGCCACATCAACTATGGCAGTTCCTGTGACTCTCCAAGCTTTCTCTCTAAATGCACCACAGGCTGCTCTTTTTCTTGGAATTCATGTCTTTCTCCTAATCTCTTTTTCTTTTCCTCTTTTTCTCAGATCTAAGATCTGCCTTCTTTCTTCCCCTCCACACCCTCACTCCAAATCATAGCGGCCCATCAGGTGTGGCAGACTGGTGTGTTTTGTACTTGCCCATATCATGACACTGCTCACACTGGGTTGTAACTCTTTACTTGTCTGCACCCTCACGAGAAGTGAATTCTTCGAAGATAAGAACTCATGTTTTGCTTTGAATCATTGTAGTCTCAGAGAGTGTGTGGCACTTTGGAGGAAAGCAAAAGTAGTTGTTGAATGGATGGAAATTGCTATGATGGAACTCTGTGCTTCATATCTGTGAGCAGGTGCATCTGACTGCCCTAAGTGAATAATGAGAGCTTTGATCTAGCAGATCGTGTTGGAACTGAGACTTGAAGGATGACTTTAGTAGGTAGGTAAGTGGGGAAAGAGTTTCCTGGTAGAGGAAAGAACATGTGCAAACGTACGCTGGCTTGAGAAGGCAGGTGAGAATTGAGAAATGCAGGGTCATAATGTGTAGGGAGGGGTGGTAGGGTTGACGTGGCTTGTGCATGCACACAGCAGGGTTAGGATGTATCCATAGTAATGATGTTCATTCTCTGGGGAGAGTCAGTCATTAAATCAGCTATGGAACTCCAAATATGACCTACCATGTAGTTTTCCATCTCAATGGGAGGTGAGCCTTTCTAATGCTTTGCTGAGATACTGATGTGCTAGCAGATTTGCCAGTGAAAAAAAGGGAGGCTCAAAGGGGTTTAGGCAAAACTCATACTTTCTGACCCTGTGCTGGTATGTAGTAATCATTAATTCCTTTCCAACTTATTTAATAGTCTGTTTTGGTTTCTACTTTCCCAAGCTTTGACAATCAGTTTACTTTGCAGCTTATAGAATTGACTTAATCTGTCATTTTTGAAAATCAAGACATCTGCCTGCCTTCTGTCTTCTGGTATCTTTGTTCTCTGGATTCCTGCCTATAACCCACAATATTCTGTGAGCACATGTATAATTTAGCTAGAGAAATAATTTCCTAGGCCTGGACACTTGAACTACTCATTAGCATTCTGCTTTGGGCTTCTCTAATCAACTTCAAATAGTGTTAAGGTGAGTAAGTATGGCAAAGTAAAAGTGAAAGTGAAGTCGCTCAGTCCTGTCCGACTCTTTGAGACCCCATGGACTGTAACCTACCAGGCTCTTCCGTCCATGGGATTCTCCAGGCAAGAGTACTGGAGTGGGTTGCCATTTCCTTCTCCAAGTATGGCAAAGGAGACATTAAAACTCAAGATCTCATGTTGGCTCAACCTTTGGGGTTGGATATGGGTAGAGAAGATCAAAGCAACAGAAGAATTTAGTAGTTTTGAATCCTTTGTCACCTGTTATCATGGATGGTCCTTTAGTGTTTTCCTCACTCTGTAAAATATCTAGAAAAGTCAACTTTCTTGCCCATAGCATTCTGGGGCAAGTTCTGAGTTTTGTCTTTCAAGTGCTACTTCTGTTTCTGTATTAGTTACATGCCCTTTTTGTACTTTTTAGATTTAACTTTCTCAATTCCCATAGTTGATACAGTTCACAGAGTTTGGGGGCTATCTTGAGGGCTTTATGATGAAATTAAAGCAGGGAAATTTCTAATTTTCTTTCAGATTAAAAAGATTTAAAAAAATTTTTCATATTGGTCTTCAGCCCCAATCCCCACCATTCTCACCTGCCTAACGCATTGACCCGCAGACACCCACCTGCAAAGTGTGTGAGAACAATGACATAGTTCTCTACTTCACTCATGGGCGCCTTCCACTGCAGCAGGGCTTCGGTTGGGGTGATGTTGGTAGCAGTCAGATCCGCAGGATTGTCCATGGCTGAAACAACATAGGAAAATATCAGGTAGAGGTAAGAGGAACTGCAGGATGGAAGAGGAGAGAACTGTCTCCTGTAGTTTCACCTAGAATGCATGTCTGCTGCTGTGTGACACAAAATAATGAAGTGAGTGAAGACCTCTTTTCTTTCTCCCCTTCTGATTCCATTAGCCCCTTCCCCTTTCTCGTTTCTCCTTCCTCTCAAGCACCCAGCACTCCCTTAATTACTCTCAGATCTTTTTTAAAATTGAATCATTAACTTCTTATGTGCAGAGCAGTCAGGTGTTATGGGAGCGTCCCAGGTATGACTCTTGTGCTTTAGACATTTAAACCTAGGTAGAGAAACTAAGAACATATCAAAACTGTTATATTTTTGTAGCTGATGAGCTAATATGATTCCCAGGCTCTTTTTACTTGAATAAATGTTGATAGAAGGGGCATGCCATGTGAAATAGTCTCTGCTGATGAACTGCAGGAAGTGTGGTGGGAGTTCCATGAAGTCAGGGAGTAACCCCAGCACCTAGAACTTAGACATTGCTCAGTAAATACTTGTGGAATGAAGAATGGGACTCAGGTTGCCTTTACAGTCAGATCTGCTCATTGAATTCTTGCTTTGCTGCTCACAAGGCTGACTCTGTACTGAGTCCTGGGCTCTTTTTGTGGCATAGAGAGTCAAGGGATTTGGTCCCCGCTTAAAGCCGGGAGTGCCTGCTGAGGAGCAGAGTTTGTTCATCATAGCACCATATTCTCATTCTCACTTGCACATGTGGTTTAGTCGCTTCAATTGTGTCTGACTCTTTGCGACCCTATACACTGCAGCCCACCAGACTCCTCTGTCCATGGGATTCTCCAGGCAAGAATACTGGAGTGGGTGGCCATTTCCTTCTCCAAAGGATCTTTCTGACCCAGGGACCGAACCTCATCTCCTACATTGCAGGCGGATTCTTTACTGCTCCTGTTCCCTGCCTCATTTCCTTACTGCACCTCTCTTCCATAAAGTTGGAATTTATCTTAGAAATGCAGGTTATTACAGTAGTTTAGGTATCAGGTCAACCTATGTGTCATGTAATTTAATTTTCGAGACCCAGCTATACTATTGATCTCTCCCTCTCCTCTAACTGAAGGTTAGATTGCTTGTCTATGTCCTTTATTTCAAAGAAAGAACCATTTACAATTTTAACATCCGAATGGTGTCCATAATCTATGCCTTGAACAAGGTCTTCAAATGCAAGCTTCCAAAAAGAAACAAAGAAGAAAAATCTTAAGAGACTACATTTAGCTTGACCTCTCTGAGACCTACCATGAGACCTTGAGGAGTAATCATTGCCAAAAGTTATAAAATCATAGACCTCACACTAAAGCAACAGCAACAGCAAAAGAACAAAATAAAACATTTCTGTGAGTAATCTGGTTGTTGGGAGTTGCCAAAATAGCTCTGCCTGAACTTGAAGGATGGAAACTGGGTCGGTGCACTATTGAATATATGCTTTAGAGATACTTGCTTATAACCAAGAACCCAAGGAGTGAGTTTTTGACCTAAGTTGTTCTCTTCTACTTTTGGGTTTGGAGGCTCGTGAAGTCCATTTTATTATCCTCCCTGAGAAAAACCCTAACTTCTTTAATGTGAATTTCTAAGACTTAGAGGAATGGATGAGGAGGGCTTCTTTATACTCACTGGGCATCCCTTCAGGTCAACATGTGCTGATACTTTGATGGTCATAGATATCTTGATAGGAAGGGTAAGATTGAACCAAAAACACGGCTGCGCTATATGTAGTCACAGGCATGGCAGGACAGTAGGGAAGATGAGAACATCCTGTGATGTCTTCAGGTGAATAACATTTTGAGTTTCTGAAGGAATATTTCTTTGGCCATGGCCTTAGAGATGCTCCTTCTGGGCTAGTGAGCGTATCTACAAAAGCAGTGAGGAATTCCAGGTTGCTCTCATTCATGAAGTACCGTTCGTTCCCTGAGGGAAGTAAGCAGCCTCAGGAAATCCAGGTGTTCTCTTAATGAGGCAAGCTGGATGTCTTCCTGTGTGCTGGGTCAGCGAACTACCAAATATATGCTTCAATATACAGGAACCATATCATCACTAAGAGTTGCATCTGGGGTTGGAACCGAAAACTTTCACTGTTCCCTCTCATGTTTTCTGTGGAAAACCTGTCCTAGTTCTGCATGATGAGCTGGCTGAGGAGTCAGAAAAGAAGGGCAGGGTAGGGGCTGTCGGAGCCCTGCTCTCAAGCCCATCATTTTTTTCCAGAGAAAAGCACCTCCTTCCTCCTCCCTGGATGATAAAGCAAAAGGAAATGTAGTCACTTGGTGGTTCTGGTCATGTAGAATGAGGGGTTTCATGATTCCAAGGGTCGTTACTGGAATAACAGCCCCCTTTGTTTTTTCTCTAAGGTAAAGTTTCCCTGTCAGTCTTTTAAAAAATTAGATGGGATGAATCACACGTCTGTTCTGGAATTCACTTCTGTCATGAGTCTTTGGAGGGTTAGTTTTCATGTTGGAAATGCCATGAAAATGTCTGACCTAAACCAGTAAGAGTCTTAGAGGGTGACTTTAAACTCCTAGTGTTACAGAGAAGCTCCAAGGGAGGAACTTTGCAAATTGCTTCACATAACAATGTGAATCCAAGGAACACCCTGGAGGGCAACCTCCCATCCCCAACCCAGAACCAGTGTCCTCTGGGTTAGCCAGGATGACTGCTGTTGGTCCCAGGTCCTCAGCTGGGGTCCCACCTTGGCCCGTGATGGGGAGACGTGCCCACCTGTGTGCACAAGTGTGCAGATCCGCTCACTCTCCTCCCTGCCCCGCACGCTGTTGAGGCTGATTTCATATTCTGTAGCTGGGTACAGTTTGGTGATGGTGAATTCTGTCACTGTGTTGGGCACCACTGAGCTGTCCAGTCGTCCCACTAAGGAAAAGCAGAAGTCACAGGTTAAGTTCCATGGATCTCACATCAATGCAGCTCATGATACAGGATCTTCCAGGGGCACTTTGTCATGCAGCCCCGATAGACGGGTGCAAGGGTCAGCACCCATTTGGGAGAGAGGGGGGCTGGGAATGTTGGAATTTGAAGAGACCTTGAATGCTGATCCCACCCCCTTATTGTATAGGATCCCAAGAACAAAGGGGGGGGGAACTATTTATTAGGTGGTTTTCTAACAAGCTGGTCTTCAAGCAGTATAGAAAGCATGGCTGCAGACTGGCCCATGCAGCCAAGAGATCCAGTAGTCTGGAAAATTATGCCCCCGACTCACTGGAAGTGAATGTACCCTCTACTTCCTTAACAATTCCACATGCACCAGCAAGAGCTGGCAGGATGCAGGTGAGGTCTGGCCCTATTTCTTCTGACTCATAACTTGGATGGAGCAGCAGTAACAGGACCACCATGACTGTAGTTCCCTCCATATGACTCTGGTATCTTCAGGCATAGGCATCCCCTGGGGTTTTAGTATTGGACTTTAATTCTCTCAGAAAAGTACATGTGACCCTGGCTCTTGGCAGATTCTTTTAGAGATCTTAGTTTCTCGCTACACTGTCTGGATAGTGGGACTGATTATCATGGTTCACTCAACCTGTAAAGGGCCTGCTTCCTATGTGAATATAATCAAACCTTTTGTGTGAGGAGCTGGTATGTTCTGGGTTCCTTGGCTACTCCTCATTACCTACTCTCATTCTGATGGAGCGTGCTACAGAGCGGAGGAAATTGCAGGCAAGGGGGTGATATCCCCTGGGATATACTAGTTCTGCCATAACAGTCTTCATCCAGTTCCAAATTCTATTCATCTTTGAGAAATCAAGTAACTTTATTACCTTGTGTTGGCCGGTAGGATACTCGGTAGTAATCAAAAGATGCAACAGGAGGGCTCCAGGAGACCATAACTGAGTCCTTGGTCACATTGCTAATTGTGATGTCTTTGGGAGGATCAATTCCTACAAGGATCCGGGTGGTCGTGGGGAAAAGACAGAAAGCATAATATGAGAAACAATTTCCTATTTTTGGTTTTATGTGGACCAAGAGCTATTGGTGTCCCAGAGGCAGACAAGACCTTACTTTATACTAGGGCAACCTTAAAACCGTGATCAGGCTGAAGTCTCACTTGAAACCTCATAGATATGGCCAGAGTCATGCATCTGGAGAGTATTTTAACAACATGAAATCAAGCTGTCAAGGCCTATGCCTGTGTAGTGACTCTTACCTATCTGAATTCCAAATGGAAAATATCCTTCAAGTTTGTTGTTTTGTTTTGAAATAGGAGTAATGGTCATTTTCTTTGGGGCAGCTTCTTTTGAACAAACCCAACTCTCTCTCTCTCTCTTTTGTATCAACCACCTTTGGTCAATTTGGAAAAATTGCTATTGACTGTACAGGGATTTCAGAGTACAAGTCCAGAACAAATCCACTTTCCTAAACTGATTTTTTATTTATACTGTATGCTCTGGTTTTTTTTTTTTTTAAACTACTGGCAGGTTACAGGACCAAAACCAGCTGAGTGTTTAATCCACTTGTTCAATTCTTGTAAGTATATAAGAAATCACCCAAACACACATGTCCTCACCCACATCATACTCATATTTGTGACTGTATGTAAGAAGGATGAGATGCAAGTGATTCAGTACATCTCAGAGTACCTGTGTTTTTCAGACAACAAGCAGATCAACCCCATTCTCAGAGTACCAGGTCCCTATATGGTTGCATGCTAGTCTTATATGATTCTGGGGAAACATCATTCACAAATTGAACTGACTGGGCAGTCAAGAGATGGCTCTCCAGAAGAGGAACAGATGTCTCCTCACTGTAGAAGGGTGTCCTCTTGGAGACTAGCTCTCTCCAGAGTTTTCTTCTAAGTTGATAGAAGGAGGACCTCTGGATCAATGCATTAAAGCCCTGGCCTCCTTAAGACATCAAGTCCATCCTACCTTCTAAGTGGAAGCTTCCCATCTTATACATTATGTGCAGCCTTGGAAGAGGTGAGTGTTTAAGAACAATTCATAGACCCTCTCTGGATAAACAAGGTGGTCCCCTACTCCTTGGGTGTTTCTCTTTATAAATTTCATAAAGGTTATCATGGGAATCCCCATTATCACCTGCTGTCAAGCCCTCCAGCCCCACCTGTGGTGATGGAGCCCACGATGGGCTCAGAGGTCACTGTGCCATGGACTGCCACCAGATTCACAATGTACTCGGTAGCTGGCTGCAGGCCCATCAGGACAGCATGCCTCTTGGTGGCATCCAGGGAGACCTCCATCATTTCTTCCTCTTCATCCCGGGGGCTGTAGTTGAGAATGAGTCTGTCTGCCGGAGGGGATGGGTCACTCCAGGTGATGTTCACACTGGAGGAGGTCACGTGAGAAAAGTGCAAATGGGAGATGGGGCGGAAGCCTGAAAACAGACGAAATGAATGGTTCTGAAATCCACATAAAGTGGTGGGGCCACTGGGGTAGAGAAAACATCTAACCAAAGAGGTCTGCTTTCCCTGCTAATCAGGACTACACCTGCACTTGTTAACCAGAGCGTCCACATCCTCACTCTCCTATCTCATCCACTCTCCTTTCTCCAAGCCAGACACTGAAAAATGAATGCCCTCAGCAGTATAAATACAGCATCACCTCTGTGAATTATTCATAATACTGATGGGGGATTTAAAACTTCTATCCTGGAAGGAATTCAACATGATCCCATGGATCCTCTGAATGCCCACTGACTTAGTGCAGGCAGAAAATGAACAGAATTAACTAGTCTGACCAGCATACAGGAAACCAGACAGAATTTTAGGCATGCAGGTTGCCTTGTTCACTTCTCCCCTTCACCTCCAGCCATTCTCTCTTGGGCTTCCCAGATGACTCAGTGGTAAAGAGTCTGCCTGCCAATGCAGGAGACACACAGTAGATACAGGTTCAGTCCTTGGGTTGGAAAGATCCCCTGGGGTAGGAAATGGCAACCAACTCCAGTATTCTTGTCTGTAAAATTTCATGAACAGAGGAGCCTGTTGGGCTACAGTTCATGGGGTTGTAAAGAGTCAGACACAACTGAGTGACTGAGCACACACATACACATTCTTTTTTGAGGTATTTATTAATTTCTTCTCTATCTCTTCTTTCTCTACCTTTCTCTAAAATTCTTCCTTTCTCTAAAGGCAATGGGGTGTTGGAAGAGTGGGTTGCCTAGATGATCTTCTCATCCTAAGATCCACTGATCCCTGAACCCCGCTGAGATTTCTGCTGCCCGGGTACCTGTGAAGGCATCCACAGTGGACTCCAGGCTCTGTTGCCGGCCCCTCTCAGCTGTGATTGAAATGATGTACTCTGCCCCGGGCTCTAGATCTGTCAGTGTATACGAGGTCCTGTCCTTGGGCACGGTGACTTCAGAGGCAATCCCAGAGGATGGGGTAAAGGTAATTCGGTAGTGGTCAATGGGGCCGCTGGCCTTGGTCCAGATGAGGGAGATGGAGGTTTCCGAGGAGGCTGTCACCATGAGGTCTCGAGGACTGTCGAGTTCTGTGGATCAAAATAAGCAGCCTATTTTACGTAAGTTCCACACGAGGGCCAGTATTTATTGGAATTAGGCCCCCGGTGGATTTCTAAGCTATCAGCGGGTCTGCTGACCATGAAGATTAGCTTGTCATTGCTGACACTAATCTCACACTTTGTTAAGCACCTTCCCTTTGAAAGATGGCCAGGGGCTTGGCATATAGATGAATAATCTGCCGGAAAGCATTAGTAACTCAAGATACCCCACTGTGGGACAAAGCTGGCCGCTGATTTTTAAGCTCTCCACTTTCTCCCAGCCTTTCTCAGTAAGCCAACCAGGGCAAAACAGGTGCCACCATCAAGTATGGGTATGCTGTTCCTGGCAACCATAACTACCTCTGTCCCTGGTGCCATTCTGACTGACCTGGCCACAGGTGTGTAGGCAACAAGATCTGAGGACTCCTGGGGACCCATGTCTAGAGGTTCTCTAGAGAGGTTGGTTCTATGCTGGACAATCTCAGGACAGGGATTGGTTCAGAATTCCCAGCCCAGCCCAGGCTGCTACCAGTTACTAAAGTGACTTTGGAATTTGCCTGGGATTTGAAACCAAAATTGTTGGATCCAGAATAGCAAGAGTCTCAGTGGACTTCTCCGTTCTCCAAGCTCAAATGGGTTGTTTCCAAGTCTAGACCTTCAGCCTGTGGCCTTTCTGAAGGTTCTGTCCTATGGGGTGAGAAGTATCACATTCTGCCTGCTGTGAGATGATCTAGCAGGAAACATGACTTGCTACAACACTGGCTTTTATGGGGTTTTATATCTCTGCTCTGTGCAGCAGTGGGCAGCCCTTCAGACCATTGGGTACCAAGTGTGAGGAGAGGGTAGGACTCCATCCTCATGTCAGATGTCAGAGGGTAGGCACAAGAATCAAAGAGTACAGGTAGATGGTGTTCCTAAGCCGGTGATCCTCACCCAGGGACCTGTTCGCTAGGGGGAGTGGCCATCTGACCGGTCCTCGATGGCCCTCAGGTCACAGTGCCCTGGTCTCTTTCCACACCAGTCTTCCTACTCACCGGTTCTGGCATTCATGGTGGCTGGTACGCTTTGCTGTGAGTTCATGACGGCAGATATTCCAATTCCATACTCAGTGCCAGGCACCAGATCTGTTGGTAGATGCAGAAACAAATGTTATCCCATGTATGTCAGGGATGGGGAAGGCTGAATCGGGATGGGGTGGAGCAAATCACCTTAGGCTCCTGTTCAGATCTTGTGTTTAATTCCCTCCTAATTTTACCCATTTGCATTGCATGTGTGTACAGTCGTGTCTGACTCCTTGTGACCCCATGGACTTAGCTCACAAGGATCCTCTGTCCATGCGATTTTCCAGGCAAGAATATTGGAGTGGGTTACCATTTCCTCATTTTGCCTATTAGGAAATCCTAATTTCACCACGTAGGAACTCCACGCCAAGTCAAGAGAATGAACTGGTCAGTGCAGAGCTTCCTCCTTGCTGCTGGTCTCCTTGGGAGGGCAGTGGTGCTGTCCTGGCTAGTGACCTTCAGACTTGTGCTCTACGGTTGGAGTCTCCTCAGGGCACTTAGAGTCTCAGGTTGGCTATAGCTGGTAAGGGCATTTCTTGCTTACACTGTGAACTGGGGGAGTGTATAATTGAGGACTGTGTGGACATAAGCTTGTAAAGCATTTGTTGAACATTGTGGATGAAGAACAAGCTGCACCTGTTATAGACAGGGACTGAGGCCATATGGGGATGTCTGCATCCTTTCTGGGGAGCAACTGTGGATGGACTGTCTCGCTGAGCACAAGGCTGTTGGGTCTTTAATGTAAGGGCATGTAGTAGCTCTGGTGCTGTGGGCTCCCTACCAAGGGCACTTCAATGTGAGGATGACTTCTGGGGGACCCTAAGGAGCTGAAGAAAATGGAAAAAAACTTCCCAACTACATAGGGAAATTCTTTAGGGTTCAATACAAAGGATCACTGGGGATCTCCAAGAATATCTAGAATTATCTGGGGGTGTCTCCCTATCCCCTTACCCACATTCATTTTCAGTTTAACCAGTTTAGTGGATATATTAATTTCCTATTTATGTCGTAGCAAATTACCACAGTCTAGTGGCTCAAAACAATACATCTATTATTTTACAGTTCAGGAGTTTGGCAGGGCAGTATTCTTTCTAGAGATTCTAGGAAAGAATTTATTCCTTTACCATTTCTAGCTTCTACAGGTTGCCTGCATCCCTTGGCTTGTGGTCTCATAATCCATCTTGAAAGTCAGAGGTATAACATTTTTTCAAATCTGTTTTTTTCTCTGAGCTCTTCTTCCATGATTCCATCTTCTACTCTGATCTCTCTGCATCCTTTTAAAAAGGATCCTTGAGATTACACTGGTCTTGATTAGCCTGGGATAGTCTCCTCATCTTAGGATCCTTAACCTAATTACATCTATAACTTCCTTTTGTCAGTGTAAGATGACATAGTCACACATTCCAGGGATTATAACGTGGACATCTTTGGGGACCTTTATTCTAGCACCAAACTAGCATCAAACTCACCCTCATTTATTAAGACTGAAATTGTAAAAAAAATCAAATCATCATCTGTGAGTCCCTTGTTGTCAGTCTGAATCCTTTTGGGTATCTCTTTGTGTAGGCTCAACTAGAACCAAGACTGATGATCATGCTGTTCTGCATTTATATAATAACACTTGTTCTTTTCAAACTACCTGTTTTTTGACAAAAAAATTTTTATAGGAATGCAGTTGCTTTACAGTGTTGTGTTACTTTCTATGTACAGCAAAGTGAATCAGCTATATGTATACATATACATATATTCCGTCTTTTTTGGATTTCCTTCCCATTTAGGTTCCTCACTGCTCTGGTGATCTGACTGTATTTTGACCATTACAACAACCTTATGAGGAATGTGAGATGGGGAGTCTTCCCCATCTGCATTAGTTTCCCTCATGACCTAGTCATCTCCCAAAAGCTCCATCTCCTAAGATCATCACACTGGAATGAGGATTACAGTGGATGAATTTTGGGGGGACACAAACATTTTGGGCTTCCCTGGTGGCTCAGTCAGTAAAGAATCTGCCTGCCATGTGGGAGACCTGAGTGGCTGCCATGACAAAGGATCACAAATTTGGTGGCTTAAAACTACAGAAATGTATTGTCTCCCAGTTCTGGTGTCTAGAGGGCCAAAATCAAGGTATTGGTAGGCCCATGCTCCTTCCAAAGGCTTTAAACAGGGAATCTTCTTGGCTCTTCCTAGCTTCCAGTAGCTGCTGGGAATCCTTGGTGGTGTGCCTTGGTTTCCAGCTGCATCACTCCAGTCTCCATCTCTGTTGGCCCATGGTGTCTTTGTCTGCTTAGGCTGCTATGGGCTGGTGACTCAAACAATAAATGTGTTTCCCACAGTTCTGGAGGCTGAGAAGTTCAAGATCAAAGTACCAGCAGATTTGATGTCTGGTGAGCTCCACTTCCTGGTTCACAGACCATCTTCTCACTGTGTCCTCATACAGCAAGAGAGCAAGAAAACTCTCTGAGGTCTCTTTTATGAGATCACTGGTCCCGTTCATGAGGACTCTACCCTCATGACCTAGTCTTCTCTCAAAGGCTCCATCTCCTAATATCATCACACTGGAATGAGGATTACAATACACAAATTTGCGGGGACACAAACATTTCAGGCTTTCCTGGTGGCTCAGGCAGAAAAGAATCTGCCTGCAATGTGGGAGACCTGGGGTCAATCCCTGGGTTGGGAAGATGCCCTGGAGGAGGCCATGGCAACCTACTCCAGTATTCTTTCCTGGAGAATCCCCAAGGACAGAGGAGCCCGGCGGGCTACAGTCCATGGGGTCACAAAAGAGTCGGACACGACTGAGTGACTAAGCACACACACAAGGCAAAGAATAAGTCTGTGACCAGCTGGAGATGACCCTTGGCTTCTGGCCTCAGGGGTCAGGGCTTTTAGGACTGAATGCCTTACCCTTCCCTTCAGTTCCTCCCCTCCCCAGAGCATCTGTGACCTCCCAGGAACCCTGAGGGAAGAGGGATGATTTTGACAGGAAATGCATCAAGCAACCCCCTTCCTTAACAAGGGCTTGGTTTCAGGAAGGTGAAAGCTGTGTGGGAGCCAGAGGCTTCTGCACTCCCTCCTCAGTGTGGTTTTAGCACAGCCTGTGCAGTGAGCCCCCCAAGCCTGGGTAAGGCAGAACCTACCTGGCCTTACTGACTGGGCTCTCAGGTCAGAATGTATTAGAATCAGCCCCCTTTTTTTCCTCTTCTGAAACTAGCTCCAGTCATTTCCTTACCTTTGGTTCTTTCTATCTCTAAAGTGTCAACATTGGGACTTCCTTAGTGGTCCATTGGTTAAGAATTGCCTTCCAATGCAGGGGATGTGGGTTTGATCCCTGGTTGGGGAACTAAGATCCCACCTGCCAATGGGGAACTAAGCCTGTGAGTCACAACTACTGAGCCCACGCACTCTGGAGCCCACGCACCACAGCTAGACAGAAGCCTGTGCACCACCAACAGAAGATCCCACGTGAAGCAGCAAAGATCCTGCATGCCACAACTAAGACCTGGCACAGTCAAACATAGATAAAAAATAAACAAATATTAAAAAAAGTGTCAACACTGGTGGAGGTGAACTTTGAGGTCTGCTGGACATTAATATTCAGATTCTGCCACTTTCTATTAGGCTGGTTCAAATGCAATTGTGGTGGTTTTGGACTGTGAATTTTAAATCATTGTAACTCATTTCTAACACATCTTTATTAATCAAAATAGGAACCATTACAGTTAACACAATTTTGCCAATGAGAAATAAGCTTGCTTATTCCTGTAGTATAAAATCCATGCTTCAGGCAGTAGACTATAGTCTACTGCAGTAGACTACCAAACAGTGACCATGACCTTTTGTTGGTGCAACAGTTGCTTTGGGAAGTGCTTTAGAACTGATTAGTCCAACCACTTAGATGGTCATTGTCAGCTGTCATATAATATCCACTTTTCATCACACATCACAATCCGATCAAGTAATGGTTCCTTGTTGCACAAAATAAGAGAAGATGACACTTCCAAATGACATTAAAAAAAAAAAAAACTTTTGGTCAGCTCATGAGGCATCCACTTACTGAACTTTTTCACCTTTCCAATTTGTTTCAAATGCTGAACGACCATAGAATGGTCGACGTTGAGTTCTCCGGCAAATTCTCACGTAGTTGTAAGAGGTCAGCTTCAATGATTGCTCTCAATTTTTGTCAACTTCTGATGGCCAGTCACTATGCTCCTCATCTTCAAGGCTCTCATCTTCTTTGCAAAAGTTTTTTTTTTCATTTATTTTTATTAGTTGGAGGCTAATTACTTTACAATATTGTAGTGGTTTTTGTCATACATTGACATGAATCAGCCATGGATTTACATGTGTTCCCCATCCCGATACCCCCTCCCACTTCCCTCCCCACCCCATCCCTCTGGGTCTTCCCAGTGCACCAGGCCTGAGCACTTGTCTCATGCATCCAACCTGGGCTGGTGATCTGTTTCACCCTAGATAATATACATGTTTTGATGCTGTTCTCTCGAAACATCCCACCCTCGCCTTCTCCCACAGAGTTCAAAAGTCTGTTCTGTACATCTGTGTCTCTTTTTCTGTTTTGCATATAGGGTTATCATTACCATCTTTCTAAATTCCATATATATGTGTTAGTATACTGTAATGGTCTTTATCTTTCTGGCTTACTTCACTCTGTATAATGGGCTCCAGTTTCATCCATCTCATTAGAACTGATTCAAATGAATTCTTTTTAATGGCTGAGTAATATTCCATGGTGTATATGTACCACAGCTTCCTTATCCAGTCATCTGCTGATGGGCATCTAGGTTGCTTCCATGTCCTGGCTATTATAAACAGTGCTGCGATGAACATTGGGGTGCACGTGTCTCTTTCAGATCTGGTTTCCTCGGCGTGTATGCCCAGAACTGGGATTGCTGGGTCATATGGCAGTTCTATTTCCAGTTTTTTAAAGAAATCTCCACACTGTTCTCCATAGCGGCTATACTAGTTTTTGCAAAACTTCTTGAACCACCACTGCACTGTACATTCATTAGCAGTTCCTGAGCCAAATGGGCTGTTGATGTTGGAAGTCATCTCTGCTGCTTTACGACCCATTTTGAACTCGAATAAGAAAATCACTTGAATTTGATTTTTGTCCAACATAAATTTCCATAGTCTAAAATACATATAAAATACACAGCAAGTAATAAGTCATTAGCAGAAAAACCTAAAGTGAGAAATACGCATTAAAATAATGTATAACATAACCACATTTATTTAAGAATGTATTCCAATATTGAATGGCAAAGTCCAACAGTGCAAAACTTCAATACTTTTGCACTGACCTAACATACTTGTGTAACTTTGATTCCTTCACATCTTTGAGCTTTATTGTCTGTAGAATGGTTAAGAATAATAGTGTCTATCTCAGAGGGTCCTGGGGATTAAGTGAGCCAATGTAGAGAAAGTACAGTACCTGGCCCATCGTAAGAGTAGCCCATAGCATTATTCCCTTGCTCAGAGAACTATTTCAGGATTTTGAGTCATTTTTTGGTAAGCCCCAGGCAGGTACAGGTTGGTCCTCCGCACACCTGTTGTCAGTTTGCTGAAGCTTAGCCCACTGGCTCTGATGAAACCAGGGATTTAGGGAGTCCAGGTGTCAGTGAGGAGCTGGCCCCTGGCTGGGCTGGTACCTGTCACCGGATTGAGTTGGGCTATTGCAACGCCCCCAGATCTGTTCAAAGCACATATTTATCTCCACCAGTATGTTCGGCAAGTCCCAAGTACATACTTGGCTGGAGAAATTAGATTACCTTTGGGACATACACTACTCTCAGACAACTGATTGAGACCTTCAATTGCCTATTATGAAGTACAAATTTTCCGACGTAGATGAAGGGTGACAGATTGAGGGAGGAAGACAGAAATTATATGTTGCCAAACGGATCCAGCATGTACCGTTTTCATCTGAGTTTCTTATTTATGAAGCTTAAATGAAATGTTCAATAATTTACAACAGAATCATCTTCTCCCAGAAAAGTACAGAGTAGAATTTAAAGTACTCTCTTTCCCAGCTTTCTGTCTAGGGGATAGGGAAGTGGGACTCGCTTATAGGTTCCTGCCTGCTGCTTTTCTTTGATTTTCAGCAGCTTTCTTCCTGTGCTACAAGTGAATTGTTGCTCTTTGCCAGCAGGTAAAATACACTTTCTGCTGGAAGAGGAAATGCATACCCAAGGCATAGCGGGGACACTTATATATCAGCACTTGGAAGACTCCTAGGGATTTCTCACTTTTAAAGACCCCATGGCTTTCTATCAACGCTCCCTTTATCTTTCTGTCCAACTCCTGCAAGTAGCAGCATATGAATGGCTTTGCTCCCTTTTTAACAATAGCTCAGAAAATTCATCCCATGGGAAACCTCCACTCTCCACCCCTTATAGAACTTCACTGGTTCAACTCAGAGGATGACACTTCTCTCAACTCTTTTCCTGCATATCCATTCTTCTTTGAACACTCAAAGCACACAGTTCATGCACTCAACAAACATGACTGAAGGTCTCCTTTGTGCTGGGCACAGGGTTGTGTACTTGATACAAGGGTGAGCTGAATGGAATCACCCTTGTCCTTAAAGAGATAAAAAGAAATCTGTACTGAAAAGGAAATTCATTACTTATTGAGCACCCATATATACATTGGAAGGACTGATTGATGCTGAAGCTGAAGCTCCAATACTTTGGTCACCTGATGCAAGGAGCTGACTCATTGGAAAAGACCCTGATGCTGGGAAAGATTGAAGGAGAGGAGAAGGGGAGGACAGAGGATGAGATGGTTGGATGGCATCACTGACTCAATAGACATGAGTTTAGGCAAATTCCTGGAGATAGTGAAGGACAGAGAAGCCTGGTGTGCTGCAATCCATGGGGTCTTAAAGAGTTGGATATGACTTAGTGACTGAATAACAAGAATATACCAAGCACTGAGCTGCAGGCGCTGGGTAATCTACAAGAATAATAAAAAAGAAAGAGAGGGAATAAAGGAGGGATAAATATCAGAAGAGAACTTTGAGTGCCTGGTGGCCAAGAGGTCCATTATTGCTTGACTAGTTTCTTAGAGATTCCTACATGTTATCTTGTTTTCCATTATGCCAGGAGGGCATTACTTATGGGTAAACAGAGGACTGGAGAAGTCCATTTCTCAAACCAAGGTCACAATGCTAATACACAATGAAACAGGGTTTGGAATCCAGGTTCATTGTTCTTTCTGATATATCGCAGCATGGTCCCTACGAGTCTTATAGGCTAGGAGAGGGAAATGGAGTAAGCAAATTGGAATTTGAAGGTGATTTGGTACCACTCCATGGGAAGCTAACTGAGAAAACGATTTCAGAGTGGGGATGAAATCAGCATGGGCTGGGCTGGAGTAGCCAGAGGAGACTTTCTAGAGAAGGGACTTGAATTGAACCTTGAAAGCTAGCCAAGATTAGGAAAGGTTGAGGGGCGGAGATATGGAATTCTCCAGTGGGTAGGATGGGGCAGGATGAACAGGAAGAGATTAATTAGAGCTAGAGAGCAACTAGTTCTAATTATGAGCTCAATGAGCCCAACTAACTCAATGAGCAGATTCTCACCTGTACTGCAAGGACCGTGGGCGGGTGATAAAGGCAGGATGACTCACTTCCCTCTGTCTAGGAGGCCTATTCTTCATGCTTCCCGCTGCTGGCAGCAAAGTAGTGGGAGAAGGAGGCCCAAGAAACTGAGATTGCTGTGTCTTGCCAGCAAAAGCATGACTAAGACACCCGGGGTCTGCAGGCTTGTTAGGTTCACATGGAACATTAAAAAGTATGGAATCTTTCCATCTCTAAATCCCTAGGTTCATCTCCAGAATATTTGTGAAGTTCAAGTCTACCAAACTGGGGTTGAGGGTTTGGTTGGCTGAAGCATCACTATGAACAAAGCTAGTGGAGGTGATGGAATTCCAGTTGAGCTATTTCAAATCCTAAAAGATGATGCTGTGAAAGTGCTGCACTCAATATGCCAGCAAATTTGGAAAACTCAGCAGTGGCCATGGGACTGGAAAAGGTCAATTTTCATTCCAATCCCAAAGAAAGGCAGTGCCAAAGAATGTTCAAACTACCACACAATTGTACTCATCTCATACACTAGCAAAGTAATGCTCAAAATTCTCCAAGCCAGGCTTCAACAGTATGTGAACTGTGAACTTCCAGATGTTCAAGCTGGATTTAGAAAAGGCAGAGGAATCAGAGATAAAATTGCAAACATCCCCTGGATCATCAAAAAAACCAAGAGAGTTCCAGAAAAACATCTATTTCTGCTTTTTTGACTATGCCAAAGCCTTTGACTGTGTGGATCACAACAAACTGTGGAAAATTCTGAGAGATGGGAATACCAGACCACCTGACCTGCCTCCTGAGAAATCTGTATGTAGGTCAAGAAGCAACAGTTAGAACTGGATGTGAAACAACAGACTGGTTCCAAATCGGGAAAGGAGTACAAGGCTGTATATTGTCATCCTACTTATTTAATTTATATGCAGAGTACATCACGAGAAGTGCTGCACTGGATAAAGCACAAGCTGGAATCAAGATTGCCGGATGAAATATCAATAACCTCATATATGCAGATGACACCACCCTTATAGCAGAAAGTGAAGAAGAACTAAGGAACCTCTTGATGAAAGTGAAAGAGGAGAGTGAAAAAGTTGGCTTAAAGCTTGACATTCAGAAAACTAAGATCATGGCATCTGGTCCCATCAGTTCATGGCAAATAGATGCGGAAACAGTGGAAACAGTAAGAGACTTTATTTTTTTTGGCTCCAAAATCACTTCATATGGTGACTGCAGCCATGAAATTAAAAGACGCTTGCTCCTTGGAGGAAAAGCTATGACCAACCTAGACAGCATATTAAAAAGCAGAGACATTACTCTGCCAACAAAGGTCCATCTAGTCAAAGCTATGGTTTTTCCAGTAGTCATGTATGGATGTGAGAGTTGGACTATAAAGAAAGCTGAGCGCTGAAGAATTGATGCTTTTGAACTCTGGTGCTGGAGAAGACTCTTGAGAGCCCTTGGACTGCAAGGAGATCCAACCAGTCCATCCTAAAGAAAATCATTCCTGAATATTCATTGGAAGGACTGATGCTGAAGCTGAAACTGCAATACTTTGGCCACCTGATTCGAAGAACTGACTCATTGGAAAAAGACCCTGATGCTGGGAGGGATTGGGGGCAGGAGGAGAAGGGGGCGACAGAGGATGAGGTGGTTGGATGGCATCACTGACTGTCTGGACAGACATGAGTCTGAGTGAGCTCTGGGAGTTGGTGATGGACAGGGCAGCCTGGTATGCTGCAGTCCATGAGGTCGCAGAGTCGGCCATGACTGAGGGACTGAACTGAACTGAGTGCATTTAAAAGATGTCTGGCTTTGGACTTCCCTGGTGGTCCAGTGGTTAAGAATCCACCTGCCAATACAGGGGACATGGGTTTGATCCCTGACCCGAGAAGACCCAACATGCCCCAGGTCAGCTAAGTCCACGCACCTACAGCCAGTGCTCCGCAACAAGAGAAGACACCACAGTGGGAAGCCTGCGCTCTGCAACTAGAGATTAGCTTCCCTCACTGCAACTAGAGAAAGCCCGCACACAGCGACAAAGACCCAGTACAGTCAAAAATAAACAAATGTTAAAAATCAAAAACTTTAAAGGAAAAGAAAGATGTCTGCCTTTAAAGGGAGGGGAAAACCCAGGAGCCTGTTCCCAGGGAGTTTGCAGTTACTTTCTTAGTTTTCCTAACAACCATGCTATTATGTTGTTATTGTTATTTTTTTTTTGGTCTCCTCGCTACACTCTTATGTCTTTGGGTCAAGTGACTTGATTTTTTTTATATTTTAATTCAGTATATAGTATAGTGAAAAAAATGTATAATTCATAGAAGCAGCATGGCAGGGACAACGGTGATGTTGGGAAGACTTCTATGAGAGAATATCTGAGCTGAGTTTGAACGATCAGGGGATATTTGGTTGGGGAAAGGGCAATGCAGGCTGAGGGAATAACATAGGCAAACGTGTATCTGGTAAAAGAATTCATGAAAACCAGGGACCCAGTATAGGGCTTCTCACAGGGAAATCTCCAGCAGGGAATTTGATAGATGGTTTCATGGAGACAGAGGATCTTCTGGGAACTCCTGAAATCATGCCAGGTAGGCAACAATCTACTTTCTGATGTTCTGGGTCCAACCTCTCAGGTTTTCCCCTTCTGATCCTGTTGAGGGGAATGGTAGATGCTTCTCCAGGGTTCCCGAACGAGAAGGGCTTTGGACGACACCTCCCTGGTTTGGGGGTGTGGATGATGTTCAAGCATCAAGAGAAGACTCCATGCTGACTTTAAGGAAGGGACTGGTCCTACAAACATATATTTAAAGCAGAAAATCATCACCAAGGACTGTTCTCATATACAGCTTTTTCATTGCCAGTGGGATTAATGAGGAACATGGGTCATCACCCCCTGTCCTACAGGAACATCCCACCTCTGGGTCTTTAATGTCAACAAGCATTCCTTGATGAAGAAGTCAAAGCAGAAACAGAAAAATTCCCACCTGGCTTGACTCCTGGTCCCCTTGTATCAGCCCTTTAGTGCAAATAAGGGAGCAGAGGCCCGTAGATGCCAGCTGTGAGGAGGACGGTGTGGAAGCCTCTGCTCTTTCTGTCCTCTCTTCTGTTTGGGTCCCTGCAGCCCCTGGGAGGTGTGCCATGCTCAGAGGGTGCCTTACCAAAGTGACCACTTGGGGTCACTGTGACTTCGCCCAAAGCAGGTTGAGCACCATCTGGCCCCGGCCCCAGGCCCATTGCCCGGCTCCTCCTCCTCAGAAGAGCCTGCAGGGTGTTGAAGGTCTGGCGCTGGGTCTGGGGTTTGTGCCCTGGCATGTCAGGGAGTGCGGACAGGATGAAGAGAACATCAAGTGCCTCCATCGGCACCGATTTGCCAGCTGGGCCCCTTTAAGGGGGTCTCGGGTTTCTCCGTGGAAAGTCCTCCTGTGGACAAGCACCTCTAGGAGCCCATCTTCTCACCACGAGACCTCCACTGGGGCCCCGAGGAAACAAAGCGGGCTTTGGTCGAGGCCTCGCTTTCCTTTCCCCAGCAACCAGAAGCCTGGAGGGCGGCAACTCGCAGGGCCTGACTGGGGCATGCTTGTAGACATTGGCCTTGCACTTGTGTGTGTGTGTGTGTGGGTGTCGTGTGTGGCTGGCTGCAGGTCTTTGTTTTCTTGCGGTCCCGTGTTACACCACGAGGTCTGTAGGAATCTCCAAGCCCCTGGGTTTCCTAACCCTGTGAATGATTTTTCTGATTAGCAGCTTGTGGACTGGAGATCCAGGTGGTCGCCACCAGCAGAGGCAGCTGGTGAGGAGGTGTCATCAAGAGGTGTTCAAGGGCTGCCCCATGGAGACAAGGTGATAGCCAGGGCCCCGGAGCTGGGTTACAGCCCAGGGCTCACATAGCCCTACAGGCCAGCTCCTTTTGCCCTTCTCCTGACCACAGGGGTCCTCAAGTGTGGGCTCCTCTTCCTGAGGGGGGACCAGGCAAGACACTTCATGGCTGAAGACACCCCCTGCCCCTGTTCACAGAACACTGCAGCCACAGGCTCTTCAGAGGGCAGGGTGGTAGAGTCCCCTCAGACACAGGCCAGAGCAGTGTTTATAATCTGCATCAATCTCAGGCAGGGTTTTATTGTTGTTGTTTTTTTAACCAAAGTCCAGTCTAAGAATGAGGATCTCCTTCCTTCCCCTACCCCCACTTCCTCCCACTCTCCTTCCTCTAGGAGTTTTCTGTATAGTTTATGGTTTGTCACTGCTATTCAGAAAACAGTGGTGGTGCTAGTCCCTGCTACATGCTGCCAATAACCTAGAGGGAAGTCAGGGAGTGGTGAGTCTGTAAAGGTATATAACACTCAGGGACCCCTTTGGGACTCAAGGTATGGAACACAGGCCTAGCAGACATAGCTTCAGTTGTGTTCGACCCCATGGACTGTAGCCTGCCAGGCTTCTCTGTCCATGGGATTCTCTAGGCAAGAATACTAGAGTGGGTTGCCATGCCCTCCTCTAGGGGATCTTCCCAACCCAGGGATTGAACCCCTATTTCTTATGTCTCCTGCATTGGCAGGCGGGATTTTTTAATCACTGGGAAGCCCCCCAGGCTGAGAGGCTGATCCTACAGAAAAAGACATCGTTAAAGACACAGAAGCTACCATGGCAGAGAGAAAAATCATTGTAGACATGGAGTCTGTTGTTGAGAAACAAATTCTTACTCCAGAGGGAAGTTGCTGGGTATTGCCTAGAAAGAAGAAAGGTTTGGTATTCTGTGCCCCAGCCTGGCCTCTGCATTGCAAAGGGGGAGGTATATGATGGGGGAGGTGGGGTGGGGAGGTGCTGTGAGCTCTCTGTGTGACTGAGCCCCGGAGTCAGGAAGGCTATGTTCCACAGTAAAGGGTTAGGTGGTGGCTGCAGAGATAAGGGCTTCTGCAAAGAGTATCCAGTACAGATGCCATAGAACTTGAGGGATTTGGAGTCACCTAACTCTGAGAATAAAGGGCGTGTGAACTTGTGCTTGGGAGAGGCCAGGTTGCAAGGGACCCAGGCTGAGCTTTGTCGGGATTAAAAATGATAGAAGGCTAAATAGCTGCTGAATGTTTATTATGTACCAATGCTCAGATACAGAAATAAATACGATTTCACTGAATCCTCAAAACAACCTGTGAGGTAGACCTGATGTTCTTTGGGCCAGGAAGCAGAAACAGAAATTGAAGCAATTTGCCAGACACACATCAATGAAGTTGGTCTCAAGCCTGAGTGGGCGATTTAAAAACCCACACTCTAGGTATTCCTTTTTATGGCTGAGTAATATTCCATTTTTATATGCACCACATATTCTTTATCCATTCCTTTCCATAAAGCTGGTTTACTTTGCTATACAGTAGAAACTAACACAACATTGTAAAGCAATTATACTCCAATAAAAATTAATAAAAAATAAAAAGGCAGTGATGAAAACTTGGTAATCTTAAAAAGAAGAAGCCATGCTCAAACTGGTGCTTCTTGCATTAATGTGCACACAGATCCCCAAGGAGCTTTTAAAATGCAGACTCTGATTCTGTGGATCTAGGTGGAGAGGACTCTGACACCTCCCAAGGTGATGCCATAGCCACAGGTCCCCCCCACACACCCCACTTTGAGAAGCTGGGAATCTGCTCTGTGCCTTACTTATACAGGGTGTCATTCCAAACCATCTCTTAGCTCTAGACCTCCTCCTCTGCCTCCTTATTCATCATCATCATTGTCATCATCTGAGTATTGAGTACTTTGCTATATTAGAAGAACGGCCTTAAACTCATTAAGTTCATGATCTCATTAAAGCCCCATCAAATGCTATGAGGCAGGTGGCAACATTCCTCTTTTACATATGATGAAACAGAGGCTTAGAAAGGTCATGTCAATGGCTTCAAACCACATAGGATGTAGTTGAGCCTAGATATAGAGTCTTAGGACTTCCCTGGTGGCTTAGATGGTAAAGAATCTGCCTGTAATGTAGGAGACCTGGGTTCGATCCCTGGGTTGGGAAGATCCCCTGGAGAAGGGAATGGTTATCCACTCCAGTATTCTTGGCTGGAGAATCCCATGGACAGAGGAGCCTGGTGGGCTACAATCCATGGGGTTGCAAAGAGTTGGATATGACTGTGTGACTAACACACACACAGAGATTAGAGTCTCAGCTCTTAACGTGTCCCAAGGAACTGAGCACTCAAATAAAATGGGGCAGGAGAGATGGTACCTTCTGTTAGGGTTGCAGTTATTTTTGGCTAAGGGATAGGGAGGGTGGGGATGTGCAGAGCTGAAATTTCTAGTCCTGCACTTTCTGGCCAGGGAGGAATTGCTTCAGATGAGCCTGGAATTGTCCTTCCCACTGAGTTCAGAGTCCTGTTTTATATATACAAGCAAATAACTTGCTGGGAACCAAAAACAAACAAACTGAACAACAACAACAACAACAAAATCCCAAAACAAGTCTTAGGAGCTGAAAAACTCTCATTTTTAGCATCCAGGTAGGACAGTGAGGGAGAAAACACAACTATTAAGAGCTGGGATCAAACTTCTCCCTCTTTTGGCCTTGCCTCCAGCAGGGTCCTTCCTCCTCTTTCCCCAGACACCACAGTAAGAGCGCCAGTGATCCTTGTAATCGGCATCTCAGCAAGTACAGACATACTTGATTTCCTTACATGCCTATAATCCCTTTTTAAATCACATAAGGCTATTTGCTTTTATAAATCTTCCCAGCAGTGAGCTCCCTGGGATAATTATATGTAATATATATTTATAATTTTATTTCATAAGCCCAACTCAAATAAAAAGCCAACATCTCTGTGCTCACTCCTTGATAATAATCTTCCCATTCCTTGGAAGTCTGCAACATTTAAATTTTGACCCTTCCTTCACTCTTGCTTCTTTAGTAAGAGCAGCCATGAAAATGGATGGGAGCTTTTGACTAGGCTTCACAACTGCCTTTCATGGTTCCCTTGCTAGTTTTGGGAACACGGGCAAGTTTCCAAACTCCCTGCCTCAGTTTCCTTATCTGTAAAATGGGGGCAATGACTGGGGTGGCTGTAATGTGATGGCTGATGGCTGTGGCACCTTAGTTGACTGATACGGCAGGCAATATTTTCGTTCTCATGTCCCTCATGAGTCTTGTTGTTGTGAAGATGAAATAAGCTAAAACTATGTGAAGGTGCCTGGAATAACAGATGACCAATGAATGTAGAATCTTCTTTGTTTCCGGTAATGGGAAATAATAACTAGGATATGAGTGAGTTCTTCTCTATATCCCATGATTTTATAGTGTATCCTCCATCCGAACATCAAGCCATCATCTTTGTAAAACTGCTAATTGCCAAAGCAGCCTGCGGCTCTGGGCAGGGATACACTGTGCCTAGAACCAGTTCCCTCTTGTATCATTGCAGGTTTTTTTGTTTAGCTTAATTTTTGTGAATGTCTCCAGCTCTCTGGAAAGGCCCTACGCCAGCTGGTCTGTTCCTGCTATGTTTAATTCACCCCCATTAACCTGCTTGGTCAGCATATCTTTCCATCTCCTTGCTGTGTTTTCAGAAGTGAGTCTGTCTGGAAAAAGCATTTATTATATTTACTTTAACTAGCCTCATTTGGCAAGGCGGTCTGGGATTTCAGTTCAGGAGGAAAACAGCTTTGATTATCCTGCCCTTGTTTACTCTCCGCACTCTTTGCTATGGATCCCTTGTCTACTGAGATGACAAATGCTTTTGCGAGAAGCCAACACACAGGATAAACAGTCTCTGTGAGCACACTACCCGCCTCTGGTCCATGGCTGTTTTGCACACTCTCCATCTAAAAACTGTGCCCCCATTTCCAGCCATCTACCTTTCAGCAAAGCCTAGCAGGTAGGTTTTCCTGGATGGGTGTGTCTAAGGCCCAGGAAGAGCACTAGTTGAGCTCCACATCCCCATGGGGACACGGAATGCTCCCCAGCCAAGCATTATGGTGACCTGGGGCATCGTGTTAGTTCACACCACCATTATCTCTCCCTTTGGCTCCAAACAGCCTCCTGACCACTGTCTGCCTCTGACCTTGCCCTCCTCCTGTCTGTTCTCCACTGTAGCTGGATGAATCTGCATTGCATCACCTACTTGAGACCTTTCAACAACTCCTCACTCACACTCTTTACAGGGTGCAGAAGGCATGACCAGGCTCTTAAATTATCAACTTATCACTGGCTTCTTGTAGCCTGTGTGCAGTTGCTCTCATTCATTCATGCAGGCATTTATCCACTTATTCACCACTTATCCAGGACCTAGTAAGTGCTAGATGTTGTGCTAGATGCTGGGGAATCATGGTGATCAAAACCAGACATGATCCCCCTTTCACAGAGTTTCAGTCTAAGGTGGAGATTAACAACTCAATAATCATACCCACAAGCGCACAAGGATAACTTGAGAAGTGCTGTGAGGTGAGGGGTCACCAGCAAGCAGGATGACCTGATCTCACCTGGGAACCAGCCAGGGTTCCAGAGAAGTGACAGGTGACCTGAGAGCAAGAAGGGAAGCTGCCATCATGAGGTGAAGAGAGTTGTGGGGGGAGAGAGCCTGATAAGCAGAGGGAATGGCATGTGCCAAGCCCTGGGGCAGGAGGGTGTTTGAGGAACTAAAAAAAGTAGGCCTGTGGGCCTGGAACACCAGGAACACCAGGAGATATGGGAGATGGAGGAGACTGGAAAAGATGGTAGGGAAACCAAGGCCATGGGAGGGTTTGGAGTTTATCACGAAAGCAATTGAAGTCCTTGAAATGGATGCACAATAGGATGGGAAATGTACTTTGAAAAGATCACTGGTGGAGTGAAGAGGACAATGGAGGGGCCAGGAGAGAATGGGGGGTTATTGCAGTGGTGGAGACAAGATGTGACAGTAGCTTAGACCAGGGGATGGCAGTGCAAGGAGAACAGTAGATACATGCCCTAGGTACTCGGTGGATTATATCAGAGGGATTTGGCAATGGGTGGATGTGGGCTTGCAGGGCTGGGGAGAGGGCTGGGAGGAGCTCAGGAGCCGCCGTGCCCCCAGGAGCCAGGGCTTACTCACCGGTGAGCGTGGCTCTGCTGGTTGGTCCGATGCTTTTGGGGACCAGCAGCTCATGGTACTGCTCGCCTGCCAAGGTGCTGTACTCAACCCTGTACTCCTGAACCTCTGCCTCACTGTTGTCCCACTCGAGGTCAAGGCTGGTGGCTGTGCGGGAACCAACCCGCAGGTTCTTGGGGGCATCAATCTCTTAAAAAAAAAGACATCACCAACATCACACAGGATAATGGGCATTTGCCGTGCATCTTGAACTTGAACAGGCTCTGGGGTGACAGCCCACATCTCACCCTCTGCCTTTTGTTTGAGTGAACCCCAGGCGTTGCCCCTTAGCTTTTGGTCTGCCAGATTGGCCATGATAGATTCCATGGGCAGGCTGGAGAGTTTTATTTGATAGTTAGACATAAATACACTTTACACGTCCCCCATTCTCATTCAGGAGTTTGTTCTACTGGTGTTCTAGAAATTGAAAAATGAACTAGTTAGTATCATAAGCCTGAGACTAAGGGAATTCCTGGAAGGATGAAATCAGAGATGGCATCCAAGTGATTGAGATGAAAGAGTGTAATTTCAAATTTGATCACCAAGCAACAAAACAGAGGATTGGTTGCAAGACTGAAGTATAAGATGTCTTCCCTTGGATTTACTTGCATAGACATGCTGAAAGGTTTGCACAGAGAGAGGGTATGTGATGTAGTGGAAATCAGTCACCTTTGGAGTCAGGTCTCAGTTTGATCTCACTTCTAATTCTTAATGTAATGGGATCAAAGGCTGGGCCTTGATGGTCACATCTGTAAGATGGGCCAACAATACTGCTTTGCTAGTTGTAAAGATGAGACAATGCATGTGGAAGTGTGCAGTTTGGGGACTGGTACAAAATTAGGTGTCCAAGCCCTGGGCTGACTTACTGGTGCTTCCACAATTCTCCCTGAGTTCTGACAACCTGGCACCCCCATGCCTGCTCCCTGGAGTTCCAAGAACTCCACAGTAATGAAAAGACCTCTGGCATTGGGGTCTCTCCCTCAACTCTGGGGGGCTTGTTCTCTCTCCCAGGCTTATTTGGGCAGAAACAACATAAAACAATTTACAGGGTAAGAAGGGTAAGAAGAAGGTGTTGTCTTGACAAACTGCCACTTAAAAAGTTCTAACTAGGTCTTGACTTTGAGACTTGAATTTAACTTTGGAGTGGACCAGCCATTTGTTCTGGGAACACCTCAAGTGGACTGTTTTACTTTGTAAATGCCAGGCAAGTCTCCACCGATTGTTCTTTTGGAAGACGGGACGTTGTGAATCAGTCTGAGCGCAGCTGCTGCAGAGTGAGAAGTGTTCTGTTTAGGGATGTAAATTGGGTGAATCTCTTAGCAGATTTATGCCTCTGCAGCTTATTTTTCTGAGAAATGTTTCCTTACTCAGTGTGGGTTTAGCATGCGGGAAACCATGCATTCTGCACGTGCTGTGTGTGTAATTTCTCCAGCAATTGTAAGGAGAGAGGAGCTTGAGTAGAGGGGCATGTGGGAGGAATGCTCTGGGCTGCAGGTTCCTAAATCTCACATCCCTCAATCTTTCTGGCGGGGGCGGGGGGTGTGGGGGAAGAGAGGCTAGCAGAGGACTGGGTGGGGCTTGGGGGTGTGGGCTGAAATGAACTGGAGCAAAAGAAATTCACTTAGGGTCCAGGTTGAGTCTCTTATTTACCTACTGCTCTTCACAACTAAAGACTTTGGAAATGGTAGACTATAGTTTTTTGGAAATGGTAAACTATGGTTTTGTTTTCTGCGTTTTGGGGCAGGGTCTATGCCCTGTGGATAGGCAGCAGTGTTTCTTCTGAAGGGACTGGACATTTCCAATGTCAGTGATCCCCAAAGAGATCAATCCTGGGAATGAGGACTGGAGAAGGGGGTGTTGTAGGACTAGGGTGGAGTGAAACGGTTTGCTCCCTCTAGGTCTTGGAGCCTGACCTCCAGGAGGGCCAGCTGAAGGGCTCCCTGGCAAGTGGGAGCTGGGCTGGTCTCTGCAACACACCAGCAAACCAGGTGCAAGGCAAAATCAGATGCCCAGTAGAGGCCCTGGGGAGGGGCTGGGACTGTGGACTCTCATCTTGAAACATAAATTAGAGCAAGTACTTTGGCTGAAAATTTTCCATTGCTTCCTATTACAAGCTCCTAATGGTGGCCCACCATTAGTTGGTGACGGACAGGGAAGCCTGGCATGCGGCAGTCCCCGGGGTCGCAAAGAGTTGGACACGACTGAGTGACTGAACTGAACTGCATGGTGGCCCATGGGCTTGGCGTGGTCTGGCCCTGCCTGCTTCTCAGGTGGCACCTTGGAGCGTTCTTCCCTTATTCACTGTGCTCCGGCTGGACTGCCTTTTTCCTCCTCCTGACTCATTCCAGCTTATTCTCACCTCTGGGCTCTGCGCTGACTGCTTCTTTTGTTGAGAATGCTCTTCCCAGACCCTCACATGGCTGAGGTCACTTTGCTATTGGTGTTTAGTCATTAAGTTTCGTCTGACTCTTTGGCGACTCCATGGACTGTAGCCCACCAGGCTCCTCTATGGGATTTCCCAGGCAAGAATACTGGAGTGGGTTGCCAGTTCCTTCTCCAGGGGATCAAACCCAAGTCTTTTGCAGCTCCTGCATTGTCAGGCAGATTCTTTACCACTGAGCCACCTGGGAAGCCCCCCATGAGGTCACTTAGGTCTTGATTCAAACCTCAGCCCCTCAGAGAGACCTTTCTGACTGCTGCTGCTGCTAAGTCGCTTCAGTCGTGTCTGACTCTGTGTGACCCCGTAGAAGGCAGCCCACCAGGCTCCCCCGCCCTGGGATTCTCCAGGCAAGACCACTGGAGTGGGTTGCCATTTCCTTCTCCAATGCATGAAAGTGAAGTCGCTCAGTTGTGTCTGACTCTTCGCGACCCCATGGACTGCAGCCTACCAGGCTCCTCCGTTCATGGAATTTTCCAGGCAACAGTCCTGGAGTGGGTTGTCATTGCCTTCTGACTACTCCCTCTGTATCATTAATTTCATTTTTTAGCATGGTTCTCATAATTGAGACGATCCCATATATTCTTATGTTCCTTTTTTTTTCCCTTGTCCAGTTCCCCTCACTGGAATATAACTCACATGAACTGGGATCTTGCCTATCTTGTTTATTCTGCAGCCTTACTGCCGAGGCCAGTGCTTGGCACCTCTAGGTGTTCTTTAAACACAGGTGAAACAAATACTGTCCACTCTCTGTCTTGTCTGCTCCTTCAAAACCATTGAGAAAGTCTTGTTAAATATTCTGGCTGGGGACTGTGAGGATGCTCGGGGCGAGGGGGTGCAGGAAGAACTGCAGCTGTGACTGGGGGCGGCTGGTCCTGGCTGACTGACAAGCACCATCAGGGTTGAACTTGCGGAGGCATTTCCTGGGGAATCCCAGAGCATACTCCCTGCCCAGCAGGTGGGAGCTCCAACTGTTGTGGGGCCTTTGAATGAGTTTCCAGGACTGCTGCAACCAAGGGCCACAGACTGGTTGGGCTTACACAAGAGAAACATATTGTCTCACAAACTGGAAGTCTGAGATCAAGGTGTTGGCTCCCTTCTGAGGGCTGTGAGAGAGAATCTGAGGGCTGTGAGGAAGAAATCCACCATAAAAGGAGTTTCCTTGGTGGTCCAGTGGTTAAGATTTCCCCTTCCAATACAGGGGGTGTGGGGTTCGATCCCTGATCTGGAAGCTAAGTACATGTCTTGTGGCCAAAACATAAAACAGAAGCAATATTTTAACATGCCTTTTTACTTAGTCCTGTCTGACTCTTTGAGACCCTTTGGACTGTAGCCCACCAGCCTCCTCTTTCCATGGGGTTTCCCAGGCAAGAATACTGGGGTGGGTTGCCATTTCCTTCTCCAGGGGGATCTTCCTGACCCAGGGATCAAATCTGTGTCTCTTGTGTTGCAGGCAGATCCTTTATCTGCTGAGCCATCTGGGAATTCGATAAAAACTTTAAAATGGTTCACATCAAAAAAAAAAAAAAATTCACCAGGAGAGTCCTAGGACTTCTCCTATGAGGGCAGCTGCAACCAGAGCTATGTACGGAGAGTGGGGAAGTTCATGAGACTGGCCTCCAGGTCTCCCTGGACCCCTTCTCTCTAACTACTGGCTTTGCTGGGCTTCCATCAATGCCTTCCTTTTTCCGAGCGGCTCTAAGACCCAACCAGATACCCTGCTCACCACTCGGAAAGCAAATCTCTGTTTTAATTGCCTGTGCAATTAGTGCGCTCCTAGTGTCGAAGCCATCACCTGGAAAAGCACTTTGGCTAATTTGAATTTAAGCGGAGTTCTAAAATGACTGAGGGCCCTGCTGTGAGGGTCCGGGCACCTTCTCATCATTCAACACAGCACCTGCCAACTCCTGGCCTTGAGAGCTGGTGAGCAAATCTGTCCACAGCTCCCCGCCCCCATGGCCCCCTCACCCTCCACCCCCTCGAGCAGAGCAGGGCAGGTTGCAGGTATAGGCTGCTGCTGCGTGCAGAAAGGAGGCACCTAACAGCTGCCCATCCTCCAAGCAACCAGAAACAGAGAATCACGCCAAGAACGGAAACTCATGGTTGGGGGGTGGGGGCTTCTAGGAGGCAGAATGTAATTGTCTTGATTGAAATTTTCCTGGGCCACCAGCCAGTCCTGTTTCCATCTCGTCAACCTAAACATCAAGAATTCCCTTTTCGTGCTTCCGCCTGAAAGCTCTTGTCTCCTTTTCAGCCTCTTCAAACTCCTTATCTGAGCACAGCCACAAAGAAACCACTTTTCACACAAAAACTATCTTGAAATTGAAAAAGAATGCAGGACTTGTGGCTCTCTGGAGGTCCCACCACCTGAGCAGGCCTTGCTGTGGGGGTGCAAAGGTTGGGGGTGGGCAGGATTGACCTTGAATTCACCAGGAAGGGACCTTGTGTGAGGCTCTGAGCAGCTTTGGCTGAGTGAGGGAAAAGAAGGCAAGAGAAACAGGCAGAATGTAGTTCCTTTATTTTAAAAATACAGTCACTGAGGAGCCCAACATGTGTTCAGTAAAAAACTGGACCGGGGACCCCTGGCTGGGGTGGAATCCAGCACAGGGGCAGGAGAGAAAGCCTGAGAGGGTATCTTTCAGAATCAACTGTCTTCTCCGTTTCCTCAGCGTCCACACTTGGTCTCTTCAATAGGGAAATCTTCTCCCTAACCCAGTGTTTCCTTTGGGGTAGAGGGAAAGCTGTTATGAGATTCCAAGCCTTTTTCCTCTACGGGGAAGATGGACTCCCCTCAATGGTGAGTTTTGTAGTGAGACTGGGCACGACCCTTCTGGTTCCCCTCTCTAGGGAGCCCTCTGCCCATGGGGATCAGCCTCTGCTTGTTCCTCTGTGCCCTAACCTCAGCAGCCCCCAACTTCTACCACATGGGGGTCTTGCCCAGACTCACAGAGGCCATCAGTTGGCAAGCCCATTCGACTCTAACACTAAGCTACCTGTTCCAATCTAGGGGGTATTTTGGCCTCCATCTATCTTACTCTTTGCTGTATTTATCAGCTGATTTTAAACACAGGTGGAGGGTAATGGTGCTGTTTACTGAGCCTCCCCTGAAGCCCTTTGGCTGACTTGCCCCATCCTGTAACAGGCTCTTAGGCCACCACTTAATGTGGGATGCTTGAATTAGGGATTCTCCTACTTCATTCTATCGGAAGATGCTGGTTCTTAGATCTTACAGATGCCTGCAGTTCCCTTCGATTGCTGTGCCACCTTGGGAGCTGGCAGAGACATTCCTTGACCTGTGACCTCCCGAGGGCAGACAGGCCGAGACACGGAGTCTGGATTAGATAGAGACTCACTCTTGGATCTCAGCCCCTGCTGACCTGGGAAGAGCGCTGGCGGGCCTGCGTCTGCATGTGCCTGACCTACTTGTCCATTAGTTGGCCGACTGGATGGGCTCCAGGAGAGCCAGGGAGCAAGTCGTGAGGTCTGCCCTTTCCCAAGTCTCTTTAAAAGTCCTGACAGGCTTGGGAAGTGAGTGGCCGGTCATCCAGCTGGGCAGGAGGCATTGACATGGGCTTCATTCAGCCTGCGGTCTGTGGGAGTCAGATGTATGTTGGCCCTCTTGCAAGCGCTCACAAGGATGAGTAAAACAGTCTCAGGCAGAAGGTCTGCTTCGACACGGATGGGCTTTGCACAGCTCTAAGCAGCACCACAGTGCTGGGGTAGTCACTGTGGATCTATGGAATCATTACCACTATTGCCGGCAAAGAGCAATAAAGTGTCACCAGGAGGGGTCACTGAACTCTCACAAAATTGCCCTTTGGGTTAGCAATGGGGATGTGTCAGTGATGTCAGGACAAACGTTTCATTTTACAAAGGAGAGATGTGAGACCCCAGGGGAAGAGTTATGTCAGGTCACAGACCTGGCTGGTAGCAGAAGCAAGACAGGAACCCAGCTCTCCCATCCACGGGTGACCGGCGCTCCTCCGCCCTGTGATGGAACCTCACCGGGACGCCCGGAAACCTCTGGCTTCCCCCTTGCAGTGCACGTGATATACGTGGATGCCCGCGCACACATCCTCTCTCTCCCTGGATGCCCCTCCTGTCGCGATGGTACCCGCTGGCGCAGCGCCCTCGCCCCTCCTCCGGCTCCGCCCCGACTCGCAGCCTCACCTGTTGTGAACTGGGTGGTGGAGGCCCCGCTCTCGTTGGCTCCGCGGACCGCGCTGACCCACACCTCGTATCGGGAGCCCGGCCGCAGGGCCTGTACCGAGTACTGGCTCAGGGGAGGCTGCAGCCGGAAGGTGGTTTTCCCGCCTTCCCCGCCCACCAGGCCATACTTCAGGAGAATGAAATCGACTTTGGCTCGAGGTGGGGTCCACTCCACGAAGGCCACGGTGTCGGAGACATCTCGAACTAGGATCTGAGTGGGCCCATCAATGACTAAATGAGGAAGAGCCAGAAGGAAAAAAAAAAAAAAGTTTGAGAAATGAGCCTTTGACTTTAGGAAGCTCTTTCCTTTCCTTTCCTCCTTACATTAGCCTGGTCTGTTAGAGAGAGGATGGGTATTGTTATCCCATTTTACAGATAGGGATAATGAGACAGTGAGATGGAATCTCTTTCCTGTGGACATATGGTTTGACAATGGGTGAATGGACACTGGATCTCAGGTCCCCTGAGGCTGTGACTTTTTTCAGGGCTGACACTTCCCAGTTTGGATGGAGGAAGGGCACTTACTGGCTTGAGAGGGCCAGCTCTGCTCTGTCAGGAGTTTATGGGACAAAGGACAGAGAACCGTGCTTCTTGTGTGTGCCCAGCTGTCCAGCCTTCACCTTCTTTGAGCCCCAAGGAAAGATCTATGAATTAGCAGTCCTGTCTAAACACCTGAGACTTCCAACTTGGTTGCCAGTGAGGGCATCATGAATATCCAAAAGATATCCCTGCTCAGCCATACCAACAGCTCAGTCAACCAGTTGCTAAGATGCTCAAAAACCCAACAGACATTTATATTTGTGTATGTGAAATATGCCTTCTGGGTAAACTTGCTCTTCTGTTAAAAAAAAAAAAAAAGATATCAATCTTGGAACAGCCTCTTGTGGGTTATTTTTTCCTCACTGGTTCTTGCATATTCCTGAGTCAGAGGGCACTGCATTACACCCAGTCCTTCCGGGCTTCTGAATATTCAGCACGTGTCCCTGGCCCCGGCACTGAGCAGCCAGGGGAAACCACTGTGTGATGGCTTTATCTAGAAAAAACTGGTTGATTTCCTAGGGGGCCTACCATCCATGGTTCTGATATCCACTTAAGGTCCTGTTCATATCGAATTAAGTGATGGTGGAGGTGGGGCAAGGTGAGAGAATGTGGAAGGGAAATAGAAAGGGCTTAGTGAGTAGAGTAGAAAATGGTGTTCTTAATTCCTCATGGCATGTCTACATGGCTAACATGCCCTGTTTTAATTACTCATTATCTTCTAGAAAGAGCTGACTCGGCTTCCATGTTTTTATTTATTATGGATGACACCCTTCTAGCTGGGGCTGATTAATGTTACTATTAATATTCTTCAAGGATTAGGAACTGGAACCACAGGCTCTGGCTCTCTGGTTAGTTGGTGAGCCAGGACTAGTGTGGCCATTCTCTACCATCTTCACACATAAATAGAAAACATCTGATCTGGATGGAGCCGGGAGGGAGAGAGAGGGAAAGAGAGAGAGAGAGAAGAAGGAGAAAGGGAGGGAGGTGGAGACAGAGAGGAAGAGGGAGGGACGAGGGCAAAGGGGAAAATGTGACTTATAGTAAATACATATTTGGTCTTCCCTTCTTGGCACAGAGCTCCTAAAACCCTTGATATTTTCTAAGTGATCAAAGTGGTAAAGTTGTCTCTTGTTGAATGGACTTGTGGACACAGCGGGGGATGAGAGGGTGGGACAAATTGAGAGAGTAGCGTTGACATATATACACTACCATGTGTAAAACAGATAGCTAGTGGGAAGCTGCTGTATCACACAGGGAACCCAGGCTGGTGCTCTGTGATGACCTAAAGGTGCTAGGGAGGAGGCTCAAGAGGGAGGGGATATATATATATAGTTATGGCTGATTCCCATAACTGGCAGAAACCAGCACTACATTATAAAGCAATTATCCGCCAATAAAAAAAAAAAAAGAAAGAAACATGATCAAGCTTTCCCCATTTAAAAAAAAAAATTTCCTTTTCCTCTCTGTAAAAAAAGTTGTCTGTCTCTTGTTATGTTAATGAATCGAGGTTGGAAGCCTGTTGTTAAGGGACCCAACTAGGTGATTAGAGGGTTGGAACTTTCAGTCTCACTTCTGACATCTGATCAGTCCATCAATTGTGCTCAAGTAATGAAGCCTCCATAAAACTCCAAAAAGACTGGGTTCGGAGAGCTCCCAGTTTAGGGAACCAGAATGCTTCCATGTGCCGCTATGACAGGACCCCAATTCCATGGGGGCGGAAGCTCCTTTGTTCAGGGCCTGTCCTGTGTATCTCTTCATATGGCTGTTGATTTGTGTCCTGAAATATCCTTTGTGATAAACCAGTAATTTGGTGAGAAAATGGGTTTCCCAAGTTCAGTGAGCTGCTCTAGCAAATTGATGAAACCCAGAGAGGGGGTCGTAGAACCTCTAATCTGTAGCTGGTCAGTCAGAAGGACAGGTGACAACACCTGGGTTTGTGATTGGCATCTGAAGTGGAGGATGGTCTTAAAGGACTGAGCCTTCAACCTGTGGAGTCTGATGCTCTCAGATGGTAGATGGTGTCAGAACTGAGTTGAATGGTAGGATACCTAGCTGGTAAACAGAGAATCGCTTGGTGTGGGGGATCCCTCCCCCAAACATACACACACTGGAACTGGGTGCAGAATTTTAGGAGCAAACAGAGAGAGAGAAGCAAAAATGAGTGACCGTGTGGCATTTCTAGAAAGATATAGAGAATAACTTGATTCTTGACTTTCCATTTCCTGGTTCAAGTCTTCTGTGAGACTCAGATGCATTTCAGGCCCTGGGGTTCCATGAGACACTCTGTATCCTTCCAGTAAATTCTCTCTTTTGCTTCAGCTACTTTTTGACCATTTTTCTTCCATATTACCAGAGTGTCTTGACTAATATATATTTTTTTTAAACAATCCTCACCGGATCACAATCTTGATTGTCTCCAGGATGGAGAGTCCCCCTCAGGACTGTCTCAGCCTGACTTTGAGCCTCTCAGTCTTTCTGAGTTGGGCCTTTCCCTGGGCACCCCACCCTCTTTGTGGGGCTAGCCCAGTCCTTCTCTCTATTAAACAGCTTGGGATTTGGGGTCTGGCACTGGCCAAAATAAAAATCACCAGACCATTTTGCTTTTGGTGCCACCTGGTTTGGAGTTAAAACTGTTTTTCATATTTGGGTAATAATGAGATGTAACAGAACATATCCAGATGTTTTCTTTCTTGCACGCTGAATTTCATGGTTTTAGATAACTTGGCCTTTTTAATTTCATTTAATTTAATAATGAGATGGGGGAGATGTTCTCCGAGCAGCTGAATAAGCATAATACCTGAAACATAGTAGAGACTCAGTACATGGGGCTGAATAAATGATATAAAGAGATGATTCTCAACAGTCATAAGAAAGGGAAGCATTTCAATGAACTGGAGCTCCTTGAAAAAAAAAAAAGTTACAAAAACTCTAATGACCATGTCAGGCTTTTTCCATCAGCTCTAAATCTCCCAATCCTAATCATGATGATTGCTTGTATTAGAGTGTCACTGTGAGGCACCAAGGCCTCTGGCTGCAGGAGGTCTTGTAATTTGAATTCTCAAAATGGCCTGACTGGAAGAAGCCAGCCTGCGTGCCTGACGAGGACTCAGAGCTTCGCAAGAGGGTTGGTGTGGATCAGACCTTAGCAGAAGGAAATAATTAAACAATGGTTTCTTAAAAACAGCAGACGGGGCTGGGAGCCAACCATCTTTTCTGCTGCCCCTCTTGTATTCGGCCTTTCAGTTGGCCACTGGGTAGCCGTGTCCCATTCCAGTCAAGGAGGTATCAGCTTGCTTTCAATTTAGGCCCTAATTTTTAAACAAACACACATCCTCCTCAAAAGGTAAACTGGAATAAATATTTTTCTTTCCATTTCTTTGTGATTCTGTACACAATCCCAAAATACGAACTAGGACATTTTTTCCTAAGTGAAAAAAATTTTGGCCTGGCTTGACCACAGATGACAAGATCAGGAGCTTTTCATTTTAATCTTAAGAAAATTCCAAATTAAAAAATAAATACTGCCAATTTTGTCAAAATGTGGTGTAAGTAGAAGCTTAAAGCAGAGTCTGTCTTTTCTAAGTGTGTCAGTATTTTGGAAGAAAAGCGTCTTACATCTGTAATGTTCTTCTCTGCACTCTTAGGTACCATCTTCTTTTAGCTTTTTGTTCTCTGCTAATACTTTTTTGGTATCAAATCACAGAAATGATTTAGGGACCCTGAAACATTCCAAATCAGAAGAGGAGAATGAACATTTACCTAACCAACTCTTCAGGGTCCAGCATAACCTTGGGAAGCAGAACTGGAGAAAAACTCTGGCCACTGGAGAGATTCCTACAGAGCACTTTTAGCTTTACGGCTATAGAGTTTCTTCTAAAACATATTTGGATTAGTACAGTGGTTTTAAAGCCTTTTGGGGAGGAGGGGGGGGTCATATTCTTTTTTTAAAAGAAGAACATCTTAAATTATTGTACAAAATACAAAAGAGATGAAAGTGGAACTGCCTTGGTGGGAAGGTGGGAGGGACATGGGAGTGGGAGTAATAAGAGGCCGGGATCTCTACTGCCTCCTTGCCTTGAGGACCTGTCACGGAACCCTGGGGCTCTAATGAAGCATAATCTGGTGCCACAATAGTTTTAAACCAATATTTTCTTGACAGAGCACAAACCTCAGCACCTGATGCTATTTAGCTTGGATCCAGTTAACAAAGTATGAATCACTAATCCGTAAACATGGGCTCATTATATAGTGTTGTGGTTCCCTTTTCTGGCCAACCTGGCCTTCGCCCTGGACTCATGACTGGTTTTCTTAGGTGTCAGTTTCTGTTTATAAAAAATAAAGCTCTCCCAATATTCGCCTAACTCAGTCTCTATTACAGGGAGTGTTGCTTAACCTTTGAGTCTCAGCTCCTCCATCAATAAAATGAGAACCAAAAGTGATATCAGAAGCTATTTATAACTTTTGAGAAACCCTTGGTGGAGGCACACACACGCATTATATTTGTTAATTTACAGCTTTGAGGTTGAACATCCTTTGTTAGCTAAGGAAACAATAAAGCAAAATGTGATACAGTTAATGACTCAAACATAGAAATATAATGATCTTGCATGAGAGGAACTGTGGAGATGAAATAATAATCTACTTAAGTTGTCACCTTGAACAGTGACCCAACCCACACTTACTGGTTTGGAATGATGTGTTTCCTCCTGCTCTGTCACTCTGAAAGGTGTTCTCTGAGTATATGTATACACACTGTCATCAACTCAGTGCTAATCACTTTGTGTGCTTTATCTGATTTAATCCTCATGTCATTTCTTTGAAGAAGGTATTATCGTTCATCATTGTCAAATGGATCGAGGTTTGGGAAGGGTCTTAGGACTTTCTGCACACCTCACAATAAGCAAGAGTGTATTAGCTCTTGCTGGTTCCAAAGCTCAAGATATTAGGGGCTTACAAATGAAGTCTCTTAATGAGTAAGATCAGAATACAGACACACTGGAGATCTGAACAAAGAATTTCTAATAGAATACTCTCCTGGGTTTCTGGGTTTGCAAGAATAAGGAAGATGTTCACCTAAGCATCTGGTGGAATAAGCTCCATCACCAGGCACCAAAATTAATTTCAGCTGTGGGAGAAGTCCTACCACCCCTTTGTCTCTCTTGATTGAGTCTGCAATTCTTCCTGAATGAACCTTGTGTAGTCAGAGCGAGAAAGGTCAGAGGCACTTACCAGTGGAGACGCTGGCCGAGGTAGGGGGGCTCCGGGCTTGCTCTTTCAGAGCCACCACATTGACAATGTATTCCTCCCCAGGCTTTAGTCCCGTCTGATTGAAAGATGTGACGTCACTGGGGAGCTGGGCAATCACCCCTCCTTCATTGTTCTGGTGGGTAGAAGGAAGGGAGAAGCAGAGAAACCAAAAGAGGAAATCAAGAGGAGGGGAAAGGATGGGACCCTGATTTTGAGTTAAAGATGAGGACCACTTCTCTGCCCTCCAGGCTGACAGCTAAGTGTCTGGGGCCAGGAATGGCTCCCAGCAGGCTCAAGAAGAATGCCAATTTTCGAGAACATTTCTTTGGCTTCCCCTGCTTCTACTGAGTTTGCCAATAAAAATTAGTCATGAGATGATGTAGACATTTTTGCCAAAAATGAAATGTTTGATGCTTACCATATATCAGATTTTTTTTTGGCATTTATCATGGTGAGCCTGCCTTTGGCTATTTAGAAGAGTCTAGTTGTGTATGTATGTGTGTAAACATCTTTATGTACATGACAACATATTTCAAACTAAAACGTTCCCAGTTTTTTTTTTTTTAATGAGCTGGAGCTATTATTTTGCTGTGTCTGGAGTTTCTCATAGTGTTACACTGGCTGCAAATCTGTCATTGTCTTGTTTCCCTTTTACCCCGATGAGTTAGGAATCAGTGACACAACCATGGAGTACAAAGAAGCGGAAAAGGGTAGAACAAAGAATAATACAAAGGAAAGAAGAAAGAGACACACTGGTGAAAGAAGAAGTGAAAAAGATCAACATGACGTTGGGTCCAGGGTTTAGTGTCTCTGTCCACTTGTCTGTCTGTTGGCCTATTCTTATACATTTTCTCTTTGTGCCTCAGAAGTGGAGGTGACAAGAGGGCTATTTTTTGTGGCACAGTCCTTTTCTTATAATGTTTGGTCTCTGTTCATGTCACCTGGAGTGCCCTATATGTATTTTATATCCATACTCTTATCAATCAATGTTACAAGTGCCTCCTACTAGCCTCAACCTACAGATCATACAGTTATTCTATGTGGCTGTATATTTGACCTAGGTATGCCCTGGCTAGCCCTCTCTCATTTGGAATTTACATATTGGATGTAAAACAGGCAAACCTGGCATTGTTTTGTCTTGCCTGAGCAGCAGAGTGGCATGATTCTGTCTGCTCTGTTATGAACCCAATCGCCCACCATACTTCTTTGACCATTTTAATGCAGATAAAACATGAAGAAACTACATATATAGAAAATCTGCTTAGATGTAGTTAGCTTGGCATGTCATGACTATATCCCCACAAGAGAAGGAGATGTCCTGTCCAGTTCAGGGGACAGAGCCCTGGAATAAGAAGTGGAGACCAGGTTCTTGTTTTAAGCCTGCCACCAACCAGCTGTCTGATATCGTGTAAGTTCACTGAGTCTTATTCTCTATAAACTAAACAAACTAGATGTAAAATTAAGGGTCATTCTCTGTGAATCTGAAAGTCTTTTGTAGTTCCAACAGTCCATGCCTCTAAGAATTTTGAAGTAAAAAGAATAGTAAAATCATAGTCTTATGAGCCAAAAATGCGTCATCTGTCATTAAGTCTGATGAATGATTTGAAAAAATGCTCTTTGATATTGAAAGACGAAGACAAAGGAAAGGAATGTGATTAAACATTGTATGTATGTGTGTGTGTATGTGTGTGTGTGTGTACCCTCATGAGTGATATAGTTAGGGAAAACATCAGTGCCATTAATAACTCCTAGAAAAACTAGAACTAGTCAGGCACCTCTGGCAACTTAGAAAAGTTAATTTGCGGATTAATAAAATAAAATACAACCTTGATGAATGGAAAGAAATCTTAAGATCCTTTTCAGCTCAAAATGTTTAAAGAAAATTTTTCTCAATGAATAGGTCATGCATGGTGTTTTTGTGTTACATCTCTGACTTTCAGAGGCTGAAACCACATAGGTCGACTTTGGGGGCTTCTGCCTGCACAGAATGAAGTTGTGGGTTGCCTATGAGACTCATTGGCTTTAGCTTTTCTTGTGTCCTAAAGAGAAGCCCCAACTTTTTGAAGGTTTAGGTTTTCAGACTCACTGAAGCTGCAGCTTGCTAAAACCTAAAGTTTTTTGAGCAGAGAGCTGGGTCTGGCTGCTCCCCCATTCTCCTGTCACCCAAGGCCTGGGTACCAGGCTTGGGGCCATTCTTGTTAATCAGTCATTACCACATCTTTGTGAAAGAAATGTTCTGTAGCCTGCCAGTCATTACCACACCTTTGTGAAAGAAATGTTCTGTAGCCTGCCAAGTGCCCTTTTGTGCCCTTAATGGCTTGGAGAGAGAGACAGAGATTGTGTGTGGGGGGTGGCTTTTTTGCTGCCCCAATCCTAAGTCGAGGGTGTGGGTATGCCCCATCAGGCTGTTTGGCTTTCTGACAGGTGGGCGTTACCTTTGGAATGAAGCTGATCTCCCACCCGTCGAAGGAGAATGAAAAGGGCTCCCACTGCACCTCCACAGTGGTCTCTGTGATCGTCTTGAATCGGAGCCCTTGCGGCGTGGAGAGATCTGGAACACAGCAATGTGGGTGACGGTGTCATGGCTAGCCCTGGCAGGGGCAGAGAGCGTTACCTGGGCTCCCCCCATGCCATGGGTGCCGCAGCGTGTGATGGGCTATCCCAACCTCATTACTGACGCCCTGGGTTCCAGGCAAGGGGTGGGCCCAGGCCACGTTGGTGTTGGTGCTCAGTGTGAGCCAACAGAGGAGTGAACCCAACAAACACCTAATAAACACTTTTTATGCTTTCTATTCCATAAGAGGTTGGTGTTAAAATCCAAAAGGCACACTTCCCTTTCCTTACTAAGGTGTTGAGTCTTGGCATTTAACATAATGCCTTCTTCAGAGAAGCCAAACACCATCTTCGGAGGCTTTAAGGGTTTCTGAGAGGCGGTGTGAAGGTTAATGCCACTGTTCCTTCCTATACCCGGGAGAAGGGGGCACAGAGAGAATCAGCGAAAGGCGTGGAGCAAGCCAACTTAAGAATAGAGACTTGAACACTTTTCTCCATCACATGATGTGCACTAAGAATATCTTGTTTAGCTCAAAGCACCACTCTAGGATGGCCTGAAATTTCCATTTTGTGTAGCAAAATGTGTACCCAAGCCAAGCAAGGGTGTAAATAAGGGACAGTAACAGATACTGGGGTTTCTGCTTTCACTCCACGAGTTCCTGCTTTTCTTTCTCCAGCTGTTGCTTGGTTCTCTCTTCCCTCCCTCACTCAACTTCACCTCAATCTTGTTTTTAGTTCCTCTCCTAATTCCCTGGCTTTCCACTCCCCACACCCTCCCACCCCTCCCGCCCCCAAACACACACATGCACACACAGGTGGAAGTAGGCTGGTCCTAATGGGGTTCCAATTACCAGCCCTGAAATACGACAGCACGACTTTTCTCAGTTCTCCAGGGAGCCTGATCCCATTTTAGCTGCGCCTCTCCTGGGACCTTCCCATTGGAAGACTGACAGATTCTCATCCTTCCTGTTTGGAAGCTTCCTCAGGCTTCTTGGTGAAAGGCAGGGCGGCTCCTCAACCCACTTGAAGGTGTGTCAGGTGAGTTTACATGATTCTGTCCTTGTCACCTGGGAGCTTGCCCGAGGGGATACCCTGAATTGGCAGAATAAACGCCAGGGGAGATGGAAACCTCGCCACGGTGCGTGGTGCACGTGGATCAGAGCAGAGACGCCTGGGAGTCGGGCCAGGCCCTCGCTGTGATGACTCATCCCGGAGCAAGGTGGGGAAAGCAGCAGATGGTGACCTGCCTCTCTACGCGATCACTGCAGATATTTTAAACTGGTTCTCAGGCACCAGAGGAATTGAAGAAAAAAAAAAAAAAGGTCAGATATAAACAGAGATAATTATAGGCATATTAAAAAAAAGTCAGCATTCAGAGTGGGGAGTCCAATATTCTAACAGGATCTTTGTCACCTGAGAAGCAAGGGGACAAAATGACTTCTTAAATCCTTTCCCCTCTGCCTGTCCTATGCTTGCAGCACAACTCAAGACCTTGGCCTCCATGAAGCCGTCTAAGCCAACTCTTTCCACTTTGTGCATGTGCGTTCTGTTGCTTCAGTCATGTCTCTTTTCGACTCTATGGACAGTAGCCCTCCAGGATTCTCTGCCCATGGAGTTTCCCAGGCAAGAATACTGGAGTGGGTTGCCATGCGCTCCTCCAGGGGATCTTCCTGACCCAGGGATCCAGCCCCCATCTCTTATGTCTCCTGCACTGATAGGCGGGCTCTTAACCATCAGCACCACCTTCCTACTTCAACCTCTTCTTATTCTGAACTTTTTTGGCATTTGTTACCCAAATACCATCTTGTCATTTGAGACCTACACCAAATGGGCTTGGATCGCTCATCCCATATTTGGTGATAAGTCTCATTTACCAACCCAGGGGCTGATGTTTCACGGTCACATCTTGTTTTGGTTTCCTGCCACTACTAAAAATCTCTGTGTGATGTAATAAAAAAAGTAAGTATTTGGTCTTTGTCCTGACACAACAGCTCCTAAAACCCTAGGAATCCCCAGAGGGCAAAGAGTATCTTTTTTATGATTATGAGATAACTGGTAGCCCGGGCCTCCTAGATGGCTGGTTTGAAGAAAAACCCAGGAGTGATTTAGAGAGAGGGTTGGAACTCCTGCCCGCAACCTCCAATGAGGGGAAAGGGGCTGACTTGAGTTAATCACCAATCGCTAGGGGTTTTACCAATCATGCCTGCATCATGAAACCTCCATAAAGGCCCTAACAATGGGGCTCCGAGAGCTTCTGGGTTGGTGAACACATGGAGTTACTGACAGTTACTGTGCAGAGAGAACACAGAAGCCCTACACACCATACTTTGCCCTATGTGTATCTTCCATCTGGTTGTTCTTGACTTGCATCCTTTCTAAGAAATTGGTTATAGAGAGCAAAGCGCTTTCTTGAGCTCCGTGAGTTCTAAGGAATCACCAAAATTAAGGACGGGTTGTGGGAACCCCTTAAATGTAGAGCTGGCTATTCAGAAGACCCGTGACAACCTGGGACTTGTGACTGAAAACTGATGTGGAAGCAGTTCTGAGAGACTGAGGTTTTTAGCTTGTCAGATCTGATGCTAACTCCTGGTGGATAGATATTGAGTTGAAATGAACTGTAGGATCCCCAGCTGGCATTTGAGAGCTGAGGAAGTGGGGTTGGAAAGACAATTGAAGAATTCCATGGTATATAAAGAAAACTAAATAACAGCCCCTTCCCATCTCTTTCTTATTCTGCTCTTTGATGTAATTAATGTTAATAGTTGGTATGCAATCTTTTAAAATGTTTCTGTTCTTAAATAAGCATACAAAATATAGATACATACCTATAGCAGTTTCTCTGTTATAAATAAAAAAGAGAAACTTCCATTTCTCATAGAAAAGGGTTTAGCATGCTCTCTATCTCTTTTTTGCCCATTGAATCTTCCTAAATGATGCTTTAGAGATTCAATGTTTATAACTGAAATGGACCATTAGGGTATTTTACTAAACAAAAGATTATGAAGAAATAATGCCACCTCTCTCTAAGGAGAAGTGGGTGTTTTCAGTTGTGGTTTTAAATAAGATTTTTTCTCAGTGTGTTATACACTTGCCATCTGTGATATACCATTTAGCACTTGCTTATTATATGTCCTATTTCATGTCTGCTGGTTTTGAATCTCTAACTAGATTCAAAGTCTGTGTAAGTCTCATACTTTCCTTGACTTCTAATCAGACTCAAGCTTATAACAAGTCAAAACTCAACAATTAAAGCACTTTTTGTCCTTTCGGCTCTATAACAGATAGGGGCTGTCTGGGATGTGGAAACTCTGCTCTTTTGGAAGTGTCTTTTCAATGATATGCCCTTTCCTAAGTGGGTCACATCGGAAGCCCTTCCCCTTGAGAGCAATGATAACTTCAGGCATCCCTGAAGAATTAAGAAAAGACACTACCATCATGAATGCCCATGATCTCATGTAGGAGAAAAGAAAAATGAAGCAGGAGGGGGAAATGGTACGTACGGGTGGCCACCTTGGCAGTGATGGGAAGGCTGAGGATGTTGCTAATGACAGCGTAGACGCTGATGTTGTAGGTGAGACCTGGCTCCAGCTCTGAGATGGTGACGCCACTCCAATCTCCAGGCACCCGCTGCTGGAGCTGGAGGCCCCCCAGGGCCGTCGGCTGGTAAGAGATCACATATTCCGTCACTGCCATCGGCCCGTCCCATTCCAGCTCAATGGACCTGTCGCTGATACCAGCCACTCGCAAGTCCTCTGGAGGGGCAACTACCAGGAGGCAATACACAGATAGCATGAGCTCAGAGGTCTGCCTTCCCCATGCTGGACTCAACTTCCTTCCTCACCTCTCACCCCACACGCCCTGTCTGTATGTTCTCAGCTCACTGACTTGGAGTGATAGGGAAGTCCCTTGGCAGGCAGGTTCTTGTCTTTTCTATGCTCGGTACTCTCATCTCTATAGGGCCCTGAGTTAGCAGTGGGCTGGAGCCTGCTCCTACTGGCTTGGAAAAGTTAGTTGTCAAATTTTGCGAGACATTTTTAAATAGTCATTGTGAAATATTAAATTGTCTAAACGTAGAATTAGATAATTATCTTAAGAACAAAAGTAATAAATACTCCAAACTCATCACTGGCAGATGACTTCACTACATTTTACTATTATCTGTGCCCTTAAGGCAATTTCCCTGTGTTGTATCTCTTTGGTAGAAACAGTGCATGTGTGCTCAGTTGCTAAGTTGTGTCAGACTTTGCGATCCCATGGACTGTAGCCAACCAGGCTCCTCTGCCCATGGGACTTCCCAGGCAACAATACTGGAGCAGGTTGCTGTTTCCTCCTCCAGGAGATTTTCCTAACCCAGGGATCGAACCCATGTCTCCTGCATTACAGGCAGGTTCTTTACTACTGAGCCACTGGGGAAGAAATATTGCTTTGGCCAAAAAGTTCGTTCGGGTGGAAAACCCAAATGAATTTTTTGGCCAACCCAGTACTATTTGATTGTGTTCTAGTGGGCAGCTATTTCCAACTCAACCTTTAGTGACTTCACGCTGGTAGTCTGAAACTGGCCATGAAGGGAGTATTTATACCATGGGAGCTGGCAAATGCTACAAAGTAGAGCTTGTTATTTTTTCCCTCAAAGAGCTAGTTGTTAGATATTTAACAGCATACGTTGGCTAATATTTTTGGAGCTTAATAAATTATTGTTATCAGATTACTCTGGAAATGTAACTTGTGTTACACAAATTTTTATTAACCTTGATATAGGGGATGATGACAAAGTAGCATTCCTGTTCTACTTCTCAAAGACTATTCAAAGACTCACCAAAAATGAAACCTCATTGCGATAGTCTTTCATGTATGATTCCCTTGGGAAGTGAAGATTCAGTGGTAGTGGGGGTATTAAATAATTGAAACTTTAAGACCAATTAGGAAGTTAATACCAGGGTGCCTGTAATTGGACCTGCCTGTAGATGAACTCAAAGATCATGCCAGTATTTAAATAGTCATAATTAACTTATAAATTTATGTGTAGTTGGAGGCTTCGATTAGCTTAAGTGTTGTCACTGGTGTTGAATTTCTGAGAATTCTCTCTCTTTCCCCCCTTACTTGAGCAGAGGACTGAGGACTGCTAGTCACGGGGCCACGTGAGTGAGAAGTGCCTGCTCTCTCTATGGTGCTCTACCTCAAATCCTCATCAGAGGCAGAAATGAAGACTCATATGATGGGAATTAGGAACATATATTTGCAGTGCTGGGCATTTGCTTTGATTGCTTTTGCCCTGAACTATTCATGATATGAAACAGTATAAATAGCAGAACTTCTTGTGATTTAAGAAGTTATATGTTGACCAAGACAAAAAAAATTAACTTTATTTTTAACAATTTATTATAGCTAGATGAATGTAAATGAAATTTAAATAATTAAAGTTTCAAATAACTTGTAAGCCTATGTCATTTCTAACTCTAACATGATATTAGAGCTTTGAATTCCACTAAGATCTTTGGGTTAGCCTGTATAATACATACCGAATGACTCTTGGACCAAGGAAGGAACAGTTGATATATAGAACCTATCAGTATTTTGCATGATTATATTAATTATTTATTATGCACCAAGCACTAGGCTAAACATTCTGACATGGATTTTCTCATCTCATCCTCTCACCAACACTATGGGATCAGTATTATTTTTACCCCTGTTTTACAGAGAAGAAAACTTGGTTACACAATCAGTGAACACAGAAGCTAGGATTTGAACCCAGGTGCAATGATTCTAGAAACTCTAAGCCAGTATGCAATACAACTTACATTTGCATAGCATCTTGGTCTATAAAACACCATCTAACTAGAATTTTTTAAAAAAAATTATTTAATAGCAGCACTCTGAGGTAGATTGGGAAGGTATAATTATCCCAACTTTACAAATGGATAAACAGACCCAGGCGAAAGGACCTGCCAAAAGTAAGGGAGTTGGGTCATTGCTGAACTGATCATCAAGCCGAGGTCTTCTATACTTGGTCTACACTCTTCTACCTTGGATGTTCTTCCCCCTACAATTTGTAGGATGGGTTATGGATTGTGCCAGATGCTTTCTTTCATTTGTACAGAGCCTCAAAAATAAATTACATCAGTAAATAATTCAGACTGTCTTTTAGGATGGAAATTCTAGGCTGGTGCTTATCCTAGTGGTCAGAAACTTCTTTTAAGGATTCTCTAGTGCCTGCCTTTTGTGATTCAACACATTAATTCCAAGTTTCCAGTGTGGGACTCCTCCTGTCACGGTGACAGAAATGGCCATTCCAAATTTCAAGTCACCAACAATTCTTAGAGCATTGAGAACAAGTTGGTGAATTCATTTTTTGTTGCTTTCTCTGGAAAATAAAGCTAATCACGACAATAGAGAATGATCCAAGCAGCACATTTGGGGATTTTAAAGTTAAAAAGACTGCAGAAGGATTTTCTCATCTTGACAACTTAGCTTGGCAAATTTTTTATCTTGAGACCTGAGCCTGGGTGGTGGGAAAAAACAACCTTCACATCTGATGCGAAAGAAGCAATAATGTCCATGGTGGAAGAAGCATTCTTGACAGCAGTAGCTCAGCAGAAGAGACCATCACCACTCACCCTATAATTTAGCAGAAGCTGTATAAACTGGGTGTCAATAATTCTTATAAAATGAAATGATATTGAACTAGAAAGCAAACTATAAAAGAGCTGTATGCCTTGATTCAAGGAATTAAGTGGGGCTGAAGAAAGTTTTCTATTTATTTATTTTTGGCTGCATTGGGTCTTCTTTGCTGCATGAAGGCTTTCTCTAGTTGCTGTGAATGGGGTCTACTCTTTGTTGCAGTGTGCGGGCTTCTCATTGTGGGGGCTTCCCCTGTTGCAGAGTACAGGCTCTGCCCCATGGCACATGGAATCTTCCCAGAGCAGGGATCGCACCTGTATCCCCTGCATTGGCAGGCAGATTCTTAACCACTGGACCACCAGGGAAACCACACAAAGTATTCTTAGTCTTGCTTTCTTTGGGGCTCCAACTTGGAAACTTGTGGATGAGCAGGCAGTTAAAAAGAATTAACTGTAGCTTGAGGAACTGGAGTTGCTTATCTGGTAAGATGCCATGCTGTTTACTTTTTAGATCTGGCATCAATTTGCACATATGCTGTGAGAGCAGTTGGAATTAGTTCCATGAAGTGTCTTGCACAGAGGAGCGAGTGAGGTCAGGTGCCAAAGTTCGGACTGGCTGCAGTGCAGGCCAACACAGAGGTTGATGGTGATGAATCTCTGCACGTCTGACCAAAGTCCAAGGAACGGCTTTCTGTATTGTTTCAAGCCTCAACTCTGGTGGTTCTTTCACCCTGCTTCTTCACAGGGACTTGTGACCAGTTCACTGGCCACCTCCCACACTAACCTCCTTCACCAGGGAGACATGTGGACAAATGGTTGAACAAGCACCCCTATCCTGTCTCCAACACTTAGTATTTTTTTATCACCTGACAGAGCTCAGCTTTCATATCAAAAGACTACTTCTTTATGCATGTGGCTTTTACCATTTTTATTTTCCAATTCCACTCTACTTAGCATCCTAGGGAGGATTAAAGAGTGCTAGAAGTTGGTAGGAAACCAGGGTTCTTATTCTTGCTCTGCCATTAATTAGCTGTCTGGCTCTGGAAAAATATTCCTGTCTCCCAGGGCTGCTGCTCTTCAGTTTGCAAAATGAGAAGCCCTGAGTAGCTTCTTTCTAAGGCCTGGTTTAAGTATTCATATTCTTTTTTGTTGTTGTTGTTCTATTGTCTTTACCTGGCCAGAGAATAGAGGTGGAAAGGTTGAGATCTGGTCTCATGGTCCACTGTGAGAAAGATCAAGGCTGGGAGTCAAATAGAGCGGTCTTGTCAACTCTGTTCAATTGCATTCAAGCTCTAGCAGCCTAAGGGACCTCAGAATGAAGTCCACACAACGGGCCCCCATTCTCCATGCCCTTGCCAGCGAGAAAGGAAAGTCAGGGAGTGTGTTGTGGCTCTCCTCGGTTTCACCTTCCCCACTCTCCTCTCTCCTCTCCTTCCTGCTGTTGGTGAGACGAATAGCAATGCTGGAGTGTGTGCATGTGGCCAAAAATGTCAAACAGCGGGTAAACAGCCCCTCTCCTGGAGCCTTCTCGCCGAGAGCAGGCGAAGTAGCACTTTAGATAATGACCTAGATACTTCTCTGGAAGAGACCCATGGCATTTGGTTTAAAAGACAAGCATTGAGAACAGCACCTCCAGCAATGAGTGGTGGCTCCATGGTTGCTATAGAAACAGATGGAAATTATGCAACTGTCCCTCCTCACGTGCTTTGGGAACCTATAAAGTAATTTATCTGACTGTCCAAAAGTCTTTCTAAATCAAATAGCACAGAGGTAATGTGTTGGAGGTAACATGTAGCTCATGGACTGAGTTCAGCCTAGTTGTAGTTACGGTAGCGGCTGCTGAGTCTTCCCCACGTGACCAGAAGGGCCACCTCCAGTTCAGTTTGTACCCCTGGATCAGATTAAGGTTCTATTTGCAAATGAACCCATCCCTGTGGAAAAGGAGGGTCAGGAAGAACATGACAGGTATGTACAACCCAACGGAGATCAATTTTATTAAGAAGAATGTGAACTATACAGTAGCCACACATAGAGAAGGGCCCAAAAGAACCCTTAGCATCCTCTGATGGGGCCTCATGGAGCCTTGTCCTGGGAGTGAGAACTGGGATCATGCTTCAACTTCCCCTTTCCAGCAATTACTTAGTGACCTTGGGTTTGTAAATGATGCAGCTCAATTTCTGCTTGAATTTTCCTTCTGAACAATGGTATAATAACTATATTTTCAGAAAGATATTCAGTAAACAAAAGTAGGAGGCTACATGAAACTTGACTATGGAAAAAAATGGAGGAACATGAAAACATTTTTTCCCTAAGCAGTGAATTGTTGTTTTTTTAGTTACCTTGTTGCATTCATCTTTCAAAAGAAATTTAAGTTGCAGGTGCAGGAGACTTGTCGGACTGCTTTGGTACGTAGGTGGGAATCACTGCTGATGCTCAAGAATAAAAGACCTGGCCTCCCAGAATCTCCCCCTTAAACTGAGGTCAGAAATCTGATCAGAAAAATTCCTAGAATCAACTCATCAGAAGATTTAATAATGTTTATTTCTTGTTATTTTTTATTTTAAATCTTCCCAATGAGCCCTCTGAGCTGACTGTTACAGATTGTACTATGAATGAGAAGGATGAAGATCAATCACTCAATCTGTATTGTTTAAAATACAAATTAATCAGTGACAGTCGCTGATTTAGAGGATGACGAGCAGTCACAGTGAGATAATGAAAATAATCTGATTTTAGGCAAAAGAAAATGATCTCCAATGAGATATTGGTATGTTCTCACTGATGGACTTGGGGCTTCCTTTCAGGATATCACCCTTGTCTTGGTTTTCATGATGTAGACACATGTAGGGTTGATTCCAGCTTGTTATATGTCCTCTGGAACAAACTGAGTCATAGCGTTTTAATTAGACTGTGAGTTCTTGCTTAATGGAGGTCTTTAGTAATTTATTCCTGTTTACATGTAATTCCTTGCCTATAAATACTTTCATCCATGTGGATTCTAGATCATTTCATAAATTAATAACACTTTGCCATATGGAAGCTCCAAAAATAACCAGAGTGCCCAGTGAGTCTGATTATCAAAGACTATGCCCCATCTCATTCCCTAGCATTGTGAAAGGAGTGTCCTCAGAATATGGCAATGGGAAAGGGGAATATTTCGGAGGGAGTGGAGCTCTGGGAAGTCCGTTGAGTTAGAGAGGGTCCCTTGCCTAAGGTGGTCCCCTGGCCTGACTCTCTGCTTTCTTCCATCTCAAGAACAGTGAAATGCTGTCTCCATTATTACCATTGACTTTGTTCCAGCCTTAGTATTCAACTTTCATCCCAAACTTGACATTTTCTGGTTTCCACTCTTCTCCCCTTAAACCCGTGTTGTCAATTGCGATTTACTCAAGGCATCATCTCTCTCGGAAAGCAGAGGAGCACGACCCATTGGGCAATTCTTTGGCCTAAATTCATCTTCCCTCCCATCTCTCTTCCCGCCTCCGGCTAGCTGGCTGGACCGCCCTTGCCGACGGCCCCGCGGAGCCCCCCTCCCTACCTGCCGAGCAGTCAGGGCCCTGGTAGCCCTCTTCACAGAGGCACAACCCCTCCTGGCAGTGTCCTCGGCCGCTGCAGGCGTTCGGACACCGCCGCTGGCCGCAGTCCTCACCGACGTAGCCCTCCTGGCACAGGCAGGTACCGTTGGCACAGGTCCCCTTCCCCGAACAGTCCCCGGGGCACCTCAGCTCGCTGCAGTCCTCGCCCGTGTAGGCCTCTTCGCAGACGCACTCCCCGTCCACGCACAGCCCGCGGGAGCTGCAGTCGGTCGGGCACCGGAGCTCCGAGCAGTCGTCCCCGCTGTACTCGCTGTCACAGACGCACTGGCCGTCCACACACACGCCCCGACTGGAGCAGCCCAGAGGGCAGTAGGGCTCCGAGCAGTTCTTGCCAAACCAGCCTTGATCGCAGATGCAGCCACAGGACTCGAGGCTGAAATTGCCGTGGCCACTGCAGTGAGGGATATAGTCCAGTTGTCCTGGAATGGCCAAGGAGAAGGTCAAAGGGCAGCTGTGGAACCTCCTGGCAGTGGGGTATGGAAGGGGGCAGGCTGAGACCTCCACTGGCTCACTGACCAGATTTGTGTTGCTGAGAGGGAAGCTCAAGCTAGCTTGGCACGTCATCAGCTTCATGAATCTTTTCATCTAATGTGGGTTGTGGGTGTCTGGCATAGTGTTGAGGGTGAGGATGAGTGAGATTGGGTCCCTTGTCCTTTAGGAGCTCACCTGAAATGTGTCTTGGCTTGGGTTCCCTAGTGACTAATTGGGAGGTGCTCCCAGGAAAAAAACTGGTCATGGAGAAGAGGAGACAGGGAGGGAGGAGCCCAAGCCAGACATATTATCAAGCAAAGTCCCAGGGAGCGTGACTTGGGCTCAGTCCTGCAGGGGATCTTCTGGCCACAGGGCAAGCCACACCTCAACTGGGATGGAGGGCTGTCCCTGGAGGGTGTCAATTCTCATGCTCGTCCGTTCTCTACCTGGGGCAGATCAAGGAGGTTCTCAGAGCCTGGGGGCACCTGGCAACACACCCAGGTGCTGGTGCTGAAGATCGAAGGGGACGGAAGGAGACCGAGGGGATGGAGGCTGAGTAGCAGGCCTGTGAGGCAGGTCAAGGTCACATGTGCTGCAGATGCATCCTATTCCTCTCCTTCCCACCATCTAACTAACTGCTCATCCTTCACAGTTCAGCTCCAGGGTCACTTCACAGGCTTCCCAGAACTTGTCTCATTTGGTGATTGTTTGCTGTGATCTTTTTAGGATTCTATGTGTATCTCCTGCCCTAGCCCTTACCATGTAATAACTAGAGTGGTTAATTTATCTGTCCAGCAAGAATCAAACAAACTTATTAAATGAACACCATAGCAGTACCTGCTTGGCATCCTTCTCAGCGCTTGGCCTTGGGGATAGGAAGTCAAGCAAGCTATGTCCTTGTTTAATTTTGCCACCTCATGCACCCCCTCCCCCAATGACCCAAAAGGATACTATACTGACATTGGTTAACATAGATCTTCCTTATAGATCTTTTCACATCTTCCCAGGGAAACTGCTGGGAAGCTGGTTTAAAAAAAACAGCCCACTTACAGAAGCCACCAGCTTCCCAGGCATTGAAGACCCATGTCCATGGACACCTGTGTCTTCCCTATATTCCCCAACTCCACTGAAAAGGTGAACTCACTGAGGAAGGAGAGTCTGAACACCTGGACTTTGTCCTCTCAGTTTCAGATTATTTATAGTTTTGGTTATAAGGAGGAATAGGTGAGAAAACCCAAGAAATATTTCTCTTCTCAAAGACTACCCCTAGTCTAGGTGTTTCAGAATGAATGTGTTGGACATCTCTCTGAACATATGGGCCTTTTCTCCCTATTAAAATGCCATTCCTGACACCTCTTTCATCCTTGGGCAATGCTGGAGATATTAGACCCTAGAGAGGTAAAAGCTTGAACCCAAGATGGTAAGACACCGTCCTTTTCTCATTACAGACTGAATTGAATGGGTAGAAGGTACTGTTTTGGGTGAGAGAAGCTGGGCACAAAAGGGGACACACTTTCTGCTTACTGGGGATCTGCTGATAATTGCTACTGAATATGAAGTGCCTACTAGAGGCTGGGCTTTCATCTGAGTGGAGGTTTTTATATTTAATAACTCCTCATCACTCTAGTCTGTTGAGGCGGAAAGGAACACATGGGTTAAGCAACTTGCTTAAGTCACAGGCTAGTAAGTAGCAGAGCTAGGACACGTAGTCAGGAAGTCTGGCCCTGAAGATGAGCTGACTTCTCTCAGAGAGGTCAAAAGAGTCATTCATAAGTGTTAGTAGTTAGGATGTAGGTGAGGCTAGATATCCAAGTTCTGGATACTCAGCCTTTGGTTGGGAAGAGGCTTGGAATAAGCTCTTTGGGTGGGTATGGGTGCAGATGTATGCACAGCCACGTGTTTTGGTGGAGGGGGCAGGGGCTGAAACTTCCAGTTTGCTGGAGAAGATGGGGCCAGGTCCTCTGAGGTTTTAATGACTGTAATTTTCTCAGACGGGAGAAAGGCTGAGATGGAGTGAACAGAGCGCCTGCATTCTCTAGTCCCTCCGGTTAACATGGATAGATATCAATTCAACAGCCTGTGAAAACCAAAGATGAATGAAGACAGACATCAAATTCCCTGCTCGCCACAGCAGTTGCTGTGCTGAACCGATGTACCGTTCCCTGACTCATCCCCCCCAAATTAGGTTAATGTATTTCAGGCTGGCTAAGCGCTGTAGAGAGTCCCTATGCCGAATCCCCTGGGAAAGGACCACACTTAGATCTTAGATAGAGGTGTATTAACAGAGAGCTACAGACGAGGGCACTTTTTTTTCTCCCCTCTGTGTGAAGAGGTGCCAGATTTCTCAGGCACTGGTGTGATCACCCAGATTCCCGCTCCCTGTCTGCTCAGCACCCTCCCTCCCCTCCAGAGACTGGCTCTAAGCTCCAGAACTCTACCTGTGGCCGCACTCTCCGGGCAGCAGTTGCTGGTGCATTGGTCCCGCAGAACTGACACCTCCCTCTCCAGCATCTCAATTCGGCTCAGCAGCTCCTGTAGCACCTGGGCCGAGCTGGCACACGGGCAGGCCTTCTTGGGGAGGTTGATCCTGTGCGTGAAGGTGACCTGGCTCTCGTGGTCCGAGGTCTGGCCCGTGTACTCCGTCAGCACCTCGTCTTCGGGGCTCACCTCGTGCTCGGCCGAGGCCTCCAGCCCCGAGGAGCAGAGGCTGTCCAGGGGCACGTTGATGTTGTACACGTGGTTGAAGACCACCGGCTGTTCCTTGCTGGATGCGTTGTAGCTGGCAGCGCCTCCTTCCTCCTCCACTGCTGGTCTCTGGACCCTTTCCATGGTGACCTCCAGCTGACACTCTGAGGGCTTGAGCAAGGAGCCCAGAAGGATCAGGTTGACGCCAATGAGCACGTTCTTCAAGACCACTGTCTCCCCGTCTGCCCCCATCCTCTCAGTAGAGTTCCGGGTTCAAGACTAGCCTGCAGCAGAAAGCATGGGATATGCAAGAGAAACCAGGGGATGAACCAGAAGGCCTCTGAGACCTGCACCTGGGCATACTGCAGTGCACAGTCCTACAAAACTAAAGGATGGCAGTGAAGATTTTTAAGGGGATGTTTGGGAAGTGACTACCAGGGTCATGAAAGCACAGAGCTTTTTGTCCTCTAGAGAAATCCCTGAGAATGGACATTGCTTCTGCAGAAAGACATTTTGATTTTCCAAAGGTTTATCTAGAACACATGATTCTGGCCCCTCATTGGGCAGGTGTTTCCAACAAAGAGGACCTGCAAGGACTCGGGACAGGGGCTCTGTGGACAGGAGAACTCAGAGCTTCATTTCACTTCTGGGTGAGAATTAGGATGCTGGGTACTATGAAGCCTTAGGCATACCCTCAAATTTCCCCTGATGTGTATTAGGATGGGGCCCAGACAGCCACTTCAAAATAACTTATTAACTCCTCTAAGCTCATCTATTCAAATACAAGTTGGCTTCAGAATAACCAAGCAGGCAGATAATATAGTTCCAGGTAATTGTGGTTGTTAATAATCCTTGGGTACATTTGTGATTATCTGGAACTGTGTAAGCTGAACTTTCTTTTAATCTTCTCATTAGTACAGTCCCAGTGCTTTGTGACCGCAGGGTGCCTTTCTTCCGAGGTCCTGTTTGAATTGCTAAAATAATGAATTAGCTCCTCTGCTGGTTACCTAGTCACCAAGAACCAGGAAACATGATAAATTTACTACGATGCAAATCAGTTTTACAGAAATTATATTTCTTTTGTACTCCCTGTGTAACAGAGAAAAGAGGCTTACAGACTTTAGTTCTAAAGGTAATGTTAGAGTTAAGAAGATTAAGGACAAAGGAGCAGAGTGAAAATATATATATGAGTTTGGGAAGAAGGCAATGGATGACAGCTAACATCAACTGAAGGTGTACTGCGTACAGACTGTGCTGGGCACCTCACATGGGATCTTACTTGACCCTCAGAACAACCTTATGGTTGAATGTTATGATTGTCCCCATCTTGTAATGGAGTGAATTCTGCCTAGAAAGCTTAAGATTTGAATGCAGATCAGACTCCAAAACCTGTGTTCTTAATGGCTATGCTCCAGTGCTTTTCCTGAAAAGAACGTTCAGTTTTCTCTAGTCTCTGATGGAAATTGTGTTAGTTCTGGGAATATTGAGATTAGAAAGTTTTGCTAGGACTAGAGCCAGTGTTTCTTCCTCCACGAAGCATTCTGCTCTCACCTTTTTATTCCTGTTCCCTCAGGAGGCTAAGGAACATCCCGAGCACTGGCTAAGGTCATCCCTGACTCCTTATAAACCCTCTCTGAGAGCATTTGCCATATTAGACCATGAATTTCCTTTGCTTCTGCCCCTGCCAGCCCCACCTCCTATCTCCCCACACTGGACCCAAACTGCTAAGTCAATTTAGGTCAGATTACATCTTATCCACAGGCTTCCCAGGTGGCTCAGTGGATAAACAATCCATCTGCCAGTGCAGGAGACATAGGAGATGTGGTTTGATCCCTGGGTCAGGAAGATCCCCTGGAGAAGGAAATGGCAACCCACTCCAGTACTCTTGCCTGGAGAATCCCATGGACAGAGAAGCCTGGCAGGCTGCAGTCCATGGGGTCACATGACTGAATGAGCACACAACACACATTTTATCCACAGTATTTAATATGTGTGTAGGACAGCAAAAGTGCTTAATGTCATGGTTGTTGAATGAATAAGTGGGTGGATACATGGAAGGATGGATAAACAGGTGAATTAGTGAGTAAATGCCCGGTGAACAAAAGGCTGAATCATTCTCCAACTCATTTGATATCTTTGCATTATCCTCAAGTTATTCACTATTCTCTTCAATTTTGGTTCATCTGGACAATTTCTGAGGATTGCTTTAAGAGTAATCTGTATTAGTGACTATTATGAAAACCATTTCTAATATTACATTTTCTATGTTACATGTTAGACTAAAATCTTCATTTCCAATATGAAGAGGAAGCAGAGCAGAGTAGAGCTATTACGATTCCAGACTCTAGAGCCAGACTGCCTGGTTCTTCCTCTATCCAAGGACTCCCTTGAAATCACTGGAACATGTGAGAAATCCCCTGCATCATTTGACAGTGAAAAGTTCAACCTTACCATGACCTGGTTCAAAGAAGTGTGAGGTTCTTGGAATGATGGGAGATGTGGCTATCCCCTGGCTACATCAGATGAGGTGAGCTAACCTTAAGGATAGATGGAGTGACATGTCTGAACCAAACTGCCCTCATAACTCAAATCTCTTTTCAAGCCCTTCTTTCTGAGGCATTACTAAGCTTCTCATTTCCAGATGCTCTAGGCATTGCATCCTTGGAGTGGCATCTGCCCTTATATCATTGAAAGCTTCTGATAAAAGTCATTTACACTTAAGGCTAAGAGTCTTTGCTACCTCATTTGCTAAACTGGAGTTGGGCTGTCTGATCCATGTTGATATTGCTGAACAGCTTTTTTCCCTAAGAATTGTAAGATTGTCATGTAACATCCATAGCACTTAACATAGCTTTTTGCACAGAGCAGACACTCCATAAGTAAGTGAAAGAAATGAAAAGGAAGATCGGTGACAGGAAAATTAAAAGGGAAAAATGTTAGGTGCCACACCTAAGTCTAAAGCAACAACTACAAAATTACATGTGGAGAGAAAAGTAGAGCTTTCACTGTGAAAAACCCAAGACTTTTGTCAATAACCAAACTGACTGTGAATTAATCAACAGTGTGATTTTTTGTTACTTTCAAAACCTTATTTAGACTCAGGCTCTATTTATTTATTTATTTACTTGTGTATATATTTATTTACTTATTTATTGAAGTATAGTTGATATACAGAGTCAGGCCTCATTAATTGCAATACAGACTATGGGAGTTCCTTGATACCTACATGCGTAAAGAATTCGCTTGCAGTGCAGGAGACACAGGAGACATGAGAACTGGATTCTATTCCTGGGTCGGGAAGATCCTTTGGAGGAGGAAAATGGCAACCTACTCCGGTGTTCTTGCCTGAAAAATCCCAAGGACAGAGGAGCCCAGCAGGCTACAGTCCAGAGGGTTGCAAAGCGTCTGAAATGACTCAGTGACTAAGCACAGATAGACCAGGCTGTTGTTGTTTAGTCACTGAGTTGTGTCTGACTCTTTTGCCACTCTATGGACTGTAGCCCACCAGGCTTCTTTGCCCATGGGATTTTCCAGGTAAGAATACTGGAGTGGGTTGCCATTTCCTTCTCCAGGGGATCTTCCCAACCCAGGGATCGAACTTGCATCTCCTGCTTGACAGGTAGATTCTTTACCACTTAGCCTCCTGGGAAGCCCAGACTAGGCCGAGCAGGGGGCTATTTTGCTCTGTCCTGCATTCACTATTGATGACTTCTGGGCGGTGAGGATGCTGAAGGTACTCAAAATCCTGCCATAGGAGAGGGAGGAGTTTAGCATTCTTGTCCAGGGAAGTGATAGCTCTGGAGATATTGTTCTTTTATCATTCATTCCTTTGACAGATATTTATTGAGTACCTACTATTGCACTGGTTCTTTATTTGCAGAAGTTATATTTAAGTGTGTGTGTAGGGGGAAGGAGTGGCAGGGGGGGAGGACAAACAACACATCAATACCCACAATTACATTGTGTATCATATATAATATATGATATAGTGCATATTATATGATATTTTAATACATGATGATGTAACATTCATTTGTGTGTGCTGTGTCAGCAAGTGGTAACTGCAGTGGAGGAAAGGAAAAGAGAAGGGAACAGAGGAGGTACCAGGGCAGTAGAGTCACATGGACATCTTATGGAGCCTGGCCAGGGAAGACTGGTCCCAGGAGGTGACCGCTCAGCAGAGACCTGAAGGAAGTGAGTAATGAGCTTAGCAGACAGCTGAGGGAGAGCATTCCAGGCACGGGGAACCTCAAGGAGGAGGGCTCTGATGCAGGCGCTGGCCTGGTGAGTTTGAGTGACAGCGAAATGGGAGGCCAGTGAATGAGGGAGCGGCTGTGGGGGTGAGGTCAGAGAAGGAGTGGGGGCCAGATCGGAGAAGGCCTTGTGAACCATCGTAAGGGCCTGGGCTCTTACTGTGGGGATATATATGGTCATTGTTCTCAAATGCCTCCGCATACCAAGTGTTTCTGATGACCTAGTCCCTATGTTTGAGAAACAGTTGGCCTCACGAAAGAGATGGAAAGACAAGAAAATATAATGCCAAGGCACTGTGATCATTATCATGACCAACAAAGACATAAAATGCCCCTGAGAAGGCTGGAGGTGACACAGCAACTTTGCCTGGGGTGCAAGGGGAAGTTGAGCAGAGGGTGGTGGGTAACAGGCAGTGACAGTTGCCAAGTATTTCTGGCCTGCCTTTCCAGACACGTGGTAGGACTACACCTTCCAGGACTGTATTTTCCCGCCCCCTGTTGGTAAGGTGAGGCCATGTCACTAGTACTGGCCAATGGTTGTGAGAGAAACTCCTGGGGATCACTTCTTTGGCTGCTGCTGCTGCTAAGTTGCTGGCAGGGGGTCATGAATCACGGACTGGTGGCTTCCCAGGTGGCTCAGTGGTAAAGAATCCACCTGTCAGTGCAGGAGACGCAAGAGACTTGGGTTCAATCCCTGGGTCGTGAAGATCCCCTGGAGAAGGAAATGACAACCCACACCAGTATTCTTGCCTGGGAAATCACATGAACAGAGGAGGCTGGTTGGCTACAGTCCATGGGGTGATTGCAAAGAGTCGGACGTGGCTAAGTGACTGAGTACTACCCTCTAGAGCTTTCTTCTTTGCATTGATGGTGACTGGCAATGTTCAAGATGCGACTGCTTTCTCAGTCTGAATGACTATGATATAGGGTGTCCTGGCTGGGTACAGTGGATGTTCAGTGCACAAGAGAGAAATAAACCTTTGGTCTTTGAAGCACAGATGTTGGTATGACTTTTCCCTACAGCATAACTTGGTCTATCAGATGATAATATGGAACTGGAATTTAATAGTTGACCCTTTAGGTAGGGAAGACAGAAATTCATTATAGACAAAAGAAATTGCATTTGCTGAAACTGACATGTGCACAAATATGACTTATTTAAGGAATGCAAATATTTGAAGGGCTGTTAAATGCTTTAGCATTGGGCTTTTACAAAGCAAAAGGTCCAAGGGAGGTAATTTCCCCCAGATGGGAGAATCCACAAGGAAACAGATTTGGGCTCCATGTAAAGAACAATTTTTCTAATTCTTGGAGCTATTGGGTTGTCAGGAGAGGGAGTGAGTCCCTGGTCACTGGAGGTGTTCAAATACAAGCCCCAAGACTACTCAGTGAGAATGCTAAAGATGAGCTTTCAAGCATCACATGAGAGATTGGACTAAAATGAACATTAAAGACTTCTGTTTCCTGATGTTTTATGAATTCATGGTCTTATGTATCCTTTGAGAAGTCTACCCATGATAATACTGTATTCGTTTCCTAGGGCTGTCATAACAAATCACCACAAACTTGGTAGCCTGAAGCCACAGAGCTTTGTTCTCTCACAGTTCTGGAGACTGGAAGGCCAAAATGAAGATGTCATCAGGGTTAGTCCCTTCCGAGGCTCCAAGGGAAAGTCTATTTCATACTTCTCTCCTAGCTTCTGGTGATGGCGGGCCTTGCTTGGCATTCCTCAGCTAGCAGATACATCACTCCAGTCTCTGCCTCCATCCTCACTTTGCTCTCTGCCTGCATCTCTGTGATGTCATGGGGCCATCTTCTTTTAAGGACATCAGTCATCTTGGATTAAGGGCTCATCACTCCAGTATAACCTCATCTTAACTAATTACATCCCCAATGACCCTATTTCCAACTAAGGTCACATTCTGAGGTGCCAGGGTCAGAACTGCAACATTATCTTATTTGTGGGACACATTTCAACCCATAATACAAACCAATAATGAACTGAGCATTTACCAGGCACCAGATTAATCATTTTCCTTATATTATGTCGTTCATTCCTTATAACAACCCTATATGCTAAGAGGAGTGACATTTAGGAGTTATTTAGCAACAGGTATGGCTCAGGCTTCCCAGGTGGTGCTAGTGGTAAAGAATCCCCCTGCCAATTCAGGAGATGCAAAAGATGAGGGTTTGATCCCTGGGTCGGGAAGATCCCCTGGAGTAGAAAATAACAACATACTCCAATATTCTTGCCTGGAAAATTCCATGGGCAGAGGAGCCTGGCAGGCCACAACACATGGGGTTGCAGAGAGTCAGACACAACTGAGCCCAGAGCCCATGGCTCAGGCCACAACCAATCCAAAGGGGGCATGTATCATCAGACCCGCTGTAAACGGGTTGCAGAGCAGGGCTCTGTGGTGATTTCAGCATAGTGGTAAGTCCTCTTTCAAGTTCCATTATTGGAGACGAGGAAAATGAGCTTCAGGAAAGGCCAAAGAATGTGACCAAGATTTCACAGCTAATGAGCACAAGAGCCAAGGCTGAACCCAGATCTTGCTGACCACGGTTTGTACTCTTAGCTGCTGTTTTTTCAGGCAGCTTTAATTAGCGGCCACATAGCACTCTCATGAAAAGACTGAGAGCTCTTACAGATCAGCACTCTCTTCTCCCAGGATCAGATTTAGGACTTTCTGACAGCGATGACTTTTCGCTTAATGTTTTCTCCACCCAGTCCAGGCTACTACCCCCAGAAATTGCTTTAGCTTCTCCCCCTGGAGGGAAAGCTTGTCTGCTGGCTCTCTATTTAAAAGCGCCCAGCCTCCATAGTGTCTCAGAGAATCAAGAGCAGTGCTAGCTAAGCCAGTAAACCTTGATCCTAGAGGGGTCGGGAGACATTTTTTACACTTACCCTTTCCCAGGACAGTTCCCACCAGCCGGCATTTACAGAAACCCAGGGCTTGCCCTGGCCCCCTCCGGCTTTACTCACTTCTCTGAGCTCTCTCTGGCTTGTCCCCAGCCGGCTCAGTCACAAACTATTGTTAACTATCCTGAGGACCTCTCTGCTTCTCTTGTGTCTCTATTTGCATTTGACTGAGAATGCTTTCTGAGGGCAGGCAGAGAGAGGGGGTGGGATGGATGGCATGGGACACTTTGCTTTTTCTTATTTCATCTGAAGCCTGCTGGAGGCGGGAGGGGAATGAAATTTATGCTTATGTAATTCCTACTTAATAAATGTGCCCTTAGTTTTGCTAAACTCATTTCACTTAATAATTATTTCTAAGTGGCTTTTCTTTCTTGTGTTCCTGAAAGCTTCCCTCTCTGGCTTCCTTCTCTACCTCCATCTCCGTCTCCTCTGGAGCACAAGGAATGTTGACTGTTCTGCACGTGGTCTCTTTCCATGGCACTCCTCAGCGATGCTGCTGGGTAGATTTTTGCAACTAACTTCCTATGAGGGAGGCCTGGTCTAATCCCGTGGCGTATCCAAGAATGTCACCATCCATGTGTTGGTCTCATTTAGAGGGGTCCAGCCTGCTCTGACACCCGTGGTCTGGCTTTGGTGTGAGGTGGTGACTGTACCTCTAAGCTAGATGCCAAATCTCTGTCACCACAAGCAACTGAGGAGACTGGAGGGGACCAGCAGAGCCCCTCCACGGGCTCCCTCACTGTCTTCCTATATCTCAGGTGAGTCATCCCACTGCAGCTGGAAGACTCCAGGATAGAAGCAAAACCAGTCAGTCAGAGGATGAAGTGGTGGGAGTCAGGGGGAGGGGAAGAGGGGGAAAGCAGAGAAGATGGGGAAGACGAAAGAGCAGAGCGCCAGACTGGAGAGAGGAGCAGAGAGAGTTCTACAGGTAGCGGGAGAAAACATCAGCCTGAGGAACAAGATAATACATTTGGGGTTCGAAGATGCACTGACTCTTGTGAACAAGACAGGTAGCTAACGACTCTCCAAATGAGAGTGCAAGCGAGTATTGCAGCTATTCAATAGCTCCATACCCAAGAAATCTGTGTGATGCCATTGATTTATTTCCTCCACTCCAGCCTCCTTATCAGTATAATTATCATGGAGCACCAGAGGTGTTTCTGGGTCATGTGTAAGAGGCGACATGGTCCTGGATGGTCCTCCAGGCCCAGGGGATACCATGTTACTGGGGTGTGCCCTCCTCTCTGGGTGGCATGTGGGGAGAGCTTGGGTCACCGGGGCTTGGCCAACTCTTGCCCTAGCTAAAGTTTTTCTTAAGTAGCTTTTCTTTCCTTTGGCCTCCTCCAGTGCCTTTCCCAGCTTTATTTCTTCATGTTGAAGAACTTTGCTACTGTTATAGAAGAATATTTCGGGAACCATCACCTTTACCTAGGCTCAGAGGAGGAGAAAACTGGTCTCAAGAAGGTGGGATGTGGGGTGGGAGGAAGGAGGAGAAGGTGATGACGAGGGAGAGAAAAAGCCACAAGTCACTCACGTGGAAGCTATGCCTTTGAGTTTTTTCATTTTTATTTCCTCCTAGAATCACAGAGGGAGTGAAAGAGGCAAACTCAGGTTGAGGAACCTGGGAAAAAATAGGAGTGTGTAGGTTGTTGGGCAGGTAAGGAGAAGTGGTCTCCTGGGGGTGGGCGGCCAGTGCTCTGTTTAGATTTTCTGGCTTCCACTAACCTTAGTCCCCATGCTGTCCCTGGGAGTGATTTATAAACCAGAACCATAGCTGTGAAAAAATGACAGTCTTTTTTGTGCGCTTTTTTTTTTTTTTTTTAGTTAGTTGGAATTAGTTTAAAAATAGTTCCCTGCCTGCCTTTGGGATGCTCTGTCACTTGGAGAAAGAGGGTAATTACGAAAGACGAGGGTGTAATGTGATTACCGCCGGCCCCATTGTGTCAGTGGGGGAGGCATCAGGGCTGCTGGGAGGACCGGCCCGCTCCTCTACATCAGTACCGGGCCTTTATTGGGCTTGTCAGCTTTCTGAAAAGAACCTGAGGGCAGAAAACTCCCCACAGACAGGACTCTATGGCTGGCCCAGAGCTGTCAGGAAGGACACGGAGTGGTGTAGGAGGAGATGCAAGGCCAGGCTTGGGTGTCGCCTCCCACCAGGACTGGCCACCTCACGCCCGCTCCTGAACCCCATTCCCTGATGGTCCCCCTCGAGGGGTCTGCAGGACGGGTCTTTGGTTCAGAATGTGATAGAGCCACATGCATTTTTTGGCACAAGTGTTCAGTCCGGCATATTTGTGTGTGTGTGTGTGTGTATGTGTGTGTGTGTGTGTGTGTGTGTGCGCGTGTGTGTTCCTGGGGGATAGAGAAACTGCACTGCTGGATCGAGAAATCTGGCTTCTGGTCTTGTCCTCAGCTCTGTCTTGTACCATCTGTGATCATTCCAAGTGACCTGGCCTCTCAGAGCGGTTCCTTCTTCATCTGGAAAGTGGGGTCCTGAATATCCAGCAAGGGAGTGACAAAGTCCACCTACCGGAAGTGAATGTGAGGCCATCTTGGTTTGAATCTCTGCTTTACAATACAAGGGGCAAGGCTGGGCAAGTTTTACCGCTGGGGGAGCACCTATTTCCTTTTGGGAGCAGCTAAGGCTGATGGTATGCCTTCCAGGTTTCCCCATGATTTTTGGTAAATAGAGATCCCATTTAGGTGAAAATTTATTCAATTTTTATAGATGCCAGAGAATTCTAAGCATCTGTAGAACATTCAACTACATACATATATATGTAAAACCATGTACATACATAGTTATACACACACACACACACACACACACACACACACACACATATATGGAGAAGGGCAAGGCAACCCACTCCAGTATTCTTGCCTGGAAAATCCCACAGAGAGAGGAGCCTAATGGGCTATAGTTCATAGGGTCACAAGGAATCAGACATGTCTGAGGTGACTTAGCATGCATGCACATATGTATATATATACATGTGTACGTATATATATATAGATGTATGGCTTCCCAGGTGGCTCAGTGGTAAAGAATCCACCTGCCTATGCAGGAGATGTAGGGGTCGAGGGTTTGATCCCTGGGTCAGGAAGATCCCCTGGAGAAGGAAATGGTAACACGCTCCAGTATTCTTACCTGGAAAATCAATCCCATGGACAGAAGAGCTTGGTGGGCTACAGTCCATGGGGTCGCAAAGAGTCAGACACAAGTGAGCATGTGTGTGTATATGTGTGTGTGTGTGTGTGTATGTATGTATGTATGTGTAGTCATATGTAAAATATAGTACCCCATTTAATCCTCAAAATAAGCAATAGGATTATTCTAGTTTTATAGACCAGCTCAAAGTATGGGAGTGATTTGCCCAGTTACACACAGTGAATTAGAGCTAGTGAATTAGAGTTAAATGCTAAGTCACATTTCCAGACTCTCAGTTCAGTCATAGATACCACAGCCTCCCTCTGCCAGCCACCTTTGTCCTTTGGAAATAGGTAGGATATAAATAATGAATCCCCAATTAATCTCCACCATTTTGGTTTGGAAATTCTTCTAAGAGCCTGACCTTTTGCTATCATTAATATCTATTTTTCATCTGTGTTTCTCGAGCTGGGAGAACAGCATGTCACCATTTGCTGATCAATTATTCTTCTTGAACAGTCATCATCCTGCTTTTCATCTTTCTCTTCTTTCCATTTAATAAAAGTGCAAAGCGAAGTTTCATCTAAGAAAGATGACCACTCAGACTGTAGCCCAAACCGATGCTTTTTTTTTCTTTCCCAAGATACCCCTTAAAACAGATGAAGAAATTGGTTTAGAATATAAAAAGTAGTCTCTGGCCACATGGGGTTTATAATCTAGTTGAGAAGACTAGGCTCATACATGTGAAACTGAAGGTCAAGTCAAGGTTGTCCATTGGTACTATTGGTCACTTAAAGTTTAACACATGCTCCTCACAGTGTGGGAGAGGTGACCAGAAAAAGACTTTCTGGAGAGGTAGTGTCCCAGGCTGCATAGAAGGGTGGTGTGGGAAAGGTGGGTAAGAGTTGTGGGGGGTGAGTGGGGAAGGGGCAAAGGGCACAGCACACGCAGAGTTGATTGAAGTTTCAAGGCTAAATGCAAGGAAGTTCTGCCTCTGTAGGGGCTATCTTCAGTCTGCATGAAGGTTTAAAATCAATTAAAACTATATTTTGAAAATGTATGACAATAATCCCTCCATGTTCTGTGTGTGCCTGAGGATAGGGGAGCGCACATGTCCCAATTCTCAGTAGTGCTTCCAAGGCTGGATATTCAGGTGGTCAATTCAGGGCCAGGCTAATTTATGAATGTGGGCTCAGAACATCTTTTTTTTCCCCTATTAAACTTTTTATTTTGTATTAGGGTATAGCCAATTAACAATGTTGTAACAGTTTCACAGGTGAACAGTGAGGGGATTCAGCCACACATATACATGTATCCTTTCTCCCCTGAACTCCCCTCCCATCCAGGCTGCCATATAACATTGAGCAGAGTTCCACATGCTATACTGTGGATCCTTGTTGGTTATCCATTTTAAATATAGCAGTGTGGCACATCCATCCCAAACTCCCTCACTACCCCTTCTTCCCAACCTTCCTCCCCGGCAACCGTAAGTTCGTCTTCTAAGTTTGTGAGTCTCTTTGTCTCTTTTGTAAGTTCATTTGTATCATTTCTTTTTAGATTCCACATGTAAGGGATGTCATGAAATATTTTTCTTCTCTGTCTGACTTAACTTCTTTCAATATGACACTCTCTAGGTCCAACCATGTTGCTGCAAATGGTATTATTTCTTTCATTTTAATGGCTGAGTAATATTCCACTGTGTATATGTACCACATCTTCTTTATCCATTCCTCTGTTGATGGACATTTAGGTTGCTTCCATACCTTGGCTATTGTAAACAGAGCTGCAATAAACATTGGGGTGCCTGTTTCCTTTCAGATCATGTTTTTCTCTGGATATATGCCCAGGAGTGGAATTGCTGGATCACATGGTAACTCTATTTTTAGTTTTTTAAGGAACCTCCATACAGTTCTCCATAGTAGCTATACCAATTTACATTCCCACCAACAGTGTTGGATGGTTCCCTTCTCTTCACACCTTCTCCAGCATTTATTGTTTGTGCATTTTTTGACACTAGCCATTCTGGCTGATGTGAGGTGATATCTCACTGTAGTTCTGATTTGCATTTCTTCAATAATTAGTCATGTCAAACATCTCTGTATGTGCCTCTTGGCCATTTGTATGTCTTCTTTGGAGAAATGTCTGTTTAGGTCTTCTGCCCATTTGTTGATTGGATTGTTTGTTTAGACGCTGTTAAGTGTCAAGAATGCTGGGAGAAATATCAATAACCTCAGATACACAGATGATACCACCCTTATGGCAGAAAGCGAAGAAAAACTAAAGAGTCTCTTAATGAAAATGAAAGAGGAGAGTGAAAAAGTTGGCTTAAAACTCAACATTCAGAAAACTAAGATCATGGCATCCAGTCCCATCACTTCATGGCAAATAGATGGGGAAACAGAGGAAACAGGGACAGACTTTATTTTTTTGGGCTCCAAAATCACTGCAAATGGTGACTTCAGCCATGAAATTAAAAGATGTTTGCTCCTTGGAAGAAAAGCTATGACCAACCTAGACAGAATATTCAAAAGCAGAGACATTACTTTGCCAACAAAGGTCCATCTAGTCAAAGCTATGATTTTTCCAATAGTCATGTATGGATGTGAGAGTTGGACTATAAAGAAAGCTGAGCGCCAACGAATCAATGTTTTTGAACTGTGGTGTTGGAGAAGACTCTTGAGAGTCCCTTGGACTGCAAGGAGATCCAACCAGTAAATCCTAAAGGAAATCAGCCCTGAATATTCATTGGAAGGACTGATGTTGAAGCAATACTTTGGCTACCTGATGTGAAGAACTGACTCATTGGAAAAAACCCTGATGCTGGGAAAGATTGAAGGCGGAGGAGAAGGGGACAACAGAAGATGAGATGGTTGGATGGCATCACCGACTAGATGGACATGAGTTTGAGCAAGCTCTGAGAGTTGGTGATGGATAGGGACCCTGGTGTGCTGCAGTCTATAGGGTTGCAAAGAGTTGGACATGACTGAGCGGCTGAATTGAAGTATCATGAGCTGTTTGTAAGAATTATAATTATAAATGTAAGAGTTGTTTGTTTGATTGCTTGGACATTGAAACCACTTAGAAACAAGCAGATCTTAGGAGTAGTTACCTGGAGAAGTTATACTCAGTCACATCCAAAAGACCAGATAATTCATCTCCTTGAAAAATACCTAATGACAGATTCAAATATCAAATCATGCTGTTTCCAAGTATATGACATAACTACACTGGAACTGATCCTTCTACCAGGAACTGAATATTGCTTAAATATATATATCCAATAATTTATCAGCACAGATGACACGTGTGCTGAAGGTGGCAGCTTATGAAAGTTTAGCTCTGGAGATCTGAAGGAGTTACTTACTTTTAGTGTGTAAATTACGTATTTTCGACCATGAAAGAGCACCGTTATGACCCAAAGACGACACACAGGTGAATTCTCTCTTCTAGTGCATGAAATAACATTTTCTAACTGAAATTCGAGGAAACTCTGAGGGTACTAGTATATGGAGCACAACCTGCTTAATTAAATTCAGTCTCACACTGATTGCATGCCAGGAACTGGGCTAGGTTTCATCCAAGATGTCAGGGGTGAGTTAGAGAAACTTCAGGTAATTCCCTCTGTAACTAGGAGGAAGGTATTTATATAACAAGAATAAATAGCGAACCATGATAAGCACCATATCTGAGATATGAAGAAGTACTTCTGGGAGCCCAGCAGAAGGAACCATTTCAACTGCAAGACTCTAGAGAAATCTCAATGGAAAAGGCATCCTTTTAGCTGGGTCTTGAAGAATTAGAAAGATTTTGAAAGCATAAGCCAGGGGGAAGGGCAGAAGAAGAGGGCACAGTTCCTAAGGTGGTGGTATAGGGGGTGTTTGTGTATGTTCAGAGTTGAGGGGACTATGAAGATGTCACAGAGCCTGGATTGACATCTTAAGATATTTCCTCTGTATTCTGTGGGCTGGTTGAGCCTCAGTTTTTTTTAAGCAGTGCATGACATGATTAAAGAAATCCTTTCACCTCTTCAGTTGCAATTGGCTCCAGAGATGAATTCTAATCTGAAAAACTCAAAAAAGATTTTTTTTTTGGCTTGTCGTTTATCTTATTTTGCAGCTATTTAGTTGGTAAGGCCCGGATTAGCCTTGCTCATTACTTTAGAGAGTGGTTTTTCAGGGTACATAATTTCTTAAATTCCTTTTCTTTCATTCTCTGTCTTGACAAAATGCATTTTGCTCTCCATTAAGTTAGACTGCATCATCTTTGTTCATTATGGTTAAAAAGGGGCTCCAGTGGAATTCACACGTTGTTTTATTAACTGCTAAATCCAGGATATGTATTGCAAGATATTGGACTTTTAAAATGTTTTCAATTTGAATAAAGATAAGAATTGAGCATTTAGCTCCAAGCAGCTGCCTTTCTGACAAATTAAGAATGCAGACGGCATGGAATTGGCTCTGAGTGTAGTCAGGCTTTGGTAAGCAAAGCACAGTTTTGTAGGCTCCCAAAGTCCATGTATGGACTTCTGCGGTGGTGCAGTGGTAAAGAATCCACTTACCAATGCAGGAGACACAGATTCGATCCCTGGGTCTGGAAGATCCCCTGCAGGAGGAAACGGCAACCTACTCCAGTATTCTTGCCAGGGAAATCCCGTGGACGGAGGAGCCTGGCAGGCTACCATCCATAGGGTCACATCCATAGAGTCAGACAGGCCTTATCGACTAAACAACAGCAACAAAGTCCATATATGATCCACTTAAGGTACAGAGAAAGCTCATAAGAAGATGCAGAATGTCCCTGGTGGGCTGGGGTTGATGCCAGAAATAACTTGTGCATGGTGTCCTTTTCTCTTTAATGGGAATTCTCCTTCCCCAGAGCAATTCCCCTTTCACCCCAGCCTCTGTGCATATGCCTGGGCCTGCCTTCCTCTCCTGCACACGTAATCCTGGTGTTCTCTTGTTTGCCCCTCCAGACCATCTCTCCGCTGTTCTCTTCCTGGTACTGATCTTTCTTCCCTTTCAGCTAAAGGGGCTCCCCAATAGGGCCTGACTTCCTCCCTGGGAGGGTGTGACTGCATGCATCCTAAGTCACTTCAGTTGTGTCTGATTCTTTGTGACCCTATGGATCTGTAGCCTGCCAGGCTCTTCTGTCCATGGCATTCTCCAGGCAAGAATACTACAGTGGATTGCTATTTCGGGAGGTCACCCGCTGACCATGTCCCTCAACTGAAGGGCAATGTTTCTCTCAAAGTGACCTTCTCTGTGGGACTGACTCTCTTTCCAGGTTCTGGTAACCTCTTTGCCAAGTTCACTCACCTCTTTGGGGACTTAAGGAGGCTAACAGTTCAGCTTCTACTAATCCCAGATGGTCTGGGTATAGTGTCCTCACTGAGTGACCTGTGGTTATCTAGTGCTCATCTCTCCAGGTCCCCACAGAGTCCTGCCTTCCTGGGAAGGGCTGTTTACCCCAGGCATTTCCTCCTGGCTCCAAACCTACTTAAAACTTACCTGTCCTCTGCGCCTCATTCCCTCAGTAGTCAAATGCCAAAGTAATACAAGATACAGTGTTGGCAATAAATTAATACCTTCTAGAAACCTATTTGGAAACACGTAGGCCTTAAACCATAAATAACAGTGACATTTTCATTTTAACAACAGCCTTCAACTAACCTAACAGTGGACATGGTTCAGTGTGGTTTCATACTGTAGCAGAGAATAAGATTCATTGCCTGTAAAAGGTTTCAACATTTTTTTCTCACGCTGATCTTTCTACCTTTCCTCTGTTGAAAAGCACTAAAATGAGTCAGAACACCCGGCATCTGTGACGCCCATTACAGTTTTCAGGATGCTTTCATAAGCATCAAACGATGCTTTTGGTTGATGTTACAGAGGAGAAAACTAAGGCTTATTCCTATGAATAACATGCCATAAGGCTGATATTAAGAAATGACGTTTTCTGAAGAAAACTTGACAAATTTACCTCTGACAACTTTACAATGTAAAAAAAAATTTGACTCCCATCTTCTTGGGCTTGTTTTCCTGATAGGGAAACTGGAAAAGTACAGTGATATTGCATGCGTGTGTGCTCAGTCACTCAGTTATGTTCAACCCTTTGTGACACCGTGGCCTGTCAGGCTCCTCTGTGCATGGGGATTTTCCAGGCAAGAACACTGGAGTGGGTTGCCATGCCCTCCTCCAAGGGATCTTTCTGACCCAGGGATAGGACCCATGTCTCCTGCATCTCCTGCTTTAGCAGGCTGATTAATAATAATAATAAAGTCATGGGTTTATTTATTCCTCAGAGAGAATATATTCTCTGAGTTAAAAAATAGTTCCAGCCTTATACTTTTTCAACTCTTTGGCCATTTATAGGTGCTTTAATGAGTAGTTGCCTTCAGTAGGGGTCTTGGGGTGGGAGGTGGGCCGCCATTGATTTTTGGCTGCATGGCTGGGGCTGGGGGAGGGTCTGGCAACCAAGGGTAAGAAGTGAGTGAGTGGAGAAGCCCACACTGGTTGGGGCAGAGGGAACCTGTTTCTCTCTGGATTTACTCAACAACTCTCCTACTTGAAGGCTGGAGGACTATACCATCAGAGGCTCTCAGATTCCCTAGTGACAACTCAAAAGTGGATCCATTCTCTGGAATTTGTGATGGGAAAAACCTATCCCTTTGATCCTACTTTGCATTATCACACAGGCTTCCTGCAGGGAAGTCATTGTGAAAGAGAGCCCCCTGCTGAGCCAAACACCAGCCTGATTCACCCAATGGGAAGCCCAACATCGGCGCAGTTTCCTAAGCCAGCTCTGAGGATTTTCTATGCTTTATTCCTGTGTGTGAAGATAATTATGAAGAAGGCATTGGCATGCCTTTCTACCATTCTGTAATATTATATCTTCATTAGTCTAGACTCATAAATGTGTATAGAATGATCCAAACTTTTGATCAACACGATGAGTCCACAGTGTTTAAATCATTGATAGGTATTTATTGCCTTTCTGGGCTTTTCCAAACTTTTGATCAATACGATGGGTCCACAGTATTTAAATCAATGATGGATATTTATTGTCTTTCTGGACTTTTCTTTGAAGACCGAGGATGTAGGACTGGCGGCTGGGTTTGTCCAAACCAGCTGCTTTTGGTTAGGAAGGGAAAATCCTCACTACCTTCACCTTCACATATAAATGCACAACATCAACCTAGGATGTGTGCCTTCAGCTGCACTGTGATACATGGGCATGACTGTTATGAAAAGAAAGGGAGGGCTTTCTTTGACTGCCACTTACGTATTTCAGACATATGCCAGGTATTCATCCCAGGGCATTACATATTAGCTCCCTTAACCTTCACAACAACCATACAAACTACCATGATTGTCCCCATTTTGCAGATGAGGAAACTGAGTCAGAGAGAGTTTAAGTGACTTGTCAAAAATCATAAGGCATTTAAACAAGGGCACCAAGATTCAAATTTTGTTGTTGTTGTTGTTGAGGGATATATCCAGTGGGTCTGGAAGCCTTTGTATGAGAGGAAATTTGTGACAATTAATCTCCCTCTCTGAGTTCAAGCAGAACTTTTTATTATACTTATTACAATAGTTACCTGCAAAGTTGTTCCCCTCCCTCCTGCCGCTCCCTGCCCCCAGCCAACAGAGGGTCCTTGGAGGGCAGTTCTATAAACTAGTTCTCTTTGGTCCCAGCATATAACGTGATTCCTGGAGTCTAGTAGATTCTCTCTCTCTCTCTAAATACCTATATACACAAACATGTGATGTGGTTCCAGCCATCCTTACCCACTCAGGTGTCTGCATGTCCCCACAATCTGGTTTTTCCTGCTGCCAAAGTTTCTAAAATGTTCCTCTCTGCAGTGTCAGCCAGAAGAACTGCTACTGGGAGTGTGTGAGGTGACCCCGAGGGGGCCAAGGACGGATTGTGCTGCTGGCCATCAGCAGTTTATTGTTCAGGTAATAAATGTCCTGCCTACCCTTCCAGGCTCCCTCGCTGATAGCTTCAGGATTGTAGGTCTTCCCCTCACACTTATTTTGATTACTGCTGCCTGTCACATTGTTTCTTATTATTGACCTTGGTGCCTGTCAGACCATTCACACCCCCTAATTGTCTTTACCTGCCACTTGTCCGTCTTCACTGAAAGTCTGGTTTCTCTGATTACTCAGGCCCTGACAGCTTCTCATGGATTTACTTGATTCTTCTCAGAAGTGAAGGAGTGCTGTCTGGCCTCCTTTGCCCTTGGACTTGATGAAGGTTGTTGGCTGTGAGTTGGATCATAGACGGTCCTCTCCAGAGGGCCACCTTAGGGAGCTTTTTTAGAGAGAGGACATGGCCTAAGTGGGGTGTGGGGGGGGCTGCCTTGAAGACAACATCTCTCTGACTTTCCTGCATTTTCATTTACTGGCTTTCTGAGCTTGACCAAGTCATGTGACTGCTCTCAGTCTCAGTTTTCTTATCTGTAAAGTGGGAATTATTTATAGTAAGCATCAAGTCTATGTGAAAATACTGCTCTGTCCAAATGAATCTTCTTCTAGGTACAGCTCTCAACCTTTTAGAGGGGTTTAAGAATTGTGTGCTGGCTTCCCCAGTGGCTCAGCGGTAAAGAATCCACCTGCAATGCAGGAGCCACAGGAGATGGGGGTTCAATCCCTGGGTCAGGAAGATCCCCTGGAGAAGGGAATGGCAACCCACTCCAGAATTCTTGCCTGGAGAATCCCATGGACAGAGGAGTCTGGTGGGCTCCAGTTCATAGGGTTGCAAAGAATCGGACGCAACTGAAGTGACTTAGCACGCATGCAAGAATTGTGTGCCACATAGAGAACACACTTGTGGCTGCCGAGGGGGAAGAGAAGTTGGGGAAGGATGGATTGGAAGTTTAGCATTAGCAGATGCAAACTATTATACATATAGGGGATAAATAGCCAGGTCCTACTGTATAGCACAGGAAATTATATTCAATATCCTATGATAAACCATAATGGAAAAGAATATGAAAAAGAATGTGTGTGTGTGTATATATATCTGAATCATTTTGCTATACAGCAGAAATTAACACAGCATTGTAACTCAACTATACTTCAATTAAAAAACAAATTATGTCCTGGGTTGGAGGGGATATTATATCAACTCTGAAGTAATCAGTGGGAAGCTGTTAGCATCAATAACATACAACAAATAAAAAAGCACACTCCATTTCTGCATGGATCAGAGATTCATTATTGACATACAGCCATGGAATTGTGTTTCCTCCTCAGCTGTCCCTCAGTCCCAGCATTTAGAAGGGGCACGAACAGGATGCTGAGTCCTCACCAAGTGCTCAATTAGTCATTGTTGGATTGAGTGGAACTGAGGATGTTCAGGTGGCAGTGAGTGGTAAATCCCATGGCAGCATGCATGGTGCATCTTCTTGACCCACAAGTATAGAGAAGAACCATCACTTCATGCAGATGATCAATAACCTTCACGGAACAGTCTGCTTTCCACAGTGGGCTTAATTAGGATGTTAAAAAGAGAACTCAACTGCCTAGGAATGACAAGGATTCCTGAATGATTCCATGGCTATTCCTGGGCTAACTTTCATCCCTGAAACTGGATTTTAAGAAACCAAAGGGACAACAGAGGTCAGAAGCTATTCACCCAGTTACAGCAACCAGACATGAGGCCTGGGAGGCCAGCTTTGGGGGCTGAGGCCAAGATGGGGCTGTCTTGAGATGGACAAGATTGGGGTAGACAACACGGTGTATCCAGGACACAGCTAGGGTCAACTGAAAGCCATAGAGTTGGATCAAAGCCACTAGAATCAGAAACTAAAGGAGAGGAGATGCATCAACAGAACTAGGTTGCAAATTCTAGGCGTCACAGGGTTAAAATGGGGTATATGCCAGCCAAAAACCATAAGCCTTGGGAGTTACAATACCCACACTGATGGCCTAAAGCTGAGCAATGAGTCTCTATTAAAAAATTTTTTTTTCTGATTAAAAGAAAATTGCATATTCATTATAAACTAATCAGAACAGACAATAAAGTTGAATTTTTAATGACTTCACCCAGTAAAAGTCACTAGTATTTTTAGAGTATTTTTCCTCTGCATGTATTTATATAATTGAAATTACATACTATTTGAATAGATACTTTAAGCAAACATATGTCTTGGGCTTGCTCTCTTTAGGGATGCACCCCCTGGTGACAGTTCAGGCAGGCCCAGAAGGTAGGTCTAAGGCTGACCAGGGTCCATATCAGCTGCCAAGCTGCAGGGTCATGCAGGTAAGGCAAGTTTCAGGCATGGCCAGGCAGTGGGGGGACTGAGCAGATCTCATCCAGGGAGCAGCTACTGTTTTTTTCCCTCCTCCCTGGAACATAGCACGTTTCTCTGTCTACTGGGAGACTGGGCAAATGTTGATGGGATGACTAGCTTCCTCTGCACACTCTTCCTAATTAACATGTGTGTGTCTGAATGTGTGGCTGTTGTGAGGGACATTGCATTTCGGTCCTGATTAGAGTGATGAACCAGGTCTCTTTAAGAGTCTTGAGAAAGATCAGGGTCTGCCGGCTCCTGACATTGATTTCTGCTCAATCTGAACAGTAGAGCTCACGGCAGGTGGACCTGAAGCCCTGGAAAAGTTTCAGCAGAGGTGGGCGCGCTGGGAGCACAGAGCAGGTGTGATGGGTGGGGATGAAGTCATGATGTCCTTGGGTTCCCATGCGCCACCCTGCACCACTCCCACCATTGAAGGGAGCTAGGAAGGGCCAGTGGCCAAGTTCGAGTAGAAGACAGAAGCCGCTGGCCAAGACGGAAGTGTGCTCAGAGAGTTTTGGGTGCTTTACTGAAACCTGTGAAGTCAGTTCTGGAAGCAGGGTCCTGACTGGCTGTGAGAATAGCCTTTGGTGACAATCACTGGGCAGGATAAAGGGCAGATGGCGGCAGCTGGATGTGTCTGCATCCTTTCTCCTTATACATCGCCCACAGCCACTGCCTGTGAATTTGCAAAGATAAGCCTTTCATCAGCACCCCCATGGACTGGGGCCTGGGAACACAGGACCCCTCTGACTCTTGGAGCAGAGTTGGGGTCAAGCAGCTGTTATGATGCAAGAAGCTGCAGCTTACAAGGTTTCTATGGCTTTGCATCACTGGGATGAGGTCAGGACAGTCCTGGGGTGGACCTCAGTGTCAGCCACCAGTGAGGTTGTTCCAACCACAGCTCATCACTGAGCTTTTGTGGGGTCTTCAATCAACCTGGGGCTGGCCTTTGACCCCCAGAGAGTGCTGCCTAGGGAGCCAGCTGAGATGACCGAGGCCCAGCCTCTGGAAAGTGGGGGGGGGGGTTGCATTTTCTGTTTTAATTACCTGGAGGGAAGAGGTCTTTGTGTTTTGGATTCCCTGACTAGCCTGGAGAGGAAACCTCCCCGGTCATGCAGGGATGGGCTGAAGCAAAGAGCAGACCTCGCTGGATAAATTAGTAACACGAAGTCTAATTTGCCTTTGAGTGGGCATTGCTTCCTGCTCCTTGGGGCCCTTGGATGCTGTTTGTCTCCTGCCTTCATCTGCCTGGACCCCAGGAGCCCTTGGAGTCGCCGGGCAGCACTTAGCTGCTTTCTCCTCAGGGCTCTGTATACTTACATGACTCACAGAGATGGTTAAAGAACAGTGTAGGTGCCCTTCTCCAGCTTTACAACAACATCGAGAGAGGCTGCCAGATTTCCATGCACAGAACTTAAAAGCTGTAGCACTGACCTGACTCATCTCTGAATCTCCTGGGTTGGATACAAATTGTATAGCCTTTGTTTTTATACTGGAACATTCTGACCCGAGGAAGTACTGTCTCATCATGGGTAATTCAGAAAAGGGGTGTTGAAACACTTTCTTTTTACTCTATTGGCAGTAAAAGAAAATATTTCTAACCTTGTAACTCAATACATCATACATAAATCCTATATATGTATAGAACTGAAACCAAATTTCGCAAAACAATACTTACTATCTTGACTATGTTTCCATCCACTCTACTACAGAAGATATATTCTATCCTCCTTCATTAAGGAAGAATAGGTTGTAACCCACTAAACTGGTTTCATGCTCTATTAATACCTCACAACCCACAATTTTGAAATTATTGCTTTAGAGCAGCACCATCCAATAATGGTATAAGGCAAGTCACTAATGCAAGCATTATATGTAATTTAAAATTTTCTAGTTAGCCACACTAAAAAGGCAAAGATAAACAGATGAAATTAATTTTAATAATATGTTTATATAGCTAAAATATTATGATTTCAACATGTAATCAGTATTAAAAATGATGAATGAGCTATCTTCCTTTCTTTTACTAAGCTTTTGAAATCTAGTAGGTATTTTACACTCACAGCACGTCTCAGATTGGACTAGGCACATCTCAACAAGTGCTCAATAAGGAGTCATATGGGGCCAATGACTCCCCTTTCAGCCAAGTTTAGAGGGTACTTCAGCGAGGAAGAATCAAGGGCTTATCCTGGTGTTTTTACAGGTGTGTGAGATCCTGGCAACATGTTTATCTTTCTGAAGCTGCATTTTCTTGGCACCTCTGCTCCAGCACCAAGAGATATGTTATAGCAAAATGGACTTGGAGTTGGTATCCAGATTTGCTGTTACAAAGCCTATCTTTTCTGTAGCTTTGGGGGAACATTCAAGGAGGATGGTAAGGGGAACATTATTCTACCTCCTTAAGATGTAGAAGTTGGCTGAATTCACCAAACTCTCACTGAACAGTTACTGTGTATCAACTGCAAACCAAGGTCTCAACATCTAAGTGGTTTTGGTGGGGGGCTGTTTTCCTCAGAGCCAGAGGGTGATTTGCTTAGGGATTGTTCCTGCTTTGTCCCTAGTGGCCTTTCTTTGAACTTTTTCTATACTGGGGGCTTTCTTCTCCCTGTAAGTCTGCTATTGACCAGCATCTCCTACTCCGGGCATGACTGGGGTGGAGACCTGGCTGAGAGATCTGGTGTAAGCTGGAAGACTGGGCTTCAGACCCAACGAAGTTAATTATTGTTGATGATGACAGCATCTCCAGCTGATGTTGACATCAGCCTCTAAGATGAACGCTCACAACTACACCATCTGATTTAATTTTCACAGCCACCCTGGAAACTGAAATCATTATTATCAGCTCCATTTGATATATGAGCAAACCAAGGCTCATGGAGGCTAAGCAAAGAGGGGGGAAATGTGTCTGTTGGGGGCTTCTTGTGTCAGATTACTTTAGAAACCACTTAATTAAACAGAGTTAAATAGATTTCTTTACAGAAGAAATTTTAAGAGTCTTTAACATGCTAATGTGATTTGTGAGTCATGAAGATAGGTATAGATTTATAGTACCTGTGTAAAGATACACATTATAAAGATACATATAGAAATTGGAGGCAGCATGATGTAATGGTTAAAAGAATGTATTCTAGATTTGGATTGCCAGATGGAAATTTGGCTCCTCCAGTTGTGTGACCTCTCTTGCCTCAGTTTCCTCATCTGTAGAATGGGCATCATGAGAAGATCACTGTGAGGATTAACTTAATTGATACATGCAAAGCTCTTAGAGCAAAATTTGTGACATGATGAATGCTCAGTAGCTCCTCGATGAAACTGTTAGCTATATTTAGCATGCAGCATTTCCCAAATGTCAGATCAAAAGCCCTTCTTTTAATAGCATCTTCCGGGATTAATATACAGGGATACTCTTTGTAAAATGCTTCTCAAGGACTTAGAGCACAGGTTGGAACTGAAGAAACTTGGTAGGATGTAGCTATGTTATAGAATGTGGGGAGAGACTGTTGTATGATATTGTTGGTTGAGAGAGATGTTGTCACTGGGGGAATGGGGTCCTCTCCATCGTAATTTCATCTTCATGAAGGCACAGGTTGGTCATCCAAGAGCCTGGCACACAGGCTCAGCAAATAAGTGCCGTGTGTATAATTACTTCTGCCATCTCACCTCATGGAGACATTACTAATGATCATGAAGCTCTCTCCTGCTAACCTTCTCAACTCAGCCCTTCAGACAACTCTATAAGAAGGGTGGAAACTGCATGTGAGATAAAACATGCTTTCTAGCCCTGGGGTCAGTCATCATTTGGTGATGAGGAAAGTAGCAGTGCTTCAACACTTCAGCAACACAAACATTGCTAAAACCCTTGATGTCTGGGTCAGACAACTAATTCTACGGAGGCACGAACTTTTCAGCCAACTTTGTTTAAAGTTAGCTCTGAACAGAGGCTGAGGAAGTTAACGAACAACCAAAGTCATGGTAGCCATGAAAGTGAAAGTGTGAGTCACTCAATCATGTCTGACTCTGAGACCCGACGGACTGTAGCCCCCCAGGCTCCTCTGTCAATGGGGATTCTCCAGGCAAGAATACTGGAGTGGGTTGCCATACCCTCCTCCAGGGGATCTTCCCAACCCGGGATTGAGCCTGGGTCTCCTGCATCGCAGGTAAATTCTTTACCATCTGAGTCACCAAGAAAGCCTCTTATATGAGTTGTTTATCTACAATGAAATACCAAGGACAGAGGAACCTGGCAGGCTACAGTCTATGGGGTCCCAAAGGGTTGGACACAACTTAGCGACTAAAATAGCAACAACAGCAACAGAGAAGAGGACCCAATGAAATCTCATTATTTAAAGGAAAATTTTTACTGCAATAATGAGTTCTTTCATACTTTGGAGTAAAAAAAAATTTTTTTCGACAAAGAGAAGGGAAGTTTTGCTTTGGTGCTACTTCAAGTATTTTGGAGTCTCTCTTGGGCCCAATGAGGGCATCCTGTTTTGCAGGTTCATTTGTAGGAATGAACTGGGGGAGATATTTGACCTCATCATCCGCCTTTCCTCATATGAGTACCTATTCCGGGAATGGAATGTTTCACAGCTCCCCACAGAGCCTGGGGAGCAGCCTGCATTTTTGCATAATCATCTGCATGACATTCAGCCTCGGACATCCTCAAAACTGCCTTTTCACTTGGGGGCTGTACCAAATGGACGTGTAGGGAGGAATGAATCAGTTGGGAGAAAAAATCGGAACATGAATCCTTTCCAAGGAAGTTTTTCATATTAACTAGTTCTTTGGAAAAAAATTTAAAGTGTGTGTCTCAGCTACATGGAGCTGAGAAAATAGACATATTCTCATATATTTATTTAACAGGTATTATCAACTATCTGGGGCTTCCCAGGTGGCCCTAGTAGTAAAGAACCTGCCTGCCAGTGCATGAAGATTCCATCCTGGGGTCTGGAAGATCCCCTGGAGGAGGGAATGGCTACCCACTCCAGCATTTTTTTGCCTGGAGAATCCCATGAACAGAGGAGCCTGGTGGGCTACAGTCCATAGGGTCGCAAAGAGTCAGACATGACTGAGTAACTAACACTTTAACTTCACAGTCAAGGGAAGCCCAGAAATAGATGAACCTGTCTGGCCCCATTTTCTAGGCATGGGGAGAAGGGGCTGTAACATCTGTGGTTACAAGCAGAAGTGGGGAGCCCTGTTCCCAGGAGGGCAGAGAAGAAGACCATAGGCTTGTGAAATAGGAAGCCAAAACTTCCTTGGTAGTAAAAGTCATTCCTAAAAATGGAAAATGGAGGTTGTGTGAAACATCTGGGTTACTTTTTTGCCTTCTCTCCTTTCTTTAACCTACTCTCTCTTTCTTCCTTTATCTTATTTTCAGATTTCTTTTTTCTTCTTCTCTCCCTCCCTGTTTTTCTCTCTCTCCTTCCTTCCTTCCTTTTTTCTTTCTTTCTTCTTCCTTCTCTCCTTGATCATTTTTTCCTTCCTCTTCTCTCGATCCTTCCATTCTTCTAGGATTTGTTCTCCCTGCTGACTATCTGATGGGATTTTAGGTTCCATGGTATTATACGAAGAGCTAGGGTCCGCTCTTCCTCATATGATTACAACCTAACTGCCACCGAGACTGCTGGACTCCACCCAGTTTTCATTACCCTCTTTTAGTGAAAAACATGATATTATATGGGGCCATATTGCATCCAACCAAAAGACTACATTTCCCAGTCTTTCCTGCTAGAGTGCCCAGGTAACCAGGTAGGGTAGTGAGACGTAAGCAGAGTGTTATACGGGGGATTCTGGGAAAGTTGCCCACAGGAAGGTGACCCACTGAGAGCTGCCCTTCTTGCCCTTCCACATTCCTCCTCCCATTGACTGGAGCATGGACATAATGGCTGGAGCTCCTGAGATCATTTTGGACCATGCAATGAACTTGAGAATAGAATCTACACAATAAGAAGAGTAGAGAAAAGATAGAAGGAGTCTGGGTTCATGATGGCACTGTGCATCTACTATACTAGCCTTGGACTGAATGTCTCTGGACTTTTTACCTGTGAGAGAGAAATACATTTTTAAGTTGTTTAAGCCATTGTTATTTCCAGTCTCTGTCCTACAGCTGAAATCAATCCTAAATGACCCATGAACCTCACCAAAAACTCTTTCCCATACTCCATTATCCCTTCCTGGGTTATTGACCCTCTGTCTTCACTATCAAGTAGGACAGGAGGCTTTGAAAGGAGCAGTCTGGTCATTCTCATATTAGATGACTCATCACAGGGAACAGAGCATCCCAGGCTCAGTTCTCCATCCAACAAATCCTTCATAGGCACAGTGTAGAACTTCGAGGAGTGTGGAGTGTGGAGCTGCAGCAGCTGAGGGTTTGAGTCCCTTGTACCCACAGCAGAGTGTCCTAGAGAAATGTCTCACGGAGAAGCAAGGCAATCTGTCTGAGGCTGTCAGCTGTCCAAGATCCCGGACAGGGCAACAATTTATGAGGCGCCATAAGACACTGAATGTAAGAGAGGGCTTCATCAAGCAGATTTTGCTGGCTGTGTTGTATATACATTCACAAAGTAATTTACAGTTCCCTTGGAAACATGAAATAGTTTGGATCTAAATTTAGAGTGTTCATTCTGAGCTGTTGTAATGAGCTCAAAGAATATTCAGAGTGAAGGAACAGAAGGAAGAGATGTGGGACAATTTACCCATCAGTCTAAGCACCAGCCCGTCCACTGGGTCACAGAGACCAGGGTTGCTCCTGCAGGAGGCCAGTATTCCTCCTATTCCTCCCAGTCAAGGGGCAGAGGGGAGGTGACCCCTTCTTTGTCTGCTCTAGGAACTCTGGTCCTAGTGCTTTGTTTCTTGGTTTACTCCCTTGCCTTCTCTGTTGTGTGAGGCCCCACGACATTTGCCATCTGTTTTCTGTTAAATTTTCTTGCAAAGTGTCTCAGTGTGTGGTCCCAGAGAATCAGCATGTGAAACTCCCAGGATGCAACCAGATTGAATTTTCAAGATTTATCTACATGCTGGTTTCCCAGGAAGGTTCTGGCAGCCTGTGAGGGTAACACACATCCACTTCCAGAGAGCAGGTGTGAGATGAAGCATTGGAAGAGGAGTGAAGACTCTAGATAAGCTCTACCTTTTATGATCACGACATATGGGTGTCAGCCATCTCTGGGAACACTGTTCCTTCCCTGGGCTCACTAATTTATCATCTCATGCCTAAATTGGAACATGAGTCCTCCAGCTGATCTTTCACTGCTTCCTGTGTGTCTCCCTCCCACCCATCCTCCATCCTGCCTGGGAGGTGCTCTGACTTGGATTGTACTCCCCTCCTCCCGGCACTATCACTGCCCACTGACCTCCCTGCTGGACCGTAACTGTGGCTGCAGAGCCATTTGCCCAACAGTTGGCACATTGCCTATATTAATTCCAAAGAGTTTTGTTGAGATCCTGAGTGAATAGCACCATCATACCTTTGCATGTAACCGTGAAATATCTCCCTGTCATCTACGTCCCAAGCTTATTAACTTCATGATATGACTCTCTTTAGGTCTCCAGCCTCATCTCTTACCAATCCTGGTTTCTTGGTTTATGCTTAGGAATGTGTTTCTACTATTCTGGTTCCTACCATATACTGGCATGCACCCTGGAGAAGGAAATGGCTACCCACTCCAATATTCTTTCCTGGGGATCCAATGGACAAAGGAGTCTGGTAGGTTACAGTCCATGGGGTTGCAAAGAGTCAGACATGCACTGGCTTGCAGCACATTTTCTGAATTCTCTGGATTTGCTCCAACTGACCCTCTGCTTAAAAGCTCTTGACAGTTCTCCCTATTCCTTGCTCTCTCTCTCCACCAATGCATCTCACCTAGCTGACTCCTCCTTAATTTTAAGACTCTGATTATCACCTCTTCCAAAAAGTTCCAATTTGGAATAGTAATTGTATCTCCTTTTGGCTTCCAGAATTTTCTGTCCTTGTCTTTCTACATTGCGTGTGAGTGAATTTTTATGTCCCTGTCTGCTCTGCTAGACTATGAAGTCCTTAAGAGCAAGGTGTGTGTGTGTGCTATGTTACTTCAGTCATGTCCAACTCTGTGCAACCCTGTGGACTATAGCTTGCCAGGTTCCTCTGTCCATGGTATTCTCCCGCCGAGAATACTGGAGTGGGTTGCCATTTCACTCTCCAGGGGATCTTCCCAACCCAGAGACTGAACTTATGTCTCTTATGTCTCCTGCTTTGGCAGGTGGGTCCTTTACCACTAGTGCCACCTAGGAAGCAAGGTCAAGGATCAAGCTTTTAATTCTGTTCATTAATATGTATTTATTGAGTACCTAGTATATTTTGAGTAATAGAGATATTGCAATGAACAAAATAGCTCCCAAGGAACTTACACTTCAGTGGTGGGAGAGAAAAAATAGACATATAAATAGAATATAGCAAGTAGATGAGTGCTATAAAGAAAGCTCAAACAGAGTAAACATGGATAGCAAAGTGGTGCTAGGGGGTCTAAGGACACCTCTGATGAGAAATCTTTAAACCGAGACTTGGAGGAAGTGGGAGAACAAGCCATGCCGTTATCTAGAGGGGAAGCATTTTAGTCAGAGAGACCAGCAAGTGCAAAGGCCCTGAGTTGGATTATATTTGAGATTTTCCAAGAATAGTATGAAGGCAAGTGAGAGGGAGAGTGACATGATAAAGTCAGAGGTGCTGAAAGCAGTGTCCATTATGTAGAGCCTTGGAAGCCTTAATTAGGACTGCAGCTTTTTTTCTGAGTAGGATGGGGAACCATTGGAGGTTTATGAGCAGAGGTGTGACATGATGTGATTTATGTGACATTATGAAGGAAGAAATAATGAAGTTTGCTGATGGATTGACTATGGTTGCTGCTGCTAAGTTGCTTCAGTTGTGTCTGACTCTGTGCGGCCCCATAGATGACAGGCCACCAAGGCTCCCCCGTCCCTGGGATTCTCCAGGCAAGAACACTGGAGTGGGTTGCCATTTCCTTCTCCAATGCACGAAAGTGAAAAGTGAAAGTGAAGTCGCTCAGTCGTGTCTGACTCTTAGTGACCCCATGGACTGCAGCCTACCAGGCTCCTCGGTCCATGGGATTTTTCAGGCAAGAGTACTGGAGTGGGTTGCCATTGCCTTCTCCATGACTATGGTAGGTGAGAGAAATAAATAATGAAAGATAGCACCAAGATATTTGGTCTAAGCAAATAGAAGGAAGGCAATGCAATTAACAAGATGGGAAAGACCGGGGAGGACCAGGTTTTGAGCACAGAGGTTTCAAATGGGGATGAATAAAGTTTATGGTAACTATTAGAACTCCAAGAGGTCATATTGAGGAGGAAGTTGGACATAAGTATCTATGGGTCAAGGAAGATGTTGGGCTAGAGATGTAGTTTTGAAAGTTATTGGTGAATATTCATGGAAATGGATGGAGTGAGTGTAGGAGGAGGACAGAAGGATTCCAAGGAAGAAAGCTGATGGTGCATCGACATTTAGAGGTTTAACTTATGTGAGGAACCAGAATAGATGAATGATAATGGAGCACCTACTGAGGCATGAAGAGAATCAAGAGAGAGTGGATCCATCAATACCAACAGAAGACAGTGTTTCAAGGAGGAGAGAGGATTCCATTGTATTAGAAGCAGTGAATCAGCCCACTAAGATGACTGAGAATTGACCATTGGATTTGGCAATGCAGAAGTCGTAAGTGACTTCAGAGCAGAGGAAAATAGGTGATGCAGAAGAGAGAGGATGTTCAGTGAGTAGGTGTCCTTAAGTGATCAGGAGAGGTTGGGATCCAGTATTCAAATGGAGAGTGAAAGTGAAAGTGAAGTCTCTCAGTCCAGTCCGACTCTTTGCGACCCCATGGGCTGTAGCCGACCAGGCTCCTCCATCCATGGGATTTTCCAGGCAAGGATACTGGAGTGGATTGCCATTTCCTTCTCCAGGAGGTCTTCCTGACCCAGGGATTGAACCCAGGTCTCCACATTGTAGGCAGATGCTTTAAACCGTCCGAGCCACCATTCAAATGGAGAGAGGTGGCTTAAATAAGAGCCTAGTCACTGAGGGAAGGCAGAGTAAAAGCCAAGTGGGTTGGTAAATGGGAAAGTGGGATTGGATAGAATTTCTCTTCTGATTGCTTCCATTTCTCAAAGTGAGAAGCCAGGTCATCAGCTGAGAATGAAGGTAAGGGCATGTGTCTTATTCACTTCTGGGTCCCCAGCAATGAACATGCTGCCTGGCACATGGTTGGTATTACCACATGGTGGATTAATTAACCTCATTCAGTGGCTTGGCATTTTCTGCTAGTTTGGGAAATGAAACATCACTCTAGATTTGTGTTGTTTGCTCAGAATTCTTGTTGGAATAGTATAAGATGAGAAGATAGAATACTGTGGGAGAAACAAAATGCTTTGCGATAAAAAAATTAGTGTGCATATTCATCTACTATATATAAATATATATATACATATACATTACATTTATGTTACAATACAAACTTAAACCAATTTAAACAGATATTATCAATTGCAATGTATTAGATAAACCCATCTTAGATCATTGTTCTTCCTTGTAAGAGACATGAGCAACATTCTGCCAGGTGTAGAAATGCACTGACTTTCAAAAGATTATGGGAAGGCAAGTCCATGGGAGGCTGGTAGAGGAGCTATGGTGGGAGAAAGGAGCCTTAAGTTAGCCCTTTGAGCTATACTAGAGGGCTTCCCAGGTGATGCAAAGGTAAATAATCCACCTGCTGATTCAGGAGATGCGAGAGATGCAGATTCGATCCCTGGGTCAGAAAGATGCCCTGGAGGAGGAAGTGAGAACCCACTCCAGGATTCTTGCCTGGAAAATTCCATGGACGGAGGAACCTGGCAGACTACAGTCCAAGGGGTTGCAAAGAGTCAGACATGACTGAGCACACATACACACACACACACACATACACACACACAGGGAAATCACTACATCTCATCCACCAGCCCTAACCCTTGCTGGGGGAGAACCTGGTCTCCCATCCTAGCTGATGATTTGCAACCAGCTACTTCTTAGTGACTTGATCCAAATACTCCCAACACACTATCATCCTGCCAAAGAAAAATATGAAGAAGCTCTTTTAAATAATTGAAAAGCCAAGGTGGGGGTTAGATAAGTGAGGAAAGGGAGTGTGAATGACTAAAAGAACAGAATTAAAAAGTTATGTCTAAATGTGACATGCTTTGCATTTGGAAGCCTTCCCAGTCCAGAACTAACTACAGTGGGAACAGAGGGGCACAGCCTGACATCTGTTGGCTGATGGTGGCTTCTCAGGGATGCTGTGACTTCAGCCGACACAGAGGTAGCATGTCTTAGCTCTCCAGAGTGGGAGCTCTGGAGGAATCTATGAGGCAAAGTTGTGTGGTAACTTTTAGCTTGCCTCACTGACCTACCTTTTTTTGCATCTTATTTTTCTCTTGTTCCCCCCTCCACCTTCTCCAACAAGTTCACAGACTTCCCTGTGAATAGCAAGCAGCAGGACATGTAAACTAGCCTCATAAATTAGGACAGGAGGACTCTCATCAGCTTGACTGAGAACCACAGAAGTGACAGGAGACTTAAGCAGAAACAAGACGAAGGTGAATGAAGATAGACTAGCTCAGGGGTCACGCCTGACGAGTGGCTGTCAGATGGGAGAGAGCTGGGTTGAAGCATTGATTTTGAATCACAAACTCTGAAATTATATTGGCTGGATCATTAGAACATTCAAAGTGAGAGGGTGGTCTCAGAGATCACTCCAGAAGCGAAGAGAGATTGCATTTGGAATCCCCGGACCATAACTCAACGTATTGTCTATCAAGAGAGACACATACAGAAGGAGCTGAGGGAAGACGCAAAAGCTTTCACTCACCTGCTTCCAGGCATACCTCAGTCATTAGCTCTTCTGCTTCTAGGCATTAAAGTACAATAAATATGAAAAGTCCTGTCAACTGCCCAAACCACATTTATTCAAATCAGCCCAAAGAAGCTTTTTAAAGTAAATGTCAACATATCAGAAAGATGCAGGGGATCTGGGAAAAAGAAGTCCTAAAAAAAAAAAAAGAAAGAAACTCCTAAATACATTCTCACACTCTGACAATTGGTTTAATTCCAGGATCAACAAATTTACGCTGTATACTTTGTTGTAAAATACCCATACCTTTCCAAGTACTCGGTGATGGTTTGGTTTCAGAAGGCTGAAGGAAGTGGGAAATGAGTTGTAAAGATAGTAACATATTCACCCATGTGTATTTACAACACATTCCTGCCGGCAACTTGTAGCTCAATGCAGCATTTACTCTGTAGCATAATCATTCAAAAATATTACATGCATTAATAAAGGTAATTTAGAAAAAGCCTCATAAAGTCATTTGACTTTTTTGCCAATTGCCACAGTAATAAAATGCCTTAACATTATGCTGCCATAGAAAAGCTCTGCCCTTTTGCCTGATTAAGTCCCTCCCGCATTTACAACTGGATATTTGTATGTCACGTTATTGCCATCTTATTTTAATTTGAACTATGGATTTCCTGTCTCTGGGTGACACTGACCTTATAGTTTTGGAGAAGGGAACTCTTATTTCACACATGATCATGGTCGAGGTCATGATTGAGGTCATGAATGCTAGCCTAGAATGTTCTATCACTGTCAAAGGTCCATGATATTTACACCTTACCCCCAGGATTCCCAGGTCAGCCAGGGCCTTCAGCCAATGCTCAGAAAGTGTTTACTATCACCGACTAAGTACTCAGCACTTTGAAAGAGACAATGGAAGATGCTGAGGCAAAATCATAAGCTGAAGGAAGATATTTTAAAAAGGCTTTGCCTTGTTGAGCCTGGAGTGGAGGCAGAGACACCTCTAATACATACACATTCAAATTCCATGCACAATGACTACATTTCTCCACCAGAGTCAAGGAGCATTGTTTTGGCTCCAAGAAAGTTGGGGGGGGGGGTGGTTGTGTGGAAGGAGAAACAGAAACTAAAAGAAGGGAGGACCCTAAGGAAGGATGACAGAGTCTGGATGGAGTGGTTGGGAAGGAGTCGAGCAGAAAGGAGTGCAAAAAGTTGGGTTCTGAGATTGATTGCTCCAGGAAACTGAAATACGACTTCCTTCTTTGTGGCTTTCAAAACCTGTGGGAGATTTTACCGTCCCGACAAATATTCTGTTTGGGGTTTGAAGTTTTGAGGGACGGGCCTCTTCAAGGCATCTGCATTGGATGGTAGAGAACTGAGTCAAAGAGTGAAGCAGAGGGAGTCATGAAACCACAAGCCCATGGGAGAGCGACTGGGATTCGTCCGGCCACGAACTTGGCGGCGGTGTGGGTGGGGTCTGTGTCCACTGAATCAGGACAGAGAGGCACCAGAATCAGAGACTCTACTCGAAATACTCACAATCTGATAGGAGAATCACAACCAGCATACAAAGCCAAGGAGCCTGATAGAGACAGAACACAGTTAGATGGTGAATTGAGAGGGCTGTGGTTGTTAGAGGGAGAGGAGGGAGCCCTGTAACACGAAGAAGGTTTTAAGGAATCTCTTGATATTCCGACCAAGGAAACTAGGACCTTTTTAAAGGAGGAAGTGAACCTAATGGGGTATTAGAGGAGCTAAGGAAGGGCAGAGGAGAATTTGGGTGCTTGTCAAAAGAGGGGCCCACATAGACAGGTGCAGTGGGGGAACAGGAAGTACAGCTGGTCCCCCCAGGTGCCTCCCCTGTTGGTCTGTGGGCAGAGCATCCTGGCCACTCATCCCTGTGACTGTGTCATAGGTCCTGACTCAAATATACCCTTTTATACATTACATCCAAAAAAAATAACAAACAGCAACAAATAGCATGGTTAACCCACCCATCCATTCATTCAGTCATCAAGTGCATGGACGATAGTATTCTTGTTGCTAGGATTACAGTGGTAAATAATACAGACACAATCTCTGCCGCTCTGTCCCCTGGGAGAGAAAGAGGCCTGGCGCATAAACCTACAACTAAATGATTCTAAATTATGAACAGTGACCCTCATCAACAGGGTGCTGAGATGAATATTGTTGGGCAAGCAGAAGCTACTTAAGAAAAGACATTTAGGGAACACTTCACTGAAGAGATGATATATTTCTCTCTTTTCTTTTAGGAAAAAAACCTAATTTTTTTACCTGACAAAAGATTCTAACAGACACATCACCCCTACTGTATAGCACAAGGAACTCTGCTCAGTATTATGTAACAACCTAACTGGGAAAAGAATTTGAAAAAGAATAGACACGTGTATATGAATAACTGAATCACTTTGTTGTAGATCTGAAACCAACACAACATTGTTAATCAACTATGTGCCAGTATAAAATAAAAAGTTTAAAAAAAGAAGATATACAAATAGCTTATAATCATATAAAAAGATGTTCAATATCATTAGTAAAATACAAATGATATTACAAGAGAGCCTATTACAATGGCTGAAAATTTAAAAACCAACAGTAACCAGTGATCACAATGATACATGTAGCACCAGAACTCTGATACATTGCTGGTTGGAAGGGAAGATGGTACAACCAACTTGAAAAACAGTTTTGCAGTTTCTTATACATTTAAACATAGACTTGTCCTATGACCCAGCAATCCTGAGGAGGTGATATTTAAACTGGAACTTGTAGAATGAGAGAAAGTTGGGTAGAGAGTGTGGGGGTGGAGACAAATGACTCAGGGGGAGGGAAAGCATGTGCAAAGGTCCTGAGTTGGAAAAGAACTTGGCACCTTCAAAGATTCTTGAAGCAGAAGATACCTGATGTGGTTAGTCAGGAAGTGATGGACATGACCCAGAGTTGGGGAGCCAGTTCAACCAGACCGTGGGAGGCCTTATAAACCCAACAAAAGAGTCTACATTCTCTTCTGATTTCAATGATAACTCATCAAAAGAATTTGAGCAGATGCTTTAAACCCATTCAAGGCTGTTTTCATTGCTTGGTCTCTGTAAACACTTTCAATAACAAGTTCTCAATACTTTACTGAGGCGAATATGCCCCAGCCTCTGTGCTATAGAAGGTGGCATGAACCTGCTGAGGTTTACTCATTACAGGTCTCTGAACAACCAACGGATGGATAATAACATTTAGTCACTGTGGACCAGTAATTACAGTATATATTTAAAGAAGAAATAGCTACATTTCCTGCTTCAAGCTCTCTCTTATGAAGTGGAGAACCAATATCTTCCAAATTGTATACCAGAGACACAACCCATAGTTTTCAGAACTGACTGAGACCTCCCCGAGGTTAATAATTCATGCATGACCTGTGATTGCAGTGCTACTTTTTATCTGTTTTCATTAGATGTTCTCCTGTATTGAGTTTTCACAGTGTACATCAGTAGCCTCTGTGTGCCCCTGTTTGAAATAACCTGCCTGCTTTTAAAATGTTCTGGACAATATAATTTCATCTGAACCATTATGGGGAACACATGGTTCCTGTGTGTCTGGCTTTCTAAATCTTTTCACAAAGGTCTCTAAGACTGTGGTGGGTTGTTGATCTCAAGTTTGTGCCTGTCTAAAGAGTTGTGGCTCTTGCTGTCTTAGGAATTAACTTGCCCCTCCTCCTACCCAATGCAGAGCTCTCTGATCCTGAGAGGAGGGTTTCTAACTCAGGGCATTTTGCAAGAAGGCACTGCAATACTTGGAAGTGAACAAAGTCTTGGGTCTGCAAGCAGCAGGGAGAGGATTACATCTCGGCCCTCCCGGGCCTGACATTGACACCCCCCCATGCAGCATCAGGACCAGAGCTCACAGTCTGGCCTGGTCTACACCACATCCTTGGGTCAGAAGCTGGGCTGCATCCCTTCTTGATCCTGAGGCACATTCTTCCAGCCACAAGGTGGCTATGACTTTTCCTTTATTTATTTTTCTGGGACTATATAGAAATTCCTGAATTAACGTTAGCCTTGTAATTACTTGTGACACAGGTGTAACTTATGGCTGTAGTCCTTCTCAATCTGATTGTAAAGTGAAAAGAAAGTGAAAGTTGCTCAGTCGTGTCTGACTCTTTGTGACCCCATGGACTATACAGTTCATGGAATTCTCCAGGCCAGAATACTGGAGTGGGTAGCCGTTCCCTTCTCCAGGGGATCTTTCCAACCCAGGGATTGAACCCAGGTCTCCTACATTACAGGCAGATTCTTTACCAGCTGAACCACCAGGGAAGCCTAAGAATACTGGAGTGGGTAGTCTATCCCTTCACCAACTGGAAACTATCTTGCTATAAAAATGTACCTAATTTGTATAGATCTATAGATAGACATGCGCATACACACCAGTTATTAATAGTGGCCATCTCTGGATGGTAGGGTTTTAACTATTTTTCCTTTTGCTCATCTGTATTTTCTTTTTTCCATGGAAAGTTTATTCAGGTTACATTATCTTGAATTATTTATCCAATAAAAAAGTAAAGAAAGAAAAACCACTTGCTGGGTCTTGGTGCCCGGAACAAGAGACCTGGCTGTCACAGTGAGCCGGGGGAAGGGGAGAAACGACATCCCTTAAGGCATCCTGCAGTACCACCCCCCACCCAGGTACTCAAGGTGCGTGGGTGTCCCCGACGTTTGCTGCGTGGCGGTGTGCTGTGCATGTGTGCCTGTTCCAGAGACTCAAAGCCTCCCTCTGCTGCTCCCTGCAATGTAAACACAGGAAACACTTGGTTCAAGTTTCTTGCATCTTCTGGAGGTAGTGGTGGCATGGAGGGTGTCCTGAGAGGTGCTGAGAGGGTGGGGAGGAGAGAGTCCTGGCTTCTCTAGGAGACCCATACCGACAGTGAGCCTGGCTCCTCTCCTTTCCGGGCTTCCCCTGCTTCTCTGTAGATCGTCCTCTTCTACCTCCTTCTCCCCCTTCCACCTCTCCTCCTCCTTTTATTTTTATTCTTGCTCCTTTTTTTTTGACTGGGTCTGGAGAAGGTGCAGTTAAACCATTCATCATCTGCCTTCTCCCCAGTCCCTGTTGTTGGCAGACACTTTTAGTATCCAGTCCCTCCTACTCTGACTCTTCATAATCAAAGTCAAAGTTCTGGAATGTAGAAAATATCTTCTCTATGAAACATCAAATCAAAAAGCCCCAGTTCTTTTGTCCATCAAAAGCCCTGGGACTTCAAGACTGTGGTCTCTGATGTGACTCTTACAATGCTTATTTGGAGACACGATCAATTTCTGTGTTTTCTCTGTTTTTTTTTTTTGTTGTTGCTGTTCATTTGTTGCTTTTTGGTTTTGATTTTTGTGTTCATCCCCAATATTTGTGGGCAAGGCATAGCTTCTGAGGCAATGAGGGAATTGACTTCACATGGGGAGGGAGGTATGTGGTGCTCAGCAACGGAAAATTTCTTAATTAACACCACCAAATTTTATTTCAACACACGTAATGTGGGACCAATTATGTACCTTTCTCTTAAGGTTGTTATGAGGAGTTAACAAGCTAATCCATGGGAACCTTCAACACACTGGCTGGTAGTAAGGCATAGGAAAGGCTCAATTAATGCCACCTATTATTATTATTACTGATACTATCAGCTGCTCATTACTTCCCATTGGGAAAAGAAAGCAGATGCCTGCATCGCCTTCCCCAAGGTATGAACAGGGGAGGTTTGGAGACACATGGGAGCTCCAGTGAACCACACTTGGCTTCCCCACCCCAGGTGGGCTCCTGAGTCCTGGCATGGAGGCCCTACCTTAATCTCCCACATCCTGCTGTAAGAGGGTTTGGGGGGTCTTGCTGGCTTCCCATTCTGGTGTCAGTGGCCCACTGTACTACGTTGTCCACCCCTGAGGCCAAGGTGGACCCTGGGTGGGTTTTTTTTTTTTTTTCTGAAAGAGTAGAGACCACTTGAAGTAGAAAACACTGGGGCAATTGCTGCCTCCCAAGCAGCCTGACTGGATGGCATCTCTGGACTGCCACAGAACTGGCTGGTAGAACCACCAGTTCCCCAGAGAGCCCCGCTACTGCCCTATCACACATAGGAACACGTTCAGTCACACCCATGCACACACATACACAGGCACCTGGGCACACATACAGAAGCACACACACACACATGCAGGCACGTACACACAAAGACATGCGTGCACACACACACGGACAAACACATGCCCACAGCAGTGTCCAGGGCACTTGCACATCCCCAATACCTCGGGAGTGGGCCGGTCCTGCCGGATGTCTTAAGGGCCATCACTCCTCCCCCCTTTCCCCTTCCTTGCTCCTCTGCAAATGCTAGATTCTTGAAAATATTGACTGGCTGTGCAGACCAGTTAGGAGACATTTACATTTTGTGCTGGGCCAGTTGTTACCTGAATGGCCCTGGAGATCAGATACTCGTGAATGCCATCTGTCCTGACATGGCACTTGTGAAGATTAAGGTGAAGAACAGACAAAAAAGATGGAGCTGTAAGCAAATGCTGAGGATTTACTAATGTCTCAGAGGAGACTGGGTCTCCACTGACCTGGGCAGAATTTGGAGGGATTCTGTCTCATCTGCACACATAGAAAAGACGCCTTTGAGTTCTGATGTCCATGGAAACTCTGCCACTTTTCCTCAGAGATTTGGAAGCCTCCCTCCTCAAGGCTTCTTTCTTTTATAGCCCAGAGAATCCTCATGTTTCTGCCTGACACAGGTCGGCTTCACCTGCAGTCTCATTGCCTACCTTCAGCACACTCGTGCTTTGCTTCTGCAACACTGGTTTGCGTCTCATGCTGACTCACTGGTCCCCCACGCCCCCATTTCCCCCTGGGCTTGCTCCCTCTTTGTGTCCCTTCCTTCTCTCCATCTGGCTTAGACTCCTGACCTATCACATAGACCTCTCTATTGGCAAGTCCAGCTCTCTTACTCTCTTATCCATGTACTGCAACTCCTGGAATAATCTCAAACACTCCATTGATGGAACCCTCCACCTTACCTGGGAGAAAACCTATCTCCCAACCTTGTCATTTGGTGTCACTAAAAATTTATGACTAAGCGAGGCTTCATCATCCCTCTTTGTCCCTCCATCAGACCCTCAACTCCTCTTCCCAAGCCCCCTGGTACCACTGTCACTCCACACTCCCTTGCAACTTTGAGCTGCTTTTAACTTTTAGCAAGACAAAAATAGAGACATTTAGGTAGAATCTTCCAAGATAAGCTCAGGTGTCACCTCCTCTAGGGAGACCTCCCTGATAGCAGAGCACTCCTCCCAATTCTGGGTTAAGTCTCCACTCTGGGCTCCTATAGCAACTTGTGCTTCTCTTCTCCATAACACTTATCACATACGACTGCTGTGGCCTGTTCTCGATGTTTACTTGCCTCTCTGAATAGGGAGCTCCTGGAGAACAAGGACCTTTTCCTGCATCTCTATATCTAGAGTGCCTGGCACAAAGTAAGTGCTCAAGACAGGTTTGTTTGATGAATGAATAAATGAATGAATGAAGCCTACCCTTCACAGAAACGTGGACACTGACCAGGCAGAATGCATGGGACAGAGTAGTCAGGGCCAGGGGCTCTCCCTCAAAGGGACCCGTGGAAATCCAAGGGGTCCCAAGAAACCGTCTGCAGCATGGAGATCTGAAAGCACAGTCAGCTGCATCCTCATAATAATGAGAAAGCTGTTTTTGTCAACTGGCATTCTGTCGATTTTTAGCTGATCATTATCAGGGATGGGGGAGTAATCTCTTTTCCTGCTCTTCTTTTCCTCAAAGATAAATTCATCCTTGGCTTAGAGTCCTGAAGTGGACTACGAGCTGGGGCAAGGCCGAATGTGAAGGGGACACAAGCAGCGTTTGGTCGCCCCCTCCCATCGAGAGATGTCCCAGAGAGATGTCGTCACATCTCTCTGCAGCTTCTTGCTGCACCTGGCTTATAATATCCAGGCTTTACACGGCCCTGTAGACCATCTGGCTCAATTATTTTCATTTGCAGTTTGTGGAACTGGGGCCCAAAGGGGTTAGTTCAAAGACTTGTCAATGCCACCTGGTTAGTAAAATAGGTGGATCTGGGAGCCAGGCCTCCAAGCTTCCAGCCTGCGTCTGAGTTCCCATGCAGCATCCTTCCAGCAGGTCTGGGTTGTGTCATCTCTCCAGTGGCAGATGTTATCCCTGTGGTGCTAGGATAGGCCATCTGGCTGTAGCCCCCACCACCCAAGGACAAGAGCCTCTGATAGCTCCTAAGAGCAGCCGTGTGGGACCCACCAAGTGCAGGATGGTGACCGGCAGCCTCTGCACCTTTGATGGAGCCACCTATCTCGGCAGCAGGTAGAGCTATCTGTTCCTGGCTTGGCAGGACTGTAGCTCTTAGTGATGGAAGAGAAAGCAAGCCAAGCCTGAAAAATGACTTAGCATTCTAACGTTGAGGAGACACAGACTAATGGGTCTCTCCTTGTATATATTAGGTGGTACGGTGACTTAGGGGCACGCCTATGAAGAATGGCACTGGCTGGACCCAGCCAGCTTTCCCCTGTCACCTCCGCGCTTTCAGGGAGCACAGAGCCTGACATAGCTGGGAGTGGACATGTGCCCGGGGTTGATTGTGCCAAGCGTGCCCTGCCATGCCATATGCTCGTCTGACCAGGGCTCCCACTTGGAGGCAGCCAAGGCAGCCGCTGAAGGAATGGTTCGCAGCAGAGACGGGATGTAACAGGAACCAGCATAGCGTGCCCCGAATCCTCCTTCTGTCAACACCTTTCGGAGTCCTGTGACGCCTCTGTCCCACTATACTTCCACGCAGCACTGTCAGATCTGAGTTTTGGATATATTCATTCCACGAACACGGAGCAGTCTCTGCGTGCCAGGCCCTGTCTGGGCTCGGGGGTTCAGCGGTGAGTGAGGCAGCCTGCTCTACAGTCTAGAGTGGGGAGAAGGCCACACCAACAGGGATGTTATGTGATGTCAGGGTGCAACTGTTTGGGAGCAGGCAAGCTAGGAGCAGGACCTGGTGACTGGATGGGTGCTCGGGCTACTGCAACTCACGTGCCCGAGGAAGGGGAAGGCCTGCATGAAAAGAAGGAGCTGGCCTCTCGAATCTGGGGGGAAGCATTCCAGACAGGTGGAAGAGCGTGTGCAAAGGGCCTCACGAGGACAGGCTTGGTGAGTTTCAGAAACGAACCAAACAGAAGGCTGGTACAGGACTTCCTTGGTGGTCCAGTGGGTAAGACTCTGTGCGTCCAATGCAGAGGGCACAGGTTCGATCCCTAATGGGGACGGTCCCACATGCCCTACGGCGTGGCCAAAAAGTTTAAAAAAAGAAGACGACTGTTACGACTGGAGCCTGGTGAGCTCAGAGAAGAGAGAACAGAGGGTGAACCTACAGAAAATAGTGGACAAACGAAGTTTGGATTTTATTCTTAGCATAAAGCTTTGGAAAACTTGAAGGGAGTGGAGAGTGACAGGAACTGATTTGTGTTTTGAAAAAAGATAATCCCCTCTGCCAACCTTTATAGCATATTTTTCTCAATAGCCAAAAGGAGGAAACAACCCACATTTCCATCAACTAATGAATAAATAAACAAAGTATGGTTTATCCACGCAGTGGAATATTATTCAGTGTTAAAAGGAAAGTTCCAACACGTAACAGGATGCATAAACCTTGAAGACACTGTCACAGGAAATAAGCCAGACACAAAGGACAGACACCGTATGGTTTCATTTATGTGAGGGGCCTGGAGAGAGATACCTGTGGTCCCAGAGAGCTCAGATTCAGAGACAGAAAGTAGAATGGTGGTTCCCAGAGGCGGGCGGGGAGAGGAGGATGGGGAGTCATTGTTCAGTGGGTAGAGAGTTTCAATTTGATAAAAAATTTCTGGGGAGGGATGCTGGTGATGGTTACACAATGTGAAGGTCCTTCACATTACTGAATTGTACACAAGGTAACAGTTTGAATGATAAATGTTACATTATGCATGTCTTACTAAAATTAAGAAAAAGACAAATAAGAACAAACAATACCCAAATAAAGACCACCTGGCTTGCACAAGCATTGAAGCAGAAAAACAAACAATAAATAATAGCTGAGGCAAATGTAACAACCCAGATGATGGTGGTGTGGATGAAAGTGGATATTTTGGAAGGAATGGAGAGGAAAAAAAAAGGAGGAAGGTAATTTCAGACTTAGAGAAAAGGGGCAAAAATAGGACAGAAATTCCAAGTAATTCTTTATCCAGGTGATCAGCTTGGAAATTAACTCTAGTCAGACTTGAGGATGGACCAGCCTGAGGGCTGGGAAGAGAGAAATTTATAGCCCATTCCTGCACTTTAGGAAGTTAGGTGTGAGGGGCAGAAATCAAATCATAGACCGTTAAGTACCAGCCAACAAAGGTAGGGCCCAGAGAAGGGAGGCGAGCTCCCCTGGGACACGCAGCCAATACATGGCAGGGCCAGGATTTGAGCTCAGGTCTTCGACTTGCAGTTTTTGATCAAGGGTGAAAGTGCTTTCATTATAGTCGCATTTCACCTTTATGAAAAGGTCAGGGAGGAGTGGGCAGAGTCAGATTCTCAGAGACGGACCCTGGCTCCCTGCTCTCAGGCTCCTGCTGTCCTTACAGGGAGAGGAAGGTGAGCTGAGGCCTGTTAACTATTGAAGCCACCAGACTGTTTCACAGTTCCTGCATCTTCTAAATGAGTCTAGCAATATGTCTGTTGGGGCTGGGTAAGGGAGTACAAGAGCATTTCTTTCTGTTAAAAGGGTTTTAGCAGACAGAGTTCTACCCGAAATCTCTCCCCACACCTCTGAGTGTCTTCCATACCTCTTGCCACGGGGACTGAACTCTCGGTGGTAAAACCATTCCTTGGGATTGCAAGCAGAGGTCAGAAAATGCTCAGAAGCAGCTGGTCATGCAGCATTCATTCATTCATAATGTGCCCAACTATGCCAAGCACAGAAGGACAGCACTGAGACGTTCTCTCTTCCCCACCATGGGCATCTGGTATTGTGGGAAGAACATGTGCTTTGCAGACAGACAGAGGGCTTGGAGTACTGGCTCCATGATGCTTTAGCTATGTGATATTGAACAAGTAAGCCTCACTTTCTGAGTCTTGGCTTCTTTATCTGCACCATGGGAACCGTGGCAATTTTAAAACATTGCTGAGTCCCCATAGATGATAGCTTTTTAGAGTTTGTTTCTTATTTTGATCCATAGTCCACTTCCTAAAACTGTCTTCTAAATTATGCTTTCAATTAGACATTGGTCAGGATGGATATCTCCCTTCACAGAGAATAGCTAACCAGAGACACTTTCTTTCTTTGATGTTATAGACTATCTGCATGAGATGTTGCTTTGGGAATGTGTGTTAGTCGTTCAGTTGTGTCCAATTCTTTGCAGTCCCATGGACTGTAACCCCCAAGGTTCCTCTGTCTGTGGAATTTCCCAGGCAAGAAAATTGGAGTGGGTAGTCATTCCCTTCTCCAGGGGATCTTCCAGCCCAGAGATCGAACCCAGGTCTCCTGGATTGCAGGCAGATTTTTTACCATCTAAGCCACCAGGGGAATCCTGACAACAACTTTGGGAATAGCTGTTGTCATTTGAGGGACTTTTGTTGTGTGCATGCGACTTTGGCCATCAGGGTGTGTGGCTTAAGGACAGGGATTCAGGTAGGAATGAAAACAGTCGAGGAGGCACTGAGGGAGAAAGAAGTCTTACCACCCTGTGGCTCACTGTTACCAGAATATTCTAAAAGTCTTGTTCACAGGCTAGTTTGTGACTTACAAAGCAACGGCAGTTAAGGTGCATTGGGACCTGGGTTCTGTTTCTTTAATATCTGTTCCCGTGACATCAGTGAAATGGTGTGAGTTTGAAGACATACCTGTGGTGTGCCCAGCTGGGAGAAGGGAGCAGCTGTCAGTGTCGAGATGCTGGCCTGCCCTGGACTCAGGTCTCTGGCCAGGTCTGACTCTGAAATGTCAGTGCCCTCTCCTTGGCCTCCATGCTCAGTCCTGTGTAACCCACTGGCGGCTGTATTAACCCAGGAATACTTCATATATATCTGTGCATTTAGCTGAGAGCTTGCCCACTATAATGACTGGAATAAAATGCTTATAAACACAAAAAAATGCAGCATGGCTACAAATTCTTGTAGAGTACTTATCGAGAGGTGGGCTTCCCAGGTGGCTCAGTGGTAAAGAACCCACTTGCCAAGGCAGGAGACACAAGAGATGTGGGTTCGATCCCTGGGTCAGGAAGATCCCCTGGAAAAGGGAATGGCAACCCACTCCAGTATTCTTGCCTGGAGAATCCCATGGACAGAGGAGCCTGGTGGGTTACAGTTTATGGAGCAGCAAAGCGTCGGACGTGACTGGGTTGACTGCGTATAGCACAGCAATGCACTGAGAGGTAAGGTCTATGGCACCTCCCCTTGAATCTGGCCAGACTGTGCTCACTTCATTGAATAGGATATGGTGGGAGTGATGCTTTGTGAGGCCTGAGCCTAGGTCATGAAGGCCAGGAAGCCTCCTCCTTGTTCTCTGGAACAATGAGCCACCGCATAAGCCACCATCCTGGAGAGACCATAAGTAGCTAGTCCAGCCTGTGAGTCCCCCTGGAGCCTGGGCCAGACACGCAAGTGATAAAACCATCTGGCAGATGGATGGTCCAGCCCTGGCTCTTCTAGCCTCTGACCATTTGACTCGAATCAGAGACCAGCAGTGCCCACTATGCTCTGTGCCAGTTCCTGGCCCACAGAATCCATGGGCATAATGAAATGGCTGTTATTTTGTAGCACTAGGTTTGGGATGGTTTGTTAGGTAGAAAACCAGAGCTGTTCTACATCCCAGAGGATTACTGTTCTCTTTAAATGGAAAAGAAAGAAAGTGTACAAAGTTGGTACCCTACCTTAGTGTCTTAGTCCATTCAGGATGTGTAACAAAATATCATGGGCCTGGGTGGCTTATTTATTCCTCAGTTCTGGAGATCAGAAGTCTGAGGTCAGGGTGATGGCATGGTCAGCTGAAGGCCTTCTTCCAAGTAGCAGATTTCTCGTTACATCTTCCTGTGATGGAAGGGGTTAGGAAGCTCTGTGGGGTTCCTTTTGGGGGGAGGGGTCTTCTTTTATAAAAGCACTAATCCCATTTCATGACCTCATCACCTCTCAAAGACCGCGCCCTCTAAAGCCATCACCTTGGGGGGTTAGGATTCAACACATAAACTCTAACGGGGACAGAAACATCCAGATCATACCATGAGGGTGCGTCCCAGAGCTTCCCATGAAGCGCTTTCCTGGTGTCTCAGATGGTAAAGAGTCTACCTGCAGTGCAGGAGACTCGGGTTCAATCCCTGGGTTAGGAAGATCCCCTGGAGAAGGGAATGGCAACCCATTCTAGTATTCTTGCCTGGAAAATCCCGTGGACAAAGGAACCGGGTAGGCTACACCCCACGGGGGAGCAGAGAGTCAGACACGACTGAGTGACTAACACACACATAGCGTGAGGGCCTCAATAAATATGTTTCCCTTTTCAAAGGAAAGATCCTCACTCTTTAGCAATAGAAGGCAACTAATAACTAAATAGGCTGTGTAAACATTGTAAAAGGTATGAGAACAAAGTGCAAAAAAGGAATCAAGGAGCTACTTAACTTTGTGAGGACTGGGGTCTTTGGGGCTGTGTCAGGGATAACTTCAGAAGGAGGAGACATTGCAATCAGTCTAGAAAGACAGGCGGGTTGCTGGGGGCTCACCGACCAAAGTGCGAGAGGGATGTTCTAAGGAGAGAGGTCACTCCCTTTCCTGCCCATCACTGGGCTGCTCCAGCCAGTGAGTCCTTGGCAATGTGAGCCAGGTTCTGTCCCATATTTGCCACCTGCCTTGGCTTCTATCTGGATCAAAGTCCTAACGGTAGCCTGTAAAGAGAGTGACCATCTGATTTATCATCTAAACTGGGGCACTTGGAGAAGGAACAGGGACATTATTAATAATTCTGCCAAGGCAGGGGATGGGAGGAAGGCTCAAGAAGGGAGGGATATATGCATACATATAGCTGACTCACTTTCTTGTACAGCAGAAACTAGCACAATATTGTAAGCAATTATCCTCCCGTAACAAAAAGTAATAATAAAAAATAGTAATTCTGCCAGGACAACAGGTAGAATTCAAGATTGTTCTAGGAAATTGGGATGTATAATCACCATGCCTACTTCTCTACCCCTGCTGCTCGCCCCAGGCCAGCCATGCTCGCTTTCCTAATGATCCTCAAATACACGAGAAAAATTCCAGCCTCAGCCTCACTGCATCTCCTGGTCTCTGCCTATGATGCTCTTCTTCCTTGGATGGTCACATGGCTCATTCCCCCACTTCAAGTCTTTGCTCAGATGTCACCTCTTAAAAGGTCTGTCCCTGCTTACCCTATTGAAAACTGACTCTCTCAATAGCCTTCTCATCTTCCTTGCTTTATTACATAGCACTCATCACTTTCTAATATACTGTGAAAAGTGAAAGTGTTAGTCACTCAATCATGTCCAACTCTTTGCGACCCTATGGACTGTAGCCCATCAGGCTCCCCTGTCCATGGGGTTCTCTAGGCAAGGATACTGGAGTGGGTTGCCATGCCCTCCTCCAGGGGATCTTCCTGACCCAGGGATCAAACCAAGGTGTCCTGCAAGCAGATTGCAGGCAGACTCTTTATCATCTGAGACACCAGGGAAGCCTATACAACAATATTTATTTTGTTAGCATTTTTGTCTTCCCTCATCTGAATGCAAGTTCCAGAAAGTCAAGATTATCTGGCTGTTTCATTTGCTCCTGTACCCCTAAATGTCTAGAACAATACCTGACACTTAGTAGACATGATAAATATCCAGTGAAAGATTTCCTAAGCAAAAGCAGTTGACTGGTCTCCTTAAAGAAATAAAGTCTAACCACAGATAATTCAGGCTATTCAATCTAAGGATACTGAAGAATGTTTTGCATGAGAGATGTTTTTTTAAATTTAATAGCTTTTGAAAACTAGCCAAGAGCCACATCTAAAACAAAATGTATGGCCCACATTCAGCACGATTTTCTTTTATAAAGTTTCCCTCCACATCTCTTAGTATCATAAATTATTATAGCTGGGAGAAATCAGCTCTAAAATTCTATGTTTCTAAGTGAAAAACTATTATAACTTAAAACATTGAAATGCTTTTTTTTCCTGAGTAGTAAAGAAAGCTGAAGGTCAGGGTAATAAGGGGAAACTGAGGATCTGAGCAATTTATGAGTCAATTTCTTGGGTTGGTGGACCATTGGGATTTCTCCCAGTTGCCGTGGGGGGTATTTCAATCCTGTCTCTAGCTGCTGGAATAACATTTCCTCTATTTCTCTAGCTCCCCACGAGAGTCTGCAGATTCTAGTAGATAAATTGTCAGCAGTCCTTCCCATTTCTGAGGCATTAAGTTTAAATCCTGTTAAGGTTCCTCATATATTAGAAATAAAACTTCTATTAACTTTTCCCTGTCAGCGCAATCAGAGTTAAATTAATTTTTAACACTTGGGTAAAGCAGCACAAGAGAGATATGTCCCCAGAGCTGCCGCATGTGGGCTGCTGGGAGGGTGGGTCAGGAGGCCTGGACGGGCGGACTCCCCACGGAAGCTGCCCCACGGCACCAACAGGTTGTGTTGAGAGGGGCTCTGTCTCCATAGATAGTGCTCCCGGCAGTGTAATAACATGTTAGTGGGATCCCGGTCCATGGTAAGACATTGACTTTGTAAGACACGTGCTAGACCCCTGAGACAGCCCATCAAACTGACCTGACTGACTTTTCATTGATATGATCAGGTGGCATCATCACCCTTGGAGATGCCCCATGAGTCACCTTCAGTGCCCAGAGAAAGCTCATTTTTGAGGCTGACCATATGATATGTGAGAGCATGGGCTTATACGTAGTTGATGTATCACCACAGATAAAGTTGAACCCCTGATTTCATCACTTGAAAACTGTAAGATCTGAAGCAGAAACATAAAGGAAGGAAAGAAAAAGAGCAACCATTTATTGAACACCTACTTTGTTTTGGGCCCTGAGCAAAGGTGTGTGTGTGTAAAACTTATGATAGTATCATATTAACTACTTATTACATATGCTATCACATATATTAAATATATATTATATATATTGCCAGAAAAGTCATTTAACTGTTAAATGACAGAGTTCTTATTTGAACCTAGGTTCCAAAAGTCCAGAGCTAGGACTTTTAAAGTTTTAGTGTAAATTATTGAAACTCCCTGTTCCTCAGTTTCCCTTCTGTAAAATGGGGAAATCATACCCACTCCATATGCTCACTGTGAAGATTAAAGGAGATAATGTGTGTGGAAAGCTTAGCACAGAGCTTGGTATAGCTTTCAGCATGCTACCTACTATTGCAGTAGTAATAGTAGTAATTAAATTTCCTCTTTCTTGCAAAGGCAGAAAAGATCCTTATGCTCAAATTAATTTCTTGACTGTTGTATGCACCATTATGCTATGTATTTGGGGGGGAAATGATAAAACTTTCATTCACTCATTCATTAATTTGTTCATTGTATGTCTATTTAAAAGGTATGGGATTTAAGAAACACAAGTCATACCCCATCTTCAAGGAAGATTACAATCTGGTTGAGATGGACAGACATATACACACGGTCAAATGAATAATAAAGAAGGCAATAAGTGAACTAAGCCAAATAAGTAAGGTTTGAGGAGCCGAGTCACTGTGGGCTGGATATGTGGAGCTGAGGGGAGCTGGGCTCTACACCAAGCAGGCTTTGGCTTTTAGGAGAGAAGACAGTCAGGACCCCTCATCCCAAAGACAAGAAAGTACTTTGGGCAACAAAAGGCAGTCGGTTCTCTCAGAAATGAAACTTTCGTTTTGCCCTTTCTACTCTGAGCTACACAAAATTGGACAGGATTCAGAGAAGGGGTGTTATGGATACTTGAAACAGGAGCAAACCCTTTCAAAAGAAGTATCCTGTTTCTTAATGAAAAGTCTTTTGAATATGGAGATTATATTGTCATACTCTACCATGATCCCCAGACCACCACCACCACCTTACCATCCCCGTCATCATGATTATCACCACCTCCGTGTATCCCTCCACTATTATCATCACCTCTACCACCCGCCTCATCACCTGCATTATGTTAACAGCACCACACCATCCCCATCACCACCACCGCCGTCGTCAACGTCATTATCACCTCCACCATCATCCCCACTATCACCTCTACCATCACCTCCACCACCACCATCATTACTTCCCACATCACTATTGCCACTCTTACCACCACCACCCCACCAGGCAAATCGCCCGATTTCGAGCCAAGAGATTATGAAAATGAGTGGACTTCACTTAAAGGTTCGTGTCAGTCTAAATGGAGTAAGAGGTTTATGTCTTCTGTTCCCTCATATGAGACAAGGGAGGGACTGATCTTGGCCCCAAACAGAACTTCCCACCTTGTGATCATTTGGTAAAGCTGATGTTACAAAGAAAATGCATCTAAAAGTCACTTGCCTCACTCTGAACCGAGGTTCCCACCTCCTTCAAGTGTGCCTGGAGAGCTGAAGAGAGATCCAGTTGTTCAGTTTCAGGAGGTGGCGAGATGGTGGTGGCCATGGAGAGGGGAGCCTGAGAAGACCTGGCAGACAGGAAGTTTCCTTCCCACTTGCAGCAGCCCACCCGCTTCAGGCAATAGACAGGTCTGACTTCAAACCCTAGTTGGGGATACTGCTGCATGAGTAATGTCCAGAAAGATTCTATAAATGGTTTCTTTCATCTCCTATTGAAATGAAAGAACAAGAGAGAGCGAGAGTCGAAATGAATTGTATTCCTGCTGCAGAGAGTTCATTTGATAAATAATGCATATAGAGTTTGCAGTAATAACTGCTCTTTTCCGATTCAGCATGTGCGGGTGAGTTTTGACATACATTCTCTGTATTTCTAACAGACGGTGAATGACTGGTGTCTGGATTGGCATTATGAAAGGCAGGGCAGCCTGTTAACATTTGCTGTAGTGTCAGAAAGGTTAATCTGGCTTTTTCCCTTGAGCCAGGGGCAGGGCGCTTTCGCCTTTCAGTGGAGATATGGGAGAAGAAGCAGGAGACAGATGGAGAATTCTTCCCCTGGGCTCCTGGGAAGCAGTAGCAAAAAGGTGACACATGCCACCAAGGTGGAGAGGATCCAGGGTCCAGGTGGACAGGGAGATATGTGTCTTCAGAGTTTTGCTCTGCTGCCTTCTCTGAGCTGCTTTCTCTTAGCATCCAAGAGACACACGGCGTGCTGGCAAGGCTGCGGAGACACACAGCCAAGCCTTCTCTGTGGACTCCCCTGGAGGCTGGGGTGGGTGGGGGGCTTGCTCCTACCAAGACAGAAGAAGCACTGAGATACTGAAAAAGTTCCCAATTCTGCCAGCCCTTGGATTTCCAGGAGACAAACGCCGGACTCAAAGTGAAAAATTAGTCGTTTAATCATCGTTATGTTATCTTCCATTTTACCTCTAAACAAGTTAGAATCCAAGTTTTTATACTGTGTTTTGCCTTACAAAGTATCCTCACATATCTTATGCCATTTGGTCCTCACAACAATGGGCAGGAGTTGTTACTCCCATTTTATGATGAAGAAACTAAGGCTAGGAAAGGTTTGGTGACTTGTTCATGGTGGCAAAGCAGATAGAGGAAGAATTACTCAAAATAGTCTGTGAGTTTTGTTTTCTGACTCTAAGCTCAGTGCTTTTATTACTCAAGGTTTCCTCTCTAGAGACATTTCTGCAGTGACTTTATTGTGCTTTGTATGGGGGAGCACACATGTGGGCACATGTGTGCACGTGCGTGTAGATGCTCAGGTGCACACACATAAATGCACACACACACATGCATTGTGCACACAAAGGACACATACACGCATCCACATATATGCGCACTTAGGTGCGTGTGCACACAGATACACACTCAGATGTATACACATGTGCAGGTACACACATACACACACACACACACACATGCACTTACACGTGTGAAACATGATTTCACAGCTGAAGCCACAGGAGCATTCCCAGTAGGGGAGGCTTTCTACTATTCAGCTTATTTCCCTTCCCTTCAGTGAGAAATCACTCAAAACCTCAAGCATCATTCTTACCGACCCCAGATGGATGGGTGGAGCACCCCGGAAGCCCCAGGAAATAGTTTCCACCCTGCAGGGGTCTGCAATTCTGTAGAATCATGATCCACAGCTTCTTTTAGCCACTGACCTCTGGTTGAGGTTTGTAGCAGTTGGTGACTGCAATTTGCTGGGACTAAGATTTATAATGCTCAGTGTTCAAGAAGATGTAATTTACCTCCCAGGAGGGACAACTTTTGCTCCCAAGAAAATGTTTTCCCTCCCCTGGCTCACCTTTACATTTAAGAAATAACTCTGAGAGGTGACAGAGTGCTTAAAATTTTAAATATTAGTTTCCTTTCTACAAAGATTAGATAACATTAATGTCAGAGCTGACTTGTTTTTCCTCAAAGGTTCTTTTGTCAATTCTCCACTCAAGTAACCTACAAGTGACTTTCCATGAAATAGCAGGAAACAAATTCTCTACATCTACTATGTTTCTCCCCATAATGCTTCTTTCTTCCCATCTTTTGCTTTGATTTCTTTCTGCAACATCTCTTGGGAAATCTTGCTTCTTGTTTTCAAGAGTTTACTGCTTCTGCTCATACTTTTTTTTCCTGTCAATTTTTAGGTTTCTCTTTTTCCAATGAGACTGTTTCCTTCCACTCCATGAATTCTTAATGGTTTCCTTCACATGGTCTCTTATTTCTGCAATTCTTTTGCTTTTCCTTTCCTTGTGCCCTGGATCTTGTCCTCAACTTTGCCTTATGTTTCCTCCTCCATCTTTGCAGGGAGGGGTCATAAGCAGAGTGATACTTTGGGATTGGGATGGTCATAAATTTGACACCAGACTCTCCCCCTTCAATAGCCTTCTGACCTTGGTCAGCCACTTTCCCAGTTCTCAGAGCCTTGGCTTCTATATTTGAAATGTAGGGTATTGATATCTAAAATGCAGAGTTGTTTTGAGAATTAAGTGAGATCGTAAGGGAAGCACCTCTCCCAGGACCTGATACATAACAGGTATCCCCAGAATATCCAACTCTTTGATTCCTTAGCTAACCTGGATTAAGTTGCATGGGTTAACTGGGCCCATCAAGGTAGAAATGTCCTTAATTTGGTGTATGTTAATGATCCCAAATAAGCCAGGTTTGTTTTGAAGCCAATACAAATGAAAACGCAGAAGCAAAGCAAACAAAGAAGGAAATTGTGAGGCTGAAATGCTTCAAAGGGTCTGTTCCCCTCACACTGTGTTTGTACTGAGAACATTTTGATAAATGAGCAAGAAGAAAAATCAAAAAAAGTGCTCCTTGGTTCAAACAAGCTGTCACGGCCTGCGAGATAAAGATGTACTCGTCCAGGGACGTCAGTTTCTAGACACACACCATCATTATGCTCAATTTAATAATATACACAGACATTCTCCCGAGTTCTTATTTGGCAGTGGCCGACACTCCAAGAGCTGATCTTGCTAATTTTGTGTATTTGGATTCTGCAGTAAAACAAGCAGTCTCAATATTTGGGTTCACTGGGAACGGGTTCTGCAATTGTAATGATGATTAAGTAGGGGAACGTCTCTTAAAACATAGTTAATTCACACTGACAGGGTGAGCTTGAGAATCTGTAAATAGCACCACCCCTATCGAGAATAGCAACATGCCTCCACCACCTCAAACAATAACAATGGCCAGCAAGACAAGGACTGGCCAAAGAATATGCACAGTGGTTGAAAAGTAGGAGGGGGACAAAAATTTGCACCCTGGAGGGCGTAGGATTGTGTGTACGTGTGAATAATGAACTTTGCCAACAAGATAGTTTTCATGCTTTTGACAGAGTGATAGACCATTTTAGAAACTGTTTCTGTAAAAATGTAGAATTGTATTACTGTACTTTTATTAGAGATGGACACAGGCCAAAAGTATAACTTTCTAGAAGTCAGGGGCCAGAGCAGAAGGGCAAGTTTTCTCTGAATCACATTGAAGAAGCTCTGCCTTAAAAGATTCTATATCTATTTTCATCTTTAAAGAGCCTAGAGTCCAAAGCAAGAGTCCTGGAGGGAGCAGGTGACCTTTAGGTAGGGCTTCCTTAAATTCACTTATATCACCTGCTTGAAGGGTTCAACGGGACCTTCTAATTCCTCTATGTTTTCCAAAGATTTCAGCCCTCTCCTGCTTCTATTTCAGAAACTCCATTATGTGTGCTCTCGTCAGCACCCTAGTCTTTCCTCTTTTACCATCCTTTCAGTGTATACCCTTGTCCAAAGCCAAAGCATGAGCAAAGCCAGCTTACTTAGTAGCTCAATTTATCATCAAGGAATTAGGTTATTTCTGCTTTCTTGCACTGATGTTCCCATCATGTTGGCTTTTGTTGTCAGGCTAGACTCCTCTTGATCTCAAAATATTTGCTTCAGCTCCAGTTATCACATCCTTACCCAGCAACGTTCAAAATTTGGAAGTGGGGTAAGAGCGACATTCCCATTCTTGTAAAGTGAGAAAAATCCTTTAAAGCTGTCTCACAGTTCATTGGCCAGAATTGTGCATGTGCCCATTTACATGACAGTTCCTTGCTAGGAAGAACAGAGTTACCTTCATTGATCAAGACCCACTCTCCTCTCCTTCCTGCCAGGGGTTAGAGAAGGAACAATCCTAAACTGATTGTTATCAGACACTCGAATGAAATTAGGATGATGCTTACAAAGAAGAAAGGCCTTCCCAGGCAGCACTAGTTGTAAAGAAGCCCTCTGCCAATGCAAGAGACTTAAAAGACGTGGTTTTTATCCCTAGGTTGGGAAGATGCCCTAGAGTAGGAAATGGCAACCCACTCCAGTATTCTTGCCTGGAGAATCCCATGGACAGAAGAACCTGGAGGGCTATGGTCCATAGGATTGCAAGAAGTCAGACTGAAGTGACTTTGCATGAACACAATGAATAAATGAGAGAAGGTTGCTAAGTAGATACACCTAGAAGATATACTTCCCAGTGGAGTTGGTAACACAATCCAGGAGTACACAAAGCAGAGGGCTTCCAAGGAATGACATTCCCTTCGTCTCTGGTCTGACTTGCCTGAGGGCTCGTGAATCTGAAGCACAGGTATGCTGACAAAAAGGATGGGTAGCTATCACATAGGCTTCTTCACTCTGAATAATTGGTCCCTTGATCTCCCTTCACAAGATCTAAGCCACAAATCTCTTCTCCCCAACACTTGATAGAAAGCCTTGCGCTCAAAAGGGAATAATCAAAGAAAAGAATTAATAATAAGACAAATTCCAACTGCATTGAACTCAGCACCTCGGAATGAGGGGCAAATCCATTTTGCCCACCAGGTTGAATAGACGTGGGTTAACCTTTGTCCAAAGAGCCCCAAGACTTCAGAAATCCAATATCCAGACATCAAATATTTAACAAAATGTAAGCAATCCTGAAGAAGAGCATGAATCCCGTTAATAAAGACTGTAAGTGGTATGGAGCTGGAAGACATTGCCAGTCTCAAGGAAGATGAGAGGTTAGCCAAAGGGACCAGACAGAGAGCCAGGGACAAGCAATGAGAAGGTCAGGAGTTGCTGGGAAAGCCACACATCTCAGACATAATAGCACCCAGAACATAGGCATTTAAGCACCTGGGAAATTTCTGGATTGTACACTGGATCATTCCCTAGCAACGGGCTGAGCAAATGTTACAAACTGAAAGGATACACGGGAACAACAGTTCATGTGAGCTAAGGTCATTTTCTAAAGCAAGAAAGCAGCACTTTTGAGAACTTCCACTGTCATTTTAAATTCACAGAGGCTAGAAAATGCTCATATGCTAGATATCATTTATTTTTTAATTATCTTCTACCCTGTCAATTGCCTTTTATAAATTTCCCTGTTTAATAGTATAGACAGGGCACTAAAAATGAGGACAATTATTTAGAGACAGGACTTGAGAAATCTAGCCGCCAGGTTGCTGCTGGAGAGCAGGCTTTGCCTCCTGGAGGGTTCTGCCTCTCCTGGAGCGGGGAGCGGGCAGAGGGCTGTTAGCCTTAAAAGCACTGGATTTGCCCTGCTCCTATCCAGGTGGGCCCTGAGTCTGGCCAGACCTGGAAAGCCAGTATGCAGATTAGACCTTTTGTTTCTTTCTAAAAAATTATTATTTATTTCTTTTTGGCTGTAGTGGGGGCTCTAGTTGTGGTGAGCGGGGGCTATTCTCTGGTTGCAGTGCAGGGGCTTCTCATTGCTGTGGCTTCTGTTGTTTCCGAGCACGGGCTGTAGGGCCCACGGGCTTTAGTAATTGTGACACGTGGTCCCAGTGGTTGTGGCTTGCAGGCTTTAGACCACAGGCTTAATAGTTTTGGTGCATGGGCTTAGTTGCTGCTCCACAGCATGTGGGATCTTCCTGGACCAGGGATCAAACCCATGTCTCCTGCACTGGCAGGCTTTACCTGAGCCTCCAGGGAAGCCCCTCGACCATTTGTTTCTGGTCTTCCACAGACCGATAGGAGAGACATCAATGCATTCCAGGCCCATATGCCAGGTGGCAGTCAGCTTTCCTAGAGGAATGAGCAAAGGCCCTCTTGGCCTTGGACGGGTGTGACTCTTCAAAACCATGCTGGCCTTAATGGAAATACCAGCTTTCCTCCTCTCATACTGTAAGACCCTGGGCAAGTTTCTTTCCTTCTTTTAGCCTCTATTTCCTGATCTATAGAAGAGGGATAATAGTCCTGCCGAAGCTCCTAGATAGGGCTGTTTAAAATAAATAATCCGTGTAAACTTCTTAGCTGGCGTGTCATAAAAAAAAATTTTTAGTTGGTTAGTCTGTCTGGCTCTTTGCCACCCCATCGACTGTAGTCCTCCAGGCTCCTTTATCTATGGGATTTCTCACCAAGAATACTGGAGTGGGTTGCCATTCCCTTCTCCAGGGGCTGTTCTCGACCTAGGGATCAAACATGGGTCTCCAGCATTGCAGGCAGAGTCTTTACCCTGTGAGCCACCAGGGAAATGCTAAGTACTGGATAAATGCCAACTGTTATTTTGTATAAGTCAGTGGAATAAAATGAGACTTGATGACAAATGCTTAAGTAGATTTCAAAGCATATTGATTACATAGCAGCTCAGTACCCTTATGTGATTTTTTAAAAGAGCTTTTTAAAAAACTTAGATGGCGCTGGCTTTCCCCTCGGTGTGGGTGTAGTCTAGTTGCTGGTCTCTGTACCTCTGCAGGTTTGGCTCTGTGTGAGGCCCTAGGCTCAAGCTTCCAATGCCTGGCACATAGTAGGAGACCCAGAAATAGATATTGAAAGAAAGAAACAGGGATGAAGGAGTAAAGAAGCAGCCAAGAGCTGCACCTTGTACTTGCTCTGAAGCAACAGTGCTCATGGCCCAGACCAACCTCTGCAGTGGGCACTGCCCCCCAGAACTGGATGCTCACATCTCCCCATTGCTGATCCCTTGAGGCCCCCAGTAAGCAGACTTGCTGGTTGTGGGATGGCTTAAGACACCTCTGTCTTGGTCCCCACCTTTTCATACTCCCGTTTCACCAACTTGGACTCTGGCTCTGCAACCTTGACCTCAACTCTGCCCCTGGTCTCTTGAACATGCTGTGTGGAAGTAGTCTTTCCACCATCACAGCATTTTTATTGCTTAAACCCCTACTTGTCACCTATGGGCATCATATTGGACCTCGGCAACCCACTCCAGTACTCTTGCCTGGGAAAGCCCATGGACGGAGGAGCCTAGTAGGCTACAGTCCTTGGGGTCATGAAGAGTTGGACATGGCTGAGTGACTTCACTTTCACTTTTCACTTTCATGCACTGGAGAAGGAAATTGCAACCCACTCCAGTATTCTTGCCTGGAGAATCCCAGGGATGGGAGCCTGGTGGGCTGCCATCTATGGGGTCACACAGAGTCAGATACGACTGACGTGACTTAGCAGCAGCAGCATGCCCTTTAATCATAAAAAAATAATCCTGGGAGTTAAATTCTTTAAACCTTATGTGATAGATTGTGAAATTGAGGTTCAGAGAGGTGAAGAACCTAACTCAGGGACACACAGCTAGCAATCAAATACCAGTTTCTGGCTTCAAAGCTCATGAAGCCATTCAAAGCTCATTCTTCAGCTTTGGCTCTCCTAATGGAAGCCAACTTGGGTCTCTGCGTCTTGAGGCCTCAGAAAAGACTCCCGTGGAACCCAGTTTCCCCTGCTGGTCACCTGGCTACTGTCTCAGCTAGATTCCTTTCATAGTTCCTCAATCTCCCAGGAGGTACACTCCTGACCTCATCTTTCTAGGCTTGGACTATAGGGACCTGAGTCCTGTCGTGAAGATCTGCCCACTGACAGGGCCCTGCCACCATGACCATGTCTTCCTGAGCTAGGCGGGGTGTCTCCCAGCTTCTTGTGTGGGGCTCCCATCTTTGATCTGCTGTGTCAGGAAATCCTGTTTCTTATCCCAGATGACTGGTGCCCAACCGCTTGTTGTAACAACAGTTATTGTCTGGCCCATGGATAACTTGTTCAATCTGACAGATTGCCCTTTTAGCTCCTACAACTGCATCTACATGTCACCATCCCACCCAAATGGCACACTCAGTAGACAAAAAGCTGGGTTAGGGGTCTCGGCAATCCTTCCATACTGGGTTCCCTGGCCATGTGCAAGCTGCCAAGACCCACACTGCAGACACGGCACAGTCCCCAAACTACTTGGCCTTGGCTCTCTGGGGTGGGAGAAATGGGTCTTAACCCCTGAATCCTCAGAAGAAGGAGGCTGGAATTCCAGGGCCTGGCAGATGATTAATAGGCCTGCCATATTAGATTCGACCCATCAGGGCAACGTTAAATGTGATTTATGACTTTGGTTTTAATTGAGATTTTACTGAATTATTTATTTGATGCAGAGAGCAGACCTGGACCCATATTCCTAAGTGTGCCAGGCGTCCTGTGCTCAGAGCTGGGCAAATATGTTCTACCCAAGGGTAATGTCCATGCTCCCCCAGAGCGGTGCCCCAACCCTCCACCTCCCAGCTAGAGAGGGTCCACCTTGAAAGAGCCACAAAGGCAGAGTACTTTGTCTCTGCCGCTTCCTGCTTCATCCTTAATGCTTTCAGACCCGAGGATAAACTACAGAATGAACTGGTTCACAAAATGAAACCATGAACTCCATGAAGTGAAGGTGTAAATGACTTCATGGAGCATTTCCTTTCTAAAAGAGAACAGAAGAGCTGGGCAATGTTTAACTCAGAGGGATGACCTTTCCAGGGGTGGAATTTCAGGTCACTGGGGAGAAGCTTGAAGGTCTGGTCCACAGGCAGATATCAAGGGACAGCCATGAGCTTTGGAGGCAGGGGAGATAACGATGTGGCGGTCTTGCGGCCCCACTGACCCACGGAGCTTGTGACTGCGGCTGCCGTGCTGGCCGGTAGTGATGGCCATTCTGAGCATACCACTATCTGCGGGCATGATGGATGGTGAGGGCAGGGAGGAGGATCAGGAAATATGTGGAAACTTTCTTCCCACCCCCACGAGGCTGCTTTCTGACCTACAAGTGGGAAAATTGGGCTTAAACGACATTTATTGAATTTTGAAATGCATAGGGCCAAGAAAATTACTCGTTAATATATAAAGCACCGCATTTCCCATAATGTGAGTGCCAGTGAAAAATGGATTCGTGCTTGCTTCATAGAGAGAAGCTTGCCTTTAAAGTAGTAACGTAAATGTGTCCTTAGGGAGAGAGGGAACAGCAAATTAGATAGAAGCTTGCAATATGATATGGCAGAGAGGAAGCTTGTGCACGGCTCTGTGCCTACAGACATCAGAGCTGAAGGAGGAGGCAGGTAGTGTAGCGGGAGCAGTGTCTTGATCTCCAGGAAGCTGGACCCCTACCTTCCCTCCCGAACACCTTCTGAAGGTGAGAGAGCTTGCTGTTGCGGGTCAAGTAAGGGAGCTTGCACAATGTGTAGGGAAGGGCATGGTTACAGAGGAGGAGGTGTGGGTTGGAATCCCTCACGGTCATCTCTGGGCAAGTTGCTTACCTTCTCCGAACTTTAGCTTCCTCAGGGGTACACAGATGGAGGCAAAATACTTGCCAAGTGGAGCTCAAGGGAGATTTCCTTTAGATACTGCATACAGAGCATCTGGCTTCTAACAGCGGTCCTTTCCTTTCCCTTTAGACATTCCTTTGGCAAAATATTCTCATTTAAGCCACATTTGTGGAATTCCTAACCTGCACAACATAGCTTGTGACCCCAAGGAGTGTGGGATATTGTGGTAGTTTCAATGAATGACATGCAGAAAGAAGTATGAAAATATGGAGGAGGTGAAATTAATCCAATGTGAGGCTGTGGGGGGAAATCTGAGACAGGTGCCGGGAGGACGAAGAGACCCCTATGTTTAGTCTTAAGTATGAGCAGTGACAGCCAAGGGAAGGGGCATTCTGGGCAGAGGGGTGGGCAGGGGCCAAGGCACGGTAGTGGGAATGGCATGGTTCATTTAGGGCTTCAGCTGGCCAGAGCATAGGTGTGGTCAGGGGCAGAAGCAGGTGACCCTGGAGGGTCCATACTGAGCAGGTAGACTTTTTGTTTGAGTAATGAAAGGTAACCACTGTCATCAAGAAGGGAACAGTGGATCTGGCAGTTTGTGCAGGCTGGGCTGGGGTGGCTGGGGCAGAATGGATGATTGGGAGGTTCTTGCTGCAACCAATAAAGGTGACAGTTACTGAAGGTCAGAAATGGAGTGTTGGAGTTGGGGATGGGCAGAGGGTAGAAATGAGACATTTTTAGGAGGTAAAATGGGCAGAAAACAGGCCTGAGGAAAGAGTCACAATGGTCTTTGGTTTGGAGATTGCTACCAACTGAGAGAGAGAATTCAGAAAGAGGAGCAGATGGTAAAGAAATCCCTGAGCCAGGTTTCAGACTTGTTGAGTATGATGGACCTATGGGGCTGCTGGCTGGAGATGACCAGCAAGTGTGGGGCCACAGAGGGCAGGATGGTGGATATGCCTTGGCCTTCTGCTAGGTGTTCTGGGTCTTCAACAGCAAAGAAGGCAAGGCCTCCACTGTTGAGGAATTCATGGTCCTTATAGGAGGACTCATTGCCAAGAGAACACAGCACAAAGGGCAATTGACTATGTGTGGTTGAGTCAGAGGAAGTTCAGAGAGCAAGACAGTTTTGAGTTGGACCCTAAAGGATGAGTAGAAATGTACCAAGTCACGGGTTGAGGTTGGCATGGGGGATGGGGCTTCCCCATTGATGGGAAAAATACATAAAGACATAGAGGAGCTGTAATGGTGGGTATGAGGAGGGTTGCAAAGCCCCTTCCAGCTGGACTGGGGCTTATGCTGGCAAGAGAGGGAGCAGAAGATGAGAGAGTAAAGAAATTCTAGATTCTAGATTGTGAGAGTGCTTGGAAGGCAGGCTCAGGGGCCTCTGGCGGCATGACTCTAGAAGTGGGATCTAGCAGTTTTAAGAATGGCAGATCTGGGCTTTGGGCAAATTTCAGTGTGGTGCATAAACTGGAGTTTATACCAAGGATGAAAATATAGAGACCAGCCTGGAGATGACTGTCGTGGTCCAGGTAGGAAATGTTGAGGGCATCACGTACTGTAGGGCAAACAAGCGGGACATAAAGGGCAATAACATGAGCCCCTTCAGAGGGAAAATGTGCAGTGACAACCCCTAGGCTAGGGTGGGGCAGGCAGGGAAGAGGCAAGGATGCCTGTGAGATTTCTATCTGGGATGATGGTGTGGAATGATTGACTGTGAAAAGGAATTGTAACAAGAATAGAATATGGAGAGGTGGGTGTACAGAGAATGAGTTCAGATTTGGAAAGGTTGCATTTTAGGGATCTACAGAGAAATCAAATAAGCAGCTGGTATGTGGATTTGGAGATCAGGAGAAAGATTCAGATTTAAGACTCACCAGTGTAAACATGATAGTTGCCTCCATGGAAATGGGAATGGATTGGATCATTCGAAGAAAATGAGCAGAGTGAAAAGAAGACAGAAGATGAAGCAGAGGGAGCATCAACATGGGAAGGGCTGGCAGAAGGGGATGTCTATAGAGAGAGCAGAGTCACAGTGATGAATCTCCCCAAAGAGAATCAACCAAAAGTCAAGTTTCAGCTCTTGGAGAGAAGAAATGTGCCTCCAGTAGGCTCCCCCCACCCCAGTATCCCTAGTCTCCCTTGAACACAGGATGTATCTCTGTAACTGTTTGCTCACTTGCTTTTTCATTAGCCCTTTGGGGAGGTTGTGCAGCATCACTGTCAGCTGAACAGTTGGCACAGGCTGGCAGTAGGTGGGGATTCGCCAGATCTTTGAGTAAGAGGTTAATGCTACCAAACAATGTGGCAAGTCAGATAAAATGAAGAAATGGAGGTAACTAGATGGCACTAGCAACTTGAGCAGTTTCCGTGCGGTGGTGGGATGGGTGGACCACTGGGGTGGGGTTGAGGGGCAGAAGCCAGTCTGCACTGTCAAGACCAGGGAGCTCATAGCTAATGAACATCTGAATTAGACAATGCAGAGAGAAGAGCAATAAGTACGCTGCAATTAGTAAAACACAAGAAATGTCTTATGAGTCATCATAAGACGGAAGTTAATACATCGGTCTGAGTAATAAACTCACTCATGTCCTTCCCCTCTCGTTTCTGTACTTGTTGCATCCCAGCTTGTCAAAATCTTTATTTGTGATCCTTGACAGAAGCAGTGACCGTGTCAGTCTGTACTTGTTGCAGGATTAATAATTTGGGCTGTGTGTTGATTTGCAAGGATTGGTAGAGCCGTTAAGTTGGGAAGGGATGATGTTTTAGAGGAAGTGGGTATCTGGTTGTTTGTGTCCTTTTGGGGCACTTGAGTTTCTCTTGACTCTTCTAACCTTTACCTCCATCAGCTAAACCGATGATGAGTCATGCCTGTCATCTGCTCTTCTAAACCAGTACCTGAAGGACACCCCTTCAGGTCTGTGATGGAGTCTGTGTCACAGACCATCTTTGTGCCTGAAGATTAAGAGCTTCTAGATTTTGAGAGTTATACCTAGGTACAGGTTAAGCTAGGGTATAAGGAGTAAGGGTGGGAGGGTCTGGAGTATGGGTGGGAGATAGAATAGTGATAAGAGAGGCGACTATTTTAAAATAAGTAGTGGTCCTGGAAGAAATTATTTTTCTAGAAGTATTAGCCCTTAGCTCCTAAGCCCCACTCACTCCTCTTGAATTATTATATTTTAGCAAACAGAAATCATAGTAAGCATTGTCCAACTCTGCAGAGAAGTACTGACTCCATCTCTGGGTCCAGTAAACTCCAGACACACAATTTCTTCCTAGCACTTCTTTCCCAGATGCCAAACACATTTTCCTCCTCTTTTCTTTAAACATCTGGTTTCTGTTCATGTCAATAAGGTAACACAAACATGCACACACACACTCACTAATCACTAGCAGACCTCAAAGATGCCCCCGGCCCTCATCTTGAATTACACTGTCCCCTTGATGAAGAAACACAAGGGAGAAACATGATCTTGGACATGCTTCTAGCCAAACTATTGTTCCTAAAAAATGAAACAACTTGGACCCTCTCCTGGGGATCAGAAGCTCCAGGTTGGAAAGAGAATCCAGTAAACCAGCAGTGACCTCCCAGGCGTGGGGTACAGCCAGTTGGGTGGGCAGAGCAGATGGCCAAGTCCCATATGTCTAAAAAGCTTTGGAAACAAGATTTGGGTTGTCTCCTACTCCTCGCCTGATTCTGCCCACTCGACCCCACTGGGCAGCCATAGTGATGCTGGAAGGATAAGGCTGAAACACTTTACCTTTATTCTTGCTTCCCTTTTATGTATGAGCAGCTAACAGACTGAGAAAGTACACTCTTTAATGTACAATCTACCCAGAAAGATCAATGGCAGCTTAACATGCATTTCTGTCTAATATTCATTTTGGCAGGTCTTTGTAATAAAATGCTGGTTTTAATGAAGTGCATTAAAATGAGAAGATTCATGGCTAGCCTCTGTGCTTTTATCACCACTGCCTCCCCTTGAACTGTCAGAGCACCAGCCACTCTGTGGGAAGGAGGGAGAGGGATGTGGGAAGGAGGGAGAGGGATGTCATTTTAGGAATCACAGACACAAAAATTCCCTGTTTCTGGAACGATCCATGTTACAAGCATACATTTTAACTTAATTCACTTTATTTCTATAATATGAAAGTGAAAGTGGTAGATGCTCAGACCTGTCTGACTCTTTGTGACCCCATGGACTGTAACTCACCAGGCTCTTCTGTGCATGAGATTCTTCAGGCAAGAACACTGGAGTGGGTAGCCATTCCCTTCTCTGTGGATCTTCCCGATGCAGGGATCAAACCTGGGTCTCCTGCATTGCCGGCAGATTCTTTACCATCTGAGCCATCAAGGAGGCCCATCTATAATATGATGTCTTTCCAAAGATGTGTCTTTGGGAAGACATTGAGTTGTGGGTCAGGCAGCTGGAGATGATGGGGAAAAGAGTCATATTATGGGCTATGTTGGGTCCATCCAAAATTCATATGAAGTCCTAACCCCTAGAACTTCAGAATATGACCATGTTTAGAGAAAAGATCATTAAAGGGGTGATCAAGTTAAAATGAGACTGATGTATGTGCACTCATCCAAAGTGACTTGTATCCTTGTAAGAAGAGGAGATTAGGACACAGAGCTTCCAGGGGCAGAGAAAAGACTACATGAAGCAACAGCAAGAAGGTCGCCATCTGCAAGCCAAGGAGAGAGGCTCAGAGGAAACCAAGCCTTCTGGCCCCTTAACCTTGGGCTTCCAGACTCCACACTGTGAAAAATAGATTTCTGCTGTCTGAGCTGCCCAGTTCATGATATTTTATTATGGCAGCAGTAGCAAGCTAATACAAGGCCCACAGCTTGGGACTGGAGCACTGGGCTATGAGTTTATTTTTCAGAAGAAGAAAGTGCTCCAAGGACATGAGAGGATAGCCCATAGCCAGGTATTCCCTGGAGTGAGGTCAATGGGAACATCTGGAAACTTCTGGAAACCAGAGAATGAGGGTTTCAGTAGTAGTGGCAATCTCTGTCTTCGAATGCCTGTGAGGCTGCCCCTGGTAAAAAAAAAATACACTTAGCACAAGCAGCGCAAGGGTGCTGTGCTTATAATGGCAGGTAAAGAGTTTCAGAGACACGTGGGTAGACAGGTGTTCAATATTTATTGAGCGTTACGGAATTAACTGAGAAAGGGCACAGCAGAGTTGCTAGAAGTAAGACACTGAGACCCCATCTCCAGCACCACCAGCTGTGTGACTGCCCCACGCTTCAGCTTTCCTGTCTGTGAAGTGAGAGTAACAGCAGCTCCTACCTCATGGGCTGCTAGGAGGACGGAGTGAGTTCATACTTTTTACGTGCTTAGAGCAATGCCAGTCACCTGGACAGTGTGCTATCTTTGTTAAGTGAGTGAGTGATTTGAGCACAACCTGAGAAGGTCCATGCAACAGTCACTCTCGTAACAGTAGAACAGGATGCCCTGGGGTGTGAGCTCTTCATCTCCAAGTCACCAAATCCCATCTGCAGCCTCAGAGTCCCCTAACCCCTCATCTCCATTCCCCTCTCCACTTTCCTTCAAGTTCTCACTGACGCATCTATTAATAGACTCCTCCCAACCTCTTCTATCAATTTGCCTTGCCCGGAACATCTTCTCCCCCCATTTCCCTTCCACTATTCTGCCAAAAGTGAAAGTGAAAGTGAAGTCGCTCAGTCACGTCTGACTCTGCGACCCCACGGGCTGTAGCCTACGAGGTTCCTCCATCCATGGAATTTTCCAGGCAAGAATACTGGAGTGGGTCGCCATTTCCTTCTCCAGGGGATCTTCCCAACCCAGGGATTGAAGCCGGGTCTCCCGCATTGCAAGCAGATGCTTTTACCGTCTGAGCCACCAGGGACTCCTTATTCTGCCAGAGCAGAAGTTTTAAAAAAATCATTGCATCTTTTATATCTTTATCTGCTTATCTCCATCACCTAAGGGCTTGGGGAGAAGGTATGGGGAGGCTGGTGTGAGTTGGTTAAGGAACTGTAGGAAGTGATGTTAACTATTGCGGATATGCTAGCTTTTCAGGGGTGAGAGGGATAAAATCAAGCTCTTTGGCACAAAAAGGTTCTTCTCTGGTATGATCTTTGGTATACTCCTCTGGCTTTATTTCCTGTTCAGTTCAGTTGCTCAGTCGTGTCCAGCTCTCTGAGACCCTATGGACTGCAGCACACCAGGCTTCCCTGTCCATCACCAACTCCCAGAGCTTGCTCAAACTCATGTCCATTGAGTTGGTGATGACGTCCAACCATCTCATCCTCTGTTGTCTCCTTCTCTTCCTGCCTTCAATCTTTCCCAGCATCAGGGTGTTTTCCAATGAGTCAGTTCTTTGCATCAGGAGGCCAAAGTATTGGAGTTTCAGCTTCAGCATCAGCATATCTCCTGTTACTCACAGTTTATGCTACACAAATGTAGAATGCTTACTGTCCCAGGAATACATGGTTCTGGGCTAATGCTCCTGTGCCTTGGTTCATGCTCTGCCCTGTGTGTACTATGTGCCCTGGAATACCCTTTTCCTTCTTTCTTCCCCCCTATATCTATTGAATTTATGTTCATCCTCCGAAGTGCAGATGGCCTCCTTCAGAAAAGTACCCCTGATTACTGTCCAAATAGAATTCAGAGCTCCTGAATCGCCCTGCTCTTATCCTGGATAAGAAAACAAAAATTGTTTCTTTCCGGTGTATTTAGTATCAATAAATAAATATCAGGAGGAGAATTCAAGAAGTAATTAGGAATTTGAAATCATCTGGCATTTCTTCCAGAGTATCTGGCTGCATCTCCAAACTTCAACAGTACTATGATATTGACTAAACTGGCATTTTGAGAAGCAAGCCAGCTCTACAGTGAAGGGGACGGGGCATTAGAGTCAGAAGAGTAAAGAGTAAAGCTCTATGGTGGTAAGAGAGCTGGACAGGAAGACCCCATATCGCCCAAGTGGGCGAGTGAAAGGAATGTCATGCTGGTTGCTGTCGTAAGGACCACAAATCTATCGACACACCTATGCCCGTGGTCCTGGTCTCACTCCACTCCATCTTGGGACACCTGAAACAACAGGAAAGATCCTTGGTGACCATAGGACTATCTCCCAGGTCTTAGAAGGAAGCTTGCATGTGCCATGATCACAAGACAGGGAGACCTCATGAAAACCACCGTCTCTTTGAGCCATCAGTTTATACAGCTCTATAATAGTCTGACTTAGAAAACCGCCCAGAGAACTAAGTAGATGATGAACGTCAAAAGGATTTTCTAGCTCAGAACACTGTGCAGATTAGGTTTTGCTTTGGGTAGAACTGCTTAACAGTGGTTTGGGTGTTCCCTGTTCCCTGAATCCACAGTCCCCCGTGTCCCAAGGCCGGCCTCTGAGGCCCTCTGGGCCTCCCCTCTTTGGAGATGGCTGAAACAATGCACTCCACATCCCCTCTCTAATCTCCCAAGGGCACATCTCTCAAGGGAAAAAACAGTGGTCTCTACTTAACAATCCCTTCTGGGCTCACTGGAAAGTAGATTAATGAATCTACTAAGTAATTTTTGCAAATGCATTAGCAGGTAATAACAACTTGGTGTGCAACTCAAAGTAATAGAGGCCTATCATCTAATATTCTCCTTGAACCCCAAATGGTGACCCTCTGAGGAGCTGGAACTGCATGCAAGCTCAGGAAGGGGTCTGGGAGAAGCAAACATAGGAATTGAGACTCATAGCACTAGGGGGGCAGCCAATCTCTAGGTTTATAAATAAACTGCCAGATCCCATTATGGGGTTAGCACTTTTTCGCCTAAGTACATTTTAAGAAGAGTGTAATGGAAAGGTAGGCCTGCATGGGAAAGGGGAGCCAAAAGAACTGACTCTTAAATGTGTCTATATTTTGGTAATATGCTAGGAAAATATAAGTGAAAAAAAAAACTGCAAGGATAAATGAGATAATAATAACCATGGATCACTTTTAGTTCCTGGGAAGAAAAACACCATATAGATTTGAGGTGTTATTATTTTGCATATAATATATATATATAGACACTGTATATTTATTCACAGTGAAGCTCACATATGTCATTCCCACTAATAACATTTTCTTTTCTAGCTCCGGCGTAAAAGGAGATATGCCATTTTCATATGTTCCACACATACTCAGAGGAACCTGCTTAGAATATTTTGGCTGATGAAATTTTCTGGATTGTAACATTTATCTTTTTGAAGCGCTTGCTTCCCACAACCCCACGTGGAGGGTTGTGTTTTACCTCTCATTGCAATGCCATCTACGTGGGGATTTTTGTGTCAACTGCTTATCTCAGGCATTAACCAATTTCTTGTCTGTTTGTATTGTTTATATAGTGCCGGACATACACAGTGCATCTCCGATGCGTGGGGACCCGGCTCCCTGCCCTGTGGCGAGCCGCATCTAATGAAAACAGACAAGCCCAGTATACTGGAAATCATACAAATACAAGACCCAGAAAGATGCTGCTGGCTTGGGAGTTGGAAAAGGCTAGTTAGGGCTTAGAGGATCTAGAGAAAGAGACAGAAATATTTGGAGGAAGATTAGACGAAGGTTGTGTTCACTGTGGCACACACATACAGCACACACAGTGAGTTCTTACACCAACACGGAGTTGGAAAGAACCTTCAGAAGTTATCTGTCCCCTCTCCTGTTTCTCTCTTCCTGTGTGTCCCTCGGCCATCCTCAGTGGTAGGGATGGGCCATTTAAGGGCGGATCTCTGCAGAGCAAGGGTTTAATCTCCAACTGGCTTCCTCTGCCACCCAGCATGTTTCTGCGTGGCCCACTGCCTCTGCTGTCACTGGCTGGGTGCTCAAAGAATGCAGATTCATTTGAATATTAGTGAGAGCAAGGCACAATAGAGAAATGTGTTGCAAAGAGAAAAAACTTTCATTCTCACATGAAAAATAAACCATTTGGGGTTATGTGTAATTGCTCTCTTGGACTTTTCACTTCATTGGCAATTCTCTTTGGAGCAGATAAATGGAAACTCCCAGTTTAATTTATACATACAGCCCTACACAGTTTTGGGTGAGAAAACTTGTACCAGCTTTCAAGATGTGTACATGTTTTGCCCACATGGAGCAACGTGTGTATGAGTGGAAGAGAGGAAGAGAAAGATGGGGGAACAGAGCAGGCAGGATTTGGCTGGGTGACTTTAGAAAGAATGCAGAGTGCAACAGCGAGCAGAAATGGGGTCCCATGCAAACACTGATTCGTGGTCGGACCTTGTGCAAGTCTCTTGATATCTCCACGCTTGTTTTTCCATCTGCTTCTGCACTTTGTAAGCACTAGATTCCCTTTCTGGTATGGCTCAAGAGATGGAGAATAGCTAACCCTGGGGCTCATCTTGGTATCTGTGAATTAATTCTTTCCAGACCAGCATCCTTCAGGAACACCTACCTACACTCCATCAAACAGACAACAAACAAACAAATAGAAAACCTTACTATCTGCACTTTTCCTTTAAGCAGCCACCAGGGTGGATGATGTAAGAAAGGATGGAAAGAGATCAGCTCCCAGCTCAAAGTGCCCTCCACTCCACTGTGGAAAAGGACATCGAGGGACTTCATTTGTACAGGGTTACATGGCCACCTCCCTATAGTAGGACCTGCTCTTGTTTCTCCAGGAATTGTGCTTAAGCTGTCAGTTTTCTCTTGTTAAATTCTCCTTATGACTGTTGGCAATTAGGCCACTGGGGCTCGTCTGTACAAATGCAGACATTAAAAGGAAATCAGACTCTACACTATGGTTACAGGCTGCTACATCCTAGGGCATATGGGTTATATTAACCTTAGAGCATTTATCTTGTGCCAAGCCTTTTATGAATATTATTTCATTCTATCTTAATTGTAACTTGACATTATGATCTTCATTTGACAGGTGAGAAAATTAAGATTCAAAAGAATTTTTAAAAAATTGTTCAAGATTATACACACTGTAGAGCAGGGATTCAAACTCCAGACAATCAACCCCTGGCAAGAGTTCACCCCATGTTGACTCTCAGATTCACCAGCTGGCTGCCCAACCGCCCCTGTTTGCAATAGAAAGGACCCCCCTCTCCATGGATGGTACAGTCATTCATCTGTATCAAACAGGAGTTGGTTCCAGGTCACCCTTGGGCTCAGAACCCAGAGATATGGAGGGCTGACTGGATAACTCTTTGGTTTTCTTGATGAATTCAGGGCCACTATTTTTCTAGCACTAGACTGGAATATATGCAGAAGGTCCCTCCAGGGAATACCCCCTGAAGAAGTTTCCCCTTTACTAACAAGTCAGTATCCCCAAGGTGGAGCCCATTTTGTTTCAATCTCTTCTAAGTCCAGTGATTAGGCTACTCATGTGGGGACTCTTCAAGTGGGTAAAATGCTCATTTTATTCTTCCTAAAACTTTAAAACAATTAATTAATTAATTAAATTTTGGCTGTGCTGGGTCTTTGTTGCTATACAAAGGCTTCCTCTAGTTGTGGTGAGTGGGGGCTACACTTCCTTGTGGTGCACAGGCCTCTCATTGCCGTGGCTTCTCTTGTTGCAGAGCATGGGCTCTGGGCGCATGGACTTCAGTAGTTGCAGCATGTGGGCTCAATAGATGTGGCTCCCAGGCCCCAGAGTGTGCAGGCTTCAGGAATTGTGGCCTACGGACTCAATAGATGGGGTGCATGGCTTAGCTGCTCCACGGCATATGGAATCTTCCTAGACCAGGGATCAAACCCATGTCCCCTGCATTGGCAGGAGAATTCTTATCCACTGTACCACCAGGGAAGTCCCTCTGTAAAACTTTTAATCCTGGTGATCTGGTAACCTCAGGCTCAGCCCCCTAATTTCTTTAAGCTCTCTGTGGGCCCATCGGCTCCTGTCATACATGGGTCTGTTGGTTGGACATGGCAGCCAGAGTCCTGAGGTTGGTATTCAGTTTCACCCCACATACCATCCTTAATGCCAGACTAAAATAACCACAGGACTTGGCTCCTCACGGCTTACTGCCTCATCAAGATCTGAACCCCGGATCTGAGATGTGGATTTTAAAGGACCTCATGGCGTCCTTCTGTTATGCTTTGTGGCCAGTTGGTTCCTTTGAAAACCCTCCCAGCTGCTGTGGATAGCTGCATTTTCCTGTTACTTCTAAGCCAAGCTAATGAGGCATGCTAATTTTGGAAGATGCATAACCATGGACAAATCTATTTCAAATCTGATTTTAGAAAAAAGTGAAAGCCTTTGAGACCTCCAGGAAGTGGCTCCTGTGTTCATGTTGTTCAGAAGGGTCAGTGATGAGTAGTGACACTAGCCCAGTAGGAGAAGGGGCAGCGTGGGGACAGGCCGGCCCTGGCCACAGAGACCCGTCTGTGCATATGTGCTGAGTTGCGTAGTGTCTCCACCAAGCCTTTTCCTCAGCCTACTCACGGCAGCTGCAGGACTGGCAGCAACCCCAGGGCTCGATCTGCCACTCTCTGGGCCGATGATCCTTGGTGCTCTGTCCAGCTGTGAGGTCAGACACTGAGACTCACCAGGGCTGCTCATTGAAAGAGATCTGCCCAGAGAAGGTGATGGGCAGAGGCAAGGGCTGGACTTAGTCACTCTGTGAGCAGTAGTTTGTCCCCACTGCTTCCACAGCCTTCTCCTTCCTCCCCTCTAGGCATAATGATGAATGAACACTTATTCAGTGCTTGGCACTGTGCTAAGTACTTTACATGAAAACAACTTAATTCCTACCACTGTTATGTGAGGAATTGGGAGGGAGGTGTAGAGAGGTTAAGAAGCTCACCTGAGGGGAGTTCCCTGGTTGCCTAGTGGTTAGGATTTCAGGCTTTCACTGCTGTGGCCTGGGTTCAATCCCTGGCTGGGGAACTAAGTTCCCACAAGCTCTGCAGTGCAGCAAAACAAAACAAAAAACCAATGACAACAAGAACAAAAGCTCAAACCACAAAAACAAAAACAAATAAAAAAGCTCACCTGAAATCCAAAGCTAGTAAATAAGAGAGAGGATTTGAACTGAGAACTCGTCCCCAAAAGGCACTAGTTATGCTACTTTTCTCTGAATTCCCTCTTTTCTGAAGATGCCTAATGTCTTCAGTTCTCTTTTTCAAACCTTTTGAGTCTCATTTCACTACTCTATCTAGACGCGTATCCTAGACCACTTCTCGTTCTTTTATTAATCCACACATGCTCATATTTACTCACCTCAAGTATTCTTCTTTCTGATAGAATAACCTAATTTCTGCTAAAGTGTTAATGACTACCAAGGAGTAATATGTTACCTTAAACAGAAAACCCTCTGCATTGTCACAGTGGAGTATGATGCCTAAATACCAAGGGGAGAGAAATTTGTAAATCTCTGGCTCTACATCTGGACCAGTGAGAGAAAATTTGAGGTTAGGGAAAGGAGAGGGGGGCATTCATTCTCGCACCCTTTGAATCACATTATCTCACTAGGTTAACATACAGTACATTCAATAAGTGTTTACTGAAAAATGACTGGATGAATGAATGAGTGAACAAACAAATGAATGAATATGAAAATACCTAGACAAGATTTAAGTATGTGGTAATACTGTGTCTGGACAGTAGAGGCCACTGCTAACATTTTCCAACATCTGTGCTGGTACTAATCATTGAAGGGAAAGCCCCAGGCATGAAAAACTTTGGTATCCTAAAGGTTGATTCTGGGGATAAGAATCTCAGATGAATTCTAAGGTGCTCCCTTCCCTCACTAAGCCCTTCATCAGAGGGATTTTAGGTACGAACAAGGGATTGTTCTGTTTCTTAGAAAGAAGGTAAGGCCCTTCCCCAGCCCTAGGATGACCCATGATGTTGGGGTGTCCCCCTGAGACACAGACCCACTAGGATGATCAGAAAAATTACCTATCCTATCAGACTTTGCTCTTGTGGGTGGCTCTGGGGAAGAGGATGATGGTTGGGGATGGACCACTGGATAAATACTGCTTTCTGCTTTTTGGTGTATCTTTCTGATTGGAGCACTACCAGAAGCCACTTTTCCCGATGACTCTCTAGTTCACTCTGGTAACCCAGATAGGAGTCTGGGGAATCTTGGTGGACCCAGAACCTTTCTCTAGGAACAGGCATATTCTTCTGCACAGAAAGCCTTGACCCAGTGTTTCCTGTTGGAGTGTGTGTTAGTTGCTCAGTTGTGTCCAACTTTTTGCGACCCCATGGACTTTAGACCCCACCAGACTCCTCTGTCCATGGAATTCTCCAGGCTAGAGTACTGGAGTGGGTAGCCATTCCTTTTTCCAGGGGATCTTCCCAACTCAGGGATCGAACCTGGGTCTCCTGCATTGTAGGCAGATTCTTTACTGTCTAAGGCATCAGGGAAGGCCCTTATTGCGAGTGGCAGTTGGCATTCCTCTGTACCAGAGCCATTTGAATAATGCCCAGGGGTCACCTCCTCTGCAGGACCTCCCTGATAAGCTCTGCCTCCCCAGCCACAACCCTGTCCACTAGATTTACCAATATCTAGTGGTCAGTTCACTGTCATTTTCCAGGTATGACCCTGTGAATTCTTCAAATGCAGAGACAGTTTTCTTTCATCATTAGGTTCTAAAAGAGTGAATGACTGAAGTCCACAAGGCTGCACTATGCTGATCCAAATCAGCTACTAGGATGACCAGCCTCACTATTTTAACTGTTGTGTTATTTATGTCTTGTGGATACAGGAAGGGGAAGGAAATGGAACTACCTCTTCCTGACTTTGCCTTTGTGGCCCTTACTATGATGACTGCAAGGGATAAAACTTTTCTTGCTGAACATAATGAACCAGAGTTAATTTTATCCATGTTTATTTTCAGTTCTGCACGCACAACAGGAGACCCTTAATGACCATCCAACTTGTGTCTTATTAAATTTAAAAAGATAAAATGAATTGCATGAACCATAAGCTTATATGCTACTGTAATCTAATGAGGAAAACACTGATTAAAGTTTACTCAGTGCAGAACAGTAACACTCTGTACCCTGAGCATATCAAAATAAATGTACACCAAGAGGATATGCTCAGGAGGTAAATATTTAGCCCTGTTATTATTGTTCAGTCACTCAGTTGTGTCCAACTCTTTTGCAACCCCACAGACTGTAGCCTGCCTGGCTCCTCTGTCCATGGAATTTCCCAGGCAAGTATACAGGAGTCGGTGGCCATTCCCTTCTCCAGGGGATCTTTGCGACCCAGGGCTCTATGTTTTATAATAATCAGTTGAATGTATGAATGAATTAGCCAGTAAGAACAACACAATAAATGAAGAAGTTAAGAGCCCTCTTTTCCCTTCATGATTGATTATAGGAGCCAAACCCACTGAAACTCCTCTAGGATTCTCTAAAATGGGAAGCTAGCATCAAGAGCTGAAATTCAATCCTGCCATTTTCCCCAGGCCATGTTTGTGCCCTCACACAAGGTCTCACCAGATAGTCAGTCAGTCAGTTCAGTCGCTCAGTTGTGTCCGACTCTTTGCAACCCCATGAACCGTAGCACGCCACGCTTCCCTGTCCATCACCAACTCCTGGAGTCCACCCAGACCCATGTCCATTGAGTCGGTGATGCCATCCAACCATTTCATCCTCTGTTGTCCCCTTCTCCTCCTGCCCTCAATCTTTCCCAGCATCAGGGTCTTTTCAAATGAGTCAGCTCTTTGCATCAGGTGGCCAAAGTATTGGAGTTTCAGCTTCAACATCAATCATTCCAATGAATACCCAATAGAGATCTCAGTTAATGAATGGTCTCCCATGGGGAGCCTCAAAGTTCTGTTTTGCAGATGAAAACTTGTCTCAAGTGAGAGGAAAGGTTGACCAATCATTCCAAATTGAATTAGGGGCCATCTGCAACTCATCTCACTGGGGACTTCTTTCAAGTCAGCTCCCCAAACTTCTTTCAAGTCATCTCCCCAGCTCTACCAAACTGTGTAGTTAAGGATCTATGCCAGGTACCAGTGGTAAAGATGAATGAGCAGGCTACCATCCCTGCCTTACCGTCTCCTGGGGGAGACAGACAAGTCAAGAGATGATTAAAACATATGGTCAGTGCCACCAGAGAGCTGCAGCGGGAGCCTAAGGGAGGGGACACCTGATCACACTGCTTGGAGGGACAAGTTAGAGGGCCAGTGATCTTTAAGAGGGGGAGGAACCTGGACTGAGTCTTGGGATGAGTTCAATATGAGGTCAAGCACTGTAAGTTTGCTGGTTGGGCAAATACAGGGAAAAAGCCCCAGGAAAAGGAGGCTTATCTGTAAAAGAATTTGTGCAACTTCAGTGAGGCTGGAACACAGCAGGAAGAAGGGAGATGGAGCATAAACAGGCCAGATGGAGGAGGGAATGGAGGCCTGGATGCTAGGAATTTGGATTTGATCCTGAAGGGACTAGTGAGCCACTGAAGGATTTCCTGATACATATGAAAGGGGGCTGCTATGGGCTTTGAACCTCTGCACTTAGCTTAGAGATGAGTTGTCAGAATGTGGGAGTTTGGTGGAGGCGAAATCAGACCCCAGAAGCAGCTGGATGCAGGGGGCTGGAAACCAGGAGCTTGGGCCCCCAGTTCAGGCTCTGTCACTGAACCCCTCTGAAGCTGGAGGCTCTCGGTGGCCAGCCTCTGGGCCTGCATTACCCTGCCTGGTCCACAAGGCTGTCATGGGCCTCTTGTGCTGGCTCCCATGACCCCTGAATGTTGTAACTCTCATCCCCCGAGGCTGCCCTTGCTGGTTCACTTGTCCACGTACCCCCACGGACTGTGAGCTCCTGGAAAGTAAGGACCTTGTTTGGTTCAACATGGTGTCCCTGGTGCCCAGCACAGAGCAGGCCACATAGAAGGTGCTCAACAAATACTGCTCAGAGACCTAATAATGAGTGAATGAATGCATGGATGAACTGTCATAACCTCTCTGAACTTTTATTTAACTTATATAGTGTGAAAGTGTTAGTCGCTCAGTTGTGTCTGACTCTTTGCGGCCCCATGGACTGTAGCCCACCAAGTTCCTCCGTCCATGGGATTCTCCAGGTAAGAATCCTGGAGTGGGTAGCCATTCCCTTCTCTGGGGGATCATCCCTTGATCCAGGGATGGAACCTGGGTCTCCTGCATTGCAGGCAGATCCTTTATCACTTGAACCACCAGGGAAGCCCCCATTTACTTTATATACTTATTGGCGAAATTAAAACTATCTCAGAGGAATTCCCTGATTAGGATTGTGCTCACTCTGGGGAGGGTCTGGGTTTAATCTCTGGGTAGCGGGGTGGGGTCCTAAGATGCCACAAGCCATGCAGTCAAAAAAAGAAAAAAGAAAAAGGAAACCATCTCTGTGCTCCCATGAACCCCTTCATTCTAACCATCTCTAATCTCTGAATTCACTGCTTTTCCTCTCTCCCACATCCTTCTACCTTCTTGCTCTCTTCTTCCTGGGCATTGACTCTTGCCAGTTTCTCTCCTAGGAGTCCTGTGGGGCACCGTGTGTGTTCCTGAGTCCTGTGCGCAGGTGTGGTGCTCCCGTCCTTCACGTGACTTTGGCTTCTGTATCCTATCTGTCCCCTCCTTCCTCCTCCCCACTCTCTGCTTCTGCAGCCCACACGTCCTGCTCTGCTTTCTTGGCTTTCCCAGTTTCCTCTCTCTCTGACCCTTGCCTGTTTCTTTCCACTGAGTCCTCCTTTGCTTCCCCAGTAGTTCTCATCCTCATGAAATTTCTACTAACCCAATTTCCTGTTTGGCTTCTGCTCCTGGCACTTGGTTCTAACTGACCTCCAGACTCTTTTCTCCATTTATTCTGAACAGAACAAATTGGCGATGATAATGGTACAGATGCTATTTCAGCAAAGGAAGAAATAAAGAAGCGGACGATGTCTTTGAAGGGATTGGCAGGTCAGCTGTGGAAGGAAGGAGGGCCACCACTGGCTCCATCACTGAGCATACCCTGTCCTTGGATGGAGTTTCAGAGAATCTGGAAGCACATGATGAGCATCTGGAACTGTTCCTTCCACAAAATAATCTATCAGAAGGCAGAAAAATAATTATGTTTCCCTCAATGATCCCGGCAAAGATGTTTGCTCTCCTGAAGGACCTCGAGGCACTCATAAAACTAGGAAAACTGAGTTAAGTGCTTTTTATTAAACCATTAAGAGATTTTATTCAGCTAAGACAAATGTCTTCACTGAAGGATACAGAGTTTGATAGTATAGAAAATACCCAGATGAAAACTTGTCTGAATAAATTAGACTGATGCATGTGGCATTTCGGGCTCTGACTGTCTGATTCCCTCCTTCATCTGATTCCCTTCTTCAGCCCCAACCTGCCAACCAAGAAAACATTCTTTAATGTTGGACTTACAGAGTCTGGGGAGGAGAAGGGGAGCAGGCATGAGAGAGAAGTCTTGACTGCATGGAAGAGTCCCAAACTGCAAATGGCTTTGTAAGAGCCTTACCTCTAAGACAGAGGTAGCAAGGAACCCGTTTTCCTTCCTCCATAGCCAAGGACTCCCAGACCTTTGTGGCCTCATCCACTTTGCCAGCTCCAGGGAGGCTGAATGACAGACCAAGGAGACTGGAACATTGGCAATGAGGAAGGGCAGGCAGAAACCAGAACTCACATCCAGTTTCAGGGCACTCAAATCTTTGGTCTGCCATGAAATATGTGAGGGTGTAGACTCAGAGAAAGTGAAAGTGTTAGTGGCTCGGTTGTGTCCGACTCTTTGCGACTCCATGGACTGTAGTCCGCCAGGCTCCTTTGCACATGGAACTCTCCAGGCAAGAATACTGGACTGGGTTGCCATGCCCTGCTCCAGGGGATCTTCCCAACCCAGGGATGGAACCTGGGTTTCCTGCATTGCAGGCAGATTCTTTACCATCTGAGACTCAGAGAAAACACTTTTAAAGACTGTTACTCCCAGGCTTCCTGTCGCACCTGCCAGATCCTTTGTGATCCTAGAACAGACTCTTTGGGGGAACATCACAACTCTGCCCTCAGCTATTTTCCCATTTTTCCAAAATGGAAAAAGTACTAGCGATGAGCATCTTGTGTGCCAAGAGATTTAGTACAATAATGTTTATTTATAAGGAGTAAAACTGAGCTCGCACTGTGAGTTTGCAATGGCTCGGAGTTAATAATACTAATAGCTAACATTTATTGGGTATTTACCATGTCCCAGGAACCAAGCCAAGCATTTTACATACAACGGCTTCTTTTGTCCTCACAACAGCTCTCGGAGGAATATGCTGTCATCCCCATCCTTTTGATGATGTATCCAGGGTTCATAAGGTGATTTAACTTACTCAAGGCTACTCTAAGACTCATCCAGTTGAAGATCTTCCCAGCATCCTTTTCTTTGTGGAACTGACTAGCTTCCTTCCTTCCTCTTCCCCTTGCCCTCCATCTACCCACATGGCTACTGAGGGAGCTGCTGTGGTTTCCTGTGATCTTCCCCTGCCAGTCATTCCTTCCCCAAAGCATTTTTGAATCTGGGAAGAATGGCTGTGATCAGTCTGAAGTTCTCACATGTGATGGTAGCCACATTACCTGGCATGTGACCTGGGGGAGGAAGCAGAGAGTCACTGCTAGGAGTCAGGAGTGACCACACACACTCCCAGGGCACACTGAGGATCTTTAAGTCCTTGGCCCCAATTGCTCCTGAGGCCCAATTTACATTCTTGGGTTCCAGCAGCCACCCTTGGGGTGCTTATAAGAAAGACTCTCCTTTTTTTTAGTTACTTCATATTGGTCTCAGGAAAACAGTGCCATGCAGTGGAGACGTGCATGGCCTTTGGTGTCAGGCAGCCTAAGCATAAACCCAAGTCCATCAATTTCTGGTTGTGTGATCTTGAGCAAATGGCTCACTATCTCTTGCCTCAACCTCCTCTGAAAAATGGGGATAATAATAGTACCTACTGCAGAAGGTTTTTGGGGGATTATAATGCAGGTATGTACTTAGCACCATACCTGATATGGGATGAGGTTCCAAAAAAAACCAAAAATAGTGACCTTTATTTTTAATACAAATTTTAATTGTAATTTGAATTATTATCATAAACACTATTTCTCCTGATGATCTGTAGAATCACAGTATTCTAGTTAAGGTTTTCTGGTGGTATTGGGGATTTTGAGCTGACCACCCAAATTTCCAAAATTGCTCCTTGCAGAGAGGGTGGAGTTGGGTGTGTGGATGGCTGTGAGTGACTTAGCTGAGGGCATTGAGCTGGTGCTTTCCTGCAGGATTGGGGGCAGTTCCAAAAATAAGAGCTAATAATATCTTCAGGAGACTGCCCTTCTGTGAAAATCATCAGGTGGGGGTGCAGGAAAGCAGAGAGTCAGATTGATTTTTAAAAGGCTGAACTTCCAGGCTGTTGTAAGAAGCAGCCAGCAAATGAGAGATCTATAGACTCTGTGAACACACAGGGCATCACCGCGAGTGGTCTGGGAGATGGATTAGGCATTGAGGAGGAGTATTTGCAGAACAAAGAAGTTTTTATATGATGTCAGAATGTGAAAATTCCCAGAACTGCTTCTTTTTTTTTTTTTTTTTTGATGGGCAAAGTTGGGTGGGGAGAGAAGAGTGGAGAAGGAAATTAAATTTCTTAAAAGGATCACTGCTAAGGATTAAATGCTGGTTGGAAGAAAGTGCTAGAAGCCAGATGTGATTTGGGAATGCAGTGAGGGGCAATGGAGGGGAATAGATTCAATACAATCCTGCCTGGTTTTTCTGCTGGACTGGGAAATTGATTTAAGGGGAGCTGGGCAGAGTATCCTCAGAGACCCTGGTAAGTTGGGCAGATTTGTTACCGGGTCCAGCTTCACAGGCTTTCTGGGCAACTCCTCCAAGAAAGTCATTTGGGTGAGAGCACTCGTTATCCATCCCCAGCTGCCACCAAAGCTTGAGCACGGTCCAGTGCAGATGTCACTCACGGAAATGTGAGAAGAGGAAACTCCCAGGATCCTCCTACTACCACGAAAACCTGACAGATTACATGAGGGATGGGAGATGAGAAGGCAACATCATTTGCTGGTCCCAGAAGGATGGATGGGGTAAGGGTTGTGTAGGGTTGTTGGGGAGGGAAGGGTGTTTGCTCTCCAAGGAACACCCAGAAAGGATGGAAATTTGGGGATAAAGGAATAGGAATCTGAGCACAGAAGAATGTTGAGAGTTGAAGGGATTTGAACCTGCAAGTGAATTGAAAGTCTCCCAGGGATGGTCGGACAAAGGTCACACAGTGTGGTAGTGAACATGTCACAGCCGGAGAACTTCAATTCCCTGAGGACCTTATGCATTTATTTGTTTCTGTCTTCACACACATTTTATTTATCTTTTCATTGACTATATTTCGTGTGCTCTACATTACATCCCGGCAATGTATTTATTTTATAACTGGGAAATTTGTACCCCTTAATCCTCTTTGACTGTGTGGATCACAATAAACTGTGGAAAATTCTGAAAGAGATGGGAATCCCAGACCATCTGACCTGCCTCTTGAGAAACCTGTATGCAGGTCAGGAAGCAACAGTTAGAACTGGACATGGAATAACAGACTGGTTCCAAATAGAAAAAGGAGTACATCAAGGCTGTATATTGTCACCGTGCTTATTTAACTTATATGCAGAGTATATCATGAGAAACGCTGGGCTGGAGGAAGCACAAGCTGGAATCAAGATTGCTGGGAGAAATATCAATAACCTCAGATATGCAGATTATACCACCCTTATAGCAAAAAGTGGGGAAGAACTAAAGGGCCTCTTGATGAAAGTGAAAGAGGAGAGTGAAAAAGTTGGCTTAAAGCTCAACATTCAGAAAACTAAGATCATGGCATCCGGTCCTATCACTTCATGGCAAATAAACGTTGGAACAGTGGAAACAGTGGCTGATTTTATTTTTCTGGGCTCCAAAGTCACTGCAGATGGTGATTGCAGCCATAAAATTAAAAGACGCTTACTCCTTGGAAGAGAAGTTATGACCAACCTAGAGAGCATATTAAAAAGCAGAGACATTACCTTGTCAACAAAGGTCCATCTAGTCAAGACTATGGTTTTTCCAGTAGTCATGTATGGATGTGAGAGTTGGACTATAAAGAAAACTGAGTGTCGAAGAATTGATGCTTTTGAACTGTGGTGTTGGAGAAGACTCTTGAGAGTCCCTTGGACTGCAGGGAAATCCAACCAGTCCATCCTAAAGGAGATCAGTCCTTGGTGTTCACCGGAAGGACTGATGTTGAAGCTGAAACTCCAATACTTTGGCCACCTGATGCGAAGAGCTGACTCATTTGAAAAGACCCTGATGCTGGGAAAGATTGAGTTCAGGAGGAGAAGGGGACGGCAGAGGATGAAATGGTTGGATGGCGTCACCGACTCAATGGACGTGGGTTTGGGTGGACTCTGGGAGTTCGTGAAGGACAGGGAGGCCTGGTGTGCTGCAGTTCATGGGGTTGCAAAGAGTCGGACACAACTGAGTGACTGAGCTGAACTAATCCGCTTTACCTATTTTACTCAATCCCCCTCCCCCTCTAGTGAGGACCAGTTTGTTAGGAATGAGACTTTACATATGTGAATTTTCTGGGTAATTATATCATTCCTTTGAGTATTAACATTTTTTAAAATGTTATTCACACACATTTTAGATCCCTGTCAACACAATAAGGATGAAAGGAGGTGATATGGTTATCCTGAACTTATGGGCAAATGGAGCCATCCCAGAAAAGCTGAGTGATCCAAGGACATGCAGGATGAGCCAGAAACAGCTCAGACTCACCTGAATTTCAGCTCAATGTCCTTCCCTTATGCCTTCCTCACAAAGGCCAGGTCCACTTCTCAGTGATGCATGTGGTCCCCAGGGAGTCTGCTATCCCACACAAAGAGGCCTATTGTACTCCACAGATGGAGATCACATGGGGTCGCAGCTGCCTTTCTTGCTGGGGACAAGTTGGGGATTTCTAGTCCCCTTCAGAGTTTGTGCAGAGTATTCTTGTCTCAGCTTCCTGTAAATCATGTTTGGTAAGTGGAGCTGAACAGTATCTTGGCATTTATTTAGGAGGGGCTAAGATGGAAGTAAGGGCTTCCCTAGTGTCTCAGATGCTAAATAATCTGCCTACAATGCAGGAGACCTGGGTTCAGTCACTAGGTCGGGAAGATCCCCTGGAGGAGGGCATGACAACCCACTCCAATATTATTGCCTGGAGAATCCCCATAGACAGAGAAGCCTGGTGGGCTATGGTCCATGGGGTCGCAAAAAGTAGGACACCACTGACCAACTAAGCACAGCACAGCACAGGTGCTTCCCAAGTGGTGCAGCGGTAAAGAATCTGCCTGCCAGTGCATGAGACACGGGTTCGGTCCTTGGGTCGGTAAGATCCCCTGGAGGAGGAAATGACAGCCTGCTCCAGTTATTCTTGTCTGGAAAATTCCATGGACAGAGGAGCCGGCAGGCTACAGTCCATAGGGTTGCAAAAGAGTCAGATAGGACTGGGTGACTGGGCATACACATACACACATGCAGAGAAGATGGAGGAGAGAGAGTGCCTTCCTGGGGAGACCATGTAACCTCATCATCCCTGTATCCTCATCATCCTGGGAGACCTGAAAGCACAGAAGCTCAGGGTAACATTAATTATTTGATGTTGTGAACATTCATAAGAGACCATCGATCATGGGTAAGTGGCCTCTGTGCTTGGCGATATTTGCTTTTTAATAGCGCTCACCGTTCAGAGTCTGATCATTCTATTTCTCTAAGAACTTTATATCTATCATCACTTGTGTTTTACAAAAAGTTGAAATCATATATATAATATATATTTTCTAACTTTAACCAAAAGAACTACACATTTTCAGTCTGAATATGAGTTCCTTGTAAGCATAATACATTCAAATATTAATTTATTTCCTATTCTTTTCATGACACTATTCTAGCATTTCATCTCCTGACTTCTTTACCTACTTACCAGTGAGAGAGACTGAACTATGATGATGTACTCTCATCCACAAATGAGAAATCAGAATCCCAGAGTGGTGAAGTAATTGCTTCAGGATCATAGAAGTTAGTGGAAGCATCCAGACCTCCTGAGTTTAAATAACAGATTTCATACTATGGCATTAATATTTATGCAATTATTTCTATTTCTAAATTCCCAGGTCCAGGTTTTAAGCCATAAACTTTTTGATTGCTGGTTCCACGAATTACTTAAAAGTTGCACGGAAGACGGCCACTCACTGTGGACCAAGGGCCATTGATAGCAATCAGATGATGGGTCCAAATTCAGGCCTCCCAGTAACCATTTTCAGAACCAAGTTGGCGTTCTTGCTCAGTGAACAGATTTAATCCAATTGAGGGTGGGGAGGGTATTATTTGAGGGGTTAGTCTCTGGAGAAAGCCCAGGTTTGTTTTTGTCTGTTGCTGTTGAATCCTGCATGTGGTACTACCACTTACAAGAGTCGTTTGATGATCAGATTGCCTGTCTCCCGGTTCTGCAGATGGATCGGCAGTTGCTCACATCTGGCATACAGGTGTGCTTTCAGATAGGTGACTTGCTTACAAAATGATTTCTTCTGGGAGCAAAGACAAGAAATTGCCCAAGGCCTTAGACAAAACTGTCCATGAGTTAGAGCACTGATTTGTTTCTAACAACGGTTTTCTGAGATGGATCGTTTGGCCTAGAGGATGACATACCCGTGCTAAAACACTGAGGAGGGTCACAGGATCTCCATCCCCAAAGGCAGGTGTGTGCCAAGGCCTGAGCTGCTTTCTGAGGCTTGACACAGTCTGGAGGGTTAGCGTTTTGAGTCCAACTGCTCCCATGAAGATTTATGGATGAAATTACATGAATGATTAGAATTTCTTGAAAAAAAAAAAAAGATCCCATGTGGGTGTGGGGGTGTGGGCAGTGAGGGTTATGGATGGAACGAGAGAGGTGGAGAGTTGGTGATTTTTATAGCCAAGTGATTGGTACATAGAGCTCTTTATTTTGACAACTCTTTTTATTTTTATGAATTTAAAAATTTTTCTGTAATAAAAAGTTAAAAAACAAAATCTGTTCCTGCATATGGGCCCTCAAAAGTCCAATTCATATTATGAGGCTTTTTATGAAGTTCAGGGAGCAGATGACTGTTGGAGTGCAGAAACGGACGTAGGCAGTAGGAGCAGCAGGAGATGGGCTGATGGTCACTCCCAGAGCAAGGAGGACAGGAGGACAAGAGAGAGGCTGAGATGGAGAAGAAAGTGGCAATGGATGGAGAGAGGGAGGCGGGGGAGAGAGGGAGGATGAATTTGCCATACTCCCCAGTGACATGTTATTCTCCACCAGCAACCCCCCCCACAGCCCCCATAGAAAGCAGGAGCCTCATCCTTACCCCAGTGGCTGTTCTCTCCCTCCTTCCCCCCAAACTTGCCAACATCTCCAAGGAAGGGAACGTGGGGCTGCTTAGAGCCTACAAATATGACCAGCAAAGGGGCTGGCAGAAATTAATGTCTATTGGAGCGACATTCAGTCAAAGATTCAACCCTGACCTCTAAGGTGTAACCTAAGAAGAGGAGAAAGGTGAAGGAAACAGAGAGGTGGCAGAGTAAACAGAAAACCAAGGCTGTATTAGAAGGAGTGTCCCTCCTCTGGGGAAAGGCTTACCTGGGCCAGCCATCGGCCTGTTTATTCAAGAGGCAGGCGCCTGGAAGAGTGAGTCTGTGTGACTCAGGCTTCCGAGGAGGCCTGGCCCCTCTGATCAGCTGGCTCTGTCCTCACCAGGTGAAGGCCACGGCTGACTTTTACAGCCTTAACAGAAGAAGTGATGGCTGCCCGCCCAGCCAGGACAGCCCCCTCCCTGACCCTCCAAAGTCACAAATACTCGAACTAAGCTGGTGGATGACGCTTTTCTCATTGTCAGCTCCCAGCGGGGCTCCAGGGCTGGCATCCCTCTTTTCCTACTGGAGAAGACAGGCTTGGGGTTGAAGCTCTGGTGTCAGGTGGTCCTGGGGACCAAGCCGTGGGGGGCAGGGGGCCAGTGCCTGGCAGGAGCTGAGACCATGTTGTCCTCCAGCGGGTCCATATGGCTGCGTGGCCACAAATAGCTGCACCAACTTGCAGGAGACGCCCACTCCTCTGAAACCGGCTCCGCACGCTAGAGTCAGACACACGCTGTCCGTGCCTCCATCCTGATGGGATGAGATTCAGTCCAGCCCAGGGTACCTACAGCCTGTCTTCTGGGAGGTTTGCCCGCTAACCTCTTTCTCTTGGTCTCCAGGCGCTCTTCCTGACTCTTCCTCCCTCCTTCCTCTGGGTCTGGGCCTCCCCTTGCTAATTCCTTCTCCTCCACCCCTCCCTCCATCCTCGCCCCCTCCTCCCTCCATCCTTCCTCACAGCTGGGCTCTCCCCCAGGGGAGGCACTTGCTTGTTTGGGCCGCAGTTCTCTGGGCCCAGGTGGCACTGGCAGATGCAAGTTCTTTCCATTCATGCGGGTAAACAGTAAACACTATGTTAAAATATTCATCACTGGGGCCTCTGCTTGAATGTTAATCTGGGGTGGGAGCTAATTCCTCCTCCCCAGCTGGCTGGACAGTGTTGCTAGAACTGGGTACTGGAACTGCTGGAGCAGGTGGTCAGGAAAGGTCGACCCCAGTGGAAAAGCATGGATTTTGCACTGGTTCTGGGGGAACAGACGGTGGAGCTTTCTGGCCTGTGGGCTGGGGGAGAACGCTTTGGGTAGGGCATCATTGCTGCTGAGCGACGACTGGCTGCCACCCATCCCCAGACCTGCAGAACAAGCCTGTATCTGACACTGGTCTCCTGGCGCCTGTTTATCACCTTTGTATTTATCTGTCTGGCTCTGTACTGAATGCTAACAAGTCCTGGGGCTTTTTGCATACCTGCTGGTGATCCATTTGGTCTCTGCTGTTAAAGATTACATGCCATGTATCTGCTCCACCTTTGCTATTGAAGCAAAAATATCCTAATGGGTCTGGACAATGCCTCAGTGATTCCAGACAGAGGGAAACCTAGCGTCTTTCTAAAGGATATATTATTAGAGGAATGGACCTACTGTTCCCAGTGTCTAAACATTTCAGCAAGTTCCTGCTTGTAATGTATCTAAATCCCTCCTACTTTGGAGGAGCTAGAAACCAGTGGGACATGGGGCTCCAGGTGCCTATCTTCATGGCTTTGACACTCTTGGATCACAATCATTTCTGCAGGCACGGCTGCATGCATCCTTGCACCCTTCCTTTCTTCTGAACCCTTGCGTGCATTTGCTCATCTCTGCAGTGTCTGTCTATGGATTGTTTGCTTGGTGACACACACTGGGCCAGCCAGAGGAAGATGAGTCGTTTTCCCTGCCTGCCCTTGACAGTTCACAGACCAGTGCAGCGAGAGACAACTACAGCATGTACTCTGCTAATTAGTCAGGTCAGAGAGCTATCGGAACGCAGAGGAGGGAGTGACTACATCGCCCAGAACAGATGATGTTCTAAGTGATATTTGAGTAGAAATAACATTTCATAAGATGCAATACTTATCCAGCACTTACTGAATACAAAGTACTCTTTGAAATACTTTTGGGACGTTAATGCAATTATTGCATATGGCTGCTCTATTTGGTTCGTACTATTATTATCCCCATTTTATAAAGGGAAGAATTGAGGCACACGATAATGACTTGGCTAAGAATCGTACTAGTAAGTGTCTGAACTTGGATTTGGGTGCAGGCAGGCTGGCTTTTAACCACGTGCCTCTGGATTCCCATGGTATAACTGGGGGCCCCGTGAATGACTCAGTATAGCTGGGGTCTATTGATTATGTGTAAGAGTGGTTGTCAAGCTGGAGATGGAGTGGGGCCAGATTATAAATATCTCAACATTATATCACATGTTGAGATCTCACCCTATAGGAAATGGGGAGCCAATGGGGACTATTTTCTTCCAAGTAGCCCTACTCCCTCCAGACTCAGCCCTGTTCTTACTGTCAGCTCTCATTGGCTCTTGGCTGAGTCCTCTGTACACTTTCCACACTCCTCACTGGGGAAACTGCCTATGATGTGTGACTCTAGAAAAGGGCTCTCAACAACGCTGACTGCCTGAGGAGAGAACAACATTCTCCCTGTTCCCAGAGTCTACTCTTTTTCATGCATCCAGGAATGGCATAGACTCAGTGGCTTAAATAACAGAAATTGATTTTCTCCCAGTGCTGGAGGTTCAAGATCAAGGTGCCAGTCTGGTTGGTTTCTGGTGAGAGCTCTCTCTTTGAGTTGTAGATGGCTGCCTTCTTGATATGTGTGCATGTGACTTCTTCTCTGTGTGAGCAGGGGAGGGAGTGTGGTACACATGCCTCTCTAGTATCTCTTCTCGTAAGGGCACTAATCCCATCATGAGGACCCCAACCCCATGACCTCATCTAACCTTGGTCATATCCCAAAGGCCCCATTTAATGTCATTGCATTGGAAGTTGTTGCTTCAATTTATAAATTTTGAGAGGACACATTAAGTCCATAACATCCATGGAGATCCAGGCCCATTACCTGTATCACTCAGTTGAAGAAAAGCCCTACATTGCTGAAGCAAAGGCTAGCAAATTCCTGAATGGCCTGCAGTTTCCCAGCTTACCAACCACTCCTCCCCCTTCTTCCTCTGCTTCCCCTCCTACTCCTCCTCTTCCTACTCTCTCCACCACCCCATCTCTCACACGCATATAAGGTCATTTGATTTCAAGAAAACAATCATAAAAGTAAACTTCCTTTCATCATTCTTTATACAGGTCAAGGTAATCTCATAGTGCTTCTGAACCTACCTTCTGTTTAACCGCTCAGCACACACAAAACATTACTGAATATGTGTCTTTTGTCTGCCTTTCTGGCTGGACTATGAGCCTCTCAAGGGCAAAGATCCCATCATACTCATAGTTTTAAATATACAGCCTGCACAGTACCTGGCTCATCGCTAAGGGCTGTTGAGATATTTATTGAGTGAATGAGTGAAGTTATTCTTAGGCCACAAATATGTGAAAGATGATTCCTTCTATCCAGGAGCTTAGACTCAATATAAGTGGAATATGGAGAACATAATACTATGGAGTCACTGAGGATGCTCCTTAACACTGAATCAGGACCAGCCTGATACCACCCGCATGACACACTCCACGACCACTACATGCTGGCTAACCAAACTCAGTTATAGAGACCATGTAATGATCATAATGTGGGTTTCCAGGTGGTGCAGTGGTAAAGAATCCACCTGCCAATGCAGGAGACATAGGAGATGATCCCTGGGCCAGGAAGATTCCCTGGAGAAGGAAATGGCAACCCACTCCAACATTCTTGCTGGAAAATTCCATGGGCAGAAGAGCCTGGTGGGTTACAGTCTATGGGGTCGCAATGAGTTTAACACGACTGAGCACGTGCATGAATGAGCACAATAGCATATGTGCCATTATGCCAACCGTGACCCGGGTCTAGCAGCAGGCATTTTATGTAGTAGTCACGTTAATCCTCACACACCTAAACTGCCTTTTTAAAACACATTCAGGAAGAGGAACAGAATTAAGAAATCTTGCTACAGTCCCTCAGTCTTACCTATGTCACTTCCCCGGATCCCATGGATGTACCACAGAGAGACACTGGATTATACTTCGGGGAGAGTAGAGGGTTGATTGATAGGATGATGGCATCCTACCCTCTCCAGGCATTTGGGAATTGATTTAAGGAAGTCCTTTCATTGTTTTTCTACATGGAGAACTTCACGTTCTTGTATATTTTCCTCTTATTAAACTAGAAAGACTCATCACTCTTATTTCGTAAGTGCCTAACTCACAGATTCCTGTGTCTCTGTGCTGTGTTAATTCTCTGGTCTATTTGCCACTGAGTCTGCTAGAGCCAGATCCATCTCACTTGTTTAAATACCTTTCACTAGATATTCCCTCACTTCTCCTTGTTTTCCCACCCTGCCAATCTGTGTGGATGTGCTGCGTATGTCTCTCTAATAACCTGGGTGGGAGCTCAGCGTGCACGTGGCTCCTTATTCTGTGAAATAAGGGAAAATTAAAGTGCTGGCTGGCACACACTCTTCTCGGTGACTTGGGGCTGCCGTATGCAGGAGCTTCCCTGGCACTGTTTACCGAAGTCTCTCATTGTCTGTCTTGCTGGGATCTGGGAATACTTGAAACACCCAGCCCGAGGTAGCACTTAGCATTTATTAACTGCCAGTTCTGCGCCAGGCGCCCGTCGAGCACGTCCACATGCACCGTCTCAACTAATCTCACCACCTGTGAGGTGCTTCTGTGAGGCCATGAAACGAGCCTCACTTTACCAACAAGAAACAGGCTCAGGGTTTAAACGAAGTGGCTCAAGGTCTCCTATTTAAGAGGGGAACAGAGGTTTTCACCGTGCTTTTAAATTTTATTCACATCTGTACAGGGCTTACCGTGTTCTAGGTGCCACTCTAAACATCTCATAAGGGGTAATGTATTTAATACTTACCACGTCCCTTCAGGTAGTTACTATCTGACATTAAAATGTAAGGAAACTGAGGCACAGAGGGGCTAAGTAAAGTGCCTGTATTTATCCCACTGGTAAGCAATGGAACCACAGCACCTGCTGCCTCACAGAGTTTTTGGACTTCAGGTCAAGCTTGATCAAGTTCAGGGTTTTAGGTGGGAAACTCTAATAGAGTCCAGTCCACCAGAAGGACTTCCCTCCCCTCAACTTCTTAATTGTGACCCTAATTACACGTTGCCTAAGCTTTCTCCTTTTCCTCCTCGGTTCCTTTCAAGAGAACTTCAGGGGAAAAAAATAGTGGTTAAAATCAAATTTTCAGGCCACACACTTGACAGCCAGCCCTCCAGCTCCTCTCCCTCTGCCTCGCCTCATTTCAGGCCTGTGGGGACTGATGTCACTAACTCCCAGAACCATGGACTCCTCCGCTTGCCAGCTCACCCTCTCTCTCACCATCAATTTCAGCGAATGACATTAATTTGAAAGGTAAGGGACCAGGAAGAATGGATGTTGAATTAACTAGTTCAGATAATCTGATGTTTCCACCAGAGCATGACAGGGTATCCAGTTAGCTGGGGAACAATTGCTTCCAATTGTGCATTCTCGTGGATAAACCAATATCTGCTTAGCAAGGTTTTGCTGTAAAGGACGATCAAATAGGCATGTACTGAGCTTCCGAACCTGGATCTGGCTTCCTCAGGGTGCTGCTTCTGATGGGGGAGTGGGGGGAGGGGGGCGTGTCTTATGGAGGAATAGACTTCCACTTTATATAAGAGTAAGAATACATGCTTTTGGAGCTCACGTGTGTTCTCTGCCCGAGTTCCTGCTCAGTACCATTAGCTCATCCTTCGGAATCTTCAGAGCTTGTGTTAGAGAATAATCACTAGTGCTTAAACCAGACAGGTCCTGCTTGAGTCCTGCCAAATGCTTCGTAACAGAGATGCCATGCATGCATCCTAAGTCGCTTCAGTCACGTCTGACTCTTTGTGACCCTATAGTCTCTGGATCCCCAGGTTTCTCTGTCCATGGGGATTCTCCAGGCAAGAATACTAGAGTGGGTTGCCATGCCCTCCTCCGGGGGATCTTCCTGACCCAGGGATCGAACCCGCATCTCTTATGCCTTCTGCATTGGCAGGAGGTTCTTTACCACTAGCACCACCTGGGAAGCCCAATAGAGATGCCAACTACCCACCAAAAATGTATACAGCTCTTGTGAGGAGCAGCTGCCTTTCCTCCTCCCTCATCTGTGATGAGTTCTCGATGATGGGATACGAGCCTGAGTCGCATGTGTCGCTTCCAGGCCTAAGAGAGTATGTAGGTGTGTCTTTTCCCCGTCTTCTCTCTCTGAGTCCAGAGAACCCTGAGGACCAAGGGATGATGGAGCGGTGAGATGAAGGATCCTCAGTCACCCGAGGAGGAAAACTTTCCCCTGATGAGGAACTGACTGCTAAGAGAGTATGAAATAGACTTCTATTGTGGGGTGTCTGTTTCAGCAGCTCATGTCACCCTGACTTATGTATCCTATTCAGTCCTTCTTAAGTTTTTCTCCCTCATTAAGGCAGAGAAGTTGCATGTCCTCATTTGCATCTAGGCAGAGAAGGGAGATGGTCTCAGAGACCATCTGATGGTCTCATCTATATACTCCCCAGAGAGGGAGTATATAGATGCTGGTGGCCAGCAGAGTGCGGGAGGAAGGGATTGAAATACCAGCTACATTCAAGTCATCTTCTGAGTAGTAACCTAAGTTCACTGCCTATCTAGTGCAACCAGTGACCATGCAGCACCTGTAACTCTCAGCAGCAGCATCTATCAATAATATGGGCTGTAAGAACGTGGTCATAGGTTGCATTTGATTACAGCATTAAACTGTTTGCCCAACCTTCCATTGCTCTATCTGAGCCACACTTTATACAACAAGGTCATTTGATCATAACTGAGAAGAAAACAACAGCAGAGGAAAGGCAAACCAGAAACAAAAAGCCAGCATTCCGCTGGCCCGTGCCTCGGACTCTGGCTCCTTGGAGGTTTGAACTGTGTAGGATCTCTCCAAGCACAGTTTTCATTTCTGTATTTTTGTTTCTTTTTGGGGGGCTGATTTTTCCTTTCCAAATATATACAGTAGAGGCAGAAAAAATATTTCACTGGAGTATAAATGGGGAATGACACTGTCCTCCTCTCCAATTAAAAATAACAAAGAAAAGCATGTCTCATGAGTAGTAACAATAATTACGGTAACAATAACTGACACTTTGGAGTGGTCAATAGGGGCCTGGCATAGCTCTGAGAGCTATACTTGTCAAATGCAGGTTGGTGGAGGCCTGCAGGCCTGCCGGCCTGCCAGGACCATGGAAGCTGAAGGGGTGATGCTGACCCATCGTCTTCCTGATCTCTGGCCTGTTTCCTGTGTTTCATCTGTTCCCCTAGCTGATGTTAAAACCTTGTCTGCTTTGTATTCGATGCCCCAGTTTGCCTCCCTTCACACCCTCCGTTCTGGGAGCCTCAAGCCCAGAGCCCTTGTCTCAGCTGGCGTGGTTGGCTTCCCTCACATCCCTGTGGCCCGTGCTCCGAGGGGCTTCCTCCATGCCAGGCTCTTCTGGGGAGAAATGAGCTAGCCAACTAATCCCTCTCCCCCACAATTGGTTAATCCAAGTGTTTTCTCTCCCTCCATCAGATGGCTTCAGTGTCCTGGTTAATGCGCCCTCAGAGTCCTTTGGAAGTGGGGGGTTACAGGTATGGAGTTAGAGTGAAGGAGGAACCCATTCTTTGGTAAACATGCCTATCTTACTGCCCACCTCCCACTTCCACTACAAAGCTACTGCGACCATATTTTTATTTATTTTTTATTTTTTAAAAGTAGGTATTTATTTTTGGCTGTACCAGGTCTTAGTTGCAGCATGCAGGAAATTTTTTTTTTTTTTCAGTTATGGCATGTGAGTTCTTAGTTGTGACATGTAGGATCTAGTTCCCTGATCAGGGGTCAAACCTGGGCCCCCTGCCCTGGGAGCACAGTCTTAGCCACTGGGCCACCAGAGAAGTCCCTGTGACCATATTTTTAGAACTAAGATTGAATTGGTTTGACAAATACAAATTATGGTACAACACAAAAGAATGGTTGAAAGTGAAAGCATCCCAGAAAATACGTAATACCTATGGTCATGGTCACCATGAGGCAACCAGAGCCTTTTCTACCATCTGCAGAGAGGTTTGACTGCACAAATGACTCACCGCGTTTCTCTCCTGCCCCCTACGTGGTGATGATGTTTGCTCCATGATAGCCTCAATCTTACTGAGACTTGAACCAAATGGGAACAACAGCAAAGTCAGAACAACAGCCCTGGTAGAGCTCAAAGGCTGGGTTCTCAACACTGGGGCTATGTGAAGGAGTCAATACTTCCTGGAGGATTGGAGAGGGGGTGCAGTTTAGTTTTTGAGACACACCAGCCACTTGGGTTTCTGGACATGGAATATTGAGCCTGAGGAATTGCAGGCAGGTTCTTCACTTGCCAGAGAGAAAGCTGAAAAGTAGAGCTCAAGCCTCACAAGTCACATTCTCCTTTTCTGTTTCTGTTTTCTTGAGATGGATGTAGAATTTCTGAGTTGATCTGGGGTTGAGAGGGCCTCCGAAGCCCAGTGGTCCTGACCTAGCTGTAGATTCCATAAGCCCGGGAACCTGTAATAGACCCAGATGAATTGAAGTTGTGTATTGACAACAAAGGATTCTGGGAGGAGGCAGGAGAGAACCAAGGCTGTGCTGTTGCCGAGTGACCTTGGGGACAAGCATGCATTTGACTTCTATGCTTCTCTGCCAGAGTTTGTTTTAAAACCAGAACCAGATGCTGCCTCTGAGATCAGCTTCAGGGCTGAAAATAAATTAGGAAAAGAGGGTTCCATGCGGGGAGACAGCAGGGCAAGGAAGGCAGCATGGCCTAGAAAAGCCTGATTAAGACCATGGCACAGAAGGGGAGTTGCCCTGTTCAAAGGGGTTGGGCAGAAGAGGCATGGGGCAGAAGGCTGTCTAGCCCTTTGCCTGGCTTTCCCCTTTTAGCAGTTGTGTTGCTAGTTAAATGAGGTCTTGGCAAAGAAATAGTTGTCCAGTCCTGATGGGCAAGGAAGAAAAGCAGGGCCAGGCAGGCTGGAGATGGCTGTGTTCCAGTGTACTAGGCAGGGTTCCAAAGTGGCCTTCAACGTCCCCATCCTCTGGCGCAATGCACACTGGGAATTCTGGGATGCCCTGTTCAGATATCCCTCTTCAGGGCAGACACATCGAACTCCCACACTGGGCGTATTGGTTGCTGAAGGCTCACACCTGTGTCCCTCACCAAGAATTGCCCTGGGCCCCAGGGAACTTCCATACCCCAGGGATCCTGTTAGACTTCTACAGGGAGAGAAAGGCCTGGCCTCAACTTGGGACAACTCTCAGGGGTCACCCCAGCTCCAGAGCTCCCAGGAGGGCTGACTGAGGTCTCAGTTAGAGCCACATTGTCAGTCACCTACTCCCACTGCTCAAGCCTACCTTCCTCACCGCCTGATAGATCTACTTCCCCAGAGTTCTCCCTGCTGAACCGTCCCCATGCAACTCCCCTGCCCTTACTCCCAGTCATTTCACTCCCTGGTTCAGAGACCTTTTGGGGAAGACTGATCTAAAGCTGTGGATGTGCTATGCTGTGCTGTCTCTCAGTTGTGTCTGACTCTTTGCAACCCCATGGACTGTAGCCTGCCAGGCGCCTCTGTTCAGGGGGATTCCCCAGGCAAGAATCCTGGAGTGGGTTGCTATGCCCTTCTCCAAGGGATCTTCCTGATCCAGGGATCAAACCTAGGTCTCTCACATTGCAGGTGGATTCTTTACCATTGGAGCCACCAGGGAAACCCAAGAATACTGGAGTGGGTAGCCTATCTCTTCTCCAGGGAATCTTCCCAACCCAGGAGTTGAACCAGGGTCTCCTGCATTGCAGGCAGATTCTTTACCAGCTGAGCTACCGAGGAAGCCCAAAGCTACAGATGAGAGTTAGCACAACAGGTGCTCTGCATCACCAGTCATCAGAGAAACACAAATCAAAATAATACCATGATTGCCTCACATCTCTTAGGATGGCTATTACCAAAAGACAGGGGATAAGTAGCGCTGGCAAAGACTTGGAAGAGTTGAGGGTGGCAAAGGGCAAAAGAGGGAATGGAAGACCTGATCAAAGATGCCCTTGATGAAGATTACTGAGGCTACAGGGTGCATTGGACCTACTGGACCTACTTGCTGGCTGAGTCATCCCACTTCAGATCCATGGGGTAGAATGAACATCTGAGAGGGTTAGAGAGAGCCGGGTGCCCCCCCACAGCTGTGCACGAGTGAACACGGGGCCCTTATGTGCAGGCTCAGTCATTTTGCTCAGGATGACTGGGAGACCAGGGCCCCGGACAGAGACACTGGGCCCATGGCTGAAGAAGTGGATGGCTCTCCAAGAGAAGAAGAGACAGCCCAAGGGGCATCAGCAGGCTGCCTCCCAACAGTATGGGCCACAAGGATGGATTCCAACCAAGCACAGGGCCTACGCCTACAGCACTCAGAGTGTAAGGAACTGGCCCACCCATGCTCTTTCTCTGTAATGGATCGTAATAGCTCTGTTCATACGGAAGGAGTCAATATATTCCTAGAGTGTTATATTATCATACATTATCTATAAATTAGGTAATATATATGAGAGCACTTGGTAAATGGGAAAAAAGCTATACAGATGAAAGGTGTTCTGTCTTCTTCCGTGGTATTTATGGAAATGAGCTGACAGGGATGACTGTTCTGGAAACTGTAAATCCCTGTACAGACAAGGAGCGTGCCGTGTGTCTCACGGGGTATGCGTGGGCCCGGGGCAGGCGTGCCCTGGCTTCCCTCCTGCGAGGGCAGCTCTCCCCCAGCGGAACGCCCGCCAGCGTGCAGAGCGAGTGGGCCGAGGTCTCAACACGCTCTGTTCACAGAGCCCTGGAATAACAGTCTTCAAGCCGAGCAATTTGCAGAAAGTAAATTAAGGGGAATAAAATTCCTGTAACAGATCCTAGGAGGAGGGAGGAGACGAGCAGGAAGGAGGAGGCAGAAATTTTTAGCGATGCCTGCCGTTTGCTATAGTTCATGCATGATGAAAGGCATACTGGAAATCGGAACCAGGTAGAATTGGGCCCACGCGGAGTGTCCTTCTGGGTGGTGTGTCAGAGTGCCAAGTTGACAAGGGGCTTCTAGTTTCGAAAGAGCCTTATCCTAAGGTGTAGCCCTAATGGCTGACGGTGTGACGGGCCAGAGGTAGGATGTACTTAGAGGGCTGACTCCCAGCAACTCTTTAAACATTCATGCTTGCTTTGCCCAGGATGAGGATGGTCCTGGAAGACTTTGAGGTTTGAAGGGGGTCTCACTTGCTGGGGTGAAAAATCTCCCTTGGGTTGATGATTCAACAGGTGTCTTTAACATCTCATATTATTATTGTGATTATGGCTGTCACTTTTAATTTGACCAGTGTTGCATAACTGGCCCTTTAACAGGCCCTGTGCTAGATACTGTACATGCATCACCTCTTTATCTCTTCCATCACTAAAATAGGTGCTGCTGATACCTGTTTTATAGATGCAGGCACTGAGGCTTCAAGGGAGTGGATAACTCGTCCAACCAAGTGGACACAGCTCAGGTCTGCAGTGAACATAGCTCACCAGAATCAACACTGCATACAGCTGCCACCGTCTTGCAGCCCCTGATCCTACCTGCTGGCCCCTCTGCTGTGACTCCAGTACTCACTCACCCCTCACTCTGAATTTGAGCACTGGCTCTGGCCTTGGCTGCTGGTCTGCAAGTCTGTTCAGGATCTAGAAAGTGCAATGTGGACCCAGACAGTGGACCCCCAGGTCCTGTGGGGTCAGGCCCTACTCCCCCCAACCAGGTCAAGTAAGCCAGACCTGGAGACTCCCACCCCTCAGAAAGGAGAAGTTTCCGTCAGGGGAGTTTTCAAGCTTCTCTGAAGCTGTCAGGGTTGTGGGGACTGACATGTGTCCTTCCAGGATTTCATATGGAGGGAGTGCATTGAGGTTCACAGCCCAGTGCCTCAGAATGTGACTGTCATTGGAGATAAGATCTTCAAAGAAATGACTAAATTCAAATGAGGTCAGGGTGCATGCTCAGTCACTTCAGTCAGGTCCAACTCTTTGCAACCCCATGGACCACTTCCAGCCAGACTCCTCTGTCCATGGAATTCTTCAGGCAAGAATACTGGAGTGGGTTGCCATGCCCTTCTCCAGGGGATCTTCCCAACTCAGGGATCAAACCTGCATCTCCTGCATTGTAGGCAGATTCTTTACTGCTGAGCCACTGGAGAAATCAAATGAGGAAATGAAAATGAGGTCAGGGGCTGGGCCCTAATCCAATATGGCTGGTGTCCTTAGAAGAAGAAGAGATTAGGACACAGACGTGTACAAAGGAAGACAGTATGAAGACCCAGGGAGAAAATGGCCGTCCGTAAGCTGAGGAGAGAGGCCTGGAGCAGACCCTTTCCTCAGACTCCTCAGAAAGAACCGACCCTGCTGACATCTTGATCTTGGAGCTCCAGCCTGTAGGACAGTGAGAAGATGAATCTCTGTGTTGAAGCCGCGCAGAGCATGGTGTTCTGTTTCAGAGGCCCCAGCTGACTAACACCAGTGTCACCGCCAACCCGCCCCCACTGTTCTGCCATCCCCACCACAACTCACGTTCTCTCACTGCCTCTGCTTGGCGGTCGGTGCGCCTCTGACTGACGGGATGGATCCTTGCTCCCTGTCACAGAGGAGAACTCTTGCTTGCTATGTTACCTCCGGTGTCTCCAGGCAGGTGGAGGGGCTGACTGAGAGGCAGCTGAATGGTCCCAAATGCAAAGAGGTGTCAGGTCACTCTTGGGCTACCACAGAAATTTAGATACAGTAAAGGTGACACCCACACCAGGGTGGGCAGTGTGCTGTGGTGAAAATGCCTAGGTTTGAATCGGGCTCTGCCATTACTGGGCTGTGTGAGTTCAGGTGAGTTACTTAACTTCTCTGGACCCAGTTTTTCCCATCTGTAAAAATTCCTGTTTCTGCCTAATAGGATTGTTGTGGAGAGCATGTTAGGAAACAACAGGCGGAATGTATTCTGTAAATGATGGGTGAGATAACCAGCTCCTGGTGAGATGGGATTGAGGCCGCGCTTACTGCGGCCAGGCTTCCCTGGAAGGATGGTCCTACATAGGAATACTGAGTGATAGAACTCTCCTTCTGACTTTCTGAACAAGCCTCAAAACTCTGAAAACTTTTAAAAAGGAACTGAGTCTAGAGTGTCCATCTGTAAGATTGGTTCAGAAATCAACACTTTGTTTTCTCCATGTTCCTTCCAAACCATAGATGGTGACCCTGAGCACTTTGGTGGCATTCTATTCTAGGAAACATTCTAAATACTCATATTAGCTCATTTAATCCTGGTATGGACTGAATCGTGTCCTCACCTTCAAATTTGTAGGTTGAAGCCCTAAGCCCCAGAACCTCAGAATGTGACTGTATCTGGAGAATTGGCCATGAAAGAGTTAACTAAGTTAAAATGAGGCCACTGGGGTGGCCATTGGAGTCTAATCCAATCTGACTGGTGTCCTTATAAGGAAAGGAGATAAGGATGCACACAGAGACACCAGGAGTGCATGTGGACATAGAGAAGACCACAAGAGACAGTGAGAATGTGGCCATCTGCAAGCCAAGGAGAGAGGCCTCTGAGGACACCAGCCCTGCCAACACCTTGATCTTGGACCTCCAGCTTTCGAAAGTGTGAGAAAATAGAGTTCTATTGTTCAAGTCACCCAAGGTGCGGTCACTTGTTATGGCAGCCCTGGCAAACCAATGCAATCCTCACGACAATTAATGAGCTAGGAAATATCATCAGCCTCATTGTCATTCACTTGCTCATTTGATGCAGATCTTCCAATTGCCCACTCTGCCCAGGACTGGGTTAGGTGCCAAAGGTGCAGGAGTGAATGAGACACAGTCTCTGACCTTGGGAAGCTTAAGGACAGGTGGAGCTGTCTGAAAAGGAGACAGACAAGTCAGCAAATCATCACAGCACATCAGGGGTGTATGTGTCCCACGATGGGGTATGTGTAGCCCATAGGACCCTCATGGTACTAATGGGGTTGGAGACAAGTCTGAATGGGATAAATGTAAAGTCTCCATGTAGATCCACTACTCTGTGCCTGCAAAGACCTCACCAGGGCTTTGTGGACGAGGACAGCCATATTAGCTGAGCAGTGGCCTCCTCTGCAGTGGCAGGGGTGCCCTATTGAGAGAGTGTAGGGCTGGTGTGTGGGAACACAAGCCAGTGAGGATGGACATGCTAGGCTGATGTCCATGTGTCCAAGTGTCACAGGAGCTTCAGTGGGTTGCCTGGGAATCCTGCTTTCAAGGATTCTGAAAATTAACTCACCTGCAGGCCAGATGAATGGTGATCCTCACTCTTTCTGTTTTCTCAGATATGAAGCCCTCCACATTGCCACCAGACTTTCTAAAACAGAACCACACTTGGTGGTATCTGAGCACTGCTATGTGCCAGGAAGGCTAGGTGAGTTATCGTGTAGCAGCACCTAATGGAATCTAATAGACTCTTCTTACAGTATCTGAGGTCATTGACAATCTTTCTCTGCCTGTCTGTCCAGCCTCATGTCTGGCTCTTACCTTTTCCCCTTTTGGACCCCTTCTGTCCCCTCACTTATACACATCCCATGCCTCAGGCCTGTACAACTTCTACCTAGTCCACGCCCTTTCTTGTCTCTATACTGTTCCTTAGTCTCAAATGTTTTCTCCATCTATCCAGCATAATGAACTCCTACACATCCTTCAAGACCCAATTCCTTGTCTTTGTTTTCCTGTAGTACTAGGTCCGTACCTCTATTAAAATACATATCACAGTATGTCGCCTCTAATGTGTCTGCCTGTCTCTCCATCATCAGCCTAAGTGATAAGGAGGGACCATCTATTCATTTTGTATCCCTAGCACTTAGCATATCAGTGACACAAAGTGGGTGCTGAACAAATGTCCATGTAGATTTCTTTTTCTTTTTCAATTCTGGTGTTTTTGTTGGATAAATGATTATAGTCTGATCCTTTATTTTAAATAAAAGATTCTGTATCTTGAAATAAGATGAGCTAAAACTATACTGTTTTCTCCATTGCCTCAAGGCTAAGTGTTGCTCTCTATACATTCTCTTCACAGGGAATATATGGCTCTGTTCCAGATAGCCCGATGTTATTCTTATCCCCAAAGCCATGGCTTTTTCCTTTTTCATCTTTTCTCATGCCATTTCCCCCTAGTTGGAAGGTCCTACACACCTACCCAAAACCTTCTCATCTCTCAAGTTTCATAAGCTTTGCTATTCAAAGTGTGCCCTGTGGTTAGCATCAGCATCACCTGGGAGCTTGTTAGAAATGCAGAACCCCAAGCCCCACTCGGAAACCACGTTTTGAATCAGAAACCACATTTTAACAAGACCTCCCGATGATTCATGTGTGTGTTAGTCACTCAGTCATGTCTGACTCTTTGTGACCCCATAGACTGTAGCCTGCCAGGCTCCTCTGTCCATGGAGTTCTCCAGGCAAGAATACTAGAATGGGTTGCCATGCCCTTCTCCAGGGCATCTTCCCAACCCAGGGATCGAACCTAGGTCTCCTGCATTGCAGGAAGATTCTTTACCACCTGAACCACTAGGTAAGCCCTGTGATGATTCATAGGCACATACATTTTGAGAAGTACTCATCTAGAGTAGGGCTCAGCAGAACTTTTCTGTAAAGGTTCAGACAGTGAATATTTTTAAGGCTGCAGACTATAGGGTCTTTGTCCCAATGACTCAACTCTGCAATTGTTGGCACAAATGCAGCCAGAGACCATAGGTAAACAAATGGGTGTGCTGTGGGCCAATAAAACTTTATTTACAGAAGTTTGTGGCAGGCCCTCTAGTTGTAGTTTACTGAATCCCTTCTGGAGTTCAACACCTTTGCTTACTGTAGTGGAAAGCCTTTGGGTGGCCCCCTGTGATGCCACCTCCTGGTGTTCACACCCTTGGGTAATTCCTTCCTCTGGAATATGCGTTGGATTTCTTGACTCACTTGTAACAAATAGAATATGGCAGTAGTGATGGTCTGTCACCTCCAAGGTTAGGTCATAAAAAGTCTGGCTTTTGTCTTGGGGCTTTCTCTCTCTCTCTCTCTCTCATGTTGCTAGATCTGGCAGAAGCCAGCTGCCATGTTGAAAAGCACCCCGTGGAGAGGCCCACATGACTTCTGATGACCACATGGTAAACGTGGAATCACATCTGCCTCCGGTGAGACCTTGAGCTGACTGCCGCCAAAGCTGAAAGCTCGATTGCGACCTCACAAGAGACCCTTAATGTAAACCAAGGAACTAAGCTGATTCCACATTCCAGACCCTCAGCAACTATGAGACAAAAAAATGATTCTTATGTTCAGTCCCTACATTTGGGGTAACCTGTTCTCAGCAATAGATAATTACCACTGTTTATGTGTTCCAAACTGCTCCCTCGTATCTCTCCCTTCTAATTCCTACAGTACCATTTTGGTGAGTCCTTGAGGAGAAATCATCTTATATTGTTTCTGAATGACATGAGTCAGTCCAGAAGTAGATTACAGATTCTTTAAAGATAGGGACTGTATCTTTTAAAGTAAATAGACATTTTTCACAGAGTATTTATTGAACTAACTTCATAGAGTTTTTCTTGTTTTCTGTTGGAAAGGCAGGAGCCATTACTCGTTGGAGCAGTTTTTTCTGTTCCCTGACATCTAGTTTTCTTTGACCCTGCATAAGAACTATGATTTTTCTTTCTACTAGTACAGGTTTTATTTGACAACAGTAAAAAAAAAAAGTTAACCAAACATCTGAAAGATTTTTTCAATTACCTAGTAAGTTTACTTAATCTGAACTTTGCTGTAGAACTTATCCTCTTCACTTTTTAAATTCCTGGATGGAAGAGGAAATGGACTTTGAACGATAAAGCCTGTTCTCAGGTTATCTTTGAGAAAAATGTAATCCACTGTATTCTTTTGCTTTCAGTTTTTCTCCTACCTCTTGATTTTGTTGGCTCTTATCTCCTTTTTGTTATTTCACAGTTTCCTGGGCACTTGAACTTCTCCCCTCATCACTCCCATTTTCAAGAGCCTGCTCATGGTACCTCCACACTGCCTCACCTCTGCTGACTGACTCTGGGAGTAAAATGGTGGGCACAGAGGACAAGCTTTTAGAAAGGGATCTTTTCCAGTTGACTCAATGACTTGGCACAACAGTAACCTGAAAGAACAAATAATTCACCCTGTCTAATGTTGGCTTGAAAAAATTCTGACCAACAAAGAATGGATGCTCTGTTCAATGTAGAAATACCTGGATCAGGGCCCATCTTATACTGCATTTTAAAATTTTCTAATTTTTCCTGTGAATGGAATTAAAGCTTTCCAAATAGGGGACATACACTCTATGATGTGTGTGTGCGTGTATGTGAAATTTCTTTCAAAAATGTGTTTAGTTTTTCTCCCCTAAGTCCACTTTCTTTATTTTATTTATAAATTGTATCCTCATCTCCCAAATGCACTTGACCCTAACAACTCTGAAGACCTTTGTCACAAAACTAAAAAGACACAAGCTACCATCCATAAATGCAAGTCAGATATTATTATTTTTGGTCATGATCCATAACCAGTTCACAACATCTGTCCTGTGATGACTGTGACCTGCCCATGGTGGTCATCCACATCACCAGATCCCCATTCTGGCATAGAGGTCATTGTGCCAGGTTACTGGTCATAGAAAGCAAACAATAACTGTAGTCACATACAGTTCCTATAACTATAAACTGATGGGAAACTCTTAATTGGAGCTACAAATTACTGATCCAGGAAGCTGTAAAAAGAGGAAATTGGTTTAATATCTAGGACTCCAAATTAAAACCAATATTATTTGGTCATTCCAAATCATTTATTCTATAAATCTAGGTTTTGGCATGCTTTTTCATCAATGGCCAGATAGTAACTTAATAAACACATCTATGACTTAGTTTCCCCCCTGAACTGTTGGTATTAGCATCTGAGAACTAGAAGACTGTTTCTCTAGAAAGTTTAGGAAGGGATGGTGTTTACAATGCACTCAAAAAATTGCTCAGCTTAGAATTTATATAGAATGAATATTGAGACTGATTTAGGATTACTAAAAGTAACTTTCTATGGCAAAAAATATCATCAGGGTGGAGGTGAATATCTCACCCTTGCTTTGCAAGAGCAAATGTGTGGGCTTCCGCGATGGTCCAGTGGTTAAGAATCTGTCTTGCAATGCGGGGGATGCTGGTTAGATCCCTGGTCTCCCTGGGAAGATCTCACATGCTGCTGAGCAACTAAGCCCAAGTGCCACAACTCCTGAAGCCTGTGTGCCTAGAGCCCCTACTCTACAACAAGAGAAGCCGCCACAGTGAGAAGCCTGTAGCAAAGAGTAACCCCAGCTCGCCACAACCAGAGAAAGCCAGCACACAGCAGCAAAGAACAGCGAAATATAAAATAAATCAAATAAGTAAGTCTTTAAAAAAAAATAGAAGAGTGAATATGAGAGTGTTGTTAAAACAGTTTCCTACCCAAACCCAGCCAATTTTTAGTGCCAGTGGAACCAGAGTGTGGGACTGTGGGACCCTTAGAATTGGGTCCCCTTGGATCCCACAACTTCTGTTTCTTCACCAGCAAGTCTCAGAGCCCAGTACAGTAGACATATGATGTGGCAAAGCTCGCCTGCTATCAAAACAGAGCACGCAGAGAAAATTAATTTAAATAAAGCATGACAAATATTTGCTTCAATTTAAATTCATAAAATGCCACTTCATTACATCGCGTTTCCATGTATGTCATGCCAAAGCTATTTTTTTAAATTAATTTAGAAGTTAGAACATGTAGGAAAACACATTTTTTTGAATAAACTACACTGTCATGATATAGATATTTGATGCTTGTAATATTGATTTCAGAGCAGAATGATGGATCTGAAGTCTAAGAATTTTTTAAACTGCAATTAAAGTAAACATTCATGAGGGGTACCTACGCCCTCCTCCCTGTGATGACCCTACAACAACTGCCAGGTGGCGCTTCTGAGAAGTAGCACTTCTTGTTTTCATGACTCAAGCACATCTTGGAGTGAAGGGTATGGATTTGAACAGACTGACACAGAGCAGAAAGGCCATGTCCTTCGAAGGAAAAGAAGGTGCCTTTCTCCTAAGGGAAAGGAGGCCTGGGCGAGAACTTACTTTGTGAGCTGTGGGGCCATCAGCCTGCCTCCTGGGCCTGCTTCTCACACAGTTCTCTGACGGTTTCCCTTTCCTTCCTCAAAACCCCCATTGATGTGATCATGAACTCTCCTCCCAGAAGAGCACAGCGAACCTGACTTTTGTAGCTGTCTCCTGGCATCATTTCCTGGCATATGTTGATATCTCTTTAAGCATGATATTTTATATCACTCTTTGAAGAAAGATGACTCTCATTCATTCCTAAAGTCAGTAAAGACATATTGAGTAGTCACTCTGAGCCAGGCGCTGTAATAGACTCTACAGATAGAGGATAAAGAAGATGAAATCACGACACTGAAGATTTTGTGGTCTGGTAGGTAGACATGTTCATAGGCAATAATTGCAACTTAAGTGGATCTGGCAGTCACTCCTAGAAAAGGTCTTCTGGGAGAAGAACCCTCTTCACCAGAAGGGACCTTGAGGAAGAGCTCTGAACTATCTGGGGAAGTGGACTCACTTAGAATGAGAAGCATCCTCTCCAAAGGAGTTAAGACCTCTAACCATTTTCAGTAAGAGGGGAGTCATCATCCTGAGGATTTCGTTGAAAGTGAAGGTGTTAGTCACTCAGTCGTGTCTGACTCTTTGTAATCCTATAGACTGTAGCCTACCAGGCTCTTCTGTCCATGAATTCTCCAGGCAAGAATACTGGAGTGGGTAGTCATTCCCTTCTCTAGAGGATCTTCTCAACCCAGGGATCAAACCTGGATCTCTTGCATTGCAGGCAGAGATTCTTTACCATCTGAGCCACAAGGAAGCCCTGGTGAATTTCACTAGTACTGATATTTCAGTGAGGTTGACTCTAAATATAAATTCAAAATATTATATTTCAGTGAGGTTGACTCTAAATATAAATTCAAAATATTATAAAAAAAATTATCAGACACCCAAAGTAAAAAGGTTTTCTATTTTTTTATTGGGTTGACCAAAAGGTTTGTTCAGGCTTTTCCTGTAAGATCTTATGGAAAAAGTGAACAAACCTTTTGGCTAACCCAGTATTTGGAGGGAGGGATTACTGAGGGACTACAAAAAAAAAAAAAAAAAGACATGGGATAGCAGCTTTCTATAGATTCTATTGGGTATCTACCAAGCTTGTAATGACTTCTTCTGTCTGAGAATTGCCCTCCCTCCAAAGTATCCCTACAAAAATGGAGAGATGGGCCCTATGACTTCAAGCTGCTGCACCCAGTGGGGGTAGCTGACCTGACTTGAGTCAGTCAGATTCTCTCTTCTAGGGATTTAGCACTGGGACTAAAAGAGAGCCAATTGGTCTGCAGTGTCCAGGGACAAAGGACTTTCAAGAGTTGTGGAGAGTCTGTCTTCTGCTCACCTCATATATTCTTGCAAACACAGAGAGAAGATGGCGTTTGCCATAGAGAGAAGCAGAAATGAGCGAGGAAGAGAGAGCGCTAACAGGTGCCTGAAGGTGTCTAGTCCCTGGGGCCTTTTTCTCTTGAGTTCAATAAGACACCATGGTCCTGAGACACATTCCCTCTTCTGGGTAAGCCAGCTCAAGTTGGTTTCTGCAACCCATAACCAAAGGGGTCTTGCCTGTACTTATTCTCTCTGGTTTAGGTAGAGCCCTGCCTAAGTGACTGCAAGCTTTTCTTACTTATGTGCTGTCAGGATTCCAGGTTTGTGACTCCCAAGCCCCACATTATACCTGTTGAATCTGGTCCTCTAGGGTGAGATCCAGGAATCTACCTTTTGTAACAGATCATTAGGCCATTCTGATGGGTTATCAGGTTGTGAAACTGGGATAACATGATGCTCCTTGTAACCTAACTGTGAAGTACCATGTGGTACCGCATATGCTATAGCACTTTCCTCACAATGACCCTGTGACATAGGCATTATTTATTATGGGGAATACTGAGTCCCTCTTCTAATGCTTCCTTCCATGTGGGGGCAGCTCTACTGGCTGGAACACTTCTGTCTGATCCCTAGCCCCTTACTCACTGGTGACCTAGCTGGATGCTGAGTGTTTAGAAGGAGAGAACAGACATGTGTAGACCAGCTTCTTGCTTTTCCTTTTTTCAGGGTGCTGGCCTGCCTGCAGAGAGCATATGCTCTCAGATGCCTGCTCCTTGCTGCAGATCCTCCTACATAGGCTCTGCCCCTGCAACAGGGGCTGTGGTGAGGGAGACCCTCCCCAGTCTAATGTAGCTGTGATGGGGTGGGAAAGTCTCCTCATCATTATGAGATTCAATGCTCTATCTGTGGGTAAAATTCTATGACCAGATTCTGGCTTACCAATGTGCTGTTTTGGCTCCCATCTGGCCCCACTTTTATGTCTTATGTCTGTTCGTTCAGAGCTCTAACAGGGAAGGGGAGTTCTTAATGGGATCCTCAAGATTCCTCTATAATTACATACATGGTTCCAGATAAAACCAATTGTCTGTCCAACACCAAGTCCAAGTGCCTCTTTCAGCCCCATGGGGAACTTCTGGAGTGATGCCTCTCAGTATAGATAAGCTATATATTCCCCTGGGAGTTGGTGAAAAATGTAGATTATTATTCTGATGGTCTTAGGATAGGGCTTGTGAGTCTGCATTTCTAACAAGCTTTCAGGTGACACCAATGCTCTTGGTGGGAAGTTCACACTGGATCCAGACAATTATATAAAGGATAATTTCCGGAGGTCCAGAGCCATATAAGTGTAGCAGGCAGTATGACAGCCCTCCCCAGCCCACCCCTCAAAGATATCATGCCTGAATCCTTGGAACCTGTGTATATGGTACTTCATATAGCAAAGGGAAATTAAGGTTACAGATGAAGGGAAGGTTGCTGATGAACTGTCCTTAAAATAGGGAAATTATCCTGGACTTGCAACATGAGCCTAGTATTATCATGAGGGTCTGTAAAACTGGAAGAGGAAAGCTGAAGAAGAGGCCAGAGGGATATGGTATGAGAGGTACTCTACCAGCTATGGCTGCCTTAGAAGATGGAGGGAGGGAACATGAACCAAGGGGAGTGGGCAGCCTCTAGGAGGTGGAAAAGACAAGGAAACAGATTCTCTCCTCAGACCTCTGAAAGGAATACAACTCTGCTGCCTCTTTGATTTTAGCCCAATAAAACGCATGTCAGACTTCTGACCAACAGAACCGTAAGATAATAAACATGTACTGTTTTAAGCTTCCAAGTCTGTTGTCATTCATCAAGGCATCCATAGGAAATGAAAGCACAGATAGTTCCTTCATGGCAGTCTCATCCCTAAGGTTGGGGTATTCCAACCAGGGAACCAGCCTGAGAGGTTTATAAGAGATGCTTGGTGAAAAAAAACATACAGTGTCCCTTGATGAAAAATTCTAAAGTTTTAAATGCCAAAACTACCAGACTGAGTGAATAGGACTGACTAATGCTCTGAACAGGCTTGATTTTAAGTTAAGTGAGCATGACGAGCACGTTGTTAAAAACTCAAACCTGATTAAATCTCTGATGAAGCACAGCTTGATAAATGCCAGGCGACCACAGCTCTGTGAAAGCAAATGCACAGTGCAGAGCCAGGAGATTTCCTGTGGGGGCTGGAAGCCTGGGCCCAAAGAAGGTGACGTGGGTCTCCACGTGGTTTATTCTGAGAGTGGTGTCCTGCCACGGGGAGGCGTCCTGTCCACACCATGGAGTCTCTTTTTTTCAGGTATTTATTGAAAAGTGGGAGGATGAAGTTGTGATGGTATCACTTGCCATAGGGAAACTCACTTGTTCTGGGCCAAGTCTTCACTGACTGAATTTCAGATTACAAAAATAAACTTTTCAAACACTTCTGCCCAGAGCTGGTAAATGGAAGTGTGGCTTCTAGAACTTGTATAAATTGTGTCATTGGGTTTATTCATTTGTTCGGCCATGAAGTCATTTATTTTATCACTGGTTTATTCATTCACCAAATATTTATTATATATCTACCATATGCCCTGCCTTGAAAATGCAAGGTTAAACACTATGGAGTCAAGATGTAGGTCTAATTGGAGAGACAGACTTGTGTTTTCAACTATTATTGTGATGCCATGTTCATTGAGCTGTGCTCCCGGGTGCTAAGGAAGCATGGGGGAAGGGCACTTAACTTAGTCTGGGACTGGATCAGAGAAGGATTGAGGAGGTAGCACTATTCAAGATAAATTGTAAAAGGTGAGGATTAGGTTGGAGGAGGTACTCTGATGGGAGAAACAGTATGGTGCTATGAAAGAGCATAGAAATGATGAGAACTTGGGTGCTGGAATTCAGGATGTGTTCCTATAGGGAACAATAGGAGAAGCAGCTGGAAAGATAACCAAGTCTCATGTAATGTGCTAAGAAGAGGAGGATGGTGAAAAATGAGTGGAGGATGAGATGCAGGAATAGGATGTAGTCAGATTTGTGTTTAGGGAAGAGCACCTTGTAGCTCTGAGGAGAGGGTCCTGGAGGGGAGGGAGGCTGGATGCAGATGGGGCGGGGAGGAAGCCAGAGAAGATGACCTTACGCCTGAATGGGCTATGGACAATGATGCTCTTTTTCTTTTCGTTTTTTAAATCGAAGTGTAGCTGCTGTGGGGTCCCCTGGTGGCTCAGCGGTAAAGAATCCGCGGGCAGTGCAGAAGACGCACGTTCAATCCCTCAGTCAGGAAGATCCTCTGGAGAAGGAAATAGCAACCCACTCCAGCATTCTTGCCTGGAAAATCCCATGGAGAGAGGAGCCCGGTGGGCTATAGTCCATGGGTTTGCAAAAGAGTAGGACACAACTTAGTGACTAAACAACAACAATAGTTGCTGTATGATATTTTGTGTTACAGGGGGACAATATATTGGTACACAATTTTAAAGTTTATACTCTATTTATCATTATAAAATATGGGCTATATTCCCCGTGTTGCACAATATAACCTTGAACCTTACTTTCTACCTAGTAGTTTATACCTCTTAATCCCCTACCTCTATATTGCCTTTCCCCGCTCCTCTCTCCCCACTGGCAACCACTGGTTTGTTGTCTATGAAAGATGCTCTTTTGAAGCACAGACTAGCTCTGGGGAAAAATTAAGGTTTATTTTAAGTTGGGGAGAGAGCATTTCATAAATTCAGAATTTATTCAGTTCACCTGAAAAAAAGTGTTAAGGAAATATTAGGAAAGCAGTAAACGTGGAAGGCTGTTGGTGGTGGTCACAATATGTTCTCTTGGCTCCAAAAGAGTTTGTGGACTGAGAATAGATGGAAGCTAGGACTGCGTTTAATATGCAGTTTTGTATTGTTGTCATCTGCTGTGATTATAGGCTTGGCTCCTGGTTTTTCATTCAGAGCCACTTATTCAGAAAATCTCTTATTCAGAATTTGAATTCATTCCTCGTTAATTCAGGGGCAATTTTCTGTAGCCCAGTGATTGAATTACCTAATCGCACCTGCCTGAAATGATTAACATAAGAGGAAGTCGTGGGGTTGTATTTGATATAAATGATTTGTTTCCTGAAGTTGTAATTTTATTAAAGGGGAACCCAGTGAACCACCTTCGCAAACGAAGGCGAGGTCCTGGCTTTTGGGAGGTTAATGAACGATTAGCAGCTGACAAGTGGCAACATGGTGGGGGGATGGAGGTGGGGCTTGAGGAGGATGGAGGCATTCCTCAGGTGGTAGATCAGCAGCCCTAGGAAAGTGGACCAGAGAGAGAGAGAAGTGTGGAGAAGAGCCACGTGGGGCTCAGGAACTCATATTCCAACTCAGCCTCAATCCTACCGCTTGGGTTATTCCCAAGTGGATCTAGTAGTGGTGAAAGTGAAAGTCGCTCAGTTGTGTCCAACTCTTTGAGACCCCACGGACTATACAGTCCATGGAATTCTCCAGGCCAGAATACTGGAGTGGGTAGCATTTCCCTTCACCAGATGATCTTCCCAACCCAAGGATCGAACCCAGGTCTCCTGCATTGCAGGTGGATTCTTTACCAGCTGAGCCACAAGGGAAGCCCAAGAATACTGGAGTGGGTAGCCTATCCCTTCTCCAGTGGATCTTCCAACCCAGAAATTGAACCAGGGTCTCTTGCATTGCAGGTGAATTCTTTATCAGCTGAGCTACCAGGGAAGCCCTAGCAGAAGTGAAATTCCACTAATTCCCCTAAGGGGAGTTGGGATGATGCTCTGGGTTTCTGAGACAGAGTCAGGCAAGGTGGTGCTAACAGGACCTGAGTTTCTCTTCTGAAGTGAACTGTGGCCTTTGTACTAGGATATTTCAGTAACTTTAAGAGTTACTTGTCTCTTTAAGAACCAAAGGGAACAGGAAGAATGAGGAGATGGACTACTGTGAAATACCATTTCGTTTTGTTCAGTAATTGGGAAAAAACGCATGTTCTTTATCACTCGTTGTTTACTCATTATACCCACTTTCTAATGTAGGTTTAGTGTAGACATAAGTATACACACACAATTTACATGCCATTTAAGGACAGAAATAATTTGTCCTTCTCCAAATATAAATTGAATATTTCCATGGTATTGATGCTTTTTAATCCCAGAGAATCCTGAAGAATGAAATGGTCCACCGAGGGTTGGTCAGGGCAGACCTTCAAAAGACAGCATGGTGGTGCCAACCCTCATCCCTAGATCCACATTTATTCCCATAACTAGAGGTACTGGAAACATGTTTTCCAGACATTTTCCTTTCTCTTTCCTTCTGCTCCCCTCACAGATACTTCAGTTTCTGTGCTGCTTTATTCCTTCTGAAGTGAAAGTGTTAATCTCTCAGTTGTGTATGACTCTTCAGAAGGTAATCCACCAGGCTCCTCTGTCTGTGGAATTCTCCAGGCAAGAATACTGGAGTGGGTGGCTATTCCCTTCTCCAAGGGAATCTTCCCAACCCAGGGATTGAACCCACATCTGCATCGCAGGCAGATCGTTTACCTGGGAAGCCCCAGGGAAGCCGTTTACCAGGGAAGCCCCGCTTTATTCCTTCTATTCTAGAGGAAATTGGGTCTCGGTGGCTCAGTGCTGCCCCTCACCACAGTGCCATTCTAGGAGTCCTTCGCTGGGACACTGCATAAGTCATTTATGTGACTGTTCATTGAGGGACAGGTACATGTGCAGGTAGAGGGGCGGGCAGGTGGAGGATAATTTTCTATTGAGAAGAAAAGGCTACTAAGTGCTACTCAAATCCCACTGTTAGGACAAGTGTACTGATAAGAATGGTTTGGCCTCCACCCATGAAATAGGCTTTCCCCACCTCTTACCTAACCTTCTCAATATAAGGTCTGCTGGCTGACATAAGGGTGCCTACACCAGACACATGGGAAACTTCCTGGGCGAGTTTTTACAGTACAGACTCTCAGGCTCCACCCTCACGAACAGAAGTGATTCCTCGTGAGGTGGCAGGAGATTCCCAGTGGTTTGGATGCAGTTGGTCAGAGAGGTGGTCCCTCCCCTCTCCCCGCCCTCCCCCGCCCCCTCCCTTCTGACCTTCCAGGCTGAAGGAAGTTGGAGGCTGGGGGGTTGAATGGGAAGCCGAATGCCCTCTGCCGTGAGCACTTCGCGCCCTGGCCCCGCAGCCCTGGCCACTAGAGCCCAGACTTGCACCCTCCATACCCACGGTTCCTTGGAGGGAACCCCACTGCAGTTCTGCGCATGCAGGCCCTGGGTCAAAGCAGAGAACTGGGCAAGGCCTGGGAAGGGGCTTCAGCTTCCATCCGAAGCCCTTCAGAGACCTGCCCTGCTGGCCTCCACCTTGGGACCCTTGGAGTCACTTTGCTAAGCTGACTGGTGAGGGCAGGGATGTCATAAGAGGACCCATTTCATGAACAGAGAATATTCTAGAAAGCAGAGGTCTATCTAGGGACCTGTGGGACTTCTACTTCTGGTGAGATCCCAGGCTGAGTCGAGTGGGTACCAGAGGCGGAGCAGAAGAACCCGTGTCTGTGGGTCTCCTTGTACAGACGAGGTGTCCACGTGGCTGTCTCTGCTCTGCTCGGGGGCTCCACGTCTTGGCCAGGTGCCTTAATCCCTAATGGGTCTGGGACCATCTGCTTGTTTTCAGGTACACTGTCTGCATTCTGCGTACATCTCTAGGCAGCTTGATGCAGAAATAATAGCAGCATTGGGAGGCCTTTGTGAATGCCAGTTCCCAGGTTCCTTCACAGAGCCCATGTCAGGACCTTCCTGGTCAGAATATCAGTACAAGTGACTTTAGACTCTCCTCCCAACTAAAGGTCCCTAAAGTTAAACAGTGAGCCCAGAGGATTAATTTCCCACTTCCCCACTTGGAAGCAGCATCTATGGCTACAAATGTAAAAAAAGAAATAAGTAATCTTCTGTATACATTCACTTCTGCTGCAAACTCATGCACTTCCCAGACATTTTGTTTACACATCTGCTCACAGAAATACTATACCCGAGCTAGGGTCCTGGCATGCCTAATTTAAGAACAAAATTTAGACTGCAAGCTGGAATTGTTGCTGCAGCTATATCTGTTCATCCTGAACTTGCTTCACACACGACAAATGCCTTGTACAAGCAGGAGCAGCTGCCCTAAAGCCAAATAATCCACAGGGACATGTCTAGTGAACAGCCCTCAGTAACCTCAGTCTAGGACTCATAGGTACATATGTGTACCCCGGGCCACCCTGAGTCCCACCCTGCTTCCTCCTCTGGTCTCTCTCACTAAATAGATCATTTTAAATACCATCACAAGGCTCCTGATTTTCCTGGCCATCATCATCTTTTCCATTAGCATCATTATCCTATTCCAGGGCCCATTAGAACTCCTACTATAATGAGAACTTTGGGTGTAGCTGTTCATTACGTCCCTGGTCACCCACAGCTCCCTCCAGCTGTCGTGATGAATGCTCTGCATACAATTCTCACATTGTCCCTCTTGCTTCCATTAAGATGATCATCTTCTCCCCCTCCCCACTCTGTAGTCATCACCTCATTACAACTCCATTACCTTTTAGCATCATCTACATTATAACTGCATTACCTTTCCCATCACCACCATTACCTGCCTTATCACCCCCTCCACATTTCGGTTGCCCTCACCTTCTCCTTTACAGCCACCAGCTTTTCAATTACAGGTCCATTATCTTTATTATTACCTCGGTTACAACCATAATTGTCCCCATAACAATTTCTATGTCTTTCTCCACCCTTCTGCAATGCAAGACCCTGGGCCACCTTTGAAAAAGCTATTACATACTAGACACTCCAACATTGCTACACATGTTAGAAGCCCCTTCCTTTCCTCCATCAGATCACCTGTGATAATGTTAAACACAAAAGATCTGCTCCTTTTCCATGGCGATCTCACTAGTGCCTTTGTTCCTCTTATTTACAGCTCACATCACAGCTCCATCCTCATTTCTCTTTCGGGAATTGCCAAATGATAATAATCCTCCTCTGAAAGAGACACCAACATCTCATCTGTTCAGCCCTCTGTTACATTGCTTTCTCCCATCCAAGTACTAACCAGGCCCGACCCTGCTTAGCTTCTGAGATCAGATGAGATCGGGCACATTCAGGGTGGTAGAGCTACAGACTACAGTTGCCTCTCTGACTCCACGCATCCTAACTACCGATTTCTTCTTCAAAGTAGTTCAAGGCACTATTAACATGAGCAGCCAGGCATATTGCATTTCTGATATCCCAGTGTGTGTATTCGGGGGGAGTCAAGTTGTTTACTTTTGTTTTATCCATTCAATGGGAAGCTCACAGTGGACTAGGCCTCATTTCCTTTCCAGAGCACACAGCAGCTGGGCAGAGTTAGCATTCAAGAGAGCGTAGTTGATCGAAGGGCTCTTCTTTTATCTTTATACCCAGAGTCTATTGCTGTCGCATTGATCACTATCAAAACCTCATCAATACACTCCTTATGGTTTCATTACCTCAAGCTCCCCCTCTTTGAGAACAGCTACATTTGCTCTTCCAGATCTGGCCATTATCTCAGTAATCATCATGGCTTCAGTGGCAGTAGCTCCATTACAACTCTGTTACCTCCGCTTGATCGTGGAGAGATAGGTCACTCCACCACAATGCCCTGCGCCCCTTCCAGAACAGCCCTCAGCCCCTCAAGAAATTACCGAGTCTGTGTAGCCTCTCTCTGGTAGTCATCCATCACTGCACAAGTGATGCTTACAGTCTTGCCTGAATGTGCCAAGGTTTGAATGACAAAAGGTGGCTTTTCCTTCCTGGTGTCTTGCTGTGTGATTTCAGACACATCTTTCAGGGTAGTGCTTATGTGGAGGAACTCTGGATTCAGACTCCCTGGGTTCAAACCCTTAGTCTGCCACTTACTAAGTTGTTTGACCTTGTGTGTGTGTTAATCTCTCAGTCGTGTCCAACTCTGTGACCCCATGGACTATAGCCTGGCTGTCCATGAAATTCTCCAGGCAGAAATACTGGAGTGGGTTGCCACTTCTTTTTCTAGGGGATCTTTCCAACCCAGAGATCAAACACAGGTCTCCCGCACTGCAGGCAGATTCTTTACCATCCTAGCTACCAAGGAAGCCTTATTGTTTGACCCTGGGCAACTCAATATAGCTTTTCTGTACCTCAATTTCCTTATTTGTAGAATGGAGTTAACAACAATACTTCAAGAACTGTGGTGCTAGAGAAGACTCTTGAGAGTCCCTTGGACAGCAAGTAGATCAAACCAGTCAATGTTAAAGGAAATCAACCCTGAATACTCATTGGAAGGACTGATGCTGAAACTGAAGCTCCAATCCTTTGACTGCATGATGCCAAGAGCTGGCTCACTGGAAAAGTCCTCAATGCTGGGAAAGATTGAGGGCAGGAGGAGAAGCGGGTGACAGAGGATGAGATGGTTGGATGGTATCATCAGCTCACTGGACATGAGTCTGAGCAAACTCCAGGAGATGATGAAGGACAGGGAAGCCTGGCATGCTGTCCATGGTGTCACCAAGAGTTGGACACAACTGAGCAACTCAGCATAAATAACAACAACAATGCCTATTATTACTGGCTGTTAGTAACAATACCTATTTATTAGGAGTAAATGAGTTAATGTCTAGAAAGTAATCAAAACAGCACTTAGCAGATAGAAAACACTCCACAAATTTTAACTCTTTTCAGGGCTCCATTTTCTCCTCACCAGAAGAGGAGGCTTAGATTAGAATAATCTCTAAAGTCCTAGACTGAACATTTGATGGGTCTGTGTTTCTGGTACCAGATCATCAGAGTCCTTGCAGAGTTTCAGCATCATGGTTCTTTAATCATTTCCCAGCTTTGCTGTTGTCTGCTGACTCAGCTAGGGAGGGTGGCACTCCCTTGGCCCACGGCCACAGTTGTTCTACAAGCGGAGTGATCTCTAGACATTTTCTTCTCTGTGCTTAATGAAAGACTTGTTGCGGTTTTGCTGTGGCTCAACTAGACTTAGCTGCACACACATAGGTTCAGCGACATGGCCTCCCAAGCTGCCCTGACTGCTAGTCTTGTGCTCCTGTCTGTCTCCCTCCTCTTTGATCTCCTAAGCAATGCTGAGGGTTCATAGATGGCACCTGGATGTGCCCATCTTTTGCGTGGGAACTCTCTAATCAGCATGGGCTTCTCCAGGCCACACCATGAAGGAGACAAAGTTTGATTCTAGCTTTGTTCCATCATGATTTTCCCTCTGTCTCTCTCCTTCTGGCTCAATTCCCTACCCCTCCTCTGCTCATCAGCTAGCCAGACCATCTGCTGCTTGCACGGGATACCGTCCTCAATCCTGCCTTTCCTAGCAGGGCCCTGTGTTCTAAAATTATTTTTTCATCTTCTCCCGCCATCATTTCTCCTTCTCTGCTCTGCACTTTCCTCCTCTAGTGACTTTTAGATAGAACACATGCCTTGGGACACATGCCTTTCAGAAGGGACATTTGAGAAACGTAGTGCCTTAATAAGACTCTATCTTAGATGGTAGAATTTCAGACACATGGCAGAATTGAGGATTTTATATTTCATTTTATGTTCTTAAAATCTGAGATGGGGTGAAGGTAGGGTTGGGGAGTGATTTTCAGGGCAAGAAGATTTCACAGTGCCAGTTAAAATATATGTTGTGGGCAATTTCTGCTCTCTCTCTCAAACCCACTTGAAATGCATCCAATAAATTATACTTAATTTACCAAGCTCTCTATTTCTCAGAGCCTACTGGAACCTTCAGCTAATGAAGCCATCTTGTCTCTCATGAAGTTTCGGTGGGTTCTTTACACCCTATTGTTAGTAATGCGAGAATTCAGTTGTCAAGGATCAGTCTGAAGTGTGCGAGGCTTTCCGTGTAAACAACAGTCCTCTCAAGCAAACACAGGGAAAAAGATGCTTCACTTTGTGATTACAGAGACAACAAAAATTGGCTGGATCTCATCCAATTCTATAGAGACGTCTGGGATTACAGAAACGTGTTCTGCCTCTAAATTGTTGGTCTTTGGCCAAGGCAATCCAAAGGTTGGCACAGGTACCCAGAGAGATGTGAGGCAACCGTGATAGCTCTGCCGTCACCAGCAGCAGCAATATTTCCTTCTCCTGTTCTATTTTTCCCTCTTCTCTTGATCTGACTTTTTCCCATAGTCCAAGGAGTCACGTTCATTTTGACTCCTGGCTTTGAACCACCTTTACTTAAGACTAAACTTAAGGACCTCCCTGGTGGTACAGTGGATAGAATCTACCTGCCAATGCAGGGGACGTTGGTTCAATCCCTGGTCCAAGAAGATTCCACATGACTTGGGACAACTAATCCTATGAGCCACAACTACTGAGCCTGTGCCCCAGAGCCTGTGCTCTGAGCTGGAGAAGCACCAGAATGAGAAGGCCAAGCACCACAACTAGAGAGCAGCTTACATTCACTGCAATTAGAGAAAAGCCCAGTTTACATTCCCACCAACAGTGCAAGAGGGTTCTCTTTTCTCCACACCCTCTCCTGCATTTATTGTTGGTAGATTTTTTGGTGATGGCCATTGGGACTGCTGTGAGGTGATACCTCATTGTAGTTTTAATTTGGATTTCTCTAACAATGAGTGATGTTGAGCAGTTTTTCATGTGTTTATTGGCCATCTGTATGTCTTCTTTGGAGAAATGTCTGTTTAGGTCTTCTGCTCATTTTTTGATTGGACTGTTTGTTTTTTCTGATAGTGAGATGTATGAGAGCCCACACACAGCAAAGAAAACCCAGTACAGCCAAAAAACAAAAAGGGTAAAATTTGCTTAAAAAGACAGTCCAAAGCCCACTACCTCTTCTATGACGTCTTCTTTGGCCATCTCCACTTCCCTGAGCCCTGTGACACTCATTCTGTCTTGGTTCTCAGTAACTAACACAGTCGATGCCAGGGTGTTCTATTTAGTACTGGCTTATATTGTTGTGCCTTGATGTTTCACTGGTTTTCTGAGTTTAGAGCTATCTTCCTGACTCAATCCCAAAGAGCTTGAGGGCAGGATTCCATATAGGTGCTTTTGTGTGGCCCTTGTGCATATTTTTATACTTGACATACACAGATTTCTCAGTAAAAAATCACTAACTGGGTCTTCTGACCCTTTCTCTTTTATGCTTATCTTCCTGGCTTGTCCTTTTAGCCACAGCATTCCACTTCTGTTTTTCCCAGCTGCCTAGGTGCCCCAGGCTGGTGACGCCTGCACCGCTGTGTAAGGATGTTGGATGCACCCAGGTTTAGGAGATTTCTGATTCCTAGTTTTCTAGGAGCTCTGTGTGCTCTGTGCTCAGTCACTCCAGTTGTGTCCAACTCTTTGTGACCCTCCTGGACCGTAGCCCACCAGGCTCCTCTGTCCATGGGATTCTCCAAGCAAGAATACTGGAGTAGGTTGCCATGCCCTCCTCTAGGGGATCTTCCTGACCCAGGAATCGAACCCATGTCTCCTGCACTTCAGGCAGATTCTTTACTGCTGAGTCACCAGGGAAGTCCTCCTAGGAACCAGGAATTTACTGAGTGACCACCTGGATACCACACCTGATAGGACTAACTCTGGGCCAGTCTGAATCCTTTGGTTTGATGTGAGATGGCAAGAAAGAGGAGCTAATCTCTGGGTTATAACAGCAAAAGCTGTTATGGGGCCAATCGGATCCATAACATAAAAAATTCAATCACAAAATCATAAGTGCTGGTTAACTTCCAACAACATAGCTGTTAACAGTACTGTTGATGCTTTCATTTGGGGAGAAATCTGAACCATTTAAATGTGTCTTTGATGACATACCAAAGGGTAACTTTACATAAGTGTTTTTCACTATAAATATGGGTCCTGCTTAGGATCAATTCTCATCAGTATGTTGGAAAGCAATTTCAGTAAGTACTTTGCTTAATCAATTCGTATCTGCTCATTGACCTTCGGGATTCTGTGCAAGTCCCTTCATGCAGTGTGCTCTGCAATTCTCTGTCTCTTCAGATAGCATATTTCACAATATTTGTACATGGCTTTGATACCCAATCAGTGCAATCATCTGTTCCCTCCTTTCAACTGCTTCCCTTGCCCGGGGAGGTGAGGGCCGGGTGGCACCTCTGCCACATGTGTGTTAGAGAACACTTGTTTACTATATCCCTAAAAATCCAGAGAACTAAGAAGACAGTGGGCATTCTGGGATAATAAAAATAATGAGGAAAAAAATTATCAGCTTGTTTATACAATTATGTAAATGATGAGCACTTATACATGGCTGATTCCTCAATTATTCATGGTTTGAAGCTCTTGAAAATTCAATTAAACTAAATAACCTTTTCTTCAGCACTTATTCTGGGCAAGGTAGCGTAATTTGAGGAAGGGGAGACAAAGGCACAATTTGGTAAGGAAAGCAGAGAAATACACAGATGACTATAGCACAAGTTGAGTGTGGACAATAAGAAAAGCAAGTAGGTGCCCTGAGGGTTTCAAGCAGGAAGGGCGACCATCTGTTTGGGCGGATCCAAAACAGGATTCGTGGAGGATGGAGGACTTTGTGCTAGCATCTCTCCTCCGTCCCCAGGGCCACTCTTTAAGTTCAGGTCTCTCTCCTGCTTCTCTGGATGATGAGAGCACCTTCATGTCTGATTTTCCCCTTCTAATTGCTGCTTCCAGTGATCTTCCTGAAAGGCAGTCTGAGTACTACCTCACTCCCTGGCTTCCACCCCAGCATGGTCCACAAGAAAGAGTTACAGTTTCTCAGGATCTTGCATCTGAGACTAAGTGTCTGTCACGCTCTGTAGCCTCAACACAGAGCATGTCTGGCTGCTGTCTACTTGTCGTGCTGCCTCAATGGCTTCAGTCACCTTGCCCATGGTACTCCTTCTATCCGGATGGTCCCCCAGTTTTCTCATTTTCTCTTCTCCCTGCCTGGGTTCCTCATCTGTCTAGAGAGCTGCTATGGCATGTTCTTTGCTACTGCCTGCCCCCAAGACACGGCTGATCATTCCCATCCCGCCTGACTGTGGTACCCAGCACTCCTACACACTTTGTAATTTGGCAGGGAGGGATGGCCTGTTTGCCTGCCTCGTAAGAGTGTGTCCTCCTTGTGGTCAGGATCCGGACTGGGAGTGACACATAGTATGTGCTCCAAGATCATTTACTGAATTCTCTTGAATCTGTTGCATGGGGAGGGGGGTAGGATGCACCAGTTTCCATGAGATTAAAGAGTGACAGTATGGTGAGACATGAAAGTAGAACATTTTTTTCACAGAGTCTGGGATAAAAGAAAAAGATAATCATGAAATCAAGGAAAAGCTGTCTTTGTTTGCTGGTGTGACTGCAGACCAAGTCTGGTTTATAAGCAGAATGGGAAAAACTTGCAGAAAGCGAGAGGAAATGTGATTGAGGCAATGACTGGATGAAGGCTCTGAAGGAGGTGGTGGAAGGGGACTAAGGGTTCTATGGAAGAGTTAGTCTTGGCAAGGAGCAAGGACACTCTGTCCAGAGACACAGGACAAAGCAAGTCAGGGAGGATGACTTGCAGAGGCCTTCTAGGAAGGAGAGGAGCAAAAGCAAGCGATGCTCTTTTTATGTGGCCCCAGGATTAACATGGGTCCACATGTATGGATGCGAGAGTTGGACCATAAAGAAGACTAAGTGCTGAAGAATTGATGCTTTTGAACTGTGGTGCTGGAGAAGACTCTTGAGAGTCCCCTGGACACTAAGGAGATCAAACCAGTCAGTCCTAAAGGATATCAACCCTGAATATTCATTGGGAGGACTGATGCTGAGGCTGGTGCTCCAATATTTTGGCCATGTGATGGGAAGAGCTGACTCACTGGAAAAGACCTTGATGCTGGGAAAGATTGAGGGCAAGAAGAGAAGGGGCGGCAGAGGATGAGATGATTCATGGCATCACTGACACGGTGGACATGAGTTTGGGCAGACTCTGGGAGATGATGAAGGACAGGGAAGCCTGGTGTGCTGCAGTCCACGGGGTCACAAAGAGCTGGACATGACTTAGCAACGGAACAACAGCAGCCTTAGCAAAAGGAGAGGTGAGCTGGAGGGTAAATGGCAAGTGGACACACCCAACATCAGTACATTTTGCCCACGTAAACTGCAAAACTTTGAGAGAAAACACAAATATTCAAAGTATATTAATGAGCAGTGGCCTCTTAGATACTATGTTCTTTATGAAAGTTTATCACCGTCGGATAGGGTGCTTAGTTTGCTCTGGAGCAGGACTGAAGTTGGAGGCTCAGCAGAGACACCTCTGACACAACACTTCGCCCTCCCCTGTGCAGAGCAGCATGGAAGCCCAGGTGAGCTCTGTCCTGCCCGAGGCTTATCCAAGGTTTAGGAGAGAAATACATGCCTGGAGCCCTGCTTAGCTGCTCCTCTTCATCTCCATTTTGACGAGGCAGCTAGAGCAGCCATTTGTGTTCAAATTGTAGTTTCTGTTTGAATCTACTCAAGCCACAGTTTACATGGATTACAGGTCTTTTCCTCCTGAAACTCCCTCGTGGCCCCTAAAGGCTGGGCGAGTTTGGGATTCTTAGGACCTGAGCTGGAGAAGGGTTCACCCACTTTGAAATTCTTAGCTTCACTTTGGAAACACACATGTGTGCCTGCTAAGTCACTTCAGTCATGTCCAACTCTTTGCAACCCCATGGACTATAGCCCACCAGGCTCATCTGTCCAAGGGATTCTCCAGGCAAGAATACTAGAGTGGGTTGCCATGCCTTCCTCCAGGGGATCTTCCCAACTCAGGGATCAAACCCACAACTCTTATGTGTCCTGCATTGGCAGGTGGCTTTTTTACCACTAGCACCACCAGGGATGCCCTCAGGGAAACATGGAAGAAGGTTTTTTCCCACTAGAATGCAAAGGCAAGGTTTAAGCTCAAGGTTTAGCTTCTTCAGAAAGGACATAAGAGCAGAAGGGAGCTTACATTCAGGGCACTTCTGGGTTGACTCCCTCCATCAAAAGTGCAAGCTGTGATTTTAAGAGCCTTCAACTTTCATCCTAAGGCCACCCATGGGTCTGGTTTGGTTGGGGAAAGATGAGTGGGAGAAGACAACTCAGTTGCTGTTTATCTGTCTGTAAGAATACATTTATCTCAGGACTTCCCTAGTGGTCCAGTGGCAGGGACTCCATGCTCCCAGTGCAGGGAGCTCAGGGTTTGATCCCTGCTCAGGGAACTAAGAGCTCACATGTCGCAACTAAAGATCCTGCATGCCGAAACTAAAAAGAAAGAAAGAAAAAAAAGATCCCAACTGCCACAATTAAGACCCTGCACAGCCACCTAAATAAATAATTTTTTTTTTTTTTAAAAGAAGAATACAATTATCTCAACACAGAGCCATCTGTTCCAGTTCACCTTGGGTTGGATTCCCACTCCACCCGCTCCCATTCTGTTTTTAACCTTTTCTAAAACTTACAGAGGAGTGTTAAATTGGATGGCAATCATATCCTTCCCAACGCTAAACCCACCTAAGAGTTATGGGGGGCCGAACATGTGAACCAAGAAGAAACATTTATACCTCTGACCACTTTATATTAGTCTCAGCAGAAAGTCAGGTATTAACATCAATATTGAATTAAATGGCCAAATAGTAGTTGCTCAATAAAACTTTGTTACCTGGAATTGGAAGCTATCAAAGTGTGGGAGTACAGAGAGTTTTCCCATAAATTATCGCACATAGATTATAATCCCATCCTTATAATTCAGTGCCTAGTCCCTAACTTGGGGCTTCCCTGGTAACTCAGCTGGTAATTAATCTGCCTGCAATGCAGGAGACCCTGGTTCAATTCCCGGGTCAGAAAGATCCCCTGGAGAAGGGATAGGCTGCCTATTCTAGTATTCTTGGGCTTTCCTGGTGGCTCAGACGGTAAAGAATCCACCTGCAATGTGGGAGACCTGGGTTCAATCCCTGGGTTGGGAAGATCCCATGGAAGAGGGCAGGGCAACTCACTCCAGTATTCTTCTGGCCTGGAGAATCCCCATGGAGAGAGGAGCCTGGTGGGCTCCAGTCCATAGGGTCACACAGTCAGACACAACTGAGTGACTAATCACAGCACAAATCCCTAACAAGTCCCTAAACATTTTCCTTGAAAATGCATAATCATGGACATGCATCTGCACACAGAATCCTAGACCTTTAGAGACGAAAGAGTCCTCATAGTTGCATACAATGCCAGGATCAGGTTACAGGAAAATGTGGGAGAATGTGGTTCTTCAAATCCTGACTGCGGTCAGGAGCCGTCATGAAGCTGGGAGCTCAGCTCCCCAAATATCACATTTATCTCAATTTGGCAAGAAGCTGAAAGCCTATCTGGGGCCATTTAAATTCTAATGTTATTAAGGGCTCATCTAATCAGCTTTTAAAATAAGCTGCTTTCAAATGCATGGGGAATGAAGGTGGGGCGGCTGCAGGCTGAGTAAGACAGTTCACACCAGCCTGGTGAAGGCACCTCTGTTCCAACTGACCTTCCTGTTTGGTAACTTCTGCAATTCCAATACCAAACCGTGCTGGTGAGCAGCAATTTGGAAGTACATGGGGGAGGGGGCTAATCTGGACAATCCATGCTCTCCTGTGAGGTCAGTCATATAAATGGGGGACTTCCCTGGTGGTCCAGTGATTTAAGAAATCTGCCTTCCAATGCAGGGGACTCAGATTCAATCCCTGTTCAGGGACTTAACATCCCACATGCCCACATGCCATGGGGCAACTAAGCCCCCGGGTACCACTGAGCCCACACACCACAACTAGGGAGAAGCCTGGGTGCTGCAATGAAAATCCTGCGTGCTGCAACAAGACCCAATGCAGCCAAATAAATGAATAAATAAATATTTTTAAAATCATATGCATGTGACAAGTCTTGGCAGAGACAGACTGGCCTCTGTGTCAGGAGATGGCTTTCAGATTTAATCAACAGAGCAGCCGGTGCTTCTGAGAACTACCTCTGGATACTGCTTCCCATAGACTTCTGAGAAGTCCCACCCTCAGGGTCCAGCAGGATCCAACTCCTCTGCCTGGAACCATGACACTTAGCTGGACCTCACACCCAGCTACGGCTTGACTCTCCCTGGACCCAGGAAAAACTGAGTTTAACCCTGCATGTTTATGGCTCTGAGTTTTTCCTGAACAAACCTTAGCAGTTTTGTGAACGAATAGAGAAGAGAAGGTGGGTGGGTATATTGTCACTGTTTTGTATAATAAAAAAAAGAGCCATCCCTCTTTGGAAAGTTCCCAGTTCGGTGTACCAAGTCTGAGTGCCAAGAAAAGTTATTAAAGGAGCGAAATATTCATCGTGCCTGTCAACTCTGTGAATCCTGAGAGCCTTCTCCCATGGACCATTTTTTAGAGGTTATTATTTCAACCTGAAAATTCTTTAGACATATATATGTGGTATGAAAAAGGAATTAGGAAAGCTTTTAAATTAAAAGAAATAAAACGACAGATTTTTCCTCTAGCTATATAAATAGTTATGGATAGAGATAAAGAGATGGATATTCTTTCATAATACTTTATTAGTGGTTTTGGAACTCCAGAAATGTTAGAGTCAGGCTGATGAATAATTTAGCACTGGTTCCTGCAGGCTCAGAGCATGCATGGCTGGGTTGGGGAGCAAGTCTAGCCTCTTGGAGGGGCTGAGCGCAGTCACACACTTATGACCAACTATGTTTTGAAATGCATTTCTGAAATATTTTATAAGATGTCAAAACCTTGGTGCCCAGTTTCTCCAGCTTTTTCTGAGGTAGCATACAGCCCCGGGGAGCTGGTGCTCTTGACCACCTCATGGCAGGAAGTCTGTCTCTCAGGCTGTTATTGCAGTGACAAGAAGTCTCCAATCCTGGGAATATGCAGTCCCAACTGAAAGCCTCAGACTGGCCATTGCAATGATGGATGGTTAAAGGTTTACAGAAAACGGTACCTTAAGTGATGGTGTCCTCGGCGTTTTCTGTTTTCCACACAGTCTTTAATCCTAATGCCCAAAGAGACCTGCTCTGTGCAGTAATGATGATACGGCCACCTGAAACAGAAACAGGGGAGAGAAGAAATACATTTATGGTTTTAAAATAAGGAACTTGTGTTTCCCTTTCCATCTCAATTGCCACATCTCCATTTCAAAAAACTTGGAGGTATAATGTGGGTTTCTAAAGAAAACTGTTATTTATTGTTATTTTTTTCCTCTTCAGAGAGTTCTCTTTACTTCATTAGTTTTCTTTCATTCATTCTCATAGCTTTGGAAGGAAGTAGCAAATATTTAAGGTCAAAATTCTACAGGAGGGTTATATATCCAGCTATGTGTTTTATGTAGCAAATCCCTTCCGAGATGTTTAAAGGTGGCTGTGGTTACAGGCTTAGATGATCTGATTATGACAAATGCTTGACACTTCCTCTAGAAAATCTCTCACCCCCCCTAAATCATCCCCCCTAAACCTGAGCCCCTCCCATGTTCTTCATGTCCGGGACACTCAGCGCCTTGCTAGGCACAGAAGTCACCTCTCATCATAAGTTTCTTCATTTGTGTTGTTCTCACTCTGAACTCTCAAATCCTCAAGGGCAAATTCTCTGTCCCTATCACAAAGCTAGCACAGAAACTTTCAAAAAGTAAGTGCTCTTTAAGGAAATGAATGCATAACAGCCATTTTCTCTGGTTCGAACCACAACCAATACAGCAGCAACACCTCTTGCAAGTGGGAAGCTTCTGTGTCAGCAACTTCTCAATTTCTTTCACCAGGATTGGGGGAATTCCCTAGTGGTCCAGTGGTTAAGACAGTGCTCTCACTGCCAGGGGCCTGGGTTCAATTCTTGGTTGGGGAATTAAAGTACCACAAGTTGTGCTGCACAGTCAAAAATTAAAAAAATAAACAGATTCCCTCTGCAAAATATAGACCAGTCACTCCCTGCCCGCTGCACAGTCCCCATGCATCATCCCACAGTCCATCAGTTCAGTTCAGTTGCTCAGTCACGTCCGACTCTTTGTGACCCTATAGACTGCAGCATGCCAGGCTTCCCTGTCCATCACAAACTTCTGGAGTTTACTCAAATTCATGTCCATTGAGTCAGTGATGCCATCCAGCCATCTCATCATCTGTCTTCCCCTTCTCCTCCTGCCCTCAATCTTTCCCAGTATCAGAGTCTTTTCCAGTGAGTCAGTTCTTCGCATCAGGTGACCAAGGTATTGGAGTCTCAGCTTCAGCATCAGTCCTTCCAATGAATATTCAGGACTGATTTCCTTTAGGATGGACTGGTTGGATCTCCTTGCAGTCCAAGGGACACTCAAGAGTCTCCTCCAACACCACAGTTCAAAAGCATCAATTCTTTGGCACTCAGCTTTCTTTATAGTCCAACTCTCACATCCTTACATGACTACTGGAAAAACCATAGCTTCGACTAGGTGGACTTTTGTTGGCAAAGTAATGTCTCTGCTTTTTAATATGCTGTCTAGGTTGGTCATAGCTTTTCTTCCAAGGAGTAAGGGTCTTTTAATTTAATGGCTGCAATCACCATCTGCAGTGATTTTGTAGCCCAAAAATTAAAGTCTGTCACTGTTTCCATTGTTTCCCCATCTATTTGCCATGAAGTGATGGGACTGGATACCATGATCTTATTTTTCTGAATGTTGAATTTAAAGCCAATTTTTTTCACTCTCCTCTTTCACTGTAATCAAGAGGCTCTTTAGTTCTTCTTTGCTTTCTGCCATAAGGGTGGTGTCGTCTGCATATCTGAGGTTACCGATGTTTCTCCTGGCAATCTTGATTCCAGCTTGGGCTTCATCCAGCCCAGAGTTTCTCATGATGTACTCTGCATATAAGTTAAATAATCAGGGTAACAATATACAGGCTTGACATACTCCTTTCCCAATTTGGAACCAGTCTATTGTTCCATGTATAGTTCTAACTGTTGCTTCCTGATCTGCATACAGATTTCTCAAGAGGCAGGTCAGGTGGTCTGATATTACCATCTCTTTAAGAATTTTTTGCAGTTTGTTGTGATCCACACAGTCAAAGGCTTTGACATAGTCAATAAAGCAGAAGTAGATGTTTTTCTGGAACTCTCTTGCTTTTTCGATAATCCAGCGGATGGTGGCAATTTGATCTCTGGTTCCTCTGCCTTTTCTAAATCCAAAATGAATATCTGGAAGTTCACGGTTCATGTACTGTTGAAGCCCAGCTTGCAGAATTTTGAGCATTACTTTGCTAGTGTGTGACATGAGTGTAATTGTGTGGTAGTTTGAGGATTCTTTGGTATTGCCTTTCTTTGGGATTGGAATGAAAACTAACTTTTTCCAGTCCTGTGGCCACTGCTGAGTTTTCCAAATTTGCTGGTATATTGAGTGCAGCACTTTCACAGCATCATCTTTCAGGATTTGAAATAGCTCAGCTGGAATTCCATCACCTCCACTAGCTTTGTTCACAGTGATGCTTTCTAAGGCCCACTTGACTTCACATTCCAGGTGAGTGGTCACACCATAGTGATCATCCAGATCATGAAGATCCCTTTTGTATAGTTCCTCTGTGTATTCTTGCCACCTCCTCCTAATAACTTCTGCTTCTGTTAGGTTCATACCATCTCTGCCCTTTATTGAGCCCATCCTTGCATGACATGTTCCCTTGATATCTCTAATTTTCTTGAAGAGATCTCTAGTCTTTCCCATTCTGTTGTTTTCCTCTATTTCTTTGCACTGATCAGTGAGGAAGACTTTCTTATCTCTCCCAGCTATTCTTTGGAACTCTGCATTCAAATGGGTATATCTTTCCTTTTCTCCTTTGCTTTTCTCTTCTCTTCTTCTCACAGCTATTTGTAAGGCCTCCTTAGACAGCCATTTTGTGTTTTTCCGTTTCTTTTTCTTGGGGATGGTCTTGATCCTTGCCTCCTGTACAATGTTACAAACCTCTGTCTGTAGTTCTTCAGGCACTCTGTCTATCAGATCTAATCCCTTGAGTCTATTTCTCACTTCCACTGTATAATCATAAGGGGTTAGATTTAGGTCATACCTGAATGATCTAGTGGTTTTCCCAACTTTCTTCAATTTCATTCTGAATTTGGCAATAAGGAGTTCATGATCTGAGTCACAGTCAGCTCCTAGTCTTATTTTTGTTGACTGTATACAGCTTCTCCATCCTTGGCTGCAAAGAATATAATCAATCTGATTTCAGTATTGACAATCTAGTGACGTCCATGTGTGGAGTCTTCTCTTGTGTTGTTGGAAGCAGGTGTTTGCTATGACCAGTGCGTTCTCTTGGCAAAACTCTATTAGCCTTAGTCCTGCCTCATTCTGTATTCCAAGGCCAAACTTGCCTGTTACTCCAGGTATTTCTTGACTTCCTACTTTTGCATTCCAGTCCCCCATAATGAAAAGGACATCTTTTTTGGGTGTTAGTTCTAGAAGGTCTTGTAGACACAGTCCATAGCCAGATGATTGTGCCTTCAAGGACATGCTTCCCACAAAACCCTTCTGAGCCTTCTCCAAAATGGACACTGAGCTTCCAGGATTTCATTTACAGGCACCTAAAGAGACTACTTAAAAATCAAGTAGCACCGGGGGAGGAAGGAGCAGATCTTTGACTAAGGTGTAGGCTTGCTCATCCAAATTGCTCCTGAATGAATGAACCTTCTCTGGATGACCCCATGGAACTTCAGAATTGGAGGAAAGATCATTTAGCTCTGGAAGGCCAGAAAGTTTTCATCTCTGGAGAATCCTCCAGAATATCAGCAGGGCAGAGTTTGCCTGGATAGTGGAGCTGGGATGAATTCTGAGCTGTATCACTGGGAAAAATAGTGGTCATCAAGAGATCACCAGTGCCCAGGGTGGGAAACTGTTGGAGGTGACATGAATACCAGGTACTTTTCTTCCTCTGATTCAAATTAGCTGCTCACCAAATGGAAACATTGCAGATCCTTAGGACAGGGTAATTTGGATAGTGGCTGTCCCAAATCCTAAAGGAGATCAGTCCTGGGTGTTCACTGGAAGGGCTGATGCTGAAGCTGAAACTCCAATACTTTGGCCACCTGATGCGAAGAGCTGACTTATTGGAAAAGACCCTGATGCTGGGAAAGATTGAAGGCAGGAGGAGAAGGGGATGACAGAGGATGAGATGGTTGGATGGCATCACCGATTCAATGGACATGAGTTTGGGTAAACTCCAGGAGTTGGTGATGGACAGGGAGGCCTGGCATGCTGTGGTTCACGGGATCGCAAAGAGTCGGATACGACTGAGCGACTGAACTGTCCCAAATTTGCAGGCTATTTTATTGGCAGATAGCTCTGATGTTAGGAAAATCTCTGCTTCCATGGAATTAAACTCCCTCTTCTTTTTACTTCTACCCTTTGACTCTTTATTTCTCATCTTATCTGTGAGGTGGTGATGTCACTCTTAGAAGGAATACAATCTCTTTTGAACCAACTAAGTCAAAAGTCATGATAAGTGTTGGCGAAATCCTCTTCAGTCTAGTTCATTCACTTTGATACCCTCAATTCAGCTTCTATTTTATCAATATTATTATTTCTCGACTAGATATGGGCAGAGTCATTCATTCATACAAACTCACATATATTTGTTTATTGTATTTTAAATGCCTTTATTTGATAATCTTGAAAATATGAAAGTGATAATTGCTCATTGTAATAAGTGAGTCCATATGAAGATGTATACAGAGGAAGTTAATAATTTACCCCTAGCCTCAGCCTCTTGATGTAACACATTATTTATTTTTTTTTTAAGTTTTTTCTTTTTTAAAAAATTTATTTATTTTTTAATTGAAGGATAATTGCTTTACAGAATTGTGTTGTTTTCTGTCAAATGTCAACATGAATCAGCCATAGGTATACATATATCCCCTCCCTTTTGAAACTCCCTCCCATCTCCCTCCCCATCCCACGCCTCTAGGTTGACACAGAGCCCATGTTTGAGTTTCCTGAGCCATACAGCAAATTCCCATCTTCTATTAAATTACATTTGATTTACCATGTTTCAGGTGTATAGCAAAGTGATTCAATTATACATATATGTGTGTGTATATATATAGATATATATCTTTCAGATTATTTTTCATTATAGGTTATTACATGATATTAAATATAGTTCCCTGTGCTATAAAGTAGGTCCTTGTTTCTTATCTACTTTATACATAGTAGTATGTATCTATTAATCCCAAATTCCCAGTCTATCCCTCCCCCATTTTTCCCCTTTGATAACCATAGTTTGTTTTCTATGTCTGTGAGTCAGTTTCTGTTATGTAAATAAGTGCATTTGTATCATAGTTTTAGATTCCATGTACAAGTGATACCATCTGATATTTGTCTTTGTCTGACTTCACTTAGTATGATCATCTCTAAGTCCCCCCATGTTGCTACAAATGGCATCACTTCTTGGTGTAACATCTTAATAGACTAGCAGGTATCCTTCCATACTGTTGTCAGTCCCGTTTCCAGGAAACAGGGTGAGACAGGATAAACACTGCAGGTTTATCGGGGCAACTCTTTCGGGGAGTACAGGAAGTTGAATTGGCCAGAAGGACCTCTGGAGCTGTCCTGCATTGAGAAGGGACAGGCCTTTGGGCCCCACTGGTCTTTGGGGGTGGACTGCCCCCAGGGAAAGGGCAGGCACAGCCGTAGGCAAAGCAGCTCCTTTGGCGGAGGTCAACAACGGAGAGGAACTCGGCTGTGAGCCGTCAGCAGCCAAGGCTCCCGTCAGCTGCGGGGCTGAGTGTCTCAGCTGGGTGATGCCTCGCAGCGCCCACAGTATACGTCCTCCTTGTGCTTATTTAAACCCAATTATGCATATTCATACAGACAGATGGGATGCTTTTGTTTATAGTTTTTACTGAAATACTCTGCAACTTGTTTTGACTTAAGCAGATCATCATTTCCCCCCAAATTTCTTTATGCACACATGTATGTACTTTTACAAAAAGATCTTAGTCTACATCTAGGCTTTTTTAGTGCAGTCCCCTTATTTTTTTCCTCAGTTCTTTACCTCTCTCTACCTCTTTTTCTTCCCCCACTGTCCGTACTACCTCACCCCCATAGGCTGACAGCATGGAATGTAGACTTTCATGCTTTCCTTCATGTGTGTAACCACATGTATACATATGTGAATAGGGACAGACATCCTGATATGGTGTTTTGGTCATTGGCAGCAACTATTTATTAAGAGCCTTCTGGGGATTTCCCTGGTGGTCCAGTGGTTAGGAATCTGCCTGCCAGCGCAGGGGACATGGGTTTGATCCCTAGTCTGGGAAGATCCCACATGCCTCAGGGTTAGTAAGTTCATGTGCCATGACTACTGAAGCCCACGCACCTACAGCCCATGCTCCAAAACAAGAGAAGCCACTGCAATGAGAAGCCTTTGCACTGCAATGAAGAGCAGCAACTAAGACCCAGCACAGCCAAAAATAAATTAAAAACAAAAACAAAAAAAAGGAGCCTTCTGAATGCCTGGGCCTGCACCAGGCACTGGATATACAAGGGGACAGAGCCTCTGCCCTCAAAGAGGTCCTGCCCATCGGGGACAGAAACCCAGAACTGTCAGTTCCAACAGAGGGGAGTTCACTTATGGAGACACAGAGTTATTTGGAGAATTAGAACTAGAAGGTGGGGCTCCCATGTTCTTGTCCCATGTTCTTTTCCTTTTAAAAAATGGCACTTAAAAAAAAAAAGGGTTTTAAACTGGGGGCTGAGCAATGGCCACATTGAATTCCAGCCAGGGTGTGCTGATCTTCCTTATCGAAACCTGCTCTGTTGGAGAAGTTCTAGTGAGCCTAACATATTGGCCCCTTTGATAGAATTATATATGACTTCACGAATAGATCCATTTAATTTGATTGACAAGTGGTACAGCCCTGAAGAGATCACACAAAGATCTTATCTTAGGGTAGATTTTCATATAACTGGTGATAAGAAAAAGGATTCTTATAACAGAAATATGTGCTGGCGTGTCGCCACGTGGACCATCATTCCTGTGCTCACAGGTTGCAGAGACAAAGCTGTGAGCAGAGACAAATATCCAGCACAGGGTTCATGGTCCCAGTTCCATTTAGTCTACACACTTCCAGGAAGGCCTGAGGGCAGAGGCGGTGGAACCACTGGAGACGCATGGAAGACTAAAGAGCACGATGACCTGGCCCCATGCTGGGAGCACTGCACTGGGAGCACAGTGGCCATGGGGACAGCCACTTCAGCAAATTGATGTGTTCTTCCTGCCCATTCTCTCTGCCCATCATTTACCTGCACTTACCCTCTTAGCACCCAGCATTCTCCCACAGCCATTCTCTGAAGTCAACTTGTAACAGCTCATCTTTGAAAAAACAACAACAACCATTTTTCCTACAAAATATGTCCAAGAGATATGCATTATATAGATTTTTCCTCCTCAAATTCTGACCCCTCTGACACTTGATATGAGTCCAAGAATCCAAGAGGCTAGGCTTTGACTTTATCTCGTGGGCTCCAGCCCCTGATGGTACAGTCAGGACCCATGGGCCAGACATTCCAGAGACTGCAGCTAGTAGACTCTGTTGACCCCAATCACAGACTTTTCCCAAAGCCCTGTGTTTTTCCCCTTTTGGGAGAGATGAATCACGAGCAGAAGGAAGATACCATCAGGCCAGGCGAGACAGAGTTCCAAAACCTGTAGAGGTTTCAGACATCACAGCAAAAGTCCATTTTGTTTTATTTATTTATTTGTTTGACTGTGCCAGGTCTTAGTTGAAGCATGTGGGATCTAGTTCCCTGACCAGGGATTGAACCAGGACCCCCTGCACTGGGAGCACCGAGTCTTAACCACTGGACCACCAGGGAAGCCCCCAAAAGTCCATTTTGATATTCAGCATAAACTCTCTTACTTGAATGGTTTTGGTTGGTTTACTGCAGATGGCTAGAGATGTTCCAGGAATAGCCACGAGATTGCAAGGATGCTGATCAGCTCTAGACAGACTATCCAACATGCTAAAGTATTGTTAGTTCATGTCTTTTCTCAATTCTCACAGCAGTCAGTTGCTGAAAATGGATCAGATTATGATCCAACAAACTGTTCTTAGTCATTTTAATGAGAAAATGGGAAATTTGGGCAACTAATGGTGATCTATGTGGGTGCTAAGTTGCTTCAGTTGAGTCCAACTCTTTGCAACTTCACTGACCATAGACTGCCAGGCTCCTCTGTCCATGGGATTCTCCAGGCAGGAATACTGGAGTGGGTTGCCATGCCCTCCTGCAGGGGATCCTCCAAACCCAAGGACTGAACCCACATCTCTAGTATTGAAGGTAGACCCTTTACTGCTGAGCCACCAAGAAGCCCACTGGCAATCTGAACTATATTTAACTCTTAAACTCACTTATTTGGGGCTCTTATATTCAGGCATACAAATGTGAATCTTTCTTAGAAGGATTTTCTGGCCCACTGTTAATGGCAAATTCAGTGAGCTGTGAAAAGTTCATGCATGCTCAATTCATAGGCTATTACTGCATAACAAATTACCCCCAAATTCAGTGGCTAAAAAACAATAAACATTTACCATCTTTTGGTTTCTGTGGATCAGGAACTCAGAAGCGATTTATCTGGCTGGTTCTGGCCCAGAATCTTTCATAAAGCTCCCTTTAGGATGTTGACCAGGGCAATAGTCATCTGAAGACTTGCTAGGGCTGGAGAACTGGATTCTAAGATGATTCATGTATGTGATCTGGTTGTTGCAGAAGGCCTCCCCACTTAAACCTCTGCTGGGTTGCTTGAGTATCCTCACAACATGGTGGCTGGCTTCCCCCAGATCAAGCTACCCAAGAGAAAGCCAAGTGGGAGGAGCAGGGTCTTTGATGACCTGCCTTATTAGCATTTCTGCAACACTCTACTGGTTACATGGATCAGCCCTATTTGATGTGGGAAGAGACAACATATGGGTTATGAATGCTAGAAAGCAAGGATTAATTGAGGGCTATCCTGAAGATTAGCAACCACAAATGCCTTTTGCCTTCATTATGGTAAAGACCTGGAAGCAAACAATTCTGTTTCTTGGGACTTCCCTGGTGGTACAGTGGTTAGGAATCTGCCTGCTGATGCAGAAGTCATGGGTTTGGTCCCTGGTCTGGGAAGACGGCACATGCCTTGGGGCAACTAAACCCATTTGCCACAACTACTGGGTCCACCTGCCACAACTCTACTGAAGCCCTTGAAACCGTGTTCTGCAGCAAGAGAAGCCATGTCAGTGAGAAGTCAGCTCACTGCAACAAAGAGTAGGCCCTGCTCTCTGCGACTAGAGAAAGTCTGCTCACAGCAACAAAGACCCAGCACAGCCAAAAATAAATACATCAAAATTTTTTAAAAGCATTACAATTTTTTTTGTGTGTGTCTTGTATCTCCACAGAACAACAAATGAAAGGGCATGAAATTCAGCTTAAATTCTAGCTCTCACCTGCTCCACACTTTTGGAAAAGATATGTATATAATCCCTCTAAGCACACTTTTTCTGATCTGTAAAATGGGAATAATGATATTCCCCCGCTGTGAGGATTAACATAGATAATATGTGTCAAGGGCTGAGCGTGGTGTATGAAAAAAGGTCGGAATTCAAAACATGTTCATTCACATTCTCCCTTTCCCCCTTATCCTCTCTCCCAGGGCTCTCCTGTACCACCTAAAAAATGTGATTAAATGACTCCATCTCAGAGTCAGCCCTCTCACCCCCAACCCCCTTGCATCAATGGTTTCCAAACCAAAGGAGAGGCTGGAGGTTTCTTCTTCCCCGAGGAAGATTTGCTGAGGTTTCATAAAGTCAGGATGTATGAGAGACACTGCAGTTCTTTCATATCTTAATTAGCAATTAATTAAGTGGAGATGCGGGTGTCTGGAATATCTGACAGACAGGCTCCATAATTATCTTTTATCATTATTACTAATGGAAAATATGGTCAGGGTGGTTCAAGTTTCCCCAGAATTTCAGGTTTAATTGAATGACCCAGTGGAGAATCGAAATGAACAAGCTGCCCTTTCCACATTGTTTTATTAAAAACATTTTGAAATTTGGCAGTGCCTTGCACTCAGGAGCTTTCCTGGCCTGTTATCTTGGGCTGTGATCTTTAACTAGGCTTAGAGGAAGGAGGGTGTGTGCCCTCAAGGTTGCAGGGTCCCTGCAGTGAAGCCCACAATCGCATTCTGAAGACTATGCAGGTAGCATTTCGTTAAGACCCTCCTCTCCTCCCCTATGGAAAGTCTCTGTTTGAAAGTCAGAAAAGGACACTGGTCTAAGGACTGAGCTGGCGAAGAGAAGAGAGATGCTTTTCTAAGAGAACCTCTAGAGATATTGACCCCAGGGTCGCAAAGGCTCCACCTAAGAGGGACTGCAAGACCCTAACTTGGTGATGCTGTCACAACCTCATGGTCACATAGGAGGGCTGGCAAGTGGGGGACCAGAAACTGGTCACTGCTTGGAGGGCTCGTGGGGCTGAGTTCTCTGGGAGATCTTGGAAAAAGTAAGCTAAGGCCTGGCTTCCTCTGTGTTCTGACCCCAGGAATAGTGGATTCTCCACGGGCGTTGTTTTCCCTAAGTCTAGGCAAGCCATTCCAAGGCTTCAGTCTTCTAGAGTTAACCTGGGACAGCTGGACGTGTGTCAGACTACTCTTTCACCCCAGAGAGAGCTGGGCGGTGTTGCCACGGGACAGCATCTGGGGCGACAGAACATCCTTCTCTGGCCACATGTGTGTGTTTCTATGGATTGTATAATATCTCCTAGATTCAGCACCGCCTCATCATTATTTCTCAATAGGCTGTTTGGATGAGCCCTCGAGCTCTGCCTGCATGTGTCAGGGATCTGATCTGAACATCTGGCAGGTTTTGAGTAGAGTCGGTTGGTATCCTTCATCAAGTGGGTAATTTCCATTACAATTCACGGTTCTGACGTGAGATAATTCATCAGGTCTAACGAGAGATCTGAGATCAGTGGGACAGCTCCTCTGAGTGGGGCTGGAAGGTTTTGGCATGTCCCCTTAGCTTCCAGGGCCCCCCACTCTGTTTCTTGATACTTCACTCTATCTTTGGGTGATTGTGCTGCAAAGACCAAGGGCTCCTTTGCCATCATTGGGCTTCATATAATTTCTGGACTGCAACTGTGATGCTTTGGGTTGTTTCTTTACTGACCATTCAGTTATTAGACTGAGTGAAATAGCAGTCTAATAACTCTAGGTGGGGCAGATTCAGTGCATGAAACATGGATTAGCAATGAGTTCCACTGTCTTGAAAGTCAAATTACTGGGACTTTCCTGGTGGTCCGGTGGTTAAGAATCCACCTTTCAATGTAGGGGATGTGGGTTTGATCCCTGATTGGGGAGCTGAGATTCCACATGTCTTGGGGCAACTAAGCCTGGGCATCTCAATCACTGAGACCACACACCAAAACTAGAGAGAGAAGCCCACGCTCTTCGATGAAGATTCTGTGCACCACAACTAAGACCCACTGCAGCCAAAAATAAAATAATTCATTAATTTGAAAAAAAAAACACAAAAAAGTCAAACTACTATACCAAGTGTTAGCATATTTTGATTTCTGGGTCATATTTTTAAATGTCCTCTGTCTTCTCCTATTTAATCTATATTTCTTAACTTTTTGACTATGTGTACATTTTTCTTCGGTAATGAGAAAATCAATCTTATTCTAAAATTTTAGAAAGTATGCTTATAACTTACTTGATCAAGGGTTACAACAATGGTTCTTAGCCTGGGGTCCACAGAGAGTCCATGTAACTTAGATGGAAAGAAATTACCTCTTTATTTCTACCAACTGCTAACAAAAATATAGCAATTCCTCTAACTTTGAATGTAGGCAACCAGTCATAGCAGTATTAGCAGTATTAACAGTAGCTGTAGTTTTGTCACCGATAGAAATCACAGATTTTTTTGTATCTCATTACAGTTGTTGCAGATATGTTGAAATATTGTTTAGGCTTATTACTACTTCAAAATTACAATAGTTATTTGACTTGCCAGCAGATCTTGTTATTTACTATGTTAATAAAGACACACATATATTACCATACAGCAAATTTGTTTTTTTTAGTATTCTGTAGTTATTTTAGTTTCCTCTGTAATCCTATGTATTTTATTTTCTACAGTTAGACCATAATTCTGAGAAGGAGTTCATATGCATCACCAGACTGCCAAGGAGGTCTATGACCAAAAAATAAGAAAGAAAAAAGATGTTAATTGGCCCAGGCTTAGAAGCAGAACTGGGAAACTGGCTTGCATTGAGATCACTGTGGTCCAGGCCTAGGGCTTTCTGTGCATTGCCTGCTGAATTGTCCCTAAAAGCCTATGAGGGAAGCACTGCTGTTATACCCATTTTACAGACAGGAAATTGCCAAATTAAGAGGTAACTGACTTGCTTGAGGTCACTCAGCTTTTAAGTGGCAGAGCCGATTTGAGTTCAGACAGGCAGGATGCCTCTGACCGCCTTTACCTTGCCCAAGTGCCCCAATGGGTCCTTATTGAATGCACTACCTTATGTGTTTGTATGCCCTACCCCCAACCCAAGCCAAATGGAAATTTGTTGCCTGGAAGATTGATAAGGTGTGTTTGACCTTCCCAATTACAGTGCAAATACCTCAAGGGCAGGGGCAGGGTTCCTTTATTTATCCCTCCAAAGTCCCCAGGGTAGTGGAATTAAAGAATAATATTCCAGGGACTTTCCTGGTGGTCCAGTGATTAAGACTCTGTACTTCCACTGTAGGGGGCCATCCTGGTCGAAAAATTGAAAAAAAAAAAAAAAAAAAAACCCAAGCAGTGAATTGATTAGCAAATATTGTAGAATTTCAGCCATTGCAGGCCATCCATGCCCCTCAATTCACGTTGCAACCTCACTCGGTTGTTGCTGTTTAGTTGCTAAGTTGTGTCTGACTCTTTTGTGACCCCATGGACTGTAACCAACCAGGTTCCTCTGTCCATGAGATTTCCCAGGCAAGAATACTGGAGTGGGTTGCCATTTCCTTCTCCAGGGGATCTTCCTGACCCAGGGATAAAACTCACATCTTCTACCTTGGCAGGTGGATTCTCTACCATGGAACCACCAGGGAAGCCCATAACCATGGCGTGTCCTTGGCCAAGCTGACTGTTCTTGTTCTGAGGTCTCCTCTCCAGCATGTGCTCTGCCTCTTCCCTGCTCTACATTCCATCCCCACCTCTTCTGCCTCATAAGGGCACTGGAAGTTCTGGTGCTCAAAGCCTGACAGAGACAAATGCTTTATTACCCGGAGGACCAAAATGCATGGTTATTAAGTGATCACCAAACTTGGAATGCCACGCTGGAAGGGCGCCCCTTGGAGAATGCTTAACTGGGATCTAATTGCATTTGCTAGACATCAATCACCAGGGTAATTTCCTGTCTTAAGACACGTGCTCTCCTCCACAAAAGAAACCAAAAATAGGGTCAAAAAAGGAAAGAGAAAGCTTTATATCTAAGGGCAGCCCTGGCCCTTCTTCACCTGATAGATAGCACAGCCTAGCCTGGGTATGAACAGAGGTGAATATTTCTTCTCTCCTCTAAATGGCTCCTGTGGGACAGGTAATTGGCTATGCTGGTTCTTGGCAGGCAAAGGCCAAACACTCAGGGCCAGAGGCTGAATGTAAATTTTCTGATGGCAGGCAGCTCTCAGGTCATCCTCAAAGACCACCAGTTTCCTCTCAAAGGACCTGACCCCAGGGACACATCTTCACAACCATCCCAGGAATCCCTGTCTTCTCTGTACGTGTTTAGTTTTAATTTGGTCAGTACCATCATCTCCCTTGCATCTGCAGTTAAGGGGGATTGGTTGCTAGAGCGATAAAAGATCAATTTCCCAGGCATTTGATGAAGGGCTCTCCTCTAGGTCTAGTTGGGCTGCAAGCCAAACCCCAGAGGCTTCCTCATCAGCCAACACGAGTGAGGAGGGCACAGATTCAGACTCTGAGTAGAAGACACAGCTTGTACCCAAGTCCCTCTCCCAGGGCAGGGACTCAGTCAGGCATCTCAGTTGGCCAGCTGCTCCAACCTGTGTACTGGGCAGGGGAGCAGCTGGGGAATCACCCAGTCAGACAGGAAGTGGATTAAAACCAAGGGTTAGTGTAAATCCGGTAAAGACACCATTGTCATTTGGGGATGGGATAATCGTTTTGGCTGGGGCAAGGGGTGAAACTGTCCAAGGTCACAATCTGGAGAAGCAGAATATTTAAGAAATCTGTGCCAGAGCAAAACAGTGGAGGCAAAGCCAGAGGTCAAGAGCTTAATGCATGCAGGAACAACCCAGGAGGTTGGGTACAAGGCCAGAACAATGCAAATGGGGCCCATGGGGCCACATGGGTCAGGAGTGTCCAATCTTGCTGTGCTCAGATGCTGGTCCTGTGGGAACTGGAAAGAGGGCTATAGAATTGGAGCAGAGAGAGTGGCCCTGTGTGTGATGACTAGGCCACTGTCCCTTGTAGCTTGAGTAGAATCTCCACTTTAGCATGACCTGTAGAGGTAATGCGGTTTAAACCAGTGTGGAGGAATCTTGATGGTAGGTTAACATGAGGTGGTGGTGGTTTAGTCACTAAGTTGTGTCCAACTCTTTGCAACCCCGTGGACTGTAGCCTGCCAGGCTCCTCTGTCCATGGGATTCTCCAGGCAAGAATTCTAGAGTGTATTGCCATTCCCTTCTCCAGGGGATCTTCCTAACCCAGGGATTGAACCCGGCTCTCCTGCATTGCAGGCAGACTCTTTACCGACTGAGCTATAAGGGAAGCCCTGGAAAATGAAGGTTTCTTTTCTCTCATTGGCATCTGAGTCTTCAAAACATAAACTTTTATCCTGGTACAACCAAAGGTCATTGTCTAGTTAGAGCACACTGCTACCATTTTGGATTAGTGGATTCTTCTTTGGTAGAGACTGTCCATGGTACTTCAGCCTCCATGCACCCCCAGCCTCCCTGCACTGCCAGCCTCCATGCACCCTAAGCTGGCATGCCCTCCACCCAGCACTGTGACCATCAGACACACAGTTCCAAAAATCCCTGAGGTAGGAGGGAGGAGGGGAGGCAGGAAAGGGGAGGTAGGGCCGCTTCTGGTTAACCCAGGTTCTCTGTGCCAGCAGGGAGGTTACCAATCTCAGAGATGTTGGACTTATACTCAGAAGCCTGAGGCAAAGTCTTGGGAGCCTCCTCAAACCCTCAGATTTCAATTTCATCAGGGTTGGCCCATCCTAAGTTGTGTTTTTCAAGGCAAGGCCATTTTCATGGGCCAAGAGGAAAGAATGGTTTCATCATTGTCACCCATTAACATCTACGTTCGGACTGACATTGAAATCCTTGAAGGCACAAAGAGTGACTTTTTCATCTCGTCTCCCCAGGGAGGGCCTGAGGAATATGACGGTCTAGCTTTAAGAAAGCCAGGGAGATGCTCCCAAACAAAATCCCACTCAGCTTTCCACATTGTACTCATCTGCTTGCACCCTGCCTTGCGAAAAGAAAAAAAAGAATTACTGATCATTTATTATCTGCCAGAATTAAAAATAACTGAATAAAAAATGGTTCCTGCTTTCCAGAAAAGGGCTCACAGTCCATGGGGGAGACACTCATGCATATAAAGAGATATTCCCACAGGGCTTCTGAGTCTGGAGTCTAAAGGAGGTGTGTACCTGAGCAAAGCACCCAGGTACCCCAAGCATGGAGTCAGAGAAGGCTCACAGCCAAGAGGAATCAGATGAAGATGGGAGCACCAAGCCTCAGAAATGGGAAAGAGCACCCCTTCCTGGAAATGGAGAACCAGTCGTGTGGAGACCTGGTGCCTCCTAAATCTTTACCTGAGATCCATTTCCTCAGAGTGAGGCTGAGGAGAAACACAGGTCCTCTCAAACTCACACCACTAAAGTCTTATAGAAACTTCACAGTTCTTTCAGAATGTGTCAGAGCCAAGAAGGCCCATCCTTAGGCTGGGCAGTTGTTTATTAAATATGATTGGGAGGTCTTCACGAAACTCTCCTTATTTCCCAAACTCATATTTCCACCACTGGATTGACACCATTGTGTTACTATTTGCCCTTCCTCAGAGATATCAGCATTTTAAATGAGAGCATAAGTCACTCACATTATAGTATGAATTAATCTCATCAGCGGTTGGTCCAGGACACCTACAGAAGAGAGACTTAAAGATTGCCATGTGTGCTGTGTACTTAGTTGCTCGGTCATGTCCAACTCTTTGCGACTCCATGGACTGTAGCCTGCCAGGCTCCTCTGACAATGGGGATTCTCCAGGCAAGAATATTGGAATGGGTTGCCATGCCCTCCTCCAGGAGATCTTCCCAACCCAGGGATCGAACCCAGTTTTCCCACACTGCAGGCAGATTCTTTACCATCTGAGTCACCAGGCAGGGAAGCCCAAAGATTGCCATAGAAGACATCAAAAGTATAACAGGAGTATGGTAAGGCCATCAAAAGCAGAGACAAAGGAGAGAAATGAAATCTACTTTACACTTTCTGTGTTTTGATAAAAAAGACAGCAAAGGAGGCACCATCTGGTGAATGGATCTCTTATATAGAGTGGGGAGGGAGCTGGAACTGTTTGGTTTTTGTTTTTTGCTTTTGTAGTCAGACCACATTATTGCCATGGCAATTTCCTCTTCATCTAGTCCTCCTCCTCATCACACTGAGCAGGGCCACCTTGATAACAGAGGCTCCACGTGACCTTCCTCATTCAGAAGGTGTGGGCTATTCCAGACCATCTGTGGAAGAAACCTCAGGTGGCCTTCACCTCTCTCTGCACAGGGGTTGCCCTCCTGAGGTGTCACTGATCACACCCCTGTATTGCAGGAAGGAGGACCCCTTCCAGGGTCCGAGAGTGGGCCCTCGGAAATGTATTGTCTGAGGAGACACACGTGGTGACAAAACAAGAGCTTTTATTAGGAAGGGGTGGAGAGCAGTAGGTTATTGGAAACCAGAGGACTGCTTTGCCACATCGCTCACAGTCTCACATTTTTTGGTGATGGGGTTATTTTCCGGGTTGTCTCTACCCAATTATTCTGACTCAGAGTCCTTCCTGTTGGCATGTGCATCTTTCAGCCAAGATGGAGTCCAGCACAAGGGTTTCTGGGAGGTTTGGCAGGACATATCGTCTCTCCTCCTTCCTCCTTTTGGCCCCTTCCAGATTCTGCTGGGTTAGTTTTAGTCATACAATGGACTAGCATGTCCTCACTCCTTTTGTACCCTCCCAAATTCTCCCAGTTTGTTTTTGGTGAAAGTACCACATTCTTTATTGGTACTTTCCTCCTGTTGTGAGACAACTCAGACAAGCAATTATCATGCCTGGCCAAGTGGGTGGTTTTTTTCCACCAACAGTTCTCTAACACTAGGACAAAATGAGTGCGAAAGGTAACCTTCTAGAATCATTCAGCTCCAGGGGTTGACTGAAATCTTTGAATGGCGATGCCAGAAATACCAGAATCTAGGGGTAAAAGCTGTTCAGTTTCTTACATTGGTCAGGATCACTGTCAAGTTACCCAAAGCAGGTTGTACTGGCCTCAAGAGAGCTGATGGCTCAGAACAGAGCCTAGCTCTTAGCACTGTCTGCTGGGACAGCTGATCCTGCCTGCCAATGACCCCAGCCTGGAGCCACAGTGTTTAGCCTTTTTGGATGGCAAGCAAGTGCCTCAGCCTAGCCCTGCAAATGCAAAACTGGAAATTTATCTTCTTTACCTTTCTTCACCACATGTTTGTTCTGGTCCAGCAATCACTTCAATCCGCTGTTTCTCCCCGTCCCCATAGCTACTCACTTTGTCCAGGGTCCTAGCGTCATGTGTATGCTTTATTCCCTCCTTCCTCTTTTCCTCCCTCTCCCCCTTCTCCATCCTCTCCCTCCAACACTTTCTCCGCTCCCCTTCCCGCTTTCTTCATCATCATTTGTTTTCCTGCCTCCGCTCTCAGCCTGCTTCCAGTCCAGTCTTCATTCTGCTCTTAGGACATTTCTGCATGCATGCTAAGTCCCTTCAGTCATATCCGACTCTTTGTGACCCCGTGGACTATAGCCCACCAGCCTCCTCTGTCCACAGAATTCTCCAGGCAAGAATACTGGAGTGGGTTGTCATGCCCTCCTCCAGGGGATCTTCTCAACCCAGGGGTCGAACCCACTTCTCTTAGATCTCCTGCACTGGCAGGTGGGTTCTTTACCACTGGAGCCACCTGGGAAGCCCCAGGATGTTTCTAAAGTAAAACTATTCAGGTTATTTCCCTTGTTAAACCTTTCAAGGTCTAAGGTGTGCCATCAAGGTGTTCATGATCCGATTCTGCCCTGACCTTTACTCCTGTTGCTACCCTCCCCTGCCTGCTCCCTGTCCTCCAACCAAGCTCAACTACTTGTGCTTTCCCAATTTCCAAGCTCTCACTCTCTGGGCCTTTGCATCTACTGGCCCACCTGCCTGGTTAATAGTTATCTTCTTGGATCATCTCCTCCAGGAAGACCTCCTGACACTCCAGGGATGGTTTAGGTAACGTTCCGTCCATCTCCTTTCCCGTACACTGTGAACGCTCATAATAACCTTTACATAGAAGTCGGCATGGTCTCAGCACCTGGCTTTGTGCTTGGTGTGCAGAGGAGGGTCAGTTAGCGACAAGCCGCAGCAGGAACCCTCAGAGGTCCCTACAGCTCCCTGCACCTACAGCTTGGAGAACGCGATTCACTAAGTAAAGGGGAAATGCCCCTGTGGAACACTGCGGTATGCCGCTAGCAACTGCATGCAGGGGGAAAACAAACAAGTCATTAAGTAATGGCAGGCAAGTATTTCACTAAGAGTCCTATCCAAATAAAATAACAGGAAAAGTGCTTTTCAGTACTGATTAACCGCAGCTGAGAATTAAAGATCATTTGTAACAAATCATTACAGTCAACTGATTAAAAATGAATGAGTTTGTACAATGAACCATTACTGAATCTGAAAAAAAAAAAAAGACAGTTAAAGCACATTAACTCAAGACTTCCAACCTGTGTGTTGCTGCCCGAGGCTGATTTGCTATTTACGCCAAAGTGGCACCAAATCTGGAGAAAGAGCAGGACTCTTGAGTGTGAGTTCACAAACCCCACGCCGGCTCTGTGAGGTCGATAAAACCTCTCTGAACTTCTGGTTTGGCTACTGAGAAAATGGAGATGATTAGATCATATCATGTGGTGTGAAACTGAACCATGTGAAATTGCCAACAGTTGACTGTATTTAACCTACGGAAATGGCAATTTCATATGGTTCAACCTATTATTTTTGTGAGGATCAAAATGAAATAAACAGGAAGATGCTCCACACATGCGAGGTTTGCTGGAAGTATCTCCCAGCACTAGTGCAGGACTGTGACAACTGGCAACAGCGTGATGTTCACCTGGGGCAAATCCCAGAAACAGTGAGCCTCCTCGTTTGCATTAATAGCATTAGGTTGGAGAAAGAGGGAAGAGAAAGACTAAAAGAGATGAAAAAACTCCTCCAACTCCCAACCCAGGCCCTCCCTTCCTCCCACAAGGACACTATGCCCCGTCCCTGCTATTATTTCATTTGTAAGTATAAGCTTTATTTCACTGTAAGTTTACAGTGAGTGCAGAGAAGGCTGTTGTGTGATATCTGCTGCGGCTAGCTCTCAGTCTCCAAAGTTAATCCCCTGTTTCCCAGGTGGCGCTAGCAGTAAAGAACCTGCCTACTAATGTAGGAGACAAAGGAGATGTGGATTTGGTCCCTGGGTCATGAAGATCACCTGGAGGAAGGCACAGCAACCCACTCCAGTATTCTTCCCTGGAGAATCCCATGGACAGAAAAGTCTGCCGGGATACAGTCCATAGGGTTGCAAAGAGTCAGACATGACTGAAGCAACTTAATATGCGTGTCCTTGTATTGGGGAAACCTCTGCTCCTAGGTCATGGACAAGAAAAGGGTCCTAATATATGTTTAGTTAAGTAAACAGTCAAACAAATGAATGAGTTCTCAAAGCCCACCAGGCCTATTGCCTGTCCTGTCATCTCTGGCAGAGCCCTAGAAGAAGGTGTGAAATAAAATTCATATTTTATGATGAGACAAGAAAACCTTCTCTGCCCTTTGGCCTGCTCTCTCCCAGCACTGTGCATTGTTTATCTGCAGGATGCATTGATCCAGCCGCCCCATCAGTGGGAATACCTGCTCAGTCATAAAGAGCAGCATTCTCCTAGCATCAAGAAGACAACTCCTTCAAGATAACATTCCTTCTTGATCTTGTATGGGGACATGTGACCTACCATGATGACCCTTAAATCTGGATCATGTAAACTGTCAGTAATACGTCATTTGATGTACAGTTCTCTGTCTCAAAAAAGACTTATATAACTGTGCTTTGACTTCTAATGAGAATAGCAGTTCTCAGAGCTTTCTGAGATGCTGTTTCTTTCAGGGTTGTAATCTTCAAATTTGGCTCAAATATTCCCATTTCTTTCTTAGATCAACTGATTAATTTTTTGTCGACCAAGATAAAGGCACTCAGTGCTCACACCCTGAAGCCAAGGAATTAACATCACTCTACATCTCCTAAACTGATGCAAACAATGTCAAGCAATTTCTTCATAATTACAAAGTGCTTCTAATGAGATAGCTTATTCTTACTTTTAAAATAACTTCTACATGGCATTGGGCCAAACCCTTTACTTAACCAAATAATCATATATATTAATCACACACACACACACACACACACACGCGGTTTTTAAAACTCCCTTTTCCAACTGCATTAATTAAAGACCTTATTCAGAATTAATTTATCTTACCAGATTATGTCTAATGCTTTTGTCCTCATGCAGGCAAAAATGCATTCTCTCTTCACCCTTGCTAATTCATTTTCCTAAAGAATTGGTATGTTCCTACCTTGACCTCTGACGTGTGACTTCTGCTTGGACTGGGATGTATTGCTCATGTCCAGCTTCCTGAACATGAGAACCATGTGATTACACAGGGCCCTATGCTCAGAAGGTGCCAGTGCTTGACTTACTGCATTGTGAATTCCTTAATCGTGTTGGGACAAGGAACCCCACACTTTCATTTTGCATAGGGTCCTGCAAAGTCCTTAGCTAGTCTTGGTGAAGATGCACAGGCAACAGTGAGCAAACAGTGGAGACAGCAAGAATGATAATGGAATCCAGGTTTAGAGGGCTCCTGGAAAGTCTCAGGAGTGCCTAAACCGGCCAGAGGGGGCGTTTCTCCATGGAAAGCTGGAGACCAGGGAGTCCACCTGCAGAGGAGCCTTGTTAGTTAGAGAGACAGGCTCTGGGAAATGGAGGTTTGCTAAAGAATTCTATGAGGTTAGAACAATCAGATTCACATTAGTGGAACTGCCTGAGAGACCATGTTAAACACAAAGGCAACAATGAAGGAGACTATGTCTCCTGGAGTCAGCAAGTAGCCAGAGAGTAAAACCAATAACTGGGAAAATCTGCCCATTGTTTTCATGTGTCATGGACTGGACTGTCATTACCTCATTTATTCATTCCCTTAACAAACATTTACTGAGTATCCAACGTGCACATACTGTGTTTTTTTCCTGAGCGATTTCAAAAATGACAATAATTCAGTCCCTGCTGTGGAGACCACTAATCTATGTATCAAATATAAGAGAAAGGCATGAGTGAGATAACATGATTCATGTTATAAAAAAGAATGCTGTTACTTGTTGTGAGGTAGGGGCCATGGGAATGGGCAAAGTCTGGGGGGATGGTCTTATGAAAGGTGTTAAGACTAGATCTTGAAGGGTCAGTAGGAGTTCAGCCAAGAAAGATGCTGAGAAGAGCATCTGGACAGAGGGAAGGGCATGAGTAAACACCTGGGAGTGAGAAACAGTGGGAGGCGTTTTGACAATAAGTCCAATACAGCAAAGCAGAGGGTGCGAGGTGGTGAGTCACAGGACAGGGTGATGAAAAAACAGTAGGATCCTGGCTGTGAAGAGCCTTGAATGCCATTGTCTGGAGCCCGAATTTTACTGCAGGTTAAGGGGACAGCCTCTGAAGTTTCTTAAGCAGAGAAGATCAGAGTGGAATGGATCCCACTCCGGAGATCGGAGTGGAGGAGATTAGAATAGAGGGGATAGCTTTTGCTTACAGTGCAGGCCTGGGTCTGAGTGAAGAGTGACAGAAGCAGGCAGGCAGTCAAAAAATCACTAACATTTAAGCAAGAAACAGTTAAGGCCCAAGCTCGGGTAATAATATAAATAGTGGAGGAAGAGAGTGGAGATTTATCTTAAAGGTGAAACAGATTATAGTTGATCCACTGGATAGGATGAAAAGGAAGAATAATTCATCCTTCCCAGTTTTCTGATTTGGACTAACAGCACTGTCATTTACCATTTTGGAGAATAAAGGGATAGGGAGGTAAAAAAATGAGTTGAATTTTGGACAGGTTCAATTCCAGGGACTGCTTCCAGTGATGGTCTGTCTTACAAATTTGGAAGCAAGCCATAAGAATATAGATGCTTACTGGAGTTAAAAGCATGGATAGAATTACCTATAGAGGATTTGGACAGCAAGAAGCTCTGAAGAGTATCAACATTTAGGAAGTGGGTAGATCAACGTGATCCAGTGAGAGAGGCTAAACCAGAACAAGTATTAGAAAGGTAGAGGGGGAACCAGTGTGGTAGATCAGCAGTCCTCAGCCTTTATGGCACCAGGAACCAGCTTCATGGAAGACAGTTTTCCCATGGACTGGGCAGAGGGGCAGAATGGTTTCAGGGTGATTGAAGAGCGTTACATTTATTGAGTTCACTCAGCAGAAGGTGGAGCTCAGGCAGTAACGTGAGTGATGGGGAGCAGCTGTAAATATAGCTGAAGCTTTGCTTGCTTGCTCACTGCTCATCTCCTCCTGTGTGGCCCAGTTCCTAACAGGCTGCAGACAGGTACTGGTCCATGGCCTGGGGCTTGGGGATCCCTGTGGTAGATTGTATTATTGTTCCCTATTATTTGCTATCTTTCCTGAAAGATCACTGTGCTGTGTTTAGTCACTCAGTCATGTCTGACTCCCTGAGTCCCCATGGACAGCAGCCTACCAGGCTTCTCTGTCCATGGGGAGTCTCTAGGCAATAATGCTGCAGTGGGTTGCCATTTCCTACTCCAGGAGATCTTCCCAACTCAGGGCTGGAACCCAGGTCTTCCACATTGCAGGCAGATTCTTTAGCCACTGAACCACCTAGGAAGCCCAGAAGATCATTGGCCCTGCTCATTTCAAGTGGGAAGTGTGGACTCCTTTGATTTCTTGATATCAGGCTTGGACCACATGACTTGCTTGGGCCAATGGCACATGAGGAAAGGTGATTCACAGAAGATATAGGAGTCACTATGTGGTTTGTTTGTTCCCTCCACCTGGATCCCCGAAAGGAGAACAGACAAGAGCAGAGCTACATTCAACCCTCAGCTGCTGCAGGCTGTGAGCAAAAAGGAGACCTTTATTAGTGTAAACTACTGAGATTTGGGGATTATTACCTTAGTGTAACAGCAAAAGCCGACTGTTAAAACCAGAAAAGAAGAGTGTCTCAGAAACGAAAGAAACATTTAAAGAAAAAGTGAGCGGTCAAGATGGTCAAAAGTGACAGAGAGGTAATTAGAAATAGCAAGAGGGAGGTTATGGGTGATCTTGGTGAGAACACTGTTAGTGGTGTGGCAGGAGCTAAAGCCAGATGGCTGTGGATTGATTCCTGAACGGGAGGTGAGGAGGTGAAGATTGTAAGTGTAGATTACTCACTTAATGATGTTGACCGAAGGGAAGGAAAGAGAGAGAGAAACAGCTTAAGGTAGAGACAGAGTGGGAGGAGAGTTTTATTTAGGATAGAGGGGATCTGAAACTGTTTGCAGACTGAGGAGGAAGATTTGCTGGAAATGGAGAGATTGAGGATGTAAGTATAGCCAGCCCTCTGGATCCACAGGTTCTGCATCTGAGTATTCAACCAACTGCAGGTCAAAATTATTTAGCAAAAAAATTCCAGATGTTCCCCAAAGCAAAAATTGAATTTGCTGCTCATCAGCAACTACGTACAAAGCATTTACATTGTATTAAATAAGTAATCTAGAGAAGATTTAAAGTATGTGGGAGGAGGGTATACTTAGGACATATTCAAACACCATGCCATTTTATATAAAGGACTTGAGGTCCTGGAACAATCCCCCTTCCCCTCTGCCATGGATACTGATGGGCAACTGTATTGAGGCTATATGTCTGAAACTATATGTGTTTGTGACTACCCCATAGTATTAAAAAGGATAATAACAAACACTTAGATGGTGCTCACCAAGTGCTCAGCACAGTTTTGAATGTCTTGCATGTATTAATCTTCAAGGCAACTCTATGAGGGAGGTAGAGTTATTATCATTCCCATTATATAGATGAGTAAACTGAGGTGTGAAGATTTTGATTAACTCACTGAAGTTAGCATAGCTAATAAAGTGGCAGAACTAGGGTTCAAACTAAGGCCATCCATCTCCAGGTGGGGGAGTCCTTCACAACCATGTCGTATTGTCTCTCATGGAGGAGCAGAAGGATTTTAAGCTGTAAGCTCTGCCTGGGAAGATGATGTGCCAGAGAGGGCCATATACATCATGAATGAGGGATACGGCAGAGACATATACAGGAGGGGGCCTGAAAAGGAGAAAGCTCTGGTTTCTCAGAGAGTAGAATTGGAAAGTTATGGGCATCAGTTGATTGGGGGTACCAGCCTGGTCTTTTTATAGGCTCTGCCAGCCTGACTGTGATTGGGTTGTGAGAAAAGACAAAAAAGAAGAGGGAAATTAGGTAAAAGGAGGAAAGAAGAGTCAAGAGAAAGAGAGGAAGCCAAGTTCACTTTTGTGGTGCACTCAGTAATCACTATGTGTCAGACTCTGTGTTGGGCTGGGGGTTTCAAAAGGAAGACCTAGTCCTTTCTCCAAGGAGCTCCCCCAGATTATGGGAGGACAAACATAAGAGGTTCTTCTGACTCTGGGGTGAGGCTTAGCGTGATGTGTGCAAAAAGCTAAAGAAGGGGAGGCTACGGAGGGACAGAATCCCTGGGCACAGATTCCGTCGAGCAGGAAGCAGAATTGCCAGTCATCTCTCATCCTAAGGACACCCCCTCCTTTCGCTGGCTCTTTGTGAAGATCAGGGCATGGCTGGCTAATGGAATGTGGAACTCCCCTCCAACCTGGACTAAAGGCAGAAAGGCCACAAGGGCAGAGTTGCTTTCAGAGTTCAAAGTTGGAGAAATCTAAAACGGTAGCCCACATCTAAGTACCCCAGCTCAGCGGGCCTTTTAGGAGGCATTTCAAAGTGCGAGTGGCCTTTCATCACTGTGGAGTCGGCAGGGTGTGTTGTAAGTTGTCAGGTCACCCTGTGTCACCTCAGTGTGTGGCGGATGCTCTGAACTGGAGAGGATTCCTTTGGACTCTTGGGAAGTCTAGAGACTTCCCTTGGTAAGTGCGCACAGGGAAGCAAATGAATTTCCCAAGATGGCGGTGTGGGCAAATGGGCAGGGGTTCATTTCAAGTCGGCGGTGTGTTTCCCAAATCAGCGAAATTGAGCTGCAGTGACCTGGGAAACTGGCTCTGCTCTGCAAACAGTTTGCCCTTCTCTGCCTTCCTTCCATTGCACTGTACTTTGTCTTCCTAGCTCATCCCTGACTCTCGTTTTAAAAGCAACTACTGTCCAAACAGACACACCACAAATATTAGCTGTCTTATGTGTGCCAGGAGACTTCTGTCTCCCAGGTAAGTCAGCCTGCCTTCTACAAATCTCCTGACCCTGGAGCACCACATCCAGCCCGTCTGAGCACCTCTGATACCAGGGCCTTCTACCCAGCATCCTCCCCAACAGACTGACACTTCCCACCTGAGTCATGTTAAAGTTACCTGTCCCTGGATTTTTTTCATGTGGGTCTCATCCTCTCTGAGGGAGTCCACAATTCTGCCAACCCCTCACTTGAAACTTTGAGCCTACATAATCTTTACTTCTCCTTTAAAGTTTTTTTTTATTACATTTTAATTAATTTTAATTGGAGTATAGTTTCTTTACAATGCTGTGCTAGTCTCTGCCATAGAGCAAAATGAATCAGCCCTCCATATACACACATCCTCTCCTTTTGGACTTCCTTTCCTTGCAGGTCACCCCAGTGCATTAAGAAGAGCTCCTTGGGCTATGCAGTATATGCTCATTAGTTATGTTTTATATATAGTATCAATAGTGTACATCTGCCAATTCCAATCTCCCAATTCCTTCCACCTACCTGTTTCCCCCTTGGTATCCATATATTTGTTCTCTATATCTACATCTCTATTTCTGCTTTGCAAATAAGATCATCTATATCATATTTTTGGGCTTCCCTGGTGACTCACAGTAAAGAAGTTGCCTGCAATGCAAGAGACCAAGGTTCAATCCCTGGTTTCAGAAGATCCCCTGGAGAACAGAACAGCAACTCACTCCAGTATTCTTGCTTGGAGAATTCCCATGGACAGAAGAGACTGGCGGGCTATAGTCCATGGGGTCACAAAGAGTCAAACATGACTGAAGCGACTTAGTACGCATGCATACCATTTTTCTAGATTCCACATATATGCATTAATATACAATGTTTGTTTTTCTCTTTCTGACTTACTTCACTCTGCTTGAGACTTCCTAGGTCCATCCATGTTTCTAAAAATGACTCATTCCATTCCTTTTTATGGCTGAGTAAAATTCCATTGTATCTATGTACCACATCTTTATACATTCCTCTGTTGATGGACATTTACATTGCTTCCATGTCTTGGCTAAGGTAAATAGTGTTGCAGTGAACATGGGGTGCAGGCATCTTTTTGAATTATGGTTTTCTCTGGGTATATGTCCAGAAATGGGATTACTGGGTCAGATGGTAGGTCTAGTTTTAGTTTTTTAAAGAACCTCCATACTGTTTTCTAAAGTGGCTGTATCAATTTACACTTCCACCAACAGGCCATGAGGGTTGGTTGGATGGCATCACCGACTCGATGGACATGGGTTTGAGTAAACTCCGGGAGTTGGTGATGGATAGGGAGGCCTGGCGTGCTGCGATTCGTGGGGTCGCAAAGAGTCGGACACGACTGAACGACTGAACTGAACTGAACTGAATTAAATGGTTAGCTTCTTAATTAACTCTCCTGATCCTTGTGTCCCTTGAAGTGGAAAAGACAAAGTACAAATCAGTGGTAAGAACTTCAGAGAAAGTGAAATTGGGGCTGGTGCTTTAAGGACGACTAGCAGCCTTTTTGGACAAATAGACAAAGAAGGGGAGTGTGCTCTGGGTTGAAAGAGCAGAGGGTATGCAGAAGCCCCAGAGTGTGACAGGACAGCGTGAGCTCAGGGAAACGGGCAGTTCAGTGGGGTTAAAGTGTATACATATGTGTGGAGTGTGGCAGCTACAAATGACACTATTGAAACATGCAAAAAGCATTGACTGTACCACTAAACAATCTGGCTTTGGGCTTGGCTCTGTAGATAATTGAAGTCCACATGACTTCTCTGGTGGCTCAGATGGTAAAGCATCTGCCTACAATGTGGGAGACCTGGGTTCAATCCCTGGGTCGGGAAGATCTCCTAGAGAAGGAAATGGCAACCCACACCAATAATCTTGCCTGGAAAATCCCATGGATGGAGGAGCCTGGTAGACTATAGTCCACGGGGTCACAAAGAGTAGGACACGACTGAGCAACTTCACTTAGCAACTTCACAAGAGTTGTTTTTTAGCATATTTGATCCCTGGGTTGGGAAGATCCCCTGGAGAAGGAAATGACAACCCACTCCAGTATTCTTGCCTGGGTAATCCCAAGGACAGAAGAGCCTGGGAAGGCTACAGTCCATAGGGTCACAAAGACTTAAATAGCAACAATGGATTTTTAAGTAGGGAATTCACCATGATTAGACTGGGGTTTCAGAAATCTGAGAGTAGCTACATGAAAGGTCGATTTGAGGGGCAAATACTTGAGACAGAGAGACTTTCCCATCTGAAGCCACTGAACCTCTACCACCCCAGGGGTACCACCCCAGTACCACAGCCAGCTTCTCAGCATTGATCTCCATGGTAGACCAGGCACAACCAAGGCAGGGACTTGGCCTTTTTGCAGGGTGCCATCTCATATCCTCTGTGGGTTATAGTCTCAGAGCCATGTCTCTCCACCCCTCCTTTCCACATGAAGGTAGAGACTGTAGATTTTCTGAAAGGGAAGCCCAGAGACCCTTGCTGGGAATGAAGCCTGGCTGAACGGGTAGAGAGCAGAGTCTGTCTTGCTGTCACTCCATTTAGTAGCAGCAAAAGAAGCCATCTCTGTAAATTTCCTCCAAACATTGCACACATTTTCCTGGCTTGCTGATGCCCAGTTGGCTATCATGAGAAACGCAGCACATCAGGAAGATACTGAAATCAGACTCTTTTCCACCTTGTCAATCGCTCTATCTATTTCTGCCTCCCCGCTTTCTCTCTTCTTTCCCTTTAGTCTAAGATCAAATTGCGTGTGACCTTTTCATCCTTTTTGGGCCCCTTCTCCCTGCTGGTTACCTGCCAGGGGCTCTCCCACCAATTTCACTCTAAGCTAAAATTAAGGGAAAAAGAAAGAAAACGTGAGATGAACAGCAAGCCTCTTCACGAGGGAGTGCCTGACAGTGAAGGTTAGGAGACATGAGGCTAATGAACTACAGAATATTGGCTACATCTCACTTGATTACACTCAGAAAATGTAAAACCATCTTTCAGTCATGACTGGTCATTTATCTGCTGAAATGTTCACAGCAACACCCCCACTCACATTTATCTCCCCCTTCAACTTCTAGTCAAGGTTTCTAGAAATCAGTGATTCATCACTGAATACAACTACCATGGGATCTACCAGGCCAGGAAAAATCACCTCGCCCCTGTGCCAAGGTGCTGTCTCTCATTGGTAATATCTTCATGCAGTCCTAGGGTACTCCTGGGACACAGCGAAGCACGTGTCAGAACAGCACCCTCACCCAAGTGTGCGTATCTGGACCACTTAGGATAGATCAGAACCGCAGCGCTCAGGCTGTCTTCCAGGGTCCTAATTAGCTTCGATTTGGAATGGAGGACGGGAGTCCACTCAGAGTCAGCTTTGGGTTCCTAGGCACATGAGACTCGCTCGTTTGGATGAAAGGAGAAAGGCTCATTCTTGCTGAGCCATAACTCAAGAGGGCACCACTCACATATGAAAAGTTAGGGGTCAGGTCTGCTGTTAGGTCTAGAGTACGGATATTAGTTAGCCTTTATACAGTAACAATGTGTTAATGGAGATATACGAGACTTCTAATTAAAATAAAAAATGAACATAATTATTTCTGTTCCCTCCTAAAACTCTCACCACAGTAGGCAGAATTCTCAGATGGCTCCCAAGATTGCCAACCCCTGGTGTATATGCCCTGCCTGATTTCTGGGACTGTGTACATGAGGTTTTACTCCTGTTACCAGGTATGTTATGTGGAACAGTTGAACTTATGATATGGAAATTATCTGGGAGAGCCTGTCCTAAGCACATGAGCCATTTAAAGGCTTTGAGGGTGGGAGTGGGTGGGTGGGTGGGGCTCATTACAAAAAGGGAAGGCAGAGAGATTTGAAACACAAGAGGAATTCAGTGCAAGTGAGATTCCCTATTGCTGCATTGGAGGAGGTCCCATGGCAAGGATCTGAGACTCGTCAACAGCCAACAAAACAATGAGGACCTCAGACCTGTAATTGCAAGAAGATAAATTCTGCCAATAACCTCATACAACTTGGAAGTGGGTCTTTTCATGGGCAAGCTTCTGGATGAGGATGAAGCTGGCCAACATCGCTATTTCAGCATTATGGGATCCTGGACCAAAGACTCAGCCAAAATATGTTGAATACCTGAGCCACAAAAACTGTAAGATAATAAATTTGTGTTGTTTTTAGCAGCTACATTTGTGGTAGTTCGTTATGTAGCAATGCAAAGCTAATACACTCTCTTAAAGGAATAAAGATTTAAACCCATCAAGGGGGCATTTAGGGGCTTCCCTGGTGGCTCAGAGGTTAAAGCATCTATCCTCAATGCGGGAGACCTGGGTTCGATCCCTGGGTTGGGAAGATCCCCTGGAGAAGGAAATGGCAACCCACTCCAGTATTCTTGCCTGGAGAATCCCATGGAGGGAGGAGCCTGGTAGGCTACAGTCCACGGGGTCACAAAGAGTTGGACACAACTGAGTGACTTCACTCACTTAGGGGGCACTTACAGCAGAGAAGTGGCAAGCAAATTGTGAAAGGTCAGAAGCAGGTGGACTTAGGTCACCAATTTAGAAGAGCAGAGAAAGTATTAATACCTGCAGAAGAGGAAGCCAAAAAAGTCGTAACCTGATTTGGAACTCAGGAAGGACTCTGGAACTAGATATACAGGTGCCTCTGGAGACTGAAGTACAAGTAGCACAGCAGTCATGAAGACTGGGTGAAGGTCCATGTAAGGAGCTGATCGACACCCCCAGATTCTCTGTCCTCCCCAACCAAGTCAGACAGCTTTCCTACATTCAACTCTATAGGAGGCAAGAGGTTTAATTTCTGGAGATACGGAACCGTGTAGGCTGTGAACTTGACACTAGTCACAACTGATAGCAGATGAAAGTGAAGGTATTAAGATTCATATACTGAACCGTAAGGCTGTCCCCACTCCCTAGTTCTTTCCCTCTCTCACTTAAGCATGTATTACTCTCAACCACTGAAAAGGACACAGGAAACATGTTCCTGGAGGAGTGAAATATCTCTTAATTAAGTGACTCAGACTGATTGCTCTAATTACTCTATAGTCATATAGCACCCCCCTCCCACAGTGTATGTGCACATACATATGTGTATGCTTATAACATCTAATTAGGTTTCTAGTGGCTCATTTGTATTTCAGATATGAATAGACAAAAAAGAATTAGCGGACATTTGAGGAGAGACTCTAGTATAGAAAAGATAAAAACAAGAAATAGAGATTCAAATGGAACAGAAAATGCAAGGAACAACAACAACATCAAAAAAACCTGATGAAACAATATTTCAACATGAAACAACAAGATAAGATTCTATTTACAAAGGGACATTCAGAAAATAAGAAAAAATGCTCTTGCATATTAAAGATTAAGTAACAGAAAATAATTTAAAAATCAAAAGAATATATAAAAGATTAAAAAGTGAGGCAATCTCTCAGACAATAGTACCCAAAAAGTTGGCTTAAAGCTCAACATTCAGAAAACTAAGATCATGGCATCTGGTCCCATCACGTCATGGCAAATCGATGGGGAAACAGTGAAAACAGTGTCAAACTTTATTTTGGGGGGCTCCAAAATCACTGCAGATGGTGATTGCAGCCATGAAATTAAAAGACGCTTACTCCTTGGAAGAAAAGCTATGACCAACCTAGACAGCATATTAAAAAGCAGAGACATTGCTTTGCCAACAAAGATCTGTCTAGTTAAGGCTATGGTTTTTCCAGTAGTCATGGATGGATGTGAGTTGGACTATAAGGAAAGCTGAGCACCGAAGAATTGATGCTTTTGAACTGTGTTGTTAGAGAAGACTCTTGAGAGTCCCTTGGACTGTGAAGAGATCCAACCAGTCCATCCTAAAGGAGATCAGTCCTGGGTGTTCATTGGAAGGGCTGATGCTGAAGCTGAAACTCCAATACTTTGGCCACCTGATGTAAAGAACTGACTCATTTGAAAAGACCCTGATGCTGAGAAAGATTGAGGGCAGGAGGAGAAGGGGATGACAGAGGATGAGATGGTTGGATGGCATCACCGACTCAACGGACATGAGTTTGGATAGACTCTGAGAGTTGGTGACGGACAGGGAGGCCTGGCGTGCTGTGGTTCATGGGGTCACAAAGAGTCACACACGACTGAGCGACTGAACTGAACTGATAGAAACTAGGAAAGAAAAGATAAAAAAATTAGGTGATTCATTCCTGGAGGTCCAACTTCTAATAGGAGTCAGGCAAAGAGAGAAAAAAGAAAATAGAGGAATGAAAATCATTATGGAAATATATAAGAAAAATTTCTTCTTTTGAAAGACATGACTTTACAGATTAAAAGGACTTATTAAGTGCTTAGTACAACAAGGGAAAATAAGGCATGCTGTCATAAAATTTCACACCAGAGAGAAAGAGATCTTAATATCTCTTTTAAAAGAGTTTAGAGATAAAAAGGCAAATGACATGCAAGATATCAGAAATCAGAATGGTATCAGCTTTCTAAGAGCAAAACTAGGTTCTAAAAGATAGTGGAGTTGTTTCTTCAACATTTCAGGGTAAAAGTCATTCTCAATCCAAAGTTTTATACCGAGTCAAATTGCCAATCAAGTATGAGGGAAGAATAAATGCATTTTCATATATCTAAATTTTCAGTCTCAATTTATCTCTGATGCACTGTTTCTTAGGAAAGTAGTAAAGGGTGTATGTCACAAAACAAAAGAGTAAGTAAAAAAAGCAGAAGATACTGCATTGGGTGCAGGAAACAGAGGATCTTACAGAGAAGTGAGTGAAAAGGAGTTCCTAAGATCCAAGTGAAGGAAGATCCATGAGGACAAGTCTGTTAGAGAGCTGGAGGCCACCAGTCAACAGGGCAAGAAGACTGAAGCCTCTAGGAGTATCTTCCAGGAAAACACAGAAATGACACTACATTTGATGTGCCTATCTGTTTTATGTCTTATGGATCTGTCAAAGAGCTTGCTAAGAATTGTAATTAGTCACAAAGATGAAAAGTTGAACTCAAGGGACAACTAGAGGTATGCAAGAGATTAACTGTGATAATCCTATACCTACACCAGTTGTGTTGTGAATAATATATACAAAGGCAAAATAATGTAAATACTAAATATTGTGGTTTTAGTGATTGTGATATGTGACTGCATATGCAAAATAATGTAAATACTAAACAACAGTTGTGATAAACTGTATTGGAAGGATGGGTTGAGGAAATGTCTGTGTGTATGTGTAGTAGGTGGAACGGGGCCAGGGCTATACAAGAGCTAAATCCTTAACTTCCATGAGAGTAAATCAATATATGATTTCTAAAATTTCAAATAAAAAATAGTCCCAAGAAATAGTACTCTAAATGTGTGGTCTAAATTTATTTAGGTAAATACAAAAATAAATGGCTAAAAGTAGCTCCCTCTGAAGAAGAGCCCAGTGTTGGGAGGAAGTAGCCAAGAAATTGCTTTTTTTGTGATAAGTCTCATAGTATTGTTTGAGTTTTTAAGCTCTGTGTCAGCAAGTAAAAACCCATAGAAAACCTATTTTAGTTTACATAGTACCTGGGCAATATAAATATTCTTTTATGCCATGATTGGGGTGAGAGGTGGAAAAGGATTATTTCTGATAACTTTAACCTGGTTGGAAAGCCAGGTTTTTGTATATGAGGATAGAGTGCTGTACTAACCTGAATTTTGAATGGCAAAGTCTATCTGCCCAGTGTTGAGATCCAAATATAACCATGCCTATTAACAACACAGTGTTGAATCTACAAAGCCACGGCACACCTATAACTTTGCTTGATGCTAGTAGCAAACTTGTGAGGTAGTCAAGGCAGGGAACAAACAGTACACAGACAAGGGAACTGAAATTCAGAAAGGTTGGGTGACTTTCCATGGTCACACAGCCTAAATTCGAAAGCAGCTTTCTCTGCAGCCCTGCTGAGCCATTGATCTAAAGCAAGGAGAAATATAGCATAATTTTGGAATAAGTTATTATCTATCTCTGGTCCATTGTCTATCTTCAGACTCCTAATTTAGGGACTTTGAGTCATTCTATTCTTTATTTTCCCTGTCTTTCCACCATGTCAGTTCCTAATTTTTTCCTTCTCATTCCCGAGTTGCTCATTTTTTTTGGTTTGCTTTTCTTTTTTAAAGATTTATTTTTTATTTATTTTTGGCTGTGTTGGGTCTCCATTGCTGCATGTGGGCTTTCTCGAGTTGCAGCGAACGGGGGCTACTCTTCATTGCAGTGTGTAGGCTTCTCATTGTTGTGGCTTCTCTTGTTGCAGAGCACAGGCTCTAGGTGTGCAGACTTCAGTAGTTGTGGCTCTAAGGCTCTGGAGCACAGGATCAGTAGTTGCTGTGAACAGGGTTAGTTGCTTCAGGGCTTGTGGGATCTTCCCAGACCAAGGATTAAACCCATGTCCCCTGCACTGGCCCACTAGACTACCAGGGAATCCCCCTGAGTTGCTCTTATTCAGTTGCTTGGATCTTACCCTGACCCTTTCTTTTTGCCTCCAGATTTAATTCTTGGCTTTGGGAATTTAAACATTTGAAACATTGAGAGTGACTAGATACATCATGATCGTCATCGTACTACCTTCATGGTTAAAGGTAGCCAGGAGAGCCTGTCCCAGCCTTGGAATCTGAATTAGACCTGGAGTTCATTTGATCTAAACCACAAGGCACCCAGCTCATCACATGTTCTCTCCTCCACACTCTGCTCATCAACAGGCTCAGGTTTCCACGAACACAGTGGTCTTGGCATGTGGAATAGACTCCAAAAGATGGTCTTTTAGTCTTTTGATTTATTTTTCAAGCATACACGCAGTTCGAGGCTAAAGAAATGGTGAAAAAAATGAGAAAGAGAAAGTAGCAGGGGTAGAAGAAAGATCTTAAGTTCAAAAGATTTGCATATCTGTGCCCACTATCAATGTCAGCTAAGGTAGTTGAAGAGGTGCCTGTTTAAGCCACCAATACTTTTCCACCCTCAGGTTCCTTGGAGATCTCTTGATCCCGTTTTGTGTTTGAGGCAGATAGGATCACAGCATCCAGTGTTATGGCTGCAGGCATAATTCCAACATCTGAGAGCATTTTCCTCCCAGATATTTAATTTCCCCTTCCAGCCGTTTTACCACTGGGGCCCCAGACGTACTTCACAACTCTATCTACCACATCATCTTAGCCCCTTTTGCAAGTCTTTTAATATCCATCAGAAAATAATGCTGTCTTTGATTCTGAGGCAAATCCTTAACACTTCTTCCCTTGTTTCTAATTAGCAAGATTTCTGTGGTAATTAAGACAAGAGCAATTCCTCACTTCTGCAGCATTTTCGATTCAGAGAGAAAGAAAAATACAACAATAACACAAAGTGGGTCTAAGACTGACTCCATTAGCTGACTTGACTATTTTAAATAATTTCAGCACCTCGGTGCATGCATGTGCACACACACACACACATATACATACATGTCTATAAACACATGCACAGTACATGGTATGCACACATCTATACATACTTGCTAGCATGTACACACACACACACACACACACACTCATACACAAACAGGAACATTAACCCATTTCAAAAAGAAACAGAATCTGGACTTCCCTGATGGCACAGTGGATGAGAATCTGCCCACCAAGTCAGAGGACACAAGTTCAATTCCTGGTCCGGGAAGATTCCACATGGGCCGGAGCAGCTAAGCCCCTGAGCCACAACTACTGAGCCTGCGAGCTGCAACTACTGAAGCCCAAGCACCCTAGAGCCTGTGCTCTGCAACAAGAGAAGTCACTGCAATGTGAAGCCCATGCACCACACCTTGAGAGTAGCCCCCACTCGCTACAACTGGAGATAGACTGTGTGTAGCAGTGAAGACCCAGCACAGACAAAAATAAAATAGATAAGTTTTTTTAAAAAAAATAGAAGAGAAAGAAACAGGATCCAAATGCACTAATGGAAATATTGTCATTCTGTGGGCAGGAAAAAATGCCTCATCTTAAACCCTGGGCATCACACAAAATGAGGGATCTCAATGGACGGAATGCTGGATGGCTGGAGATAGGCACATTTCCTCTCTGGTCAAACACCCAGGAACTTGGCATTTTCAAGACTCTTCAAATGCCCGTTGCATATGTTTGCCCTGTGCTAGCTTTTGCTCTTGCTTAGTAGAGAGGGTGGGTTGAAATTGCATTGCCAGACAAAATCTAGTTTTGTCGTATGAGCCCAGAGATCTAACAGTGCTGTAATTTCCATTTTAGAGATGGTGTTCTAAAATGGGTCTAAATTCTGAGTGTGTATGTGTGTACACAAACACGTGCTTCTATGTACTCCTAAGGGGTTAACAAAAAGACTTGCATCTCAAAAACTAAAGAAAACTATCCTCTCTGCATTTATGGCTTTTTAAAACCAAGGCATATTTTGAGGCTGGAGATCATCAGAGTTCAGGCAAAGAGCGTTCATAGGTGTCTGTATGTGTGTAAGTGTGTTTCAAGGCAATGACACATACCACAGGGCTTTGTTTGGAAATTGTAATTATTTCAGACAATTTCATAATTATTTTTCCCATAGCTAGTTACTTTGTTTTTTCAGGCTGAGCTGTGCTTGCCCAGAGCTGGCGCTGTGCGCTGTTGGGATAGCTAAGGCTGTGGGCATGGCCCATGGGGGATGCAGGCCCTGTTGAGGACAGTCTCCTGGATCCAGATGTCTCCAGCCCCCACCGTGAGCAAGTTCATATCTGGGGAAGCGGAACTAATGATCAGGATGCCTCTCTTTGTATTGGTTTTTTCCCTTCATTGTGAAATCCAATATCCTCCCATTCCGTGTCTGTCAAATCATAAAGCCACAGGGACTTGGCATTGGTTGGGCCTCATGGATACCTTTTTCAAACTTCTCATTTTGTAAGTGAAGAATTTGAGGCTCAGAGTGAAAGGTTATCCCAAGGTCACACAGCAGCTGGGCACAGCCAGGGCTAGAACACAGGTCCCCTTACTCTGAAGCTAGTGCTCCATCCACCTCCTTATAGTGATTTAATTTCTTTAATTAAGCAACTATTATTGAATTCCTAGTAGGAATTCACACTAGGTGCTACAAGTTCAAAAGAGCCACAAAACAGAGGACACAACAGATGTCAAATGTGACAACATACAGAGGGAAGCTCACACAGTGCCTGGCTCAGAGGAGGTATTCAAGGTCCCCACTTCCTTTCCCTTTCCCCCTCTTTTCCCTAACAATGCACCTAGAAAGGGGGAAATCTCAGGTATTTGAATTTGTCAAATTCTCACAGGTTTTGACTAAGGAGCTGATGAGCAACTCCTATTACCCCTTCAAAAGCACATTTTCTTGTTCTATGATGAAGCCTCCTAGACCAGGCCCATGCCTGGAAGAACTCTGTAGGTGTGTTATAAAGGCTTTGGTGCCTCCTGATGCCCCTCTCTTCCAAGGTGTTGGGTGAACACATGGCCACCTATGCTGGTCTGACTCATAGATACATTCGTGCTGACTCACTGACACCTACAGAGCAGATGGAGACCTTCACAAGATGCAGAATCAGCTCATCTCAGGGAAGGATCACTGAAGGACACTATGGGCTGGTTGCCTGGGAAAAATATTGTCAAAGAGGTTTGGCCTGGAACCCAAGTTACTCTGTTTCCTGAACTCATAACAGACTCTCACATGCCAGAGATTAAAAGTCCCCTTGCTATACACTTACCCAGAAAACCAGAGGCATAAAACTATGAAAAGTCTGTAATAGCTGAGCCAAGTCATCTCTGTTTCAAGCCTTGAATGGGAAGATTCGAGGTTCCTTCCAACCCTAGCATTGTATCTAAGACCACCACATACCACATTATCAATTCAGTTCAGTTGCTCAGTCATGTCTGACTCTTCACAAACCCATGAACCGCAGCACGCCAGGTCTCCCTGTCCATCACAAACTCCTGGAGTGGACCCAAACCCACGTCCACTGAGTCGGTGATGCCATCCAACCATCTCATCCTCTGTCATCCCCTTCTCCTCCTGCCCTCAATCTTTCTCAGCATCAGGGTCTTTTCAAATAAGTCAGTTCTTCACATCAGGTGGCCAAGGTATTGGAGTTTCAGCTTCAGCATCAGTCCTTCCAATGAACACTCAGGACTGATCTCCTTTAGGATGGACTGGTTGGATCTCCTTGCAGTCCAAGGGACTCTCAAGTCTTCTCCAACACCACAGTTCAAAAGTATCCATTCTTCGGCACTCAGCTTTCTTTATAGTCCAACTCTCACATCCATCCATGACTACTGGAAAAACCATAGCCTTGACTAGATGGACCTTTGTTGGCAAAGTAATGTCTTTGCTTTTTAATATGCTGTCTAGGTTGGTCATAACTTTCCTTCCAAGGAGTAAACGTCTTTTAATTTCATGGCTGCAATCACCATCTGCAGTGATTTTGGAGCCCCCCAAAATAAAGTCAGCCACTGTTTCCACTGTTTCCCCATCTATTTGCCATGAAGTGATGGGACTAGATGCCACGATCTTAGTTTTCTGAATGTTGAGCTTTCAACCAACTTTTTCACTCTCCTCCTTCACTTTCATCAAGAGGCTTTTTATTTCTTCTTCACTTTCTGCCATAAGGGTGGTGTCATCTGCATATCTGAGGTTATTGATATTTCTCCCGGCAATCTTGATTCCAGCTTGTGCTTCTTCCAGCCCAGTGTTTCTCATGATGTTCTCTGCATTTAAGTTAAATAAGCAGGGTGACAATATACAGCCTTGATGTACTCCTTTTCCTATTTGGAACCAGTCTGTTGTTACACGTTCAGTTCTAACTGTTGCTTCTTGACCTGCATACAGGTTTCTTAAGAGGCAGGTCAAGTGGTCTGGTATGCCCATCTCTTTCAGAATTTTCCAGAGTTTATTGTGATCCACACAGTCAAAGGCTTTGGCATAGTCAATAAAGCAGAAATAGATTTTTTCTGGAACTCTCTTGCTTTTTCGATGATCCAGCGGATGTTGGCAATTTGATCTCTGGTTCCACTGCCTTTTCTAAAACCAGCTTGAACATCTGGAATTCATGGTTCACGTATTGCTGAAGCCTGGCTTGGAGAATTTTAAGCATTACTTTACTAGCGTGTGAGATGAGTGCAATTGTGCAGTAGTTTGAGCATTCTTTGGCATTGCCTTTCTTAGGGATTGGAATGAAAACTGACCTTTTCTAGTCCTGTGGCCACTGCTGAGTTTTCCAAATTTGCTAGCATATTGAGTTAATCAAGACTGTTTCTATAGTCTCTGGATCCCTTTGCTAATAGACTTCCCTTGCTGGCATGTGATGAGATCCAGGGCCATCTTTCAGGTAGGTTCCCTGGCCAATGTAGCCACCATCCTGGGGCTTTATCCTCAGCTCCTTGCCCTTTGCTTCTTTTCTGCCTCCTCTTCAGAGGGCCAATGATCTATAGCACAAAGCTGAACACCCCCAGATTGGTGGCAGGCAGCCTTATTAGACACAGATAGCAAAGCACAAAATAACTAATTCCCAGGGAAGATGAAGTGGACACCAGCAAACAAAGAACTGACATACTGCCTGGTAGAGAACCAAGCTGCATCTTAGCACACATCTTTTCTTTTTTCCTAAGTCTACCTTGTATCTAAACACAAAAACTGTCTATGTTCTGTGGAAACCAGGCATTTTCTGGCAGGACTTCCAGGCACAACCTGTCATCACCACAGTATTTGTCTTGCTTAGCCAAAATGCCAGCTACATCAGCCAGGGGATCCTCACAAACACTCACGTCCTGAGCTCTGCTTTGCTGGTTGTATGGCCCATCAGCGTTCCTGACTATCTCCCTCTTGTTCTTTCTTGATCTCATTCATCATCTCCTGTGTTCACACGGTGTCTGCCTTCAGGGGGAGGCGCTGGTACTCCTGTTTCCTCAGTTAGTTCCCTGCCTGCGGCAGAAAGACTCCAAAACGGCGCTCAGTTATCCTTGCCCCACAAAGTCACACCTGTGTGTAATCCCCTCACCTTGGCCACGGGCAGGATATGTGATGCATTTCTAACAGAACATGCCAGAAATGATGGGCTGTCGCTTCCATGATGATGTTACGTGAGACTGCAAAGTCTTCTTGTTGACAGACTCCTTCTCTTACTAGTTTTGTTGGAGCAAGCTGCTGTGTTGCGTAGGCTTGTGTGACGAGGAGTTGAGGATGGGTCCCCAATAATCACCAGGAGCTGAGGATGACTTTCGGCAAGATGCTGTAGAGAAACTGAGGCCTTCTATCCAAAGTCCAGAAGGGACTGAATTCTGCTAATAAGTATGTGAGATTGGGAACAGATCAAGCCTTGAGAAGAGACCACAGCCTTGGTCAGCATCTTGATTGCACCTCTCAGATCAGACCCTTGGTAGGGGACCCAGCTAATCATGAACCACAGAAACTATTAGATGTTAAATGTGTTGTTCTAAGCTAGAGTACTACTCACAGGAATAAAAAATGTATATAAGACAGTTTTCTCTTATAAGCACCTACCAATATGACTCTCCTGTGAAACAGAGACTTTTTAGACACAACAGTGTATGAGGAGGACAATAGGGAACATTTCCTGTAGCCTCCCTGGATAAGGAAGTCTCCAGTGTCTTGGACAGTTCATCATCCAGCCCCCTAACCTGAATTCTGATACACCAGGGAAGCTCAGTGTCTTACAAAAGAATCATTCTATTTATGGACAGTTCTTACTTTATTTTTCATCATTTAAAAAATATATGGAGCACTAATTTTGTGCTTTCTACTACACTCTCTTCTGTATACTTTACTTAAATTATTCCTTATAATGATTCTATTGTCAATACTATTATTATCTACTTTATAAATATTAGGAAATGAAAACCCAGAGAAATCAAGCGGTTTTCTCAGGACTCATAAGCATCAGACAGACTTTAACCCAAGTCTACCTGACTCAAAGTCCATATTCTGAGCCACTATGGTGTACTACAATCTTCTTAGAAATCTCTTACTTATGCTAAGCCAAACACTTCCTTCTTCTGATAGCCACTTCACTGATCTCTTGGGAGCTTTACAAGATAGAAATTGAATTTCTCTTCTCCAGGAAAAAATTTAAAATAGTTAAAGATTGTCATCATGTATCCCTTTTCTTTCTTAGGAGTTGTTTTTTTTTTTTTTTTTTTTTTTTTTAAGCACACTCTTTAAAATGTATTATGAATAGGGATGAATACGTGGAGCACAGAGAAATTTTAGGGCCGTGAAACTGCTCTATATGATACTGTCATGGTGGACACAAGTCATTATACATCCGTTGAGCCCCCTAGAATGTACAAAACCATGAATGAACCCTCCTGTAAGCTATGATGATAGTGATGTTTCAATGTTTTTTCATCATTGTAACAAATCCACTACTCTGATGAGTAGTATCCCTCTGATGAGGGATAATGATAAGAGAGACAATGCATACATGAGGACAGGGGTATATGGGAAATTTCTGTTCCTTCCTTTTAATTTTGTTGGGAACCTAAAATGTCTCTGAAACACAGAGACTTTTTTTTTTTAAGTTCTCCCTGTCCAAAAAAATAAAAGAACAGAAAAAAACTTTCAGTGGGAAATGGGCAGACATTGCTTAATGGACATGGAGTTTTATTTGGAGGGATGGAAATATTTTGGAAATAAATAAAGGCAACAGTGGGGCTTCCCCAGTTGCTTAGTGGAAAGGAATCTGCCTGCCAATGAGGAGACACAGGTTCAATCCCTGAGTCAGAAGGATGGAGGAGGGCATGGCAGCCCACTCCAGTATTCTTGCCTGGAGTATTCCATGGACAGAGAAGCCTGGCGGGCTATAGTCCACAGGGCTGCAAAGAGTCAGACATGACTTAAGCGACTTAGCAGGCAGGTGTGCAAATGCAACAATAGCATGACATTGTAAATGTTCTAAATTTCCCTGACTTGTTGACTTTAAAATGGTTAATTTTATGTTATGTGAATTTCACCTATGTACATTTTTGAAAATAAATAAAATACACTTGGAATGTTTTAATGATAGAAATGGGATAAAAATTAAAATATCATAGACCCAGGACTTTTCTGGCAGTCCAGTGGGTGGTCCAGTGGTTGCATTGGTTGCCTTCCAATGCAGGGAGTGCAGGTTTGATCCTTGGTTGGGGAGCTAAGATCTCACATGTCTCATAGCCAAAAAAAAAAAAAAAACCAAAAATCACTAAATAAAAGCAATATTGTAAAAAAATTCAGTAAAGACTTTTAAAATAGTCCACATCAAAAAAATTATTTAAAAAATTAATGTAGAGCCTTATTACCAATATCCAGTTTAAAAATGAAATAGTATGAATGGAAGTAACACTCTTGTTTTTCCACTACTTCCTTGCCCTCCCTTTTCACTGAGAAGTAAGCACTGTTCTGGATTTTGTTGTTATCACTGCCATGTACTTCTTTATTGTTTTATTTCATAAGTCTGTATCACTGAACAATAGATAGCACTGTCGTGCACATTTCAAAATGTAAATAAATGCTCTTATTCTATGGGAATTCTTATTTAACTTCCTTTTCCCATTCTGATTATGTTCGTGAGATTTATGAATGCACCATTATTTCTTTAGCCCTTCTCCTGTTGATGGACAGTTAGGTTATTTCTATTTTTAGCCATCATGATCAATTCTGTTAGGAAAGTTCTCAGAATATGTCTTTTTGTGTACAGATGCAAGAACATTTCTAGGTATATCTAGGAATATCTTAGGTTCCACCAGCTATCACCAAGTGACTCTCATAGTACGGTTTTGAGATGCCTCACTGTTACATGTGCCCTTCCTGGAGATGCTCTGGTTCATTAGGAACACTTCTCCAATAATGAGACATTTGCCTCCTTCATCTTGGACAGAAAACCTCTACCAGGGATCTGAGACTGCAGGAAACATTTCAGAAGCTTTATATGCTGTAACTTGCTATTGATATTTTATAGTTTGACAGTAATCCCTAAATATTTTTTTCCATAAGAATTACTTTTAAATCAAGTGTCCCCAGCTTGTAACTGCATAGCCAATGTTTATTTTAAGCCTAGTTACAGGATTTTAATTTTATCCCTATTGAATTAGTTTTAGCCATTAGTTAGTTTTAGCCATTCCTAGACTGTATAGAGATAGTTTGAGTCCTGGTTCTGCTATTTTGTCCATAAATCTGATAAGCACGCTTTCTGCATCTTTCTCTAAGTCTTGATAAAATAGAGACAATAGAGCCAAAGATGAAAACCTTCAACATACTACAAGATGTTTTCACAATATTGATGTAATCCAATCCGAGGTATGGTTGGCCAGCTCATCAGGATGCTAGCTAAAAATATTATGCAGTCCTCAATTTCCCATTCAATCCACAAGAGTATCAAGGCAAACATTGTCTAGGACCTTACTCTATCTACAGTATTGAGCTAACTAATGTTACCCCCATTTGGAAATTGAAGAAGGAAATGGCAACCCACTCCAGTATTCTTGCCAGAAAAATCCCATGGACAGAGGAGCCTGGTAGGCTACAGTCCATGGGGTCAAGAAAGAGTCAGATACAACTTCACAATTAAACAACAACCATCATCTGGAAACAGGGCTCTACTTAATATGCTTTGTTCTCAGAGAACTCATGCTGGCTTCCAGTAATTTCTACCTCCCCTCTGAGACCTCATGGAAGATTTGAATGGCAAATGATGTTAGAATTTCTATGGTAATCAGTATCAAATTCACCAGATTGTACTAACCGGAACCCACTTTCTTCTATGAAAATCCAGATTTTTCTCATCTCTAATTTTCTGGTTTCTCCCCTCAATCATTTTTAAATGGTAGTTTTTGTGAACATTTCTAAAAGTTTCTTCAAAATCCTGGTGTGAAGTATGTCAGGTTTGGAAACTTTTAAAGCCTCCAAGTGACTGCTTACTTTTTGTTTGTTCAGTGTGAGTCTCAAGATCATTTTAACAATATTGATTCTATTCTCTTCTGCTGAAAGATCTTGTCTTTTTGGTAAAGAAACAAAATACTTCAGTGGTTCTTTCTCTTCTCGTCTTTAACCTTGCACAAAGTTCCTCAAGCAGTGAGCCTGTCTTTTTAATTCTGAGCATAGCTACTAAAAGCTTTTGTGTTGTCTCCAGCATTTTTTTGAAGCCTCTGCTCTTTCTGAGCTTTAGTCTTCCTGGCACTGTTCCTACAGGTTTGTGATATTCTTCTGTATTTGTCCTTGGCTTGTTTTTCTCCTTTCATCTTTTATATATAATCTTTTAATAAATGAGTTAATCGAAGAGCTTTCTGGGCAGCCTCACTGCTACTTCAGGGTACCACTGCATTTTCCTCTTCTTTCCTCAGAAACAATACTATCACTTGTCCACTTCCAGAGAGGAAGAATGAGGTCCACAGACAAGCAGAAAGCAGTGAAATCATCACCTTAGCAAAAATCTCCTTCCATGCCAGCTCCACTTCCTGTGGTTGGTTTCTGCTTCTTCTCTTCTATTCCCTTCATCCTTGGGGAGGAAGGATATGTCAGAGAAAAGAAGGAAGCTGTGAATTCACAGATGCAAAGGACTTCCCAGCTTCCTTCAGCATTCCGGTCCTATGATTCACAGGGTTTTATGGGACTAAAGCTACTCCCTGGATCCCAGAGGGGGAAACCATAGAAGCCATCAAACTGCTGCATTCAGACCTTAGAGAGATGACAAAATCTGAATTCCAAAGTGTGTGTGTGTTGGGGGTCGGGGGGTAGGGGGGGACTGGTTGAAACTGTCTGTTTTTCATTTCTGCCCATGTTAAACCTGAGATTTTTTTATGATGGCTTGGTATGTGGAATGGCACAATTTAGGGTAACCTCACTCTGGACACCCTCATCCTAAGTGTCTGTTTTTTCTGTTTTTCAATGACTGTGATCCATTGCGCAAGTGATCCATTGGCAAGAAAATGAGAATAGACCAGCTGAGTTACAAGCTATGCCCAGCATACTAAAAGTTCTTTTGCTCTCCTGAACCACTCTTCAAACCCTGAAATATGAGAAAACTCTTACGACTTCCTGCCGTCAACAGTGGGAGGGCAACAAGAGAGCTAATGACATAGTACACTGTAAATCTCTTAGATAAAGAAAAGGCAGCATTATATTTTGTATGTGTCTAACAGTGCTCATATCCGGTAGGTACTTGCAATTTGCTAGCTGTTCTTTTACTCGAAGGCTATATTGTTATTTTTATTTCTCTAAATAATATCTCTAGTCCATTTCCCCTTGGTACTGAGGAAGCCTGATGGAGATTTTATAAATTCAGTGGCTCCCAGGCTCCCACTCAAGATGACTGCCTTCACCATCATTAAAACATGCCCCATTCAGACACATTTGTATGTCCAGGCCCCGCATACAGCCAGTGAACCCTAAGTGCTAAACAGATTTGTCCTGGACTTGGAGCCTGAGCCTGTGGAGTGAGGCTCAGATAATTTAAGTGCCTCTTGTAACAGAAGGCAACTGGAATTCAATAGAGATAAATGTAAAATATTGAACTAGGGAGTTGAACCATCAGCAGGGCAGGATTCTAAATGGAAAGGTTATGGCTGAATGACTAAGCAGAAGAGAACACACAACACACCCAAGTATTCTTGCAGAAATACAAGTCCCTGGTGGATCCTGCAGAGAAGAAGAGAAAAGATGCTGCAGAATAGTACAGCCAAAGGAGAGCCACCTGGACTCAATGGGTGCTGCGGCTGGGGAGTATCCTTCTTGGTGTACACTGGCTGTTGGGGGCTGTACGAATTTGGCCGGTGGTATGAATCTGCCGGTTTTTAGTTGTTACTGTGAAGAGTCAATATTGCTTTTTCTCTGCCAGGCCCCAAACACCAGAAGTAAAATGTCTAGTGATAGCCTGAGGCGTTGGTTATGTCTCCTAAAAAAACAGCCACTCAGGTTGGTTAATTCAATCAAATGTCTGGCCAAGTTCCACAAAGAGGTCGATAGAATTCATTGTTTGACCAAATGGACAGGCCAAATCAGGGAACATGATTGATCCCATTGCCCCGCAGGACATCAGCCCAACGAGGCGCTGTGTTAGAGCACCAAGGGCTGTCCTGGGTGTCTGTGAATTTCCCTTGTAAGAGCTTATGACATTGGCCATGAGCCTCATATGCATCCAACATGGCTTCCCCTTTCCCTTCCTTTATATGTTTTCATAGAATTCACCACAGGACAGGGACTTGCTCTTTTTCGACTGGCCACACCAGGAAAAGAAAGATGGAATGGGGAAAACCAGTTAAAAGGCATGGATGAACATAAGCTGGGATTAAAAAATTTTCAAGTTGGCCCCCAAATTTCTTGGGACCCAAAAATCATTTGCACTGCTTTCTAACCAAGGCCCCCCAACTCTTAATATATTAATGGACCCTTGGGTAAGTACTTCAGGCCTTACCTAATATCTATCTAAGGCTCCCCAAGTAGCTCACCAAAGGGTATTGTAGACATACCAGTTATTAACCTTGATGATAAAAGGGGCTTCATGTCAATTTCTCCCTTTGTCAGCCTCCTCTGACCCCATTTTGAGATCTCCCAGTCCCCAATGAAGAGAGAATCCATCAGTGAAACGAGGGCAGCTTTACAAAGCTCTGTACAGTGTTGACATATATAATAAGCCCTTTTGGCCCAATTCATTGGGCCCAATTCATTGCTTGGTTTTGGCTGGAAACAACATGAAGGCTTCTGCTAGGAGGATGCTTTGTTGCCTGAACGTATGAGAAAGGGGAGCCAAGTCTCCAGCATCGTCCACAAGAGCTCTGCCCTGCCTACTCACAGGAAAGGATCTCTTGTTTTCTAATAATCAAGAGCAGAGGGACCCTTTCTGACGTGTTGACCAGGCTGCAGAGTGTTTCTCTTACATCTGTGTATTGCAGCAAAGGGTTTTCTTTAAGGCCTATGTCATCCAAGGTCCGCAAAACCTTCTGAAAGAACTGGGCTCATCTGCTTTCCTCTGTCACTTCAGAGGCACGTGTGCCCCAAATACTCATTCTTTAGACCAGAGTCACAAAAAACCTTTCCAACTAAAGAGCCAGTTGTTGATTTAGACAAAGATTAGCAAAAGCACAGCTTCCCCAGTGGCTCAGCTGGTAAAGAACCTGCCTGCCAGTGTAGGAGATGCAGGAGAGAAGGGTTGGATCCCTAGGTCTGGAAGAGCCTGTGGAGGAGGGCACAGCAACCCACTCCAGTATTCTTGCCAGGAAAATCCCACGGACAGAATAGCCTGGCAGGCTATGATCCATAGGGTCACAAAGAGACACAGCAAAAGCAACTGAGCACACATGTAGCAAAAGTACAGTTATTATCATTAAAGGAATTTCAAGGAGGCCTGTAAATAAGGGAAGGAGCAGGAATCTGACTCTGCTCACTGAGATCCTGACTTCCTCAAGGCACTTGAAAGGTACCTATGGCTTCCCCATCAGAGACCTTTCGTCTCCCTCCTGCCCTGTCTCCCTGCTCATGGTTCATCTTCCCACTGCAGGAGGGGGTGGGTGGCTGAGAAGTGCATCCCTGGATTCAAACCTGGGAGACCAGGGGCTTTCCCATCAGCATTCAGCTGTTAGACTTTCTTGAGCTGTTCTATGTTTGACAGGAGTAAAGAGAAACGTCATTTTCAAGAGCTTTAGAAAATCTCAAAAAATCTCGAGAGTAGTGGTTCTTTATTAATTTGCTTAATCAGTAAATTGCATAATTAATGTACTAAATGGTACCTAGAGGCCCAGAATATTTAAAAGGAATTTTTTATTGGTTGCATATTTTGTTGGTGATTTTAGATACCACTGGTGACAGCTCCAGAATTTCTGTGTAGGGGGTGCTTATGGTACAGTTAGGCTTGAAGGAGAGGTTTAGGGAACAAAGCTGAGATTGAATGTTTATTTGGGGTGGTTTGTGGCTCAGATGGTAAAGAATCCACCTGCAGTAAGGGAGACCCAGTTTCAATCCCTGGGTTGGGAAGATCCCCTGGAGAAGAGAATGGCAACCCACTACAGGATTCTTACCTGGAGAATCCTATGGACAGAGGAGCCTTACGGGCTACAGTCCATGGGGTCGCAAAGAGTCGGACACGACTGAGCAACTCACACTTTGAGAGGGGAGATAGGATGAGACTGAGGTCACTCTCAAACATCTCTGTGCTCTGAGCCCTCCTGCATCCTTGCTGCTCTGCATCACACCTGCAAGTCCGGATGACTTTGCTACAGCACCCAACTCTTCCCTTCTTCCCCATTGCACCCATCCTCCTCCTCTTCCTCTCTTGATTCCCTGTGTAGCATTTTCCCTCTTCAGCTCTACACCTGCACCTTTGCCCTTTCCCTCATCACTAACTTCATTTCAAAATCTGTCTTCTCTTGATCTCAATCTAGTAATGACCAGCCAGAAGGCAGAAATGCCCAGGGGACTGCCATAAAACCAGAATTATGATGTAAGAGCCTAGGCTAAAAGCTGAGATCACTTTTCTATTTTGAGAGCCTTTGTTTTAGGTGGTTCAGCTCATAAAGAATTCTGGACCTTAAAGGAATCACAAAAGTTTTCATTTCTTTTCCTTTTCACAAGCAGGAAGAAACAGGGTGATGCTACGTAACCAGACATTGTGTTTCTGAGGTCCTTATCTTTCTAAGAAGGAGCTGGGACCACTTACATTTTTTTGGAACTCTCTTGACTTGTTAGTCTTCCCCTCCCCAGTGGAGCTGGAAATGGTGAGTCTGTAACCAAGGTCAGACAAACCAGTGGAGGCTGAAAACGGTAGACTGACCTTTATAAATACACGGTATTGGATTTGAAAGGGCTCGAACTTGGACAGCAGTCACAAAGGGTAAAGGCATTGAATAGTAATGTAAGTCCATGGAAGTTATTTTTCCCTGTTATCTGACACTGGAAAATTTTCTCCCAGGAACCACTGAGTGAGGGTGCAAGGGAAAAAAAACTCTCATAGGCTGTTTGCACAATGTTTCTGGAGTGTAATTTGGTATCATGTGTCAAAGCACACATCCCTTTGACCCAGACTTTCCTCCAGGACTTTACTTTTGTAAAGCAATTAAGAAAATGCACAAGGTTTATTTATAAAGCTTTGGTAGAGATACTGAAAAATAAAAATAATCTAATAATTTATAGAGTCCAGTTAAGTAGATGATGGTGCCACAGACAATGGAATACTGCAATACTTGCTGCTCTGTATCACACCTGCAAATCCAGATGACTTTATGAGAGCACTCAGCCCTTCCCTTCTTCCTCTTTTAAATGGTTATCCATTTAAAATATAGCAGTGTGTGCATGTTGATTTCCCCATCCTTCCCCTCAGCAACCATAAGTCCATTCTCTAAGTCTGTGAGTCTGTTTCTGTTTTGTAAACAGGTTCACTGGTACCGTTTCTTTTTAGATTCTGCACATAAGGAATACCATAGGTATTTCTCCTCTGTCTGACTTACCTCACTCAGTATGACAATCTCTAGGTGCATCCATGTTGCTGCAAATGGCATTATTTCATTCTTTTTAGTGGCTGAGTAACAGTTACAATGGAATACTGTGACACCACTAGAACGAATTGTATATGTTGACATGAAAAATATGCGTAAGAAATTGTTGAGCAGGGTCAGAAGGCAGAAAGGATATGACTATAAACTCAACCCTGGTCCTCAAAAAGGGTGCATTTTAATTACAGATGGATGACAAGGAGAATCTTGAATAGGCTTTGAAAATGAAATAAAATTAGAGCATGGTTGGTTGTTTTGTTTTTTATCCTCCAAGAATCCTTGTTGTTTTATACAAGTTCCAAATTACTCAGCCTCAAGCAGAGCAAGAGGAAAATAAAGAAGACTATATTAGGTTGGGAGTATCTCCCTGAATAATTGAGAGTTCATTATGGACTCTGAGTACATCAAAATCCAATTAATTCATTAGCTCGGCACTTGCATTTTCCTTCTTCCCCCCCTTGGCTGCCAGCCTTTTACCCTATGATGTAGTTTATTAACAACCCCAACATGGGGGTGACAGGGGAAATAAAAAGGAGATAAAATCCCAATAAATCCATTTTGTTGCTTATTAACCAGAGACTCAGGTAGGTGGTGAAGGCAGATGGCACTCGAAACACCGTGTCTGGGTGGCTCTGATTAGATGAACAGTGTCTGGCACACAGTAGGGTCTCTGTGATGGGCATCCTATGGATTCTGAATGAGGGAATCTGCTCTTAGATCTTGAAGCCACAGGCCCCCAAACCACATGCTCTACTCTGCCGATTACCTGGGATTTCAGCCAGAAAGGGTTCATGCTCTATGGCCTCCCTACTCCAGACTTCTCTCCAGGGACAGGAGGAGTCCTATCCCTTTGGGGTCTCTGAATGACATTAAGGCTCCATGTAAATGGCCTGATGCAGGCATTTGAAGGGAGTGTTCTCATGATCCAATTCCCCCAAACCAACACTGCACCTACTGTCTATACCATTCCTCCACAATCCTTTTCCTGCTTGAATATCATAAATCGAAATATTTTTGTTGTCCACAAGGAGAAAACAACTCTGATAACTGTGGTCTCTAAAACGGCCATTTTTCAAAGTATCTTTAGAGAATAAAAATACAAAAGGAGACATCATGCATCACACTGTGAAATCATATTTGCAGCTACAGTCCCTATTTGAAATGTGGTACATCTTGTCTGCCATCAGCACCCATGGTCTTATTTTCTTTCCCACACAACCATTACATAAGTTTTTATTTTCTGTCCTGTTTCTCTCAGCCAGAGCTGCATTCTTTTAAGATATTTCAAGATCTTTAAGATAGCCACATATATCCTGCTACTTTTCCTGTTCAACAAATAATGTGAAAAATTTAAAACCGCAGCTCTCCCAGCAATTGTGCATGTGTATAATGATGTTTAATTATCTTTAGAAGAATATTAAGTTGCAATTCCTTCAGAGGAAAGAAGAGACTTACACGTGTGTTGTAGAATGGGAAAGATGTCATAGGATGAGATAATTATCTATTGGATAATTCATCATATGAGCCACTCAAAGATGACTGGACTTCTGGCTGATGTGCACAACCAAGGTCCCCGTAGACGAGAACTTGCCTCTCAGGAGGTCACAGAGGGCTGTAACCATCACCCAGGAGATCTCCCGATCGTTTACCTACAGGGGATGTGGTGCCATTCCTCAGAGCTGTCGGGTCCTATGTATTGAAAAAGCACCTCAGAGCACAGCAAGGAGAAGCAATGGTTGAAGCCTCAGGCAGCTTAAACCAGCGTCTCAACAGCCACGTGGAAACATACCTGTGTGATGTTTAAATCATGCCGAGAGCTTTTCCATCTAAGGGGTGGAAAGTGTGATCTCATGAAGGAAGGGTGGTTCCTTCGTTTCCTGGGACCTAGATCCCCATGTGCCTTGGATGAACACCTCTGGCTCAGGGATCCCTTTGCCCCCTGTTATAAATAACAGTGGAACGAGGGCCCTTCCAGCTGATCTTTCTAGGGCCCTTCGATTCTTTCATCTAAATGGAATGGGGTAGGTATTCTTATTGGGTTGTTTTCAGTCCCATAGTTCTTGTATTCTTATGATTTAACTAAAAATAATAATTGAAATGAAATGTGGGTATTTTGCCCATATGCCCTAAACCAGGGATGAATACAAGTTAGCAGGTATATTTACAATAACATGCAAGCATGCATGCTTAGTTGCTCAGTTGTGTCCGACTCTTTGTGACCCCACGGACTGTAGCCCATAAGGCTCCTCTGTCCATGGGATTCTCCAGACAAGAATACTGGAGTGGTTTGCCATTTCCTTCTCCATTACAATAACATGAGCCTACCCTAAATTCGTGTGAACTTGCTGGAGGTGACCTAAGACCCCACACCTGACCTGTGCTTTCGAGGTCAGGCTCAGTGGCCCAGAGCCAAGTCCCACCAAAGTCCAGCTACAGAGACACCTTCTCAAAGATGATTTATAGATTCTGTTGCACATACTGTTACCCTCAGTTTGTAAATGTTTATCTAGCCATGATGATGAATTTATTTAGTATGATGATGAATCACTATTGCTCTCTCTTTAAACAAACAAGCCTGACTTCAAGTTTTCTTTTCCTTGTTAATAGCTAGTTTCTACCTATTTCTTATAATTGTCTGAAGAGCTTTGGGTCCATGCAGCTAGCTTGGTGAGTCTTGCTCAGCAATCAATTCATCCTTTTAATAACTCCCACCTTTCCCACAGAGCTAATGCCTTCGTGTTACTGAAGGGGCTCAGGTTTGAAACAGTTCCTATCTCTCTCCATCATCCATCAGCCTTATTTATGCCATTTGTCTCTGCTGGTTCGTGTACTTAAACATGCCTTCCCTTCTTGTTGGTCCTCTGGTTTTCATTTTCACCATCTGAGTGTCTGGAACTGGTTATCTGATGTACCCAGCCCTCTGCTTCCTGCCTGGTCCTGGATCAATTGCCAGAGCCCCAAGTAAGTTAACCGCATTTTTGATCAGTTTCCACTGTGAAGCACAATGCGAAGAAGGGCAGCGCGTGGGGGCTGGAGTTCATGGCAACACTCTTCCTGGGAACTTGAGGCTCTTGAAGGAAGCCATAAAGGCCTCTCTGTAATGAAATGGAGGGAAGGTGATTCCACTTTCCTCGGGGCTGGCCTCACAGAGAAGAAAGGGCTTCCCTTCATTTTGATCCTGGGGCTAAGTAAAAGTTCCTTTTAAAGGTTCTCTCTCTTGCTCTAGCTGCTAACTTACTTTTTTTTTTTAGTAAAAGGCTCCCCGCCCCCCCCCCCCGCCCCCATCTCAGTATTTTTCTTCTAATTCCAGGCCAAGGACTGCCAATGAAGGGCTCTTAGCTGGCCAGGAAGGAGAGAAAGCACAGCACTTAGAAGGGGGAGAAGAGAAGTCAGGGCCAGACACTTAGTCCTCTCAGGAGATAGTGAAACATCACCCAGAAGGCTCAGAGAAAATTGCAGCTTAAGGGCTTTCCTGGTGACCCAGTGGTTAAGACTCCATGCTCCCAACGCAGGGCACGGATTTGATCCCTGGTCAGGGAATAAAGACCCCACATTTTGTAGGGTGCAACCTAAAACAATTTTTAACAAGAAAAAAAAAAAGTGCAGCTTAATTTGACTTGCAGCCAACATCTCTTTTTTCTCTTTTTTAATTCCTTGCCCACTGTATTGATATGAGAGATGAAGACTGCAGAGGTCTGCAAGAATACCCCCCAAACAAGCTCTGCCTCTGCCCACTCTCTGGTCTATCCAGCAGATAGCTGTGCCATGAATGTGCATGCTCACAGCATCCCAAATCCAGTCCAAGAAAGATCCAAGATTCAAGCCCCCTGTATCACTGATGTCAGCCATCACACCTCCCTGATGCTGGGCAAACTACGTGTGACCAGATCTCTGTATCCAAGCAGCTTACTGTATAATTGCAGAGACAGGACAGAGACAAATGAAACAAAGAAAACCAGTATAAAGCTATATATCACTCACTGATGAAATTTGTGGTTTTTGCAGTTCCATTTTGACCAGTACTCATAGACCTGTCATCAATCAATAAAATACTTGCTAGTGATATCAATATGTCATCAAAATTAATAGCACACCATGACTGAGTGCCATTTACTTGCTCCTTCAACAAGTACTTATTGTGTACTTATTCTAAGTCTGTTTTGCATTCGTAAAGAACTTTACAGTTTGCAAAACACTTTCACACATACCCACTCATTTGATTTTTATTAGGCAGACAGGTTTGTAGGAGATACACAATGAAGCACATGAAGGGTACATGGTTTTCCCAAGGTCACTGGGTTATTAAATCTCGGACAAAGGATTGTTATTTCCTCTATCATCCATGTGCCCTCCACCAGCCTACCTTAATAGCCATAGACAATAAATATGAATGTGAGTCTGTGGTTAGTGAGTGTCAAGCCTGGGGCAGCTCTGACCTTATGCATCCTACCCACCCCAGCCTCACACTCAGTGATGGATCAAAAGGCTTTTCTGCAAGTACTAAAAATAGGAATCTTAGAAATTCCCTGAGTTTCATATAGATCTGCACACACACTCTACTAGCCCTTATATTCAGCTTCTTTCATCTCTGACCCTTTGGTGTGGAGAAGACCAAACTCCTGATCGGTGATCTTTGTGAAAGTCTCCAGAGGCCTGGGATGAACTTTCCAAAGTCACCTCAATTTCAGACTGAGGGTTTTGGTTGTCTACACAACTTTCTTCATCATCCTCAAACCCTGATTAAAATGATGATTGAGGGTAGCTAGTGTGGGAGGAGAAAGAAGAAAGTGTTGAGCTTCATACAGGGCATTAGATGAGGGTGAGTGTGTGTGTATGTGTGTGTGCTTAGGGTATGGTAGACATGCTGACTTCATTCTGTGTTGCAGCTGACTGCACTGAAGGGATTAGGCTCCAGAAACTTATGTATAACAATTCCTCTCCCCATCCCTAAAATCAGGAAGTCTAAAGTCAACATCACTTTAGTTGAAAGTCTTCAGAGGCCAAGTTGCAAAGAAAAGCATCAAGCAGAAGATGGATCATCAAAGATAACCCTGGCACAATATGGGAGTCCAAGAGATAGCTGTACACTGCTTATGGTATCTGCTGGAACATCCATGCCTTCCACTAAAGATTTCTGATTAAAAACAAACAAACCTGCAAATGAATGCCCTGAGGTGAGCTGCGAATTGGGTGGGAGATCTTGCTGAGCATGCAGCCCTAATATGGAAAATGCCCTCACTGTCTGCCGTGTGTACTGTGTCCACACTATCACCACCCTGACTGGACATGGCACGTCCTGTGGCTGCTGCTCCCCCTGACACTGAGGCTAATGAGCTTGTCCCAGAACAGCCAAATGACCTCAGTCTGAACATACTGCCTCAGTTGCCCGTGTGCAGGCAAAGTTGCTTCAGTTCTGTCCAACTCTTTGCAATCCCATGGATAGCAGCCTGCCAGACTCCTCTGTCCATGGGATTCTCTAGACAAGGATACTGGAGGGAGTTGCCGTGCCCTCCTTCAGGGGGTCTTCCTGACCCAGGGATCAAGCCCATGTCTCTTTTGTCTCCTGCATTGGCAGGCAATCTTTACCACTAGTGCTGCCTGGGAAGCCCATATTGCCTCAGTTAGCTTGTTCCAAATGAACAGCAGCCTCTGTCACTTCATCCATTCTGTCACTCAACAAGCATTGCTTGAGTACCCTGAGCTAATCAAAGTATACCATAAAGAATATGACATTTGAATCAGAAAATAAATTATTCAGTAATCAAGACTTCCTTCTTAAATTTACTATCAGAAAATAGAATATGAAACCACAATAGGTTCGGGGTACTGTAGAGAATGGATCCAAGTGAAAGAAATGGGAAGGTAATATTCCTCCTGATCTTCTCTCGGTCCTAGGAGTGTACAGGAGAGGGATGAATAACTTTGATGTGATTCGTAGCAATCAATAGGTCAATCAAAATGAGCATTGTCATTGATTTGTGATGTTTGTGTTTATTCCAAGTATAAGGCAGCATGCCCATTATAAGAAACTTAGAAAATATGGAAAAGTAATAAATTGAGATGTGTGTATAATATGTACAAATCATATATAATAAATATAATATGAGTGTGCATGCTAAGTTGCTTCTTTGCAACCCTATGGACTGTAGCCCACCAGGCTCCTCTGTCCATGGGATTCTCCAGGAAAGAATAATGGAGTGGGTTGCTGTGCCCTCCTGCAGGGGATCTTTCTGACTCAGGGATCAAACCTGCACCTCCTGCGACTCCTGCGTTGCAGGTGGATTCTTTACCACTGGGCCATCAGAGAATATGTGTATGTAATTGTATGTAGGTATGTGTATGTGTGTGAGTCTGTATATCTCTCCCAATATCTGAATTTCACCTTTTTGTCATTTGGCATATTCTTTTCCAGTATGTCTCACTCCATCTTTCTCCAGCACATAAAACAATTTTTTAAAATCATCCATGTATAAATGCCATATGATCACAGTCCATATCCTTTCACCACACCTGCACTTCCACACATGGTTTAGAATTTCTCAAGCACCTCCTCTTTTACCAGGCAAGGAGCGGGTGGGAGGATATATACCTTAAGAACAGGAGACTTAATTTTAATGCTGAAATAGCTAAACTTAAAAGAGTTGGCTGTAAGATACCATGTGATTCATCCTGGAGCCAAACACATTTATGTGGCACTGTGTTTGCCTTTGCTGGAGATTTTCAATGGTCCAGACTGATTGCTTCATTAGCGTGCCTAAGCCAGGATTGACCACAGAAGTATTTCCTACCCCTGTACTGTTGTGTACAATTGTGTACATGCACCCTCGGGACACACTCCCCCCAGTCCCTCAGTGACATTGAATGAGCAGGGAGAAAGTCCGTGTTGCCTGGGACCCACTCTTTCTTGTATAGCAGTGCAAGGCTCTGATTTTGCTGGGACTGTAAGCCCACCCCACCATCAGCATCCCCAATGCCTTCCAGGGAGTGAGCAGGTTAGGTACAGAGCTGCCACTGGAGCAGTAACAGGAGAGCAGAACGGTGGTGGAGGAATGAAGATCCTTGCTGTTATTTTCTGGAGGGAGAAAGCCCGGCTCCCCTAAGCAAAGTAAGATGGAAAGAAGTTACTAAAGAGTAGCTTGTCTCACCCACCCAGCCTGACAGCCCTACAGGTGAGTTAGCAAATGCTACATTGTAAGGAATTGCAAGCTATTTTCTGCAAAGTGGGCAAAGACTCTGGGATTAACAACTGTACAGCGTGATAGATGTTGCTAAAGAAGGCCATAAATTACCAGCCATAAACCTGGCAAAGCTTATCCGATTGTATGATGCAGTCAGGTGCTGGCAGATTCCCAGCACAGGCTGGGGCTGGGGGGCTGGGGGCAGGGGCTGATGCAGGAGCTGGTGATGCCTACCACCGGCCAGAGGGTACAGATGGTGAGCTTGGCAGACAACCAGCAGTGGAGGCTGCAGAGGCAGCCAAGCTGCTGAACCGGCTTTGCTTCTCTGAACCTCAGTCCCCAATCAGAGATGCTGGAAAAGTCCAGACAAGCTTGGACATGATCAGTGCAAGACCCTGGGCTCCTGCTCCTCCCCTAGTTGTGAGACAGATGGCTAAGGGGGCCTTTCCCTGGACATGATCTCTGTTGTGTCTCATCTTAGCCCTTAAGGAGGAGGAGGAGGGATGGTGGGGAGAGGGGTGGAGAGAGGACCGCAAATGACTTGTGCTCCCGACTTTCTCTGCCAGGGCTCCCACATCTAATCAAGCATATCTAAAACTGCGACCGTGACAGGGACGTTCAGACCATGACCGGGGCCTCGGATGCTGATCAATTTGCAGTTAGACCCAGGTTCTGTGCTCACACGCCTGACCCAAGGCCGGTCTTTTCCCCATCCTCTTTTCTCATCTGCCTTTGAGATTTTGAAGAAAGGAGCAAGAAAATCAAAGCAGAGGAGAAAACAGAAGAGAGGGGAGGAAAACGAGGATAAAATGGAAGAAAAGATGTGAGTATGAGTGAAACAGACAGCTCTGCCAAAGGAAGGATGACACCCGCCCTTCAGAGGTTCTCTCTCCCTGGACCCCCACCACCATGTACTGTGTCAAACACAAAGTTGATTAACTACTAGTGGGAGATATGCAGCGATAAAATATGGAGCTACAACCTGCCTTCTCCCCGTTCGGTGTTACCTGTTATACATACACACACACAGACCTTTATACACGTGCTTCAAAAAGTATCTGCTTGCCAATTAATAAAGAACAATCTCGGTGGGAAGCCACTGCACAGCCTAGGGGGCTCAGCTCAGCGCTCTGTGATGACCTAGAGGGGTGGGGTGGGGGAAGGGAAACCTCAGAGGGAGGGGGTGTATGTATACATAGAGCAGGTTCATGTTGTTTCACAACAAACAAATACACCATTGGATGTGAGAGTTGGACTGTGAAGAAAGCTGAGCACCGAAGAATTGATGCTTTTGAACTGTGGTGTTGGAGAAGACTCTTGAGAGTCCCTTGGACTGCAAGGAGATCCAACCAGTCCATCCTGAAGGAGATCAGTCCTGGGTGTTCACTGGAAGGACTGATGCTGAAGCTGAAGCTCCAATACTTTGGCCACCTCATGCGAAGAGTTGACTCATTGGAAAAGACCCTGATGCTGGGAGGGATTGGGGGCAGGAGGAGAAGGGGACGACAGAGGATGAGATGGCTGGATGGCATCACCGACTTGATGGGCATGAGTTTGAGTAAGCTCCAGGAGTTTGTGATGGACAGGGAGGCCTGGCGTGCTGCGATTCATGGGGTCGCAAAGAGTTGGACACGACTGAGTGACTGAACTGAACTGAACTAAACTGAAAGCAACTATACTCCAAGAGAAAAAAGAAAGGAAGAAAGAAAGAAAAGTCTAAACAGGTAATGGTGCCCCACCCTTCCTGCCTCTCCTATGGTGCAGAGAAAATTGTCCAAGCAACACTGATTCTTGTGTGTAAGGTCTACAAAGCTGCCCCCTCCGGATGACTTAAGGTCTAGAGGCACAGAAGGCAGACTCAAGGCCAATAAAGCACAAAGCTCAACTCTGGATTGAGATAAAGGGTCAGAGCCAATGCTCTCCATCAACCTAAGTATTTATTGAGTCTCTATCAGGTACCAAGCACCGTGCCAGCCACCAGGGGTTCAGTGGTGGATAAATCAGACACAGCTCACTCCCCATGAAATTTAGTAACCAAGCCCTTTAGAGAAGGCATTGGAGCGATTCACCAAGTATTTCTAGCTCTCTGCCTTCTGGACACATGTCAGGACCACACGTTCTGGCCCCTTTATGTTTGGTAGGGCCATGTGACTTGTGAGCGGAGACGATCTGGGTCACCTTCAGAAGAGAGCTTTATTTCCTTGCCAAATGTAAGATGCTCCTGTGCAGTGATCAAGGTTCAAGTTTCAATGGCAGCTCAATGGCAGTGATCCATTCTGGATCACTGAGTGATTTCAGTGAGCATATCTGCTAGCTGACCACAGTGGACATGCAACACGAACTAGAAAGAAACTTTTGTTGCTTTGAGTCACTGAGATTTGGGGGTCCTTTGTTGCTTTAGCATAACTTAGCCTATCCTGGCTGATATGTGCCTCTTGGCAACCAGCACATTGATTGAGAATCTACTCTGTGCTTAAAGTGATGGTTGGTTTCTTCATGTGCATAACTTCGCTCCTCAAGGAGGCAGTGAGCTGGCAGAGGGTAGAGATTGTGACCCATGAGATGGGCCTGGCTCATAGCAGACTCTACAGCAGGAGCCAACCATCACCGGGAGCATGACACCAAAATCTCAGCTTCTCTGTGCACTGGTGCCAAATCAAATTTCGGAGGCAGCATTTTGAGTGAAGTAGAAAAGAGTAGCTTTATTGCTTTGCCAGGCAACGGGGGAGACTGTGGGCTAATGCCCTTAAAACCAAGTGTCCCAATTTGGGAAAGAGAGTGGCAAGGGGTATAGTAAAAGAGTGTGTGATCAGCTCATGGACATTCTTCTGACACGCTGGTGAGGTAAGCAGGAGGCAACATCATCAACCTTCAGGCTTTGGTCTGGGGTCTACATGCTTGTGGGGAGCATACCATAAGTTTCTCCCACCTGGAGGGGGTTTCAGGTGGGAAATCTGAAAAATAACTCAAAGATATTGTTGTGTGTATCCACTGATGGGGAAGCTGGACCTTGCCCCAAGGCTGCTCTTAACTGTTTCTCCCTGGTCTCACATCCCCTCCCTTCCCTAATTAACAACAGCTTGACTCTGCCCATTGGAACTCAGGGAAGTTCATGGAGGCTGAATGAAGGCTGTTTCCTGTAATCCAAGAAATGGGGGACATGGAAAGTCTCTGTGCCTAGGGGCCCCACAGGGCCCTGCACAGTATAAACCACGTGGTTGATTCTCAATCAGAGTGTTGGTGGCTGGTTGGAGTGTATGAATCAGGCTGGGCTGGGTGATGGGACAAAGGTGTAGGATGTACAAAACTCAAAGGAGAGAGAGTGCCTCTGGCTGGCAGGTGAGGAAAGGCTTCATGGAGGTTTTGGACTTAAGTTGAGCTTGAAGGGTAAATTAAATTCAGCAAGGAAAACAGAAGCACATAGAGGGTTCTGGGTATGAGAGTGTCTGTGCCACAGTGCACCAGAGGGCTAAGCCATGCTTGGGTGCAGTTGGTCTAGAAGATGCCCCCATGCAGCAGAGAGAAGGCCTACCACCGGAGACAGTGCTGCTAGCTGGGACCAACTGATAGAGGGCAGGTGCTGGTGGAGAAGCCCATGGAAGCTGCCAGGATGGAGGGAAGAGGTGGAGGAAAGGGCAGGTGACCCTGGTTGGCACAGCTGTAGGCTGCTATTGGAAACATCCTCATTTGGGGACCCATGTCTTCAGCCAACAGCCATTTTTCTCCCCCCTTCATTCCCTGCTGAAGGTAATAACCTGTCACCAGAGCAAATAAAGTCTGATTTACATGAAATTTAATGCTAAGCATTTTCCTTTATTCTCCGGCACTGCGGTGGCAGAATGGTAGTGCTGGCACGGCACAGCCCGCTGTGTGCAGCAGCGGGGTTTCACCGGAGAGAAGTTTAAAAGAAATTACTTTCCTGTGACAGGGTCTATCACTCTGGGCAGGGGGTCCCAGTCAGCTTGGCAACTCCCCACCTGTTTTTCTGGAAAAAGAAGCAAAGTCAGATGGAGAGAGCTGGAGGAGGAGTGGGGGAGGGAGGAAGAGCAGGGATAAACACACTCAGCTTTCCCAGGCTCTGGTTGCTGACCCCCAGCCTCGAAGTGACAGTGGCTCGAGTCCCTAAACAACATCACGGTGACACACACCATCGCCATTGTCATCACACCACCATGACTAGAGACACCTCTTGAACATCAGACATGATCATGCCAGGCACAGAGCTACAAAAGCATGGCCACTGCCCCACAGGATTTGCAATCCACAAGCAGTCACATCTTTATAGAAAAGCATCATTTTCTCTTGACCTCCATCCACACCACACCTGATCACCCCATGCTTGTAAACACTCCTTGAATTTTCCTGCTCTTTGCTAATTAGAATCTTTCCACTTAAAATATCTGCATGAATTCTTTCAAGGCTCAGCTTAAAAACCACCTCTTCCATGAAGACTTCCTCAATTCGCCATACCAGAATGTCTCCCCTTCCTCTGTGCTCCCAATTAACACTAATTACCTTTATTTGGGGCTTTCCTGGTGGTTCAGTTGGTAAAAAATCCGCCTGCCAAAGCAGGACACCTGGGTTTGATCCCTGGGTCAGAAGGATCCCCTTTAGAAGGGAATGGCAAGCCAATCTAGCATTCTTGCCTGTAGAATTCCATGGACAGAGGAGCCTAGGGGTTTAACAGTGCAGGGGTTCACAAAGAGCTGGACATGACTGAGCAACTAACACTTGCACACATTCTTTCACCTTTATTTTAGTGCTCAACACCTTTCTACTGTAGATACAGTAATCAGCTTGCATGTTCTCCACTACTGGACCCTATAAAATCCTTAAGGGCCAGTTGTTAAAAAACTTAGTAATTAGCCAAAGAAAAGGCCACCCATCCTTTCTCAAGCATGCCTCCTAGGGGTCTCAATTCATTTCCCCACACTAAACATCTCAGGTGAGGACCTTGCGTTATGCTAATGTGGCAGGCAGGGAAGTACATGCAGAGACGTAAGGGCAGATAATGTACAAGTGAAACAGCAGGAGCCTAAGTTCCTTCCTCCCCATTTCCTTAGCTTGCCTTTTGTCTGTGAAAAACGTTAGCCAAAGAACTGTTTAATCAGAGAAGTGAGAAAATATGGAAGCAAAGAAAAGCTGTTCAACAAGATTAAATAATAGTAGTTTTGTCAGTAAGCAAAGTTAAGGAATTTTAGTATCTCTTCATGGGCTATAGATAATATTCTGAGCCTTATCCTGTGAGCTGTCTTGTAGACACTGAAGCCCCCACCAGGTGGAAGAAGTTAACTATGTGATGAACAGACTGTAGCCGTGACATAAACTGCCACAATTCCGAGAACTAGTCTTAAGGAAATGGAAGCAAACCGACCGTGGTACTGAAGATTGAAATGATCAAGATGGTGTTGGTCAAGCCACCACATGACCAATTTCAAGATGACTGTCAGAGCTGACTGTGCCCTCTCCTTCCATCTATAAAAGATTTTGCCCACTGATTGTTAATAGGAAGGAGTCAGCTTTTAGACACCTGACCCTAGTTGCCAGCATCTGAAAAGCAAACTCTCCTTTCCACCAACCTCACCTCTTTAATGGCTTTTGAGTGGTTCAGACCCCACTTTTGCTTATACAAGAGGTAGACTAGGGAGTATTGGTTGACTTTAGAGGCAAGAGGGACCCAGGAAAGAATTCGAGGCAGCTGCCTTGATGGAGTTTAATAATGTTCCCTACAGTTTGCCTGGCTCCAAGATCACTGCAGTTGGTGATTGCAGCCTTGAAATTAAATAGACGCTTACTCCTTGGAAGGAAAGTTGTGACCAACCTGGATAGCATATTAAAAAGTGAAGACATTACTTTGCCAACAAAGGTCCGTCTAGACAAGGCTATGGTTTTTCCAATAGTCATGTATGGATGTGATGAGTTGGACTATAAAGAAAGCTGAGCACCGAAGAATTGATGCTTTTGAACTGTGGTGTTGGAGAAGACTCTTGAGAGTCCCTTGGACTGCAAGGAGATCCAACCAGTCCATCCTAAAGGAGATCAGTTCTGGGTGTTCATTGGAAGGACTGATGCTGAAGCTGAAACTCTAATACTTTGGCCACCTGATGCAAAGAGCTGACTCATTTGAAAAGACCCTGATGCTGGGAAAGATTGAGGGCAGGAGGAGAAGGGGACCGCAGAGGATGAGGTGGTTGGATGGCATCACCGACTCAATGGATACGAGTTTGAGTAAACTCCAGGAGTTGGTGATGGACAGGGAGGCCTGGCGTGTAGCAGCTCATGGGGTCACAAAGAGTAGGACTGAGCGACTGAACTGGACTGAGCTGAACAGTTTGCCTGGAGAGTGTGGGGGGATGGTGGCAGGGAGTAGGGGTTCTGTTTGGTTGTTGCTTTTCTCTGAACTTGGGATTCCTATTTTAGGACTTCACCAGGCTGGGAGTGAAGTCCCTTCTTTTTCTTGAGCAAGAGGCTTGAGGCTTCACTTGTTTCCATCTTATCCCCAGGTGGCTCTATTTCAGGGACATTCCTATTGCTTAACTCTCTGGGAACAATCAGTTACTCTCCCCATCATGTATCCCAGACCATACTGGAAGCTGGGGTGGCTTTCCTTTGGTTTCCACTAGGCATCTGACACCACTCCACACAACTCTTGGTCAGTACGGATGAGTGGGGAGCAAAATGGCTTATCGGGCAGGGACGAGGGGTTGGGAGTGAAGGTCTAGGGATGAGGGTGGCAGCCAAGACCCTGGCTTTCTCCATTCCAGGGGACAGTGCTGCCTTTACACTGTCACTCCTGTGGGGACTCTGAGCACAGTCCCGTTCCATCAATCGGCCTTTCCTGTACTGTACTTTGATTATCAGCCACAGCAGAACTGCACCAGGGGGGAAATCCACCACCCCAAACTCAATATTCCAGAGCCTGTTAGAAATGAGGTCTCTATTTTTCTGTAGGGGGTGATTATCCATGCCATTGCTCATGCAGATAACTAAGGGTAGGTTGTCAATATTCCACATATTAACTGTGTGACCTTGAGCAAGTGGTTTCTCCTCCCTGAGCCTCAGCTTCCTTGCCTAATATGAAGGGAAATTACCTTGAAAAGTTGTAAAAGCAAGTGAGGAATGGGCACCTATCTCAGGGCAGCCATGCGCTGGATGCTCTGTATACCTTCTCTCTGTCAGTGAAGACCTCATGAGCACACGTCGTGGGAGCCTGGCTATACAAGTCTGGCCCCAGAGGAGAGCTGAATTGGGCTCCCTTGTCAAGTGCAGAAAGTCAGAATGGGAGTGGGGCCAGCAGGCCTGCCCGGGTACCTGGAGTGGATTCAGGGAAAAGCTGAGACAGAGAGCGAGGGGCCGGGCCACTTAACCTTAAATAGATAACTAGCTAATAGCAAGATGAAGGGGTAATGGAGAAGGTAAACAAGATTAATGAAAGAGATGAAAAAGGAGGGGGGAGCCTGAGCACCACAAGGGGATATAAATAGACCAGAATATCAACAGGATAGATGCTATGGACGGGAAGAAGCCAGAAAACAGAAGAGACAGGATATATAAACAGAGTAAATAGCACAACAGATAGAATTTGAAAATGACATGGGCAGATAGACGGGAAGCATTACTAGACAGATGCCACAGAACGGCAGGAAGAAGAGAGATGAATGCATCGCCGTGGGGCAGCGGATGAATGAAGAGAGGAAGGGTGGTGTCGGGGTGGGAGTGAGGAGGGAGACCCTGGCCCCCAACCCCGCCTGGGCTTGTGGAATCTGGCTCTGGCCCCTAAGGGTTTCAGTGATACAGCTTAATGAGGAGATCCCTGGAGCTGAATTGGAATTAAAACAAACGAAAATCCTATTGGGATTTTGTCACCTATTCTGCACTTATGATTGAGGGAATTTAAATGAGAGCCAGCCTGGCAATTGGTGTGTCAGCCTGCGGCTGGCTGTGAGGAGGAAGGACTTCTAAGGGCTCTGTTCTTGAGCCAGGTGGCGGGGCTGGGTCCCCTCTCAGGAGAGTTGGGGTCTGTCGGGGCAGGGTCCCCCCTCTTCCTCTCCTGCCAGGAATCGCTGCCGACACCTGAGGCTCTGGCTCAGCTCACCCTAAGGTCAGGTAATCTCTGCCTTTACCAAGTAGGATGACCAAGTATCAAGGAGCAGCCCCCTCACCACCACCATGAGCTCGGTCCACATAAGTCTTTCAACTAAGCAAAAATAACTGACACAGAACCCTGTACATTGCCCATCATGATGCTGTAGTTATTTAATCACTCAGTCATGTCTGACTCTTTTTGTGACCCCATGGACTGTAGTCCACCAGGCTCCACTGTTCATGGAATTTCCCAGGCAAGAATACTAGAGCGGCTTGCCATTTCCCTCTCCAGGGGATCTTCCCAACCCAGGCTCAAACCCGCATCGCCTGCATTGGCTGGTGGATTCTTTACCACTGAGCCACCAGGAAAGCGCATTTCCCATATTTGAAGTCAAAGGATGAAAGGAGTCTTTCCTCCCTCCCTCCCTTCTTTTCTTCCTTCCTTCCTCCCTCCCTCCCTCCCTTCCATCCCCTGTCCTGCATTTAAGATACATTAACCATAGGACCATCATTCTCTAATACAAGACATCAGATGAGGACTACGGAGTGCTTCAGGCAGCAGGAAGGATGAGGATTCAAATACAGGCAGGGACAATTCTATGAGCTGATGAGCTTTGAAGGGTGCCTGAGGGATGGGTAGGTTCAAGAGGGCAAGGAGGTGGGTAGGCATTCCAGGCAGAGGGAGAAGTCTGAGCCAGCAAACACCCTGTGCGTTTGGGCAAGACAGGTAGTTCAATGTGGCAGAAGCAAAGGATTCTGGGAAAGAGTGGTGGGAATGTGGCTTGGATTGATGAGTTGTCAGCGTCAGGAGTTTGGACTTCCTCCAGCATCAGTGAAAATCCAGGGAAGATTTAGAGGGAGTAGAAACAAAGTCAGAGTTTTGGGTGGTGGTGGATAAAATGACAGGGGAGACATGGGGGAGGGGACAGAGAGGCCACTGCAGGGATCCACCTCAAAATAGAGAGGTGAGGGTCAGAGGAAACACCACTCACACTTCCTTCTTACCAGCAGCAGCCTCCAAGCCCTCTTCTTTCCAACAGTCCTTTCTCCTTGGGTTGCTCAACTTGTATTCCTATACCCCTGCATGCCCTGCCTTTTAATTTTCCATTCCTTTCCTCCCCGCCCCCCTCCATGAGACCACTTCAGTGTTTTAAGAGGATATTTGTCCCCATGGCAACTCAGAAATCCCTTAAAGATACTGACAACAACCTAAGGAAAGGAAAAGAAAACTGTTCCAGGAAGGGGGACCCCTTCCAGGCCTGAGAATGGGCTCTTGTCTAACACTTGGAAGTGAATTATCCAAAAAGACACGTATAGTGACAAAGCAAGAGACTTTATTGTGGAGGGGTGCCTGGGCAGAGAGCAGGAGGGTAAAGGAAACCTGGAGAACTCTGTCATGTGGCTGGCAGTCTTGGGTTCTATGGTGATGCGTTTAGTTTCCAGGTTGTCTCTGGACACCTCAGACCAATCATTCTGATCCAAGGTCCTTCCGGGGGTGTATGCCTCTCTCAGCCGAGATGGATCCCTGTAAGAAGGATTTTGGAGGCTGGTCATCTCCACCCTCCTTGCAGACTTTCCTGAATTCTCCTGGTTAGTTTTAAACAGCAGCAGTTTGTTCCTTATTGGGACTTCCTGTTGTGAGACAACTCAGGCAAACGGATATCATCGCCTGGCCAAGGTGGGTGGTTTGGTCAATGCTTCCCTAACCCTGCAGAAAGCAATGGCTACCCACTTCAGTATACTGGCCTGGAGAATTCCATGGACAGAGGATTGCAAAGAGTCGGACACGACTGAGCAACTTTCACTTTCACTTTTCACTAACAAAACTAGAAACCAAGAGCCCACCATCAAATCTTCAACTCAGAGTTGACCTCAAGAACTCCACCCACTGGCATTTAGTCATTGGTTCAAGGATGATCTTCGGGGGATGAAGTGTGGGGTGGTAGTTCTAGCAGCTGATGCAAGACAGCTTAATGCTCTCATTGGAGATGTGATCAATTATTTTGACAATTCTGTAGTGCCATGGCAGCTAAACATTTTGTTCTGCATGACCTAACTTCTCCCCAGGGAGAGTGGGGGTAGGAGAGCCAAGCCTACCTTTTCTGTTTGCCCCTTAGCACCTGGCACAGTACTGTACCCAAGGTAACCCACTCAGAAATACACTGAATAAAAGAAGGAAGCCCAGCCCTACACCTGGGTGGAGGGGGGTGGGGGGGTGGGTATCTATTTGCATATGAAATGTGATTAACTTTCCCAGAGCTCCAAGGGAGGGCTGTCATTCAAAGTAATGCCTTCACTGATTCCCCCACAGCTCAAAATATCCTTTGAACTTCTCTTAGAATTATCTTTAAGGCTAGCTAACGAGCCACACAAGAATAGCAGTCTTATTACATTATAATCACCCTACATGCATGGAATAAATCCTCCCTCCTCCCAGGACTTTCAGCAAAGGAAAGCTGTGGGTCTCTTTTTATCCCCTTTTGAAGAAGCCCTTTTGTGGCTTTGTTTTTTACTTTCAAGACTGTCTAGGAAGTTTATTTTCACCTGATCTTATTTGCATAAGGGGAAGAGGGGAGCTCTGTGCGTGTGTGGTGTGTATGTTTGGATATCATAACAAGGAGATCTTGCTCACATTGTCCCAGCACCCCATCGTTTTATGGCACATGGATCTCTTTGCCCCAATTGCTTTTACATTCTCACTACTGTCTTTCCATGGTGAGGGAGGGAGCTCTGCATATGTTCTTACAGAAAGAAGAATGGAGAGTTTCAAGTCCTCAGGAGGTCTTTGCTCTGAAAACGAAAACCCAACGAAAAGAGGCACAGTTATGATTGATGGTAACTCTGTTTTCCTTCCAGGGTTTCCATGTCGGAACCCTGCCAGTCTAGCCACCAGGACTGAAAGCTCAGTGAGGCAAGCTTGAGCTGACAGCTGCTTTTTAAAAATCCACGGAAATGTCTGCATGGTGTTGCGATCAAGTCAGGTTTTGCAGAGCCGGCTGTCTATTGCGGTGGCGGTGACTGAAGACTGGAGATGAGGACCTCTCGTTCACCATCTGTCTGTGTCTGTCCAGGGCCTCCTCCTCCAGATCAGGGGCCGTGGATGCATCAAGAGCATCCTCCACTGTAATCTTCACGCCTCCAGACTGGCTTCATCTGAACAGAGAACTGATCCTTCCTTGGCAAGCCAGCTAAAGTCCCTTGGCAAAGAAACCAAGATTCCAGCTCATCAGTTCTGTCTTCAGTGGCCACCAGCAGATGGATGGGGGCTTCTCAGGGTCAAGCATTTGCACTTGTCCACCTCCACCTCCAAAATGGATATTTATAGTTGAAAAACAATCTGCAAGTTGGGAAGAGTAAGGAAACCCTTGTGGTAGCATGAGATGGTGGAAAGAAATTGCATAAGTTTGTATCTCCATAGAGTTCATCTGCACACAGTTCTCCTTGTCTTCCCTTCCCTCCAACAAAGTTTTGGAGTCTTTGGGGTAATTTTTCTTACCTTTCTAGAGTTCCAATTCTACATTTGTAAAATGACAGAGGTTGGACAAGATGGTCAGGTTTATAGCATGAATGGCAGATGTACAGTGGCAGGTCTCAGCGACAAGTCACTATATTCCATCAAGTACTAGCCATGGACAATCTTGTACTAATCCATCTACATCCACATTTGGGGAACTGACAGCACGTGTTTGGACTGTAAGGAGTCAGAATGAGAAAGAGATTATCTCTGACCCTGGACTAGAGTAAACCCAATCAACTCCTACAGGCTAGAATCTCAGACTCATTCAAAGGATACTTCAACCAACTGAGCTCACAAATTCTGAGGCTGCACAGTCTCAATGCTAAAACAAAAGTAGGGCAGTGTTCTAAAATGTCACCTAGTGGATTTTCCTTGATAGGTAATTCCTTTCTTATGTTACAACTCTTTTACCTTTTAAACTAGACCATCAGGCTGAAGCCAATTGCCCCTTGACACCCAGGAACCACCTGAGAACTAGGACTTGGATTGTTTAGCCTTGTATTCTTGGAAGCCTAAGCTTGCTATTGTAGGAATCGGAACTCATTGTGACAGTTTTGCACTGGTCTTTTAATATCAAATGTCTAGCTTTGATTGTCAAGTGAAAAGAATTTCTGCCACAGTCCAGAGAAGGAGGGAATGTGTAAGGTGGTAGAGGCAGTTTTCCCATCACATAGAAGTGAGAGAAGAACTTTTTCAGTCTGTGGGCAGGAAGGATTGGTACCAAAGAAAAAGAAAATTATAAAAAGTTCCAGCATGAATGAGCTGGAGTGAGCTATGCTCCATGGTTTACCTTGAAGTTGAAACTCTGGGAGACAGGGTGGTAGAGAATCCCACGTAACAGGCAGAGGGGCTTTATCATGCTTCTGTTAGGGGAAACATTGATTGAACATGGGCTGAAACACCACCCTCACTGGTCAGACAAGATAGTAGTCATTTGCATGAATTGTCTTAATAATAGGAGGTCCCGGTAAGTAATGGGAAACTAACAGGCTACCATGAACTGGAAGAATTCAGGAAAGATCAAAGGGAGAAAGGAAGCACCAGTCCATATGTCCTACCAACCTCCTAGAACCCTCCTTGTTGGAAACCATCTTGACTGAATGATGCGTGTGCCATCGGGAAGGACCCTGAGTCAGAATGATTGGCCAGAGATAACCCGGAAACAAACCCTATTACCGTAAAACATAAAACGTGAGCAACAAGGCAGCGCAGTTCTCCTGGGTTTCCTTACCCCGCTGCTCTCCACCAGCACCCCTGTTCAATAAAGTCTCTTGCTTTGTCAGCATGTGTCTCCTTGGACAATTCATTTCTGAATGTTAGACAAGAGCCACTCTTGGGCTCTACAAGCATTCTCCCTTTCTGCAACACTTCCTGTTTGAACCACTGGACACAGAGGCTCATAGTATCATGGGGTGCACTGTGTAGATGGAAGGGATGGAAGGATAGGTCTGGACATGCAGAGGTCCTCCCCATCCCACCACCCGCTCTGAGACTCAGTTGGCTCCCATAGGGCAAGGAGGAGACCCCTCATGCCTGAGTGGGACACAGAAGGTGACTACAACCTGAGAGCCAGGACCTGCTAGAGCCTGCAGGAGCAGGAGAGCCCAGGCAGGGGCTGAGACACAATGAAGCCTGAGAAAGTCCTGAGCCTGGAGGTGGGGGCCCAGCTGGCTGAAGCGGGGGCCCTGCTGAGCTAGCCCAGAGCAATAGCAGGCATGTTCCAAGAGGAGCACAACGCTAAGTGGAGAGGCCCTGGACCAGAAGTGCCTCCCCTGATGCCAAGACCATGTAAAAACCCCCACCCCTGCCCACACCCAGGAGTCTAGGGCACCCCGAGGAGGGTGAGAAGGGGACCGATGGAGCCTTGTTGGTCAGGACACAAGGAGATTGCATGAACTGGATGGTGGTGGAGGATGATCAGCTAAGAACATACAGCAGAGATGGAGGCTAATGTTCAGTGATCAAGAGGAACCAGCAAACCCTGATGGAAACAAGCCCTCTACCCATCTATTCCTTCCCTCTCATTCCCGCAACATTTCAGGGTGTCCTCGGTCTGTACCTGTGCTGCCATAGTGAGGATCTGTTGCAGCTCCAGATCCAGAAAGTGGGGAGGGACATCTCCAACAACAACAACCAGAATCTAAAAAAGGCAAGGAAGACTCTCCCCTAGAGATGTTAGGGAGCACATGGGCCTGCTGACACCTTGGTTATGAACTTCTGACTTCCAGAACTGTGAACCAATAAATTCCTGTTGCTGTAAGCCATCCAGGTTTTGGTACTTTGTTACAGCAGCCCTAGAAAATGAATACAGATGGCTTGCAAAGGTTGAATGCATGGTGTATGGAAAGTGTCTGCCACACAGCAGACTCAAAAAAACAGAAAGTTACAATAGTAAATGTGTGTGTGCTTAGTCACTCAACATGTCTGACTCTCTGCAACCTCATGGACTGTAGCCTACCAGGCTCCTCTGGCCTTGGGATTTCTCAGGCAAGAATGCTGTAGTGGATTGCCATTTCCTTTCCAATAGTAAATGCTTGCTATCTTAGCCTCACACCCCAAAAGATATTTGCTATCTTATCTGGCCAGGCTTCTCTGATGGCTCAGATGGTAAAGAATCTGCCTGTAATGAGGGAGACCCGGGTTCACACCCTGGGTTGGGAAGATCCCCTGGAGAAGAGAATGGCAACCTACTCCAGAAGAGAACAGCAACCTACTCCAGTATTCAATGTTTTAGGAATCAGCAAACTAAAATGGACTGGAATGGGTGAATTTAACTCAGATGACCATTATATCTACTGCTGTGGGCAAGAATCCCTTAGAAGAAATGGAGTAGCCATCATAATTAACGAAGAGTTCAAAATGCAGTACTTGGATGAAATCTCAAAAATGACAGAATGATCTGGTTCATTTCCAAGGCAAACCATTCAATATCACAGTAATCCAAGTCTATGCCCCAACCAGTAATTCAGAAGAAGCTGATGTTTAACGGTTTTATGAAGACCTATAAGACTTCCTAGAACTAACACCAAAAAAAGATATCCTTTTCATTATAGGGAACTGGAATGCAAAAGTAGGAAGTCAAGAAATACCTGGAGTAATAGGTAAATTTAGCCTTGGAGTAGAGAATGAAGCAGGGCTAAGGCTAATAGAGTTTTGCCAAGAGAAGGCACTGGTCATAGCAAACAGCCTCTTCCAACAACACAAGAGAAGACTCTACACATGGACATCACTAGATGGCCAACACCAAAATCAGGTTGATTATATTCTTTGCAGCCAAAGATGGAGAAGCCCTATACAGTCAACAAAAACAAGACTGGGAGCTGACTGTGGCTCTGATCATGAACTGCTTATTGCCAAATTCAGACTTAAACTGAAGAAAGTAGGGAAAACCACTAAACCATTCAGGTATGACCTAAATCAAATCCCTTATGATTATACAGTAGAAGTGATAAATAGATTCAAGGGACTAGATCTGATAGATAGAGTGCCTGAAGAACTATGAACAGAGATTCATGACATTGTACAGGAGGCAGGGATCAAGACCATCCCCAAGAAAAAGAAATGCAAAAAGGCAAAACGGTTGTCTAAGGAGGCCTTACAAATAGCTGTGAAAAGAAGAAAAGTGAAAGGCAAAGGAGAAAAGGAAAGATATACCTATTTGAATGCAGAGTTCCAAAGAATAACAGGAGAGATAAGAAAGCCTTCCTCAGTGATCAATGCAAAAAAATAGAAGAAAACAATAGAATGGGAAAGACTAGAGATCTCTTCAAGAAAATTAGAGCTACCAAGGGAACATTTCACACAAAGATGGGCACAATAAAGGACAGGAGTGGTAAGGACCTAACAGAGGCAGAAGATATTAAGAAGAGGTGGCAAGAATACACAGAACTGTACAAAAAAGATCTTCATGACCTAGATAATCATTACAGGGTGATCACTCACCTAGAGCCAGACATCCTGAAATGTGAAGTCAAGTGGGCCTTAGGAAGCATCATTATGAACAAAGCTAGTGGAGGTTTAGGAGCTCCAGTTAAGCTACTTCAAATCCTAGAAGATGATGCCGTGAAAGTGTTGCACTCAATATGCCAGCAAATCTGGAAAACTCAGCAGTGGCCACAGGACTGGAAAAGGTCAGTTTTCATTCCAATTCCAAGGAAAGGCAATACCAAAGAATGCTCAAACTACTGCGCAATTGCACTCTTGTCACACGCTAGCAAAGTAATGTTCAAAATTCTCCAAGCCAGGCTTCAACAGTACCTGAACCGTGATCTTCCAGATGTTCAAGCTGGATTTAGAAAAGGCAGAGGAACCAGAGATCAAATTGCCAACATCTGTTGGATCATCAAAAAAGTGAGAGAATTCCAGAAAAACACCTACTTCTTCTTTATTTACTATGCCAAAGGCTTTGACTGTGTGGATCACAACAAACTGTGGAAAAATCATCAAGAGATGAGAATACAAGACCACCTAACCTGACTCTTGAGAAATCTGTATGCAGGTCAAGAAGCAACAGTTAGAATTGGACATGGAACAACAGACTGGTTCCAAATCGGGAAAGGAGTGTGTCAAGGCTGTATATTATCACCCTGCTTATTTAACTTAGATGCAGAGTACATCATGAGAAATGCTGGGTTAGATGAAGCACAAGCTGGAATCAAGATTGCCAGGAGAAATATCAATAACCTCAGATATGCAGATGGCACTACCCTTATGGCAGAAAATGAAGAGGAACTAAAGAGCCTCTTGATGAAAGTGAAAGAGGAGAGTGAAAAAATTGACTTAAAACTCAACATTCAGAAAAATAAGATCATGGCATCCAGTCCCATCACTTCATGGCAAATAGATTGGGAAACAATAGAAACAGTGTCAGACTTTATTTTTTGGGCTCCAAAATCACTGCGGATGGTGTTTGCAGCCATGAAATTAAAAGACATTTGCTCCTCAGAAGAAAAGTTATGACCTACCTAGACAGCATATTAAAAAGCAGAGATATTACTTTGCCAACACATGTCTGTCTAGTCAAAGTTACAGTTTTTCCTATAGTCATGTATGGATGTGTTGAGTAGGACTATAAAGAAAGCTGAGTGCCGAAGAATTGATGCTTTTGAACTGTGGTGTTGGAGAAGACTCTTGAGGGTCCCTTGGACTGCAAGGAGATCCAACCAGTCCATCCTAAAGGAGATCAATCCTGAGTGCTCATTGGAAGGACTGATGTTGAAGCTGAAACCCCAATACTTTGGCCACCTGATGTGAAGAACTGACTCATTTGAAAAGACCTTGATGATGGGAAAGATTGAAGGCAGGAGGAGAAGGGGACAACAGAGGATGAGTTGGCTGGATGGCATCACTGACTCACTGGACATGAGTTTGTGTAAGCTCACGGAGTTGGTGATGGATAGGGAGGCCTGGAGTGCTGCAGTCCACGGGGTCACAAAGAGTTGGACATGACTGAGCGACTGAACTGAACTTATCTTATCTGGACACAGGGACCCGGGGTCATCTATCTGGTTCACAGACAACCTAAGTTTGTATCAACATTTTCACTCTTAGAACAATTTTTGTTGTTTAGTTGATAAGTCATGTCCTACTCTTTTGCAACTCCATAGACTGTAGCCCACCAGGCTCCTCTGTCCATGGGATTTCCCAGGCAAGAATACTGGAGTGGGTTGCTGTTTCCTTCTCCAGGGGATCCTCCTGATCCAGGGATTGAACCCTCATCTCCTGCTTTGGCAGATGGGTTCTTTACCAATGAGCCACTGTGGAAGCCTTATAACAGTTAGGACAATAATAATAAAAGGAAATTCTCAGCATTCTTACTAGTCTATAGCCTCATATTTTAAAGACTTGCTTAATTTATTTTAGGCTTTGGGGCAGTACTAATTAATGCAGTTGAATATATATTAACTACAAGTGAACCTTCCTTCATTTCCCACCCTGGTGTCAGACCATGGCTCCAGTTGTAGATGTTTTGGTATTTCTTTCCTGGTGGCTCAGATGGTAAAGAGTCTGTCTGCAATGCAGGAGACCCAGGTCGGGAAGACCTGGGTCGGGAAGACCCCTTGGAGAAGGAAATGGCAGCCCACTCCAGTACTCTTGCCTGGAAAGTCCCATGGACAGAGGAGCCTGGTAGGTTACAGTCCATGGGGTCGCAAAGAGTCGGACTTGACTGAACGATGTCACTTTCTTTCCACAAATGCACAGTCCCAGTCTGGCCCTGGGTGTATCTGCCCATGGCATCAGTTTCCTGGCTACCTTCAGCTGCCTTCTACTGGGTAATATTGATAAGAGCAAAAAGAAACATGAGTTTTTATGATGTGCAGGCATGTTTTGTGGACTTTTTGCTCTGTAATCCCCTGAACGAAAAATGGTGAGATAGGTGCCATTGTCCACATTTTACAGATTAAAAAAACAGAAGCCAAGAAGCCTAGGGAGGGTTAAGTCATTTGCCTGAGGTCATATAACTACTAAATATAGAACCAGGATTTGAATTCACGGACTTAAACCTAAGCACTAAGCCATGTGAAATGTAATTGCTGCAAAAGTTCTCAAATGGTTCTGAAACCAAATTTTTTAAAATCTTAGGAAAAATATTGCATGTCTACTGAAGGCCAAGGATATTGCAAAGATATTGCTTCATTAGTTCTCATAGTAGCATAGAAACAAAACTGTTATTATTCCCACGTTATAAATGAGAAAGCTGAATTGGAGAGAAATTAAAGAACTTGAGCAAGACCTTATAGCTTTTGTTCAGAGCCTGAATTCAAACTTATGTCTTTCTGATTCCAAAGTGCATGCCCTTCCCAACAAATCAGTCTGGCTCAAAAGACAGGAGAGACCTTAAATGTCCTGTATTATAACCTCCTACCTATAGAGAAACTACTTGCAAAATGACCTGTTAAGGACAGTTCTTGTGTATCGTGTTGCTGAAAAGTGATTCCCACTTGGGTTGCCTATATCCCCTCCCTCCCTCCCTCTCTTCCTTCCTTCTTCCTACCTCCCTTCCTGTTACTTATGAAGCAATCTAGAATAGTGTATCCTAACACAGTCAATATCAAGGCACACAAAGAATAGTTTTGCCACAAATGGCTGAAGAAGCTAGGCTGTTCAGGCTTCCAACAGCTGTGATGCTGTAAGTGCTGAGGTGGGTAAAAGTTTCCCTGTTGGCTCAGATGGTAAAGAATCTGCCTGCAGTGTAGGAGACCCGGGTTCTATCCCTGGGTCAGGAAGATCCCCTGGAGGAGGGATAGGCTACCCATTCCAGTATTCTTGCTGGGAGAATTTCATGGATAGAGGAGCCTGATAGGCTACAGTCCACGGAGTCACAAAGAGTCAGACACTACTGAAGCAACTTAGCATGCATGCACATGTAAAAGCTTGGGTATACCTGTAACATGACTGGAGGTCAAAAGTAAGAAGTTATTTTTCACTGAACCTCTTAACATATTAGATCTGAAAGAGGAGACCACTGTGTGTCCCAGAAAGAGTAAGGACAGAACTGGGAAGACAAGGGAAGGATAGGGACCCAGTCAGTCTTATGTGAACAGGAAAGCATCTAAGGACAAGGGGCTTTCTAGGCTAGCATCTGAAGGACAGGTTGATTTCACCCTAGGGAAGAGATGTCTATTGGGTAAGAGGGTATTTATGGCTGGGGGTGGGGGGCTCCCATCTTGAGTTGTTGGGGCTCCGTGCACACCTCTGTCTTATTACTTCTCTGTTCTCCATTTCACTTTCATTTCTTCTATCTCCTTCTGTCTGGACCACTTCCTTTATTCTTCCCAGGCAAGTCCCTTCAGCCTATAAATAGCCCCAACAAATGTCCCTACGGAGTCAATCTAAAGTGAAAAAAGGAACCAACATCTTCATTGCAGTATGTTTCAGAAATTTTGGTGAAAAGAGTGACAGAGCCTCTGGTCACTAGTCCTGTCACTCAAATGAATTGCATAGTCTTTAAAGTCTGGGTTAAACTTTGTGAGTAAAACGATGTGAAGCAGCTCTTGGGTCACTCCTGGCAGACAATCCTACCCCAGGGAACAGCAGCCTCTGGGGTACAGAAGCTCCTTCCTTGGGTCCCAAATTTACCTTAAATAATGAAACACCAGCAACAGTCCATCAGTATTCAATAGCTCTGTAGGTAGTGATTTCATATACAGCTCTTTATTTTTTCAAACATTTTATTCTGACATTTATTTTACAACCAAATGCCAAAGACTTATTTCTCTACAAAGCCTGCATTACACCAACATGATTTTTCCTTCAAGAAAACATACCCATAAACAAATCATTGAATAAGAAGAGAAAATGCTCTGTGTCCTAGCATAGCTTGGTAGATTACCACAAAAACTCCAGCTTACAACAGCTGCTGGCCTAGAGCAGGTCTAGTCTATGGTAGGTCCTGATTCTTCATAAAGAATTGTTAAATTAATTGGATGAAGGAAAGCAAAGTGACATGATAAAAAAGGTGGGCTCAAACAGATCTAGGCTGGAGTCTTAGTTTGGCCACTGTCTAGCTGAGTGACTTTGAGTGAATTGGTAAGTCTCACTGATCCTCAGTTTTCTTCTTTGTAAAATGGCAAAAGCACCTGACTTGCAGATGAAGATTAAGGAATAATGTACTTAAAGGTCTAGCTCAGTACTTGTCTATGTGCTCTGTGCTTAGTCAGTCAGTCGTGTCCCACTCTCTGTGACCCCACAGACTGTAGCCCACCAGGCTTCTCTGTCCACAGGGATTCTCCAAGAAAGAATACTGGAGTGTGTTGCCATGCCCTCCTCCAGGGGATCTTCCCAACCCAGGGTGCAAACCCAGGTCTTGAACATCACAGGCGGATTCTTTACCATCTGAGCCACCAGGGAAGCACGTATATGAAAGATACTCAAATATTAGTTCTTTCTACCTCTTCCCTCAAATTCAGTTCCCAACGATATGTACAGTACATTCCAATAGATCACTTACCAATTAGAGCAAACATCAAGGCTACCTGTACTGAGTGTCCAAAGCAGTGGTTTTCAATTCCAGACACACAAAAGAAATACTTGAATGTTTTTATTTAATATTCCAGTACTTGCATTACATATTATTATTTTACAAGCTATAGCCTTTTAAATTAACTAATTTGGCTGCATACAGTCTTAGTTGCAGCACACAAGAGCTTTGTAGCAGCACACTGACTCTCTAATTGTGGTTCATCTGCTTACTCCGAGACACAAGCAGGGATATTAGTTCCCTGATCACGGATTGAACCTGTATGCCCTGAATTGCAAGGCAAATTCTTTAAACACTGGACCATCAGGGAAGTCCCTATTTGGACATTAAAAAAAAGAATATCTGAGCCAAGAGCAGAGGAGCCAGAGATCAAATTGTCATCATCCACTGGATCATCAAAAAAGTAAGAGAGTTCCAGAAAAACATCTATTTATGGTTTACTGACTACACCAAAGCCTTTGACTGTGTGCATCACAACAAACAGTGGAAAACTATTAAAGAGATGGGAATACCAGACCACCTTACCTGACTCCTGAGAAATCTGTATGCAGGTCAAGAAGCAACAGTTAGAACTGGACATGGAACCACAGACTGGTTCCAAATCAGGGAAGGAGAATGTCAAGGCTATATACCATCACCCTGCTTATTTAGCTTATATGCAGAGTACATCGTGTGAAATGCCAGGCTGCATGAAACACAAGCTGGAATCAAGATTGCCAGGAGAAATATCAATAACCTCAGATATGCAGATAACACCATCCTTATGGCAGAAAGTGAAGAACTAAAGAACCTCTTGAAAGTGAAAAAGGAGAGTGAAAGGGAGCAGATATATGTATTAGTCAGTCAGTTCAGTTTCTCAGTCATGTCCGACTCTTTGGGACCCCATGAATCGCAGCATACCAGGCTCCCCTGTCCATCACCAACTCCCAGAGTTTACTCAAACCCATGTCCATCGAGTCGGTGATGCCATCCAACCATCTCGTCCTCTGTCGTCCCCTTCTCCTCCTGCCCCCAATCCCTCCCAGCATCAGGGTATTTTCCAATGAGTCAACTCTTCACATGAGGTGGCCAAAGTACTGGAGTTTCAGCTTCAGCATCAGTCCTTCCAATGAACGCCCAGGACTGATCTCCTTTAGGATGGACTGGTTGGATCTCCTTGCAGTCCAAGGCACTCTCAAGAGTCTTCTCCAACACCATAGTTCAAAAGCATCAAATTTTTGGCGCTCAGCTTTCTTCACAGTCCAACTCTCACATCTATCCATGACCACTGGAAAAACCATAGCCTTGACCAGACAGCCTTGATGGCATCTGGTCCCATCACTTCATGGGAAATAGATGGGGAAACAATGGAAACAGTGAGAAACTTTATTTTGGGGGGCTCCAAAATCACTGTATATGGTGACTGCAGCCATGAAATTAAAAGATGCTTACTCCTTGGAAGAAAAGCTATGACCAACCTAGACAGCATATTAAAAAGTGGAGACATTACTTTGTCAACAAAGATCCATCTAGTCAAAACTATGGTTTTTCCAGTGGTCATGTATGGAAGTGAGAGTTGGATCATAAAGAAAACTGAAAGATGAAAAATTGATACTTTTGAACTGTGGTGTTAGAGAAGACTCTTGAGATTCCCTTGGGCTGCAAGGAGATCCAGCCCGTCAATCCTAAAGGAAATCGGTCTGCAATACTCATTGGAAGGACTGATGCTGAAGCTGAAACTCCAATACTCTGGCCATCTGATGCAAAGATGTGACTCATTGGAAAAGACCCTGATGCTGGGAAAGATTGAAGACAGGAGGAGAAGGGGATGACAGAGAAGGAGATGTTTGGATGGCATCACCGACTTGATGGACATGAGTTTGAGTAAGCTCCGGGATTTGGAGATGGACAGGGAAGCCTGATGCTCTACAGTCCATAGGGTCAAAAAGAGTCAGACACAACTGAGTGACTGAACTGAACTGAGCGAAGAGCCCAACCCCGGAGTTTCTGTTTTAATTGTGCAGGGATGACGCCTGGAAAGCAATATTTTTTCAAAAGCTGCCTATGTTGATTCTATTGTGCAGGAGGGTTGAAAAGCACTGGACTGAAAAAAGAAAACTGTTAGCTCTCCTTACTCTGCTCAGCATAGCAGGATGCTGCAGTCCATCCTGGTAAATTTCCACTATGAGCAGAAACACAAATGGGAGGGCCACTTGCCTGGGGAAAGGAATTAAACCTGTATCATAAAGAAAGAAGCTCAATGGTGCAATGATTAGCCTGACTAATTAAAGACAGTGAGGAGCCAACAGTCACTGTCTTCTATTATCTTAAGGGTTTTTCTGTGAAGAGGGATTGCACCTGTCTTGCATGGCCCCAAGAGATGAAGCTCTATGAATCAGGGGTTTAAGTCAGATATGACCACAGATGGTGAGTTCACAGTCACTGGGGGAATTTAAGAAGATATTGTATGACTGCTTGATGGGGATGGAGAGAAGGGGATTCAAGTGTTGAATAAGCGGTTGGTCTGCTTCTTAATGGCCTCTATCAACAGTTTATGGCAATAGCGATAATGAATTTTGAGTGATTTTGTAGGACAAAAAAGTCTGTAGAGTGAAAGGGTGAAAATATCAAGCCATCATGCTCTGTGCAACACTTGAGTCTTCCTACTCCATGGGCTTAAGTGTCCTCAGACACAACTGAAGCAGACTCAGTACTCCTGAAAGTTGTGGGGAGAGAATTACATGGTACATCCGGTGGAATCATCTAGTCCAGGGTTTTGCGTCATTTTTTAAATTATTTATTTGTTCATTTTTGGCTGCGTCAGGAATAGTTGTGGCATGCAGGCACAAGAGCATGAGAGATCATAGTTGAGGCACTCAGGGTCAGTAATTGTGGTGTGCGGGCTTAGTTGACCCAAGCGTATGGGATTTTAGTTCACCAACCAGGGATCGAACCTGTGTCCCCTGCATTGGAAGGTGGATTCTTAACCACTGAACCACCAGGGAAATCCTTATGTCACTTTTTAAGATATTGGAACCCCTCACTTTCTTAAAAAAAAAAAAAAAATCTACGTGGGAATCTAATGAATGACAAAGGTGGGGCTCTCTGGGTGAAGTGGAGTGGCTGTCTCAATCTCCCTCAGTGGCTGCTGAGAAACCTGCTCACAGCCCTGGGGCTCCACAGTATGTGCGTGTTAGTTGCTCAGTTGTGTCTGACTTTTTGCAAACCCATGGACTGTAGCTTCTGTCCATGGAGTTCTCCAGGCAAGAATACTGGAGTGGGTTGCCATTCCCTTCCCCAGGGGATCTTCCTGACCCTGGGATAGAACCTAGGTCTCCCGCATTGCAAACACATTCTCTACCATCTGAGCCATCAGGGAAGCCCCAGGGTGCCATCGTACAGGGGTTGAAAGCCATCGTATCAATCCTCTCTTTTTACACATGAATAAACTGAAGCTCAGAGTGATTGTGACTTGGTTAGAGTCATACAGAGAATGGGAGCAGAGCTGGACCCAAACTTAAGCTCTGCATTCTTGAACCCAGAGACTGTCCCACTTGCCACACTAATGCCTTTAACTGTGGACAAGAATGTCTCCAGACCAGGCTGTCTGACCCATTCTTTGGCATTTGTCTATGACAACAATGATGCATAAAAGACTCGAGAACTTATTTCAACTAAAAAGTCAATCTTTTCCCTAGGGTTGCCCATTCTGTGTGGCTGGTGGTGGAGATGGATTTAGTCGAATAGCTGGCTTCTTACTCAGTGCCCCGGAATCCAAGGCCTTCCATTTGCATAGTGACCAGAGTGGACTGGGGAGGGGGAAGGCGGCGCTGTCATTGCACCCAAGCAAGCCACTGGCCCATGCAGATGGGATCTCAAATCTTGGTCCCAGCACAAGGGTGCTTCAACTAACTGAGCAAAGCACTTATAACTGACTGGAATTTGGATGTTGTATTTCTTTCCTTCCCTTTCTCTAAATTTGGAAAAGGATTTAGAGAACTTACACCAAAAGGCAGGTAATAGAATGAAAAGGGAATTGGTAAGGACACAGGGGTAATTCTAAAAGCAAATACTAATAAATTGGGGGGTTGGGATTGACATATACGCACTACTATATATGAAGCAGATAACTAGTACAACACAGCAGATAACTTGTGTACAACACAAGGACCGCTGCTCAGTACTCTGCAATGGCTTATGTGGGAAAATCTAAAAAACAGTGGATATATGTATATGTATAACTGATTCCCTTTGCTGCACACAAGAAACTAATGGGGCTTCCTTGGTAGTTCAGCTGGTAAAGAATCTATCTGCAAGGCAGGGGACTCTGGTTCAATTCCTGGGGGGGAAAGATCCATTGGAGAATGGATAGGCTACCCACTCCAGTATTCTTGGGCTTCCCTGGTGACTCAAGTGGTAAAGAATCTGCCTGCAATGCCGGAGACCTGGATTCAAGCCCTGGGTTTGGAAGATCCCCTGAAGAAGGGAAAGGATACCCACTCCAGAATTCTGGACTGGAGACTTCCATGGACTATGGACCATAGAGTGGCAAAGAGTTGGACACAACTGAGCGACCTGCATTTTCACTTTGAAACTAACACAGCATTGTAAGTGAACTATACTTCAATAAAAATGTTTTAAAAATAAATTTAAATACCAAAACATTGGATAGTTGGAGGTTCAATCGTAAAGTCTTTCCAGCCATTCGCTCAAGTAATCAATCACTTACTGACCCCCTCATTCAGTACACAGTTATGGAGCACCTATCAATTCTAGATAATATTTCTAAAAACAAACATTAATGTAAAATTGATGCAAAAAATCAGTGCTAAAAATCAGATGAACAAAATATCAAAATTTTAAATAAAGACAAAATCAGTATTTTAAAAATGTTTTTCCCTTCTGCCTCAGGCTCCAGTAAACAGCATGGCACTGTTACAGAACTCATTTTTATTTAAAATTTTGATCTTTTTGTACAGAACAGACTTTTGGACTCTGTGGGAGAAGGCGAGGGTGGGATCTTTCGCGAGAACAGCATCGAAACATGTATATTATCTAGGGTGAAACAGATCACCAGCCCAGGTTGGATGCATGAGACAAGTGCTCGGGCCTGGTGCACTGGGAAAACCCAGAGGGATCAGGTAGAGAGGGAGGTGGGAGGGGGGATCGGGATGGGGAATACATGTAAATCCATGGCTGATTCATATCAATGTATGACAAAAACCACTACAATACTGTAAAGTAATTAGCCTCCAACTAATAAAAATAAATGAAATAAATAAATAAATAAAATAAATGAACTCTTTAAAAAAATATTTGATCTCTTATTTATCTTGGATTCTTTTGCATTAATTTTGATTTTTTAAAACATTACATTAAATAGTATCTATTTTGATTATTGCATTTATTTGATACCCTCTTAAATTTTGTGCCTCAGGCAAGTGCCTCCTGCTAATTCCTCCTGTCCAGGCTTTGTAAAGGCAGAAGAATACAAAAAAATAAATAAGATCTGTATGTATTCTCAAGGAGTTCTCAGCCTAGTGGGAAAGACAGACAGGGAAACACATAATTGAAATACAATTATTTCTGTAATGGAAATATGTGCAAGAGCCAGTGTTGGCACAAAGAAGGGAGGAATCCTCCTCGTTGGGATGGATAGTTGGCATCAAGAAAGGGTGAAGAAATCGTGTGCTCAAGCAAGGAGGAGTGCGGTGGCAAGACGAGCCATTCAATCCAACTGGCAGGAGTGCAAAGCCAAAGCTTGGGATGACGGCACAGCAGAAGGGGAACTTGGATGGGTAGGCAGGAGCCAGGGGCTGCAAACACTGATTGAATACCTGGCATGTGCTTGGTGCTCTGAGAACCCCACAAAGCATTATAATCTTTGTTATAATGTGTGCTCTGAGGAGCTCACTTTAATTACAGCAGACAGAGCACGTCATAAGGAAAAAGAAACAATAAAAGCAGGTAATTAACAAGGGGTGCAGGGACAGTCTGCAAGAAGACAGTGGCTTCCAGGAAGGTGCAGTCAGTCACTCTGGACTAGGGAGGACACGGAGGAAGTGGCCCTTCAGTTTAGAAGTGAGGGGTTTAGCCAAGTGCCAAGACCTCACATCTTCCTGGCTATCTCCTCCCTGTCATGAGGCTCTGTCTGCATCTCCCTGACTGAACAGCTTCCGTTCATTCATTCTTCTTTGTGAATGCAGCCTAGAAAGCACCCTCCACAGCCCTGGTTTGGAAGGCAGCCAGAGCTCTGTGTCCCTGGAACATAATCCCAGCTGACTCCCCTTGCTGGATGAGCACTGCAAAAGGTATAAATAACAGCAGCAATGAACCCCTCCCAGGGCTGCTGTGGGATTAATAAACCCTTGAGACCCTGGCACTCCAAGTCCTGCAGAAACTAATCCTTCAATAGCTATTATGAGCAGGCTCCCAGCCATGGCTCCTTCAGCACATGCTGTTAGATAATCTCTCCCGACTATTGCTGGGAGCCATCAATCACTCAGTGTCTGTCTCCTAACCCAGGCTCTGGGAAGAGAAGGCGAGGGATTCTGCAAGGATAATGTGGGGTAGGACATGAAGGGGACAACCGTCCCCAGCTGGGTGACTTTCTCAAGAATAAAGTGAGTATATGTCCCAGGCACAGGCAACTTGGTTTCCCCACCTACTGGGTGGCCAGCAATTGGGCTGTTGATAACTATCCCCATTCTCTCACTGGGCACACGGTGGAATTGCATTTTTCTTCCTCCTTTGGGGGCTTCCCAGGTGTCGCTAGTGGTAAAGAACCCATCTGCCAATGCAGGAGACATAAGACATGAGTTCAATCCCTGGGTCAGGAAGATCCCCTGGAGGAGGGCATGGAAACCCACTCCAGTGTTCTTGCCTGGAGAATCCCATGGTCAGAGGAGACAGGTGGGCTACAGTCCACAAGGTTGCAGAGAGTTGGACACGATTAAACGGACTTATCACATACACCCTCTTTGGAGTCAAGTATAGCCATGTGCCTCGCTTTAGCCATGAGTGTGAGTGGAAGCTTGGGGGAGGGGTGGTTAAAAGCTAGTGCAAAACTCACCATTCTTCCAGCTGTATAACAATTGAAGAAGAATATGTCAATATTGATTTAGCTTGGGAATCTAAATGATCAGGAAAAGCAGAGGCCCCCCTGACCTGCCTTCCAAACATGAATGAGAAATAAACTCTTGTTCTTTTAAGTTACTGAGACTTGGGAGATTTTTGTTACTGCAGCCTAGCATAGATGAGCCTGATTGGGTCAGGACAAGCTATCCAACCTTTTGAAGGCTCTGTTTCCTCACTTGCAAAATGGGGATAATCATATCTATCTATAGTGTTAGAGTAAGATTTACAAGAGATAATTCATGTAAAATCATTAGCAAGTTCTCAGCCCATTGTAAGTACTCAATCACTTTAGCTCAGAGGTTATTATTATTATCATCATAGTATTCTCACATTTGGTATTATATCTCTCTTCTTGGCTGCTACCCCTCAATTTCTATACCTCTTTACCATCCCTGATGGAGGTATTTGTCCTCCATGTGTAGATTGAGTCTTATTCTCAGGCTCTAAGATCAGGTCCAGCTGAGGTGGGAGGGTTTGAAGCTGCTCTAATCCAACTGCCTGGAGGTGGTACCAAGTTATCCATCCACACAGAACCGCCCTTGTGCCTGGGTTCCAATGGCTGGGTCTCTGCCCACTGCCTCCTCCCGTATCATACCCCGGGAAATGGTAACTAAATTTTCATGTCGTTTCCAAGGTCTAGTGTCTGGTTCTTCATATCTTACATTTACATCCTTGGTATCTTACTCCACACCCTTAGCTATGGATTCCGACCCTGAAATCTGCTGAGGCCTCATCTTCTGCAGACATACTTGTTCAGAGTCCTTGTCACTCTTTGGTCACTCTTTGGCCGTGCACTGACCCCTGGCTACTGAGCCTCTGATAAACTGTGACTGCAGCATCTTTGCTTTGCTTCCCAGAGCAGTTTTTATCCTCCCCTCACCCCCACCCAGCATCTGGGGGCTATCTTTTATCGGCTATCTTTTCTAGAGTGTGTGAATGAACTCTGACTTGTTCATGCTTGTAATTCCAAAGCTGGGCATGCAGTAGGTACTTAGAAGGTATCTGTTGAATGGTGAAAGAATGATGAATGAATGAATGAATGGAATGATGGAATCATAGACCCTGAATACCAGGAATGATAGATATTAAAGCCCTTTCAGACTCTTCTCTTCTTCAGATTTAAAAACTGAAGTCCAGAACCACATAACCCCCTTAGAGGCAAACTGGACCCAGTAACCACACATCCCACCCCGGGGAAAACCAAGGGAACACACACCCTGCCTCAGATTCCCCATGCTAGGGTGGGCACAAAATCCCTTACTGTTCTCCCTGACCAGGAGTAAATGTAATCTACTAATAGGTGACTATACAATAAGTCTTGTCTTCTCTTTTTTTTTTTTTTTAAAAAAGCAAAACAAAAATAGAAAATTGTCAGTATGACAATAGGGGGAATTATTTAGGGAAATATTTTTCTTTTATTCCCCTCAACTTATTACAGTATACAAAGAGGAGATGTGTTTGAATAAACAAGGCAGATACTGAGTAGGAGAAGAGGGAAATGACCTTGACTTCCTTCATACTGACCAGCGTGCAAGCCCCAGAGCTGCAGCTGGCCTCCAGACCTTTGCTCTGCTGGGGTGCCCTGGGCACCTGCCTTCTGCCCTTCCCAGGCCTCACTCACATGCAAGATTCTGTGGCAGTCTTGCCTTCTCCAGGGCACCCAACCACTCCTTCGGTGCCCATGAACTGCTCTGTCCTTTGATATCTCTGTGATAGCCCCTAAACACACCATGTACTATTGTATGTGAATGCACAGTACATAGCTATTTCAAATTCCCTGGCCACTGATGTCCACAAGTACCCTCAACTCCAATCCTCCTAATTCCTGGCCCCCATTGTTTGCCACTCGAAGGCAGAGACTTTTTACAAATGCTTCACTGTAGACCCTCAGAGCCTTGGGCCATGCAATATCCATCATCAGTATGGAGATTTGGTTGAGAGAGGAAACTCAGAAGCACAGGCCTCTGTCTCCTGGGAAAAGAGACAATGAGCAAAAAAGTGAGAGAGTATATCTGCTTCAGGGTTTTCTAGCTTCTGCTAGAATGATGAGCTCAGGAACGAGGCTGGAGCAGGAAGGAGCTGCTCTGTGGGCATCCTTCCAGATCTCTACATACCAGATAAGGCCTCAGTTTGCAGAGACACTCTTGGCTCACCTCTGGTCCAAACCCTGACTTTGGTTGGATTCTCCTCCAGGGAGCAGCGTACCTCCCTGACTCAAGACCTCTCAGTTCATAGTGGTAGACAGCTAAGAAGCTCCATTACCTCAGTTTTCTGGGGGCGGTGCCACTATATGTCTGTTGCTGGTGTGGTTGTTAGTGGCACCCCTGGATGACCCTCCATGTGGACAACCTGAGGGATGCCTGGCTGGAGGAGCCGATGGCGCTCTCCCTTTCCAGCTGGGGCTAGGTCTTCATGCTCACTCATCACTCATCTGGGCAGCACTTTGCTGAGGGTCAATCGCTTTTGCCCTTTACATCCCCGTTTCACTTTGCTATTAACCATCACTCAGTCGAGAGCATCACGTGTGTTACAGATAAGGCAGTTGAAGTTACCAAGGTTAAGTGACTCCCTCAAGGTCACACAGCTTGGGGCTAGATCCTGAAGAAAACCTAGCCTTTTTTTTTTTTTTCCCTTGTGCTTTGTCTCTAAGATTGGGGGAAAAAATATTTCCTGTTCATTTCAAGCTGAGTGTGATTTTAAAAGACCAACATTTTCCTTCTCTTCTATCTGTTCCACATTAATGGCCAAGCATACAATTCTTGTGGGGGTTGGGGGGCAGAGTTGGGGGCCATTGTTTCTTCTTCTGGGAACTTCTGGCTGCTGTTTAGCCGGTATCTACCTACATACGGTGCTGAAAGATATATCAGTGTTCTCCTTGGCCATGGCAAAAAGGAAGCATTTAGACATTTTACCTCTCCAACTGTGGGTTCTCCTTTGATTCCCCCTGTTGAACCTCTTTTAAAGAATATCAAGAGAGGCAGAATTTCTCTACAGGAGAGAATTAAAGGTGGCAGTCTGACGGTAAGGCAGTAGGTCCAAGGGACTCATCTTGAGAAGAGAGAGACCTTTCTCATGCCAGGACCTCCTGAGATCTACCAAGTGGCTTTATGGGCAAGTAACTGCCATGGAAATGGAGACTAATGGAAGAAATTCAGCACCTCTGTCAGCTCAAGTTTCAGAAGCTACAAGTTTCAGGAACTAGCGTTATTTGATCTGTTCTCAATTCCTTTATCATCACAAGCTTCCTTTACTGGCTGAATGGAAATCAATAAAATTACATTTTCAAGGAGCCTGTCTCATGGATCTGGTCCATGGGAAGCCCAGGGACTTCCTTGGACTCTGCCTCCTCTTCCTCTGTCTGTGCAGAGGAGATGTGCATGGACATCTTCTGCATGGCAAGTAGGGCTTATAATCCTTTGTTTCCTCTGTGCTAGAGAAATGTCTCTGAGTCCATTCCTCCCCTCCACCCAGGACCAACTGTCCTCCCAGACAGATGAAGACAGACAGAATATGGATGACTCCAGAACTTGGGGCTGGCAGTGGTGCCAAATTTCTTTTATTAAACTTTATTTCTGTAGTAATTATTTACTCAGTAAGACACATGGTAGATTTGGAGGAGGGTCCAGCATAAGAGAGATATATATTTGTTCACAAATCTCCCATCTGTGTTGCCTCAGCATCTGTTAGGAGTTTCCTGTTTCCTGATGTGAACTTTTAAATTTATATGTATTATTTATTTTTGGCTACCCTGGGTCTTCATTGCTTTTGCACAGACTTTCTCTAGTTGTGGTGAATGGGGCTTATACTTCCTTGCAGTGTGAGGGCTTCTCATTGGGGTGCCCTCTCTTCTTGGGTAGCACAGGCTCTAGGCATCCCTTCTAGCTTCAGCAGTTGAAGCTCACGGACTCTAGAGCATGGGCTCAGTAGTTGTGGCAGGCTTAGTTGCTCCGCAGCATGTGGGATCTTCCTGGATCTGGGATCAAACCCGTGTCCCTGCATCAGCTGCATCTCATCCACTGCACCACCAGGGAAGTCGGATGTGAATTTTTTTTTAATCTTCCCAGAGTTCTCAAGCCCCATGTCTCACTTTCTAAAGAGATAGGAAAAAGCTGTGTGTCAATTAAATAATGTAATTTTCTTGAATCTTCCTGGTGGCGATAGGAAATATTATTCTGGGGCTTGTAGAAATTATGCCTCTTTGATCTTTTGTTTCATTCCTCTGAATTTAAATGTCAATCTGGAGAGAAAAATCAAGGCTTCGTGGACATTTAGAAATACTCTTTCCACCTTTTAGCCTTAGCTCTTGCTGTTATTTCCTCTAGGAATTCCCTCTCTCTTTCCCCTTTTCTCTTGATCATCAGAAACCCACCCATTCTTCAGTCTTTCCCTTATTATTCCTTTATTACTGGTCTAATTTATGATTCCTTTTCTCCTAAAGCATTTCTTTGTACCACATATTCTTATTTAATCATACTATCATGTATTGTTATCTGTTTCAATTCAGCTCAGCTCAGTCACTCAGTCATGTCTGACTCTCTGTGATCCCATGGACTGCAGCATGCCAGGCTTCCCTGTCCATCACCAACTCCTGGAGTTTACTCAAACACACGTCCATCAAGTTGGTGATGTCATCCAACCATCTCATCCTCCTGCCTTCAATCTTTCCCAGCATCAGGGTCTTTTCAAATGAGTCAGTTCTTCACAGTGGCCAAAGTATTGGAGCTTCAGTTTCAGTATCAGTCCTTCCAATGAATATTCAGGACTGATTTCCTAGCATTGACTGGCTTAATCTCCTTGCAGTCCAAGGGACTCTCAAGAGTCTTCTCCAGCACCACAGTTCAAAAGCACCAATTCTTTGGCACTCAGCTTTCTTAATGGTCCAACTCTCACATCCATACGTGATTACTGGAATAACCATAGGTTTGACTAGATGGACCTTTGTTGGCAAAGTAATGTCTCTGCGTTTTAATATGCTGTCTAGGTTGGTCATAGCTTTTCTTCCAAAGAGCAAGCATCTTTTAATTTCATTGTTACCTGTTTCAGGTATATAATATTATCTTTCTAAGTGAGATAAAAACTTTCTCAGGATAAGAACTATTATCAACAATAGATATTTAGATTACCTACTATTGATACAAAACATGTTAGGTGGAAGAAGATAAAAAGAGAAAATGAAGACTCAGAAAAATAAAGCTGAGTTTGTCCAGGCTAACTTTTTCATTTTATAAATGAGATACGAAGGCAAATACAAAAGGAATCTTTCACATTCCCAAGCATATACCTAAACTGAAATCCAGATTTAACCCCATTTCAGAAATTTCTCCTCTATCTCATGCTTCCCACTCCATAGGAGTTTAGCAGCAAAGATTGTATTCTGGAAAGAAATAGATGGCTGGAGAAGCTGAACTTCCCAGGTTTCTTTTAGAAGCTGACTGTGAGGGAAAAATTGAAATATTTTGCATGAATTCAGTTGACTTTGCTACTGTTTCCCATTTTCCAACTCCCAAGAGTGCTGGATTTCAAAAACCTGTGCCATATTTTTTAAGTCCACGGTAGGCATGCAATATTATTGGGTTGAATTGGACTGAGGTGAATTAAGCAAAGGTGACAGTGTTTGTTAGGGAAGAAAGGGCAGTGTACTTGATCCCCAGGTCGTAGTCTAGCTAGTTACCAAATGAACCAATGATAACGGTGTTTGAATGCCAGTGAACTAACATTTCATATACATTCTCTCGTTTATTACTCACAACATCCCTATGATGCATATGGGATTATTATGCTGATTTTATAAATGAGGAGACCAAGGCACAGAGAGAGAAATTAAACAAACTGTGATGGAGGACAGGGAGCACCAAGATGGAGAAGGAGACCCTGTCAGGAATCTACTAGCCTTCTGCTATTGGAAGACTCTATTGGTCTCATAGAGAAAGAAAACATATTTTCCTCCACTATAGTTATATCAGAAAATTCACATTAGTTTAAATCTAAGGTTGAAAATAATATCCCATGGGCCAGATATCTGGTTTGGCTACGCAGTGTTAAAAAAAAAAAAAAAAAGAATTTGTGAATAACATTTAAAATTGGGAGATGGTATATAGAATTATTGATTTTTGGCTTCCCTTGAAAAACTGGAAGAATTGTGTTTTTGTGCCACACGAGTGGTAGCTGGAGCTGAAGACTGACAGATTGCCCTGGCAGATTCTCCAATTCCCCGTGACCCCCCTCTACTTCCCACCACTCCCCAGCATGGAGGTGAAGGGGTTCAGAGTATGCTGCACCAAAATATGCCACTCTGACAAAAGGATTGTTCTGAGCTGAAGGCGCTTAAGAAAAAGCAGACACAGGAGGAGCTCACTGCCTTCCCCCACCAGCCTGAAGGCAGAACAGAAGTCCCCCTTGTAAAGCTGTCTCCACCTCCCTCACTTCCCACACCAGAAGGAGGGAGCAACCTTATCGCTGGAGACTAGATGTCATCATCAGACTAGGTGGCACCAAGAAGGAGTCTACGAAAACAGCTTACTAACTAAACCTTATCTTCCATTTCCTCCTCTCAACCTTTTCTCCTAATGTGCTCAGTCCTGCCCCTGGGATTCTCCAGGCAAGAATATTGGAGTGGGGAGACACTTGGGGAGACACCAATTCCTACTCCAAGGAATCTTCCCGACCTAGGGATCGAAACTGCGTCTGTTGCATCTCCTGCATTGGCAGGCAGATTCTTTACCACTGACACCACCTGGGAAGCCCTATCTTCCATAAGTTTCCTCCATACGTTTAGCTTCCCACAGTTTGCTGCCCTGAAAAGCCTAAATCCTTTTTTCCTTTTTTGTGTGTGTGTTGTCATTTCTCTATAAAATTATTGTTTTTCTTTCAGATGTTATATAAGCCTGAAGTCTTAGCCACTTTTTTGCATTTCTCATCAATGAAAGTGATAGTCACTCCGTCGTGTCTGACTCTTTGTAGCCTACCAGTCTCCTCCGTCCATGGGGTTTTCCAGGCAAGAACGCTGGAATGGGTTGCCATTTCCTTCTCCAGGGGATCTTCCCAACCCAGGGATGGAACCCAGGTCTCTTGCATTGTAGGCAGACGTTTTACCGTCTGAGCCACCAGGGAAGTCTTACAGAACTAAAACTCCCAACAAATGGAAAATGTCAGCATTCTTCATTCCAGATTAAAAGAATCAGAGAAGTTCTTCAAGAAGACCACCTGGAGCCAGATTAAAGGAACCCCAGAAATTCATCAGATTACTTAAAACCAGGTTAAAGGAGGGCAGGTTCTATTCAACCTAATCCTCTCAGCAACCCCACCCTTGAACTACTGCTCTTAAGTAAAGTGAAACCACTCAGTTGTGTCCGACTCTTTGCGACCCCATAGACTGTAGGCCACCAGGCTCCTCCATCCATGGGATTTCCCAGGCAAGAATACTGGAGTGGGTTGCCATTTCCTTCTCCAGGGGATCTTCCCAACCCAGGGATAGAACCCAGGTCTCCTGCACTGCAGGCAGCGGGTTTAACCTCTGAGCCATCAGGGAAACTCCTCATTAAATCCCCTCAGGTCCGGGACACAGCTTTTGAGAGGCACAAATCTGCTCTGTCCCCCTTTGTCTGGCAAAGCAATCTGCGTGCATGCCAAGTCTCTTCAGGCTCTTTGTGACCCCATGGAAGTAACCCACTAAGTTCCTCTGTCCATGGGGATTCTCTAGGTAAAGATACCGGAGTGGGTTGCCATTTTCTCCTCCAGGGGATCTTCCCAACCCAGGGATCGAACCCATGTCTCTTATGTCTCCTGCATTGATAGGCAGGTTGTTTACCACTAGTGCCACCTGGGAAACCCGCCAAAGCAATAAATCTATTCGAATACTTCCACCCAAAACTCTATCTCTGAGATTCCATTCAGCACCAGCACACAGAGGTTGAGATTTGGCATCAGAGTGTAGAAGGAAAAAGTTTCTCCTCTCCAGAGGCCACAATGGGTTGTCAGGATTCCTGATCTACTTCCCTCCCTTTCTGCCTGGCCCTCAGAATCATTGCAGTTTGAGATACCTACAGTGCGCACCTACGTCGTATTTACCTACAGTGGTCTTTTCTGCTACTCAGGGACTGCTTCTACGTAAGAAAAAGGACTTTAAGAGTCTTGTGAAAAATCAATGATCTTTCTAAATTGGAAGAATGAATTATTGTCAAAATAACAAGCCTCATTTTCCAGTGTGGGAAAATCACTGGAATAATTTCTCTAGAAAGAAACAATTTCGTTATATGGAAAAATCAGCCTCTGTTCAGCAACCCTTGAATGGCAGCTTCAAACATTAGAACCTTGCCAAACCAATTTCCCCCTTTCAGATTTAACACTGCTCCATTTATCTCAGTGGGGACTAAGGACCAGCTAAATCTGAAGTCATAAAGCTCAGCCTTTTTGAATGATTTTGGTCAAAACAGCTCTTTTGTAAGCAGGTGAAGTGTGCTTATTTAATGTTCTTCCTTCTCAAAGAGTCTAAAGAGAAATTTCTAAAATTTTCCCCAAACATTTCACCTCTGAGCGGATTATAAAGGTAGAGAATTTCAGTTGGAAAAGGGACACATATTTCAGCAGTGTTATCAGTTGGCAGAAAATAGGAGATTATGAAGGAATCAGAGTTCCTCCCCCCCTTGCCTTTAACTAGAGTGAATGCTTCTGTGATCACTGTAATAACGACGTTTTGCATTTATATAGCACCATTCATTCTTCTGAGGAGCTCAAAAAGCTTTATAAACATTATCTCATTAAATCCTCTCAACCTCCCTGTGAGGCAGGTAATGACAAGAGAGATTATCCCTGAGGTACAAGGTTCCCTCGGTGGGGGGTAGGGGGTGGAGGAAGAGGTGAGATGAGCCTCCTCCCTTAATCCCAGGTCCAGTCCCCACCAGGCTGGAAATAAAGCTCTAGTCTGTAGAATGCTGACGAGGCATCATGTGAGGAACCCTGTCTCCTGGGGCCGTCAGGAGGGACTCCGTTCCCCACGTGTCCTTGCACGGCTTCCAGAGCCTCATGCACCGGGAAACCATGTCTGGGTCCTCCCATCTGGAAGCTGTCTCGGGACACAGTAGACAGAGAAGGCATTCAGTGAGTATTACTGAATGCATGAATGCCACGTTAGTCTCAAGATGTCCAGCTGCACTTGGTTGTGCTGAAGTTCAAATTGTACCCAAGAGCTCAATTTTCAGAGATTTTCCTTTACTTTTGAAACACTGAGGCCCATTTTCAAAAGAGCATGTTTGCTAAGCCTCTGCAGTTGTGTCTGACTCTTTGTGACTCCGTGGACTGTGGCCCACCAGGCTCCTCTGTCCATGGGATTCTCTAGGCAAGAACGCTGGAGTGGGTTGCTATGCCCTCCTCCAGTGGATCTTCCTGACCCAGGGATCAAACCTGCGTCTCTTATGTCTCCTGCACTGGCAGGTGGGTTCTTTACCACTAGCACCACCACTAGTAGAATACCTGGTGGTGATTTTATTTTATTTATTTTTAAAATTTATTTTTAATTAGAGGATAATGGTTTTACAGTGTTGTATTGGTTTCTGCTGTACAACAGTATGAGTCAGCTAGGTCACGTCTGACCCTGCCAACCCCATGAACTATAGTCCACCAGGCTCCTCTGTGCATAGCATTTCCCAGGCAAGAATACTGGAGTGGATTGCCATTTCCTTCTCCAGGGGATCTTTCCAAACCAAGGATCAAAACCCAGCACTGCAGGCAGACGCTGAGCCACTGGGTAAGCCGGGAAGTGCTATAGTGCTAAGCAGCTTCAGTCATGTCTGACTCTTTGTAACCCATGGACTGTAGTCTGCCAGGCTCCTCTGCCCTTGGAATTCTCCAGGCCAGAATATTGGAGTGGGTTGCCACGTCCTTCTCCAGGGAATCTTCCCAACCCAGGGATCGAGCCCACATCTTTAATGTCTCCTGCATTGGCAGGTAGGTTCTTTACCCCTAGTGCCACCTGGGAAGGAGGGTAGTTAACTGGACCAGTCCCATAAATTAACAATGAGACGTGTACCTCCAGAGCAACTGGCCTGGCCCTAACGGACAGGCGATGACAGTAGAGGGGAGAAGAAATTTAATAAGAATGGAAACTACAGACTCTTCTGCAGTAGCATTATTCTTCTAGACTCAGAATCCTCATTTCCATTCTAAGCATCCTCACTAGAGAAGAGAAAGAAGATTTAGCTAATACCGAATAGGACATTGGGCTCACCAGTGTCTTCACACTCATCTTGTCAAGGAATTCTCAAGGAACCAGATAATCTTTGGCCATCTCTTCTGGATCTCACATTTATCATCTACACATTTATCTGTCTGGGCAGAGGAACCTGGTGGGCTACAGTTCATGGAGTTGCAAAGAGTCGGACACGACTTAGCTGATTCTCATTGTTGTACAACAGAAACCAATACAACCAATATAGTGCATTGAATCTCATTTAAAGTGTTAATGAAGTCCAGTGCCTTACTACAGTTCAATTTAATTATTATTTTTAACTATTTTGTATATTGCAGTATAGTTGCTTTGAAATGTTGTGTTAGCTTCTGTTGTACAACAAAGTGAATCAGCTATATGTATATATATATACACACACACACACACACACATATATATATATATACACATATATCCCCTCCCTCTTGGGCCTACCTCCTGCCTCCATCCCACCCATCTAGGTCACCACAGAGCACAGACCTGAGTTCCCTGTTCTATACAAGCAGCTTTCCACTAGCTATTTTACACATGGCAGTGTATATATGTCGATGATACTCCTTCAATTCATCCCACTCTCCCCTTCTCCTTGTGTTCACAAGTATATTTTCTATATCTGTATCTTTATTCCTGCTCTGCAAATAAGTAGAGCATCTATCAAAACTAAAAGCCACACTGGTTAAATTACTTGGTCAAGATCATATCATCAGTTATATCATTGAAAAAATAAGAACAAATCAATTCAGTGGAATGAAGTTGCTATTTTTCATGGGACCCAAATAAAGGTTATATTAAGCACTGCACGCATTCATGCTAATGAAATACAGTTATAGTTTTTAGGAAGCATGTTTTCTTTGTCTTCAAAGCCTTGGGCATGAGCGTAATAAAATATATGCTGGAAACAGGGCATGGTGGCTGTCAGAACTGAAATTTTAAAGAATCATGAGAGTCTAATAATATAGGTTAAATGAATAAAGATACATTTTAAAAGAAGCATAGACTGCATTTTGTTACTAGGTCAGTTGTACAAGGACAGATATGGGTTTCATATGACCCACAGGACATTGGATTTCAATACAGTGTATCATTCACCCTAAGGAAGATACTCAAGCAGTCAAGGCCCTAATAAGGCCACATTAAACCAGGAAACCAACTGCTCAGTGGTGTGTGTGAATCACTGTCACTCTGTAAAATCCCAAGGTCCTCAAAACTTAACATTTTCTGGAATGTTTTAATGAACCGGAAGTTCCAGGAAGGCAGACATGCAGCACAGGAAGTGCTGTTGGGCAGAAAGGAGACACTCCTTTAAGCGTAATGCTCTCTACACACCCAGCTCTAGAGGAGCTAAATGCCTTCCCTGGATTTCCCATGTGGCTCAGTGGGTAAAGAATCTGCCTGCAAAGTAGGAGACACAGGTTCAGTCCCTGGGTCGGGAAGATTCCCTGGAGAAGGGAATGGCTACCCACTCTAGTATTATTGCCTGGAGAATCCCACGGACAGAAGAGGCTGACAGGCTACAGTCCACAGTGTGGCAAAGAGTAGGACACGACTGAACACACACACAAAGGACTTCCCTAAGGTGACACATTAGGAAGTAGGGAGACAGGACCGGCCTCCAGACTCCACCCCAGGACCCTTTCCTTGACCTGGAGGGAACCCTCTCTTCCCCTGGAGATGAGAGAGGGCCTGGGGGTCATGGAGCAGGAGTTGGGGGGGCATCCGCTCCCCAGGGCATGCACTACAGCCTGGCAGCAGGTGCATCAGACAACAGGAAGAGGCTCAGTTTGGCTGGCCAGAGCCCCGGGATTTGCACAGTCTTAGCCCAGCCCGTCACAGCAAGGCCAACATGGCCAGACCCGCCGAGGCAAACATGCCCCTTTGGCTTTCACCTCAGGTCCTTAGAGGGCTCCGTGGAGCTGTGTCAGTATTGCCATGGCAACAGAAGCAGGCCATTAGAGCATTATGGAGAAATGTGAAAACCTGGGGACCTGTAATTCACCTGTGAGGCTGAGTGGCTGAGAGATGGATTAATAGGGGGTCTCAGCCCACGCTTGGCTGGCCCAGTGTTGTGCTTTAGTGGTAATGGGACCCCGCCACCTGTATGCTGGTGGGGGCAAGTGTGGGTGACGATGGCCACATCCAGAGGCCTGTGGCCTGCTTCTCACGGGAACCAGGATGGGACTCTGGTGGGGAGATTGAGGAGGGGTCTGCAGACAACCCAAGCTTCCTCAAAGTCCCTGTTGGCAGGTTCTCTGCCACCCTGTGTGGGTCTCACAACTGTTTTCCATCTTACTTGAAACCAGAAAATGCTCTTCCCAGATAGCAAGGGAGATCTGGATTCATGGTGAGAAGATGGTACTTGCAAAAGAAGCACCCCTTTAGCCTGGAGAGGATAACCCAGCCTGGGTGTGTGCTAAGTCGCTTAAGTTGTACCCAACTCTTTGCAACCCTGTCAACCATAGCCTGCCAGGCTCCTCTGTCCATGGGATTCTCCAGGCAAGAATCCTGGAGTGGGTTGCCATGCACTTCTCCAAGAGATCTTCTCACCCAGGGATCGAACTCTCATCTCTTATATCTCCTGCACTGACAGATGGGTTCTTTACCACTAGCACCACCTGGGAAGCCCAGGCTGGGTGATTAGGATGCTTCTCCAGGAGGGTGAGGGTTAGCCAGTTGAGTGAGCAGGACTTCGGTTTGGCTGCATACCTGCCTACCCTGGCCGCCTTTATGTCTCTAGCATTTTACACAAGTATCTCAGGGCTTAATAGCACAGACTCTGAAGCTGGAGTTGGGTAGGAATCACAGCTTTACTACTAATGGCTAATAATAATAACTGCCTTATAGAGGTGTTATGAGGATTACATGAGTTAATACATGTGGTATTTAGACTAATGCCTGGTATTTGGTAAGCATTAAATATATGTTAGCTAGCTTTGGTAGTATCATTAATGTTATTAATATCACTCTGGATTTTTCTAATAAGATGTCTTATAATGGAGAAGGAAATGGCAACCCACTCCAATATTCTTGCCTGGAAAAATCCCATGGACAGAGAAGCCTGGCTGGCTACAATTCATGGGATTGCAAAGAGTTGGGCATGACTGAGTGACTGAACACATCTTATAAAATAAGGGCGTTGGAGGAAGTTGATAATTCAGCAAACATGCTCTCATACCTCACTGTTGGCTACCAATATCTATTTGATTTAAAGATGGTTTGGTTTAGCAGAAAGCAAAGTTGCTGTTAATGCCCCCATGTGAGCTGTACCCCAAATGCTAACCTTATTGGATTGGATGGCCCCACAGATGTAGTACACCCAGGGCTTGCACATAAAGACAGGGTGGCCCTGGCATAGTTGCCTTGGTTGTGCCCTGAGCAAGAGAGTGGCCAGCTGACCAGTGAGTAAGAATTGAAGTTCATTCCAAGCACCATTCTCCAAGATACACTCCCAAGTTGGGGCTAAGTCTGACTGGACGAAGGATGGCCTTTCCTTAATTTTCTCCAAGGTACCCTGTGGGCTATCAGCAGCCTTGTGACCTTTGGGAAGGTCATGGGAAATGGGAACCTGAACCATGCCCCCCCCCCAAAAAAAAAACCTTTTCACTCAGGTGCAGGTAGTGAATTAAAAACTTATGCTAAGGAAACCTCTGAGTCTGTGTTTATGGTCTCGAATGACACAATTTCTTGCATTTCTTCAGTCTGACATCTTGCCTTCCTATTTCTGCTACCTAATGTAGCATTTGGTTAGATTTATTTTGCTGAGATCACGTCACTTTGCCTTGATGAGAAATGACAAGCAGTCCCTTCATATTTACCCATATTTGTATGTGTGCAGAAATAGGGCCACAAATGTAGAAACATGGAAATGTGGAAATGCCTTTTCCTCCTTTATCTTCATTTGTGTCCAGCTGATTTGGATAGTCCAGGAGCTACACCTTTCAGAGAAGTCTGGTAACAACCACCTCTCCCTGCATTAGGTCTGCTGCTGGTGGAGTTTTGGCGAGGTCACACCGCCAGCCCCGACTCAGAGGCACGGGAGTGGGGAAGGTGTCTTGAGTCCTGAAAAAGCCAGAGCCCTGGCCTTTGTCTCCTGGAGTTAACTGGTATTGGCCATGGCCTCTACTACACAGAAGTGAGCCATTCGGTTTGATACATGTCTAGATACCTTTAGAGGGCAGAGGGCACCACTGGTGCCTCAGCACAATTCTGGACCCTATGGGGAGATGACACATGGTGGAAGGAAAAGACTAAAATGTCAAGAGTGAAGTGTCCTGGATTCCAGCCTGGATGTGTAATAGTAAAAGCTATGAAATTTTAACAAGCATCCAACTGATCAAACTTTAGATTCTTCATCCCAAAATGGGGATAATAATACTTAACAAGTGTTTGTGGGGATAAAATGCTACAAGGCATGTGAAAATTATGAAACACAACTTAGTAGATCCAACTAGGAGTCACCAAGAATGTGTTATGTCTAGGTATTGAGCGAAGCATTGCACACTGGGAAATGGTTTGTGCTCACCACTCGCTTCTGATATGCAACATGAGGAGGTTGTATTACACTATCTCTATAGTCCCTCTCAGCTCTAGGGCTCTTTTTTATTCTACTCTTATCTAATGGGATAATTGTAGAATTTTTAGAGCTTGGAGGGACGGTGGGGAAGAAAGAAGAAATAGGCATGCGACACACACAAAAACAATTTGAAAGAAGACAGAAAGAAATGCACACAGCATCGTAAGGGCATCTTTGAAGGAAACATCCACCCCACCTCCATCATCCCACTGCTCCCGCCACTGGTCTCTTCTGACACCTCTCTGTACAGAGCAGGGAGGTCAGAGGACCTCTGGGGAGACTCGGCACGAAAAAGAGGGAGGAGGTCAACCATACTTCCCTTTGAGTGGTTTTGAAAGTTTATAGATCTGCTTTTATTTTTAAATTAATTTATTATTTACTTATATTCAGCTGTGCAGGGGCTTCATTGCTGTGTGTACTGTCTCTATTTGTGGTAAGCGGGGGCTCCACTTTGTTGAGCTCACTGGCATCTCATTGCAGTGGCTTTTGTTGCACAGCATGGGCTCTAGGGCACGTGGCATTCAGTAGTTGTAGCACAAGGGCTCAATAGTTGCGTCTCGTGGGCTCTAGAGCTTGGGCTCAGTTGTGGCACACGAGCTTAGATGCTCCATGGTATGTGGGACTGCCGGGACCACACTGTGCCATCAGGGAAGTCCATGAATCTAGTTTTAATTGATAACATAAATATGTGCTCTTTGGGCTCTTGCCAAAAATGTGTACTCTCAAACTACTTGCTGCCCAACAGTAATCAATGGATCAGAGGCTAAAAAAGGTCTTCCTACAATTGTGAGAAGGTAATGCAGTCCACTCCTTGCTCTGTGTCACTGGTCCTCAAATTGCATAAAGGTTTGTTAAAACCTAGATTCCCTGGCCCCAACCTTAGCGTTTCTGATTCAATTTCTGATTCTGGAAGAACCTCAAAATTTTGTGTGTCTCGTAAGTTCTCAGGGGATATACTGATGCCACAGGGTTACACTGTGAGAAAAACCAGTCTCAATAATCTTAAGTTTATCAACAGGCCAAGCCTAAAGCAGCATGATACATACTTGTAGCAAACTGTTCTATAAAGATTTTTTTCTTTGATGTGGACCGTTTTTTAAACTCTTCATTGAATATGTTACAATACTGCTTCTGTTTTTATTGTATTGTTTTTCATGTTTCTTTCTTTTCTTTTCTTTTTTTTTTTTTTTGGCCACAAGGCATGTGGGACCATAGCTCCTTGACCAGGGATAGAACCCACGCCCCCTGCATGGGAGGGCGAAGTCTTAACCACTGGACTGCCAGGGAAGTCCTTAGCATGCTGTTTTGATTCCTGACCTACAGAGTATCTTTTACTGAATTCCCTGCTGACCCTAAGTCATTCTTTAACACTGAGGAATAACACTAGCAACAGCCTGAAGAAATGACCGGTGTCTTCACTCTTATGAAGACGTTGAGGATGTCAGCTACTATGTCTCCCAGGGTTCTTTTATTAGGGTTGAAGCAAGAGATTTTTAGTTCTCAGAAGCAGGAGAAATTGTTAATGTTTTTACAGACTGGTTGGGATGGTTTCCCTTTCTAGGTTCTATGACTTCATTTGACCACAGCAAGCTCTGAGATCAACATACAGCCTTTTTCTTATGCATAGAACCTATGGCACGTATTTCAGAGTACTAATTTTCCCTGTCATATATTTTTATTCAACCTGTTTTTCCTTTTTCTTTTTTTCTCTAGTAAGCTTTCTCAAATCCTTCCTGGAAGTGCGGGAGAAATAAATAAATACATAAATAATGAAATAAAGAAATAGTGAAAATTATGTGCCCTGGCTCTGAGGGGATAAGAAATAGCACAGTAATAGAAGTAGGTGTCACTAAATGTGTGTTGTCTGTCTGTTTTAGTGCAGTAGGTAACAAAAGTGATTTACCCAAGATCCACCAGCTCTACGCTAGAGACCCGGCACTAAAGGATAAATCTTCTTGCTCCAGTGACAGAGATCTTTTTCTAGCCTTCCCTGCTTCCTGTCCATAAAGCATCGAGATAACTGGGCTCCTGCCTCGGTGCTTGGTGTCAAGTTAGCCAGCCTGAGAAATCAATGAAATGAGTTCACTTCAAGCCCAGTCACTCCCACTCCCAAGGGGTCAGCAAGAATTTATAAACACTTTAAAAGATGCCCTAATCATTAATAAAGAGTTTATCCAATGTGAGAGAGGGTTGGTCACCCCTCCCACTTCTCAGCAGTCCCTGGAGCCATGATTACATTAACCCCAGGAAGGACAAAAAGTGTTAGATCTTTACAGAATTCTAAAAATGATGCTTGGAAGAATTCAGACTAAAAATCACAGGGGTGATGAAGAGTGTGTCTAATGATCAAGTGACAGCCATTGCTGATGTAGCCCACATCACAGGGGTTAAAAGGGCTGGGCGGTCTGTGTGGATCACTCCGGACTCAGCATCCGTGAGTGCCAAGGTATGGGGAACCCTCTAACCAACCCAGCGCCTACCTCTTCACCTTTGGTATGAGCCGCTCATCTGGCCTCCCACTGCATTCCGTGCCCCACACTCACGCACTGTATGTGCATGCGTGCCAAGTCACCTCAGTGGTGCCCAACTCTGTGCGATCCCATGGATTGTAGCCCACCAGGCTCCTCTCTCCATGGTGTTCTCCAGGCAAGAATACTGGAGTGGGTTGCCATGCCCTCCTCCAAGGGATATTTCCTACCCAGGGATGGAACCCACGTCTCTTGCATCTCCTGCATTGGCAAGTGGGTTCTTTATCACTAGCACCACCTGGGAAGCCCCCATCTACTCATAACTCAAGTTAACTATTCTGGTGTCTGCATCTAGACTACAGATTCCTTCAGGGGACAGACAGCCAGAGAAGATTTCAGCAGGGTTGGCACAGAGGACCAAGCCCTGTTTTATTCTTATGTAAACAGATTGAAGGAGCATATTCCAAACCTCATCACCTTGCTGCGTGGCTTGGAGGATGATACACAAGAGCACTGATTATCTCTTGCTCCCACCGTGAGGACCTAGGGAACCCTGATCAACCTTGACTATCTTGGTTGCAGAAGCCAGATCGGGCCGGGGAGAGGAGATTAGAATGGTACAACTCCCTTCCTCCTTCCCTGCTGCCTTCTCCTAATGAATTCTTCAAACAACATCCAGAGGAGGAGGTGGACCGGGGAGGGCCAAACCACTAACCAGCTGCATTAATCATGCTCCACGCCTGGAGCCCGGCTGAGATGGATTGCCCTTCAAGCCGGCCAGTGTTCAGGTGTGGCTCTCTAGTCATAAGCTTAATCCAGCACTTCTTGATCTTCACAGGAGTTCTCTCCTCTTGTGAGTTGCCCTGTGAGGCCACAGTTACAACAGAGTCCTGATAGAGGGTTCCCAAGAGCTCTGGGTTGGAGCCCTGCACCCCTATTACAGCCAGGAAGTCTCAGGCTGAAAAAGGTCACTCAGGATCACAGGAGGAAGACAGGGAAGTAACAACGACAACAACAACAACAAAACCACTCTTCCATGCCCGATGCTATCTGGCTGCCTAGAGAGGAGAGGGAGTTAGAGACAGACTGGCTGACTCCGCTGGGCTCCAGTTTTTTTGAGAACCTGTGTTTATGCATCCTCTTTTTTCCTCTCCCTATAAGTCCTGTCCATCCTTCGAGAACTAGTCTGCTTTGTGCACCCCTGACAGATGGATTCTGCTTTCAGCGGGGCTTTGAAAAGCAGTCCCAATGCACTTCCTGTTTATGTACCACAACCCCGGCCCACCCCGCCCCCCGCCAAGTCCCTGGCGCCCTCATTCTGTCACCTTTTTCTGTGACACCAACCAGGTGACACAGCCACCTTTAACCCTCATCATACCTACAAGTGCCGAGAGGAGGAGCAGCCAGAGACCTATGAGATGTGGCTTCTTTCCCCCAAAAGAGTGTGTAGCCTAGAGGGGAGAAGAAACATACTTAAATGAAACATCCAGAGAGAAGAGCCTGACAAGGTATAATTAATGGGTTGGCTTGGATTCCACCTCTTTTCTTTCTCTGGTGTACCAAGAGGAGGAAGTGTAGGCGAAGGGGAGAATGACAAAACGGAGGGTAGAACCGGGAGGAGGGCAACAGCTCATTCTCAGGTGGAACAGCCAGACCTCACATCCTAAAAGACTGTCTGGACATAAAGAGTAAATCCAACAAACATCATTGACTTCAGAGTCACATAGACCTTGCCCTGAATTCCAGTTCTTCCATTTATTAGCTGTCTGGCCTCAGGAAAGTTATGTAACCTCTCTGAATTTCCACATTCTTATCTGCAAAATGCCTATGATAATATTTATCTCAGGGCGGAAACATTTAGATGACTCAAGGAGGTCAAGTGTCTAGAACTGGGCCTCGGTCAATAGTGACCCTTCATTTAGTTTCTTAGTCATTCAAGAAATATATAAAGAACATATTGTGTACTAGACATTTTGCTAAGCCTGGTATACATCAAGGGTGAACAAAAAAGACAGAATCCTTATCATCAGGAAGACGGCATTGAGGCCAGGGAGATAGACAAGCAAGTGGGCAGTGATAATTCAGTCTGCTTAATACAAGGATGAAAGAAGCACAGATGGTGTCATGGGAGACTGAAGAAAACATCCCTATTTTATTCTTAAAATTTCCTTCCCTGTCCCTTTAGTCACTTGCATTATTTTTTTCTTTTTCCTTCTTCTAAGATTATCTGGCCAACTGACTATTTCTTTTCGTTTTGCTGATAAATCTTTCATGCTCTAAGGAATTGCTGGTCACTTCATGTGCCCAACCAGCAAGCATGACAGCTTTCTCATCTTTCAGCACTTCTTTCCTCCCTGCCTGGCTATCTGCACCATTTTTCAAAAGTAGACTTAACCCCTTGACTGCTCTCCACTGTCTGGTCCAGATGTCTATCAGAAGAGCTGGCAGGAAAGATCTGGTGTTGGGAAGAGTTACTCAGAGCTCTGATATTGAGCTGAAGGGAAGAAGAGGCAGAAGCAGATTGTGAGCTCTTTGCTTCCTCCACTCTTTCGTTTTTAAACAGACAATAATTTATTTGATGTGGGCAGAGATTTACTTCATGACTTACAGGACTGGAGATTTGGGGGCAATAAAAATTTGTCAGACTATTCAGACCTGTCATCTTCTGAGTGCCTTCTTCAGGCGCCAAGGTTTCCTTAACTACGCAGATAAGTCTTCCAGAGGACTGCTGGGTCCTCTGTCAAGGGAATAGTCTTGTTTTCTATTGGGCTGCCAAGCAGGGCTCTGTGGGCCAGGAGGGGCCTGCAAGGATGGATGCTGAGCCTAGAAGAAGGCAGACGCTAGGCAGAGAATGGTGTACATAAAATGAAAAATCTGATCTACTATGTTGGCACATATTCCTTCAAGCTCAAAGGGCTGCAGTCATCACAAGGAAGCCACGTGGTGAGATGTACTTGAAAGAGACCTGGACTTTAATTTAGAAGCCCCCAAAATGAAATTCTTTGGGCAAGTACTTTATCTATGCCTCAGCTTTCTCTTCTGCAAACTGAGGGGGACTCCTAGACTCCCTGGGAATGGCGACAAGCTGGCAGAATTCCTGAACTTGATTTAGAGGTGTGTTGCAGACTCTTGTTCACAGCGGCAGTATAGATGCTTTGCCCGGGCCCCACTGCTCCCCCAGCTTCTGTGAGCCTTTACTTATCAGCGCTCAGTCCTCTACTGGGGATGGCCCTTGGACCACTGGAGCTACCCCGGAGTTTACTTTCATCACCACATCTCCCTCTGGCCCTTAGACAATGCCTGGTTTATGTTGGAGGGTAGAAGCTTCAGTAATGTTGACTCAAGTCTGAACAGACTCTGAGATGTCTGCACACACCAGAGCTCCCCTGCAGGGTCAGGCTGAGCCCAACACTGTGCCTGGAACATCACCTTTGCTCGGCTTAGTCCTTCCCTGGTCCTGCTTTTCTCTCTCACACGCTAGCTTTCCCTTAACTACTTTCACACGAATGCTCATCCTGGCGTCTGCCTCTAGGGAACTACCCTATGACACTTTTCAAACCTGAAAAGTTAATGGAGTTTATTCTGTTAATAAAATATCTACCTATCTTTTTCCTTCCTGTCCCTCTCTTTCTACATCTCCTATATTGCCAACCTATAAGTAAACTTTCCTTTGGCCAATGATGGAGAATCGTTGAGCTGGAGAGGCTTTTAGGTGGTAAGGGAAGTACCAAACTTGCAGTGGTTCCAGTTAAAGGGGCATTTCTTGCAAGATCATCTTTAATTCCTGAAAGCCTAGAATGACTCTCTGTCACTACAGTTTTGCTAAGCATTTATTCAATCTGATAGTTAACATCCAAACTTGCTGTGACTACAAGATGCATGGAAGTTTAATGGGATGAGTACTTTTGCTTTTTTAAGTAAGTTTAGAACTCAAATCTTATGTTTGTGCTATAAAAGGGAATAAAAATCATTAGTAATCACATACATAATGCATTAAAACTGGTTCTTACCATACACAGCAACATATAAGTATTTTTACGCTGTCTAGTTTTAAAATTTCAATTTCAATTTCACAAGGCGTACCTGAGCTACTTTTCCCAATACAAGCATGACTAATATTCTTGAAATTCCAACCAAAGACAGTAACTGTATCATACTCAAGTGAGATGGGTACTTCTTTAAAAAAAAAAAAAAGTGGAAGGGGGAGGATTGGAAACATCCCTCCAAATTCTGAGCAACTACAGAACTCAGTAGTCCCCTAAGGCACCACTACTTTTCCAAACTATATTGTACTTGTTATGGACACATGTTATCTTCCGGACTAGGTTGAATGTTCCTTGTGGACGGAATTCTCATCATATGAACCTTTTGGCATCAAGCACATTGTCTCACAATTCTTACAGAACTCAGGAGACACTGTCTGAAAGAACAGGAATGGATGTGAAGAACAGTGTAACATGGAAGGGTCATCCGTGATGGACTTAAGGTTCAAATTGAGCTCCTGGACTTATATCTGCTAGGCAGACAAGCATACGTTAACCTCTTTGCAACCCTCTTTTCTCATCTGTAAAATTGAAATAGTACTAATTAACCATTTTGTGAGATTTTCCTAAGGTAAGTGAGGTATTATACGTAGAGGGATTGTGAACATTTCAAACACACTGCAGCCAATTAACTAAAACTGACTGCTGTGGAGCTCAGTCAGCTCTATAGTCAGAGAAAAGACAGCGGAAGCCCTCATCCCAGCCACGATGCCTCCCTGGGAAGTGCCAAGGAGCTTTGCTGTCTGCACAAGCTTTCCCTTAGATAACAGCTCACTCTGAAGTTTTAGAAGCCTTTGTCATTCCTATTTTCAAGAAATCTTCTGAAGTCTTATTACTCTCTTGCAAGTGAATCTAATCAGTAAACTTTCTGAGAGTACACAGTGCTATGGAAATGTACTGTATGATAAAGATGACACTAGAGATCAATGGGGAGATGATAGATTGCTTAGAAGATGGTGTTGAAAAACTAGCAGATTTCAGGAACTTATTTAACTTAGACATTTGCTGCAGATATCTTTCTGGAGAAAAACACAACTGGGTTCCTTTAAGGGAGCATCACACACAGAGCACAACGTGCACAGATTAAAGAAGCAAATGCTGTGATTGATAGAAGGTTAGTAGAAGAAAATGCAAGAGAATCACTTTGTGACCTTGGGGTGGGGAGAGATAGCTTAAATGAAACTTCAAAAGCCTAAAGCGTGATGTAAAAAAAGTTGAATTTGATTGAAAACTAAGGATTTATGGACAATGTGGATACATTTGACAGATGATATTGGAAGGAAATATTTGTAATATCAAAAGTTGGCAACAAACTGATATATAGAATGTATAAGGAGTGCCTATAAATCAACAGCAAAAAGGCAGATAATCTAACAGAAAAATGGGCAAAGGATCAGAATAGAAAATAAAAAAACTAAACTCCAAAGCTAACATAAGAACTGCTCAAACACATTAGTAATCAGAAATGGGCAAAATAAAATAATGAGGCACCAGTTTAAACTATGAGCTTTCCTGGGGGCTCAGACAGTAAATAATCTGACTGCAATGCAGAAGATCCGGGTTTGATCCCTGGGTCAGGAAGATCCCCTGCAGAAGGGAATGGCTACCCGCTCCAGTATTCTTGCCTGGAGAATTCCATGGACGGAGGAGCCTGGCAGGCTACCGTCTACAGGTTCAAAAGAGTCAGACATGACTTAGAGACTATACCACCACCAACAACCACATCAAACATGTTGGAATCATAGGCTAAGCAATAAGAGAATGGGAGTGGGGAATGAGAATAAAAGGGAATAACAAATCAACAACAAGAAGGGGAAAAAATCCTTTTGGGAGTGGGGTCCGCGTTTCCTCTTTTTCAGTGGCTGCTGAGGTCCAACTGATTTGGGGGATAGATCTATCAATTGCCTTTGGTTGAAGAGATCTGCGGGTTTCAGAAAGTGGCAGATGGACATAGTTGAAGTTTGACCCATGGTATCATCCTCAGGAGACATCCTGCAGATGTCCCCTCACTCTTGGCTTTGGCTTTTACTTTACAGGCTTAGAGACAGTCTCTGTCATTGGTCAAGTGACACTGGGTCCTGGGGGCTGGCAACTGAGATTACATGTGAGACAGAGTTAAAATCAGAAGGCCAACTGATTACATTACAATGAGAGGTAATTGTCATACAACCAAAGCGCTAAATGCCATATGATTAGTCCATTCTCTCTACAGTCAAACGACAGGAGAAGTCAACTCCTAATCAGATGGTTTCTTTGATAGCGACAGAGATAGAGCAGAAGGAATTTAATCAATCTTGTTAAAAGTCACTCAACTGAGATTTTGAGGGATTATCCGTGACAGGGATAGTCCTGCTAATGGGAACATATGTAATTTGGGTACATGTATTAATATGTAATTAGATGCTGGAGATTGAGACCTAAACAAATATGAACATAAGCAGAAGCTTGACTCCAGACAAATAGTATAGCCAACCACCTTAGGCTATAGTTCTAGCATCATCCAAGGTACCATCATCAGGGGACATCCTGAAGATGTCCCCACACTTTTGGATTTGGCTTTTACTTTGCAGGCTTAAAGACAGTCTCTGTCATTGGTCAAACTACTGCATAATTGCGCTCATCTCACACGCTAGCAAAGTAATGCTCAGAATTCTCCAAGTGAGACTTCAACAGTATGTGAACTGGGAACTTCCAGATGTTGAACTTGGATTTAGAAAAGGCAGAGGAACCTGAGATCAAATTGCCAATATACGTTGTATATAGAAAAAGCAAGAGAGTTCCAGGAAAATATCTACTTCTGCTTTATTGACTACACCAAAATCTTTGTGTGTATCACAACAAACTATGGAAAATTCTTAAAGAGATGGGAATACCAGACCACCTGACCTGCCTCATGAGAAATCTGTATACAGGTCAAGAAGCAACAGTTAGAACTAGACATGGAACAATGGACTGGTTCCAAATCGGGAAAAGAGTACGTCAAGGTTGTATATTGTCACCCTGCTTATTTAACTTGTATTCAGAGTACATCATGCAAAATGCTGGACTGGATGAAGCACAAGTTGGAATCAAGGTTGCAGGGAGAAATATCAATAACCTCAGATATGCAGATGACACCACCCTTATGGCAGAAAGCAAGGGGAACTAAAGAGCCTCGTGATGAAAGTGAAAGAGGAGAGTGAAAAAACTGGTTTAAAACTCAACATTCAGAAAACTAAGATCATGACATTCAGTCCCATCACTTCATGGCGAATAGATGGGGAAACAATGAAAACAGTGACAGACTTCATTTTCTTGGGCTCCAAAATCACTGCAGATAGTGACAGCAGCCATGAAATTAAAAGATGCTTGCTCCTTTGAAGAAAAGCTATGAGCAACCTAGACAGCATATTAAAAAGCAGAGACATTACTTTGCCAACAAAGTTCCATCTAGTCAAAGCTATGGTTTTTCCAGTGGTCATGTATGGATGTGAGAGTTGGACCTTAAAGAAAGCTGAATGATAAAGAATTGAATCTTTTGAACTGTGGTGTTGGAGAAGACACTTGAGAGTCCCTTGGACTGTAATGAGATTAAACCAGTCAATCTTAGGAAATCAGTTCTGAATATTGATTGGAAGGACTGATGCTGAAACTGAAATTCCAATACTTTGGCCACCTGATGCGAAGAACTGACTCATTGGAAAATACCCTGATGCTGGGAAAGATTGAAGGCAGGAGGAGAAGGGAACAACAGAGGATGAGATGGCTGGATGGCATCACCGACTCGATGGACATGAGTTTGAGCAAGCTCTGGGAGTCGGTGATAGGCAGGGAAGCCTAGCATGCTGCAGTCCATGGGGTCACAAAGAGTTGGACACAACTGAGTGGCTGAACTGAACCACCTTAGGAAAAACCTATCTCTGACAACAAAACTGCCCTGGTCTCTGAAAACTGGAATAAAAGCAAAGAAGACATCTCACACTGGGCAATGTTGATTTTTTACCTGAGCCCCATGATCCTGGAAAAGAGTGAATGTAAGAAATGTCTGCATCCCTTCCTCTCCTGAGAAAGATCCCCCTAGTCCAGATGACTGAGGTATGACTCAAGGGTGCCTCCCCCAACACCCCCACCTGTTTATCTGTGACAAGCTAAGTGTTAGTCACTCAGCCGTGCCTGACTCTTTGTGACCCCATGGACTGCAGCCCACCAGGCTCCTCTGTCTGTGAGATTTTCCAGGCAAGGATACTGGAGTGGGTTGCCATTTCCTTCTCCAGGGGATCTTCCCAACCCAGGGATCAAACCTGGGTCTCCTGTACTGCAGGCAGATTCTTTATTGACTGAGCTACAAGGGAAGCCCCATGACAAGCTACACGTGGTCAAAAAAAAAAAAAAAGAAATAAAGAAAAGTTCTTCTTGATGCCATCAGGATGCTTGCAGGTCTATAGTCACAGCAGTCTCCCTGTTTCAATAGTCCCTTTCCCCACCCTTGAAGTAGTCCTTTCTAATAAAGTCCAGTTGGGATAGTTTAAATTTTCCCTCTTCATAGATGATCCCCTGCAAGCTTCTCTGAGTGCTCTGGAGAAGATGCTACCATCCACTCTAAGTCTGGCAGAAAAGGAGCAGGGTGGGGGGAGATTCCTGAGTACTCTGCAAGAGTTGGATGCCTCAGTGGAGTTTTCCCTTTTTGTGGACTATATTGTGGGCACTACTTTGTCACCTAGTCTGCTCAATGTTCCATGGAGTTTCCTTAAAAATTAAAAATGGGGACTTCTCTGGTGGTCCAGTGGCTAAGACTCCTTGATCCCAATGCAGGAGGCCCGGGTTTGATCCCTAGTCAGGGAACTAGATCCCACAAGTTGCAACTAAGAGTTCACATGCCACAACAACAGATGCCGCATGCGCCTATTAAGACCCGGGGCAGCCAAATAAATAAATAATTTTTAAAAACTGATTGAAATATAACTATCATATGATCCAGCATTCCCACTCTTCAGCATATATCTAAAAAAGATAAAAATTTGTTCAAAAAGATACATGCAATCTAAAGTTTGTAGCAGCACTATTTACAATAGTCAAGAAATAGAAGCAGTCTAACGGAGAAGGCATTGGCACCCCGCTCCAGTACTCTTGCCTGGAAAATCCGATGGACGGAGGAGCCTGGTAGGCTGCAGTCCATGGAGTTGCTAAGAGTTGGACACGACTGAGCGACTTCACTTTCACTTTTCACTTTCATGCATTGGAGAAGGAAATGGCAGCCCACTCTAGTGTTCTTGCCTGGAGAATCCCAGGGACAGGGGAGGCTGGTGGGCTGCCGTCTATGGGGTCGCACAGAGTCGGACACCACTGAAGCGACTTAGCAGCAGCAGAAGCAATCTAAATATCCATCAACAGACGAATGGACAAAGAAGCTGTGGTACATATACAAAGTGGAATACTAATCAGTCATAAAAAAGAATGAAATATTGCTATTTACTGCAACATGGATGGACCTAGAGAATATCACACTAAGTGAAATAAGTCAGAGAAAGACAAATATCTTGTGACATCACTTATATGTGGAGTCTAAAAAATAATACAAATGATTTTATTTACAAAACATAAACAGACTCACAAATGTAGAAACAGACTTTTGGTTACCAAAGGGAAAAGGCGAGGGCAGAAATAAATTAGGGGTAAAGGGAGTAACAGAACATAAATACATATACACAATAATTAAACTATGATTTTTTGTTTAGCACAGGGAACTATATTCAATATCTTATAATAACCTATAATGGAGAAGACTCTGAAATAAATTTATATAAATATATATAGATACATGTATAATGGAATCACTTTGTGGAAACCTGAAAAATAACACACTATCGTAGAGCAACTGTAATTCAATATTTTTAAAAGTCACCCTTCGATGTTTCGGTTGAAAATTCACTCCTCCCTCCTTTCTCTTTGCTTGGTTCTTCACTTATACTCTTCTTTTAAACTTAAAAAGTTGCAAAGTAACTTCACTGGGCCCTGCATTTGTGAAGAAAGAGCCTTGTGGTCGTCTGGGGATTGGTCTGTAATTTTTCATGTGGTGCAGATGATGTCCACCCAGGGCCCTTCTCTAAGGTGTGTTTTTTTTGTTTTTTTTTTTTTGCTCTTTAAGCACCTGTCCTAGTCTCCATCCCCTTCCCTTCTTTCTCCTTGCCCTGACCCATTAACAAATGAATTAACTGGTTCACTGACTACACAAGCATATGTAGGACATGATCTGTATCTCAGGATTGTTCCAGGCACTGGAAACAAGAGACTCACAGGCTCTGCCACTGAGAAGCTGGCAGAGAGCAGGGGAGACAGACAAAATAAAGTAATATAGTGCAACACGACTCATCCCATAATAGAGATATGAAAAAATAATAAACTGCTGTGTATTGAGTTTAAATCAATGTGGCAGGGGTGGGGAGAATGACAAAGAACAGACAAGTAACAGTTGAAATCGTTTCATGTTTTATATCTAATACTCAACCTTCCTTGAGGCCCTTTAGATGATTCTTTCCTTAGAGGTCACAGACTGGATAATGTATCTCTTTACTTGTTAGGCATTGGCTACAGAATCCTTGCTAGGAAGGAGCTTGTAAACCCACCCAGTGTTGACTATGGAGAAGCAGCTCACAGTGGGTTTTGTGAGAGAAGTAGAGGGAACTCTGGGGCTTCTCAGGTGGCTTAGTGGTAAAGAATCCTCCTGCCAATGCAGGAGACCCAGGTTCGATCCATGGGTCAGGAGGATCCCATGGCGAAGGAAATGGCAACCCACTCCAGTATTCTTGCCTGGAGAATCCCATGGACAGAGGAGCTTGGCGGCCTACCATCCATGGGGTCACAGAGTCAGACACGACTTCGGGACCAAACCACCACCAGGGGGAGCTCTGGCCTGAATGCCCTGACCACACCCTCCTAGACCTTCCTAACTAGATTTCAGAGATGTGCGTGAGCAGGATCACCTCAGGGCCCCATCCCACCAGTCATTGTCTTGTACACAACCTTGGACTAAAAGGGGTTCCAGCAAAGGCAGCCCTGCAGGCTTTCAATGATCCACGAGGTTTTGCCCAGAGATCTGAGTATCTTTCTTTCTTGTCCTATCTTTGCACATCTGGTGACTTTTATAGGAACATCACTCAACTGCAGAGGCAATTCCGTTTGTAGGCAGTGGCCTCTTTCATCGGAACTTTGCTCTGTTATTCAAAGCCTTGGCCCACAGGCAGAGCTAAATGTTAGGATTTTCCACCCCTCTGAGCCCTGCACTGCTCGCACTGGTAGGTTTTTTTTTTTTTTTCCAACTAGAAAAAAAAAGTCGACTTTTCAAAATATATAAAATAATTCAGCTGCTTTACAAGTGAATTAAGGACCTTCTAACCTTGACAAATGTACCCTTAATCTTTTTGTGATATCTTTAAAGTCCCAATCCACTTAGGAGATGAGAAAAAAGCTGAGTAAGAGAGAATCAGACAGTGTGAAAACGATATAAACTCTTCCTAGTTTTCTGAAGATATGTTGTTTTCCTTTAAAATGTGTTTTTTTTTTTTTCATGAAGAAGCTGGATTCCAATCATTTACTCAACAAATATACACGTTGTGTGAGCATGCCTGGTACAGTATTATGTGCTGGGGTATGAGGATGACTGCTTCTCTCAAGATAGCCAAGAGAGACAAGAGACTTTATGGGTCCAGCACAGTGCCTGACACTTTGGAAGTCAAAACTATATATAGCAAATTAATGGATTAATCAATAATTTGTGTCTAGGCATTCAGTTCAGATACCTAGAGCTGTATGTTTATGAGAGTTGGAAACAAGTAAAAGGATTATCAGGTGAGACCTTGCAGGAAGGAACTCTCCTCTGGGATTGTTTAAACCAGAGCTGTTTTTCTAGAATGGTGCTCCAGTCAGGAAGTACCATCATGCAAGGGCATGAGTCCTCCAGTTTCCTGTGAACCGCTCCAGACAGCTGAGTCTCTGCTGTTGCTATTGTTTAGTCACTAGGTTGTGCCCAACTCTTTGTAATCCCATGGACTGTGGTCCACCAGGCTCCTCTCTCCTTGGGATTCTCCAGGCAAGAATACTGGACTGGGTTGCCATTCCCTTTTCCAGGGGATCTTCCTGACCAAGGGATCCAACATGCGGCTCCTGCTTTGGCAGGCAGCTTCTTTACCACTGAACCACCAAAGAAGGCCTGTCATGAGGGCTTCCTCAGAAAAATCTGGTCTCATCCTGGCTGGGCAAGAGCACACACAGGTACTCAGCATGCAGTTTCTCCTGCAGGTTATGTGTGCAGTGATAACAGGGCAATGGGCAAAAGTTTATCGATGCGAATGAGCAAAAGTTGATCAATGAGCAAAAGTTGATGATATGAAGAACTGAGTCATTAGAAAAGACCCTGATGCTGGGAAAGATTGAAGGCAGGAGGGGAAGGGGAGGACAGAGAATCAGGTGGTTGGATGGCATCACAGGCTTGATGGACATGAGTTTGAGCAAGCTCTGGGAGTTGGTGATGGACAGGGAAGCCTGGAGTGCTGCCGTCCATGGGGTTGCAAAGAGTTGGACATGACTGAGTGACTGAATTGAACTGAGCAGAGGTATTGCAAAGAAAGGAGCCACAGGGCTCCCTTTCTTTAGCAAACAGCCTGAAGGGTGGCTGCTATAAGCCATCTGGTCTCATTGGAGATCCTGCACCTAGCCAGTAAAAATAGCCTCCTTCCTGACACTGAAGGGGAAGAAGGATGGGAAATGGCTTAATTACATTCATGGAGATAAGGAAAGGACAGAAGGGGTCAATATGGACCAAGAGAGCACCTTATCAGATTGTGAACCTTTCATCTCCAGATGAGGCTGGTGTGACCTGGAGCCTAAATAGACTGCAGCCAAATTCTATTTCCATCTGGTTGACATCTCCCAGCTGAACAGAAGAGGGGATTCTGGGACCTTCCTTCAATAAGTTTGCTCTATGAGCTTCCACTCAAAGAAACCCTGAGCACCAAGCCCAGACATCAGGCCTGGGCAGGTGATTAAACAGTAAGTGGCCTTTACTCAGAATATCTGCTTTTAAATCTTGAGCCTGGGACAGGAGAGGCTGGACTTAGTCTGCAGGCCTGGAGACGTCCTGGTGGTGTTTAGGTCACCAAGTCCTGCTCACTAATGCAGGCAGGAACCCCACGCCTGGAGGGCATCACCTCTGAGGTCCACGCTCAGGCCCCGACTGCTGTTGTAAACTGAGAGGTTTGTGAGCTCTGGGCCAGGACAACTCTGTCTTACTGAGTCACCCCAGGCAGCCTCCTGATCTGCCTGATCACCAGCATCTTCCTATGTGAGCAGTTGACAGTGAAGCTGGTGTAGAGAGAGGAGCTTGAAGATAAAAGAGTTGGCTTTCTCCGTAATGACATGTTTGGTGGAAATGAATAGAGATAAGAAACAAACTTGAAACTTTAAACACTCTTGTTTACAGTCTATACCACAATCAAAGTATGCACCCTTCAGTTAGGCTTCTAAAATATCCACAGTTATGTATATTTATATTTTCTTCTACGTAGTCATTAGGAGTCTCACCAGAGTCTTTGCAAAAAGGATATTTAATGACTTTCCGTGCTCAACACCAGGAGTTTCAAAAATAATGTTGTAATATGAGCTTCTATTAGATTTGCTCACCTATTGTACATATTATAGGACATAGATTAAGGTTATTTTTAAAAATGCCTTAAACAATGGATGTGGAGATGCTCTGCTATGCTCTGCTCCACCACAGGGTCCCTGACTCTTCCTACATAGGACGAGGAGCCCGCTCAGAGGCAAGTCACAGGCCAAGCTGGCATCCCAGTACATATCCTGGGAGAGGTGGTCCATCCCCACGCCATCCTGAAAGGTATTTCTGAATTCTAAGGGTTCTGCTCAGAAATGTTCTCCTAGAACTGCAGCTTTTATCCGGTCACTTTGTCCTTCACTGTGACCACACCCTCAAGTTCACTGCCAAAGCACTCCTTCTGGTCTGCCAGGGCGTCCCACCACCTGGCACGGATGCCTTGCCAGAGATGTGCTGTAGCACTTCGGGGACAGACAGATGTCTCCTTGAGAAAGTGGCACTGTGTTACACCCCTCTCCGTGAGCCCACACCTCCGGTTGCTGGCAGGTGATGCGAGTGTGCTGAGGGGGCCCAGGCATGTGAAAGGCAGCACCAGTCTAAGCAGAACTTCCAAGGTGTGGGGCTCAGGGTGGCCAGCTTCTCTCTGCTGTAAGATGGGGCCAGAAGGAGCACAATGCCTTCCCTCAAAAATCAAATTGGTGGTGATCAGAGCTGAGGGAACCAAGAGACTTAGCAGGGAGGCAAGGAGGGGAGTGGTCCTTAGTGGTCCCAGCTGGACTCCAGCTGCCATTCTTTCTACGTTCTGGGTGTGTATGGTCATTCCATGAAGCAAGTTTCATTTGTTTAGGATGAGGAGCATGAGAAATAAGACAGGGTTGAAAAACGGGAAAGTGGGGATCTAGTCCCAGCTTGACTACCAACTCCCTGTGTGACAGCAGGAAAAAGCACTTAGTGCTTGGGGCTGAAATGAAATGTTGAAAGAGATGACTTCAAAGACATCTGTCAGCTTCAACCATCCATAATTCTGGGGTTTGCGGTGCTGACCATTAACAGAAGTGTGAAGTAGGCAAAGTCTATTCTTTCCACCACTCCCAAAATAATTACCTTCCTCCATCTCTACCCTCTTCCTCCTTTGCATCCTCTTTCCTTCCTTCTCTTCTTCTTCCACTACAGAGCAACTGAGCCTATTGCACGGTCAGACTCTGAGGATGGAGTGGTCCCTCTGGAGCCCCTGGCCAAGATCACCATGCTGTCTCATCCACTGAGAGTTTTCTGATATGGAAACACCTTTGCCAGTCATCAGCCATCTTTTTCCTTCAGAACCTTCTCCGTGTCCTCTCTCCATGGAGATTTACCCTTTCAGATGCAGGGCCCCTGACACTGAGGATCTGACCCCGGGTCAGATGTGAATGCTGGGGTCCCGCATGTGTTGATTTTCTGAGACAACACTACTGGCCTCACGGGGAAGAGAGGCCATAGTGGGTGCTAGTTCCCTCCAGGGACTATTCGATCACTCTGCCCTCCCTCTCATAGTCCACAGCTGGTTGCTTGACTCAGGATGGCTTGGCGCTTCTACTCATAGTGTGGTCCACAGACCAAAAGCATAAGCACCACTCAGGAGCTCATAGGATGAGGAATCTCAGCATCCCCCCAGACCAGTTGCATCAGAATCCAAGATTCCCCAGGAGGTTTGCACGCACATTAAAGTCTGAGAAGCACCAGATGAAGGCTTCAAAATAATGGCTTTATATTCTTACATTATCAAAGAATGTTCCTCACCCTGAAAATAATAGTAATAATTAACACACACAACCTCTTTTTTTTTTTTTAATTTCACGAAGCTTTGTCACAAATATGATCTTTTTTCATCTTTATCTTTGCAAGGTAGTTTTTGTTTATTTTACCCATCTTAGATCAGGAAATTGATACCCAGAAAGATTTAGTGCTTGTCAAAGATCACAGGTGGCTCAGACAGGAAAGAAGCTTCCTGCCACGCATGAGACCCGGGTTCTTTCCCTGGGTGGGGAAGATCCCCTAGAGAAGGGAATGGCTACCCACTTCAGTATTCTTGCCTCCTTGTTTTGGTTTCCAGATGCAACTGGATGCTATTGGGGGCCTGCTTAGTTGCTTTTTTTCCATGTCATTAAACCATACTTCTGTGTTGCAAGGGGTCTCAGTCTTAGCTGGTTAAGAGGAAGCCATTTATTTGTTCCTGCCACCCTCTGGGAACAATTTTCTCAAGCCCTGGAGCTCTGCCTTGGGCAAGAATTCCATAGACAGAGGAACTTGGCTGGCTACAGTCCACAAAGAGTCCGACATGACTGAGTGACTAACACTTTTCAAAGATCACAGAGCCTGTGACTAAGAGAGTTAGAATCCGAATTCAAGACTCTGGGCTCCAAACCTCAACTTTCTGCATTATCATTCAAACGTTCTTTACGATAATTATCGGGGCAGACTCCCCGCAGTCATCCAATTTATATGTTTGCATTCCTTCTCTTAAGCTGCAGTAGGCTTTATGGAAATAGATCTTGGACCCTGTTTGTGAATGTTTATTGCCCACTAATCAGAAGTGAGTTGCAATTTGACTGGAGTTAGAAAGTAATGGCCTGGTAGTTACCATGTAATTAAGGAGTAATGGCACTCGATTATATCTCTGGCCTGGAGATTGAAAATGATATGAGAGCCCACCTCCTCCTCTACAGAGAAACCACGAATACAAATGCGGTGTCCAGGCAGACACTATGCATCAACCAGGCAGGGCTGGTTATTTTTTCCCTTGCCTCCTTTTTTTTTAACCGTGGTTTCCAGATGCAATTGGATGCTATTGGCAGCTAGCTTAGCTGCTTTTGTTCCATGTCATTAAACCACAGCTCTGTGTCACAAGGGGTCTCGGTCCCAGCTGGCTAAGAGGAAGCCATTTATTTGCTCTTGCCCACCCTGTAGAGACAGCTTTCTCAAGCCAGGGAGCTCTACTTTGGGAGAACTCTCACAGGAAGCCACGGGGTCATTGCTTTCTGCAGGAAATGGGAACCTCCAACCTGGTTGTCCTGAATGCACCTGCTTTTTTATCTACTGAGGATCCCAAAGCTGCTTGTCACCTCCAGGGACATATTGCCTGGGGGCGGGGGGAACAGCTGACCTGGGTACAAAGACTATTTGAGGTTTCACGTTGGGCATTCATCAAACACTGCCCTCACCTGCTGACTGGGAGCACCTGGCACACAAGTGGTGATTCATTTCAGAGAGCGGAGGATTCTGTTGGACACCGATGTGCCTATTTGGTTTTCCATCTGGCCGATCATTAGTGCACAGTTGTGCCTCTCCAGCCTTGTTGCCCAGCTGGCTTAGGCTGGAAGGGCAACTTTTCAGGCAACTAGGGAGGAAGTGGACTCCATGAAGAGACCTTGCTGCCCTGGGATGCTGGGAGGGGCTCTTCGTGACCAAGAGCCCATTTCCTTCAGTCCCCTCCTCCATCACAGACTGCTACTCCACATCCCTCCTGGGCCATCTCAGGCTGTCCAGCTTCCTAGTGGAAGATGATACAATGCTCAGGCATGAGTGCATCCCCACTGGCAGCCTCTGCTCTTGTTCCCACCATCCTTTTCTTCCCAATGGTCCAAAGGGAACATCTGGTATTTGTAAAGCCTTTACCAGTTTGCAGAACACAAAATGCTGGGAGGTGTCCCAGCCCAGGAATGGCCTTTAAGGACTTTGTCTAGAGCAGCAAGTATATTATAGGGTCCTATTACTGCACCACCATTTTTAATTTCAAGAGACCAGAAAAGTCTCATGGATAACCCACTTAATGTATGGGCTAGAACAGAGCTAACTGGGTGCATCAGTCTATTGTGTGCTGGCCTGACTGGAGAGAAAACAAGTATTGCCTACAGCTAGCTTTGGACCTAAAAGGAGTGAACCAATACAAACCATGGAAGCATACACTTTAGAACCTGAAGAGTCTTGGGAAATGATCCAATTCAAAGCCACTATCCTACAGACGAGGAAACAGAGCCCCAGAGATGTTGTGAGACTTGTTCTCAAGATCCCACACTAGCTGGGGCTGCACCAGGAAGAGTGCCCAGGACTGTGATGCTCAGGGAATTGGTGGTTGTCAAGTATATGTCCCTGTTCTTTGCTTTGAGAGAAAATGTAATAACAAAGCCAATCACTGCTAAAACAGGGCAAACAAGAAGACTGTGTATTAGAATGGAAACAATTGTGGCATTGGAATAAGAAAACATTAGCTCATTTCTACCCTATAGCTCAGCTGTCTTGCATAAGTCATTGAACTGCAATTTACCCATCTATAAAATGGGAATAATAAAACCTACCTCACCAGTTAAATAGTAACAGAAATTAAATGGAAAGTAAAGTGCTATCTGGACTTCCCTGGTAGTTCAGTGGTAAAGAATCCACCTGCAATGCAGGTGATGCAGGAGACACTGGTTTGATCCCTGGATTGGGAAGATCCCCTGGAGAAGGAAATGGCAACCCACTCCAGTATGCTTGCCTGGTAAAACCCATGGACAGAGGAAGCTGGCAGGCTACAGTCCATAGGGCTGCTAAAGAGTCGGACACAACTTAGTGACTAAACAGCATACTTAATTTCACATAGATAGCATTATCTTTGCTAATAAGTCTTCCTTTGGTTATATGAGCATGAAAGTCCAAAAAAGTGATTTCAGGGCCCCAGAGGTAAATGCTGGCATAGAACCCTTCCCCTGGCTTGCAAGAGAGTAATAAGTAAATGTATACATTGGGTAGGTAGGGAGAGCTGGGAGGAGGATATAAAATACCCAGATCAGAGTAATGATGGGGAAAAGTTGACCCAGGACCTCACCCCATCCCATCCTCTTCCTCCCACCTGGCTTTCATCAAAGAGAGGCTGAGTTCTGGAGTCTTTCTCTACCCCTGCCCCACCTCCAGCAGAGCAGCCAATGAGCAGAAATACAGCCCAAAGTCCACAGTAGGCAAAGGGGCTGAATGAGCCAAACCTGCACAATCAGGCAGAGAGCAAGGGTGAGTAGGTGGTTCAGAGACTAAGTGCTTAGAACGTGCTCATGAAACTTGATCACACAGGTCCTGCAATGCACGAGACTGGCCCCTGGGGTCCAGTGCACCCTTGTGGTGGAGCCCCTTGCTGAGGTGGGCAGGTGTGTGGAATGCCCTTTCATGGAAGCTCAACCTCACACAAATGTGAGTAAGAAAATATACTGTCTAAACTCCAACTTGCCTTATCAATTGAATTGTTTTTAGTCTCTTTCCAGTCTCTTTCCCCTATCCCACAGGCAGATTCCTTTTTCCAACTGCTGAGAACAGTCTGAATATCTCAGTTGCCACGTCCTGTTGATTCTAGGTATGAAATACTGTCATGACCCACCACTTTTCCCTCTGCCATTGCTCTGCCTGGCTTCAGTCCTTCATTGCCATTGTCCTTGACTGTCAACTGTCAGGAGGCAGAGAACTGGCTGACCGCTCTATTCTGGCCCACTGTAGCTACACAATATATATTGTGGATCAAATGGTGGGTATGATTTACCTTAACAGGCTCCTCACTCGATTCCCTGTCTATATCTATGCCTGTTCTCGCTTCAGCCTGAATCCTGCCGCCAGATTAATCTTCCTGATTAAATTTTTCTAATGCCTCCTCACGGCCTACGGAATTAAATTCAAACCCTCAGCTTGAAATTCCTGTTGGCCGTAATCTGGCCCCATCTGATTTTTCTTGTTTCCCTTCACGGATCTGACACTTGTACCATCCTTAGTGACTACTGCTCTCAAACTCACCCTTGAGGTTCCCACTTCTGTGCATTTCAGGATGTTTCCTCCCTCCGGCCATCGCCCCTCTTCCCAGATGCATCTATGGAAACAGTACTCAACTTTTCTAGACCTTCAGTTTCCTCATCTAGTAAATGAGTTACTAACAGTCATAAGGCTGTGATATAAAACACTAGCTCAATATGTGATGCATGGAGAGTGTTTGATAAGCTTCTGTGAATAAGTATTACCTCCTCTTCAATGTCTGGTTCAAATCTGACCTCATTCAAAACTTCTCTTCTCTTTTGTTGCTCCCCACCTTATATCCGGGCTTCCCCGGTGGCTCAACGGTAAAGAATCCACCTACAATGCAGGAGAACACAGAAGATGCAGGAGACCCGGGTTTGATGCATGGGTCAGGAGGATCCCTGGAGGAGGAAATGTCAACCCACTCCAATATTCTTGCCTGGGAAAATCCCATGGAGGGAGGAGCCTGGCGGGCTAGGGTCCACGGGATAGCAAAGAGTCGGACACGATTAAAGCAACTGAGCATGCACACAAGAAACTTATATCCAGTCCACCTTATGATCTCTCTAAGCATTTAGAAACTCTGACATACTCTGAGTCTTGGTACTCCTGTGTTTCCTGCTAGGTCATAAGCACCTTGGAGACACAGATTTGTATGACCCAGAGGTTAAGGGTGTGATCTTGGACTGAGTCCGCCCTGGTTCAAATCCCAGACCCACAACTTCTTGGATGAAACGCTTCAGGCAAGTTATTTAGTCTCTTCAGGCTTGGATTCCTTCTCTGTGAAATAGGGATAATAATGTTATTCAGCCCCCGAAGTTGTTAAGAGCATTGAGCGAGATAATCCACGTAAATCACTAAGCACAGTGCTTTGTACATAATGTGTGTTGGGTAAATGTTAAGAATTATTGTTACTATACATTTCTGTAGCTTACATACCTAGTGGAGAACTTCGAACACTAAACAAATATTTGGAGAATAAATGAGTCTTGGAGTCTCTGTCAGGAAAGAGAAGGTTAAGCAGACAAGCTTTCCACGCTCGCGGTTCTTTGCCGAATGCTCGCCTGTAGCCATGGAACAGGTGTTTGCAGGTGCATGGCCCAACTGGGACAAGGGGCATCCTCAGAACTCATTCATGTTTAGGAGACCCTCCGAGACAGGAGTGCGGCTAGTGGGGTAAGCAGTGATCAGATCTTTGTGACCCCGACCTCAGGAAACTCACACAGAAAGCTGGAGGGTAGGTTTCTGCGGTGGGAGGTGGGGAGCTGCCGAGAGGCACATGGAGAAAATAACAAAGGAAATAGCATTCAGACACTTGTGTTCCATTTCACAGTCATAGTGTGGGGCCTTCTGTTTTAGCATCCCAAAGGGGAGAGCACTTCCTGTCTCCTAGTTATCCCCAGCTCCACGAACTGTGGGGCTTCACCCTGACGGCTCAGTGGTAAAGAACCCACCTGCCAACACAGGAGACTCAGGTTCAATCCCTGGGTCAGGAAGATCTCCTGGAGTAGGAAATGGCAAGCCACTCCAGTACGCTTGCCTGAAAAATTCTGTGGACAGAGGAGCCTGGAGGACTACAGTTCATGGGTCTTTTCCAACGAATCTGTTCTTTGCATTAGGTGGCCAAAGTATTGGAGCTTCAGCTTCGGCATCAGTTCTTCCAATGAATATTCAGAGTTGATTTCCTTTAGGGTTGACTGCTTTGATCTCCTTGCTGTCCAAGGGACTCTCAAAAGTCTTCTCTATTACCACAGTTTGAAAACATAAATTCTTTGGCACTCAGCCTTCTTTATGGCCCAACTCTCACATCCATACATGACTACTGGAAAAACCACAGCTTTGACTATACAGACCCTTGTCAGTGAAGTGATGTCTCTGCTTTTTAATGAACTGTCTATGTTTGTCATAGCTTTCCTGGAGCTAAAAAGAGCAAGGATCTTTTAATTTTATGGTTGCAATCACCTTCCACAGTGATTTTGGAGCCCCCACAAAAATAAAATCTTTTTTCCTCTTCCATTTGCCATGAAGTGAAGGAACCGGATGCCACGATCTTAGTTTTATTTAATGTTGGGCTTTAAGCCAGCTTTTTCTCTCACTACAGGGAACATATAAATGCTGATAAAAGAAGACACAGGGTGGCCCATCTCTGGAGATGGGTAGGGAATGCTCTCTGTGGAGGCTTTAACTGCATCTGCCAGTCTCATTTGGGGGAAAAAAGTTTTCTTGGCCCATAGGTCATCCTCATTCCTTGCAAGAGCCCAGAATAGGGAGTTCCCAGAGGCTCTAGCACTGCCCTCCCCAGCCAGGCTCCCCGGTTCCTCTGATTAGGGCCTCCCCAAGGGAGTGGCAATCCCACACTCCCCCAGAGAATGTTCCCACTGCTGTGAAGGGGCTCCCCACCACTTCCAGCCTTCCCACCTTCCCAGAGTGGGTGTCAGAGGAGTCACAGAGAGGAGACTCCGAGCAGCTCTCAGCTGACTGTCTGCCCTCAGCAGAGAGCCTGGCTCTGTGGTCAGCACAGGCTGCTGGGGTTTCTACCTCCTTGACATCACCCCTACTCCTGGGACCTCCCCTGTGGGATGCTGTGATCTGAAACTGGAACAAGAGTAAGATGGTGGCATTTGTCTTCTCTCTGTTCCATCCTCCTCCAGTCCAGGCATAGACCTCAGTAACCAGAGCTGTGTAAAAGCCCCAAGAATCCCAACCAGGCAGGGCATGGCAGTGAGCTAGCCCATCCTGCCCATGCCCAGCTCCCTCTCTACTGTTCCATCAGCACTGAGATAACATCGTCTCTCCTCTGCCTTCTAGCTGGGCTCTGACCTTGTGAGCCACCTACCCAGGTTGCAGTAACCTTAAGACTTTTGTGCCAAAAGAATCCTTCCCTGTTCCCAAAGCTCACCAAAAATCATTCTCCAGGGACTTTCCTAGTGGTCCAGTGGTTAAGAATCTGCCTTACAATGCAGGGAATGTGGGTTCAATCCCTGGTCAGGGAACTGGGATCCCACATGCTGTGGGGCAAAGTCCATTCACCATAGCTACCAAAGCTTGCATGCTCTAGAGCCCACACACCAAAACTAGAGAGTTCCTGCCCCCCCCCGAAAAAGGTCCGAAGTGACACAAATGAGACAAGATGAAGCCAAATAAACAAAAAAAATTTTTTTAATTGTTCTCCATGGCAGCCCTTACTTGGCACTTGGGAAGAAAACTGGCAGATGAATCAAAATGAAGAACTGTATATGCTTTCTAATCAGCTCAGTATATTCATGCTTCCTAGAGTATGTGTGTCGTAGAATACTAATTACTTATAGTGGACTGAATGGTGGCCCTCCAAAAAACATGTCCATGTCCGAAACCCTGAAACCTACAAGTGCGACCTTATTTAGAAAGGAGTGTCTTTTCAGATGTAATTAAGGATCTTGAGATGAGATTATCCTGGACTATCCAGGTGGACCCTAAATCCAATGACAGGTGTCCTTGTAAGAGAGACGAGAGGAGAAAACACAAACACAGAGAAGAGAGCCATGTGACGGTAGAGGCAGCGCTTGGAGTTATGCAGCCACAAACCAGGAAAGGCCCGGAGCCCACAGAAGCTGGAGGAGGCGAGGAAGGATTCTTCCCTAGAGTCTTCAGAGAAAACAGAATCCATCGCTTTGATTCTGGGACTTCTGGCCTGTGAGAAAATTAAATTCTGTTGTTTTAAGCCACAGAGTTTGTGGCAATTTGTTATGACAGCCCAAGGAACCTCACACATTTGATAATCGAAAGCAGTAGTATTGCTGTCTCTTTGACGTAACTTGAGATGCATGAGGCAGGAGAACAGAGGAGAGTATCACGAAAGAAAAGACCCTGAATGGAAAGTTAATGCCCTGAGTTCAAATTCCAACCATGCTTCTTCCTAGTACCTGGCCAGGAATGATTGAACTCCTCCAATCCCCAGCTTTCCCATTTGTAAAACTTGCTGTCTGCCTCCCAGGCTTGGCATAAAGCTCAAATCAGGAATGTGTACAAGAAAGTACTTTGGCTCTGTACATTTGTGTATGTCTAGAAAGGATTATTATATTCAGACAGAGCTGAGTTGATGCTTTTGAACTGTGGTGTTGGAGAAGACTCTTGAGAGTCCCTTGGACAGCAAGGAGATCAAACCAGTCAATCCTAAAGGAAATCAGTCCTGAATATTTATTGAAAGGACTGATACTGAAGCTGAAGCTCCAATACTTTGGCCACCTGATGTGAAGAACTGACTCATTGGAAAAGACCCTGATGCTGGGAAAGATTGAAGGCAGGAGGAGAAGGGGACAACAGAGGATGAGATGGTTGGAAGGCATCACCGACTTGATGGACATGAGTTTGACCAAGCTCTGGGAGTTGGTGATGGACAGGTAAGCCTGGCATGCTGCAGTCCATGGGATTGCGAACGGTTGGACACGACTGAGTGACTGAACTGAACTGAGTTCAAATTCTACTACTGCATAGTCACTAGATATGTGACTTTGAGCCACCATTTCCTCATCTGTAAAAAAAAAGACATAAAGCATGATAATACTCGTAAGAACATCATGAGGATTAAATGAAGTTATAACTATGAATGGGCTTTCCTTGGTGGCTCAGATGGTAAAGAATCCACTCACAATGTGGGATACCTGGGTTCGATCCCTGGGTTGGGAAGATCTCCTGGAGGAGGGCATGGCAACCCACTTTAGTATTCTTGCCTGGAGAATTGCCATGGACAAAGGAACCTGGCAGGCTGCAGTCCATGCAGTTGCAAGGAGTCAGACATGACTGAGTGACTAAGCACATCACTATGAATGGTCTGTACGTGGCCTAGAATTTGATAGGCCTTAAATAAATAGTCATTGTAGGGACTTCCCTGGTGGTCCAGTGGCTAAGACTCCATGCTCCCAATGCAGGAGGACCAGGTTCGACCTCTGGTCAGGGAGCTAGATCCCATGTGCTGCAGCTAAAGATCCTGCATGCGTCAGTGAAGAAAAAACTCCCCCAGTGTCTCAATTAAGAACTGGCAAAGCCAAAAAAATAAATGAAATGAAAATATAATTCTAAAAAATGGTCATTGTAATTGTATCATCAGCACTGCCCACCTATAAATAAGATCAGTCCTATATTTCAAGTTAACCTGCTCTCCTGACATTTTTACACATCTAGATATGTTCTCTGGAAAGACTCAATTCCTCCTTTTGGAGAGAGTCTCAAAAGACTGGTTTAGTGGAAACTGCAGATTTCTAAAAAGTCCTTGGCCCTTTCCATAGTAGCCACTGGAAATAATGGGAGATCTCTAAGGACCAAAGGAGCAGGCTGTCTCCGACACCCTTGAAATAACTCATTATATAAGTGATGGTCTGAAAGTGTCAATGGACTTCCCTGGAGACTCAGATGGTTAGGAATCTGCCTGCAACGTAGGAGACCTGGGGTTGATCCCTGGGTGGGGAAGATCCCATGAAGAAGAGAATGGCAACCTACTCCAGTATTCTTGGGAAATCCCATGGACGGAGGAGCCTGGTGGTCACTGTCTATAGGGTTGCAAAGAGTTGGACACAAATGGGTGACTAATACTACCACTACTACTGAAAGACTCAGATCACTGGGAGAAGTGCCTCCAGCTCTATAGCCAGTGACTCTCGAAATATGCCTCAGAATCTCATGGATGAGAGATTTAAAAGGTTACTGTCTTGGAAACCATGGCTGAGATTCTGACTTACTCTGGGCAGGGGACAGAAAAAAATGCACTTGACCAGCATCGCAGGAGCCTCTGATGCAGCTTGCCTATAGTTCACACTCAGAAATGAAAGCATGCATTCAGGGCTTATCTCTCCACCCAAAGGAGGGGGCTCAAGTATTGTGACTTGGGGTGAGGGGAACCTCTCCCACTGGTTCCTAGAGTCTTGTCAGGAACTTTGAAATCTGTGGCTTAGATATCCCTTGCTTGAAGGCCACTTAAAAAGACTTACAGTGAAGAGGTAAAGAGTTAACCCTTTTTTTTAATGCCACTGTTAATATTTTTGCTCGAATGACCCGAGCCGATACAGTCAGGTCTAGCTGAAAGCTAGTGAAAAGGAGCCCTGGGATTGGAGCTTGCAGCTGCATTTGGTCGCTGAGGAGCAGGGATTGATTGACAAGGGAGGGAGGAGGAGCCACAGAGCAGGGATGGAGACTAATGTCCTCTGTAGCTCTTTGCAATTTTGCCCAGATCTGGCCTAGAGGGAGATGGAAAGAGAAAGCCGTTGTCCCCAGTGGTAGTGCCAAGCACGTGAGCAAAGGAATCACCAATTCATTCCATTTGTCTATCAGATCCCTCTGGGCCTGCAACACGGCTTCTGCAGCCATCAAGGTCAAGTCGTGGAGAACACTTATCTATGGGACTCTGCAGAAAACAAAAGGAATCTCATTTTCTCTCAAATTTAATTTTACCCTGTGCTGTGAGAGTGCGATCCTATCAGGACTGGAGTGTAATAGCCCCGTTGGAGTGGATCAGATTGGATTTTCGATAGCGCCCGCGAGCTCCTGCATGGCGCACACATCCGGCCCGGCTGTCTGCGGATCAGGGACTCTGAGACTGAAGATGATTTGCCTCTCCTCCCTCTCCAGCAGCTGATCTTGTGGTCCTTCAGCTTTAGTGTGTGGTCAGCAGGACCGAGGCACCAGAAATGTCCTACAGACCTAGGCTAAGATGTTTCTCTTACCGATTCTCAGGGGTAACTGGGTTGTTTTCAAGTTTCTAACTGCTGGAAACAATGCCAGGCTTGCAGTCCTCATCCCTGGGCTTCCAGAAGCAGACAGGATGGCAGGTCATGATGGTGCCAGTAAGAGGTCCCTGGCAGACAGTCCATGGACACGGGAAATGCAGAAATATGATGGAAGGATGGCAGAGACGAAATAGAGTGACCTGGCCAATGCACTTTATTGCTGAGAAAAATTTTCCTTCATCTAAACAGATGGCAATGTGTCACGAGGCTGGAGTCAGGCATTGAACCTCAGAGGGTTAGGGCCAAGGGGCAGCAAGGGGCTACGGGGGCCTGAGGGCCTGGGGGAACTTCACTGCCTGCACTGAGAGGCCGTAGCCAACGCGATGGTTAAAGGGCCAGTGTTGAGATCGGGAAGCCAAGACATTTTATGGGTTGAAAATAAAGTTAGAAGCAAGAACCAGATGATTGCTGAAAAATAGCTTTGGAGTGCTGGAAACTCACCTTTATTCTTGCAGGATCCTAAAAGCTAAATCAGAGCAGATGCAATTATTAGTAGGGTGAGTGAATGGAAATGTACACACAATATGTATAGAGAAAGTTAAAAAGGGATGTATAGAAAATAAAAGTGGCAATCATTGAGCACATGGTTCCTCACTGTGTAGATAAGTTATCAGCTCTTTGGAATGAATTTCAGGTGCATAGTAAGTCCTGGGGTGGGACTTTCTGATAGGACCTCTGCCTAGGGGTCATTCCCCAGGACACCCTGAATATCAAGAGCCCTTCGGGCCCTGGTGGCATCATTGCTGAGGCTGCCGAACAGCATGTCTGTCTCAGAACAAGGGGCTTTCAGCTAGAAGAACTAGGGATTCTGTGGCTAAACAATAATAATAGTAATAATCAGGAGTGAAAGGTAACATGGACTTGGAGGACAGATCTGACAAGTAGCAAGATCCCCTTCTGCTTTATGGAGAAGAGCCTTTGGTTGAGGCATGCAGAAAAGAGAGACAGGCTCTTATCCTATCTCTAGAAACTACAAATCAATAAAACCTTTTAATAGAAACTGTCCTGAAATCATAGCTCATTGAGGAAGTGTCTATGAGTAGCAAATCACAAACTGAAAATGTTATGTTGTTCTTATTATTTAGTAATAATAACAGCCATCACAATTTACAAAGTGTTGACCATGTGGCAGGCCTGGAAGGTGAAAGTCACTTGTTCGTGTCCAACTCTTTGTGACCGCCCCAACCCCGGGCTATAGAGTCCATGGAATTCTCCAGGCCAGAATACTGGAGTGGGTAACCCTTCCCTTCTCCAGGGGATCTTCCCAACCTAGGGATCGAACCCAGGTCTCCCGCATTGCAGGCGGATTCTTTATCAGCTGAGCCACCAGAAAAGCCCTAGCAGGCCTGGAATTAGGTGATTTATATGGCACTGAGGGTCCGACAACAATCCTACAAGGGCTCAGGACAGGATTTCAGACTCATCCGTTCTCTCTCCCTCCTCCTCTCTTTCTTTCTCTTTCATCTTCAGCAGATAAGAGGCTTTGGCAGATAAAGGAGTTTTGGCCTCTGTTTCAAACGTCTCCTCAGGTGTTTAGGGAATCCTTCCCTACCACGGTATTTAGCTTCACTGTTAGGCCTCCTTTTAATGAATAAAACACAACCTTTTAGAGCTGTCAGGGCTATTTCACACTAAATGTACTTGTGCTTCTAACTCTTCCTGAGAACTCAGCTGAGCCTTGCCAGCAAAGCAAAGGTGAGCTGAACAGCTTGTGAATAACAGACTGAATTCTCGTCAAGCGAGAGAGTCAGGACAGGACCTGGCTTCTGCATGATCTACTGATACTCAGACAATGGTCATCTGACTACCCTGGAGGGAGGAGGGCGGGGCGGGGGGGAAGAAGATTAATTTCATGAATGTCTAGTTCTGCCAATTTGTAAAAAATAAAAAACTGATACTATCCGAGACCAGGAAGGAAGCGGGGCAAGGGGTCTTCTCAAATGTTGACAGTGCAGTCTTTGTGGAACAGGGCCTGGGATGTCCTATACAAATTGCACAGCAACCCCTCATTATGAATCCCTATCCCAGAAATATGTGTGAATGTAATGTATAGTATGTATAGGTCTAGGAGTTATACCTATAGGGTTATAGCTTGGGGGCAAATTATAGGGTTATGTGTAATGAATTATCCTACTAACCAAATCAAACAAATAGGAAAAAGTGTGTGTGTTTGTGTGCATGAGCGTGTGTGTTGTTGAACACAGAGAGAGCTGTGGAAGGACACAGGCACTGAACTATGATCTCAGCTGAGTGGAACCAGAAAGATCAGAAGGATATTAACTTTCTCTTTATACAGCTCTACACTGCTTTACACATTATGAAAAGCACAGAATGTTTTTGTTCAAAAATTAAATTTTAAAATTGTGCTTAAACCTATTTAGAAAAACCAGGAGGCATGTATGGCCATTGCTGCCCCATCTCTGTTAACAGTATCAATACGTGATCTGCACTGTTACAATTTTAGTCTAGAAGAAACAGGGGGGGGGGGCGGGGAATGACATAAATAATACTGTGAGGAGGGATCTCAGGTTTGTGAAAGTTTCTCAGCCTGGACCTCCAAATGCAACATCACCTGAGCTCAACAAAGCCCTTGGAGAGCTGGCTGGTTAGCAAACATACTCATGCAGCTTCATCATCAATGGAGCCTCTTCACTTGATAAACTTTGCAATCAAAAGAAAAGCAGGCTTCACAACAAGGCATAAGCAGCTTTGGCAAAAGTGCTCAGCAAATCACATCCTTATAGGTGATGTGAGCAGAGCTGGTTTCTCTGTTTCCAAGACTCATCAGTTCACTGTGAAGGACACCGCCACTTGGGTGGGTTGAGAAAGTGGGAGATTCAGGCTCTCACGACATGATCATAGATGTTGTCCCCACTCTAACACAAATTCCTATTTCAACATTAAATTGTTTGATTTCACTTGGGAAATAGGGTGTGTAGGATTACACAAGGTCAAACCACTAGACTAGCTAAAATCTAAAAATGCTGGTACCATGAATTTAGGGTTGACATTTGGCAAGATTATGCAGAGATTATGCAGTTCTTTATATTGCTGAAGCACCTAATTGTTCACAAAGGTTTTATTAAAAATAAAGGTAACTTTAATATTAACTTTGGTTAAATGCTATTTAGTGTCATGCATCTTATCTCATTTAGTCCCGAGAATAGCTCTGCAAGATCAGATTGGTCTGTTGTATAAGTGACAAAAATGAAATGGGAAATTTGAGCTTACAGATGGTACATGGCGAAGCTAGAATTCAAACCCAGAGCATCTGGTGTCTGCAACACAAATCCAGAACTTTTAATACTAAATTGGGACTTGTCACTGTTCCATGCTGCTTTTCCCATACAAGGTTATGATGACCCTCTCCTCAGATAGACACATACATAGTCTTGGATCTAGTTCTTGGCCATATAACTCCTTTTAGGGAAAAAACTCCCACCCCTCCCCAAGCTCCTGTCACCATGCCTTTGCACAAGCTGTTCCCTCTATCTAGAATGTTCAGTTCCTTTTCTCTGCTTTACAATAATGTATTACTCATCTCAAGACTTGGCTCTGCTCCCCAGACTGAGTTAGACATATCTTCCATCATCCTGTACTGTGGAACTTAGCTTACCCTGAGTTGTGTGATTTTTCACATGTGGCAAACTCCATCCATCTCCAAAGAGTTTGAGAACAGAACCATGTATTCATTTATGTCCCACAAAGCTCAGCACAGGACCTGACACACAGAAGCTGCTTGACACATGGTTGATGGACTAATGAATGGATAAATGAAACAAACCAATGACAGTCACCATGCTCAGGTCCTCTTTTAGAATGAAACCAGAATTCCTTCTGTTAGGGGGAGGTAGAGAGAAAACCAGAAAAATATAGATGCCCCAGAGCCAATTCAGAGTCTGACTTTGAGATGAGGTTAATGCCAGATAACATAGGATGTCAAGTCTTAGCATTCCAGACAAAGCACCTCAGGGAGTCTCCCAAAGCCCTAGAACATCAGAGCCCAAGAAAGATGCTCAGCAGTGGAGTAGAAGAAAGCCTGGAACCCATTCGGTGGGTGTGCCCTCTTGTGGTCCTTATACAGTTGTAAGCTAAGCCATATTCCTTAGGCAGGATTCTGCCTCAGTCAGGTGAGGACACACCCACGACAATCACAGCTGACAGTGGACAACTCAGCTTGCCATGATGTCGGGGGGCTTGGAGGTGTGCTGGGCCTGCCAGAGACTCCTGGAGAGCAGGGCAAGGCTGGGCTGTCCCCATCGAGCTCAGATGGGAAGACCCAGAGCATGGCAGGGAGTTTCCTTGGGTTCAAGACAGACATTTTAATGACCACTGGCTGGCATCTACAGATGCTCAAAAATCTCTGTTGAGTGAATGAGTAAGTGAATCAATGAAGAAGAGGGTTAAGAGAAAAGAAATACAAACCATAAATTATAAATAAAAAACCTCCTCTTCCTAGGAACTATTGCTCCTATTTCTCTATCTGTACAAATGCTACACACATCTCAAAGGAGGTTCAAATCCATCTCCACCTTCTTCAGCACAATGGACTTGGGGCCCTTTGTATTCTTCACATTTTTATGCATTTATGGATTGTGTCCTCCATTGGATCATATGCGTCTGGTAGGCCAAGACTATGACTTACGTTCTTTTGTGGTTTCCATTACCCCTCGTATGCAGAACTTCGGTATAACTGGTACCCTTTGACTGCCTGTGCCTCCAAATGCAAGGAAAGAAGGAAGTAAAGATTTCAGGGTTAAGAGGAATGGTGAGAAAGATGGGAAGAAACAGACAGGTTTTGGTGGCAAAAAAGAGAAAAAAAAAACATGTTTTGTACAATCCAGTTTGTGCTAAAATTAAAATAGAAATGAATTTCAAGATGGCATGTGTAATTGCAATTAATTAAATATTCTGTTACCCAAATTATTTAATTACCAAAGCTTCCCACAGCCTCTGAGTTGATTTAATCACAAATGCCAGGAAAATTAGGGAAGTGGTGAATGGGTGTTTTCTTGGTACATTCTGTGTTATAAATGGGACCCTTGGCCAGAAAAGGAAAGGAGGGAGGCAGAGAAGAAGAGGAAAAACTGAAGCAGAGATCTCCTTATGCTCCAGTCTGCTGGGGCCTGTGTCTCAGAAAAGGGGAGAAAAGGAAGAGAGAGAGAGACAAGGGAATGACCAGAGCTCACGTGCCACAGACGGGAACTGCTCTGGTTGCAGGAGCAGACAGTGAGAAGGACGTGGGCTTAAGAGTCAGCCAAGCTCAGGTCAGTGGACTTTCCTGTGGTTAAGAATCCGCCTTCCAATTCAGGGAATTCAGGTTTAATCCCTGACCAGGGAACAAAGATCTCACATACCACAGGGTAACTAAGCCTGTGTGCCACAGCTATGACCCAATGAAGTAAAAAAAAATTGAGCCCAGTAACAGCAGTTACTAGCTGAGTGGACCTTCCTATTTTTTTTTTTTTTCATTCCTAGAACTGGAATAATAATAAAAATAGAAATAAGGCCAACCCATGAGGTCACTGGAAAGATGAAATAGCTAATAGATGTAAGCCACTTGACACAGTGAACGATGGTACCCTCAGTGATTGGCAATGCCCCACTTTGATTTTGAAAACCACTTGCTGTTTCAGTTGGGGGCAGGGAAGAAGCCAGGGAGGAGGGCAGGGCTGTATGCTCCTGCGTTCCGATTGCCCTGAATGACTGTCTCTCTGTGTAAGATGACACCGGTGCTGATGATACCCTTGTTCCACTTGTCACCGCTGTGCCTTCTTCCTCCCCTCCATCCATCTACCCTCCCGACACCTCTCATCTGCTTCCCCATCAGCTGTGCCCTCTGTCTCACCTGTGGGTCTCTCTGCCTTGTGTGCGGAGCCATCTGTTCTGCTGATGGGCCTTCATCTTCCTTCCCATTTTGTTTTCTTGGCTAAATGATTCTGTCTATCTCAGGCAAGTGTTTTATCTCCATGGCCCACGTGTGTGTGAAGAATAGAATGTATCAGAGGAAATCTGAGTGTTCAGTGGAGTGAAAAGTTGGGTGTTGTTGGGACTTTATATATGGGGCAAGGGACAGGACTCAGGGACTTGACCTGTTAGAGTCAGAACGGTCCTGACACGTCCTCCGCTCCTCCCCTGCTCTAAGGAGCAGGTTTAGAAACCGAGGCAGAGAGATGGAAAGTGCCTCACTTGTGCGCAATGACTCCTCCAGCACCAGGAGTCAGTCCAACGTTTGCTCTTCTCTTCTGATGTCCTTGCTGTGATAAACCACTGTTTTTTCAGGGCAGGTTGTAATTTTATACAGTATTCATTGTTGTTTAGTTGCTGAGTCATGTTTGAGTCTTCTGTGACCCCGTGGACTGTAGCCCGCCAGGCTCCTCTGTCCATGGGATGTCCCCGACAAGAATATTGGAGTGGGTTGTTGTTTCCTTCTCAAGGGGATCTACCTGACCCAGGGATTGAACCTGCATCTCCTGCATTGGCAGGCAGATTCTGTACTTTCTTTACCCCTGAGACACCAGGGAGTGGTACTTATTCCCAAAAAAATCCTTCAGACAAAAACACTCAAAAAGAGGTTCCTGGGATTTTCTGGTAGCCCAGTGGTAAAGAATCCACCTGCCAATGCAGGAGACACAGGTTTGATTCCTGGTCCGGGAAGATCCCACATGCCTCAGAGCAACCAAGCCCATGCTCCACAACTATTGAGCCTGTGCTCTGGAGACTGGAAACCACAACTCCTGAACTCATGTGCCACAACTACTGAAGCCCCTGAGCCCTAGAGCCCGTGCTCCACAACAAGAGAAGCCACCGAAATGAAAAGCATGCCCATCACAACTAGAGAGTAGCCCCAGCTCACTGCAAATAGAGAAAAGCCTTCACAGCAACCAAGACCCAGCTCAGCCAAAAAATATTTTTAAAATAAATAAATAAATGAAAAGATTCTGTTCTAGGTTGCCCAGCCCTCCTCACTCCCTCAAAGGCAAATAAATGCTCCCCTGCCAATCCCCTATTGTCACCACTCCTTAGCACTGTCCCTACTTCCTACTCTGACACTCCTCTGCCCCCCCCATAGGTGCTGGTGTGGCTGGCTAGGATCCTTAGCCTTATTCCTCAGTTAACACGATGTATCCACAGAAAGCAAGAGATCCCCTGCCTGCTGAAGCTACAGGTATGCAAGAAGGTTCATCCTGAAGGAAGCCCATCCTAGCTCGTGGGGGCTGATTCAGAGGCCAGCGCCAACTCAGAGGTCTTGATTAGACCTGACATATTTGGAAGTCATCCAATTTTGAGCAGCCTGGGTTCACCAGCACGTGGGTAAACTGAAGGGTCTCTCATTTTTCCTTCACACTTTGCCCCAGGACGATGGATGACCTCTAACAGCTTGAAAATTCTCCAGTGGAGATTTGTCCTGGTTTTCACATTTGCCGGCCGCATCAGTCGGATAATTCCAATATTCAGCAGGAGTGAGTTTTCTTATCATGACTTCTTATCTACATTTGTAGAACACATTTTATCAAGTACTTGGCAGGAGATATGGAGTGGTAAGGAGGTAATTCTCTTGTACAGAACTGATTTGAGAATTTTTAATAAAAACTCCCCCAACCCAGTTGCACCGATACAGATGGAACTGGTCATGTGGGCTTCAGACTGAATTAACTCTATAGAGACAGAATTAATCACAGGAGTCCTCAGTAATCATCCCAATGTTCCTGCTCCCATGTGACGCTGAGTCCACCCAGGCTGCAGGAGAGCGTCAATCAAACAATAGATCTATTCATCTTGGACCATTACAGTCCACGGAGGCCTGTAGATTACTGGGAAGAGAGTTAGCATTATCCACATTTGAATCCCTGAACGTTTATTTTAGAAAAACAAAAAATCAATTTCGATAGAAGAAGATTTATGTTTCTCCACACAGAAATCAGGCATGCTTTGTGTTTGAGAGCTGCTTATTACATGTTATTGCCCGAGTCATCCATTTAGGCTACTTTCAGTCCACCTCATGGGTGCCAGCCCTACCTCTTACCTATCTATCCAGTTTCGCACAAGCTGACCTTCTGTTCCCTCCAATTCCTAGATCAGCACAGAGATGGGAAAGGCAGGAGCTAATGAGCCACACACACAACAGCTGGGGTTAGCATTCCATCACCCAGTACTGAACTGAGATCTAGGTACTTATTATTAACCACTGCCTCCTCTGTCATCAGAAATAGGATGTGGCATTCCTGGCATAGTCGAATGAAAATAATAATGGTTGTGACACTAATGCTTTATTATGTATTGCTGCTGCTTAGTCACTCAGTCGTGTCTGATTCTTTGCAACCCCACGGACTGTAGCCCACCAGGCTCCTCTGTCCATGGGGATTCTCCAGGCAAGAATACTGGAGTGGGTTGCCATGCCCTTCTGCAGGGGATTTTCCCCACCCAGGAATCAAACTGGGGTCTCCCACGTTACAGGCGATTTCTTCACCAGCTGAGCTACCAGGAATGCCCTATTACTAATACGTTATTACTATGTTCTAAACATTTTGTCTCCCAGGTGGCTCAGCAGTAAAGAATTCGCCTGCAATGTAGGAGACATGGGTTCAATTCCTGGGTCAGGAAGATCCCCTGGAGAAGGAAATTGTAACCTACTCTAGTATTCTTGCCTGGAGAATCGCATGGACAGAGGAGCCTGGCAGGGGGCTCTGAGGTTGCACAGAGCTGAGGTGGCCCAGAGCTGGATCTGTCTGAGCACGCAAGCATGCACACAAGCACCTTATACTTAGAGACACATTTAAACTCTTCCACTAACAGCTGAGTCACAATTTAGGTCTGAGAGCTCCTGCTCTCTTTCCCAGGCTCCAGGTCCCAGCACTGAATGCCAGTTTAATTTTTGCCAACTGCCCAATTCCCTTGCTATTTCTTATCCTCTTCTAGGACTAGAAATCTGCCCCTGCACCTCAATTTCAAGGCCAGGACAAGTCACCCATAGACAAGATTCCCACATAATAATTATACTGTCTTCTGCCTGATTTCTAAAACTCCTTCATGCGAGGTCTTTTCTGGAGCCCCGCCCTCTGTTTTTGGAACCACAACACTTTGTGCTGTGTGACTCTTCACTGGGGTGGCCTCTCTGTTTGGACTCTGAGCCTCATCAGCCCTGACAGACCCACATTTGCTTGGAACAGGTCTCAGCCCAGGGCTTCACCTGATGCTTCAGACCAGGGTCTAGAAAAAGTAATCACAAGATGGCAAGGCTGTCCACCAATGAACTCCTTCTGGAACTTAGCTAACAAGCACTGTAGATGTTCAGTTGCTCAGTTGCGTCTGACTCTGCGACCCCATGCATCGAGTATAGCTTAAAACCAACCTGATTTATTTCAATCTGAAGAGGGTGAAAGTGTGGTTCCATAGTGGATCTTACAGATTGGATTCTGAACTTTCAAAAGAAAGAGGAGACTTAGTCTGCGTGGAGTCAGTTTTTAAGAAAATGATAATGAAAAAATGGCTGGGACATCTAAGATAGCACTCTGAGCTTGTCTTTAGTTTATTTCTGCTATTCCCCAGCATTCTGAGTTCTAACGGTCCCTGATAAATGGCACGCTGGAATATGATTACAGAGCAGACATCGTGATTACATGCTGCCGTTATCAACTGTGCAGCCGTTACTGTAACGTTCAGGGATCCATAATAATGAAAGCAGAGATAACATGGATAATTAAAACTTAAAGAGAATCCAATATCATTTTTAAGCCATTTAGTTTCTGCCACACCAAATCCTTTCTCCTAACTCCCAAACACACGGACTATACATTGAGCTGTACCTCTTCTTTCAACTCATACCCACCCTGTGGTGGAGGAAGGTTAGACTGATTTATAAAATCATCAAAAGACAGAGAAAAACAAAAAAAGAAATAGAGAAGCCCTGGATAATCCACTGCCTGATTAATCATGCTTGAGAGACAATGAGTGAGACACAATACACTTGTGTTTTCGTGATAGGTTCATCTTTAGGGGCCAGAGGAAGCCAGGTATCAGTTAATCAGTGCCCGGATAATGAAGTATTGGGTGAACTTTGGTGTGGCTCCAAGACGAAATCTTCCGCTAAGGGGGAAATGTCAAATCTATTGTCGTCTGGGCTCCTTTTCATTGTCTGAAGCTTGTCTCAGCTGTGACTTTGGATTAAATCTCTTTGTGGCGGTTTCTTATCTGTACATGTGGTCTCATGATCACCATCAGATACTGCTCTGCAGAGGAGATGTTGACTATAATGAGGGGGAAATGAGTGTCATTCCCCCAGAGGTGACAAGCTCCTTTCCCCACCCCCATCTCCAAAGAATCTCAGAAGAAACTCTTGGATTTCTAGGGTTCCTCTGTCACTTGTCAGGTTGCATGCAAGCATCTAATTGCTCTTCTCTGTGGAAGCAGAACTCTTGTAACCAGGTTGCTATGAGGCAGGTTCTTGTGAAACAGGGAGAGTAGACCTTTTGGAAATGTACCTGGGGCCCTGATGCTGAGATCTCGAGACATGGTAGAGACAGAACAAACTTCCTTTTATGCAGAGTCCTGCTGGAAGAGATGCCTCACAGAAGTGCTCTTGTTCAACTGGACAGGATAATGAATTACACGGGGTCTCTCAGTCATTAACAATAGTAACAATTGTGACACTCTTGGTCAGAGACACTCCTCAATGACTTCCAGAGAAGGTCCAGCCCCCTTCCTGGGGTTGTGTCGAGCTCTCTCTCTTTCTCTTGTTCTTGTATTAAGACCCCCAAAGCCACTTGGACCAATTCTCCTTCAGATGGCTTCACATTGAATCAGCTATTATTCATGTGGCCTCAGGCTAGCTCTCAGCACAGAAGGACTACTCAGAAAACTCCCAGCCCTGTACCTCAGCCCCAGGGCTGGCAGAGAGACAAAAACTGTCATTGAGCTAGTTGGTAGCAGGTCACAAAAGCCCACACACTGGAATGTTGGAAGAAGGGAAAATTAGGGCATTAAAACCCGCTAGCTGAGATTAGAGTGTAACCCAATCATCTTGTATATTTTAGCAGGATCTCACCTTTGATTGGAAGGGTAACAAACAATTATGACTGAGTCCATCTTCCAACAAAGCACTCACTCACAAGGCTGAACTAGGCATAACCCCTACTAGTTTGCATCTAGAATATTGTTTTTCTAAACCGAAGTATCAGTTCTCCTTATGTTGTTTTCGTTTAACTCTTACTCTTTCTATGGGAACATAGAGTTTCATTAAAGGAAATATTTTCTTCTTGACTTCTTTCTCTCAACACCTGTATCTAATCCATCAGCAAATGCTAGCAACTTTAGCTACAATGTACATCCAGAACCTGATCACTCCTCCACCTCCACTGCACATACTCCAGCCTGGGCCACTAGCATCTCTCCTGGAAACTGACATCCTTGTTTCCAGCTTTGCCTCCTGATCATCTATTCTCTGTTTAGCAGCTGGAGTGATTGTTTTAAATCCCAAGTCACATCATGTCACTCCTCTACTGGCTTTCTAGCTCATACAAAGGAAAAACCAAGGACTTCAGAATGACCCACAAGACCTTTTGTAATCTCATTTCAGCTAACTAACCTCCAGCCTCACTTGGGATCCCAGGCCAGGAACCCACCCCAGCTCTGCTGGCCTCCAGGTTCACTCCCATCCCAGGGATACTAAACTTGCTTTTCTTTCAGCCAAGAGTGTTCTTCTACTAGCTTCTACTTCTACTAGCTGTTCACATAGTTCCCTTCCTCATTTTATTTTGGTCTCTTTTCAAATGTCCTCTATCAGAGAAAGGGACCCAGAAAAAGAAACACATGCATATTCTTGGCCCTTCGCCTGTAAGGAGGCTATTTTTTAGATAGATATTGGCCCTTGGTATTCAATTCCATAATCACTCTTGACATCCTGGAGATACATTCTAAGTTTTGACAGGAATGTTCTCCCACTACATCATCTTGTAGTCAGACAGCAGCACTACTGAGTGGGAAGTGTTTGGCAGTAGGCACCTAGAGTTCTTGATCTCCCCTATCACTGAGTAATAATGATATTAGTCACCGTAAGTCACCAACATCCTGTGCCTTGGTTTTTTTCATACATAAATAAATGTTTGATAAGCCCACTCATTTCACAGTAAAGACCAAACACCATACTTGACTGGGTGACCTTTTTGAAATATGTGTACTATGCAAAAAAAGTAAGATCCTATTATTATTATTATTAAAGGAAAAAACAAAACAAAGAATGAGAAGAAAGATATGGAAATACAAGGGCATTTCGCAGAACCCAGGGAACTTTAACCATTTTCCACCTTCTTTTCATTTTCTTTTCAGTTGGCAATGAAAAATACATCAAAATATGACTGCAGAAGTGCTGCCAAATTCAATACTCATAATATCTATTCAATATTCAGCTGTACACATGCAATATTGCAGATGGTTGTGGGATGTGATGGTCTCTATCCAATAGTTCCAAAGGGGAAAACAAAATGTTATAAGACAACAGTCAGTCGTTGGATGCATCCTGATTGTTTAAGTGATATGAGAGTCAGCAATCATGTGCAAATTAAAACATAATTATGCACACAGACCACCCAAGATTAAGTAACATTTCACAGATGTATGCTAAATGACTAAACACTCTCTGAAATAAATTGTGACCATCATTCGCTTTTTTCCCCGAGAATATTATTACTAAAAAAATCAAAGTCAGAGATATGTGTTGCCTAGTGAGTTAACAGCGTCCATGTAATAAGAGATTGTTACCGCAAATTTGGGGGTGTGTTAGCAGCTAAGTAGTCATGGTACTCCACAGGGTCAGTAAACAATTTATGTAAATGGGCACTAAAAGACACAGGGCACAAGAAAATGGCGTTCCTCCCTCGGCAATGCAGACTGTTTAGCTTTGAGGTAGCTGGTGAGTTTATCGCAGATCTAATCAGTGCCTCATCATCGTAATCCCCAGCTCCAAGGAAGTATACAATCCTCTATCTCTGGTGTGAGCTGTGTCTCTCCTCAGCCCAGCCAGATCATGGCTGTAGGCAGAAGGGTCAAGAATACGGCAGGGTTGGATTACTGGTCCAACAATTGGAAGATGGAGAGAGCCTGAGCCGCATGTGGACATTCATTGTAAAGTAGAATGGTGGTTGATTCTCCATTGTCACCATTACTCTGCCCCTCTCGCCCGGTTCCACGAAGACAGGCAACTCCAAGAGAGAGATGATCCTAATGGCAGTTTCCTGGGTCTATTTTGTGAATCGTGGCCCTGAGGTCTGTGTTTTTCTGGGCAACCCCAGAGACTAGGCCATCTCTAGTCTCCCTCATCTCTGCCTTCCCCCAACTGGGATGGTGCCAGGCACAGGGTAAATACTCAACACATGTTTGCAAAATATGGAACATCTTGTTTTATTATTATTTTTTAAAATTTATTTTTGGCTGCATTGGGTCTTCGTCACTGTGCTTGGCTTTCTCTAATTATGGCAAGCGGGGTGTACTCTCAGCTGCAGTGGGCAGGCTTCTTGTTGTGGTGGCTTCTCTTATTTCAGAGCACAGGCTCAGTAGTTGTGGAACACTGGTTTAGCTGCCCCGTGGCAGGTGGAATCTTCCCGAACGAGGGGTCAAATCCATGTTCCCTGCATTAGCAGGCAGATTCTTAACCACTGTACCACCAGGGAAGTCCAGGAAATCTTTATGTAAGTAGGAGGTCATTCTCTGATCTTGAAGTACTCTTGCCCATTGGGAATCCCTACCAGAATCCAGGCCTTCTCTGGGTAAGACCCTTCTTGCTGTAATGTAAACTTTCATTCTTTACATGACATAAGCTTTCTTCCTTCTTTCAGTGGCTTGGGAATGAGTCATTAGTCAAGGGCGAAGTGAACAAATTAGCAAGTATTTATTGAGTGCTAACTGAGTGTGAAGATCTGTGTTAAATACAATTGAAAGATTTTGTACAAAAAAAAGAAAAGAAATTCTAATTCCAGCTGAGAAGATTAAAGAGATACAAATAAACTAATTTGGAAACAATAATAAAATAACATATGCTTTTAAGTGATCATGAAATGTATGAATAATTTATGTACTGGTTACTTCCAAAACTACATTAACCAACATATAATAAAACACATATCTGCAGAAAACAAGTAAAATAAAAATCGGTCAACACCAAGAAAATGAAGCAGTAAGATAATTCTGTGCCCAATTTGGAAACTTATACTTGCTGCCACCAGCATAAAGGCAGGCTTTAAGATTCCCAGCAGCCAAGGCAATAAAAGAAAGGGAGTCCTAACATCCAGCAGCTTCATGATTGCTTAGGAAGAAGCATTCTATGGCGCCAAGAGAAGCAAACATTTGCCTGATATTAAATTCTAAGAGGGATTTATGACGTGGATCATTGTGTCAGGAACATTGAGCAACATAATGGACAATATCTTCCGCAATAGTTTTTAGAGAAAATGGGAAAATGTACTTCATTTGGCTGATTCTTAAAATGGCCTTCCATAAAAGTCATGGGCATTATAACCAACACAACTCGGTGAAGATATTTCTGCAGGGAACAAAGTTAATGCGGTCCAGGAATACAGCTTCCTGAACAAGTCGACAAGAGTCAGGGAGAGAGCTTAATAAACATTAAACAATAAATGACTGGTGTATACTTTGATCTAACTTAAAAGTTATCAGTTATTTCAACTTGGCTTTTGTCTGGAACTAAAAGGCAGTGTTTTCATACTGAAGACTGGCAAATACTAGAATGTTGAATGAACAGAGTCCTGTGTCTCAGACATCAGACATGAACATATGACAAAGTTGATATTTTGATATGAAAGTTAAGAAACATAACCATTATTCTTATCTGGACTAAATAAAGGCTGCAAGAAGCTCCTTGGGCAGAGCTAAATTTTTCCTAATTTCTGAGTGCCAAGGCAAGAAGATGAGTTTTCAGCAGTATATGTAATGGTGAATGGGTTTGGGGCAGGGAGTTAAAACGAAGATATTCTAGTTGGGTACAATTATATAGTCAAAGACTCACCCCACAGTTGTCCCCTCATAACTCAGATCTCTATGAACTCCCCATTTCATGGCCACTAAGGGGGCTCCCATCTGATTCAGACAGTCATTCTGTTAAAACGTTGCTGCTGCCGCTGCTAAATCGCTTCATTTGTGTCCGACTCTGTGCGACCCCATAGACGGCAGCCCACCAGGCTCCCCCATCCCTGGGATTCTCCAGGCAAGAACACTGGCATGGGTTGCCATGTCCTTCTCCGATGCATCAAAGTGAAAAGTGAAAGTGAAGTCGCCCAGTCGTGTCCGACTCTCAGCGACCCCATGGACTGCAGCCTACCAGGCTCCTCCATCCATGGGATTTTCCAGGCAAGAGTACTGGAGTGGGGTGCCATTGCCTTCTCCTGAAACGTTACTCTGGACTAAAAAGCCAACTCTGCATGTGGACTTGATTGCACTGACTGGATCACCATAGTGCTGATCTTTTGTGTGGGCAGAGCACCAAACTGCCAAGATGGCATCATCTGTTAGGGGAACAGGCACAGAGCTGCAAATAATCTACCCAATAACTCATCATAAAACATCCAGCTCCAACATTAGGACACTCACCCTCAGGGCTTTCTTAGTGTAAGAGGTTGCAGTTCAAATACTCAGTGGAGACAGCAGAACTTTTCTCCCAACTACTGATGGAGCCAGAGATATCGCCACTGATAGAGACTACTAGCCCAGTGATCACACACTTAGCACTGCAGGCCAGATACAGCCTGGAGATGTATTTCGTGGTTTGTTTTGCCTTAATTTTACTGGAGTATAGTTGATTTACAATGTTAATTTTAGGCATATAGCAAAGTGATTCAGTTACACACATATATGTATATATATTCATTCTCTTTCAGATTCTTTTCTCATATAGATTAACAGGATATTGAGTAGAGCTCCCTGTGTGACACAGTAGGTCCTTGTTGGTTATCTATTTTACATATAATAGTGTGTTATGTTAACACCAAGTTCCTGATTTATCCCTCCCTCTCCACATTCCCCTTTTGGTAACTCTAAGTCTGTTTCGTATGTCTATGTGTCTATTTCTGTTTTGTAAATAAGTTCATTTGTATCATTTTTTAATTAGATTCCACATATGAGTGATATCATACGATATTTGTCTTTCTCTGACTGACTTACTTCACTTAGTATGATAATTGCTAGGTCCATGCATATTGCTGCAAATGGTACTATTTTTTATGGCTGAGTAATATTCCATTACATATAATAGAATATTTTATGTATATATATATATACATATATATATATATATATATACATGCCAATGCAGGAGACATAAGAGATGTGGGTTATTCTTACCTGGGAAATCCCATGGAGCCTGGTTGGCTACAGTCCTAGGGTCACAAAGAGTCAGACACAACTGAAGAAATTTAGCATATTTATCTATGTATATATATACATAGATATATATATATACACATATATATATACCACATCTTCTTTATCCATTCCTCTGTTGATGGACATTTAGGATGCTTTCATACCCTGGCTATTATAAATAGTGCTGCAAAGAACATTGGGGTGCATGTATCTTTTTGGATAACAGTTTTCTGGTCTGGAGATACATTTGTGTGGGCTGAAGAGTGGTTTGATGTGAAACTCTTACATAAAATTCATATTTTTGGTTCTCTTGAGAAATGAGAAGTTCTGACAATGCCAGGCTTGCCTACCTATGGCAACAATCGGCTGGGGTGAGCCAGCCCTTGGCCTTAAATCATGGCAGGTTTCCTCTTCTCTGCCCCAGTCTCTACCATTTCCTAGTGTCTTCTGCCAGGACTGCTTCATCCATTTACATGATCTGCTTTGTCCTGGGGTTATTTGACTTTTTAATCCTTTGTGATCCAATACTCTCATTTTATGTCCCAAAGAGGGGAAGGGACTTGCTCAAGGTCATACTTGGTTAGGGGCTGAGCCAGGGGTGACCCCACCTTCCCAGACACCACGTCCTCTCCATCACAGATCTGAATCCTTGGCGGGCAGGATAGGACCAGTGCTGATGGGGGTCAGCCTCTGAACAGAGAAGAGGAGTCAGGAAAACACCAAAGTCGAGCTTCCCTCAGTTCACACTGTTTTGCCCCAGGCTGGCTCTGCCTGCAATAATATTTTTACAGCATCCTCCGGAAAAATCAATTTGTTTTAAAATAGCAACTGATTTCGCCCTGGGTGAAAATGTTTGGCATATGCAAAAAAGGGAGCATTGTGTGTCTGTGTGTTTTTCTAAAGCTCCTTCTAACCTATGAACAAGTAGAATTGTTCCTCACGCACACACAAAAAATCGCTCAAGTGTATTTTCTCAGGGGAGGGACTGATTTAAAATTTAGGAATGTGGGGTCTTATCTAATTCTTTAAGAGCCTTTCATTCAGCCACATAATGCCTTTCTTTGTTATAATGTTCGCAAATACACTTGCCGTTCTTTTGTGCTAAATTAAAAAGAAAAAGTTTGTGGTGGTGAGCTCTCTTTTAGGAGAAAGCAGCAAAGTACACAGGGAGGAGGGGAAGTTGAAGTAAATGGTTCTGTCTAGATGAAAAAAATCACCGGCAGAACATTTCCAAGCTGCTAAATACTAGAAGGAGATAACAGGCAGTGTGTGAAATGCCAGTTATGATGGTAACAATAATGAAAACAGTTTGAACCGTAGCCCCCACTGCACTTTGGAAAGCCTCAAGTCCTAGGCAGACCGGGGTCCTCCAGCGTTCAGCTGTTTTCAGCAGTGAAAAGTTGTGTGATCTCAGGGGCGCGGGACAGGAATGGGAAGCCCAATGTGGCCCCCCAAGAGATTGTGCCCCATCCATCCCTTTGCGTGGTTTCTTTTCTCAGAAGCTTCTTTTCTAAGGCCGAACGCTTGGTTTTCCTGACTTTTCCACTTGAGTCCCTGGCAGTTTCCCCTCCCCAGCTGTGTGCAGTGAGGATGGCCTGAGGAGTCCGCTTTTGCTCACCTTGTTCTCCCTTCTACAATGCCTTGCCCCTTCCTTCACCTGTAAGCAAAATTCCAGTGACCTTCCCCTCTCCCCAAGTCCACCCTCTGCCCATGGGAATTATATGTAACTTCCCTTCCTGTTAGCCGTTCCTTGTAATTCCTACTCAGCTTTTTTTCCCTCCCTGCCTGGTTTTAGAGTTTTCATTCAGCTATCACCATTCCTAACTAGGTTGTGAACTGGAATAATACCTCGGCTATGTTTGTATCCTCTAACCTTCAGAATTCTTGGTCTATAGTAAGCACTCAAAAGTATTTAATGAATGGGAGGTCCACTTTGAAAAAAACTGAGCTACTTTGCTGGAACTAGAAGGCCCCTCGCGACACCAGGTAGGATGTAAGGTGATCATGGGAATGTAGGCTCAGTTACCCAATCATTTTTCAACAACTTAAAGGAGTAAACTGATCTTCACTGCAACCCCTCACTCCATCCCATGACAGCAAATGGCTTGGCATCCTAAGAAGACTGGGCACAATTTCAGTTCTCACTCTCACAAATAGCCTCCCATTCCTTCTCTTTCACAGCTCGCTTCCCAGGCAAGCACCCTGTTCCCCTTGGCCATTAGCTCTCCCCTCTCATACTTGTCTGTTCAACTTGTCCAGTGGTCCTTTCTTCTCCTATTGCAAGCAAACTCCCTTTTCTCCATCATAAAAAAACAACTTTCTCCTTCCTTAAAGTCGCTCTCTCCTCTTTACCATTAGCAGGCTCTTCTGCCCATCTGTCTTCCCCCAAACCTGCTCCACCCTTAACTTTCCCATCTCGGTAAATGCCACTTCATCTACCCAGTTGTTCAATCTAAAACCTCAGGAGTCATCCTTGATTTCTCCCTTTCCTTCACGTCTGTCCAAGTCCCATGCTGGGCCATCCTTGTCATCTCCGCCTCCAGAATACCTCCCCAGTCTGCCCACTTCTCTCTCTGTCATCTCCTGCCTGGAGAACCACAGCAGCATGCGAACTGGGCTCCAGCTTCTACTTATACCCCACGGCTTCCAATCCTCCTCATTGCCAGAAGGAGTGTGAAGCATGCTTAGAGCTCTTCCTCCCTGCTTGAAGCCCTCCCAGGGCTCCCCACCATGCCAAGATGAATCTGAGCACCCCCTACCCTGTGGTCAGCAGCCCCCAGACTATACACATTTTTCCAGCTGCTTGCGCCTCCCTGCTTTCCCTTGAGCATGCCCATCAACTCTCTCTCTCAGAATTTTTTTTTCTTTGCTGTTCCTTCTACCTCAGAATTTCTTTCCCAAGCCTTCCCTCTCTGTCTCCAGTCTCAGCTTAGAGTCACCTCTCAAGACAGTTTCTTTGACCCCCTTGCAAAGGACCTGCCTCTACAGTTAGAATCATGACACCCCTCTGTTCTTTCCTCCTCAGCACTCCAAGCTTATTTGTCATGATCGTGATTATGTCATGATTACCTCACTGCACTGCTTGCTTATGCAATGTCCAGCCCACCATTAGGCCATAAACTCCATGAGGGCAGACATTGTCTTCCAGGTGGTGCTAGTGGTAAAGCAACCACCTGCCAAGGCAGGAGATACGGGTTCCATCCCTGGATGGGGAAGATCTCTTGGAGGAGGAAATGGCAACCTGTTCCAGTATTCTTGCCTGGAGAATCCTATGGACAGAGAAGCCTGGTGGGCTACAGTCCATAGCGTCGCAAAGAGTCAGTCACGACTGAACATGCATGCATGTATGAGGCAGCCACAGCACTGGGACAGAGTGCAGCAAGCAGATGGGATCAAAACAAAAATGACCACCCAGAAGGGAGCATTCCACCCCAGGTGTCTCTTCTCTACAGCCCAGCCCTCAGTTCCATGCAGACAGACCTCCCCACCCCATCTCCATTCTCCTGATACTGCTCCTAACTGGCCATCCAGTGACCCTGCTACAGCCCTCACCTTCTATGTCTCTGGAGCCCTTCACTCATTCACAACTGTTTTCCACCCTTGCTGCCCACTTTTCATGCACTTCTGTTCTAGAAACTCCCATGGGGTGTTCCTCATGTTCACCTCTGCCCTTTCTTGCCTCCATATTTTGGCAAGTGCCATCTTCTCTGCCTGGATAACCTTCACTGTTTTTTTCAAGCTGGTAAAGTATGATTAGATTAGCATGTGTTAAGATGATAGAGGATGAATATTAAAAATAAGTAGAAAGCATACATACAAGAAGAAATCCTTTAAGACAGTTTTTCAAACCGAGGTCAACAGAACCCTAGGGAATTTCAAAATGTTGTCTCTTTCACTTTGAAATTAACCTTTAAAAGGTAGTCAATAGAAGCATAATCTGGATTATCATGTTGGTTGCTTCATAACCGAGTACTAGAATGTGACTACAGTGCCTGTGTTAGCACTGTTGTTTGCAATTACCTTGGCAGCAAGGAGGGCTGGCTTAATTGACACAGATTGATGAGAAACTAACTGTGGGGACACTGCCCCAATCACTCCTTCCGCCTTGGCTACTGCCCCTCTCTCTCCTCATGACTAACTCCTCCTCCAGCATCATCTTCACAAGCACCAGGGCTAGGCCCTTGAAAGCAAAAGATAAAGCCACTGGAAAAGAGCCTTGTTCAGCACATTTTCTGGCGGGAAGGATCACACTGGGGTGAGGGAAGGAATGAATAGCAAATGTGGAAGGTCAAACCCAGAGAGGAACATTCATCCTGCTTTTTGCCCAAGCAGGATGAATGAATGAATGAAGCAAATAATTTTTGGAGGAAAATTTAATCACAACAGATAGTTTAAAAAATAGTATAAAAATATCATAACTAGCTATGTTTCAATAAAATTGAAAAGCTGAAATAGATAAACCTTAAAATACATAAAATACAGTAATTCACACAGATATTGAAAAGGTCATTCAAGAAATCTGTCCAAAGAATCCCAGTCCTGGTCATTGATATAGGTGCATTCTGATAAGTGGTCCAGCAATAGATAATGTCTACATTATATACATTGTTCCAGAAAAATAGGAAAAGAAATATGCCCACCTTATTTCATAAAGCTAATATTACTGTAAGTCTAGTGAGAGATTTTATTTTCTTGGGCTCCAAAATTACTGTGGACAGTGACTGCAGCCACGGAACTGAAACATGCTTGCTCCATGGAAGAAAAAGTATGACAAGCCCAGACAGCATATTAAAAAGCAGAGACATCACTTTATGGACAAAGGTCCATATAGTCAAAGCTGTGGCCTTCCCAGTAGTCATGTATGGATGTGAGAGTTGGGCCATAAAGAAGGCTGAGTGCCAAAGAATTGATGCTTTTGACCTGTGGTGCTGGAGAAGACTCTTGAGGGTAAATTTGGACTGCAAGGAGATCAAACCAGTCAATCCTAAAGGAAATCAACCCTGAACATTCATTGAAAGGACTGATGCTGAAGCTGAAGATTCAATCCTTTGGCCACCTGATGTGAAGAACTGACTCGCTGAAGAAAACCCTGATGCTGGGAAAGATTGAGGGCAAGAGGAGAAGGGGGCAAGAGAGGATAGGTTGGTTGGATGGCATCACCGACTCAATGGACATGAATTTGAGCAAACTCTGGGAGATGGTGAAGGACAGGGAAGCCTGGCGTGCTGCAGATTATGGAGTTGCACAGAGTTGGACATGACTGAGTGCCTGAACAAGAAGAAGAAGAACTGCATAAGAACAGAATAAGAACAAAAATCACTTGTTTTACTTATTTACTGAGGCTTCTCCAGTAGCTCAGGTGGTAAAGCGTTCTACTTACTTATGCACTGGAAAACACAAGTTCTAGATAAAATGTTACCGACCTGAACATAAAAGTGAATTAAAATATAAAAGATTATAGTCAAGTAAGATTTACCCCAGGAAATAAAAGCTAGTTTAACATGGAAGTTTGTTCTAAATCACTATGTTCATGTAGTGATTATATTATTATTCTGATACACTCAGAAAAAGCATTTAATCAAGTACAAACCTATATATGACTTAAAATAACTTTCAAAAAGCAAAGAAAGAGCTTTATTAACCTGATAAAGGTAATATACTAAAAGCCTCATACCTTTAATGATATGTTTTTTTAAATATGAGAATATATTTGTTACTTTGACTTGGGAAAACATTTTTTAAATAACACTTAAGAAGCACAAATAACAAAGTAAAAAATTAATAGATTTAACTACATCAAAATGAAAGATTAAAAATCAACAGTGATTCCATAGGACAAAATTAACTGATAAATCACAGACTTGGAGGTGATGTCTCAAAGTATAAAACCAGTAAGAAATTAATATCTATGAGGTAAAAGAATCCTGCAAATCTACAAGAAAGAAAACAGTTTAAAAGTGGGTAAAAGTTACAGAGAAAATTCACAGCAGAGGAAAGCAAACTAGCTTAGAAATATTTAAAGTGATGATTAACTCACTGTTAATTAGAAAAAGTATTAATTAAAACAATGATATATTACTTTATACCTATCAGTTGGCAAACATTAAATTCAGACATTGTCAAGAACTGACAAGTAAGAAGAGAAATCTAGTACATTCCCACTGGGATACAAACTGGCACATTCACTCTAGAGAATCATCTTATTAAAATTATCTCTGTACAAGTACTTTATCACCCCCTAGGCCCATTCCTAGAGATACATTCTAGAGGAACTTTCCCATGATTGGGAGAGATTTGCTACAACTTTTTTTGTGGCTGCTGGAAATTAAAGGGGATCTAGGTATTTTCCTTAGGAAACAAGCTGATGAAAATGTAGCCAATGCAGAGCACGGTGCTGTATGTAGAGTTTGAAGGTCTATTTTGAAGTTCATTCAGCAGTATGGGTAATTCATAAACACATGCAGTAAATGAAAAAAGTAGGAAATGGAACTAAGTCTATTGCTCAATCTGTTGTACAATTACTAAGTCGTGTCTGACTCTTTGCAACCTCATGAACTGCCGCACACCAGGCTTCCCTGTCCTTCACCATCTCCCAGAGCTTCCTCAAACTCATGTCCATTGAGTCGGTGATACTATCTAACCATCTCATCCTCTGTCGGCTCCTTCTCCTTTTGCATTCAATCTTTCTCAGCAACAGGATCTTTTCCAATGAGTTGGCTCTTCACATCAGGTAGCCAAAGGATTGGAGCTTCAGCTTCAGCATCAGTCCTTCCAATGAATATTCAGGGTTGATTTTAGGATTGACTGGTTTGATCTCCTTGCTGTCCAAGATTGTTATTCTCGAGAGTCTTCTCCAGCACCACAGTTTGAAGCCATCAGCCTTCTTTATGGTCCAGCTCTCACATCTGTACATGATTACTGAAAAAACCATAGCTTTGACTAAATGGACTTGCGTCTACAAAGTGATGCGTCTGCTTTTTAATATACTGTCTCATTTATATAAATTAAAATCAGACCACAAAGCCACTGTATATTTCGCAAGCAAACAGATATCCAGGGACACATACCACATACATTCAAAATACCCACTTGATTACGGGCATGGGAAGGGACTAAAAGGCAGGAGGAAGGAAGAAGATGGAATAATACAAGAGAGGAATAATACAAACTTCTCTTTATAAGAAGTTATGCTATTTTGCTATAACTTCACAGATATAATTAATTCGGCTTTCTGTGTCTTGAGTTTAACAACAACAAAAAAGAGACAAGTGTGGAAACACTGGTTATTATACAATATATACAGATATCATCAAGTCAGAAGAATTGGCACTCTATTACAGTAGTCAGACTTGCTCTTTATTCTGAGCAAAACAACAGCATATCATTTTAAATCAATGTGATTCATTTAAATGTGGATTCTTTTTAGTTTTCATAAGTTTATAAATTTATTTTTGTTTTATAATTATGTAAGGTTTCCAAGTGTTGAGAATCTATAGTTAGTTTTATGTTTGTATAAATTTAAGTACCATTATAATAGAAAGAATTTAACATTATAGAGTCCTTGAGAACATGTGTCTCTACAAGACAATATTTTCCTCTTTAGTATGTGAAATACTGCTTGAAGGGTGTGACTTTTCCCCATCCCAGATTTATTCTCTTTCCCTTTCTCTTTTCTGTTCTGATTTGACCATGCAGCACAGCTTGCAAGATCTAAGTTTCTCCACCAGGGATAAAACCTGGGTCCCAGCAATGAAAGTGCTGAGTCCTAACCACTGGACTGCTGGGGAATTTCCAGAAGCTTTATTATCTTCAGGCGCAATGGCATGATGACCGGACACAGCTAGATATTCCTTTCATACCTTCCCTTACTGCTTTAGAGCATTTCTATGAAGTCCCCCAAATCCTTCTGGCTTATTGCCTTTTGTAGCACTGAGGTCCCCAACTTCCCCCTGATGCGGGCTGTAAAAGATGTTTTAATTGAAATTATTCAGGAGCAAGACCCTGATTTTAGCTCCAGAAAGTCTTTGGTATTTGGGAAGTATCTAAAGCTGATAAATATAAAAATGGATATTATAGAGAATGCACGAATACAGAAAAAGGTGAGCCCCACTCTATCTTGGAGAGAAGTGGATTCAGGGGGTCTATATGAATACAAATTAAGTCAGAATGTTGTCCTTTGTTATCAGCTTGAGAAGGAACTCTGCCCTCTACAACCCAGTCTCTGATGAGGACCTCACAGTTCCCAGGGCACTGACTTGAGGGCCGTGACTTGGTGTCTGTATCCCAAGGATTACTTCACTCCTCCACATTTGATACTTGCATCAGAGTTCTACCCTCTTCTTGGGGTTCTACCTCCTTGCTTTCATCCAGTCTCCGTCTGTCAAACACTTTTAAGATTTATCTCAATTAGTCTCTTCTACCATTTCCGACAGAAGTTTCCAGCCAGTGGCTGTGGTCTCTTCCTGCTTTGGTTCCATGCCTCTGTTTAGATGCTGAGGACTGGCTCTGGGTTAGAGTTCATTGGGATTGTCATCACTAAGACCCTGCAGGGCAGGCAAGGCAGCTTGCCCAGTGTTGCAGCCCAAGTGCTTGATGGGCAGCCTGTGCCTCACAGATGTTCCATGAAGTGAATCAGAGCACAATTCAGCCTCTTTTAGACCTACCCTGTTATCTCTCTGCTTCTTCCAGAAAGTAAATTCCTCATTTGGGCTCTAAAATTTTTCTTATTAATTCATCTTTTGTCCAATCCTAGCAGCAAGAAATTTTTATTTCATTTTCCCAATTAACCCATAAAGCAAGTTGCATTGTGCCCATTTTGCAATTAAACTAAGACTCAGAGAGGCTATTAAATTGTCACTTAGGTAGTAATGTGCAAAAGCTGGGATTCAAACCCAGATCATCCTGATTTTTAACTCCATTCTCACCTCCACACTAGGCTGCCCCTCAAAACAGAAAGATGTCAGCGAAGGCTATGAGATATCTGCTCATTATCATGGTTCCTCTCAAGGAGGATGGGGGCATGTGTACAAAAGCACTTTGGAAATCCAGACGGGTTTTTTGCTGTTTAACTATTGTGATGACTGTTCTTAATGCTACTCCTTCCATTGGTGTTAGCACAGAGACATCTGTAACCTTACATGAGTGTATCACTCTGGTCATTCCCTGAGTAGGGAAACCTCGGGCATCCCACCTCACCAATGGCCTTGCCTGGGAGCAGAAAGTAACAGAAAAGTCTAGGAGAGGTTTGTCCCCTTTGGTTCTGAGCGGTCATGGTAAAGCACAGTGATGAGGCTCTTTGGGGCTGGGTAAGAGATGGTATAGGGGTTCTGGTTCAGGGCTGCCATGTATTGGTCTGCAAGTTGTTGCCCATATTGCCGGCCCCAGGGATCAAAGATGCTGGGATCCAGACAGTGTTCTGTTCACCAACCCATGTGTCCTATGCAGGAGGGTGACTCCCAGAGACAGAGGTAGAATCATATTAAAACATGAAGCACCTCTTAAAACATGGGCACCTTTTAAAAATTGGTTCCTACAGGGGGAAGGGAGGAAGAAGGTCACAGTGCATGAGTGTGCGCATGTGTGTATCTTTTTCTAATTTCTCCCAAGCCTCCATCAGCTCACCAAGCTCCAAGCCAGTCCTGCACAAGCCCCAAGGTGCCACACAGACAATCCAACATTGACTTTGCCTGCACGGAGGGGCAGGCCAGAAACCCCTCTCCAGCTAATGCAGGAAGGCTGTCAGCTGTCAGATAAAACCATTTTTCAGTTCCTGCCAACCACAGCTGGGTCTGAACCAGTGACCTCTCAATAAAAATCTCCCAACTCCATTAACTCAGCCTCCCAAGAGTCCGGCTCCTGGTTAGAGTTTAGTCCTGAACTTGGAGTCACTGCTCGAGGGTCCTGTGTTCACCGAGGTACTCAGTTCAAGCATCCACCTGGGTGGGCCTCAAGTTGACTCACCTGTGCCAGTTAGCCCACTCTGGAGTGGAGGGGTCCCTGGAGGAGAGGTGACCGACCCTCCGACAGTGACAGCCCTTCAGAGCAGAGCTGTCTGTCGTGTCAGCCGGAAGCGAGGAGATGTGGACTCTGTGGGCGTGGGGCATTTGTGAGGGAGGGTGTACGTGATTGCTTCTGTGAGCCTGAAGTTGTGTGTGCGGTGCGTGCATGTAGTCATGTGTAAATGGACGTGAACAAGATTATGAATTAATATAACTCTAAAGGAGGATGCGTGTGTGCGGTTGTGTGTATTTTGTTTGTTGTCGGAGGCTGTGCATACTAAATGCAGGAGTAAGACAGAGAGAGAGCGAGCCTTTGAGGAAGGCGATGAGAAGGAGGAAGATACAGGAGGTGGGGAGAAGGAAGAAGAAAAGACGAAGATGGGAGAGATGGAGGGCTTGGGAAGAAGGAGAGGAGACTGCCCTGTAGGCTGGCTGTTCTCAAAAGCAGAGGGCTGGACCATCCTTATCAGATGCATGGTCTCAGGTCCCAGGATAACAAGGGGATGGAAAGAAGCAGAAGCAACAACCAAGCAACGGCCTCCCCTTGGTGCCCCTGCAGCTTGCAGACGGCTGACCCTCGATGATGGAGTCACGTCACAAGCCCCCAGGGTCCAAGGTCCCCTGCACCCTGCTCCAGGGCTCCGGCTCTCGGTCAGCACTCACACACCTCCAGGTTTGGAGCCAAGGCCACTGCACTCTCCCCGGCAAAGTGGAAGGTGGTGGCTCTCCCCTCCCCGCAGCCTGCCTCTGCCCCTCCAGGCTCAGCTCTTGGCTGTCGTGGAGTCAAAGTGAGGAGATGCAACTTGGCTCCGACCTGCCACGAGGAGAACTGAGACAAGGAGCTGTGAAGCCGGTCCACCAGTGTCCATTCACGCCTCCCCCTCCCTGAGGACACGAAAGGATGAGAGAGGGGTGGAGCTCGGACTTTTATGGTGGAGACAGCCCTGAGAGAGGGTCAGTGGTGCTGTGTGTTCTGTGGGGACTGCCAGGAGGGCCCAGAGTGGCCCGTGCTGAGGCCAGAGTAAAACCCACCTCTGACCCCCGGGAGCACAGCTGTTAAATCCCCAGCGGGAAAGACCTGGCTGAGAAATGGCCATTTGTGTGGGGAGGTTCCAAGCAGCTTCTGAAACCTCCCATCAAATAAAGACAATATTCTCAAGTGGTCTCAGTGGTTAGGACATTTTTGGAGCCCATGCCAGGATCTGACCAGACCACTTCCTTTTCCTTCTTCCTCCAATTGTTTCCATCACTCATACCCTGCCTGGGTCAGCCTGGTTTTCTTTTCTTTTCCTTTCACTTCTGTTCTTCTTTATTCATTGAAGTAACTTTACTTTCTAACGTTATATACGTTTCGTGTGTACTGCATTGTATCTGGACTTCTGTATACAGTACAGCGTCCTTACCACCTCCAGTTGTAGGGGCAGCCCTGGTGAGCGTAGCTGACTTCCAACTCTGATAAATACATTTCCGATGATTCCTTGAAAGCAGAGGCTCACAAATAGGGAATACTCGTTAGTCCAAAATCAATACCAGGAGGCGGAATTTCTCCTTCACTCTCCTGCCAATCCCTGGAGCTCATTTCAAGAAACAGACCAAACTGGAGGAAGAGAGGGAAGAGCAACAAGTCTAAAGCACTAACTATGCATAGGGTGCTGTGCCGGGCGCTTGCAAATGCATTTTCCAGGCACCATGAGCTGAGCTGGACCAGAGGAAGCTGGCAAATGTTCAGTGAGGGGTTCTCAATCTAAGTGATGTTTGCTAAGTTGGGAAAGAGGTGTGTTTTTTTTTCCTTCATCACCACTCTAAATTTTTTTTTCTAAGTATAAATTCTGAAGCTAGGCCTGGAGTCCCATCTTAATAGGAGAGAAAGCTAGAAATCTGGTGACTCCTGACCCAGATGCACACAGTGTGTGGGATTCCTGAGTGCCTCTAAATCAGTGTTGTCCCCTCTCTGGACTCAAATTTCCACACCTCTAAAACGAGGGGGTTGAACAAGCAAGGGGCTCTGATGAAGAGCCGCGTGAGATGTGAATCAGATCTCCCGATCAGCTTGGGGAGTAAATCATGATGGGGAGATGGACACACAGTGAAACCATCAATGCTCTTGTCATTTGGCGGGAGCTGATTGATCAGCTCCTACAGTGCCCCAGCCAGCACTGTGAACAGGGAACAGCTCCCGAGGCAACCCCAAGCCCTGCGGGGAGGTCACCCAGCCCGCCAGCCTGCATGGTATCTCACCACGGATCCATCTCCTTAGTGTCCTTGACCTTAAGGTCAGGTAACCTTGAGCAAATCCGTTCACCTTTCTGTGTGCCTTGGTCTCTCTATCAGTAAAGTGCCCTGTATCCCGCTCAGACTTAGATCAAGGAGGATTAAGTGGTTATGAAAGAACTTTAAATACCAAATGCCAAGTTTCTATTCATTCAATATTTATGGGGATCTAAAAAAAAAAAAAAAAAGCCCAGTATTATCATAGACATCAAGGATATAGTTAGAAGTAGATGAGAAAGAAGCCAAAGAACACAGCTCCTTGGGCTCCTGGAAGTGTGGGAGAGTTCATTCCCTTCTCTGCTGAATCAGCAGTGGCTTCTAGAAGAAGCAGAACCAGAGACAGGGCCTAGAGATAGCGGAGGAGACTCCAAGTGATGCAAGGCTCCTGGTATGAGAGGCAGGCTCCCGGGAGCAGCCTTGATATTGGTCACTCCACAGCTTGCTCCAAAGACACTGGGCTTCCTCTCCTTGTGTCCAGTCAGAGGCCAGCTGGCAGAGCCTGTGCCAGGGTGTGTTGGCATTCTCATAACACTCAGAGCCCTTGGATCTGGGTGTTACCTTAAATTGTCAGCATTCTTTCAATCCATTTCTTTTCTTTCTTTTTTTTTTAATTTCATTTTTTTAAAGTCTTTATTAGATTTGTTACAATATTGCTCCTGTTTTGCTTTTTTGGCCATGAGGCATGTGGGGTCTTAGCTCCCCGATCAGGGATTGAACCTGCACCCCTTGCATTGGAAGGTGAAGTGTTAGCCACTGGAACACCAGGGAAGTCCCTCAGTCCATTCATTAGTCACAACTCATTCCTGCAACATTCCTTTCCTGAGCTCCTTCTACCCCTCTGACTGCCTGGAGGGGAGCCAGGGAAGCAGTCAACAGTGGGAATGAAGTTCCAACAAAAACAACCCAGTGGGGCCATCTTCGTGGGAGCCCTAAGCACGCCAATGAAGAAGCTCCTCGGGCATTCCAATGCCCTCTGACATCATGAGGAACAGAGGTGAGCCATCCCACTATCTCTGTCTGAATTCCTGATCCTAGGACTCAATGAGAATTGATCAAGTAGTCATTCTTTCAAGCTACTACATTTTGGAAGACATGGAGATAACTAGATAATGAAATGGGAACCCGGAGCAGGGTGGGGGCACTGGAGGAGCGCTTTCTTTCAGGGGCAGCAAGGGAGGCTTCCCTGTTGAGGTGGATTGGGGTGCATTGGATGAGAAGGAGGGTTCCAAGACCTCCTCCTCATCCTGCTCTGCTCTGCACCGCCAGCCCCACCCAGAGAGTGGCCTCCCTCATCTGACAGCAGAGCAGAAGTAAAGCAAATGTCTTCCCAGAGAGAGGGATTTTGCTGCAAATCCCTAATCAATGAGGGAAAATTTAAAGAGATTAAGGTAGCTGCCACACTGCACACGTCTTCCTTCCCTTCCCCCTACTGGACCTCTGCTTCCTCTGAATTTCTCTTTCTCCCTCTCTATTTGTGCCCCTTCTACACACGCACACCTACCTGTTCTTTCTCCCTCCTTCCTCCCCTCCCCATCCTTCCCGTCTCCCCTCCAGGCTCCTCTCCTCTGCCTCTTTGCCCCTCTCTTGCTCCCGCTTGTCTGTCTTCCCTGCCAGCCTCTTTCCCACCCCCACACTCCACCTGCTGCCGAGGCTTTTTTTCTTTTTTTCTAGACAGCAGCTCTCTGGTCTTGAGGGGATGCTTTCACTGTGTATAAATTTAGGACCAGAAAAAGTATCCTTTTGGCAAGCCCAGAGGGAGACGTGTCTGCTTCCATCCCCAGCCCGATCCCACCCACCCCTGGAAGTAAATGTCCTGAAGAACCTGGTCTCCTGAGATCAACTCCTCTCCATGTTTTAGGAGCAGGAGAGCCGGTTTCAAGCGGAGAGGTGGGACCGGAAACCACAGGTGAGCGAGGAGGGGTGGTGGGCTCAGGATCATGCATATTAGGGTGGTTGTCAGAGATCCAGATTTGGGTAAGAATAACCATGATATTGAGTTGGACACGACTTAGCCACCAAACAACAGCAACCATGATATTATGTAACATTTAAGAACGCCTTGCACTTGCGGCATGACTCTTTAGGTCCAAAGCACGTTTACATGTGTCTTGTTCCCCTCTTTCTGCAGATTCTCCCCTCAGTTGTGGCCCTCATGTCATAACCCATCCATCCGTGAGGACCTCCTGTGAGTCCCACCTATTGCACAAAACCTGGTGAACTAATTCCTATAGTACAGAGCATTCACTTCTCAGAATTTGGCTCCTGATAATTCACGGTCTTCTTTCTTTCTTTTTCTGTTTCTGGTGTATAAGTCCTTTCCCGCTACTAGGGCCCTTCAGGGCTCAGACCAGACCTGATGCTTCTGCTACATGGTTCAGGGGCTGACTTGGTGCTGAGTATCTGGTAGGGAGTCAATAGTATATGATTGATGAATTGACTATGTCATACAATTTATTATATCTCACACAGACCTGTGAAGCAGGCAGGAATGGACATTTTTGTTTCTCTACACTATGATGTCTAGTGGAATTGACTTGGAGGATCTCTCTTATCTGTCCTCTGGATCAAAGGAATACATTTATTCCATTAATCTTGCAAGGCTTGCCACAGTCTAGGTGCAGGGGGCAGGGGAGAGAGAACCGAGAGGGTCTATGATGGGTTTCCTCTAGCATGCTTGTACACCTCAGGGTGTCACCTTGCTCAGCTGCTTAGAATAGAGCTCATATCTACAAAGTGAACACTTTCAGTGTTCCAAGTAGAATGGCTAAGGTTTGAGGTTTGCTTTCAGACAGAACTGTGTTCAAATCCCAGCTAGACTAGCACTTTCTTCAAAGCTCACTTTTCTCATCTGTGAAGTGGGTTTAATTTTTGCCTAGTTGATTTGTAAAAAGGATTAAATGATTTAGCTTATGGAAAGCCATTAGCATAGTATCCAGGCCTTGGTAAGTGCTCAGAAAATGACAGACCCTCTTATTCTTTGACATTATGGGCTCCATGTTGCCTGGACCTTCCTGTCAAGGTTGTAGGAGAATCCAGGAGTCAGAGGGGTCTCTTTTGGCTGCCCAAGCAGTCATCTTCACAGAGGCTACCTGAACTCTGGCTCCTCCCTCAGGGCATTACCCTGTTCCTTCACCCTAGAGAATTACAGGTGAGACTCCAGTACCAATGAGACAAGTTCATAGCTAGGGCTTGCTCCAAAAGGAGTATGGAGAAGAGAAAACTATAGAAGCAAGGGGTGAGGGGAATCTACTAAGGAAGCCTCTTGTAGTACATGCAGAGACTGCCTTGAACAGATAATTTACTAGCAATACAGGAAAGGTGAGGCAAACTGCTCCAGTGAAAAAACAGGGAGGTTAGAAAAGCAGCAAGGATTTACTGTATAGCACAGGAAAATATATTCAATATTTTGTAATAACCTGTAATGGAAAAGAATCTGAAAAAGTATTTATATATTCATATATGTATATATACATACATATATATATATATATATGAGAATCACTTTGCTAAATGCCAGAAACTAACACAACACTGTAAATCAGCTATACCTCAGTAAGAAATAAAAATTAACAGCAAAAATGCAGCTAAGGGAGGGATGGCTTGTTGGCAGTGCATATAGAAAGCGCATAAGTGTTTTCACTGACTGTAAATTCAGTATAAACCAATGATGTGACGACAAACACACACAGAGTCAGGGGAAAGTTTGAATGGGTTCTAGATTGGATATTATACAGTGGCTAAAATAATGGATGCGGCAATTCTACAGGATTCTGTGTTGGATTGGGGGTTTCAAGCCTGGATCTCACCTTTAAATGGCACAGAAGACAAAAGGTATGTTCAGAAAAGAATGCCCGGGATGGCAAAGAATTGGGAACTGTGAGTTACAGAGACCAGCTGAAAGAATAAAATGCTTTTAGTCTAAGGAACTGCAGACTCAGACTCCAAGGGCGCCCATGATAAATAACTGAAGGGAAGCCTTGAGAGAGGGGTTTCAGTCTTCTGTGGGGTCCCAGGGGACACGCTGACTCCGGGAGATGTGTCTATATGGAGATGGACCCCTGTCCAAAGTGAAGATGAGCTCACGCTTGTTTAGAACGGTCCAAGGATGGGCCTCTGAGGACAGGGGTGGGCTCATGTGGGTGGCACATGAGTCGACACTGAATCTCACCAGGGTGAGGATGGAGCTGTGGTCAGTCCTGTATTTGGAAGAAGGTTTTGTTTTATAAACTTTAAACTTTGTTTTGTGTTGGGGTATGGCCGATTAACAATGCTGTAGTAGTTTCAGGTGAACAGTCAGGGATTCAGCCATACAAATACATGTATCCATTCTCCCCCAGACCCGTCTGGGCAGCCACATGGCACTGAATCGACTTCCCTCTGCTGTACAGTAAGTCCTGGTTGGTTACCCACTTTGAATATAGCACTGGGGACGTGACCTTCCCAAACTCTCTAAATATCCCTCATGGCCTGGCAACCATAAGTTCATTTTCTGTCTGTGAGTCTCTATTTTGTGCGTTCGTTTGTTTCATTTATTTTTAGAGTCCACATATAAGGGATGTCATACGGTGCTTCTCCTTCTCTGTCTGACTTACTTCTCTCAGGATGACACTCTCTAGGTCATCCATGTGGCTGCAAATGGCATTATTTCACTTGACAGTGTCGATCAAGAGGTCCCTCCATAGCTAGGTGTTGAATAGTTAATTCTTTCAGTCTTTCTCCTTGACCAATCGCAGCCAGCCTGCCTCTAGGCAAAAACCTGAACCTAGACATCCAGCATGTGTGGGCTGGCCAGGCTGGCTCTGGGACAGGAACCTGGCTTGGTCATACTCCTCCACGGGGTTAGCGCCCATCAGAAAGGGGCAGGGAGGGGGAGGTGCCATGCCCAGGAGGAGGCTGGAGGGGCCTCTCTGTCAAACACCCACAGTAGCAGCTTTAACATTACTGGTTGGAGTGTGGATGGAAGAGAGGAAGGAGAGAGTGGTAGGAGGAGGCTGACTTAACATTTGATGTGAGCATTTCTGAGACAGGGAGGTAGGGAGAGGTGTAGGTGAGGTGGTTAGGGCAGAATGCCTTTGACTCATGGCAGGCTGCTCTGAGGAAATAGAAGCCTTCAGAATTTCTAAGACCATCTGCAGCCTTTGTGAGTCTTCTATTTCCTACAATTATCAAGGCTCCCTACAATCTAGTGAATTTTTCCCCAGCAAGCCATCTATTCTAATGAGCACAGGAGACGGGTGTCCACATTTCAGGGAACAACCGATGAAAAGATTCAGGCTACCCTAAGTCTATGTCCTCTGTTTATTGCATCCAGAATATAATTTTGTAAATTTGATTGGCACAGACCACCAGAAAGCAAAGGCAAACGCAAAGATGCTGGAGTGTGAGGTTGACAGGCGGCGAGCCCTAAAATATCAAAACCAAGAAAATGTAACAGGAAGGAAGATACTTCGGCGATGGCCTAAAGATAACATACTCGAGCAGGTTTGCTCAGTGAAGGTAAGTGAAACTTCTGGACAGAAATATAAAACTGTTGAAAGGATAGAATTTGAAGAGGGTGGATCAAACGTCCTCTGCACCTAAGAGTGTGAATGAGAAAGCTAATAATCACACTAGCAGAAACATTAGCCAGTTTGATCTGCTAAATGCTGGATGTTGCTTTGAAACAAAGAAAACATTTTGACACAGTTCTTCCTCCTGACCGCTGGGTAGCAACCCTAATGTGTGGTTACATTTGCCCTTTGAGGCTTCTGTTTAACATTAGGATATTAACATGGGGCTACTTGACCTCTACAGGCTTCCCAGGTGGCTCAGTGGTTAAAGAATCCACCTGCCAATGCAGGAGGCATAAGAGACCTGGGTTTGATCCCTGGGTTGGGAAAATCCCCTGGAGTAGGAAATGGCAACCCACTCCAGTATTCTTGCCTGGAAAATTCCATGGACAGAGGAGCCTGGAGGGCTACAATCCATGGGGTCGCAAAGAGCTGGACATGATTGAGCACACACACACACTTGACCTCTATAGTTTGAGTTCCGTGTTCTAGTTGTAGGACCCAAACCTCCGCTCGCTGTTAGCTGGCTCCCTCTGTGTGTAAGACACCACTGTCTTTGGGTGGGGATCTCAGGACTGCTGTGCTGTTCTTTGGGATCCAGGGGGCAGGTGGAGTGTGTGAAGACAAGGAGGAAGCTGGCACTTTCCCCACCTTATCTGTTCATGTCCTAGAAGGTCCTTCAGAGAACTGCTCCTGGAGAACAAGGAACCCAGAAGGGCGCCCTTCTCTCCAGCCAGGTGGGAATGAGGTTAACTCAGAGTTTTGATGTCACATCATATTTGGAAGCAACGAGAATGATTCTATTGGTGAAAAGAAAAAGAATATCTCACTCGTTTATTTCTTCATCAAGCATTTATTGAGTGTCTCCTGTGTACCAGGCACTGTGTTGGTCACTGGACATGACAGGTAAAGTGTTCCCTTCACCTCTTTCTGTTGTAAGCACTTTATGGCCCAGGGGGAAAGCAGGTTGTGAATAGGAAGAGCCCAGTCATCATTACCCTGATGGTGCAATGAAACTGGGAGATGGGGTGCCTAAGCCTGCAGAAGAAAGCCCAGATAGCTAACATTACACACTCCTGTTCACCCAGTATCTACCACTTGCCAGAACTCCACTATCGACAAAGATCATTTCTCCCTCTTGGAAAGGACCAGTCTTTTGGGACCAGGTTTACCAGGAGTGGATAAAAATGATTCAAATGATCAGATAGTAAATTTCTATGGAATACCTGTCCTATCTTAAGGCTTTACAGGGATAATTGAACTTGAGCTTTATACACTCATATATCATAAACACATGATAATATTTATCATACCCATTTACAGATAAAGACACTAAGACTCTATGTGACTTGCCCAAAATAGACCGGGGCAATTCTTGTCTGCAATGACCCTTGTAAGGTGGGGCATTGGGCAATTCCACCTGTCTTTCTGACCAATAGTCCAGAGAAGCTGGTTCTTTGCCTTCCTGCTTCTTTTTCCCTAGGGACCTGCCAGAAATGGCCAGGAATGCTGCCAAGGGCAGCTGGTCTTGCACAACTGTATGGAGGAGTTTTGAGATGTGCTTTCAAGGGACGAGGGCCCCTTCCTTCCCTAGGCTCCTCCCAGCTTCCAAACCCCAGTGCTCTAGGTCAACCTTGGGTCCCTGAAGGACGTCCACAGCGCGAGGCCAGTCATTCTCATTCCCCTCCATCCTCACCTCTGGGTCCTGATGGCTCCAGAGAATGCCTCATGGCTGCCTGGTATTCCATCTAATGTCCCCGGGAAATAAGACATCAAGGTGCGTGCTGTTACGTATGTCATCAGTAAATCCCACTTCCTCACTCCTAGCAGGATGAGGTTCTGGCAGGCTGAGGATGAGGTTGCCCTTAACAGATTACAGTAAGTCCCCTACATACAAGCCTTCAAGTTGCAAACTTTCACAGATGCAAGCCTGCATCGGGTTCCAACAGGGAACCAGAACCTGTGCCATCAGCGTCAGGCCTGAGTGAAATCGCAGCTTGCCCTGCATCTCCTTTTGCTGACGACCCTCAGCTCTGGCATCTCCCACTTTTCTCCCTCCTCCAGCCAGTAACTCTTCTTGTCTGCTCACACGGTGCCAGCCCCTGTGTGCCAGATGCTATGCTGTGCTACTGTACTTTTCAAGGCACCGTACTGCAAGATGAAAAATGCTTTCTTATTTTTTGTTTTTGTTTGTTTGTTATATATTGTTTGAAAAGTATTATAAACCTGTTACAGTACAGTGCTATATAGCCAAATGTGTTTGTTTGGTACCTAGGCTAACTTTGTTGGACTTTCGAACTTGCTCTTGGAAATGAAATCATTCATATGTTGGGGGCTTACTGTATTCAGTTCTTACACCTTTGGAAGTCCACCCTGGATACTTCAGGGCCCTGCTTTTGAATCATGCTTTTACCACATTGTTTCTGCTTCCTGAATGCTTCTTCCCCATTTGAAAACCTGTCTATCCTTCCAGGCCTGGACTGGACACCACCTTCTCCTTGCTGTCTTCCCCACTCCTCAAGCCAGATCTTGCCTCTCCATCCTCTGCGCTCTCCCAAGCCAAGGCTCCCACAAGACAACACAGCACGGTCTGCACGATGTGACCTCTCATGACAGACAGTGGGTCTCCCTGTGAGCCTGGAAACTCTGACAGCAAGGACCACGTGTTGGCCTTTACTTTATTCCCCAGCCCACAACTATTGCTTTATAAAAGTTTACAGAATATGAGTGCATGAAGAGCCAGAAAGTGAACCTCATCCCACTTGTATGTGGATAAGTCATCTAGGATTAATCCATGGACATTTCTTAAGTGCCTACTATGTGCCAAGCATTATGTCATGTGCTAAGAACACAAAGTTGAATAAGGTCCTTCGTTGAGAGTGTTCGGTCTACTTGGTGAGACGTACAAGTGAACAGACAATTCCAGTACAGAGGCACTGAGGAGGCAAACCTAACTCAAAATGGGAGACGAGGCAGAGAGAGAAGAGAACGGTGTTGACGGGACTGTTCAGAGCAGACGCTGTGTGAGATGCTCCAGCATAAAGTGCTCTGGGTCCCGCCTGTCTCCCCTGACACCCCCGCCTGACTGTTCCTGCAGCCTGCTTGCTTCTCCCCTCCTGCTCACATACTCTTGACCAGATACCTTTCTTGTATATTGCAAAGGGATCTGGCCACCCTTCGCTACTAGGAATGGAAGGAAAAACTGGAGGAATTTGTGAGAGAGCATCAGTCAGCAGAAGGTCAGCCAAAGAGACCCAGTCCACCCTCCCCTAGCCACTCAAAGTATGGTCATGGGTCAGCATCATCAGCATCACCGGGGAGATTATTAAAAATGCAGAATCTCAGGCCCCGCCTTGAACATACTGAATCCAGAAGTCTCCTTTTAAACAAGAGACCCAGGTGATTCATAAAAGACTAAAGTGGCTCAGAGGGTAAATAATTTGCCTGCAATGCAGGAGACTCGGGTTCAGTCCCTGGGTTGGCAAGATCCCCTGGAGAAAGAAATGGCAACCCGCTCCAGTATTCTTGCCTGAAAAATCCCATGGACAGAGGAGCCAGACAGGCTACAGTCCATGGGGGTATTGACACTTGAAAGACAGTGGTGTAATCTACACCTTTATTTGTTTATTTATTTGGCCATATGGCACAGCATTCGAGATTTTAGTTCCCTTAGACCAGGAATCAAACCTGTGCCCCCTGCAGTAGAAGGGAGAAGTCTTAACCACAGAACTGCCAGGAAGTCCCTAACCCATAGCTTTAAATTAGCCTTCTCTGGACCAGATTCAGGGTCCTTCATAGGAATGGCGGCTGGGGACCTCTCCTGTGTACTGGCTACTGAAGAAGATTATATAAGTGAAACTGACATGTAAAGCTTCTTCAGTTCAGTTCAGTTCAGTTCAGTTCAGTAGCTCAGTCGTGTCCGACTCTGCAACCCCATGAATTGCAGCACACCAGGCCTCCCTGTCCATCACCAGCTCCCGGAGTCTACCCAAACTCATGTCCATTGAGTCGGTGATGCCATCCAGCCACCTCATCCTCTGTCGTCCCCTCCTCCTCCTGCCCCCAATCCCTCCCAGCATCAGGGTCTTTTCCAATGAGTCAACTCTTCGCATGAGGTGGCCAAAGTACTGGAGTTTCAGCTTCAGCATCAGTCCTTCCAATGAACACCCAGGACTGATCTCCTTTAGGATGGACTGGTTGGATCTCCTTGCAGTCCAAGGGACTCTCAAGAGTCTTCTCCAACACCACAGTTCAAAAGCATCAATTTTTCGGCGCTCAGCTTTCTTCACAGTCCAACTCTCACATCCATCTTACCAGAGAAGAATGAGAAGGAGAGGCACTCAGGAGGAAAGGGGGAGCTCCCACCCTTTGCTGGACCTCAGTTTAAGTGATCTGATGAATTTCAGGTTAGTTGTTGGAGGAGAGATGTCTCCTGTCACCCTCAGCCGCAGTGTCTGCCTCCTGCTGACAGCTGCATCTCAGCACCGTCGCCCTTGCCTGCAGGGTCGCGACCCCCAGGAGGGCTGGGACTTTTGCTGTGCTAAGACTTGCCTACTGGGTCCGGGGATACCATTCACCCTGGAGGAGTGACTCAACTGCCCTGGGACAGGGTGAACAGGAGAAGCAAGCCTCACTGTCGGTCACAGATGCTGCCACCTGGCATCTCAGAAAAAGTCAGGGACTGACAGTGGACACAGCTGTAATAAGCATGATAATTGCATTTATTGAACACTTCCCGTGACCAGCACCGTGCTAACATTACACACATTCTCTCTAATGATCTCAACGACTCTTCAAAGCAAGCGGCATCATCTCCCTTTTAAAATAGAACAAAGGAGGCCGAAAGAAACAAGTAACTTACACAAGCTCCCACAGATGGCAAGAGACAGGCTGGAACTGGAACTCAGAGCTGTGTATACCAGAGCCTGCGGTCTTTCCACTGCCCCAGCTTCCTTGGCACAGTGAGCATCACCTCCCAGGGATGACGGCAAGTCCTTTTGCTGAGTCCCTGACTCTTGGGTCTCTAAAGCGGAGGTGGTACCTAGGACTGAGTGAGACCTGCATGGGAACCATCACCTCACAGGAGCTGCCCATCAATTCCCATGGCTTCCTCCTCAGTAAGAAGCCAGCACACCAGCTTCTACCTCAGTTTCCCTGTATTTTCGAAGCAGGCAGCCATACATGATAATTAATTATCTCACCGGTGCTTAAGGGAAAATGACAGTATAGTACTTGTGAGACAAAATGCAGTAATCATGATTACTATGTCTTCTGCTGGAAATCCCTTCTTCCCTGTAATGGAGAGTAGGAAACATTCTCTGGGAAAGTGTATCGCCAAGTACTATGTTTGGCACTAGGCATGCTTCCTGAATGAACACGTGAATGAAAACTCCAGAGCTTGTCTGACCCCTCTCCAAGTTTCCCTCTGTATGCACACTCTGTCACTCACATAAAATGTGTCACATAAAATATGTAGCCACGAACAACACTGAGGGATCACTTCCCACCCCTCCACAGAGCACACTGTGCTCCCTTTCAGGGATAAAACAATTCATCAATTTTTTTTTTCTTTTTTTAAGTAAAACAGTAGGTGTGTCTGTTGTAGGACATGTAATTACCCAGTTGGATTTTTATCAAGTAGAAACCCAAGTCAAGTTTTTGAAAGTCTCTACGAGAGTGTTAACGTTAATGACATCAACTGAGCTGGGATTTCCAGAGGGCATAACCTGTGAGGGTGGAGAGGAAACCTCTTTAAGATCTTCCACATGGAGTCTTTGAGTTGGTTTTGGGGAGGCGACTCTGGGTGGTGGGTGGGGAAAGAGGAGGAAGGGCTGGTCCCCTTAGAACACAGAGATATGAGTCTGGGGGCTTTATGGCCCCAGAAAGGCATAACGCCTTTGGCTTTCACCTGTCTGACATCCGAGCATCTCAACTCAGGAACTCAGGGGCAGGGACTCCCCCAGCATCTGTCTTCTTCCAGCACTTGGCAGAGAGAGACTCTCAGAGGCTGAATTGGACCCTCGGTCCTCTTGTGCCGCATGTCATTATGTGGCTCACATGCCTCCTGGTCCCTCCAGCCCGACGCACAGCCCCACCTCCTCTTTTATCCTCTCCTATCTCCTGAGCCAGCCAACTGTAATAGCATCAGGCAACTCAGAGTGTGTGGAGTACAGGGAAATCTACATAGGTACCAGAGAGAGGTCAAGAAGTTCAGCTCATTGATACCGTGACCTCTGCCCCAGGAATATTTCCTGTCTCCAGGGGCACAATGTTAACTTCGTTAACCCCTGAGACCTGTCACAGCCCATTGGGATTTTTTTTTAAAATTATAAAAATATGATAACTCATTTATAGGAGACTTGGAGAGTGCAGAGCAAATTTACATATGTGCTGTGTGTTGCGCTTAGCCGCTCAGTCGTGTCCGACTCTTTGCAACCCCATGGACTGTAGCCCACCAGGCTGCTCTGTCCATGGGGATTCTCCAGGTAAGAATACTGGAGTGGGTTGACATGCCCTCTTCCACGGAATCTTCCCAACCCAGGGATCGAACCCAGGTTTCCCACATTGCAGGCAGATTCTTTACCATCTGAGCCACCAAGGAAGTCCCACTGTATATTACAATTGTTTGTTTTAAGTAGATAAGTTAAGACTTTTAGTTGGACTTTCAATATTAAACTCTCAGAAATCAACTGAATATACAGAGAAGTAGAAGAATATAGTAGACCTAAAAAGCGTTATGAACCAATTTGACATAATTAAGATTTCTCCATTTTTACACAACAGTAGGATACAAATTCTATTCAAGTTCCCATAGACTATAAATTAGGAGACACTGGAACACACCCAGAGACATAAGACTGGGTGCAGAAATGTAATGGTCTAGAGGTATTGAAATCATACAGTCTGTTATCTTATTATGCACACCAGGACCCAGGAGAAAGGAGCAGTGACCTCACAAGAGACTTCACCAGACTTACCTGTGAGTGGGAGTCTCTGGCAGGGGTGTGGGTTGACAGCAGCCTGCTGCGTGGTCAGGGGCACTGGGAGATGAGATGTGGTGGTGGTTTAGTCGCTAAGTCGTGTCCAACTCTTGCGATCCCATGGATTGTAGCCTGCCAGACTCCTCAGTCCATGGGATTCCCCAGGCAAGAATAGTGGAGTGGATAGCCATTTCCTTCTCCAGAGGCTCTTTCCTACCCAGGAATCAAACCTGGGTCTCCTGCATTGCAGGTTTATTCTTTATCAACTGAGCTATGAGGGAAGACCTTAAAAGTTTAAAAAAGTAAAGAGGTAAAGAGATCATACCGAGTCTGTTATCTTATTATGGGGATTTCCATATGTTATCATATTATGGGGATTTCCATTCCAGGTCCAAGTGTCTCAAATCCAGGACATGAAGCCTGGTATGAGCGGCTGGTCCAATCATCTCACACAGAAGGCAGGGAAAGAAGAGAGAGAGGGTTTGCATCTGGACAAATGGAGGGAAACGGAAATGGTTTTAACCTAGGTTGGCATTTTGTGAACCCAGAGAGTTGGTAAATAAATAAATTTTCAATCTTATAGTTGTTTATTTTCTTATTCAGTTATGGTTTATTGATCACCTACTATGTGCAGACACAGTGCTTCTTACAGGAGTGAGCAGTCAAATACTAAAGTGTGATAAGTGATTATCTGAGCATGCCCAGAGTATGGGGGAAACCCAGAGAAACATCTGTGTAATCTCTGAACCAGGGAAGACTTCCTGGAGGAGAGGACAGTTGAGTCAAATTTTGAACGACAAAGTCAGGAAAGAGCATGATATGTTCAGAAAGTACAATGGTTTCAGATGGATGGAGAGAGGGATGAAGACGGGAGAAGAGGGGGATGGGTCCAAAGATGTACAGAGGATGCAAATCATCAGAGGCTCATATACTAAGCCAAGGGTGTTAACACGATTTTAGCAGGGGACCAGTGACAATCTGAATACGGGCAAGTGTACCGTCAGGTTTATATCTTGAAAAAATCACCCTGAACATGTGCCATGAGAGCTGGATTGGAAAAAGAATGAATTAAAAGTTACTTAAATAATTCAGAGGAAGAGTGAAGATGGCTGGAACTTAAGTAATGACCTGGAAATGAGGAGAGGAGAACAGGATGGAAAGAAGTGAGAGGGAAAGAGATAGCATGTGGTTATTGAATAACTGGGGTGTTTCTAGAAAGAAAGAATGGCTGAGAGAAGTTTCCAGCTTGGGTAACCCCTTTACCACTATAAGAAACAAGGTGAGAGGTGCGAATGTGAGGAAAAGATGGCAGAGCGGGCAGAGGCTGTTTATTACCCAAGGCACTTCCGCCCCCTTGCCTGGACTCCTGCATGAATATGGAGACTCTGTCCTTCACTCAGCACTGTGGCAATGACAGGTGGCAAGGAGGTAAGATTGCTGGATAAAAGGACACCCAGTTACATTTGAATCTCAGATAAACAGCAATTTTTTTTAGAATATGTATGTCCTAAATGGGCTTCCTCGGTGGCTCAGTGGTAAAGAATCCACCTCCCAATGAAGGAGATGTGGGTTCAATCCCTGGGTTGGGAAGATCCCCTGGAGTAGGAAATGGCAACCCACCCCAGTATTCTCACCTGGAGAATCCCATGGACAGAGGAGCCTGGTGGATTATAGTCCATGGGGTCACAAAGAGTCAGAAAACTGAATGACTGTGTATGCATGCATATCCCAAATATTGCATGGGACTTACTAAAACTTTCTTCTTTGTATATCTGAACTTCAAATTTAACTGGGGATCCTGTGTTTTTATTTGCAAAATCTGGCAACCTTACAGGCAGGACTCATGTCCACATTCTGATCCTAATAGGCTCAGAAACTTAGACTTGTCCTAGTAGCAAAATAAGCACTTGGGATAGCCCTGGCCAGATCTGCTGGCCCCATCACGTGCTCTCCTTACCCAAGGAAGCCTGAGAGCTGTGCCTTTGTTTGTGTGTGATGGGGATATTGACCTTCCACTAAAGGGCATCAGTACAGTGGCCGAGAATGGTTGAGGGCTCCTAGAGCCTCCTCAGTATATATTTGAATAAAGACACGGGTGGAGACTCACTCCACACACAGTCACCTTGGGCAAGTTACTTATCTCACCGCTTCAATTTCCTCATTAGGAAAATAGAGATAATAACATTGCAGACTTGTTGTGAACACCCAATGTGATGACTCAGGTAGAGTGTCAAGTGCAAAGTGAAAATCGCTCAGTCGTGTCCGACTCTTTGTGACTCCAGAGACTGTAACCACCTGGGCTCCTCTGTCCATGGGATTCTCCAGGCAAGAATACTGGAGTGGGTTGCCATATCCTTCTCCAGGGGATCTTCCCGACCCAGGGATCAAACCCGGGTCTCTTGCATTGCAGGTAGATTCTTTACCATCTGAGCCAAGTACAGGTCCTCCACAAATGCTCCTCGCTTGCCCCGCCCACCTGGTCTGCAGGGGCCCAGCCCCACCCAGCCCTATCTGCCTGTGGCCAACATGGACAGGGAGGAGACTCTCCGGGTCTGGCATCCTTACTCAGCAGTCACCCTGACTTTGACCTCTGAGTCAGCACAGAGACTGGTGATGCAATCGGAAAAGAGACGTGCTGACTTCAATCACTGATTTTGTGTTTTCAGGGCTGTGAGTCAAAGGAGGGGCTGTCCCAAGTGTCACTCTTGTCCCTGAGTGAGGATAAGTTTGTCACTTAACATCCGTTGGCTGATAGCCTGTCAGTCCCCAACAAAAGGAAGTTTCCACATACCTTCTTAGTGAGGCCAGCGAGTATCCAGGCCAAAACCCCATGAATTCAGAGAGGCGGATTCTAACCAACTCAGGAGACACTCCACAAATTCTCTTGCTGGTAGCGCCTGAGAACCTTCTGAACGTCTCCCTGTGCCAAGTGACCCTGGGTTCCCAGCTGGCTCGGGGCTTTGTGACAGAGGAGGAAGCAGGTGCGTCCTGCAGAGTTTGGGTTTGATTTATCACTGTCATCAGCTCCCATTCATATTCCCTTTCAGTTCTGAAATGCTGCTTCCCACCAGGCTAGTCACCACTCTTTTCCTGCAATCAACACACTTACTTCTGATTCCACGTCTGCATATCTCCTATAGGACTTCTCATCTCCTGAAAGCCAGCTCAGGCTGTGAGGTATCCTCTGAGCCTTGGTACCCTGAGGCCCTCACCTGTCTGAATTCCTGAAGCCCTGCATCATCCACCAGGAGCCCTTAAGTAAAATCTGCTTTGACTCGCTACTTCACTTTTCCCTGCGAATGTCTTGTCCCTGGATTGTGAGCTCTTGGAAAGAAAGTCAAGATGTGACATTTCTTTCCAGTTCTCTTTAAGCCTGCACTTGTTCTGGCTCAGGATGTTAGCACATGACAGATGATTAAAGAACAAATGAAAGAATAAAGAGTCAGCACCAAGGACTTCCATTTGTCCAGAGGCTTCAAGGGGCAACAATTAAGCTTATAGGAGTCCTGTTCTGTGTGATTTATAAGCTGAGACAGACAAGGTGAGTCTCATAGGGAAAGTAGACGCTTTCAGAAGGATGAGTAGGTGCTGGACCAATGTTTAAATGTTTACTTTATGCAGAAGCAGAGGGGCAAGCATATTTGAGACCCTGGAAGAATAAATAAAGAAGAGGGTCTTGAATGTGAGCTTGTTAGTTTAGTCAGTCAACAAACACTTTTAATTGCCTCCTATGAACCTCCTCTCCAGGCCCAGAGCTGAGGGCATTCAGACAAATGAGTCATGCTTCCTGCCCCACAGGGCCTCACAGCTGAGTGAGTAAAGACTTTTCCTTGGTGGGATTAATCTAGACGGTCTTCCCAGGAGGTTAAATGTCAAGATCTGCTGGTATAGGAGAGGGGAGTGGAAATGGAAAGAAAGGGGAGTGGAACAGGAAAGAACTGAGAGTGAAAAGCTGTTTTTGGCATGCTAGTCATAAGAAGCACCAATTGTATAGTTATCACTGGTTAACAGAGTTACAAAAGAGGCACCCAAAGAACAAGAAACTCAGAAAATGCATCAGGAGACTTGACGTTGCAAAGCATGAGATATGATTAAGGCTGGGCGGTGCAGAGGCACCTCACCCCTCTCACTATCTCACCCTGGTGCTCAGCTCTGTGGATTAACAATGCTGTATGCCTCCTCTCTTCTCCATTCTGGCTCCAAGAGGGAGGAGGAGGGGTGGTGTGATGTGTGGGACCTAAGGGATGCTAAAACGGGCCCTCCATTCAACGGTCAGGGAGCTGGGAGATCTGTGTGTGTCCAGCCTGGCCAGGGAGAAGGTAGAGAGGGAGGGCTCCCACCTGGAGAACGTTTAAGGAAAAGGAGAAAGGGTCAAGGAAGAAAGGCTGCAGACCCAGGGATGAAGGATCATTTTCTTTTCTTTTTACCACCAGACAGTTCTCCTCCTGAGCATGTCTCTTTAAAATGGAATAGATGGCATAGTTCTGAACGGCAGATCTGGCCTAGAGCTGGACCCCTGGAAACCACATGTCCAACTCCATCAGAACCCATTCTTGATGCTTGAACCAGAAGCCTTCCCATCAGACTTCAGCCATCAATCTTGCCTTTCTCCATCATAGTATACCCAATCCCCTTACGTGGGTCATACATACACACACATACACACACATCACTGGCCTTACCCCATTGCCCTTGAAATTAGGGGAAGCTGTGATGCTACAGATCAGGTGACCAACCAGCCCCTTTGAGGCAGTCCCATGCAACCTGGGTGGCTGATCCCCCTAAGGCTGAGTACTCCACGCACTGGGGATGCCCAGACTGTGATGTCCTTGCATGACAGCAGGCAGCTTCCCTGAGCAGCCCCTCCCATGGCTGTCCCTGCCTTGTGAGGCTGCCTGCCCCTCTGGCCTTCTGGGTTCTGCTTCCCTTACCCATCCCCTAGCAGGGAGGAAAGCACCCGGACACCCGGCATCAATTTGCTGGGCCTCGGAGAACCTGTCCTACTGTGATGGATTTTTTAATTGGATTGTGACAAACATTTAATACCTAATAGAGCTCTTACCAGCACAGTTAATTAAGAATGTGACTAATCTAATTCAGTCGGAGCTCAGAAAGAGAGAGAAGAAGGGAATGGGAGAATGGGGAGCAGGATGTGGGGAGACGGGGGTGGAAAAGGACTATAGAGCCTGCTTTTCCTTCTGCTGGGTGAGGGGATTCCAGATACATAGCACAGGGAGATCGCATCAAGTTTGCCAAGGAGAAGCGAAGCATCATGCAGAGCGGCCAGGAGAACAAGGACCCTCTTCTCAGCTTCTCGCTCTGTCCCACTGTGCACGTTGGCTTGCCACCACAGACTCGTTAGCAATGCCTGAGCAAACAGACCTCTGTGGATCCCCTAAAGTGGTACAGGCAAATACAGAGTGTTCCAAGCCTCCTTCCCGAACCTGCCTCATCGAGGGTGGCCGGGCTTGGCACTGCCCACCCAGAGCCATCGACCCTTCACCCTTCCTGAACCCCAGTGTCAGGTAAATAGCAGTTGGAACACAAAGACTGTGTTCATAACTCCTTTGAACTACACTGGTACACTCACAAACGTGCTGCATACCCATGCTCCCATGCACACGCTGTCTACACAGGCACGCAGGTGCCACTGTGAGTCTACACAGCAGAGACGTGCATGCGCGCGCGCACACACACACACACACACACACATGGCACCGATGAAATCGCCAGCACTGATCCTCAAACACAGCACAACCACAACACCTGGGGGAGCAGGACCGGCACGTGGGTGCCCTCCTGTCTAGAACAGAAGCTTGTCTCCTGCCGGGCCTTGCCGCTATCTGAGCGGTGACATCCCACCAGCCTCCCGAGGTCTAAGTGCCTGCTTCCCCGAGAGGACCCGGCCGGAGCTGTTAGACAGCTGTCACTTGCATTCTGGCAGGTGGCCTCATGCACGGGAGTGTGGAGGGGGGCCGGGTTCCTGGGTGAGTGGTGTCACTCCGGGGGATGACAGGTGTCCTGGAAACCCTAGATGCTGTCGACATCACACCCGATTATGGGCGGATGCAAAAGGGAAGGCTGAATATCAGGGTTAACGCTCAAGGGTGGTGTGGGGGGTATTCATCTGGAAGTGCGTGGTGCCATAGTAACTGCTGGGAAGGAGAACTATTTCCAGTGTCTCTGCAGCAGCACTGCAGCAGGTACTGTGCTGGGCTTTACAAATGTGAGCCTTTCATATTCTGGTCTTTAATGGCAGGTGATAAGATTAGGGTAAGAGAGCTGCGATTTAGCCATACTTGATATCTCACTGAGGGCTCAGCATCGTTGTCTGCATTAATTCCCACAGGAAACCTGCGAGGAGGGTGGGTTAGGCTGAACTACCTTTGACTCCAAAGAGAAAGCCAAGCCTCTCGAACATCAGCCCCTGGAGGGCAGGATGCAGACCTCACCCCTCCCTGCTCAGCTGCAGCCCGCTTGATGACTGCTGATGGAGACGCCCGGCAGCTCCTAACTAACCTGGTGAGTGGCCAGACCATGTACACTGGCTCTGTGCAGAGGGTGGGACAACTGGCAGGTCACTCTCTTTGGGACTGAAACAATGATGAGTCCCCTAATAGCACTCAAAGAGACTGATGACGAGAATCACAGTAGGAAAGGCCAGAGGAGGCATCAGCTACAAACAAAAAAAGCTAAGTAGGAGAAGCCACCAAGAATTGAAAGGAAGCTCTCTCTCCCTCTCTCCTTCACTTGTCTACTCTTATATATGAATTATTCCTTATATATGTATGGCATTTCCCATTCTCAGAAACTCTCATGTAGATAGTGCTATTCAATGCTCTTATCAGAAGGAACCTGGGACTTCCCTGCATAAGGAGTTATGCAATAGTTAGAGATGTAGCCCCAAGGAAGACCCAGATCTCCTAGATCTTTACCAAGCACCAGCTCCACTGCACACAATCTCACTACAGGCACCACAGCACTGAGAGGCATCCCATTTTACAGGTAAGGAGTCTGAGGCTCTGCAAGAAAGTGTCCAGTTATGCCCGAAGCCACTCTGGTAACAAGTAGCAGAGACAGACCTTGGGTTTAGGCATGTGGATTCCCAGTGGCATGATTTCCCACTTCCCCACCCTGTGCTTTTTCATTGAAAATCACACTGTACTTTCTTTCTGGGGACCCAGAAAGAAGAGCTGAAATGTGGATGGGGATCTAACAGCGCTGATTCCTCAACTGCCAGAAGGCATATGGAGCTAGAATGCAAAGTCAGGGGGACAGTGTCCACGATGTGGCCGGAAGACGTTCGGTGAGGCTCTCTCGTGGGTTTTTTCTATTCCCTCTTGGGCTTCTGGGTGCCTTTATTTCTTTTTTTTTAAATGTTAGCAATATTCAGATTTTAATAATTTTATATAATAACATTTAGCTGTACAGTATAACCCAAGAAGGCTTATCATCACACATTTGACAATGTTTACCATGTAACTTAACATACTAAATAAGCCTAATTAGTTTAGTATCTCTCTTTGAGTTGTTTCAGGGGTCCTCAGAAGCATTCCAGAGTTAGCTAGAGGTCAAAAAAACTTCATTCAGGATATCATTAGAGAAATATTTTCAAAGCTATTAAAAGATTTTATTTTTTTTTTTTTTTAATTTTTTTATTAGTTGGAGGCTAATTACTTCACAGCATTTCAGTGGGTTTTGTCATACATTGATATGAATCAGCCATAGATTTACACTTATTCCCCATCCCGATCCCCCCTCCCATCTCCCTCTCCACCCGATTCCTCTGGGTCTTCCCAGTGCACCAGGCCCAAGCACTTGTCTCATGCATCCCACCTGGGCTGGTGATCTGTTTCACCATAGATAGTATACATGCTGTTCTTTTGAAACATCCCACCCTCACCTTCTCCCACAGAGTTCAAAAGTCTGTTCTGTATTTCTGTGTCTCTTTTTCTGTTTTGCATATAGGGTTATCGTTACCATCTTTCTAAATTCCATATATATGTGTTAGTAAAATATGGAACGCTTCACGAATTTGCGTGTCATCCTTGCGCAGGGGCCATGCTAATCTTCTCTGTATCGTTCCAATTTTAGTATATGTGCTGCCGAAGCGAGCACTATTAAAAGATTTTAAAATACTTTGTCAAATAGGATCATAGTCACTGTGGAACAATACTTAACCAAAGTGACAAAAGAAGATTTTAAAAGCAGATAATCATAATAATAGATTGCTAAAAAAGGTAAAGAAACATTAAGATCTGTTATCAAAAGCAGATCAATAAATATTTCAAGAAAAGTTTGTCCTTTCTTTTTAAAAAATATTGATTTATTTAGTTTTGGCTGTGCTGTACGGGCTTTTCTATAGTTGTGGGGAGCGGGGGCTGGCTACTCTTTGCTGCAGTGCAAGGGATTTTCATTGTGGTGGCTTCTCTTGTAGAGAACAGATTCTAGGTCGCTTGAGCTTCAGTAGTTGCAGCTCCTGAGTTCAATAGTTGTGGCTCACAGGCTTAGTTGCTCCGAGGCGTGTGGGATCTTCCTGGACCAAGGATCAAACCCATGTCTCCTGCCTTGGCAGGCAGATTCTTTACTACTGAGCCACCAGGGAAACCCTGTCCTTCTTTCTTGATTTGCCTCCCTTGTCCCACCATGCTGCTGCCCTAGGTGACCCCATTCCTCTGGAGCTGGGCAGGTGAGTGGCCCTCTGCCATCATGGTCTTAGTTCTTTGCAGCAGCAGCAGCAGAAACAGGAGGAGGGTGTGTCGGAGCTCACCCCTCCTTCCCAGCTCTGGGCCACCAGGGCAGACCTTTCCACCACAGCGCACACAGGCCTTTCAGTGCAGCAGACAATCTCTGACCAATTGTTTGTCTGACAACTTTATCCTGGGAGGAAAAGCCAAGGCACCAGGGAGGGGGTGGAGTTCCAGGAAAAGACCTAAGAGAGGCAGCGCCCCGGCAGTGGGCTGAGCCTCGGTCAAGGAGAACAAAATCCATGTTTACTACTTACTGCTAAAGCAACCTTACCCGAGTCATTGAATGTTTTTGAACTTCATCTATTAACTAGGAATTAAAAATCTCTGCACGCCTCACTGGATTTTTGTTGGGGAGAAATAATACATAGGAAAGAAGTTTGAAAGCTGTAAAGGGCTACAGAAATGAGAGGTAAATGAAAGGTGTTTTCTATTAAGTAGAATAAGGAAGATCAAGAGTGACAGAGAAAGGAGGGAAGAAGTCAGAGGACTAGGAGTAAGTGCCAGCAGAAATGAATGCTTTCCCACAGAGAAATGCATTAGGCACCTTCAAATGTTCGTTCTTTTCTAGAAGATTATAAAGGAAGAGCTATTCCTAATGGGCATCAATTATACAACTTAAGAGTTAGCTCATGGCACCTGTGATTCGTTGCTAGCTATCGTGGTGACTCTTTCAATTATTTCCCCAATCCAGTCTGATACACAAAAATCTCTGCTTTCCTACCTTCGGCCACCCTAGAAAGGACAGTACTAAGGACGAAAGAAGTCGAAATGAGGGAGGAACAAAGTGATGCCCATTTCCCTTCTCCAGGGAGATGAACTGGGGTAGACTACTGTGCCTCGCAGACTTGGGTCAACCTGGTGGTAGGAGAGTTTATACCTTTTAAATATCAGATTTTCTTTCCTTACCTTGAATCTGTTGTTGCTTAGTCACTAAGTTGTGTGCAACTCTTTTGCAACCCCATGGACTGTAGCCTGCCAGGCTCCTCTGTCCTTGGGATTTCCCAGGCCAGAATACTTTAGTGGGTTGCCATTTCCTTCTCCAGGGGATCATCCTGACCCAGGAATTGAACCTGCATCTCCTGCATTGCAGGTGGATTCTTTATTGCTCAGCCACCAGGGAAGCTATACATTGGATCTACAGAATGAAAATCCCCAAGGTGGGGCCTTGGCATCTGTATTTTTAAAAATAGGCCCCAGGTCATTCTTATTTACAGCCAGATTCGAAAACCACCATTCTGTTTTCTGCCCTCCCAGCCACAGAAACCAATGTACAGGCTTGGCCACCTTCCTGCCACTCTTCAATTCACATAGGGGTCCCTTCTGGGGGATGTGGTATTGGAATGATCTTGCCTCCCTGCCTGCCTACCTCTCCTGCTGCTTTCTTTTTTCATATGTAATTTATTTATTTATTTGTTTGGGGCTGAACTGGGTCTTCACTGCTGCATGAGATTTTCTTTGGTTGTGGCAAGTGGGGGCTACTCTCTAGTTGCAGTGGGTGGATTTCTCACTGTGGTGGCTCCTCTTGTTGTGGAATATGGCCTCTAGGGCATGCATGCTTCAGTAGTTGTGGCCCATGGACTTAGTTGCCCCACAACATGTGGGATCTTCCTGGACCAGGTGTTGAACTCGTGTCTACTGCATTGGCAAGCTGATTCTTTACCCCTGAGCCACCAGGGAAGCCTCTCTTGCTGCTTTCTCACTCTCTCCATTCTTCTCCCAACCCAGAGACAGTCCTGGGAGAAGCACCTGGGAATGGGCTAGCTTGCAGCTGCAGGACATTGAGCGAAGGGGGATCTCAAAGACAGCATCCAGGGGGCAAAGATGGCACTGATGATAAAATAAACACAATTAAACACAATCGGCCTGCAACCTAGGGCTTGGCAGAGACAGGGAAACCGTGTAGGACACCACTGTGGTTTGGGTTGGAGAGACAGAGAAGAAATCTTTGCAGGTCCATGGCTTTGCCCTTCTGGGAAGGCAGAGAGACTAGGAAGCACCATTGAGGTAAGACCACCCACAGCACCTGAGTGTGATGAAAAGCTGTGGTCGGCCGGGGTGACTGGCTGTGCCGCCTCCCGTTTCCGAAGTAGCTAGGTGCCTCCCTTCTCCCCATGACTGTGTCTGTCCATGTTCCCAGTGACTATTCAAGTAAGGTGGGCAGTGATCTGGTGCTCAAGAAAAGAGAACTCTTCCAGCTCAGTCTGTTTATTTTGCTATTGATAAAGTTTATCCTTAAGGGTCAGGATAAAATAAGGCAGCCCTGCTGGCAGTCTCGCTTAAACAGCCCCAGCCTCCACAGCTAGTGTCTGGGAACCAAGCTGCACCACTACAGAGGCTGGGCTGAAGTTTGCTGAACATCACGCATCCTCCCTGCCCTGTGGGACAGCATGCTGGACCTGACAGCCAGGACACTGGCCAGAGGTCTCCAAATTTCTGGTCAGGTGTCAGCCCTCTGGACCATTAACTGTGTTTACTGAACACCTACTGGGTACTGGATGCTAGGCCAACTGCAGGGGAAGGGGGAGGGACCACAGTAACAGAAAACATAATCCCACCATAAAAATACCCAAGTCCAATTATGCTGGGCCAAATGCCCAGTTATAGGAGCATTCTATTACAAGGTGCTATCCCCAGCCCTGGAGGCAACGTCACAGACTGTTATTGACAAGACATGGACTAAAAACAAAGGACTGTATTGGGGTAGAGGGTGGTACTGAGGAAAGGAGGGATTGGAGTGAGGCTGGAAGAGCTGAAGTTCCTTTGGAAGGGGCCAGGGTCGAGCAAGTAAGAGTGAGTTCCACAGAAGGCTGAAGGACATCCCTATGAGGACCAGGAGGAGAGCAAGCAGAGGAGCAGAGAATTCTTCAGAGGGAGGAGCAAGGCCTGGATTCTGTTTCCAACTCGAGTTGTTTCTTGCTCCGGCTTCAGTGCTTGCCTGCAAGGGGTAAGGGGATTCAGGTACCAGTCACTGCCCCTCCATGAAATCCGTGGCTCCTCCACCATCCTGCCTGTGGGCGCAGAGCAGGAGATGGAGCTCCCCCGGCACTGTGTAGCCTCCTCCTAAACACAACCTGGCCTTGGCTTTGAGAAGAAGTCCTGGCCGAGAACCACGTAGGCCCCCAACTGAACCTCATTGCCAGCCAGCCAGCTGCTCCATCTGAATGCAGGCCACTCCTCAGCCCCAGAGTTTCTAAATAAACCAAGAGAAGTCATTTTGTCCCAAGAGACCGGGCTGTCTCTTGAAATACAGAGATGTTTTGTCTGGAGCCTCCGTGCTTCCTGAGCTGTTCTTCTTCGGCGAGGAACAGGGCTTAGATTGAAGCGGGTTCCCGTCTACAGCTGAGAGTCTCAGCGGGGGCAAAGAGGGTAGGGCAGGGGAGGCAGAGACACGGACAGAAACACTTTTAGTTGCGCCCTGACGTAATAAATGGGACCGCTAAATGAACAAGAGGGGAAGACAGAAGAGAAGCATGACAGAGAAGGCAGGAGGGTGTTGAGATGGGAAAGGGGCAGTGAGAGAAAGAGATATTGACAGAGATATAGAGGAGAGATGCTGGCAGACTGTCAACGGAAACATCCATGCCGAGACAGGAGAGAGAGATGGGAAGATTAGGAGAAATGTACAAAGGCAGACAGCTTGCAGCAAAATTCTGGGACTGTGGAAATGCAAGAGGGATGGAGGCAGAGAGGCAAGGAGTCAAAGCGCACGCTGAGACAGAGAGAGTTGCAGTGAGGGAGCACGGAGGAGGGGAGGGGAAGGCGGAGAGAGGACCGGGTGGGAGGAGGGGGGGAATAAAGGGACACTGTGTGCACTTGGGGTCTGAGTGTGAGGACTAAATACCAACGCGTGTTTAAAAACAAAAGAGCAGCGTTATCTGTCTCGTATGCATCCTTGTGTAGATAAACGGCTTTGAGTGGACCCTGGGACAAGACTGTCTGGGTCTAAATGCTGGCGACACCGGCTTCTGGTGGTGCGAATTTTGGCAAATTAGGGAACTGATCTGAACTTCTCTCTGGGATGGGGATCACGTTAGTACTTCTTTATGGGGCTGTCATGAAGGTTGAAGATTCATAGATAGTACGGTATGCACTTAGTACAGTGCCGGCACAGAGCAAGACCTCTGGGGGGCTCTGGTGCGGCTGGGGGGCTGCAGATGTGGGCAGAGTGTGGGTGCACACAGACAAAGGGGGACAGGAAGGATGGGGGGCAGGGAGAAGCAATGGCTGAGGTGAGCCCTCCTTTTTTAGTACAAATCTCTTGTTTGGAGTCAACATACTATTTGTTGTGAGCCATGGGGCTGAGGAGTGGAGATGCCTTCCAGCAATGGATCAGCCCAGCCCACAGCGTCTAAGCCAAGAAAGAAGAGGAGAAAGGAGACATCGGCCAGTAACAAATGAGACTGAAGCTGCAAGTGAGTGAATGGCTGGCTGGGGATGCCATAAGACCCAGAGGAGGCTGAAGTCAAAGACAGCCAAGGTCAAGCTGGCTCTCCTGGTGGGCTGCTCCAGGAAGAGGGAGTGGGAGGGGTGAAGTGCAGGGGAAGACAGTCAGAGCATGGCCTGTGAGGAAACCTATGAGGAAACCCTGTAGGTCACCCCATGGCTCATCCGTCAGAAAGCCCAGGAAGGGGAGTTGGGTGAAATCTGCCATCTTTCAGGCAACATGCTCCTTTCTCCTGCCATCCAGAGGACGGGCTTTTTAAATTCCTCCTATGATGATGTGAAGGCTTCCTTGGTGGCTCAGTGGTAAAGAATCTGCCTGCCAATGCAAAAGACTCAGGAGACGCAGGTTTGATCCCTGGGTCAGGAAGATCCCTTGGAGAAGGAAATGGCAACCCACTCTAGAATGCTTGCCTGGGAAATTCCATGGACAGAGAGGAGCCCGGCAGGCTACAGTCCATGAGGTCACAAAGAGTCGGACATGACTCAGCGATTAAATAACAACAAAAGTGATGTGAGACTTAAGAAATGACTTCCTCTGGGAAAGACGTCACACTCTACTAACTGGATTCAGGACGGTCCCTGGGGCAGAGTCACTGATCGGAAATATTTTTTCTGGGAGGAAAGACAAGGATATAAGAAGCACGGTGAAAGAGACTGAAGCTTGTTCTGCTGCAGGGCCCTGTCTTCAACCTGAGGTTGGCTCTCCTGAGCTCAGGGTGGGCCAGGATTAGGGAACCAAGGGTGGAGAGAAGGTTAGGGAACCTTCTTCCATTCTCCCTCACTGACCAGAACTAGCACTAACGCAAAGGTCCCAGCACACCTGAGCATGGTCTTTGCATTCAGTAGGTGCTGCTCACTGAATGTTTTTGGTCACCAGAGATGGTTCCTGAATCACACAAGACCCTCAAGGATGGTTTTAATCCTGAGGGGGGAGAAATGCAGGAATTCAGGATCTTAAATCCACACTTTGCTGAACTAGGCTCTTGGTGCTGGAATTAAGCCTGCAGCAACAAACAGAAAATCACGTTGAAAAGTTAAAACATATTAATTACTGCCAATGCTCATTTGTGATTATGAATATTATAATCATAGCTATCACTTACTGCAAGCCTCCCCAGGGGCCAGTTGCTTCTACACATAAGCTCGTAAATCCTCACAATGACCCTACAGAGTGGAGATTAGAATTCCCTGTTCTAGACAAAGACACAGGCTTGGAGAGGTGAGTAATGCTGTCACTCAGAGTGGCTTGGAGCCTCCACTCTTCCCACATCTAAATCTACCTCGGGTGTCCTTAAGGAGAGGGGATTTCCTTTCATTTCAGATTCTACTTTAAATGTACTTTCACTGGAAGGTAGTACCGCCCTCTCCTGATTCACACCATCTTCTGTGTAGGATGGAGTGAGAGGCTCCGTGGAAAGTGTCTCTGTGAACCAGACGTGACCCCAGAACTCTGGCAGGGAGGCTAACCCTCCTGAAAGATGCTCACCCAGAGACAGGTGGCAGTTCTCCTCCCATGCAGACTGCTGGGACTGCTGCGGGGAGCAGGAAGGGGGTGTAGCAGGGAACCATCCTCTCAAACTCTTGTGTAATAGGAGGGGTGCAGAGCCTGCTGCCCTCTTCCTCTGGAGACCTGCACTTTCTATGAGGGTGATACAATGATACAGCTTCCCTCTTCTAATTGTCCAAAAGTTTAAAACTTTACTGCTCCAGGAAGCATTCTCTGTGTGGCTAGAGCTATGAAAGCCCACAAAATAACAAGGCTACCGTTTCTCTGTTTGCAACAAGATTCAAGCTATTCTAAACTCCCGTTCCCAGAAACAATGGATGGGTTTGGGGGCAAGGGGTTGGCACCACCTGGGCAGGGGTCTATGGGCCTGTGATGGCTGACCCTACTTCCCCTTTTCTCTATTTACTTGAGTGACTTCTTGTAGTGCTCATTGCATCCAGAAGAAGTTGTCTTAGTCTCTGCAGGCTGCTGTAACAGGATCCCATAGATGGGGTGACTTTTATAGACAGATTTACTTTCCACAGTTTTGGAGGCTGGGAAGTCGAAGATCAAGGTGCTGGCAGAATCAGTGTCTGGTGAGAGCTGGCTTCCTTATTCATGGATGACCATCTTCTCACTGTGTCTTTGCATGATAGAAGGGGTGAGGGAGGTCTCTGGGGTCTCTTTCATAAGGGCAGTAATCTCACACAGTAGAGTTCTATCCTTATGACCTAATCAACTCCTTAAGGACCCACCTCCTAATATAATCAACTCAGGAGTTAGGATTCAACATATGAATTTCAGGACATGAATGTTCAGTGTGCAGATGGTTTGTTAGAGAATAAGCTTCCATGCTCTTCTGTCCTTATCTCCTTGCTAATCACTCACACACACACACACACACACACACACACACACACACAGAGCTTATTCCCATAAGAGAGCAAGGAGCCCACAGAGGTCTAATCAAGAAAGATAATAAAGTCTTGTCCTAGAAAAATCAGGTTAATACCCAGCTCTTTACAGGCAGTAAGAGGCAATGTGCTACCAATACTGATCAAATTCAGTCCAGATGTGACCAATCCCACAATCTCCAGGGCAGAGCAGCTTTCAATGGAATAATTTTCCTAATGGAGTGACTGCTGCCACCACCCTCCTCCAGAAAAGACCCCAAAGACACTTAAATTGGCCAAGGGTGAGCCAGTGGAAGGAGCTGAGCCACCTTCTCTGTCCGAATCCCTCCAGCACGAGGTAGGTGGTCACACCCCATGGTCTGGACATTCACACAGAGACCAGTGCGGGTGCCGGGCCAGCACCTCTCTGCCCATCTCCCCCCCTCAGCCCAAATGCCTGCAGTGGGAGGGCAGGTGTGATGGTGGAGTTGGGAGGCAAAGAGGGAAGGGAGGAGGGGGAATGGAAAGGACAGACCAGACCGAGAGGGTGGTGTGAGAATGCATGATGGTGTGGGTTTGGGGAAACCCCAGGAGATCAGCTTCCAACGGTGATTAATTTAGTGAGAGAAAATAGATTCTCACTGCCAGCCACCAAGCCTGCAGAAGCTGACAATGAAGCGATCAGCTCCACATTCAGGCAGCTCTGGTCCTGTGAGAAGGCAATCTGTGAGCTTCGAGCTGCTGCACCAAGGAGAGTGACTGTGGGGAAGGAACCACCCTGCTCCTGGAGAGGAAGATGGTAACTCTTTCTACAGCTTGCCTCTGGACTCTGTGGGATGCAGGAACCCAGAGATGGAAGGGGGTCCATAGAGATACCGATGCCTTGCCAGTCCCATCCAGGAAAGTGTCCATGTGGCATCTCTCTGCTGGATGTGTGTGTCATCCTGACTCTGTTGTTGGAGGAAGGCTGAAAATCCATCTTCCTTTCTGGTGGATATGACATGAGGGCTCCCAAAATATGAAGCCACTCATTCATTCATTCAACTCAACCAAATAAACTTCTACTGTGTTTCCATCCTGTTAGGCACTACGGATCCAACAGTGTGGATAAAATGGAAGCAGACCCTGCCTTCCCAGAACTTAAAGTTTAGTGAGAGAGGCAGAAAATCAATCAAGTGATGAATGGATTTCACCCATCCATCCCTTTAGATGCACATGGTTCCAAATAATCGGAGGGAACCGGTTAGAACAATAAAGCCTGAGACAGCATGAGACTTCAGTATCATCTAGCGCATCATCATTGGACATGTGAGAGAGCCCAGAGGGGTTGCATAATGTCCAAAGTCACACAGGTAGCAAGTGGCAAGCACAAGGACAAGGACCAGAACTTTAATTAAACACTTAGCTTAATGTTTTCTTGTCACAACACACACCACAGTCCAAAGAGACCCAACACAAATGAAGCATGTTCAACGTTTCCTGATGTTCTTCAAATACCCACTCTGTTGAACGAAAGTGCAAGTTGCTCAGATGTGTCCAACTTTTGTCACCCCATGGCCTATACAGTCCATGGAATTCTCCAGGCCAGAATACTGGACTGGGTAGCCATTCCCTTCGCCAGGGGGTCTTTCCAACCCAGGGATCAAACCGAGATTTCCCACTTTGCAGGTGGTTTCTTTACCAACCGAGCTATCGGGGAAGCCTTTCTTTGTCTAATGCTCTGGAAAAAAAGTGTTCTATCATCAACTAAGTTTGGGAAATGCCAGCACTGTGTCTTCCTTATAGAGGCTGACAGTGTACATGATCATATTAAAGGCTCTGAGGTCTGTGGATTCATCATTGTCTAACGCAGTGTTTCACAAACTGCTTTGACCACTGAAGCCCTTTTATTTATGTAGCACATCTTAACTGCACACTGGGATTCCTCAGGAGCTTTGCAAATCCCAAATAAATTAAAGTTCTGTGGATTTTAGATAGTTGACCTTCCTTCGCTGGCTTTCCCCGCCCCCTGTTTTCTTGTGTCAAACAGCCTTGGTTCCTTCCCTCTAAGTTACATTACATCTGAGTCTTCATTCTCCATCAGCTCTCTGAGACTCCACATTTCTGAATATCCTTTTCCCCCTAGAATTCTGGAGTTCATCCTTTCTTGAATTTCTTCAATTTGCTCTCGCTGACAAGTTACTTCTTTCTGTCCCTTGGTAATTGATATTCAATCTACTACAAACTTGCTTTTTTCCTAGGTGATCAAGGAAAGCACTTGAAACATCACTACTCATCTTCTTATGCATAAATCACAAATCCAATAACTGACCTGCGACCTTTCTCCACCACAATGTGCTTCTCCCCATAACAGTTCATTCATCTATTTGAACAATACTTATTGAATGCTGATCACAGGTCACACTAAAGGCTACTTGCCCAGCGATTTCTGTCTAGTTAATTCCACTGGTTAAGGAACTTTGGACCATAAAGAAGGCTGAGCTTTTGATGCTTTCGGGTTGTGGTGTTTGAGAAGACTCTTGAGAGTCCCTGGGACTGCAAGGATATCAAAGCAGTCAATCCCAAAGAAATCAACCCTGAATATTCGTTGGAAGGACTGATGCTGAAGCTGAAGCTCCAATATTTTGGCCACCTGATGCAAAGAGCCGACTCATCAGAAAAGACTCTGATGCTGAGAAAGATTGAAGGCAGGAGAAGAAGGGAGTGAGTGACAGGACAAGATGGTTGGATGGCATTACTGACTCAATGGACATGAGTTTGAGCAAGTTCTGAGAGATGGTGAAGGACAGGAAAGCCTGGCATGCTGCAGTTCATGGGGTCCCAAAAAGCCAGACTGAACAACAACAACAAAAGGGAACTTTCAGAATAAGGTTAAGTTCATAAGTTGACCACTTTGGAGTCCATGAATTTCATTCTGCCCATTGACCTTGACCCTCATTCTGACCTTGAATCCTGGCCAATATTCTCTCAAATGGGTGTCCTTGGACATGAAGAGAACAGGAAAAGATAATGTGGCTGGCCCAGTTCAATTTTTGACCTCTGCAGGGAAAAAAAACAACGAAAAAAAAAAAAAAAAAACCAAAAGTCCATGCCCTGGGACTGGAGGCATCACCACATAAGTGTGTCTAAGTGTCAGTTAGTTCCTCCTAAAATCAGCCATCCAGCCATTCAGGTTCCTAAGCATCTCTGAAACCATCTCCCTCTACTAAATTGTGTCACTAATTCATCAGGATATAGCTAACATGTGTCTTTGATTTCTTTTTACTCAAACAAACCTAATGTTTGTTTCTATTAACGGACTTATCTCTTTATTTTCCTGGACACTGTGGTTCATGTGTGTTGCTCAGAGATTTCATTTGGACCCGAAAGAATGAGACAAGTGACCTTAAAAAATACTCATTGTTTGGCAGTGGGATTATAAGCAATACGGTCCCTTTTGCAAGAAATGGGCTACCACCAGCTGTGTGACTGGGTCTGAATTTTGACAGCGTACAGGCATGCACATACCACACACACACATGAGTGTTTTACCATAGGAAGAAAAGAACTAAAAATTGATTTTTTTTTATGCACTTAAGTTTTCATGGAATCCTTTGGGGATTATTTTCATGGAATACAGCTTATTACTCCTACTTTCCAGATACATTTGGGAATATCTAAAATATAAGACAAATGACATTCTTATCATAGAGTCAAGAAATGTCATAGACAGCACACACAATCATTAATTTAAAAGACCATGTATAGACACAGAGACTTCCTAGCCAATCTTTGATCACAAAGCTCACAGCTTTCACCTACCACCAGGGTTCTTGGTTCTTTACCCTGAGTGGGTGGGAGAGACTACTTGGTGCTCAACTCTGCCTGCCCTGGTCGCTCTCTCTGCTCTACACCACACCCTTCTCTTACCTCTGGCAGCCCCATTCAAACCCCGAGTCCTTCCAGAACCCCTCTGCCCACTCTGGCCTCAACCACCCTTGCCCCCATCCCTGTATTATGGTCTTGTTACAAACACTTGTTTTTCCAAAAGCTTCATCTACATTAGTCTTGTCAATTCCTTACACCCACCGGAAAGGAAGCATGCTGTAATAGGAAGAACATAGCATCCAAAATAAATCAACATGTTCTTTCCCTTGCTTTCTTTTATTTCCCTTGTTTTCTCCCAGGCAACTTCCAGCTCGCCTCCTCCCCCAACTCGGAACCTGTCTCAACACTGGCAGGTCACGGTTAACCCCCAGGTGAACAAGACACATGATGTGCCAAGATTCATCCTTCCCAAGCATATCTTTCAGGCCCTTCCTTTCTTTTCAGAAGCCAACAGTGAAGACTGAATCCCTGATCAAGTCCCTGTTCCCCGCACCGAGAAAACGTGAGCCAGACACAGACAATGAGAGACAGATGCCCCTGTCAGAATTCCGTGCTTCAAGCGAGATGTAGCCCAGATGGCTCAGGCTAAGGACTCCCTGGCCCTCCCCATCTTCTGCTGTTAGTCCCCTGTGCACACCTTCCCCTCCCCAGAACACTCAAACCTTTCAACAAGTCGGGTGTGAACACACCAGCCATCTCAAACACCCAGGGATTTGGGCAAAGTGTTAAGAATCAATGTAAACAATACATACTAATTGCTGCTGTGACATAAGTTATAAATTAAATTAGATGGGCCAGAATGCTGAGCTGTCCTCCCCCAGCTTCCACCGTGAGCATCATGGTAAACCAGGCATCTCAGAGAGCAAAAGCCAATTTCTTATGAGCACCTTTTGATGGGTTTCCCAGGTAACGCTAGTGATAAAGAACCTGCCTGCCCAGAGACCCTGGTTTGATCCCTGGGTTGGGAAGATCCCCTGGAGGAGAACATGGCAACCCACTACAGTATTCTTATCTGGAGAAGTCCATGGACAGAGGAGCCTGGAGGGCTAAAGCCCATAGGGTCGCAAAGAGTAGGACTGAAGCAACTTAGCACGCACATGCACACCTTTCGATATTTCAGTAACTGGACCCCGCGATGCTTTGGGCCAAGGTCACCACTAGCTCTGCTATGTGCTGGGGTTCTAGGTATCCTGGGTCAGTGCACAAAGAAGCCCTCACACAGGGATGGACAAGCACCCCTGCAGCTCCCATGCTTTCCATTGGAGTTGCAGCCTCAGAGATCAGCACTTCAGAATCAGCCCTGCCTTGGAGGAGTGGCCTGGAGGAAAAGCTCTCTAAGTACCTAGGACAGGCTTGCTGTTCTCTCCTGTGGGACTGCTTGGGAAATCCCTGGGCCTGAAGCAAAGCAGATGCTAAAGGAACATTAGTTGAGTAGATGAATGAATGAACAATGAATAAGAGAATGAATGAATCTATTGGAAACCCCAAACACCTTTGTTTTACTCACACCCACGTTTTGTTCAGTTTTGTTCCCTGGAAGCCCTTGTCTTTGCCACGGGCAATGCTTAAAGCTGGCTCAATTCAACAAAATCCAGAGGCAGCCATGAGGGTTTGCTGTTCTGTTAAATCATGATGGGGTGGGACCTGGGCCTGGGATTCTATTAGTTTTTTTCCAAGAATTCCCCACCCACAGAACAGTGCTCTCCACGTTGCTGGCATCCTTACCTTTTTGCCCCTCAGAGAGTGGCATGCTACAAGGCCAAGTCTGCATCTTCTGTACAGAAGCTACAGAGGATATGATCAAAGTCTACGCATTTAGCCAACAAACATCTACCAGTGACGTGTGGGTGCCTGGCACCATGCCGGGCTCTGAGGATTCAGAGGTGAATGAAACACAGTTGCTGACTTCAGGGGGCTCACAGTCTAGTAGAGATCTGGCAACCAAACAGCAACAGTTCTGGCCCCTGTAGGCCTCAGGGTCTGGGATGTCTCCATGATATGTCAGGTACCTTGTCACTGATGGGAGCATAAAGCCCAGAGACAACCAGAGGCTTGTGCTGGGTTCACTGCTTTTCTGGTTCCCTCCTGGGGCTCTTTGCCCTCCACCAGATGATGCAGCAGCTTGTCCATCCAGAGCACCCTGGGCAGCACTGCAGCGCCTTTCTGTATATCCCCTCTGTGGAAAACTTGTCACAAAGAGCACTTGTTTCCCCAAGGACAGCTGGAGTATAGCCAAATACCTTTGCCTACCTCGGGCTTTCTTCCATTGTTTTCATCAGCAGAAATCCCAAGCGCCAACTCCCTTTTAGATTGGAGGCCTGCAGGCTGGCAGGGAAAGAGACACATTGGGAAAGAGTCCTGTATGTGTGCTTTCATTAAAGCAGGCAGTTGCTTGCCAGACTGCCAGTGCCTCTGAATACGTGTCTTCCTGGGGTGATAGAGAATCAATTGGCTTGATGCAACTTTTGGATCCTTGCTAAAACCCTGGCTTGGGTCCCATGGAGGCCCTGAGACAGACATCAATAACCTTGTCTCTCATTGCCTTTATCAGCCTCCATCCAATGCCATTAGAATGCGCCAATATTTATGTCCAGTTGAACGGCACTGCCGGAAGCAGCATTATAACAGAGTGGCCAGCCATGGGGAGTAAAGGAAGGCTGCAGGTTGAGTTTTCACTCCCTCACTCTGCTTTTGTTCAGTCTCGGGCCAGAGGGCTTGTCTCTTCCCAAGTCCTTCTCTCCATCACCTGGGGCCAGTTTCCACTGCCACTCAGAGGCTCAACATTAATAAAAATAGGTAGTATTTGTTGGTATATAATGGTCAAGGCATACTATTTTACATGCCTTCACTATCTCATGCAATCCTCTCAAAATTCAGCATAGTAAGTGGCATTGCTATGGAAGCAATGAACAAATCAAGGCTCAGAATGACTGAGAAGGAAGCTCAAGGTCACGCAGTTGTAAACAGGGTTACAGGCAGGGTAACAAGTTCAGATAGAAAGAATCGGGTTTTAGCTTATATCCAGACCCGATCACTATGTGCTTTTACTCAATTATACTGCCTTGTGTTTTTTAAATTCAATAAACATATAATTATTGAGTACCTACTATGTGCTCCTGGAGAAGGAAATGGCAACCCACTCTAGTACTCTTGCCTGGAAAATCCCACAGATGGAGGAGCCTGGTAGGCTACAGTCCATGGGGTCGAAAAGAGTCGGACATGACTGAGCGACTTCACTTTTCACTACTATGTGCTAGATACTGTCATAGGTGGATATTGAAGGTACTAAGACAGATGAGGTCTCTGTTCTAGTGTAGGGACATTGTAAAACAATAAACACACCCACAAGAAAATATTGCCTGGTGATAAGTGTGTGCAGAGAGTTAAAACAGGCTGATGTGAGAGTGAAAGATTGGATGGCTACTTTCAGATGGAGTGACCGGAAGTCCTCTAGAGGAGGTGACATTCAGAATGAGTCATGAAAGGCAAGGAGGAGCTGGCTACATGACCTTCAGGGGCCCAGCTAGTAATCCCAGGATGGGTTTGAGGAAAGGAGGAAGGACCAGAGTGGAAGAAACTTAGCAGGTGAGTGGGACAGAGGTGGGAGAGGTAGGCAGAGCTGACTTCTCCTGGCTTATATGCCAGAAGAAGCCATTTGTATTTAAATTTGATAGTGATAAAAAGTCACTGAAGTGATAAGAAGTTTGATAGTGATAAGACTCTATCAGATGTAATTAAATTTCCCTCTGCTTTTGTGTGGAGAAGGGTCGGTGGTGGTGGTTTAGTCACTATGTTGTGTCCGATTCTTGTGACCCTGTGGACTGTAGCCTGCAGGCTCCTCTGTCCATGGGATTCTCCAGGCAAGAATACTGGAGTGGGTTGCCATATCCTTAGAGCAGAACAAAAGGAGAAACAGGAGTTGGGAGACTGCTGTGGTGGTGGCTTAAGAAGGGGTGGAGTCACTGAGGGAATAAGAGATGTGAACACATGCTGGATATGTTTCAGGAGCAGGTAAATTGGACTGGCAGATGGATTGCATATGAGGCATAAGGGAGAGAGAATCAAGAATGTCTCCAAAGTTTGGAGCAACCTGAAACAGAGCGACTTGGTGAATCATGATGTTATTTATGGAAAGGGAGAGGGTTGGATGAGGAATTGATTGGAAGGCTTGGGGTTAAGAAATCAAGAGTTGTAAAAAAAATAAAAAGAAATCAAGAGTTGTATTTGGGCCATTTTAAAGTTCTAGATGTTAATTAAATATCTACATTAAAAAACTAGATATCATCTTGGAGAATGTACAGATATTGAAGAGGAAGAAGTCCAGGACTATCCCTGATGCACATTAACATTCAGAGGTAGAGCAGAGGAAGAGAAAGTCAAGAAATCTCAGCAGGGCAAGAAAAAACCTGGGGGATGTGATGTCTAGGAAACAGATGAAAAGTTTTCAGAATAATCGTAAAGATGAAGATGATGGTGGTGATGACGATTGAAGGAGAAGAAGGAGGAAAAGAAAGGGAAGAAGGACTAGAAGAAGCAGAAGAAGAAGAAGGGAAAAGGGAAGGAGAAGAAGAAAAAGAAAAAAGAGGGAGACACTGTCATTCTCCCTGTTTCATAGATGAGACTACCAAGGCCCAGAGAGGCTACTTAACGTGAAATCACAAGTTTTCCTTCTCCTGCATTCACTGAATAAGTGATGCCCAGTTCTTTCTTTTCACACCCTACAAATCAGCTTCTGAGCCTCAAACAGGTCCTGACTGAGTTCTCCGGAGGTCCTGTCCTTTTGCAGCCCTGAACTTGGTTTATTAATCTCTTTGTCGGTTTCAATGCCCAGATCAGGGGAAACCTGCTAGCTTAGCTGACAGACAAGCAGACTGCAGCTGTGGAGAGTAATCAGGCTTCCTATTTGGCTCTATCCTGCAACAGAAACCTTTTTTCCGGGCTCATCCCCTTCCCACATCCTCTGCTAAACACATCGCCTAGTGCTCGGGTCAGCCCTTGCTACCCCAAACAGCCCCAAATCCTTTCTCAAGACCTCATCCAACTCTTATCTCCTCTGAGAGGGCTTCCCTGAGACAACTACCCTATTCCTCTCTACAGTCTCTCAGAAATTATTTCATATATAATTAATTTTCATTTCTAATTAGGCTCAATTTTGCACTTTGTGTTGGCAAAGTAGTTGGGTTCCAGTGACACACTTCACAGTTGAAAATGTTATTATCAGAGGTGAAAATAACAATGAAGGGAGAGAAATGTATCCCTGGGTGTTAGCAAAAGGGCTAAGGGAGGAAAAGATATTCTGAAATGCCAATTAACCTTGGAGAAGAGGCACGCAAGAGCAGGGGGCACCAAGGAGGGTCTGAAGGAAGGGGCGAGGGTGAATGTGGTCTGGGGCATGACATTCGAGGCCCTAGAACCTGAGCTCTCTGCCACTGGAAACGCTCAGAACGTGATCCTGTGCAGCTAGACGTGGCCCTGGCTGGCCCTCCAGGGAGCAGGGCCATCTGGGAACTGAGCCTGGTTGCAGCATCCCTTCTAATGTGGCTCTTATCACATCCACCTGAAATGGACCAAATATGTCTGCACATGGAACATGCCCTAGCAATGGTCAGTATAACTGAAGAGTGCTCCAAGTTCCTTCCCCCAATATTTCTATCTGCTTAGAGTGTGAAATTTGTACGTTTGAAGAACAAAGCTTTGAATTTTGCTGCTATAATAATAAGGGGGCTCCTTTCCAAGAGCACAGCTGAGGGAACACAGTGGGGAGAGGTGAGTCACCCAAGGGATAGTCAGGTGGGGAAATGAAATTCTGCCCTAAATGGGGTCATCAGTGGAGGAGTGAAGATGAAGTTCTCATTAAAAGGGCAGTGGGAGGCATGGGAAAAATTGTCATGAATTTCATAAGCCCCTAGGATAGGCCCTATTTTCCTCCAACATATGCAGATGAATAAGACAGATAGGGTAAAGAGAGACACTTTATCATGCGCCACTCTGCGCACAAGTGAGGCTCTGCAGTGCCATCCCCCATGTAGGGAGACCCACCTCGGTCCTGCTTCACAGAAGTCCAAATAATGCTCATTTAGTTGTTCCACATACATTTACTGAACACCTATTAAGTGCAGGCCCCATTCTAGATGCTAGCAATATGTCATTGAACAAAACAGACACAGACCCCTGCATTTGTGAAGCAAATGTTCAAATGATGAAACTCAGACAATAAGCTATGAACATGATAAATGGTAACATAAATGGGATGCTAGAGTTGCTACAAGTCAGGTCTTTGAAATAGCCCATCTCTCCCAAAGCTTGGGCTATCCTAAATACTACATTCTCCTGTACAACATTGTTCTCTGTATCTCATCAGAAACCTCTGAGGCCAGAGTCACCACACTTCCCACTTCTCTCTTCTTTCATCAAGTACCCTCTCCTACCAAGACCTTGTCCTAACACACACAGTGGACCCAGAGAGGATGCTTAATCCCATGTGTGACATTGAATCAGTCATCCTTGTTTGGGAGCACAGATTCTATCCCCTGGCAGAAACCCTCTTTTAACATGATCTGTTTACCCTAGAGTCCCTTTTCTCCAGACCTTTCCCTGTGACACATGTGGTTATCCAAGGAGGGTAGATCTAATTTGGGGGAAAAGAGGAAAATCTCATTCCTATCATGATTGATTTCCCTTCCTCTCCAGCTTAGGTCTCCCAGGATCCCCATCTCCACTCGTCACCCACAACTCCTCCCCTCCTGCATAATTCTTGACCCAGAGGAGAGATGGGGATGAGGCAAATGCTGTATCCTTACCTGTGGGCCACAGGTGACTGTTCAAAAATTTTCCACAGTGAAGGTCTAAGAACACTTTGACTTCATCTCATTTTTAGCACATATGTGTACATGTGTGAAAGGGAGAAAATGGTATCCTTACGTGTGCCCAGCACTAGGAGACATGGGCACAAGCATTCTTGGGTAATAGATCATGGTAATAGTACATCCCAACTGCTCTCTTCTCGAGGCTTCCCTGGTGGTCCAGTGGTTAAGAATCTGCCCTGCAATGAAGGGGACACTGGTTCAATACTTGGTCCAGGAAGATCCCTCTGCCGTGGGGTAACTGAGTCTGCGCACCACAACTCCTGAAGCCCATGTACCCTAGAGCCCATGCTCCATCCACAACAAGAGGAGTCACCACAATAGGAGGAGGAGTCACACAGCAACTTCCCTGACAGCTCAGTTGTAAAGGATCTGCCTGCAATGCAGGAAACCCCGGTTCAATTCCTGGGTCAAGAAGATCCCCTGGAGAAGGGAAAGGCTGCCCACTCCAGTATTCTGGTCTGGAGAATTTCATGGACTGTATAGTCCACGGGGTCACAAAGAGTCGGACATGACTGAGCGACCTTCACTTTCACACTGCAACTAGAAACTAGCCCCCCTTCACCACAACTAGAAAAAGCCCAAGCAGCAATGAAGAACCAGCACAGTCAAAAATAAAGTGAATAATTAAATTTAAATTACTCTCTGGTCCTTCACCTCTTCTCCTATGTATCATATCAAGTTCTATAAAGACATCACTAAGCTGTACCTTCAAATTCAGTGTATGTGAAAAATAGAAAAATAAGACCTAAAAATGCAGTGCTTGGATGCACCAGAGTTCTTTGAGATCAGTCCTAGGCCCTTTTCTCTTCTCACTCATACTTTAGTCCTGTCCAGCCTCACCCATGTCTTCTTTTCAGATACCACCTCTCTGCCTATGACTTACAGGCTTATATTTGCAGTCAGATGTCTCTTAGAACCGAGCAGCTCACAACATCCCAAGGGATGTTTCTGCTTGGTTCACTACCAGGTTCCTCAATGACACACAGCCATCACAGACTCATAATCTTCCTACCACCACCTCCAAGCCTGGACCTCTTCCATTGTCTCTTATGTCAGCAATAGCTTCACCACCATCCGGGGTAGAAGCCAAAAATCCAAGCATCACTGTTGACTCTCCCTAGCTCTAGCTCTCATGCTCATAGTCTAGCCACAATCCTAACAATTTTGCTTCCTAAGTATCTCTTTAATCTAGCTATCTCCCTTTGTCTCTGTTGCCACCACCTTCATCCCCAAACTCATCCCTTCTCATTTGGATCACTTTAAGGTTTCCAGTCAACCGGCACCTGACTCTGTCTCTAATCAGATCTTCATGCTGCAACCTGAGGAATTTCTAAACGCAAATCTGAAAGAGCCTCCACCCTCACCGCACCTTCATTTGCAATGGGTGTTCAGTCATGTCCAACTCTTTGCAACCCCACGGACTATATCCTGCCATGCTCCTCTGTCTGTAGGATAATACAGGCAAGAATACTGGAGTAGAATGTCATTTCCCTTCTCCAGGGGATCTTCCCAATCCAGGGATCAAACAAACATTTCCCGCATCTCCTGCATTGGCAGGCAGATTGTTTACCACTGAGCCACCTGGGAAGCCTGTCCATGGAATTTTCCAGGCAAGAATACTGGAGTGGGTTGCCATTTCCTACTCCAGACACCTACAGTTACTTCGATGATTTCCTGTTGCTCCAAGAAAAGATAAAAAAAAAAAAATGTGTTGAGCTTCCCTTTGGCTGAGTGGTAAAGAATCTGCCTGCCAATGCAGGAGATGCAGGTTCCATCCCTGGTCTAGGAGATCCCACATGCAGCAGGGCAGCTAAGCCTGTGCGGCACAACTACTGAGCCTGTGCTCCAGAGCCTGGGAGCCACAACTGCTGAGACCACCTGCCCAACTACTGAAGCCTGTGCGCCCTAGAGCCCACGCTCGGCAACAAGAGAAACCACTGCAATGAGAAGCCCGTGCATGGCAACTAGAGAGTAGCCTCTACTCGCGGCAACAAGAAAAAAGCCCATGCAGCATGAACACCCAGCACAGCCAAAAATAAGTAAATAAATTATTCTTAAAAATCCTTGTGTTGTGAGCTGAATTGTGTCCTCCTGCAAAATTCACATGTTGAAGTAGTACCCCACCCCGGTACCTGAGAACATGACTGTCTCTGGACATAGTCTTTAAAGAAGTATTTCAGTTAAAGTGAGGTCTTAGGGTGGATCCTAAGTCAATATGACTTGTGTCCTTATAATAAGAGGAAATTTGGACCCAGACAGGCAGAGGGCCAACCAGGGAGAAGAGGACCATCTAGAAGCCATGGAGAGCCTCAGAAGATGTGAACCCTGCCGACACCTTGATCTCAGACTTCTAGCCTCCAAAACTGTGAGACAAAACATTTCTACTGTTCAAACTACAGAATCTGCGGTGCTTTTGTTATGGCAGACCTAGCAAATGAAAGCATCGTAATAGGGCCGCAAAGTCCTCCCTGGCTCATAGATGATTTTAAAACACAGCCACAGAATTTTTGATCCTCTCCCTTCCAAAGGTAGCACCTAATTTTCTTCTTTTTAGATGTGGGCTATACTTAGTGGATCGCCTATAATAAATAGAACAGAATGGAAGTGGCAGCTAGTGACTCCCTAGATTAGAACTTAAAAGGCATCATGACTTCCTTCTCTCTCTCTGGCTCTTGAATCATTGCTCTGCACGAAGCCAGCTCTCATGTCATAAGGACCCTCAGGGAGCCCTATGGGGGGGTCACTCAGGGAGGTCTGAGGTCTCCTGCCAATAGCCATGTACATGAGCTATCTTACAAGACTCCACAGTCTAAACAGACTTTCAGGTGACTGCAGCTCTTGTGATGTCTTGACTGTGACTTCATGAGAGACCAGAACCAATAAGCTAAGCTGCTCCAGAATTCCTATCCCTGTGAAACTGAGATAATAAATGTTTGTTGTTTTCAGATGCTATTTTGAGACTGTTTATTATGGATTTTCCTGACCCAGGAATTGAACCTGGGTCTCCTGCATTGCAGGCAGGTTCTTCACTGTCTGAGCCACCAAAGAAACCCCATTTGTTATGCAGCAGTAGATAACTAGAACAGCTTGACTTGAACTCCTTTTCTAGGCTTGCCTCTTACCACTCTTGCCTACTCTCTGAGCCCAAGCCCCATTGGCTTGCTTGCTAGGTCTCAGATTTCCCATGCTTTCCAAGACCTTTTTTCTAGAATGCACTCCTACATTCTTCCTTAGTTGAGTTCTATTAATCCTTTGGATCACATTTCAAGCATTAATTTTTCATAGAAAACTTTCCTGACCTCCTAGTCTAGAAATATGCTTTCATTAAACCATATTCCTCTCCTTCAGAACACTTTCCTCTTATTATAGCTTATTATTATTTGTTCATTGGGGTGATTATTGAATTGATGTCTGTCAAAGAATTTGTCTGCAACATGGGAGACCTGGGTTTGATCCCTGGATCAGGAAGATCTTTTGGAGAAGGGAATGGCAACCTACTACAGTATTCTTGCCTAGAGAAACCCATGGACAGAGGAACCTGGTGGGCTACAGTTCATGGGGTCACAAAGAGTCCAACATGACTATTTAAGTCCAACACTTTCACTTTCACTTTTTTCTACTAGACTTCAAGCACCATGAGGCCAGAGATGGTGGTATTTTTGCTTACCTCTGTGTCCTATGCAAGTTAGTCAGTCAATACATATCAATAATTATTAGATGGATGGATGGAGGTAAGCCAGTATCTGCAGACATGTAAGTCTTACATTTCAGAATTGTCCTCTGTTAGGTGTCCCAGTTACAGAAACATCTGTGAACCTACAAACAGATTAATCAACCTGTAGCTACACATGAGTTAACTAGAGCTCAGACATCATACATTGTTTGCTTATTCATTTGATGCCATTAAAAATTCTTTTGCCTTCCTTTAGTATCATTATGAAATTTCTTTTCAAAATCCCATTCCTATATGTCACTATTTGTGAGTGAGGAGAGAACAAGGATTCTCTTCCAAATCTGGAGCAGATAAAGGGGAGAAGCCCCCACAGGTACATGGGTGGGGACAGGTGGGGTGGTTGGCACTCCTCTTCTTTACAACTGTGGGACATGATTAAAGAGGTGCAATACGGGGGTGGACTGGGCAAGGCCAGGTCTTCTAGAGTAAAGATACAGCAGCTCTGCAAATGGTGCAGTGCACAGTTTGTCTTAATTGATGAACCTTGGGGGAAGAAAGCCAAGGAGAAACGTTCATTGGTTATGATTTGGGTAATCCTTCCTGGTATAGACAATAACATGAGCAGCTCAGTACCTGACTGATATAGTGACCCTACAGGAGCAAGTTCCAACCCATTTTTCCAAGTAAATACCATAATTTTCAATAAAAATACATGCTTTTAAGTCCAAGAGCTTTATTAAATCAAACTATTTAGCTGCACTCAGGCTGCTTTGCCCTAGTTCATATCTGTGTTGTTTGTAAGTGTATTTTATGAATGACACTTCTTTAAAAGAAAAAAAAAAAACCACCAGAAACCTATTTATCTTGAGCCTCTTTATCTCAGGCTACTTTGCATGTATATATATGTACATATATCTGTAATTTCTCCGGAGCACCAGGAAGGCCAGACTTGGGAAGAGCTTTTATTCATTATTTAATCAAGGAAAGAGCTTTAACTCAAAAAAGAGCAGGGAAGGGGGGAGCTGGGGGGAACATCCAGGCAGGAGCAAAAGAGTCTGGGCAAGAGAGAACATTTTTATAAACAGACTCTTAAGATAAAAACCTGAACAAAGAGCAACAAACAGCTCCTTTCTACATCTTTTTTTTTTTTCTCCTTTTCTTGAAGCTTCTGACAGACTCAATTCTCTTCCTGCATAATCTCCTCTCATTTCTTTCTGGAGCAATGTCAGTGTTCTGAATACAGAAACACATCACCATTTGTTTCCCTTAAGGTGGCTCCTTCCTCTGGCTACACACAGAGGCGGGAAAGGCACAGCCCAGCCCCCACGTCATTCTCTGCTACAGTGATTTCAGAGCCTGCAACCCTCTCCACCCTGGGGACGCTTCCCCTCACCCAAGAAGGTTTTCCCAGGTTTCATTAACTTTGCAAGAAGCAGGTGGTAGCTGATAGTTAGCCTCAGTTCCACCTTGGGTAGGTCAGGGGAACTTGGCCCACAATAACCCAGAGAGTTAGGTTTCTTCCTCTCACTTCTTGCAGATAAGGGGACTGAGGTTTAGAAAGACAGTTTCAAGCTCATAAAAAGAATCGTGACTTTGGAGTCCATGATGAAATCTGACTGTCTATCCCCATGTTTCTTGCTTTCCCCATCAAAATATTTTCCTAGGAGATATTTCTTTGTGGTCTATATCTCCCTCCTCTTGTATTTCTCCCATCAGCTAGATCCCTTTACCTCGTTCACTTTCACTAATTTATTATTGCAACCACGGAGCATCTCCCATGTGAAGCAATCAAAGTACTCTGGCGGAGTCTACATTCTAGTTAAGGAAGACAGATAACGAACGAGCAAACATGTCCCATGTCAATGGTGATCAGTACCAAGTAAGGAGAAAAGACCACCCAGGATATAGGTGGAGGTGCCGGGGTGGGAGGGAGGGGACTTGGCCTTCTATAATGGGCGGTCAAGGAGGCCTCACGGAAAGGTGACCCTTAAGAGCAGACATGGAGGAATGGGGAGATTCGGTTTGAGCGAGAGAGGGTTTCTAAGAGGAAGGAACAGGAAGCCCAAAGACACGACTCTTTTGGCGTGTCTAAGGAAGAGTGAGAAGGCCAGTGTGGCTAGCGTGAAGGGTCAAGGAGGCATGGCAGATGAAGCTGGAGGAGAAAGGACAAAGTGGACCAGGAACAAGAGATCAGGTCAGTGACCTGGGGAGGAGAGCATGAGGGCCTTCTGCTGTAACAGCTTTGCTTTTTAACCCTAAGTGAGCTAGAAAGTTATTGGAGGGCTGTCAGCAGAAGATCTAACTTGACCCCTCTGCTCAATGTGCTAAAAACAGACTGGGGATGGGAAGGCAATGTTGGAGGAAGGAATTAGACCTGTTAGGAGGCACTGCAGGAATCCAAGTGCAAGTTGATGGAGACAGACAAAGAGATGAGACTAATTAGAGTTTGGAGAGACGTAGAAGGTGGAACCAAAGGGGTTTGCCAATGGCTTGATGGAGGATGCGGACAAAGAGAGAAATCAAGGATGGCTTCAAGGGTTGGCCACAGTAACTAGAAGAATGGAGCTGGCAAAACTGAGAAGGAGAAGACTATGAGAGGAGAAAAATCAGATGACAGTAAAGAGGAAGGAGGGAGTTTTGCAAAGAGAGAAGTTAAGAGATCGCCATGCAGGCGAGGAGAGTAAATGGACTAGGAAAATGCAGTAGTATTGCCCAGCAGAGCTGAGGGCTAACTTGAGGTTGGTGGCCATGAATAAAGTGACATTATGGTTAGGTTTGGGTTTTTTTTTTTTTCTTCCAGCCATTTTCAGCTGTATTTATATAAACATGGAATAGGCAGAGAGTTGGATCTAACCAAGGTTAGGGATCTGCCACCCCAGACACTGGGAGGACAAGATGCAGGAAGGAATCAATGAAGATTGTGCATGGGCAAAATGAAGACCAAAGGCACCCAAACAGGTTAGGAATAGGGTAGGGCAGGAGGGGTGAGCACAGTACAGAGTTGGCAAGATCAGTGGGTTTTGTGTTTTGGAAAGGTAGAAGAATTGTTAGGACAGGGATGAAAAAGGGAGTGAGCTGGGAAGTCAGGAGATGGTAGTCAGAGATGGGAAGCATTAAAATGGAGATTATGGATGAGGGTAGAAATCGGAGGTTCCAGGAAATAAGAATGGGAGTGGGTAACCCCCAGAATCATCTCCCCTGACATCTCCCATGTCTTGGGATCCCCTTCTTCTCTTCCACTTGTGTGCTTTCCCAAGAACCCTTTCTGATATTTACAGCATTAATGAATACAAATCTGACTCATTTCCTCTGCCCTTCCTTGTCCCTTCTTGTGTATTAGTGTGGGTCCTCAGAGAAGCAGAAGTCACAGGACTAAGCAAAGAAGAATTTCACCCAAGAGAGGGAATGCGGAAGGATGTGGATGAGGCTGGGAGAATTGTCCAACCACCATGAAAGAGAGCAGGTTGGGTGGAAACATCTAGATAGCTGGGCAATTGAACAAGGTTTGAAGTCGGCAATGCTCTTAGGGAGTCCTCTAGCTGGAGACACCCATCAGAGACCTGAAGGAACTGGAGCTGGTCTGCCTTGGTGTCCCCAGCATAGTCATTGTCTAGGAGCAGTCCATGGGAAGCATGGGATCCAGCTAATGCAGCCATAGATTTCAGAACACATCATCTGGGGCCCTCGGTCAATTTCACTGCCCATAATTGGGATTCTATGAAGTACATTCCCACTGATAGCTCCCCAATCCAGCATCAGAACTAAGCTCAGGAGTGAAGTCACTGCATTTTAATTCAATGTCCTGTACTTTTGAGCCTTTGCTAAGGTCTGGGTGCTGCCAGCTTCCCGAGAATTGCACATGGGCAAAGTGCAGGTTCCTTGTTTCCGCCACACACAGGGACCTTCCAGAGAAGGGACTCAGCTCCAGAGAAGCTTCTATGGCCTCAGGAAGGCTGCACTGCAGGGTTAGCAAGAGCTGGGTTTGGAGAGCATTGGGATGAGCAGACCACGGAGGTGGAAGCCGGGTCTCCTTGGATCACATTCATTGCTCCTCTTCTGACCCCAGCAGGCTCTGCATCTCCACTAAAGGGCCGTAATTTTTTTTTCCTATACATTTGGCATTCCTCACATCCTGCCTGATTCTCTGCCCCACTCATTGATACCTGAAAATTCAGTCCTTACGAAATATCACCTCAAAGGCTTTGTCCTCCTCCCCCTGCCCAAATTCTCCAGCCTTCTGCCCAAATAAACACCATCTTCAGCCCCCTGAGTTTGCTCTTTTGATTTCTCTTTTTCCCTCTACAATTTCTTTCACTCTGCATCACTTCGTAAAACCTGATATGTCATCCGTGCACTTTCTCTGCAGTCTATTCCTATACTTCTCTGCTTCCGCCAAAACATTGGCTCATGCTCCAGTTATCATCTCCCTGAACCCCCAACAGCTTTACTTTCTGCTTTTGCAGCTCCTTTTTTCCCATCTTCTCCCTTGTTCCTTCCTCTCTCTGTGTTCTTGCCTCATCTCTGACAGCTCCCCCTCCCCGCTCCTCTCTCCACCAGGAAGATGGACCTCCCAGATCCACTCACCCCACCCACACTTCTTCTCACCCTGGTCTTCAATGCTCACCCAATGCCTACTTTTCCAAATGGTTTCTCCTAAAATAGAAACTAAAAAGAAAACAAAAATATTCCTTCCAACAGTGGGGCCATTTAGAGCAAAGCCTTTCTGCAAACGGTCCAGCATCCCCAGTCCCCAGCTGGCCAGCAGGTGCCCCACTGGATGCACCCACAAGAACTGAGGATTTATTCATTTTTTTGTGGCTGTTGGAGCCAGCATGTGCGTTTCCTGACCAGGGATACAACCAGCAGCCCCTGCAGTAGAAGCGCGGAGTCGTAACCACCAGCGAAATCCCAAGGTGGGGATTTTAGAGCGAAGGGTTGAGGCTGGAGTTGGAGGAATAAAGAAGCTTGGAGCAGGGATTCTCCAGGTGGTCTCCTCAAGGTCACTCACTAGTGAGCGGCGAAGCCAGAACGCTTGTACAGTGACCCGCAGTCCAATATTCCTTCAACTTTATCTTAATGGCGCTCCCAACCAAGAAGAAATGTCAGCTTGGGGTGAGAGCCTGGACTCCTCATGCACCAGACTCTCACGAGCAGTAGTGCGGGGCTCAGCAGGGAGCTTGCTGGGCAAAAACGCAGCATCTGGGCCCCTAGACCCGTGGAGCTACTCTCTGCACTTTCACCGGATCTCCCGGTGACTCCTCTGCACATTAAAACACGAGAAGGGTTGATGCCTGGACCCTCAGGCCTGCCTGCCTCCCAATTCCAAGACTGGGACTTCATTTGCCAGACTAGAGGCTCCAGAACACAGGTATTTGGCAGGCAGTCTACAGTGCAGCACAGTGAGCTCTCTGTAACACAAAAGATGTGAAATCAATGTTGTTTACTGACAGACTGATTAAACAGTCCTACCCCTTAATTATTTTTGTCTTCTAAAAATGGTAAGTCAAGCGGCTTACATCCCAGGGATATTTTCAAAGGAAGACACACTAGGGGTGACTCCAAAGCACCCTTTGTGGCTATTGCGTCTTCCTTGTGCTCTAAACTGCCCGGCACTGGGACCCCACGGGATAGGTCAGCAGGCGCCCGCAGGGAGAAGAATAAATACAGGCGCCTCACACACCCTGTTCTCAGGGCCACTCCACCCGCTGATGCCGCACAGAGCCTCGGGCTATTCTCAGACTGACGTGCCACCTCTGGGCTGTCACCCAGCCAGCTTTCTTTGTACTCTAAAGAAAGGGAGTCCCTGGAACATTGATTTGAGGACCCCTGAGCACCATCCTTCCTCCAGATCCGCAGACAGGAAGAAGGGCATCTTTGGCAAAAGGCCAGGCAGCCTGGACCGAGCCTCTTGGTAGATGAGGGGGGAACTAAAACAGAGGGAGGCGGCGTCTGGTTATCTCATGCTGAAATGAGGTAAAGGGTCAGAAATACACTTGCTATAATCCTACCTCTAGGCACAGCAGGTGCGTGCGCACGCAGAGTGCTTACTGAAAAAGAGCTTCCAGGAAAAAAAAAAAAAAATCCTATATGAATGGCAGCGTGTGCGCAGCAGTCCCGGAAGATTTCAGGTTTGAATTTGGATGCACCTGCCCAATACACATAGATAAACATCTGGAGCTGTTAAATGTTCTGCATTTCAGGGCTGTTCTGGATCAATCCCAAATGAGGGTGTCGCTTTCTTCTTTCTTCTTGGGATTAAAAACACGCTTGAAAGATGTAGACTCCTTTGGATCTGCTCTCATTTAAAAAGCACAGTTATCCCTGAAGTTTTCAGTTTGCTACCGCAGACAGTTTCCTGCTCAAATATAGTAATTCAAAATATACATCCAGAATTCTTAGCATCTGCTCTGTACAGAGCAACATATTTTGACATTCCAGGAAAGTTTTTTTTAAAAAAAAATAAGACAGGAAAGAAAAAAAAGGAAAAAGGAAGGAAAGAAGGGAGGGAGGATTACAATATATATTCTCTGAGAATAATTTCCTCTCTGAAAGGCTAACAATATATAAACTTTAATATTTACATTGACAGGTTCTTATTTGGTTAATTGACAGTCTGTATTTTTAGTAGAGGGCCATTGGCAAAAGTAGGTGAAAACAATTAGTAAAGCATTCATTAAAGATCAATTTACTGAAAAAGGTTAATAGCTCCTTGTTTGGAATAAGATCGCTACTAAACCTTCTGTGATATGTGTTTTTCCTCTATACAGTGCAATTTAAAAAGTTAGTCAATGAAAGAATGATTGAATGTTCACGTTTGTATGGAAATATCTTGAGTGTCTACAGGAATGTTTGAATTTCATTTATCCTGCCTTTCACTCAGGTTGATAATGTCTAGGCTCAGTTAACACTTGGCTTACTGATCATTTTAATTAAGGTACAAATAATAATCCTTCACCAAAGATATCAGACAGAACCATTTCTTAAACTGCAATAAACCACCCAATAGAAAAAAGCAACAGATAGGAACAGGCAACACACAAAAAGAGAAAATTCATCTGGCTAATAAACATATGAAAAGACAGCCCCTTTAATGAGCAATCAGGAAGATGCAAATAAAAGCACCCAGGAGATGCCGTGTCTAATCCATCAGATGGGCAGCAATCAGGTAAAGCGACATCATGGGTAAGGGCGTGGGCTCAGAAGGCAGGATCTACCACTTGCCAATGTGTGCCCCAGGACTAGATTCTTAGCTTCTCTGGGTCTCTAAAAAAAGGGTAATAATATCAACATGTATCTCACTGGGCTGTTGTAAACATCAAACGATTTCACACACATAAAGCATTCAAAACTATGCCTGGCAGAAATTATCCACTTGATACATATGTCTATTTTTGGCATCAACTGTTAGAGAATGTGGGGAAGCCAATACTTCTGTATATTGTTGGTTGGAGCATAAATGATCACAGCCATTTTGGAAGGCAATTCAGTGGCTTCTATAAAAAGTAAAGGTATGTATATCCTATGATCCTGCTGTCATTTCTATGGATCTGCTCTTGAGAAACAAAAATATCTGTTTCATTCTCATGTTCACTGCAACATTATATGTAATGAACAATATCTGGAAAGAGTTGCTCAGTCATGCAAATGAACAATATCTGGAAACAAATAGTTGCCCAGTTGTGCCTGACTCTTTGCAACCCTATGGACTGTAGCCATCAGGCTCCTCTGTCCATGGGATTCTCCAGGCAAGAATACTGGAGTGTGTTGCCATTCCCTTCTCCATGGGATCTTCTTGACCCAGGGATCGAACCCAGTTTTCCTGAGTTGGAAGCAGATTTCTTTACCATCTGCGCCACCAGGGAAACAAATAGGGAAATGGCTAATTATGGTATAACTCTAATTACTATGTAACTGTTGAAAATAATGAAGTAGGTTTCTAGGTACTGACATGGAATGATCTCCAAGGTTTGGCTGAATGGAAATATCAAGTATCAGAACAGTGACATGATATCCCTGTGAATAGCATTGCTATGATATGATGTGACATTTGTATATATATCACTTGTATAAAAGCTACATACAAAACCTTTATTATATTAATGTATTTAGGTCAGTGTAGTCATTAACTCTAAGGGAGGTATTGGCATGGGATGTGATAGTCAAAAGAGGATTTACTGTATTTGTACTATTTTTAGTAAAAACATTATTTTTGTATCTATTTTTCCAGTGCATTCCTCTACTATTTATATAATTAAAATTTAGGGAAGGGGGGATAGGGAGTCATTGTTTAACAGGTACAGGGTTTCAGTTTGGGATGATGAGAATGTTCTATAGGTGAATAAAGGTGATGGTTGCACACCAGTGTGAATGTACTTAACGTCACAGAGCTATATGTTAAAAATGGTAAATTGTCTGTTATGTCTATTTTACGACAATGACAATTTTGATTTAATTTAAAAATTCTTTATACAGTAACGTGACGCAACAGGACGGCTCTAGTCAAGGACTAGTAGTGTGTGCCCCAGTGTACAGAAGTTGAGCCTCTCAAGAACCCTGGGACATGGTGGGGGTGAGTTGGAGAGTGGCACAGAGACTTGGAAAGGAGAGGCAATGGGGAGGCCAGTCCTCCTGGAGAAGGAAAGTCTTAAATTCGACATTTGGTGGCAAGTCAAGCAGTGCCCAATTGATAAACTTGGCCTTGATCTGCTGGGAAGAAGAGAATTCATTCCCCTAGTTCCCGGTTTCCCTCTCTCTCCAGTCAAAAACCCTCCAGAGATAGATGGGGAGGGCCAGGGAAAGTGGCAGAGAAGGAAGAAAAGAAAGGGGTCATGAAAAGCAGAATCTCATAATGGCTTGTATTTTTGCTGCAGTAGCTCCTCTTTCAAAGAGCTTCCAAGCACCTGGAGGGAACTTGATTTCCTTCTGAGAATATGCCTTTCAAGTAGATTAAAAACTATTTTCATGAGTTGCTGCTGTTTACATGCAAACCTGTCATTCAGATGATATGTGCTTTCACAGATGCCCATGCAGGCTTATCAACAGTTTCCTTCTGTTTTGGGATAATTTTCTGTATGCAGTGTGTCTGGGCAAAAGGAGGAAGGTGAAGGGACCTGAGGGCATTTTATTTCCTTGACAAGGTGAAAACAAAAATGCCAAGAGCTGAAGGAGGGTGGGGCTGGAGCCAGAGTCTAGAGTCTCCTCCAATTGGAATGAGGGCTGGATGGTGTTGGAAGCTGGTCTTTCAGTGCTGAGCTTGTCCAGTGTTTGAGATGGACAAGGTCCACCCTTGTCTACCGATTTAGCAATTTCCTACCTGTCTAACTCCCAGCTTTCAAGATTTCTGCCACCCATTCCCCAGTAGAGCCTAATACCAAGGCCACACACTAAGGAGAGAGGTCTACCTGGTGAAAGGCGCATAGTCTTTGGGAAATATGAAGAGGCACAATTAAGCCTTGACATCAACTATTGTAAATTCCCAAATTCTAGGAGAAAGCTTAAAACATATTCTGAATTGAATTTATGTTTACTTATTCGCCAAATTTTTTTAAAGCAATTACTAAGCCATTTTAATGGAGAATATACAGTGTTTTTTAGAATTCTCCACACTGAGAATCAATCTAAATTCTAGAAGGATACAATGGTGGCTTGTGAGCCTTTGGGAACAAAAAGTTGATCCACTCAAGCCAACATAAGACAAAATACATAATAAACCAGTGCGCATGTGTTGGCTCCGTATGTGTGCATGCTTGTGCATGTATGTGTCTGTTTGAAGGATTGACAAGATTTTTAATAATGTTTCAAGGACAAGGTGGAAAAAAATGGCCAGGGTATTAACAAATAAAGGTTGATATAACTTACCAAGCCACATTGCCCTAAGATTCTTCATTTTGTAAATCTAGATTTTTTTTATCTGTAAAAGAAAAACGTTGAAATGTACATCCACTAAGGTCTCCTCCAATTCTTCAGTCTTAAGTGGTTTACTTGGAGGAAGGTCCCAAGAGATGTTTCACAAGATTTACCAAACCTTGTCCTAACTTGGGGTGAAAACGTAGGAGCATGCTTACAAAATCAGAGAAGACACAAAGGAAAGAGCATTTATGGCCTTCGAGGATAGAATAGGCATTAACATTACCCATTGCTCCCTCCCAAGTCAATAACATCATAGTTTGAAGCTAATGAGATAAAATACAACTGTATAAACATATGATTTTTAAAACTCTATTCTACAAGGTCAACAATTTGGAGCAACTCAGATAAGAAAACTGCAGGAATCTGGTTGACTTTAAATTCAGTATCAAACATCAGAATGGCATATTTAAGGACTGGGTGCAAAAAAAGACTTAGTATGGACTAAGCTCTATGTAAACTCTGGGGTCCAAATCAAAAGGCAGCATTACCTACTCAATACCGTGCCCTGAATTTGGAGAACCAAGTTCAGTACTGGGCACCACCCATTAAGAAGGACATGAAACCAACAAGGACCTACTACGTAGCACAGCGAACTCTGCTCAATGCTATGTGCCAGCCTGGATGGGAGGGGAGCTGGGGAGAGAATGGATACATGTGTATGCATGGCTGAGTCCTTTCACTGTTTCCTGAAACCATCACAACATTGTTAATCGGCTGTACCCCAATACAAAATTAAAAGTTTAAAAAAAGAAAGAAGGACATGAACAAGCAGTAAGACACTGTAAAGGGTGTGGTAATGGCAACCCACTCCAGTATTCTTGCTTAGAGAATCCTGTGGACAAAGCAGCCTGGTGGGCTCCTGTCCGTAGGGTCGCATATGGACTGAAGCAACTTAGCAGCAGCAGCAAGGACCAAAGGGCTCCTCTGACTACCCCACCCCCTAACCATCTTGCCATCACCCCACCACACCTGACTTAGCTCTTTAATAACATTGTTGCACTGTAGTTGTCAGTGCTTGCTTGAACATATTAGCACGAGAACACACCATTTCCTAGTGTACTAAGAAACTTCATCCTTACCCTGAGTGGAGATCTCATTATCTACGGATCTTCCACTTACTGCTCCAGATTCTGGAGCCCTGGGCCCACACAGGTCAATTTTGATCCCTCTTCTACATACACAGCCCTTCATATGAGTCAAGAAGATGACTGGTTACCTCCAAGAAACTTTTTAAAGCAAAGCTAGGCTGTTTTCAAAGATTAATCCTTTTTGTGGCTATTTGCCCCCAGGGTTAAAGTGTTGTCTATTCCAGAGATGAAGCCTCTACTGCTATTCTTTCCTCCTTGCAGTGTTCAGAAGCAAACACAAGTAGTGAGGAGTTTCTGTTGGCTGGGCCTCACTAGTATGGCTTCCAGCTTCTCATCTAATGCCTAGATATGCCCAAAAATTGGAGCAATGATCCCTAGTTGTGACTTTTCAATACTTGAGGGTATTTCCAGTTTACACAGAATTCATAGAACACTTGTAGCTCACATTAATTGTAAAAATAAACAGATGCCCTAGAGCATTATAGGAACACACAAAATCCCAGGTTGCGATTCCAAACAAGATGAAAATCACTGGCTCATTTAGACATTTGTCTTCTGCTTCCCAAATACTTTAGTTACCTTGCCTTAAAAAAATATTCTCTGAATGCTATTGATTTCTATTCTACATTTGACAGACATGGTTTTGTTTTATTTATTTATTTTTTTAGACAATACGGTACAGCATGCTGAATCTTAGTTCCTTAACTAGGGATCAAATCCAGCCCCCCTGCCCCTGCACTGGGAGAATGAAGCCTTAACCACTAGACCACCAGGGAAGCTCCCACACATGAATATTTTTGTAAGTGCTGCTGATGGCATCACTAACTCAGTGGACATGAGTTTGAGCAAACTCAGGGAGACAGTGATGGACAGAGAAGCCTGGCATGCTGCAGTTCATGGGGTCACAAAGAATCGGACACACCTTAGTGACTAAACAACAACAGCTGGTATTGTTACATATTTCCATTTATCTGTTATTTATTTGAGTGCCTGCTATGTATGTGACACCTAAAAGTATGTGGCAAACAGGAACCAGACCAAAAAACAGGAGATCACCTTGAGCATACCACAGTATGGAACAAAATCCCTCATTTATGAAGAAACACTGAGGTATAGGACAGTGAGGGTGACTTGCCTTCAGACGGGGGCAGAACTGGAAACCCATCCCCCATATTCACAGACCTGAAAAAGACCACTGATAGTTTAAAACCTCATTTTGCAACCCAACTTGTTCAAAGTAAATAAAATGTTGTTTGTGTAAGTAATTAATCAAGAATTACATGGAAGGTTTATTACAAGGCCAATAGCAAGCAGTCTCCTGAGGCATTCAGCAAACTTTCTCTTTCAGTAAATAATTACTTAAGTTAAAATTATTTACTAAATTAAGTCATTCCTTTTGTGATATCTCCAAGACTTCAAGTAATTGGTTGGATTCACTTTAGTTTGGTGTTTTATAAAGGGAAAAAAAAGTGCTACATAATGAATTAATGGTGCAATTAACTATAAATTTAGCACTTCAGAAACACATTTTTAATGACTAAGAACAGGTACAAAGAGCCCTGCATGGTTTCTTTGGTTGATTTTTTTAAAACCTAGGCATCATTTTCCATCTCGTTTAATACAGCAATGCTGGGGAAATGTTAGCACAGCATAACATTATTTTCCATTTACCAAGAGTCAGCAACCTGAAAAGCCCCTTTCAAGCAGAGCAATAGCCACAGGTCCCTGCCCAGGGATCACTGTGTGAACCACTTTGGCCTCAAGGCAAGTCCAACTCTATCCTTTCTCTCCTCGGCTCCCACTGTAAGGACAGGGTCTCCCGGCAGCAGCGCCTGCCCTGGGCCCTCCTGGGGTAGGCAGGAAGAGTAATGATCAGCTGCCTAGAGCTTCCTCCCTGCAAGCCACACGTCCCTGTTCTAATGGTGAGAAAATAGCGAAGAGTAAAACCTGGGCTAACCAACACCTTTAATGAACTATTTTGTGGTGTTCTTAATTTTTAGGAATAAAATGCAAGTCATTGGGTTTTAAAAGCAAGAAAGAAAACCAAATTCTCCTCATTAAACACCACTGACACAATGGACATGAGTTTGAGCAAACTTCGGGAGATAAGGAAGGACAGGGAAGCCTGGTACGTGGCAGTGCGTGGGGTCACAAAGAGTCAGACAAGACTTAGAGACTGAAAAGCAGCTACAGAACATTGATATCTTGCAAGGATAGATCCTATCACTGCATATTTTCCCCACAGTTGGGGGTTCCTAGCCATAGAATAGGAAGTGAGCATCCATCACGTGCCAGGCTATGGGGTCTTTCAAGGACGTTATCTCACTCCATTCTTATGACTACTGCATGATGTTGTTGTGGTAAGTGTCAGCTCGCCACTACTTCTCCAATACCATGTAACTTCTTTGCAACACATCCAAAATCCCTCAACACATCCCCCTCCCTCACCTTCACCCATGACACATACTCTCTCCAAGAAGAGATCAAGAATTTCTTTTTTTCTCTTTTAATGTGGACCATTTTTAAAGTCTTTATTGAAATTGTTACAATAGCTTCTGCTTTATGTTTTGGTTTTTTGGCTGTGAAGCAAGTGAGATTTCCGCTCTCCAACCAGGGACTGAAACTGCATCCCCTGCATTGGAAGTGCAGAGTCTTAATCACTGGACTGTCAGAGAAGTCCCAAGAATTTCTTTTAAATACTCTCTAGGATACATCCTCCACCTTTGCTTCAGACATAGTGACCAAAGTCCAAATGAACCTAAAACTCAAGAAAATCCATTATTTGTTACTTAGTTGGATTTCTGTAGTTAGTATAGTTTCTAAAGGCAGGAAAGTAAACATATTTGTTGTACAAAGAAATAATTTTACCAGTAAAGCATTGAAAAAAAGTGTACTTTGAACTTCACATAAGTAAACATAATATTCATCAATCTCTCTCCTATTGGTTCTATTTTTCCGGAGAACAATGACTAATACACCCTCCTCCTATGCTTGTTGTCCAGACGTGACCTCCACTTTCAGAGAGCTCAAGAGTTATTGGGTGACATCAACATCTCTGCCATTCACTCTAATGCAAAATAAGGAAGAGACAGAGGTGGGTTGAAATGCTTTGAATCCATATTAAGGATCTAACAGATTATTCTAAGGACAATGAGAAACTATTGATGCATTTTATTAGGAAAAAAGGGTATGGCTAGGTTTGCTTTGTTCAAAGATCATATTAAAAAATTATATTAAAAAGCACATAAATAAGGACTTCACTGGTGGTCCAGTGATTAAGAATCTGCCTGCCAATGCAGGGGACAGAGGTTCAATCCCTGGTCCAGGAAGATTCCGCATGCCTTGGAGCAATTAAGCTCATGCGCCTCAACTACTGAGCCTGTGGTCTAGGGCCCATGAGTCCGTGCACCTAGAGCCTGTGCTCTACGACAAGAGAAGCTATAGCAATGAGGAGCCCACGCACAGCAACTAGAGAAAGCCTGCATACAACATCAACCCAGCACAACCAAAAATAAATTTTAAAAAAATTTTTTAAAGAAACAGATACTTAAAAAAAAAAAATACAAAAATAGCACATGACTAGAGTGAATGGACTGGAAGATGTCAAGAGTAGGAAGATCATGTAGGCGGTTACTGCAATTGTCTAGTGAAGAGAGAGTGGTTGCTGGCCTCCTGTGGTGGCAGGAGAGACAAAGAGGTGGGTAGATTGCATAGCCTGGCAGGACTTCGTGAGTGAATGGAGGTAGGAAGGGAAGGACATAGGATGACTTCCTAGATCCTGGCTGGACAACCTTCCCTGAGACATAGGGGTGGAAGAGGCGGAGATGGCATGTTCTGTCCTGCACATGCTGAGCATGAGGTCCCTAAGAGGTCTCCCAGAGAGCTGCTTACGAAATGTCCATGGGTCCGGGGGGCAGATCAGAGCTAGAGTGACAGATGTGAGAGTTGTGGCAATATGGCTGCTGGCCAAAGTCAGGGGAGTGGCTGAGATTCTGCTAGGAGAATGTGCAGTGATGAATGAAGAGGCCTTCGTGCAGAGCACTCCCGATAGCCCTCCTCAGACTCGCCGATTACCCAGCCCTCTCAATGATCACGAGCTAGAGCAGGGCCCGCACGCTGCCTCTCCTTGCATTCCTTCGCTCTAACTTCAGGCCCTGTGCACTTCTCAGAGACCACGACAATAACCTGGTCAGACTCTCTTCCTTTAGTTCACTTTTCTTTTTTTTTTTTGGCCATGCCACATGGCTTTCACAGCTTAGTTACCTGACCAGGGATTGAACCTGGGTTCACTGCAGCAGAAGCATGGAGTCTTAAACACTGGACCGCCAGGGAAGTCCCTGATTTACCTTTCTTATCTTTGCCACACTAATTTTCATAAGGCGTGGACTCCTGTTTTCAATGTGTCCCCATTCCCTGCCAAATAAGGTGTAATCACTTCCTCCTGAGACCCAGGCCTGCTGTACGTGCTCTCAGATGGACCAGGCATAGCTTTGCTGCTGTTGTTTATTTTCTCCGCTCTCCATCAAAGGTGATACACAGTACGTGACCTTGCGTAAGTCATTTAACCTTCTTCTCCTCCACTTTTCCATCTTTTGCGTCCTATGGGGGATGACAAAGGGATTCACAGCCCTGAACAAAAGGGCATGCCTCAGGGCTCAGAGACAGATGTCTACCTCTGACACTGGTTTCCCCCAGGCTTCAAGATCTGTTGCTGTGACGTCAGTAGGCAAATGAACTGTGGAGGTGATGGGGAGGGAATGGGGGGAGCCCTTCAGCCCTTGAGAGGGAAGCATCTCTGGCCAGCCAACCATTTCAGACAAATGGAGCCTTAGTCCATTCAGAGGGAACTTTAGAAAGGAAAATTTTATTTGCATCTTTAATTGCACGAGTTACTTACAACAATCTATCGATATATTTGGGTTTCCCTGGTGGCTCAGACAGTAAAGAATCTGCCTGCAATGCGGGAAACCTGCATTTGATTCCTGGGTTGGGATCTATAGTAGTGTGAGCCAGCCCTGGAGGGGGAATGGAACTTGCCATCTTAGAGAAACAGATATAAACAAAGATCCCAAGGTGCATGAAAGAGAGCTCTTTGGAATAGACTACTTCTGCTGGAGAGTGGTATGAATGGCAGAAGACTCCTTTGACAAGATTTGTTGAGCATCTACTATGCGCTAGACACTGTTATATATGCTGAGTAAAACAGTGAACAAACTAGACAAAAATCAAGGCTCTCATGGAACTTGCCCTACAGGAAGGAGACAGATTTTTAAAAATAGTAACTAAGTAGATTGTATACTATGTTAGAAGGTGTTAAGTGCTGTGTGGAAAAGAGAATCAAGTAAGAGAGATGGAGCGTGATGGAAGGGGTTGCATTTTTTTATAAGGCCACCGGAGCAGGCATCATAGATAAGGTGTCATTTGAGCCAAAGAGTTGTAGGAGATGAGCATGAGGCATGCAGACATCTGGGGAAAGAGTGTTTCAGGCAGAAGGAGGAATGACCAGTGCAGAAATCCTAGGCGGGAGCTTGCCTGACACATTGGAGAAAGAGGAAAGAGACTAGTTTGGCTGGAACAGAGTGACCACCGGGCAGAGCAGTAGAAGGTGAAGTTAGGGCTGAAGAGTCACATTGAGAAGTGCCTTGGAATGGCCCCACTGGAAGCTTTGGGGGTAGAGGAATGATTCCACTTCTGTTGTAAAAGCAGCCCTCTGATGTCTGGGAAGACAGTACATCATGAAGGGGGCAGGACCAGAACAGCAGTGCTGGGCGGGAGGCCATTGCCACCATCCAGGCAGGAAGATGGTGCCTGGGACCAGACTGTCAGTGGTAGCGGGGGTGAGAGGGAATGGACTCCAGACAGACTCTGAAGATACACAAGTATGCTAGGTCGCTTCAGTCTGTCCGACTCTTTACGACCCCATTCATTGTAGCCCACCAGGTTCCTCTGTCCATGGGATTCTCCAAGCAAGCATATTGGAGTGGATTGCCATGGCCTCCTCCAGTGGATCTTCCCTCTGAAGATAGAGACAAGATTAACTGATGGGCTGGATATGGAGGATGAGAGAAAGACTGCCATCAAGGCTTTTGCTCTGAACTACCAGAAGGGAGGAATTGTCGTTTTCTGAGTCAGAAAAAAACTGAGGATAGAGTCTGCATGGGGAGGTAGACTATAAGGAGTTCCACTGTGGACATGTTAAGTTTGTGATGTCCATTACACACACACACACACACACACACACACACACACACACACACACACACATCTAAATCTGGATTTCAGGAAGAAAAGTCAAAGCTGAAAAAGTAGATTTGGGTCCAGATCATAAAGATTTTCCTCCACGATAACAGTGAAAACCAGCCCCTCCTCTTCTCTCCATCACCACCATCTCCTCCTCCCACTGTTGGGAATTTCCACGTGCCCAGCTGCGTGCTCACATCATTGACATCATCTCGTTTACTTCTCACAGTGGCCCCGGGAGGCAACCAGGACCATCTCCATTTTGCAGATGGGGAATCCTTGACTAAGGCTCACAGAGCTGGAAGGAACTTCATCCTGCAGGCGGTGAGGAGCCATTAAAAATGGAGAATAACATGGTCAGATATTTATTCTGGATACATTGCTCAGAGGATAGCACAAAAGGTAAAACAGGATGGGACGAGAGCAGTGGGGCTGGGAGGGGGGGAGGCGCTACAACAACTCAAGAGTCCAAAAAAGAGATGATGTGGGGGGAAGGGTCTAAGAGTGACCAGGTAGCATGACAAGGCTGGGCAACCCATTGAGTTGGGGATGTGAGAGGAAAATCCATCCTTCTGGTGGGGGTTCTGGAGGAAGGGTGATGCCACTTGCTCAGGTGGGAAACAGAGGGGGATGATCGGGACCTGGCGGGTGGATGCAAAAGCATCATATCAGGAGGCGGGGGTGGGGGGGATGCTGGGATAGCTGGGATCAACCAGGAAAGGTCTTCCCTGGGAGACTTTGGAACGTAACTCTGCAGACTAGAGAGCCATTGAGATTTGAGTCGGATAAATGTGGTCACATTTAGCACAGTTCTCTGTGCTTTGTGAGGGCTGGACTGGAGCCTGTGTGTGCAGCGCACTGTTACAACCATCTGCACACAGCAGCTACTTAACACGAGAAACCACACTCTCACCCCCTTCCTACCCCCCCTCTTTTGGCCAATTTATCAGGCATACTCGCAGATTTTTTTTTCCCCCGATGCAAGCACATTGTGCAAAGAGGCTGAATACACTGAACAAATCCATTCAGTATTTCTATAGAATTTTTTTTAACCCAACTCATAACAAGTAACAGCCCACTTACTTCTCCACAACTCAAGACTTCCCACCACCCCATTGTCTGCCCTTACTGGGATAATGGGTAATTGTGTTCCAACATGCATTAGGCTAAAACGCTTCTCTTCACCCAGCTTCAATCATTCTCAAAACCCAGATCCTAATCTAACTTCATCATCATTAAGCAGCCAAAGCAGCTGCCTCAGTGAAGACGGGGGGAAAGGAACAGGCTGGGGAGAAGGGCGATGTTTCTCGGAGAAACAAAAGAATCTCTTCTCTGATCAAGGGACCCGGCGCGAGAGGAGGAAGGGAGCGCGCGCAGAGCTGACTAAAATAAAATTGCCAGCTAGGCCGTCTTCTCATTAGTTTCTCTTTCACATCTCACATTAGCACAGTGAAAGGAAGATGAATTAAGAGTTAAATGCCCCAAAATAACTGAAGCAATCTTTAAATAAGACTTAAATGTGCTCTACGTCTCCACCAAAACCCCTCTGCTTCATGTTCCCCTTTCGCTTTCTTTGACCTCTGGGCCTCTCTTTCTTTCTTTTTTTAAACTGTTATTGGAGGACATGCTTTACAATGCTGTGTTAGTTTCGGCTGTACAACAAAGAGGATGAGCTGTAATATACACATATCCCCCCTTTTCTGAGGGGATGTACTTCCTTCCCATCAGGTCACATGGAGCACTGGATAGAGTTCCCTGTGCTGTACGGAGGTTCTCATTAGCATCTGTTTTATGCATACGAGGGTATATATGTCCATCTAAATCTCCCAACTCATGTCACCTCCTTTTTTTCCTCCCCCGACTTGGGGTTCATACATTTGTCCTCTACGTCTGTGCCTCTATTTCTGCTTTGCAAACAGGTTCATCTGCACCACAGTGCTATTTACAATATCCAGGGCCTGGAAGCAACCTAAATGTCCATCAACAGAGGAATGGATAAAGATGTGGTACATGTACACAGTGGAGTATTACTCGGCCATAAAAAAGAGTGAAATAATGCCACTTGCAGAGACATGGATAGACCTAGAGACTGTCATACAGAGTGGACTTTTTACTTTTTGAGGTGACCACATTGTGCAAAGAGATCAAATACCTCTCTTTCTCTTGTTCTCATGGCCCTTTTCTCCCATCTTCTCTCTAGGTTCTGCCATGTCCTCTGCTTGTACACTTTCTTTTCCCCAATGGCTGGCTTGATGCTCTCTTTGAGACTCCTCCCACCTCTGGAGCCGGTCAGCCTCCGGGACCCTCTTTGTATCCAGGCCCTTCCCAGCTTCCAGTCCTTGACCCCAGAACTTCATCTCTGACCTTCCTTCCCCATCTTCACCCTGTCCCAAGCCCATGCTTTCTGGTGTCTGACCTCAGAGGCCAGCAGAAGCCAGATTTCTAGCAATAGAAAACCTATTGTCGTCAAATGGAAATAGATGATATAAATGAAACAAATGCTTCAATTTATAATTAAAATAAGCCGAGTGAAGCAGCAGAACAAGACAGATTCATGGTTTGGAGAGTTTAGGATGAAGACCCCCTCCTCCCACTTCTCTGCTGGCACAACGCCCCAGAAGTATATTGACTGGTTGATCAATTCTCAGATTCTAGGTAGATGGGCTGGTGATAAATGATTAGTCCACGGCTCCTCCTTGGAGGCTGCAGGCCCGGCTAATGCACCCTGAACAGTCCCCTGTTTCCAAATACCTTGCCCAGATTGTTTATCTCACTTCCCTCCCGACTTTTGTTTCCAGCTACAGGGAACTCCTAAGTAGAAAATCAATAGGCACTTTAATTACTGCCCCCCAATTCATCAGGGCCTCAACTGTAATTACTCTGCCTGAGCCAGGAGCCTCAGGAGCCAATAAACTGAGACGGCCATGCACTGGGTGCATGATGACGAGAGGCTGAAGACTGTGACTCAGCCTGGGTGGAGCCTTCTTAGACCACCTGCCCACCTTCCCGCTGCCCCTTCCCAGGTCCCTTTCCCCGGTGGGCACTGGGGGGGGGTGGCAGTTCCCAAAAGGGCAGGTGGGGTTCAGAACTGGTGGGGGGCATAGTTGGACACAATGACAACTCTTTTTCTCTCTCTCTGTCTTTTATCCCATTAACCGCTAAGACCTTGCTACTCAAAGTGTAGCCCATGGCCCAATGTCTTCGGCATCCTCTGGGAAAATGTTAGTGGTACAGATGCTTAAGCCCCACTTAGTTGTATTGAATCCGTATCAGTAGTAGTGTTAGTCGCTCAGTCGAGTCCGACTCTTTGCAACCCCTGCCAGGCTCCTCTGTCCATGGAATTCTCCAGGCAAGAATTCTGGAGTGGGTTGCCATTCCCTTCTCCAGGGGATCTTCCCAACCCAGGGATTGAACCCAGGTCTCCTGCACTGGAGGCAGATTCTTTACCATCAGACTCACCAGGGAAACCCTGAACACTGAATCAGATGTTGTGCTGAACAAGATGCCCACAGTAAAGGGTAGGACACACTGCTTTAGGATCACACTGGTGTGTGTTTGCTTGGCTAGGGCTGGTGGGGAGGCTGGACAGTGCTTTTAGCACCCATTCCATGGCCCGTCAGACTTCATGCCACCCACAAAGTCTTTCCCAAGCTCTTTTTAGGTTATGAGGGGCTCATAGATGCTATAAAGTTCTTTTTGCCTCCTGGCATATTCATTCTTTTCCTTCCACCTCTTCCTAAAGGCATGTAATCTGAGGGTCTGAGAGTTGAAAGCTGCCTGGGAATCATTCCTCTGTTGCCTCCTAAAGGAAGTCTGAAAGGCCATCTGCCTAGACTTAGGATCCTGTTCCCTGACCCCAAGCTCCCTAAGGTTGACATGCTCCTGACTAGTTCCCTCCTTGTCTCTGCTGCCAAGGTTCATTCATCCTCAAAGGATGGATCTCAGGGACATCCTTGGGATTCCTTCCAGGAACTATGCTGTTCCCATAGGATGATGCTGGAATAAGAATTGATCTCATGGGATCCCTTTAAAACAGCCAGGGCTGATGAATTGTCTCCCCCAGGAAAACAGGAATTCATCTTTGGGACAGCTCAGAATGAAGGACTTCCTTGTGATGGGTGAATTCATAATCCATATGGGTCAGGAATTGATCCGTCTTTCATGCTACTCTGGCTTAGAGGCCAAGGATGGTGGCAGAGTGAGCCAGATGCCGGAGCAGGCTGTGTTTCTCATGAGAAAAAGCTGGGCTGTACCTGCACTATTTCCTGCACACACATCAGCCAGGGCTTTGAGTCTGAGCACGGAGCCTATTGACTCAGCTGATCAATTTTTCCAGTCGCAGGCAGCCAGGCCGATGAAAAATGACTTTGTTGCCCATCACCCCACCCCACCCAGACACTGGCTCATGCAAATGGAACAATTCTCCATTGAGGAATGGCTTCTAAGCTTCTCTCTGTCCTTCTGCCTCCCAGCTGAGCCCTCTGCTCTTCTCTCTCTGCTTTCTTTCCAAGCTGGTACACTTTCTCCATCTCAACCATCACTTCTACAGAGGGGCATTCTCAAGACTCCCCATATCCAGGTCTGTGCCCAAGCTTTATACTCACATGGCTCTAGCTGGGTGTTCCTATCTGATAGCCCAGTAACTAGTATCCTTAAACTTGAGGTATCTCAAAGTAAAACTGTCTTCCCCCCACATTCTGTCCATGCCAACCTCATTTTCCACCCAATAACTATCATTCTTGTGACTGGTACCCAGACTCCAACCTCATCATGACTTATACAATCCTTTGGACAATCGATCCCAGAGGTACTCAGTGCCTTTCAAGGGACTCTCCCCTATCTATCCCATTCTTTTTCCATTGTCACCACCTTTATTCAAAACCTGTTCATATTGACCCTGGGTGCTTGCAATAGTCCCAGTCTGGAAGCCCCAAGTCCTTCCCCAGTGCCTGTGGGTCTCAATCCATGCTACACAATAGAATCACCCAGGGAGTTTTTAGAAAACACTAATGATGAGGCCAAAGACTAAGACCGATGAAACCAAAATGGGTGGATGGGGGGTCCGGGTGCTCACCATTTGAAAGTAAGGTGACGCTAATACAGAGCCAGGCTTGAGGACTGTCCCTGTGGTCAACCTCAACTACTTGCTTTGGACAAACACCCTGTCAAGTCTTTCCTCTGTTATTAAGTCCCACGCTTCCACCTGCCTAAGGTGACCTCAACTTTTCCCTCCAGTGATGGAAACCCTGTCTTTTGAGACTCAGTCCAAACATCACTTACATGGAATCTCTCTGGACCCCTTCCCAGAACTCCTACGGCATTTACTCACATACTGTTCATGATACACAACCTGGCCTTCCTTGTGCTGTGGTCTACAGCCTTATCACATCCCCTTTATCTAACTGTCAGCTCCTTGAAAGATAGAAACCATTCCTTGGAGAATCTGACTTGGAGCCAGGAGAGCTAAGTTGCCTTCTGACACCTCGTGAGTAAAATTTTGGCTATTAAATTTGGATAGGTTATTTAAAATCTCAGTTTTCTATTCTGCAGAATGGCAACCTATTTCATGGAAGTACTAATAATTATGATTATTATTAGTCTAACAATTTTTACCCTTCATGTTACTCATGTGGCTTGGAACAATGACCTACTTAATAAGTGAATGTTGAATAAAGGACTGAGTATATCAAGATTTTTATCAGAGGCTAATTTTTACTACTCCTAAAACTACTTCCAAATTAAAAAATCAATTCACTAAGAAGTGTGACACTTAGGGTCATGGGCCCAGTGCCTCCTACGGTGTAGTCAAACACAGAGACATCTGTTTTCCTAACTGCCCTTGTCACAGGCCCTTGCTGTGACATTTAAACCATGTCCCTTAGCCAAGAGCATGGATGTCACAGTTTCACTGTCTTCACACGGCTGGCCTCATGGGTGAACATGATTGCTCATGTCTGCGCATGTGTATGCATGTGAACACGTGCGCGCACACACACGCGCACACACACATATACACAGAGCTAGCGAAGCGTGCTGCCCTCTCATGGTCACCTGCATAGTCAGGAAAACCAGCGTCCCTAGTGAGCATTCTCAGAACCAGCACTCCAGGGACACCCGGGGCCTAGAAATACTCTCTACACCCCTCTGTAATACCCGGCAGAGGACTATGTCCCTTAAGTACCAAAGGTTCCTATTGTCTGTGTGTAGCAGCTGGTGTCTTCTAGGACAGCCACCTAATGAACTAATAAAATATATTTCGCAAAAAAGGAGGTGAGCCTGGGGAATTCTAGAGCAAAAAAAAAAAAAAAAAAAAACGGGACAGGGGAGAAGTTCTGAGATCATGGGTCAAAAAGGCATCTTATTGCCTTTGTAGACCAGAGGCATCTGCCAAGCTCCCCCGCTCTCCAGAGTAGAGATTTTTCTTCTCTCTTTGACGGGGACATTAACACTCTTGCCCCATCCTGAATAAGATGATAAATTGAGATTCCAGTACTCAAGGGGTCAAACAAACCCAGAACTTTATAAGAGTTAGAAGGGGCTAACCCCGCCCCAGCCCCTCCCCAGTCACCCCTCTGCTAGAGCCTTCTCTGGCCTGAGTCCCCCAGCCTCTGTGCTCATCTGAATGCTCATTTGTGTTTCTGGATGAATAATCTCTGAAAGTAACTAAAATAGACGAGTCCTTTATCCTGACTCACAGCACTTGCACTCCAAGGAGCAGTAAGTAATTAGAAAACATTATCCTGTTCATCCCATAAAAGCCCCAGGAGAGTAAGGCAGGTGCCCCTTTGAAGTGCAGAAACTAAAGGCTTGGGTGGGGGATGAGCTGGCCAAGGTCACAGGCAGAAGCAAGGGGCAGAGCAGACAGAACCTGCAGTGCTGGTTAGTTTTTCAAATCTGGGCAGTTTAGTAAGCTGAGTTGGCCTGGGAGCTTGGCAAAGTCTTGGAGACTTTTCTTCTCTCTTTGATGGGTGCAATAACACTCTCACCCCATCCTGCATAAGATGATAAACTGAAATTTCAGTACTCGAAGGGTCAAACAAACCCAGAACCTTATAAGAGTTAGAAGATCTGACGGGCTTCCCTGGTAGCTCAGAATCCATCTGCAATGCAGGATACCCTGGTTTGATTCCTGAGTTGGAAAGATCCCCTGGAGAAGGCATGGGCTACCCACTCCAGTATTCAGTATTCTTGGACTTCCCTGGTAGCTCAGTCAGTAAAGAATTCACCTGTAATGTGGGAGACCTGAGTTTAAACCCTGGGTTGGGAAGATCCCCTGGAGAAGGGAACAGCAACCCACTCCAGTATTCTTGCCTGGAGAATCCCATGGACAGGGGAGCCTGACGGGCTACAGTCCATGGGGTCACAAAGAGTTGGACACGACCAAGTGACTGTCATTTTCACTTAGAGATCTGTCACGTGGCTGCTTCATTTAAACTGAAGCCCAGGAAGGTTATGATTTATCCAAGGCTACATCGGTTGTTCAAGGCCAAGGTAGGTCTAGAATTCAGGTCTCCTGAGTCTGTCTAGTGTGTCTTCAGGATGTAAACATCACCCTACAACAGAGTCCACATCTCCATTTCCATCACCATCTCAGAGTGCTAAGCAGGAGGAATTTTACTGACCAAGGGCTTTCCTGAATTTTACTATCAGGTGCATGTATTTGCCCCTCCCATCAAGGCCTGCAACCCGCTCAGTTGCAGATAAGGAGGTCACGGGAGTCTGTAGTTGTTTGATGCTGAGGTCACCCAGGCCTTTCTGTGGCCTCATTTCCCTGTCCTCTCTCTCCCTGTGTGTCTCTCTCCATTTTCCTCCAGTCCCTTCTTGTCTCCAGCCCTCACCCTACGGAAGCTTGGGTGCGGAAAAGCCCAAAGGAGAGCAGGTGGTGCAGACACAGCCCACCTGCCCAGCACCCCCAGCATCAGAGGAGGTGGCAGCACTGTGCAGGCTGTGGCCTACCTCTTGAGTTGCAGACACGGGTAGACCAGGGCAGTCGAGGCAAGATCTAAAAAGACCAGGCTACACTCCCATGGGAGGGTCTGATTCATAGCAGATGCCCAAAGCCAAGGCAGCATGGCACAGTGGTCAGGGTCTTGCCTGCAAAATTCCAGTCTGAGATTCACAGCTGTCATTACCAGCTCTGAGAATGAAGGTGGATTGCTTTGCCTCCCTTAGTTTTCCCATCAACACGGGGCAACCAATATGAGGATGCAATACGTTAGTATACGGAAAGTACATAGAATAGTCCTGCAACGAAGCAAGTATTCAAAAAAGTGTTCATTAACTTTGCTCTTCTTCTTGCCTGGCCCCTGGCAGCTTATCTGGAATGACTAGCCTTGCAGCAAAGATATCTGAGCCCCAGCCTCCCTCATTAGAAAAGCTGTGATGGGAATAAATGGCCCCAGGAGCCCTGCTGGAAGATAGACTGACTTTTCCTTCCTCTCCCATTTCCCAACACCCTCCCTATCACTGCAACCAGTGCTCAGACCAGGTCCATGGTGGATCCCAACAGAGTCAAATCTGTTTTCTTCCTAATTCTTTTCATTTTTACAAGGTCATAGGGAAAAAACAAACAAAACCACTGCTGAAAATGCCCCAGCCTTAACAAAGGGGACTAGCACACAGAGAGGGGACCACCCTGCTCATTTCTGACCCAAAAGGGAGACTTGGGCTTTTTCTAGAATTTTCTCACTTACAGTTTTGAACCAAATTGTGTCATCTTCAAATTCATGTTGAAGCCCCCAGTTGACTCTGTTAGAGCCTGGGCCCTTATGGAATTAATTAGAGATCAGTGAAGTAATATTCCAAGGACAGAGGAGCCTGGTGAGCTACAGTCCATGGGGTTGCAAAGAGTCCATCACAACTGCGTGACTAACACTTTTTTCAATGTAGTCATAAGGGTGGGTCTTGATCCACAAGATCAGTGTCCCTGTAAGAGGAAAAGAGACCAGAGCTGTCTCTATCCCCACCATGTGCAAGAAGACAGTCATCTACAAGTAGGAAAAGAATCTTCACCAGGAATAGAATCAGCCAACCCCTTGATCTTGGACATCCAGCCCCCAAACTGTGACGTAAATTCATGTTGGTTAGGCTATCCAGTCTGTGGCATTTTGTCTGCAGCCTGGGCAGACAAACTCACCTCCCATCCACGAGTCATTGTCTTTCAGCCTCCATGGGACACCTGCTCAAGCCAGACACCATGCTCCAGGCTCAGACCTTACCAAGGTATTTACAAATAAATGAAGGAAGTAGGATAAATGGAGCTTCCCAGGTGACTCAGTGATAAAGAATCTGCTTACCAATACAAGAGACACTAGCGACACAGGTTCAATCCCTGAGTCAGGAAGATTTCCTAGAGTAGGAAATGACAATACACTCCAGTATTCTTGCCTGGAAAATTCCATGGACAGAGGAGCCTGGAGGACTACAGTCCATAGGGTTGGAAAGAATCAGACATGACCGAGTACTCACACACACTCATGCAGATGTATAAATAGGCTGGTAGCTCATTACGATCTCAAAAAGGCATAAAGAAATAAGTGGCCAAATCGAGGTATTGCAATGAAAACGGGAAGTGGTAGATTTTAGTTTCCACAAAGCTTCTGGAAGCAGTGGGCTTTGAGCATGGCCTGGAGGAAGGAAGACCATGAGTCAGTCAGAGGGAAAGCAGACATTCTTGTTTGGTCTCATTAGAGATTTCGGAAAACTATAAACCCCTGTTACTGGTTTAAATGACCTCACTAGTGCTTTCAGACCCCTTCTTCAAGATCCAGATCATGTTTCTCCTTTTCCAGAAAGTTTCCCAAGAAACTTTCCGAGACCCTTTGCTACACTGTGCTGGACTTGGCCATCCACCAGTCCAACCCTCTCAGTTTACAGATTGAGGAAACCAGGGCTCAGGGAGGCATGGGAGCTGGATTTTGAGTCATCTTCTTGGTTGCATGTATCTTCTTTGCTGGGCAACATTCTGAGCCCCTTGCTTTATATTTCTCCTGGAACTGTACATGCCTGACTCCTGCTCAGCCTTAGAGGATCAACTCAAATGTCACCTTGTGGAGACAGTCTCCCCTCTCTGCCTCCCCACATGCCCAGTTGTCTTAACACCTGACCCTATTTCATTGTCTTCATAGATAGCACTTTTCAGTCTCTAGAATAATCTTATTTGATTATTTGCTTACATGCTTATTATCTGTCTCCTTGAATGAGAGTGTAAGCTCCTTGAGAGCAGACCTACTCTTGCGCACCCAGCCTGACTCATAGTAAGCACTCAATAAATACTTGAGACACCCTGAGTTGTGCTCTTAGTGACTTAGACTGGCTGTGTTCACCCCACCCAGGTCTTAAAACCAGGTGGAGCTGCCTACTCACCACCTGGCTGCCTCTCAATTGACTCTCCCTTAAAGCAACTTAACTGTAGTCCTTATTTCTGAATGAAGACAGCTTGGCCTCTTGCTCATTCCACTCCTGCATTTACTGGGCTCCTGACGCTCAGCTTCACCTTGTCCTCCAGGTCTCTTACTCGTGGTGGACTCTGCCTCACTTCAGCACAGTCCTGAATTTCACTTTATGTTGAGGAACAAGCCTCATCTTTCCACCTCATACATCCACACACAGCCAAAGGGAAAAGCAGTGCTTCCCAGAAGAGACGCCTCCTCCCCCTCCTCACCCCTCCCCCTACTCTCACCCCCCACCCCCCATTTCCCCACTCTGCCCAGCGGGCTGCCTTTCCCTCTTTTTGTAATTATAGGAGAGCCGTGGAACTGGCATCCAGATTTCTGTTCCAGCTCAGCCATGGGTGCCAGGCTGCCACTCCCTGACTTCCAGAGACCCTCTCCAGTTCACCCACTCCAGTTCACCCACTCCAGTTCACCCACTCCAGGACCGTAAGCCACCTCCACACCTGCCAGGTGTTCTTGGCTCCCCTGTCTGAGGGATGAGTTGCCTTCCTCCTCTGTCACTCTTGGTTCAGCCCTTGTGTTAGGCTGCTTCCGCTGCCACCTTCCTGCTTTCTCCCTGGCCGTGGAGAGCATCATTTTTTTGATGTGTGTTTCCTGGTCACTCCCTCCCCCTCTTTCCCCTTAGCCAGTTTGAATTGTGAATAATTCATGTGTTTCCATGATCCTGCCACGGTGTTTCTCCTTCATGAATCAAACCCCTGAGACACAGTTTATTTTCTCACCATCTTTTGGTCAGGGACAGGGTTTATTCCTATAGGTCATGAATGGAGGCTAATATTTATGCCTGCTTATGAGACAGGTATGTTTTTTCCCACCATGTTCTTCTATGATGGCCTGTATTTCTAGTATGTTTTAATGGGTGTATGTTTGTATAATATTACATGCTTGGATAGATGGATTAATAAATGGATAGTTAGATAAATAGATAGATGCACAAATAGACAGACTGATATAATTCTTTCCCCAGATAGCTTACTCAGTCACCTTTCTTATTTATTTAAAGTTTCTGGTAGGAGAGTGGTGGATGCTTTTGAACATGTCCCTCATATGCAGTGGATGCCTTAACCTTCAATTTGTAGCCCCGCTTCTAAAAAGCAGTCCTCATGAGGACCCTCATAATAGCTCAGCCCTTATCCAGAGTCCACTTGGTTATCATCTCCATTCACTTAGTCTCCAAGTATCTACTGAGGACTTACTGTGCACCAGGGACCCAGAAAGACTCTGGGAATAGAAAGTGAACAAAATAAACATTATGTGTGACTTTTGTAGCTTACCAACTACTGGGAAACTAGATATTAATTAAATAATTCTATGTACATGTATCAGTATATATGCATGTATGTATTTCTAAACTGATAGACTAAAAAATAAATAAATAAACTGATAGACTTGATGTGCTCACCTGAAATTTGATAATTTTAATATTTTGATGAAATTTGATAAAATTGACATTAGATATATAAATTATAAATATAGATAAAGACTTCTAAGCTGATAAATTCTTTAACCTTTTACAAAATTTATTGGACTAAGTATAGTTGTCAGGCATACTAAGCTGGCTGATAAATTCTAAACCTGCTAAAAGTAAGTAAATTATGACCATAAAGTCAGGAAAAACAGTGAAAGCAGCTATTTCTGGAGGAGAGTGGTATTTGTGATCAGAAAGAGACATATAAGGGTGTCCTTGAAGTTCTAGGATAGTAATGTTCTATTGTTTCACCTGGAAGGTTGTTACAGGGAACTTGAATAATTATTATTGATTAAATTTTACTTTTACATTTTATGTACACCTGTGTGTATATGTTACATCTTACAACTTAACAATTTTAAATGATAAAGAGAAATCTAGAGTGTCCTATGAGAGCACATTACAAGGGCATCTGGCTCCCTGGAGAAAGGGGCATCTGACCTGAAATTTACAGATGAGATAAATTAGGCAGAGGGAGGAAGGTGTGGAGAGAGAGGATGGAGGAAAGGGAAGGAGGCAGAGAGGGAAGATCATAGCACAGAACAGAGCCCAGAGAGCCTGGGGGACCCTGAAAGCAGTCTAGTAGCTGGAGCCCAGAGAGGGAGGAAGAACAAGGCTAGAGAGAGAGGCAGGAAGGGGACCATGCCGAGCCTTGTTAAGGATTTTTGTTTATGTCTTAAGATCAATGGAAAGTGCTTGAAGGTGTTAAGTGGGAGAATGACATGATCAGATATACATATTGATGAGATCTCTGACTAAAGTGTACAGAATAAATTAGAATAAGGCAAGAGAAGATGAGGGAAGATTATTGAGGGGCTCATTTTAACCATAGAAGAGAAAGATGATGTTAGTTTGGATAAAGTAGTAACAGGTTAGAGATGGAGAGAAAGAGACAGATGGGAGATATTGAGAAAGTAAAATCAACACAACTTGGCGATGGATTTGTTGTCTGTCTCCCCTCGGATGCATGTTTCATGAGCTCCGAGTCACCATCACTGGTGGATGTTCAGAACCTAGGACAGTTCCTGGATCTGTCAGGCTCTCCTACTTGCAGACTCTTCAGTGTGGTTGTTTCTGCATCCAGAATGTGTCATAGAAATGGAACTGGAGTGAGGGGAGAAAACTTCTGAGGTGCCAACTACTTAAAAAAATGCAATGAGGACAAACAGCTTAGAGCATTTAGGAGCCACCCGGGGGATTTCAACACTTCCTTCACAGAACGGGGAAGTAAATGAAGCAGAAAATGCATTATTTCAATGGTAATAAATATGATGAAAGAAGAAAATACAGAATTACTAGTACTATTGGGTATGTTAAAACACTAATCTTCACAAACATCTCAAAGATCACCCAGACAAGGAATAAATGGCCAAACTAACACCAGCCAATTACCCTTTATTCAAACAGATTGTCTGGTCATCCACTTCATGTTACTCCTGCAGGACTATAGAAGGCCAAGAAATAGAGAGCAGCAATGTAACTGGTAGACTCTTTAAAGCTATGGAATGAAGTTCAGATTGTTGCCACTTAGTATACTTATAAGTTTAAAAATTTGACTGGAGAGATTATCCACAATTTGAGCCTGAACCTCAGTGTGAAAGTAAAATAACACCCCAGCTTCCCCAACCCCTGCCCATCTCCTCAAGTGCATGTAGGCAACTAAGAGTTAGAAGCTGTTAGAAGCTGTTGTTCAGGCAGTTTGCACAAGGAAGGACAATTCTCCTCCCACTCTGTGGTCAAAGAAAGTACATAAACAAAGCTCAATATGTTCTAGAACTAAGTAAACACCCTTTTTGTTGATAATAAGTCACCAAATGCCTAAGCAAGGTCTGCATTTGAGGTGTAGACTTTTAAAGCCCAAAGTCAGGCCAGTTATTTAAGAGGAGAAGTAGAAATCAGAAAAAAATGTGATCATAAATTATGACAAAGCCTGAGCATTTTTAAAAGTCTTATTGTTTTTCAAAATAATTTGTATGATTGCATGACATGAAATTCTTCAAAGCAATGTCCGTTTTTCAGTGGAGTAAATTTGATATACAAATAACATTTGATTATAGACAAATCAAAAGAGAGGTGGAAGAGGGCGGGACTGGGGAAATCAGCTTGAATGAGCCCCAATGTGGCATGTAAAGAGTGACAGCCGAGCACAAACAAGGGCATGAAGAGGCCACAGATCTGTGCTAGACTGAAACAAGGATCCTCTTTACCAAAATACTTGAGGATGACTGCAGAGAGAAGAACCAGGCTATAATAAGGGACTTGCTTAAGGAATGACAAGGGAATTCTAAGGACAGCTTGGCCTTGTTGTCTATTGAACAGTCTATGTGGGGTCAAAAAATGATGACTCTTTTCCCAAGGAGTCATCTATTGCCCAGAAAATTTGGGATTTATGAGATCTTTGTTAAAAAACCCCCAAATATCTCAATGGAAACTTTCAAGGATTATAATTCCCACAATAGTGCTTAAGGTCAACCTGCTTAAAAATCACAACCAAAACTGAACCAAATCCAAGATCCATGTTTTTACCAAGGTGAAGGTCTCTGCGGCTCACAAGATGAGACCCTGAGGAAGCATTCAGACAGCAGCGATCACCCAGCACACTCTAGTGGGAAGAGCATCAAGCTGGCAATCAAGAGAACTGGTCCTGGCTTTGCCACTGATTTTCTACGAGATTTCCTTTCTCTGTTCTGAGTATCCTTATTTATAAAATAAGAGAGCTGAATTAGATGCTTCCTTCTAAGGAACAAGTGCAGCAAAAGTCCTGAAGGGCTGAAATTGACATTTTTGATAAGCCTTTTAAGTGTAACAGAGTGAGTAGTAGACAGAGAAATGAAACAGAGGTCAAAAATATATGGAAGATTTTGTTGATGATGTAAGACATTTGAGTTTTATTTTTAACTGAAAGGAAAATCATTGGATGATTTTAAGAAGTATGATCACTTTAGTGTTAGGTATAGATTGGCTCCAGGGGGAGAGTGGAATCAGGGATAATAGCTGGGGGCTTTGGCAGTGGTCCAAGTGAGACCTCGGGGCATTCATAGTAGAGGAAGGGTCTGAAAAGTGCTTAAAGGTAGAGTCAACTTGCTGATTGACTGATATGGAGTGGTATGTGAGGAAAAGAGGAATTAATAATGACTTCTAGGTTTTTTACTTGAGTAACTAGGTAGATTTAGTACCTTCTACCAAGAAGAGGAACACTAAAAGAGGAGCAAATTTAGCACATCGATGAATCAGAAATTCTCTTCAGACACATTACGTTGGAAGACTTTATTAAATATCAAAGTAGAGTCACTAGGTAGAATGTTGGATTCTCTAAGCTGGATTCCAGAAAGATGTTCAGAACTAGAAGTATGGATTTGGTAGTCATTGATGTACAAGTGGTATGTGGTCCCTAGGTGAAGTTAGACCCTTTTTTCTAGCCTCATGACTGAATTCTAGAGTATTCTAAATTTTAAAGATAGAGTGTAAAAAGAGAAGCCAGGAAAGTAGTGGTCCCTGAGACAGAAGGAAAACCTAAAAAGTGCATGTCACCAAGGCCAAGGGAAGGTAGTGGTCTAAGGAAACGGAACTGCCCAGTGATGCTGAGAGATCAAGTACAGAGGTATCAGAGAAATGACCATGAGATCTGGCCACATGAGACTGCTCTTGAGCAGTGTCTAAGGAGTTGTCAGGATAGACTGGATGAAAAGAGAATGGAAAGGAGAATCAGGAACAGTGACATGTTCCAGGAGATTTGCCGTTGATGAAAGCTGAGAAATGGAGGAGAAACTAGAAGGAGAGTAGAATCAGGAGGGGCTTTCATGTATTTTGAGGCAGGATATCAGAGAACATGTATATACTAATAGGAAAACCAAGTGATGAGGGAGAAATTGAAGATTCAAGAGAGAAGTGGTGAGGGACTTCCCTGGAGGGCCAGTGGTTAAGAATTTGCCTTCCAATGCAGGGGACATGGGTTCTAGGCCTGGTTGGGGAACTAATATCCCACATGCCGTGGAGAAACTAAGCCTTTATGCCATAACTAGGGAGCCTGTGTGCCCCAATTACTGAAGTTCAAGTGCTCTAGAGTCTGTCCTCTGCAACAAGAGAAGGCCCAGCGATGAGAAGCCTGCACACTGCAACGATAAAGCCACACGCCGCAATGAAGAGCCAGCACAGCCAAAATAAGAAAAGCACGGAAAAGGAGTGGTGATAACTGCAGGAATGAAGTCCTTAGGAAACGTGAGAGTCTAAGGTCACAACAAAAGAGGAGAGGTTAGCCCTAGGGAGGAGCCGGGGCCCAGCACCCCTGAACAAGGAAGAGAGACAGAGAGGATGGGCTCTGCGACAGTGAAAGGTGTGGCGTTAGCAGCAGGAGGGCGAGGGAGAATCTGTCTGTTAAAATACCAAGTAAGGTCATCCACTGGAAGAAATTAAAAAGAGAGGGTAGGTAGTCTTTGGAGAAAGAAGAGGTGAAATTGTGATTTTGGAGAGTGGAAAGTAAAGGTGCTAAAGAAGTGTCGTGGAATTGCCAAACTGTTTCCAGTATTCACTTGGGTCATAATTGTAAAGCAATAACAGTGCACACAGCTATCTATTTCTCTCTAGCAGTGTGTACTTGTTCAGAAGTAAGCATGACCCAGGGGTTAACGAGGTGGGGTTCTGCCAGGTGAGTAAGGACAAGAAGTCCTCAGAGGCTTTGCAAGGGATTAATGCTATAGATGGAGGATAGAATCTAAGCCTGGTAAAGCCAAGCAATGGATAGTGAAGAAAAAAAAAAAAAGACAGATCAGGGGCTTGAAGAAGTCAATGCAATTGTGTAACTGGTGGAGCTGAAGCACAAGAGTGGAAGAGAAAGGAGAGTGGCCAGAATTGGGAAACTAAACCTCAGGACCGTGAAGAAGGTGCAGTTAATGGCACTGTTAAGGGGCAAGGATATGGTCATGGGAGTAGGTGAACCTTCTGGTGCTGTCATTAAAGTCTGAGAGACCCACTCCCTGCTTTCCTGACCTGTGTGTCTCCTGTCCTTATAGTTGACCAGAGAGGGGCTTTCCTAATAAGCATGATTTAAAGGATGCTGCGGGAGCCTCATAGCCCTACAGAGGCGTGTAACTGGTTTCTGACATTCTCTTATTAAAGCTTCCTTCACTTCTTTCCTTCTGCTTTCCATTAGTGCCACCACCTAACTTATTAACTCATTATCAATCATTTATATATAGGTGTGATTTAGTGACTCAGAGTCTTTCAAGTGAGAGGTGGTTGGCTGCATCAGCTTTTAATAGGCTACAGGGCATGGTTTTTAAGGAAGAACCTGAATAGGGAGGGGATTCCCCCAAAGGGGGAAAGGGGTTAGGATATAAACATTTGTTGAGCACCTACTACATGCCAGGCTCTGCTCCAAGAGTTTAGCATATGGGTTATCATTTGAGACACCATTGCTTCCTCTTATTTATGCAACAGGAAGGCTCAGAGAGAAACATTTGTCCTTTGCCTAAGCCCCACAGCCAATGAGTGATGAAGCCAGGGTCTGAGGTCAGAGCCACAGAGCCTAGAACGTGTTCAGATGGGAGGGAGAGGCATTTAAAAGGAGAAATACAACCGGTCTGAGGCACATCTTGGCAAACCTCACAATCCTAGTCTCCGGCTCCCTTCCTGAGGACCTCGAATCTGTGTGTGGGGTTTTTTTTTCCACTTTCTTTATGAGGTTATTCCTTGATGAGTTTTTTCCTCCCTTCCGTTTTTTTTTTAAACGATAATTTAAATTTTTATTAGGTGCTCAGCCGCAGCATAAATACCCCCATTTGAATTGCTGACACAGAAATCAATAGGGAAGCACTTTCCTGGACTGGAGCCTTGGCATGCGAACCTCCCAGCCGCGTCCTCTTCCCAGATGAGAAGGAGTTGAAGAAACAGAACAAGCCATTTTCTTAAACAAGCCACAGTTAAAGGAAACAGAATGAGCATTCAAGGTTTCTGGTCTCAGGGCTTTTCTTTCATTCTCTATCCCTCATTCTCACTAAGCAGTCTCGCCTTTAACCTCTGTATTACCAATCAGAGCGGTGTCATTCTTCCAGGAGGAAGTGAAGAAAGCAGTGTGGGTGGCTGAGAACTGGCCTCACGTTTTTTCAGATGAGAACAGACCAGCGTCCCCCAGTATTCCATCAGAGACGAAAGATCTGGAGTTTCTGCAGGTCCTACCCACCCACCTCCGAGACCCCACCATCACTCTCTGGCTTGGAGAACTTGGAGTAGGAGATACGGTTAATATAATGGAATGTCTCAATAGCAAATAAAATTCAGTTATGCTGTACTTTCAATGACCTAATGAAAAAAGCAACAAGCTTGCATCCTGCTGCATAGCTTAGGATTCCACACCTAAAGGACCCAAGTGGTTGACAATTCTCCCCATGGGTATCCTAAAACAAAGGTCCAAATTCTAATCTTCTTCTTGTGTATTATCTCCCACCATTCTTACCACCCCACCACCCGGAGTCAGTGACCCTGTGTTCCAGCTATGCCACATTTCTCAGTTACCTTCTGACGTGCCCTTCCTTTCTGACTCTGAGTCTTTGTATACACTGTTTCCTCTCTGAAGAACGGAGTGACCAAGCAATGTGAGTCACCTTGCCCCTCCCCCACCCCCAAGCAGTTGGTTTCTAGACATTAACACTTCCTTATGCCGTGGGGTACTTACCTACCTGTATGAATACATACAGATGGTCAACAGGCACATGAAAAGATGCTCAGCATCACCAATAATTAGGAAAATGCCGGTCAAAACCACAAGGAGATATCACCTCACATCTGTCTGAATGGCTATTATCAAAAAGTATGTGTGTGCTCCATGGTGTTTGACTCTTTGGGACCCCATGGACCCGGCCAGCCTCCTCTGTCCATGCAATTCTCCAGACAAGAATACCGGATTGGGTTGCTATTTCCTTTTTCAGGGAATCTTCTCGATCCGGAGGTCAAACCCATGTGTCTTTCGTCTCCTGCATTGGTAGGCAGATCCTTTTACCACTGCACCGCCTGAGAAGCCCCATTATCAAAAACAGAAGATAACAAGTGCTGAGGGGTGGTGGAGAAAAGGGAACTCTTGTGGACTGTTGGTGGAAATGTAAAAACTGGTGCAGCCACTTGATGGCTTTGTGGCTTCTCCTCTACCACAGACAGATTGGGAGATCCTCCAAGCAGGGAGCCATGTCTCATTCAATCCCATATCCATTAACAGAATGCCTTGAAGTAGGTCTTTAGTAACAGTTTGTTGAAATAGAGGATACTGGCTGAAGATTCATTCATTCATTCACCCAACCAGAATTTACTAAATACAGTATGCCAGTTTAGAAATCCAACTGTGAATAAGACAAAGTCCTTACTCTTGAGGAGTTTATATTCTACAGAGAGAAGACAGACAATAAGAGAGAAATCAAATATATATATACATATATATATAGTATTAGTTGATGATAAATGAGATAAAAATAAAATGGGAGAGTGATGAGGAAAGCTATTTTATTTACTATTTAACCTCCATTTCCCCTACGCCCCTAGTCCCTGACAACTACTTTCTACTCTGTTTCTATGATCTCAACTTGATACCATGCAATATTTATTTTTTTCTGTCTGGCTTACTTCACTTAGGATAATGCCCTCCATGTTCCATGTTGTCACAAATGACAGGATTTCCCTTTTTTATAGCTGAATGATATTCTACTGTTTATACCTGTGTGCTACATCTTCTCTATCTTTTCATCCACTGATGGACACTTAGGTTGTTTCAATACCTTGGTTATTGTGAATAATGTTGCTATGAACATGAGAATGAAGATATCTCTTCAAGATGGTGATTTCATTTCCTTTGGATACATACCCAGAAATGGGATTGCTGGATCATATGTGAGAATTGGACCATAAAGAAAGTTAAGCACCAAAGAATTGATGCTTTTGAACTGTGGTGTTGGAGAAGACTCTTGAGAGTCGCTTGCACTGCAAGGAGATCCAACTAGTCCATTCTAAAGGAAATCAGAAGGGCTGTTGCTGAAGCTGAAGCTCCAATACTTTGGCCACCTGATGCAAAGAATTGACTTGTTGGAAAAGACCCTGACGCTGAGAAAGATTGAAGGCAGGAAGAGTAAGGGATGACAGAGGATGAGATGCTTGGATGGCATCACCAACTCTATGGACATGAGATTGCTGGATCATATGGTAGTTCTAGTTTTAATTTTTTGAGCATTCATAGTGGCTGCACCAGTTTGCATTTCCCATCAACAGGGCATGGGGGTTCTCTTTTCTCCACACCCTCCCCAACACTTGTTATCTTTTTGGTAACAGCCATTCTGGCAGGTGTGAGGTGATATCTCTCTGTGGTTCTGATTTGCATTTCCCTGATTATTGCTGATGTTGAATATCTTTTCATGCCCCTGTTGGCCATTTATATCTTCTTTGGAAAAAATGTCTGTTCAGGTCCTTTGCCCATTATTAATTATTTAGGTTTTGGAACGTTTATTGTTATTGAGTTGTAAGAGTTCTTTGTATATTTTGCATATTTACCTCTTATCATCTATGTGGTTTGCAAATACTTTCTCCCATTCCATAGGCTGCCTTTTCATTTCATTGATGGTTTCTTTTTCTGTGCAAAAGTTTCTCAGTTTGTTTCAGTCCCACTTGTTTATTTTTGCTTTTGTTGCCTCCACTTGTCAAGGAGCGCTGTTTAAGACAAGATTAATAGGGTGGGCTTCTCTGTGGAGTTTACATTTAAGGCTACAGGCCTGCTGGACACAGGCTCGCTCTATGTTTTTTAGCTACTGATGGAGTGAGGTAGGAGCTGGCCCTGTGTAGTGGCTGTGATGAGCAGCTCAGGTTCCCAAGATGGCTGACTGGGGAGACAGGAAAACCAAGACTATTTGGCCCTAGGAAACTTGGCTGCTGCAGCATTCAGCACTAATCTACTGAGGGAGCTATTTTGGAAAATATGGTGGAAATGAAAGAGCTTGAGATCCTTATGCCAAAGGCTCTAAAGGAAATCCTGGGCTCTGCCCATCCCCCCACACATGCTGCAGAGGCCACAGGAGCCGATCTTGTCTTCTGGGCATCTGGGCAGAGGACCTTCTTAACCTTTGTGATTTCAACTATTAGCCCAATCCCAGCACAACAATAAGGGCTGTAAAATGAGTGAGCCCAAAGCTGAAAGATCTTGATCTCAGTTTTGTGACTTACTACCTATGCTATATTGGACAAGCCACAGAAACTCTATAGTAATTCCCCCATCTATAGAATGGGAGCAAGTAACGTATTGTTTTGCCCACCTTCACGCATAGTTTTGCAGATCAAACGCGATATATGTAATAGCACTATGAACATTATGAAGCACAAGAAAAAAGCAAGAAATTATTATTGCCAGTAATCAGGGAATCAACATTCATTGACTATTAAGTGCTAGAAGCCCCATAGATACTACCTTACTCAATTTTCACAAAATGTTAAAGAGCTACCATCTTCCTCATCTTAGAGTCAAGGAAACAAAGGTTCAAGAAGGTTAAGTGAGCTCACCAAGGGTGTAGAGCTAGGCAGAACCAGGATCAAAGCTCAAGTCTGCTATCTTCCGAACTGATACTATTTCTCCCTTACTCTGTGTCCTCCTGCCTGTGGGTGGTTGGCTCAAGCTTGGGATGGATTCTCAGCCCTGAATAACCTCGTTCAGAGCTGGGGCTTGCATTTCCCCTGAGTTGCGCCTCTCAGCCCCAGTGCAAGCCCTCTAACCAAGCCTGCGCTGGGGTGCCCAGGTCTCCTGGTGCCCAGTCCCCCTACCCTGGGATGAACCTGTCTCTTGACTCGATGGGCCACTGCGTCAGGAACATCGAGGGTCGGTTCCAAGGCTCTGCACAGGCCCCCGGCTCCTTTGGCTGATATTCTGCCGCTATCTCCATCTCTGGCCTCACAGCAGGGTAGGCTTAAGCTACCCCGAACTTCCCTTTGGCCCCAGACAACACTACTCCCTCCCCTGCAATCTTCTAGTGATCCTGGCTGCCCTGGTGTTCAATTTATGTCCTCACAGCTGAACAAGAACCCTGCATAGGAGCAAATTGAGCTTCACTGCATTTGCTTGCCGTACTCCTCCCAGCTGGACCAAGCGTTTGAGAATCCATCACGGGAATTTTATTTTGCATGGTGGCAGATTCGAGTTAAAAGAAGTGGCCCACAAGTGAATGGGTAGTTTTAACTGTGGCCCAGATAATCCACAAAGTGGATAAACCACAAAGTGAATGAGGCTTTTGTGGATAGATGAGAATTGACACCACCTTTGAGATTGGATGAAGGAAAATCCATTTAAGAAAACTCACTTGCATGGAGCTGGATTCTTTTCTCATCCTGAAAGAGTTAGATGAGGCTTTGTTGAAAAAACAGAAGGACTCCCCAAAGGAGTGGTAGTGGAAGAAGTGACAGCACTAAGCCCCCGAGAGAAATGACTGGCCTGATCTTATTTTTAAACTCATCTTTGTAATTCAAACCAACCTTGTGAGAGCTATGATTCTCCAGTCCTTTGCATCTCTCTCTAGCCACCAGGAACTTGGGTAGTTTCTGAGTGATGCTCAGGACAACATGGTAATTAAGTACACAGAATTCCTGGGTATAAATCTTGGCTCTGCTATTTATTGTGTGTCTTCTGGCACTTTAAACAATCTCTCTGTGCCTTAGTTTTTTCATCTGTAAAATGGGGACAATAATAGTACCTCCCTCAAAAGGTGGTTGTATAGATTTAGTAAGTTTCTGTGTGTGGAGTACTTCGATCATTGCCTGGCAATCAATGTTTATAAAGTAGGTGTTAGTGATTATCATGCTACTAAAAAATAGACATGGAACTATTTTTGGATCTATCTGGTGACTTAGGAAACCCAGGCTGTTAGAGCCTAACATGCTGGTAGCCGATCTCCAGTAACCACTCCCCATGGTTACTACCTGGCAGGATTGGTCAGGCCAGTGGCTGAGCTTAACTCCAGAGAGGAGACCCAAAGCTTCAAAAATGAAAGAGCTGTTTACCCTTTCTAGCAGGTTTTTGCCTTTGGCAAATAGTCCCCTTAGCAACATTTGACCTTAAGAACTTAGCAGGAAAAGGGCAAAACATTTCAAGGAACAGGAGCTGGGTCTCCTCCCAGGTTTCTCACCACAGCAGGGCAGGGGATGTCAGGTGGGACCCCCTGGCCACTCTGTCAAATGTGGCTGCCTAAGGCCCCCAGGAACCTGCCCAGGAAGCGTGGAACTATGGAAGGATGTGTATGTGTGCAGAGAGAGAGAGAGAACTCTCCACTGGCCCCCGTCTTCTCCACTCCAGCCGCAGGGAAGAGGTACTGATAGGGCAGAGGGAGCTGGGAAGCGACCCCTGTGGGGTTGGAGGGAAGACACCGCCAGGGAACCCTCCGGCCCTCTCGGGTGGTGTCATTTCTTTTTCCTCCCAGGTCTCCAAGGATGGCTGCCTGAGCTTTTCACTCTCACTAAATTAAGCTGATAAAATACAAATGAAAAAAGGAACGGGGGAGGGGAAAAGGGTAAGGCACACTCTTCCTTTGCATTTTAATATGAGCCTCAGACCATTTTCAATAAGAGATTGACAGATCGTGGTCAGCTCCCCACCTCCACCCACTACATATCAAGATCCAGATCAATAGCACCCTTTCTTCTCCTCTGGAATATTCTGCTTATCCCCTCTGTGGATGGAGGATGGGCAGAGGATGCCACACCCTTGACCTGGTTGGTTGACCTCTTGAATGTCAGGTCTGGAAGGGCATCCCTTCCAGACATACTCCCCTGGACCTGTGCCCCAAGTGGGCAGCACTGAGCCCCTGATCTTCCCAGGGAGCCAGTATGGAGATACAGCTGGGGCTCACCACAGGGGCAGTCCCAGGGGGATAACGGCTATCTTGTTTGGTTAGTCTGCCTTCCCTTGAGTAGCTGTCCCAGGTGCTGCCCAGAGGCCCTTGTAGGACTGAGGAGTGCAGGTAGTAAGATGAAAAGAAGGTAGGGTTCAAGCCCACTGCCTGTCCCCTGAATAGACTTGCTCCAGCAACCAGTCTCAGGCCACAGGGGGCACCCCCAACCCAGGGGGGAAATATATGGCAAAGTATCCACGTGACCTCTAACCTCCACCCTCAAAATGCCCTCCTTCCACCTTAGACATTGCCATCAAGAGAGAACGCCACTCACTGAAGACCCTGTAAGTGCTACAGGCCATTCTGAGCCTTCATTCCGAAAGTGATATCTCATTCAACCCACAACAGCAGTTTCCAGAGGTAGAAGCTATTTATTAATACTTCATTTCATAGGTGAGGCGACTGAGGCTCAGAGAGGTCAAGTGCCTTTCCCAAGGCCACACAGCCAGTAAGTGGCAGAGCCAGAATGCAAACCCTTATCGGGCAGGGTTTCACCAGAGCATTTCTGCCGGCCCAGCAGGGGCCGGAGGGGACACCAGGCAGGCGTGGGGGCTGGTCAGCACCAGCTCTGCAGTCTGGTTGCCGGATCCCATCTGGAGCGAGGAGGCGCAGAAACCCGGCGGCTTCCCAGGCAGATGAAAAGCCAACCTTCCTCAAATTGTTTTATTTAAAGCCAAACTCCTGACTGTTTGAAGCCGCTTGATTTTGGCAGTCCTTGTTCCTTTTCCTTTTAAACAGCCCTCGGAGATGAGGGGAATGTGCATCGTTGCCGGCGCCTCACTTGCAGATGCTCAGAAGACCTTCGGCCTCCCCCGCCCCTGCCGGCTGCTCCCGGCTGCAGCTGAGCCGTGAGTGCGAGTGCCTGAGAGCACGTGGGCGCGTGCACGCGACTGGGCTGGAGAGAGGCAGGGAGCCGGGAACCCATTAGCACCCCAAGTATAGATACAGATGAAGTCTTCTGCTTTTACAGGGAATCTCACCAGCGCTAAACTTCATTTATATCTCTATAAATGCATACGGCTTTGAACACGAGACTTTACGGCTGGGTTTATAAGTTCAGTCTCCCTGCAGGCATAGCCTGGGTCACCGGGAGGAGACGCCCCCTGTCCCGACTTCGTGGCCTCTGCTCTTTGCAACATAACCTTGTTCAGGGCTCTCATCTGGTCTGGGGGTCTTGTCCTTTCTGCTGCCTGCCCGCCCCCCAACCCCCCGTCCTGCTTTCTCCCTGTCTGCACTGCGCCCTCTCACCCCTGGCTCACAGCTGGCTGGACTGTGGGAAGGAGGGGGGAGGACCGGGCGCTGTCAGCTGACTACCACTCCACATCTGTCCCTGGGCCAGAGCTGCTGACCTTGGTATTAACAAGTTCACCGGAGATGGCAGGCAGGCTGGCAAAACCTGGTTTATGAACGTATCTGCTTTACAGAATCCATTTAGACAAACAGAACATCCACACAGATGCTGGTGCGCAGCGGCTACAGGGTTTACAATACTTCAGGAGGCAGGCAGCTGCTTCTCTCCTGATGCGCTTATGGAGATAAATTCAAGGTAATCTATATAAACCCAAGCCTTTGAAATTGCACACCGTCAAAAAATTCCCACAATTACTCTAGCCCAGCCAGGAGGTGGCTGTTATGTTCTTCTTATGGAAAACATAATTATAAAGGAAGAGAAAACATTTCATAAATAAAACTCAGAGTGGCAGAAGAACCTGGAGGAAGGGGAAGGCCAGAAACAAGAAATCCAAAGGTTCACTGTCTCCAGCTGAGTGTGGAGAGGGGCTGCAGAACTCAGCGTCTCCTTTAAGATTCAGATTAATTTCAGTCTAGGACAATTTCTAGGTAATTAATTGGCAAGAGGCATCTTTCAGATATTTTTAAATATCAGCCTTCCAGGCTCTTGGTGCTAAAGGAGAAGAAAAAATAGCCAACACATGCTCCTCAAATCAAGGTGATGTAAAACAAGGGCCTGCCCAGCCTATTAGCCCTTGAGGAGAATATAAAATCCAGGTCAGCCCAGATAATTGTTAGCTTGTTAAAATGCCAAGTCCCCTAGTCTGTCCCCAATCCCCAGGCCACAGCAAATAGCTAGTGGCACATTGGTTCATGCTTCATGCCAGATGCTGTCCTAGGCACTGTGTACTTGTGATTCTCATTTGAGAGAATCACATTTGATTCTCATAAGGACCCTTTAAAGATGTGATGATCTTTATAGGCTTTTAGGGAACAGTGAAGAAGCCCTGATGAGGAACCTCAGATTCAGACAGGTAAGTCATGGCCCCAGGGCACAAGGTCAGGATGTGGTAGAGTGGGAATCTGAAGCCAAGCTTCCTGTAATAAAGCCGCAGTCCTCACTTCTTGCTGCACATGGCCCCAGGATGGGAAAGGGAAACTCAGAGAGCAGTGAAAGAGCTTGGGCTCTGTTTCAGACAGATAGAGATAAAAAACAGCCCTGCCACCTGTGAGCTGTGCTGTCCTGGGCAAGTTATTTAGCCTCTCTGAATTCAGGAGCTTTGGTTCTGTCCTCTGTGGTCTTCATAAGAAAAAGCAACTATTTCAGTTCAAGTTGCACCGTGACCAGGGTTTTCCCTTTTTGTTGGACTGGAGAAGGTTTTCCTTGCAAAACCTTGCTTCTGGGTTGTCATAAGGATTAAACACCTAGCTCAACACCTTCTACCTAGCAACTTCCAGTAAATGAGAGCTCCTTCTGTTATAGTGAAAATCAAGTGCAATACTCTGTTGCCCAGCCTGGTATAGTGTCTGATGCATCAAGAACAGAGCATAAATAATATCCATCATCATCATCATCATTATAACAAGGGAAACAAGTTAGGAACTCCTGTACTTAAGTTGAGCAGAGTGTTAATCTCTCGGTCATGTCCAACTCTTTGCCACCCCATGGACTATAGCTTGCCAGAATCCTCTGTCTATGGGATTTTTCAGACAAGAATACTGGAGTGGGTTGCCATTCCCTTCTCCAGGGGATCATCCCCAGCCAGGGATTGAACCTGGGTCCTCTGAGTTACAGGCAGATTTTTACCACCTGAGCCGCCAGGGAAGCCCAGGTTGAACAGAACCAACAGCAAAATGAGAACATTCTTCTTAGGCCCTCCTGTGGGCCAGGCCCTGCGCTGGACTCTCCCAGCCTTTGTAGGATTGGTTATCTAGGCAGAGAGGCACCTAGATTTTCACATATAAGGTTAATAATAATGCAAGATATAAAATTCCTCTAAAAATAGGTAAAAGGAATCACAGTAGAGCCATCATTAATTACCAAATGAGTGATAAGAAGCAAGAGAAGAAGGCAGTCAAGGCACAGGCTTAAAACCTGGGTTTGAATTTCTGTTGTAGCACTACTTAGCTGTAAAAACTTGAACAAATCACATAAGTCATAATGTGTCTGTTTTCTCACCTGTAAAATGGGCATATAGTATATGTCATGTGTTTTAGCCCCTAAATGACATAAAGCATTTATTAACAGTGACAACAGCAAACGTTTATTAAGGGCATTCTATGTGCCATGCACTTGGCTAAAGCCCATAGCAAGCACTCAGTCAACATTAGCTGGTATTATCACTAGACAATAGAAAGATCCAAACTACCAGGGCTCAGGCTTGTGGATTTCTTGGGTGGACTCAGATTAAAGACTAAACTCCAGCCCACAGATATTGCTAAGCTGTTGTCAAACATTAGTCGTCATGAATTGATACTGTTCTGGGATCAAATGTTCCAGGCTTTTTCCTCTTTATCTCCATACCATGTAGTATGATGAGAATTCATCCAGATTAAATAAATTCCTCCTGGGTCCTGGTAATAACTTTTTATTGAATCATCTATAGCCAGAGAATAAGATGTTTTTATAGCAGCCAAGTGGAGGCGAGCTTGGCAATGCCTGCTCTAAGGACAGAGGTCCCAGGGTTGTAAAACTGTAATGAGTCTGTTGGCTTACTTGCCCCTGGCCCCGGGACTCCATCTCTCATTATGTAATCTCACCTTAAAATGCATAAGCCAGGAGATGTGCCCACCAAGGGTGAGGGTTGACCTCTCTGTCTCCTGGTACCTCTCTGAGCTAAGGGGGACTAGAAGAGTTAGGATATTGGTTTACTGGAGCTGTGTCTGTTGTACGCTTACCAAGGAGGGTCAGACTACAGGGAGCAGATCTAGCTCATTGGTTTGATGGGGAGGGCATCACCCCCAATTCTCTTTGATTTGCCTCCAGGAAGCCACCTGCCTGGTTTTCATAAGGAAAGGGAAGAATTTCAACTCCACTGAGACCTGTGACCAGAGAGTCTCCCTTTTCCATTTGGTTGGATGTAGAGGCAACTGGCCAAAATTAAAGAAGTAGAGACAAAGCAACCCAAATGTGTCCATCAGCAGATGGATAAACAAAATGTGAGCCATACACACAAAGGAATATTACTCAAGCTTGAAAGGGGATGAAATCCTGCCACATGCTGCAATACAGAAGAACCTTAAAGACATGATGCCAAGTGAAATAAACCAGACACCAAAGGACAAACATGGTATGATTTCACTTATAGGAGGTGCCAAGATTATTCAAGTTCGTGGAGATGGAGAGTAAAATGGTGGTTTCCAGGGGCTGGGGCAGGAGGTGGGGGGATGGACAGTTGTTGTTTAAAACTACAGAGATTCAGTTTGGGAAGATGGAAACATTCTGAACATGGATGGTGGTGATGGTGCCATTGACCATGTGAATGTACTTAATGCCACTGAATTATACATTTGAAAATGGTTAAAGGTTAAATGGTTTCATGTTATGTATGCTTTATCACAAGAAAACAAAAGAGTAAAAGGAGAGAGACAAAACTGCTTAAATTCCCTTTTCCAACTGACCTATTGGTTACTTGCTATGTTCAAAAATGTGTCAATACAGTCCTAGTCCAAAATCATATTCCTACATAAAGATGTGGTGATTCTTATACACAGTTGGAAACAGCACTTAAACACCTAAATTCCAATTTTCTCCTCTCAGTGGACTTGCTTTTAAGAAGATGAGACTCCAGTTAGATGGAGAGTCTCATCTAATCTTTATTAATATTGCCTTTAATTGAGATGAGGCAAAGGTGTGTCTCTGCACTTTTCCCACACCATCTACTGGGGTTGGCGTTGTGGAGATCATTCAAATTTATTGTTTCCACACAAACCTAGACCTTGGGGAATCCTCATCATGACTGTCTTCTAACTTGTCATGTCACAAGGGCTTAGCAACCTATGTTCCATTCCGTGGAATCTCAGCTGGGGGTGCTGATTGAGGAAGAAGCCTTCTCAAAATTGAGCTGACCGGTACCTTCTCTGAGACAGGCCCACCTAGAACAGGGCAGAGCCTGGGAAGAAGGTGCTTAGTGAAGTCTCTCAGTGGAGGAAGGCAAAGGGCACGCTTACTCACCAAGCATGTAAACAGCTCTGTGACTCACTTGGCCCCATTTTGAGATCTACTAAAGACGTATCCACGTATCCTACTTGGGCTTAATTGTTGCCTGCCATGCACACCACTTGATTTTCCAATACCATGACTATAAACTTGGACAAGGAGGAAACTCCTCCCCCACCTCCATGTTACCCACCCAGTAGCAGTAGCCTCAGACCTCCAATATGTTCTCTGAGAAGTCTAGTGTCTATATGGCACACCAAGCAATACATTTCCTCTGCAAAATGTAGCAATCAAAGCTATGGTGATAAATGTCAGGAAATGAAGAAGGTGATGGGGTTGAAGGAGGGAAATATTGATTGGAAAGAAGAACAAGGGAACTTTTGTGTATCCTGTTTGGGGGAGTGGTAAAACAGGTATACACAGTTGTCAACAAGACTCACTAACCTTGACACTTAAGACCAGAATAGTTTTATTAAATGTGAATTATTCCTAAAAAAAATTTTTTTAAAGTAATAGTGGAGGTCTCTGGGTAAAAAAGGGTAACCCATGACTGTGGAGAATAGGGCAGGATAGCAACCTTTTCCTTCTCTCCACCTTTTCCTATATCTCTCATCCCCCCATGTCTCAGAGACAGCCCAGCTGAGTCTCTCCTGCTCAGTGAGTGAGGCCTGGGTATGAAAATATGCTGACTTTCTCTCCAAAATCCTGGCCTGATGTGAGGGCTAGAGCTGCTGGGGGAGTGGAGGTCTTATTGAGCGGTGGATTTGTGCCCAGTTCCCTACTCCTCTCCACAGGTTTCTGCAGGTGCTCAGAGCCCAGGCTTCTCCTGCTTCTTAGTCATCCTCCCACATTTTGAGCCACAAAGGACTCAGTGGAGGTGTTCCCAGAGGAGGCTCATAGGAGAGAAAAGTCATCAAACACTTTGGTGGTGTCATTACCAAGACACTCACGATAATCTTGGAAGGGTACCTTCAATTGGGACTTCTGGGGCAAGGTGAGCATGGCAATCGGGTGCAGGACATCATTTCAGCCTTGCAGCCACCAGTCTGGGGTTCTCTCTTCGCAGTAAGTCCAGAGAACTCCTCACCTTTCTGGCCATGGGTCACGACCATCTTTTTGGCTGAGAACTAAAGACCAGCAACACCTTGAGACTCCTAGTAGATTCTCATTCTTTGCCAGGGAGGAGCCATCATGCCACACTGAATTCACTAAAAGGCTCTGGTTGAAAAATATGTCCACCGGGAAGCAATTCACCCCTGCTCTCTCCCACACGTGAACATTTCTGCATTTCACAGGAGATGAGATATTAGGAGACCCAAAGTTGTCTTTCTGCTTTTGCTACCCTCTGGCTTAGCACTTTAAACTCCTATGTCTCCCCATTTATTAAATGGGTCCAGTAATGGCACCGAGTACTTCTTTCAGAGAGAATTTGAGGTCATTAATAAAATAATGATCACTAAGTACAGTGATTTCAGTAATAAATGGTGGCTTTGGATAGGGTCCATTGCAAGGGCATGGATTTTTTTAAACCTTTGGGGACTTGTCATGCAGAAATCCATCTACTCTCTTGTTCAAGCTCAGAGAGTTTGAGAATGGAAGGAGTTGAAAGAATTGAAATATGAATGAGTCAGTGTTGGTTTCTGATACTCTGCTTTGTCTATTTCAATCTTTTTTCCCTATCCTTACAAGCTTTGACTTTACTCTTTCCTCACTGCATTCTACTTCCAGACATTCTAAGGAGATGCTGAGGTTTCTGGATCTAATGATAAGAATAGTTTAAAAAAATAATGATACCATTTCACTCAGGACTATGCCTTTCACCCAGGAGCCTCCCAAAGCAGAGGCAGAGAGTATTTTTTTCAGCTTGGAGGAGGGACCCAGCATACCGAATTAAAAGCAAGACAGAGAGTCATCACCCTAGAGTTTATCGGCAATTGGAAGGAGTGAAACCTCTGCCCACCTCTGACTCTCTTCTGCTTCAGCATACTTGAAGAAAATGACCAGAACTTTATACAGATAGGGGTTAATTCAAGGCAAGGTTTGCTCTTACAAGAAACCACATTTGTTTAAAAATACTCCCTTGGGATGCTCTCCATGGAGATTCAGATGTTTGAAAGAAGTCCCTGATACCACTTGTTGAATGGCCCCACCCAAGCAGGTGTGGGCAAGACTGAAGGGCAGGGACCAGCAGATAGTGTCTCCAAGGCAAAACCAAGGCAGCTGTGGGGAATTAATTGAACATATTTCAGAGGGGCAGAAAGCAGAGGAGGCAGAGCAGTACCTTGCAAAAAAAAGTCATAGCAATGAAGTCTAAAGTAATGATGATTCCATTTGTGGAACCTTTCAGTGCTGGGGGACATAACATTACTTCAAGCTTTCCTGAGTCAGGACCTGAAGCAGATTTGCTTCTGCTTCCCCAGACACATGGAAACAAACCTTTCTCCTGGGCTGTCTCTCAATGACAGAAATCAAAACAGAACAGACTTTGTCCTCTTTCCAACCATACATAGTCAAGTATGACAGAAAAGTGGAGGGCAGTTCCTGCCTCCTTGCAAATATAGTTTGATCTGCATGGGCCAACCTCTGCAGAGCTCAAGCTACTGACACTTCCTTATCACCATGAAGGCGGGGGGACCCTAGCCCCCAGCCTGATGCCCACCTGTTGCCCTTGCCCACTTGCCATGGATTCACACCAGGAGAGAAAGTAATAAAAGGTCAGATTGGGCTCTCTTCACAGCAAGAACCCAGAGATTCCTGGAGAAATTGACATTTTGAAAACCACATCTCCCAGCCTCTCTCAGAGGAGCATAACTTTTAACTCTAACTTCACTCTCAACCCCCTCCCAGCTTCCTTTGTAACACTTTCCCTCCATGGGTGGCTGGTCAGGAAAGAGTTAAAGAAGGTATATAACTAATTACCCAAACCCTCCCTCTTATCTACATAAAAGAAATAAGAAAACAACAGCCCTACCCGGAGACAGACACGAAGGAACCCACTGGCAATTTAGCTCAGACCTCACCTGTCTTATGCAACAGCACGCAGACACACACACACACACACACTCACACCCTCATAAGACCAGAGTCCACATCCCCCTTTAATTTGGTAGACATAGTTTTGCACCTTTTCTTCCCCCTACCCAAAACCCGGCTTGACTGGCAGCAGGGAGACAGATGTAACCTTACTGCCAAACGCCTTGTAGGAACAGAGCAAGACACACAAGAACCAAAAACGCATCTCATCGCTCTCCGTGGTGCTGAAATCACTCCGGCGAGGAAATCGAAAGGAGCGAGTGCGCTGGACTTACCCGGGCTGGGGGTGGGCGGCAGGGGAGCTGGAGGAGCTTCCTGTGAAGAGAATTCGTGAATGTGCGGGCTGGAGCCAGTTGCTGCGCTCACCTAGAGAGCCCACCTCTCTCCTCTCCTCTCTTCTCTTCCCTTCCTCCTTTCCCGGGAGGACCAGAGGAGGCTCCGCGAAAGAAATGAAACCCAAGCTGGCAGGGCTAGAGTGGAAGGAGAAAGAGGAGGCAACCAAAATAAGCTGGAAAAGTCAGGTGGCTTTACTCCACTAGTGGTAATTCCTCGGGTCAGGGAGGACCCCTCTTCTCTCACTGCGCGTCTGAGCCCTTCTCCGTCTCTGCGTGCTGAGCCAACAGCCTGAGTACAGTCGATTCCTGCCTCTGACGTGAAAGAGACGAGGAAGCCTGGGACTGCTTTGCTGTCTCTCTCTCTCTCTCTCTCACGCGCTCTCTCTTTTCCCCTCTTGCTGAAATTTCAGCAGCATGATATATTTTTTTAAGCCTCTGTTTTTTCCATCCCCCTCCAAGCAGCCCCCTAGTGGACGGAAAAGGAAATCATCCTGAGTCCTCTTTCAGACACAGGAATACTTGCCCTACCCACACAAACTCTTAGGTGATGCTTCCACACGGACAAGGTCCTGTCAAGCCAGGGTCTGCCCTCTGACCAAGCCGGATAGGAAGAGAGAGGGAGGTGGAGGGAGACAGAGAGGACAGGCTCTTTTGCAGATCCTCTACCCATGTTATTGTTCAGTCAGTCATTCATAGCCGACTCTGCGACCCTGTGGACTGTAGCACACCAGTCTTCCCTGTCCTTCACCATCTCCCAGAGTTTGCTCAAACTCACATCCATTGAGTCAGTGATGCCATCCAACCATCTCATCTTCTGTCGTCCCCTTCTCCTCCTGCCTCCAATCTTTCCCTGCATCAAGGTCTTATCCAAAGAGTCAGCTCTTCACATCTGGTGGCCAAAGTATTGCAGCTTCAGCATCAGTCCTTCCAATGAATCACGGGATTCCAGGGAATCCCATGGTTGCAGAAATTAAAAAAGTGAAATGGGTTGGGGGGAGGTGGCTGGGGAATGATGTTTTGGAGGAAAATCAGTTGTGAGATTCCCAAGTAGTTTAAAGTTCTGACTCAGCAGAAAGACACTCTCCAAAGAGTGAGGGTCTGCAGCCAAATGAGCTATATCTGTACACAGGACAACCCAAGAATGGGGTGTCTAAAGAGTCAGAGGATACAGGAAATCAAAGAGAAATTATCTAGCCATCACCTCATTTAATACCCTAATATGACTTTTTTGAAAGCAGGTAAGGAAAATATCTGAAAAGGCATGGCCTGAGATAAACTCAGAGATGGAGAGAGAATTGACCTTGTTGAGCATCCATGGAGAACCACTGCACAGAAAAGTCATCAAGGGGTCACTGCTCCCAGGCTCCCAGGGATGTCTTATACTCCTTTTTAAATGTACAGTCTCACTGTCTTCTGGAAAGAGCTGTAGTACTTACATCAAGAAAGTTGAGTCCTAGGTTCATGCTGCCACTCGCTTACTGGACATCTTACTTCTTTATGGCTCAATTTCAGTGTTTGTAAAATGTGGATAATGCTGCCCCCTCCCTACTGAATAGGAATGCTGAGGAGCTGGAATGATACAGAGACAGGGAACTGAGGTGTTGGCAGGGAATTAAAAAGTATCATATCCAAACACTTCCTTATGTTAGATTCTCCCCTAGAAAATAATAATAGCTAGCACTTATGGAGTATTTGGCAAGTATTAGCACTGTTACAGGGCTTCCGTGGTGGCTCAGTTGGTAAAGAATCTTCCTGCATTGCAGGAGACCGGGGTTCAATCTCTGGGTCAGGAAGATCTGAAGAAGAGAATGGCAATCCACTCCAGTATTCTTACCTGGAGAATTCCATGAACAGAGGAGCCTGGTGGGCTACTGTTCATGAGATCACAAAGAGTCGCAAACAACTGAGTGACTAACAATTAACTTAACAAGGCACTGTTATAAGCCCTTACAGGTATTAGCTCATTCAATGCCTACAATAACCATATAAGGCAGATACTACTATTGCCGTCTCACAGACCAGGAAACTAGGGTGCAAAGGGATGGAATGACTTCTCCAAGATCACACAGCTAGTGATCACACAGCTAGGGTGGTTTTGGAATGAAAGCCATCTGACTCCAGAGCTTGTGCTATTAACCAATATATTTACAATATATATACACTTCAGAAGCAACAGCATCTGAAATAAACAGAAGATAGCACCATAGCTATCATTATTTTTGTTTATGATAAAGTGTTTAGATTGTTATAATAATTTTATATGTGGCTTGAGTTTTTCAAATTATTTACAACCATGGATGCCAAACTGGAAATTGCTATTACTGATGAGAATCCTCTAAGAAAACTAATTCTCTTGGTGATTTGAATAGTTTTACATATACAAAACTGACTGTAAATCTCAAAATTGGGAACAGTTTGGCTTCAACATCAGTTTAGAGGACACTTTATTCTATTTCTGTGCCAAAAGCAGACGGTTGCCTAGTGCCTAAATCGGGGCTAAGAGGCAGCCAGCAATCTGATGACCTGAACTGTCATAATGCACTCAGCTAATAAAAACTCAGGAAGCCGTTGACATTTTCTTCAGAATTTCAGGATCACAAATTCCTTACCTAACATGGCTTACTTTTTTCTGACTTTGGGTCAAAAGTGAATGGAACAGAACCAAGATGGGATGTGATGGTTAACAAAGGATGGTCCCTGTCCTTGTGGAGTTTCTGGTTCCTCAAAGGGAGGGGGAGGGGGTAGGAAAGACCACCCAGTTCCAGGGTCGGGGAGCGGGCAGTTAAGTGCTGAGACCTGCATAGATGCAGTGTAACAAATAAGCACATAAAAAAGACAATCACCTGATCATTGAGAACTGGGGTACTTCTTGAGGAGTGTGGCATCTAAGCTGAGGCTTGAAGCTTGAGAAGTTATCTCAGCAGAGGGGAGGGAGGGGGAATTCAGCAGAAGGCACAGCATGTGCAGACCGGGAGGTGAGAGAGCACGTGTGAAACTTTCAAGGTAGGCACTACGCTTCTATTTATAGATGGGGAAACTGCGCCTCAGTGAACATGAGTGGCTTGATCAAGGACACGCATCTAGTAAGTGTAAAACCCAGATTAAATGTGCATCTATCTGACTCTAACGACATCCCTCTTTGCGAAGCTTCACGATGTCTTCTGTCATCCCTGGGAAGGGCACACACAATTTCACTAAGATGCTTACAGTAACGGAGTGCTATGGTGACATCTACAAGGAAACTGGAAGTGTGATCCATTACTATTCAATGAGAAGGCCACAAGAAGGCACTAGTCAGTACTGAAAAAAGAGGAAATTCAGAACAACAGACCTGTTTCTGGTGGATGTGAGACTGCTAGATGTACAGAGAAGTAGGACTCTTTCACAGACACAGAGACATTAGAAACTTGTATTTGAAAGGCAGGAGAAAAGCAGGAATGCAGGCAGCAGCAGATGAGATGGCTAGATAGCAACACGGGCTCAGTGGACATGAATTTGAGCAAATTCTAGGAGGTCACGGAGGACAGGGAAACCTGGCGTGCTATAGGCCACGGAGTCACAAAGAGTCAGACATGACTAAGCGACTGAACAGTAACAACAAGGAATACAGAAAGGACTGAAAGAGAGGTTTAGATTAAGTATATGGGAGCCCAGAGAAGGGAGAAGTCCCTCTTTCTGGCAGGGTTTAGGAGAGACTTCACATGGAAAGTGGATTTTCATCAGGACCTTAAAGATCGGGGGTTCTGGAAACAGAGCCTGGCCAGACCATTCTGTGCGCTGTGGCACTCGGGCATTTCACACACAGAAAACAGAGGAGTTGTTTGCAGAATAGGGGGGCATAGGGAGAAGAGAGTAGGAGATCCCTGTAGGCAGAAGAACGTCAAACTCTGGGAAATGGACAGGTTTGTGAGGGGTGGAGGGGAAGTGAGGTTGATAGAGACATTTGGTTCTGGACATGTCAAGCTTGGGGAGGATGTTAGTATATATCATAATGGAGATGTTAAGGCAGTGGTTGGAGTATGTCTCTGGAGTTCAGATTCGAGACCTGGGGTTGGTAATGTGGATCTGGAGCTATTTGCATGAACATGACAGTTGCTGAACTGAGACCATCGACAGGAGATGGAGGACAGAATCCCAACTCTATTTCTTTGGTCCCTGGAGCAAGTTTTGGAGTCTTAGTGCTTGTGGCTAAACTGCTTGGTATCCAGTAGATACACGAAACACTTAACTCATAGCAATTCAAGTCAGGTGTTAGTTGAAGATGATAAGGGGACTGAGATCAGTTGTTGGTTCCTTAGCTTCTGATTCTCTCTTAGAGACAAAGCCACTCCTTCAGTCTCCTCCTCGAAAGCTGGTAACCACTAGCCCCTGGGGTCTATTTTCTACCGAGAACTCCAGCTCACAAGTCCTGCTTCATATTGGTGTTAGCTCTTCATCCATCACAGAGTTCTGCTTCCCTGCTTGTGGAGTGCCCACCTGGGTAAAGAATGGCAATCCCTGACAGGTACGCACTGCTATCTCTAAAACAGATATCTAATAAGGACCTACTGTAGAGCACAGAGAACTCTACTCAACACTATAATGACCAATACATGGGAAAGAATCTAAAATAGACTTGTGGTGGTGGTTTAGTCGCTAAGTCGAGTCTGACTCTTGTGACCCCATGGGCTGTAGCCTGACAGGCTCCTCTGTCCATGGAATTCTCCAGGCAAAAATACTGGAGTGGATAGCCATTTTCTTCTCCAGGGAATCTTCCTGATCCAGGGATCGAACCCGGGTCTCCTGCATTGAAGGCAGATATTTATCAATTGAGCTATGAGGGAAACCTAAAATACACTGGGGACACACACACACATATATATATATATTTATTCATTGCTTCAGTCATGTCCAACTTTTTGTGACCCCATGGACCCCAGACCCACCAGGCTCCTCTGTCCATGGGATTTCCCAGGCAAGAATACTGGAGTGGGTTTCCATGCACTCCTCCAGGGAATCTTTCTGACTGGGGGATCAAACCCAAGTCTCTTACATCTCCTTCATTGACAGGTGGGTTCTTTACCACTAGAACCACCTGGGAAGTTTATACGTATATATACAGAGTTCACTTTGTTGTACACCTGAAACTAACATAACATTGTAAATCAACTATATGCCAATAAAAAAATTTTAATTAAAAAATGTAGTTAAAAAAATAAGAATGGCAATGCTAAGGCCCATGTCCATCCTTGACAAATCTGCTCTTCCCCTCACCTCCTCATGTCTTACCCTCAAGACCACCAGCCTGGAGCATTTTCTTCAAACACCTCCCACTCCCTTGGCTCCCATCTGGGCACAGCTGAGTCCTCCGACGTTGGGAGGCTGCAGTCCTGAGGCTGCAACCCTGCCCATCCTCCTGCCCGATGCCTCGACTTTTGCATCTAGGGTGCCTGGCCCACTGCCGTCCGCTTGGGTGATGCAATGCCAGCCAAGGAGGGAGGTGGCTAGGCCCCGGGATCTGCAGCAGCCTGCCTGCCAGCCAGCGGGGATGTTATCTACACCCCAGAGCGAGCCAGGCTTCCCGAACTAAATTAGCAAGAGCAGAGCAGATGTCTCCTTTCAGCGCAGCAAAGGATTAGATGGGAGAGAGCCAGCCTCTCTCTCTCCCTTAGAGACAGGGGCAGGTTCAGGGACCCAGGGCAGGTGTCTTCCTTGCTTCAGGACCATCGCGCCTGCCCTCGTGGGGCAGCCTGAGGTCAAACCTCCTCCCAGCCCATCACCCAACTCTTCCCCACCACTATACTTAGTCATTCAGTCGTGTCCAACTCTGTAACCCCGTGGACTGCAGCCCACCAGGCTCCTCTGTCCACGGATTCTCTAGGCAGGATTACTAGAGCAAGTTTCATTCCCTTCTCCAGGAGATCTTCCCAACCCAGGGATCGAACCGGGGCCTCCTGCATTGCCGGCGGATTCTTTGCCATCTTGAGCCCCCATGGAAGCCCACACTGGCTCCTTGACTTCCTTCCTCACCAACTTCTCTCTCTCATTTTGTTCTCAGAGCCCTGGCATTCATTTCTTTTGGTCTCCGAATAGGAACATGAAGGCCTTATTTTAGGTTTCATCTTCTTTCATGTTGGCCGTATTAGAAACTTCACATCCTTGGCCCCTGTGTTCCCTGCCCCTTTCCTCCCCGAGTCCTCTCCCCTGTGGGGAAGCTCCAGCTTGAGGGTAGGCCTCCTCCCTTCTCCCGATACCCTCCCCTGCTCCGTTGCACCCGGGGTCCCTCTGCCCCATTGTCCTCCACTCTCCTCTGTCTCTCCGTCTGACTTGGCAGCACCTGAAACCTTCCCACCTCTAATGACCCAGCTCACACCTCCCTCTCTGCAGCCCTTCCCTGCTCTGGGGACTGTGGAAAGTAACAATGAAAGCCGCTTCCCGCCCTGGCCTGCCTGGGCTTGAATCATTGCTCCAGCGCTTCTGCTCTCTCTCTTGGACTCTCTCAGGGGTAAGTTGGGGATCATCTTTCTGCCTTCATCCCAGGCAGAAGGGACTTCATCCCTGACTATGCAGGTTTGTGAGTTAATTCATGGAAAGCACTAGAACAGCATTTGTTGTCCAGTGAGGCCTCCATCACGCTAGCTATTATTTAGCAAACATTTTTGAATACACACATAAAAGAAACAAAATCCTCCAAGGTCTTTGCTTTGGTGGGTCCTGGCTTTAGGGACAAATACCCTTTCCGGGTTTAGCACCTGCCCCTGGGCTTCTGCTTGGTTGAATGTTGATGGGATCCTATGGGATTGGTTCTGGGAGCCTCATCAGGTTCTGCCTTGAGATGGGGAAGCCTCTGTGATCTGAAGGTGAAAGCCAAGACTTGGGGTCAGACAAACCTACTTCTTTTTTTTTAAGACTTATTTCATTCATGTGGCTGTGGCAGGTCTTAGCTGCAGCATGTAGGGTCTTCGTCGCATCAGGCAGGATTCTCTAACTGTGGCAGGAGAGTTCAATAGTTGCAAACATGGGCTTAGTTGCTCCACAGTATGTAGATCTTAGATCCTCGATGAAGGATCGAACCCATGTTCCCTGCATTGCAAGGTGGATTCTTAACTACTAGACCACCAGGGAGGGAGGTGTCCAGACGGACCTACTTCTGCTAAACTGCTTATAAGGTGTGTGGCCTGTGGCTTGTCACTTAACTCTCCACATTTCAATTCCCTCATTTAAAAAACAAAAAAACAAAAACATAATGACAGCTTCCTCTCCACAGTATTGTAGGTATTGATCAGATGAAATAATGGATGAAAGTTTCCCAGGCAGCGTCTGAAAGCACGGCAGAAACTCAACAGCTGTCTCATCTGCTCAGCTGGTCCCAGCTTGCAGCCTGCCCCTCAGAGAGGCTTCCCTGATGCCACCTCTCAAATGGCCAGGGGTGTTGCCTCCTTCCCCTGCCCCTTCCCAGCATTACATGCTTCATACCCCATAATGCCAGCTGGCATTTTTAAAAATTCCTCCTATTCTATTTTTTTTTTTTTAATAATTTATGTATTTGGCTGTGCCAGGTCTTGGTTGTGACATGCAGGATTTTTAGTTACGGCATTCAGACTCTTGGTTGCAGATGTGGGGTCTAGTTCCTTGACCAGGAATCCAACTTCAGGCCCCATGAGCTGGGAGCTTGAGTCTTAGCCACTGGACCACCAGGGAAGCCCCCAGCTGACGTTTTATAATCCATGCTTTTGTTTGCTTATTGTCTGATCCCCTACTATACCTACCTGTCTCCTGGAGGGCAGGGCCTCTGTCACCTTCGTTGTACCCCCAAAGCCTAGAATAGTACCTGGTTCTATCGCAAATGTGTTCAATAAATATTGCCACTTCAGAGCGTATTTTATATCCTAGTCATTTAACTCCCTCGTAGCATGTTTTATTGTGAGCAATAAGGTTTTGAATCAGGCAGAACAAAATTTAAACCTTCCCTTTTCTGCCTTCAGGAATGTACCCCAAGCTCCTGTTTTTTCATCTGTAAAGTAGAGAAAATAATATTTGTACTATAGGGTTATAGTGAAGATGAAGAGAGGTAATTGCATCTAAAACAGTGATTGACATACAGAGGAAGCTCATCAAATCCTTGGCAAAGGAGTCATTATAGGAAAGATTGCACGAAGCAGCCTTTGATCTGATCTCCTGACTTCCAACCCGTCTCTCCCCCACTCCCCCCCACACCCCGCTTTTGCCCCTCCAAGAGGCTGGCACGCTGGGACTTCTGCTAATCCCTCAGCCACAGGGCATCTGTCTCCGAAGCCCCTCTGGCAGAAACAGTCTGGATGAGCCTTAGAAGTTATTACCCTTTAAAGCAAGGGTCAGCCACTAGTTTAGCTCAAGTGCCACAAATATGGAACAGATTTTGCCAGAGGCACCAGGCTGGCCAATAGAACATTTTTCCAATTTTCGGAAAGGTGTCACCAGCACCCATTGGTGCTTCAACTTCCTGCCTGGTTTTTCTGTAAGGTCTTTCATATTCATTGTCCGTATTTCTTATCTATCAATCACTCTTAAGTAAAGAGCCATTCTCTTCTCTGCTGTTCGGTTTTGACCTCTCCTTTCAGTGGCTCTTGTCCTCTTCTTTCTGCTTTAAGAAGCAAGCCCCCGCCTCCACCTTGGGCTATTTCCAGTGCTGTTTATTCAGTGTTCTCCCACCTTCTCCCCTACTCTGCTTTCTTTGATTTCCTCTCTCCAAGTGGCCAGAGTATGATAAGATTCCAAGATTCAAATGGGGAGGGTGGAGAAGGTCCTTGTCATGGGTGACAGTGGACTCTATCCCCGCCTCATGCCTCCCTGGGTCTGCCCTGCCATGGCATTTTCTAGATGCCTATGTTAATACATGGAAAAGCTGGCACAGTGAGAAGAAATACAAAGGCAGTGTGCTCTCTCTGTGGGGTTTCTGAAGAGGGTCAGGCTGGTTGTATCCGGGCTGGTTTATTTCATAGTCTTCCTACCCCTTCCAAGAGTCAGTCTGGAAGACACTGTAGGTCATACACAGGTGGCTCACAGGGCATGACTTCTGATCTTGGTCTACCCAGGGACCTGCCATTCTCCCCAAGGAGAGTAGCCTTCCCCTTCCTTCCCCTTCACCTTCTGTTTATAGCCTCTTGAGTCTACATTTCCTCTTCCAAAAAATGAGAACAATAATCTTTCTTCTGGGCTCTGCACTCCTTAGAATGTGTTCTGAGGATTGATGTGAGGCTGCAGGCAAGGATCTGAGCATTTAGGGAGGAAAAGGCCTCAGTCACTTCAGTTTAGTTGCTCAGTCGTGTCCAACTCTTTGTGACCTTATGATCTGCAGCACGCCAGGACTCCCTGTCTATCACCAACTCCCGGAGCCTACTCAAACTCATGTCCATTGAGTCAGTGATGCCATCCAATCATCTCATACTCTGTCGTCCCCTTCTCCTCCTGCCTTCAATCTTTCCCAGCATCCGGGTCTTTTCAGATGACTCAGTTCTTCACAACAGGTGGCCAAAGTATTGGAGTTTCAGTGTCAGCATCATTCCTTCCAATGAATATTCAGGGCTGATTTCCTTTAGGATGGACTGGTTGAATCTCCTTGCAGTCCAAGCGACTCTCAAGAGTCTTCTCCAACACCACATTTCAAAAGCATCAATTCTTTGGCTCTCAACTTTCTTTATGGTCCAACTCTCACATCCATACATGACTACTGGAAAAACCATAGCCTTGACTAGACAGACCTTTCTTGACAAAGTAATGTCTCTGCTTTTCAACATGCTGTTCGGGTTGGTTATAACTTTTCTTCCAAAGAGCAAGTGTCTTAATTTCATGGCCGCAGTCACCATCTGCAGTGATTTTGGAGCCCCAAAAAATAAAGTCTGTCACTGTTTCCCCATCTATTTGCCATGAAGTGATGGGACCAGATGCCATGATCTTAGTTTTCTGAATGTTGAGCTTTAAGCCAACTTTTTCACTCTCCTCTTTCACTTTCACCAAGAGGCTCTTTAGTTCTTCTTCACTTTCTGCCATAAGGGTGGTGTCATCTGCATATCTGAGGTTATTGATATTCCTCCCAGCAATCTTGATTCCAGCTTATGCTTTATCCAGCCTGGCATTTCTCATGATGTACTCTGTATATAAGTTAAATAAACAGGGTGACAATATACAGCCTTGACATATTCCAGTTCCTATTTGGAACCAGAGTGTTGTTCCATGTCCAGTTCTAACTGTTGCTTCCTGACCTGCATACAGGTTTCTCAAGAGGCAGGTCAGGTGGTCTGATATTCCCATCTCTTTCAGAATTTTCCACAGTTTGTTATGATCCACACAGTCAAAGGCTTTGGCATAGTCAATAAAACAGAAATAGATGTTTTCCTGGAACTCTTTTGCTTTTTTGATGATCCAGTGGATGTTGGCAATTTGATCTCTGGTTCCTCTGTCTTTTCTTGAACATCTGGAAGTTCACGGTTCACGTATTGTTAAAGCCTGGCTTGGAGAATTTTGAACATTACTTTAATAGTGTGTGAGATGAGTGCAATTGTGCAGTAGTTTGAGCATTCTTTGGCATTGCCTTTCTTTGGGATTGGAATGAAAACTGACCTTTTCCAGTCCTGTGGCCACTGCCGAGTTTTCCATGTTTTCTGGCATATTGAGTGCAGCACTTTCACAGCATCATCTTTTAGGATTTGAAATAGCTCAACTGGAATTCCATCACCTCCACTAGCTTTGTTCGAAGTGATGCTTTGTAAGGCCCACTTGACTTCACATTTCAGGATGTCTGGCTCTAGGTGGGTGATCACACCATTGTGATTATCTGGGTCGTGAAGATCTTTTTTGTACAGTTCTTCTGTGTATTCTTGCCACCTCTTCTGCTTCTGCTTCCAGGTCCCTATACAATATTGCTCTTCATAGCATTGGACTTTACTTCCATCACCAGTCGCATCCACAGCTGGGTGTTGTTTTTGCTTTGACTCTGTCTCTTCATTCTCTCTGGAGTTATTTCTCCACTGATTTCCAGTAGCATACTGGGCACCTACCAACCTGGGGAGTTCATCTTTCAGTGTCCTATCTTTATGCCTTTTCATACTGTTCATGGGGTTGTCAAGGCAAGAATACTGAAGTGGTTTGCCATTCCCTTCTCCAGAAGGGCCTCAGAAATAGTCTATAAAGGTATCTTGCTTTCCTCACTGTTCATATGGGTGAACTGAAGTCCAGATCTTTTGGGGGATTTGTGGGTTTGTTCTTTTATTTTGCACATTTGAGGGTAGCCCAGAATCAGAGAAGCTAGCTTAAGCCCCATCCGAGATGGAGTTGTATTTTCTCACTTGGACTAACACTGTTGGAAAGCATTCACTCAACAGCTCAGTCAGATTTTGAGTTTCTTTGGCCTCACAGGTAGGCCACTCCTTCCTGTATCAGCATCCCTACTTCACACATTCCACCTAAACTGAGCCAGGGCTGCGTCTCCAAAAAGCATGTGCTTTTGGAAACTTTGTCAGATCTGAAGACAGGGCCTTGCCTTTGTCAGGATTGGACCCAGTCCTTGGCCCCTGGAAGTGACTGGGACCCACCATGCTGTGAATGTAAATATAGAAGCTGCTTTCAAAAGAGATTTTTTGATTGCAAAGAACAAGCTAGGTAGACTGAGTTTTAAAAAATAAAAAATATTTTCAATGACACAGATATTTAGGTTAGAGGAAAAAGTTAGAGAAAGACATATATAAGGAGAATCTATATATGTACATACATATGAATACATTGTTATGTACTAAGGCATTGTGTTAAGCACTTTGCATACTAAATTTCATTTATTTAAATGCTTAAGAATAAAAATGGAGGAAAAGAGTTTTCTAAGTAGTTAAAAGCATGCATTTATTCTGTAGCAGAGAAGGAAGATGAATGAAAAGGCTGGTTAAGAAAGTAGGTAAAAAAAAAATTCTACACAGAGACCAGCTTTAGTCTGGGCTGCCAGCCAGAGGTATCTAGAAGAAAGGAAATAATGAACTTGTAGGTTGTCAGAGCTAGAAAGAGCCTCAGGACTGATCTTTCCAACCAGTGGTTGTTCCATTTTACAGATGGGGGAAGTGACACAGCCATCCTGACACATCTGGTCATATCATGTCCTCTCCTTGGCCAGGAATCTCTCAGGGAAATCTAACAGCATTTCCCCGTACCCCAGGGAGATTAAGTCACTGTACTCCATGGATGGTCACCATGAACCCTTTTGTTGTCCTTGTGGCCCACTGCCTGGCAAGGGCTCTGGCTGACCACCAGGCTATCCGTCCAGCCCTCGGAGGATGTGCTTGCCCCAGTTTCCACATGCATCTTCTCGTGCAGCCAGGGGGCTTCATCCTGGCTTATAGCCGCTGCATCATTATTAAAGACTCGTCCCCAGACTCAGCATCTGACCTTTGAATCTGTTTGTGCTCTTTGGGACCTCAGAGTCACAGAATGTTTGAGCTGACAGAGCCCACATGTCACCTGGTTCAACCCCACCAACTAGAGAGTAATTAGAAGACTTACCCAGAGTGACGCAACTAAATGAAAATTGCTGATGCCGATGTCTCTCCTCACTTCCCGTAGGAAAGCCCTGGCGTTGATGGCAGTAGTGACCGGTCCTCATAGGTTCCTGGCCCTGATGGGTCCTGGGGGAGTCCATGGGCACGACAGAGGGGCATGGGGCAAATGGGAGGCCTGGTGTGGGAAAGGGTTGCATCCACACAGTCAATGTTTGTCCCCACACATCTGTTGGGAGCCGTGCCACCTGCATCTGTCCACACCCTCACCTTGGTGCACACTCATGGACGTCTCACGTGACCCTGGGAAGAATGCGGCAGTTGCCTTCCACCCAACTTCCTGGGAAGAGTGTGTGGGCTGAGAGATAAAACCTAACTGATAATAAGGAATAATGTGATAAAAATACAAGTTTAATATAAATAATAAATGATAGCAAATTAGTATTAAATAATGGGCTATATTCACACAAAAAATAAGTTATGGAACCTGAGGACCTATGTTTCTACGGCCGTATTTCCTATGCAATCAGAGTCAGGATGATAAATGCTTTTGTTTAGCATTTACCAGATACTGTTGTTCATATATATGTATATAGAGAGAAAGTCCAAAAAAGTATATATCTATATATGCATATTCATATACATGGGCTTCCCTGGTAGCTCAGCTGGTGAAGAATCTGCCTGCAATGCAGGAGACCTCGGTTTAATTCCTGGGTAGGGAAGATCCCCTGGAGAAGGGAATGGCAACCCACTCCAGTATTCTTGGTCTTCCCTGGTGTTTCAGATGGTAAAGAATCCGCCTGCGATGAAGGAGACCTGGGTTTGATCCCAGAGTCAGGAAGATCCCCTGGAGGAGGGCATGGCAACCCACTCCAGTATTCTTGCCTGGAGAATCCCGTGGACAGAGGAGCCAGTGGGCTACAGTCCATGGGGTCTCAAAGAGTCAGACATGACTGAGTGACTCAGCATAGCGTATATATACATATATATATATTCTCATTCATTCTTCTTAACAGCCTCATTAAGCACTATTATCCCCATTTCATAGATCAAAATACTGATGGATGGAGAGGCTGAAACATAGCTCAAAACAAAATCATATTTAATTAGCAATACTTTGTTCTGGGTTTTCAGATCATGGAGTCTGACCACAGCTCCGTTTATCAAGTGATTTCATCCAGTGATAAGCAGAAGGCTCCTTCCCTCACCGCATCCCCACAGCCCCCTCCCCCAACCACCTACACACATACTTTCTTTATTCCAAAGGGGAGCTGGACCAAAGCCCAGAAGAGGTTCCATGAACCTTTTTTTTAAATTCTCCTGAGTCATCCAGCATATCTCTTCTTAAGCTTAATAATAAGAAGAGGAAAGAAAATTCAGCTTGAGGAAGGAGCAAACCATCAGTGGGAGACAGTGCTTATTCCCGGTGCCATGGAGGTAAGCAGGCAGCAGCCTAGCACTCTGGATGAAATGCCTGAGGTGACTGGGGGGCCAGGCAGCCCCAAGGGCACCCCCAAAGGACAAGTAGGGAAGTGTCAGGGCCCAAGGTTCCCATAGGCTGGGCAGAAAGGGGTAGTGCCTTTAAACAACAGTGGTATTAAGAGGGTTTGACTGCAATCTAGAAAGCAATGAAAAGATATCTTTAAAATCCATCTTATGCCCTACCATCAAAAACCAAATTATCTGGTATCAAGAGCAACCAAGTAGATAGAAAGTATAGGCAAGGAACAGGGTGGGCGGTGGAGTGAGAAATCCAGGGCAGAAAGAACATGCCAGTCAACAGGTGGGACAGGGAAAGAGCAGGATAAACAGAATTTGCAAGAAGGCCCCAGGAGAGAAAACAAGGTGTTTGAACAGAGCTGGGCTGTGGGATGGGAGTGGGAACAGCACTGGCTTCCTTAGCACAGCGTGGCTGGGGGCAGCTCTCCTGGCAGATCAGCCGATGGGGACCCCCCCCCCAGCCTTCAGGATGATGGACTGTGTCCTCTGTTTCTCCAGCTTTGGGACTCTGTGCCTTGGGGAAGGGCTGTCTCGGGGCCACTGTAGCCTGCGATCGGTGACACAAGCGTGACACTCTCCTTGGGAATGGAAATAGAAATGACAGTTTTAAAAAAATGAAAAAAAAATTATTTTTGTTTCTCTCCCACCCCAGGTCCCTATGTCTAACAATTGGATCACCCATTTCTCAAACATGCTGGACGCCAGGTGTCTGCTCAGTTCTGAGGCTTGCAGCGTGGACAAAATACGCAACCCGAAGCTAGATTTTTAAGAGTCTTCTCCTCCAAAGAGCTCACGTTCCAAATCTGTCACTAATTATTTTTTGTCTTATAAATTGCTTATGTTGTAAGAGGCTCAGGGCTCCAGACAAGTGAAGGGAGCACTGCGTATGTAATTCAGCCAGAACCCCAAGCCAGGAGCTTGCCACTCTTAACTGAGAGAACACAGGGGCTCTGAGCATTGCTATGTGTATGCGTGTCTCATGGGTGTGTGTGTGCTAGGGTGTTTCAGTCGTGTCCAACTCTTTGCACCCCCATGGACTGTAGTGCACCGGGTCCCCCTCTGTCCATGGTATTCTCCAGGAAAGAATACTGCAGTGGGTTGCCATGCCTTCCTCCAGGGGATCTTCCTGACCCAGGGATTGAACTCAAGTCCCCTGCATTACAGGTGGATCCTTCACCATCTCAGCCACCAGGGAAGCCCATTTTAGAGGGAGATGATCCATGTGTGTGTGTATGTGTGTGTGTGCGCGCATGCGTGTGTGTGGTTGACATGCATACACTCGTCTTATTCCACCTCCATCCCCATAGATATTATAAACTTCTTGGGAACAAGAATAGTGTCTGGCTCCTACATGTATCTTCTACATCTCCAAGACTGCCTCACTCAATAAATATTTGTCGAATTGAATTGAATGAAACAAAATTGAGTTGTGGGGGAAAATCATATCAATACATTTTTGGCCTTGGAAGTGAAAGGAAAGGAATTTGTTAAGAGAAGAGCAAGGACTTGGGATGAAGAGAAAGCAACTCCCCTGTTTTCTGATAAGGCCACCAGTTGGATATTGAGGGGACATGCTCAGCCCTTCTTCTAGGACATTATTATCTTTGCAAGGGCCCCACAACTCCTTGTCCTCTTAATAAAGATATACAACCTGCACCTTCTTTATATTTTCAGAAGTATTCAGCCTTTTTAAAAGGCATCTCCAGGACTTCCCTGGTGATCCAATGGCTAAGACTGTGGACTCCCATGGCAGGCGGCCTGGGTTCGATCCCTGGTCAGGAAGCTGGATCTCATATGTTACAACTAAAGAATATCTCACATGCCACAGTGAAGACCTGGCACAGCCCAATAAATTTGAAAAAAAAATTCTCTTTTAAATTCCTGGCATCTGGTTTGCTTGAACCCTGTCTCTGTCCACTCAAGCTGAGTGCTGAAACGCTCCAGCTCTGCAGTGTATACCACCAGCCTTCATGGGTAACACGGCAGCCACAGGCATAAACAGGGCTCTCTTCACCCCACTCCCTTCCATCCCTCCATTCATGGGAATTCTGGTTCCCTTTATCCTCCATCCAGGCATCACCAGATGGTGTCTCACGGATTCAGAGAAAACATCTTAGCTGTAAGTACCCATGCCATTTCCCTAGGCTTCACATTTGGCTCATTGGGGTGGTGTCTCTAGTTACCCCAAATACCAGCGGTGTCACTGATGTCCACTCTGTCACCCTATGATGTCACCCTATGATGCCTGGTGTCCCAAGGGATGCATCTGTCAGTCTGGGACTAGAGAGAAAAAGAGCTGCTACCGACACTGGACCCACCCTCTGCCGCACTGCTGACCCTGACAGGCAGGGCCGCCCCAGCCAAGCCACAATGCCAAGGTCATGACCGCTGTCACTAGCGTTGCTTTCTACAGAGCCAGCACCTCGGTGCAGACCTCCAACTCGGCCAGCAAAGCTTCTGCCAAAGCAGCCGTCACCAGCCCCGAGGCTAGTATCAGGCTGGGCTCTTGGTGCCTCTTGGAGGATCTAGAAATAACTCTGGGCGTTTGCAATGCTGGCTTGGCAGCCTCATCCCCCTGAGTTGCAGGTGTGAGACCATGGGGGCCGAATGATGTGATCTGAGTGGAAGAACACTGCTATTTTTCAAGTGGCCTCTCCTTCCTGGGGACGGATCACCGGGCCTGAACCTAGCGCAGGTGTCCGCATTCTCTCTCTGCTCAGCGTCAGTCCCCAGCATTCCTGCCTCGGGTCCCTCAGAGCTCGGCTTTACTGGACATCCCAACAGGCCTGAGTACTAGCCCAAACTCAGATAAAACAGAGGCTGCAAACACAGATGCAGACATAGAGGACAGGCTTGTGGCCACAGTCGGGGAAGGAGAGGGAGGGATATGAATTGAGAGATGAGGGTTGACAGTCATACACCACTATGTGTAAAATAGACAGCTAGTGGGAGGCTGCTGCATAGCCCAGGGAGCTCAGCTTGGGGCTCTGTGATGACCCAGCGGGGTGGGATGGAGGCGGGGGAGCAGGGCCCGATGGGAGGGGATGGAGGTACACCTATGGTGGATTCACTTTGTTGTACAAATTCACACTACATTGTAAAGCAATTATACCCCAATTTTTAATTGATAAATTAATTTTTAAATTGCAAAATTGATAACTGATAAAGACATACTGTATAGCACAGGGAACGCTAATAAATACTCAGTAAAGACCTAAATGGGAAAAGAATATGAAAGAGACTGTATATATATATATATATATATATATATATATGTATATGTATAATTGATTCACGTTGCTGTACTGCAGAAATTAACACTAAATTTATGAATCAACTATACACCAATAAAAATTCTTTAGAAAAAAAAAGAAGCCTAAGGCTAGAAATTCAAATATGCCAATTAAAACTTAATTCTTGCCTCAAATGTATTTTTGTGGGAATGAAAGTAAAACATAATGGCAGGGCCTAAAGCAAATGGGACAGAGTCACCCAGGAGGTCTAATAAAGACCAAGCAAAGGGCAAAAAAAGAAAGCCTGTGGCTCCCTTTTCTTCTCCTCACTCAGCTTTTCCAGGAATTCTAAATGTGTTTGCTACAGCTTTCTGAATGTGTTTACTCTGACTGTATCTTCTTGCTTTGGGAAATTGTTTAAGAACAACAGCCTCAGCTTTGATAAAATCAGAAATGCCCCAAATGGTATGGGATAAGATAAAGGTTATAGTGCAGGTAGCCTACTAGCTTTGTCAAAACCATTCCCAAAGCAGAATACAATTGGCTTTATCAGATTCTATTTACTTTTTTCCCCCATGAGGAAGCTCTGATATCCTACAAGTCCCCACCCCACTTCTGTTCATGATCTCAAGGCCATAGGAGGTCCTTAGATGAAAGCAAAAATCTCCTGGGCTGTCCTTGCCTAGAACTCACTGAGGACTGATGAGGATTCTGATAACCAGCCAGGGTTCTTGGCTGTCCCCTGTCAATAGTAATTGACTAGAAGCCAGACAAGCAATTCAGGCGAGGCTTTATTGGGATCCCTGCTACTGGGATCCCTGCTACAGCTTCGCTGATAGCTCAGATGGTAAAGAATCTGCCCGCAATGCAGGAGACTCCGGTTCGATTCCTGGATTTGTAAGATCTGCTGGAGAAGGGATAGGCTACCCACTCCAGTATTCTTGGGCTTCCCTTGTGGCTCAGCTGGTAAAGAATCCACCTGCAATGCGGGAGACCTGGTTTCAATCCCTGGGTTGGGAAGATCTCTTGGTGAAGGGAACTCTACCCACTCCAGTATTCTGGCCTGGAGAATTCCATGGACTATATAGTCCATGGGGTCGCAAGGAGTCGGACATGACTGAGTGGCTTTCACTTTCACTTTCTGCTACAGCAGGAGAGAACGAAAGGAAGTAACAGGTCTCCTTGCTCCTCTTGGAGGTGGGCCAAGCTGGTTTCTTATATGGGATGAGAGAAGGGGAGGGTTCAAGGACAGGGCTGGAGAGGTGGCTTAGGTGTTTTGCCCACTCCTTTAGTGGTGCTGAGAGCAGGGGGCATGAACAGTAGGCTTTTTTTGCTCCCGACTCCCAGGTTTTTGCTCCTGGCTCTTCAGAAGTAGCAATTGGGTGGGGGGTTTGTAATCTTTTTGTCCAGAATATGCCCCAACTGCACATGCTTGCAGTTATTTTTAGTCCCCATGTAGTTTCTTTGTATTTTGTTGCAAGAGGAGAGGTTTGTCCAGGGGCAAGCACTGCAGCAAAGCGTCACAGGTCCCAGCCTACCAGAGACTGAGCACAGCCTGAACGATGGGCTCTAAGGAGATCTGATGGGCTCTAAGGAGATCTGAGGAACAGGGAACCCTACTCGATACTCTGTAATGACCTATATGGGAAAACAGTATAAACAAGAGTGGATGTATGTACATGTGTAACTGATTCACTTTGCCGTACAGCGGAAACTAACATGACATTGTAAATCAACTATAGCCAATAACAGCTTTTAGAAAAAAGAAAAAAAAAAAACCCTGAGGCTACAAATTCAAATACACCAAGTAAAATTTAATTTTTGCCTCAAATATATGATACTTTTTGAGGCATTTGAGGAGTGCAGCATCATATTAATAATGGGACCAGATTCAAACCATCCCCTCCCACAGCTCCCCTTGACACAGGGGTCATGCACAGGAAGGCCTTGGATGTGGCTTGAAGACTCCAGAACCTTCATCCTTCATGCAGAGAGAAGAGAATGACTCCATAGGTACAATGGAAACAGGAGTGGAAAGAATTGGAAATAAATCTATCCTTTCCCAGGCATGGAGAATCCATCTGTGTCTATCTAGCACTAGGTTATGTATGTGCTTCAGAAATGCAGGAAGTTTGAGATTTGGCTCTTGTCTCCAGGGACTAGATTCTTTTTGAGCAAATGTCGTGACCAACAGTAAGCCATGGAACACCAGAGAGAAGGAAGGAAAAATGGACACATAGAAGACCAGCCACTCACCTTTCAGTTCTTACTCATAAGAATTTTTTTCAGCAAACAACAATAACCAGAAGAGTAGCTTCCTCTCTGACTTTTCTAGTTCCTGATTCATTTTGAATGACTCCTTGAGGAATGAGCTATGGAGAGTTGTCAGGAGGAAATTGTTTGCTGTTAACACCTATGCGAAATAAAAGATCAGCTGGTCAGGTTCCACCTTATTCAAAGGATTTAACTGGTGAGAACCCTACTTAAGTAGGCACCTTCCTACTTAAGTGAATGTGGATTGAATTGTCTCCCCCTCCCCCAATGTTTCAATCCTGACCCTTGCTACCTGTGAATGTGACCTTATTTGGAAGTAGAATCTTTGTAGATATAATCAAGTTAAGATGATTGGAAATCACAGGATGAGTGTGGTCTCTAATCTAATGACTGGAGTCCTTATAAAAAGAGGGAAAATTGAACATAGGCATTTCACAGCATGTGAAGATGGAGGCAGATATTGGTGTGACAAGTCTGCAAGCCAAGAATACCAAGGAATGCTGGCAACCACCAAAGGGCTAGAAGGATCCTCCCCTACAGCCTTCAGAGACAGCCCTCCCTGCCAAGCCCTTCATTTTGGATGTCCAGCCTCCAGCACTGTGAGAGAATACATGTCTCTTGTACCCAGCTTGTGATACTTTATCACAGTAGCCCTAGAGAAAGGATGCACTTCCCTGACCTCTGCTTCTCCCAGCTGCCACTGATCTTCTCACGCCCCTGCTTCCCAGTACATATACACACGCACATACACTTCTAAAATCAGAAAATTATTTTAAAGCCTAGACTTGGAGTTGCTTCCTGCCTGACCAAGATTCACACATTCTTAGCCTTTAATCCCACTGCAAAATCTCCTGTGGCAGAATAACCCTAAACCTAACAAAGAAGCCAAAATAGACACCCCAACAGCACCGGAGGATAAATACAGTAAGACAATGCTGAGAGGAGGAGCCCCGAGAGAACAAACTGCTTCTGGCTGGGAGGGGGAAGACGCAGAAGGCAAGACTCTCGAGAGAACAGCAGGTTCTTTGCTTCAGGCTGGCACAGCCCCAGCATGGGCCTCCCAGGACCACTTCAGCCCCTTGTACGTCGGGAGATGTGAGGGGTGGTACCACCCTACTCTATAGCAGGCCAATGACCTGGGAAGGTGGATGCCTTAAAGTAGGAGATATTCCGATTCCTTCTTAGTTCCTGTACCCGTCCTAACTCAACAGCAGAGGCCTCTCAGCTCTCTCGCATCCATCCGTGCCCGTTCCTGAAAGCACAGGCTCAGTTGCAATAAGGATGCCTTAGAGCACAAAAAACTCAGCAATCAAAACCTCAGCCACCTGCAGACTTGATTAGACCCAGAAGATTTGGTTTTTCCTCGTGGAATTTATTTACATCATTATCCCCCACCCCCTAAATTGGCATATTCATAAATACCAACCCATTTCCTAACCCATTAAGGCACAATTAGGCGTCAAGAGATTCACATCCAATTCAAGCTCTTCTAAGACAAAGCTGCCTCCCTCGTCTGCAATTCCTCCCATGCCCAGTGGGATCGCTCAGGAACGCTCAGGAATCAAACCAAATGGAAGGTTTGGGGACCCAAGTTCTGGGGCAGCATGGATCATTGCATCCAAGGAGGTACTGCACAGAATGAGGTGCTTGCCTATTTACCTCCCTGGGACAGAGTTCTGCATCATGTTTAAAAATCCATCTTGGCAGAATGATAGAATGAGAATGAAAAATTCACTGAGCATCCAGCTGGTCCAGCACCTTCATGATACAGCTCAGAGATGTGAAAACACTCCCTCTAGCCATACAATCACTGTGACAGAACAAGGACTTGACCCCAGTTTCCCTGACCCCCAATCCAGTCCTCTTTCTGTAACCGTGATCAAAGAAGCAAAAATAATATGCATAGGGAATCCTAGGCCATTGAGGAGCTGGCACATTCTAAAACATCGCCTTGATGGCCCTGACCAATGGCCCCTTTTCACTCTCTTGGGGTCAACCCCAAATTGTCAAATCAAATGAATGAATTGCTGATATTCTCATTTGCCTAAAAGAGGCACCTCTTGGAGGGTTAATAAAAGCTGTCTGGGCTTCCCTGGTGGTCCAGTGGTTAAAAATCCGCTTGTCAATGCAGGGGGCATAGGTTTGATCACTGGTCCTGGGACATCCCATATGCCTTGTGCTAACCCCATGTGCCACAACTACTGAGCCAGAGCCAGTGCTCTAGATCCTGCAAATTGCAACTACTGAAGCCCTTGCACCTAGAGTCCGTGCTCCATAAAGAGAGAAGCCACTGCTATGAGAAGACTGCGCTTCACAACAAGACAGTAGCCCTGCTCACCACAACTAGAGAAAGCCCATGCACAGCAGTGAAGACCCAGAACAGCCAAAAATAAATAAATAAACACATCTTTTAAATATACATATATATCTAAATTTTTAAAATTAAAGCTGTCTCAACCATCCTACAGCAGGCCACCTTACATTCAGAGAGCACTGCTGCTTTGACAATTGGTGTTATGATACCCAAAGAGGATCCAAATTCTTGTGCTTATCATTGGCTGTCTAGGCCTTCAAGGCATTCTACTATCTGACTGATATCAACCTCCCTTATAGACCTTGCTTCTCTTCCAGGTGGAGATGCATAAATTGTTTTACTGTCTGACTTCCATCTTTCTTCCTAATAGCACCCTATGTTCATTTAAAGTAATGTCAGCTCTAACAGTGAAACCTCAAAACTTCAGTGACTTAACACAATGAACATGCTTCTTTTCCACCTAACAGTCACTATAGGCACCTCTCCTCCAGGAGGTAATTCAGAGTTATAAGCTCCTTTCATCTTACGATCTACTATCTCTAATTTATGGCTCTCAGGATGACATTGGGTGACCTCCATTGTGTCCACCAGATGGGAAAGGAAGAAGCACATGCCTGGAAGTGATATATTCAGAATAGCATCACTCCCCCCTCATATTCATTGGTTAGAACTCAGTCACATGGCTGCACCCAGCTGCAAAAGAGGCTGGGAAACACAGTCCAGTTCTGCCCAGGAATAAGAGGAAATAATTTTGTTGATTAGCTAGTGTTTTCTGCTGCATGTCCCAAATGACTTAGGTGGACTTTCCTTTTCCTTATCTTGTGAAATCATAACAGAGGATAATGTTTGGGTTGCCTTTTCATTGGCCACCTCCAAAGGAAAGCCAAGGGGCTAAGAGTCCCTGGTTGTAGACTACCTGCACAGACATTAACTTAAACTCAGCCTATCATGTATTTTCCATCAGGATTTTAAGTCTTGAATGAAACAAAAGATGCAACAAGAGATAGAGAAAGTGCTTTGAGGTCATTTTTATTGCACAGTGGTGGGACTTGATGGTGGTGATGACCTCTGGTGGGCATTCAGACGTCCAGTTAAGCAGAGCCCAGGCTGATGTCTTCATTTCCACCTCTCACACCCACTCCACTGATCCTTGTTTTCCCAGTGCCAGAGGGTTACCTCCCACATCTCAATATCACCACCATACTCTAGAGTGGAAAGATTGAGAACAGCTGCATGGGAAATAAAGAGAATATCTTCAGAAGTCATCTAACACTCTCTCAGGCTTCCATGGTAGCTCAGACAGTAGAGTCCGCCTACAATTCAGGAGACCTGGGTTCAATTCCTGGCTCAAGAAGATCCCGTGGAGAAGAGAATGGCAACCCACTCCAGTATCCTTGCCTTAAAAATCCCATAGACAGAAGAGCCAGTGGGCTACAGTCCATGGGGTCACAAAGAGTCAGACTTGACTTAGCGACTAACCAACAATGAAAGCTCCTCTAAAGTAAGGAAATTGTATTCTGGGATGTTCCCTCAGCATTCCTCTCGTTCCAGCTGACATACACCCCCTTCACCTTCAGGCGCGCAAAGGGATGCTGAGCATCTGTACTTAAAGACTAGGCTTACCATATGAGGCTCCCCATAAAGAGGGTCCTCAACTCTAGATGCACAGGGTGGGTGGGTGCCTCAGAAGTGAGACTCAATGCCCCTAAAAAAAGCACGGCCTCTGAGAAGTCTCCGCCCCACCGTCAGAATGTCTCCTTGCTATTTAAAAAGAAGCTTTCAGTTTCTCAGGGAAATTCTCAGAAGCCAGGTTTCCTTACTGTTTGGCTGTGAGGCACTGCATTAAGTCCCTCAGGCCTGCCTGCTTAGCTCTCAGCCCCCTCTATAAAGCATTACCTTTATATCTCACTGTTTGCCTCCCAGGAAGATGAACAGATACTTTACTAACCCAGGGCTTTAATTAGCACCGGATGGGAGCAGCTCAGTGAGCATCAGCCCTCCACTTCTTGGGGATGGGGGGGTGCGGGGAGGGGGGAAGCACCTTCCTGGTGGAGAGAAGTGAGCTCTGAACACTGTGGTCTCGGCTTCAGGGCTGGGGGTGAGCAGAGAGATCAAGGCAGATTCCTCTTCCTTCACATATCTGGTGATGAGGGCATCTCAGAGGGTCCAGGTGCTCCCACCTTCAGCTCCAGAGACTCCCAAGCAAGAGAGGGACAGAGAGGGGGAAGGGGGTTCAGAAGATGGACAAGCCCATTGTCCCAGCAGCTCACACCACGTGGATTGCCCTACCTGAGCCCTAGCCTTCTGTAGGCACATTCTGGATCCATCAAATTCCAGTGAGAATCATGCAGCAAGAGTATTATCAGCTCCCCAACACATGAGCAAAAGATGCTGACCACGGATAAGGGTTTTACCTGCATGGCACATGGGGATTTTGACAGACATGTGCTAATAGGTGGCACTAGTGGTAAAGAACCTGCCTGCCAACACAGGAGATGTAAGAGACAGGGGTTCAGTCCCTGGGCAGGGAAGATCCCCTGCAGGAGGAAATGGCAACCCACTCCAATATTCTTACCTGGAAAATTCCATGGACAGAGGAGGCTGGCCGGCTAGTCTATAGGGTCTCATGACTGAGCAACTGAGTATGCTCACAGGGGCTAACTAGGGCTTTGGCACCCTAATTTAGGCAGCTAATCTACCTGATGGAATCCTGCTCCCTCCTCACTCTGAAGGGACGCTGCAGGCATGCTCATCTGACACTGCAAAGAGCTCTGAAGAGAAGCCAAGCGTGGGAAGAGAGAATTGGGAGAGGGTTCAGGGGCTCTTAGAGGCACTAAGCCAGAGTTTCCCACACCAGCTATTCTTAACACATTCTAGTGAATCAGAGACAAGCATCAGATTCAGCAGAGTAGAAAGGAGGTTACATTGAGGGTCTCAGCTCTAGACTTCCCTGAAACTGTGAAGAGGTAGTACTCAGTGGGAAGATCAAATGTCCGTGCTAGATAGAGAACATGCTTACATCACATTGGGAAGGATTTAGGCTAGATAGAAGAAAGAATTTCAAACATCAAATGGTTCAAAATGGTATCCAAATCTTTAAGGCTTGATAATTTCTCTCAAACATTTGTTTAATTGCCCCTCTCTTCTCTAAGGTCAAGGACACATCAGCTTTCACCTACACAAGGGAGTTAGTCCTCACTGCTTCTTGTGTTACTTACTTCTAAACCATTTTCGACTCCTCCACATCGCAGACAGAAGTATCTGTAAATGAAGTCTGACCATGCCACTGCCTTCCCCAGATAAAGGCCAGGACACTCGCGTGTGGTCTCACACTTTACCTTCCAGCAACATCAGTCTAGTTTCATTTTCTGCCTCATCCCAGGCTGTTTGCAGCACTGTGACTTTGCATATTTCTAGTCCCCTTGCCTTGAATGCCCTTCTGTCCTCTGCTTCACTCCATTCTCTTCTTCACCGGGAAACTCTTCCTCTCCCTCCAACACTCAGTCCAGGTGTTTCCACCTCTAGAAAGTCTGTTCCAGCCACTATGGATTCCGTGCCCTCCTCCTGGCAGCCTGGGCCCATCTTTAGCCTTGTCTGGACCATTCTCTATCATCATGGTCTGTATTATCTGTCTTTCCAACTCTACAGTGTTCCTTGAGGACAGCAAACCATATCTGGCCCACTCATCATTGTATACACAGGGAAAGGCATGAAAGGGGTGTAGTAAATACTGGTTGATCTAACTGGAACTAAATTTGCCTGGTTTGGGGTAGTCTTGGGCTTAAAAAAGCCAAAATTATGTTTCTATGTGAGAGCTCACTCACAAGAGCTCTGAAAGAAGAAAGAAATACATTCGTCCGTGATCAAGGTTGTTAGTGGCCTTCAGTCTGGCTCCATCCTGGGCCGGGTGAGTTCTCTGTGCAGCACGCAGGACTCAACTCTGCTGGTAGCTTCCCTGGTTCTCCACCAGCAGCCAGGGGCTTTCTGCTGGGCTTGTCCTAAGGCTCTGAGGCCATGGAGGTTGTGCAGGGGCTTGGAGGTATACCAATAAGTTAGATATCTTGTTCTTGTTTTCTGATCAAGATGTGAAGAGTTGGACTTCCCTGATAGCTCAGTGGTGAAGAATCCACCTGCCAATGCAGGGGACACAGGTTCAATCCCTGGTCTGAGCAGATCCCACAAGCCACTGAGCAACTAAACTTGTACCCCACAATGACTGAGCCTGTGTTCTACAGCCCGGGAGCTGCAACTACTGAAGCCCACGTGTCCTAGAGCCCATGCTCCACAAAAAAAGAAGCTACCACAGTGAGAAGTTGGCTCACTGCCACGAAGAGTAGCCTCCACTTGCTACAACTAGAGAAAAGCCCACGCAGCTTCGAAGATCCAGCATAGCCAAAAATAAATAGATAATTTATTAAAAAAATAAAGATGTGAGGGGCCCTTGCTTCAAGTCTACTGTGGCACAGCTGATTTCATCTGGAGAGAAGACTTGAGGGCAAGGACTCCAGCGGGTCTGGCCTCTGAGCTCACTTCCTCTCTGCACGTGGGGCCTGCGTGCCCATCGGCTGCCTTGGCCCAGTCATGATCCAGTCCCCAATGGGAATGACCTAACTACCCCCATCCCCAGAGAAGTAGCCATGAGAAAGGAGCCCCCAAGTTCACATTTGAGAGGGACTGCTCTGCCTTGGCCACACAGGAGAACTCACTCTCCTCAGAAGTCTGGGTGTAATTTTAGGGTAAAATATCATGGTTTGGTTTTGCTTTTGGAAAAAGACAGAGGACTAAATTTAGCAGCCTGTCTGGAATACTCTCCCCGGGGAGTCTCTACCCTTTAGAAAGAACTGGAGAGAAATGTCTCCCAAGCAAGAGCAATCCACTCATGAGGGATACAGGCCTCAGGGTTCATTCCTCTCTTTTTCAGAGAGGAGCTCTCTCCTCAGGGCTTTGACATCCCATCCATTCCTGCTCTAGGTCCTGCAATGCCTTCCCACTGCCTTTAGGATAAAACTCAACCTACTTCAAAGGGTCCTCTGGGGCTCTATAATCTGACCTCCACCGACACATTCACTGAACAAGTAGTGACTGAGTACCTGCCTGGTGGTAGCTTAATGCCAGGCCTGTGAATGAGAAATGGCATCATGGCCCCTGCCTTCAGGAATTCACAGTTTTGTGGATATGACAGTTGGTTTTATGTGTCACACTTGGCTAGACAACAATATCCAGTTATTCACTCAAACACTAGCCTGTGTGTTGCTGCAAAGACATTTTATAAATGAGATTGAGGTCCACAATCAGCTAACTTTGAGCAAGGAAGGTTATCCTCGATGATCTGGGTGGGCCTGATTCCATCATTTGAAAGGCCTGAAAAGCAGACCTGGGACTTCCTGGTTGAAGACATTCCATCTGTGGCCAGAACTCCAACCCATGTCTGAGAGTTCTGGCCTGCCCACCAGACAGCCCACCCTGTGGATTTCTCCCTTGAGTGGCCAGTCCCCACAGCTGCACAAGCCAATTCTATGTGATAAATTTCTGATACAGGAGCAATGCCCTGGCTTCCCTGGTGGCTCAGCAGTGAAGAATCCACCTGCAATTCAGGAGATACTGGTTCAATCCCTGGGTCAGGAAGATCTCCTTCTTCAGAGAGGAATGAGGTCCTTCTCATTGTATCCTGGAAATCAAATGGCATCAGACTCTAAGGAAGGGGAGGCTGCTCTGAGGATAGAAGTGGGGCTAGGAGGCCTCAGAGACAGGTGGTGAGACTGGGAGTGGGAAAGTGGGGGAAGAAAAAGGGAGCCTAGAAATGGCAGGTCTGTTTTGCCCAGTGACACTCTCCAAGGTCTGTAGAACAACCCACCCAAAGCACAGTAATTAGAAAGAGTGACTTTTTTTTTAGCTGGAGGGAAAGGACTTTAAAAAGATCCAAGTTTCACATTGGCATTAACATGGAGAGAGACGGAGATGTCCTTCAAAGAAAATAGAATCCAAGAGGCAAAGGAAGTGAGGACGATACAGATTTCACTTTGCCAAAGTTCTATCCATCCACTGCTTTAGAGATTAGTCAGAATCTTGGCAAAAACTTTCACTTTAATAATCCATGGAATTAGGAGCCTTTTCAAAGCAATTTCATCTACACATCAAGGGGCTTGAAGGCCTTAAACCGACAGCTGGTTGACAGAAGCGAAGTGCTATGATCCCAGGGGTCATCTGCATCCTTCATGCCAGAGCTGGCTGCACCCCCAGGCACTCAAGTGCTGACAGCAGCTCACCCCCATGTAGGGTCCATGGCCTATTGGATTTTGTTGGATTGTGTCTATTAGTGAGTATGACTGGTCTTTTCCGGTAGGCTGAATATTCCTGAACTGCTGACATAAGGATGAAATCTCATGCTGTTCGGTGGCCCCCGGGATTCCTGACTCAGAGTCTGGCGCATGGACAGAGGGAATTCTGCATCTGTGGGTTGACTCCTGCCCTGGGTTCCTAAGAAGGACAAGAGTCAGTAGCAGGGACTCAAGAGTATTGTCCTTGGTAGTGATCTGGCTCCTGAACCCAGAGAGCCCACTGCTGGGACCAGGGGCCCCACCTCAGCAGCTGGACCAGAACATACAGCAGGATCATGCTCTGGACCAGGGATCCTACCACTGTGGCCCCTCCAGGGAACACGTCCCTACACCAGTGAACTCAAGTCTAGATGGGGGGCAGGGATTTGGCAGTCCTAAGGCTGGCGAAGGATCCCTGACCATCCCCCAAGTAGTGCAAGTAGGAGAAACCTAGCATCAGAAGGAGGAAATAGGGTTTCCCTGGTGGTCCAGCAGTTAAGAATTCACCTGCCAATACAGGAGATACAAGCTCAATCCCTGGTCTGAGAAGATCCCACACGCCACAGGGCAGCTAAGCCCATGCGCCACAATTACTGAGCCTTCACTCTAGAGCCTTCAAGCTGCAACTACTGAAGCCTGACTGCCTAGAGCCCATGCTCTGAAACAGCAGAAACCACTGCAATGAGAAGCCCTCACACTGCAACTACAGAGCAGCCCCTGCTTCCCACAACTAGTGAAAGCCTGTGAGCAGCAGCGAAGACCCAGCACGGTCAAAAATACATAAATATTTTTTAAAAGAAGGAGGAGGAAGTAACTTTGAGTGTTCTTTGTGTGGGATCACATGCCCAGGATCCCCAAGAGAAATGAAAATCCCCCTGATCTTTCTAGACCCTGGGGTGACCACATGGGCAGTTATAGTCCTGATACCTCCTGCCCTTGCAGAATCCCTCCCTCTTGTCTAAACTGTCTCCACCAGGCTCCCACTTCAGGAACAAAGGGAAGGCAGCCCACCTGTGTTCTACTTTAGGGGAAGGCTGTTTCAGGAACCTCTGGAGTGGCCATGTGACTCACTGCCGACACAGTTAGCCTTGGCCTTTTCCCCTTCTGCCTGCTGTTCCTTCTCTAGTGACAACTGTGTCATTTGCTGATGAGAGCAAGAGATGCAGAGAAAGTCCACCTGGGAGGCAAGGGAGAGAAAGAGCAAAGGGCTGTAAGAAGACAGGACCAGCCAGGTGCAGACATAAACGGATGGGACCTCTCCTTCCCCATGTCAGTGATGCACTTTCTCAACAGCAATGAGCTCAGGTGACAGAGCCACTGACCCCACACTTGGTTGCACAGACTTTTCTGATTACAGAGCCGACACAGGACCCCACATCTCATCATTGTGTTCTGGCTCCCTGATGGGCTCGCTGGACACAGAGGCAGGAGAAGAAGTGAGAAGGGGAAGGGGAGACTCTGGAGGGAAGATTTGTGCAGAATCATCTCTGGCCTACTCACTCTCTGTCTTTCCACCCATTTCTGCTTACTGCTTCCCTGATTCCTCAAATGCTTTCCCCTCCTTTGGATCTAAATTGTTCTCCCGTCCAGTTTGGCTGCTGACTCCATCTGGGCTCTCCTCCCCTCACCAGGATTTTCAGCCCTTCAAGACTCATCTTCTCCTCTTAATCCTTGGTATTCAACAAGTTGTCCACGAACCAACTGCCTAGGCTGGGCATCACCTCAGAGCTTGTTAGAGATGCAGGGTCTCAGGCCCCACTCAGACCTACTGAGTCAGAATCCTCATCACAGCAAGATGCCCAGATGATCTGTGTGCCATTGAAAATTAAGTTACTCCACTCTAAATTAGAAGTGACAGAGTGATTCTGTCACTGTGAATGACAGTGACATTGGGATTCCCAATGTCAAAGTGAATATGGGATTCCCACATTCCTGGGAATCCCCTGGTGGTTCAGCAGTTAGGACTCAGCTTTCACTGCCCAGAACTGGGTTCAGTCCCTGGTTGGGGAATTAAGATCCTAAAAGTCATGTGGCTTGGCCAAAAAAAAAAAAAAAAAAAGACAAATTCTTGACAGCAGGATTGTTTTTGCCCCATTGTATTCCCAGAGCTGACCACAATGGCTGGCAAATAGTAGATCCTCAATAAATGTTAGCTGAATAGGTGGATTTCTGGGCTTTTGCTCTCTGACCTCATGTACCCTGTCCTCTTCTAAGAGGGCTTCTGACTCATTTGTACCCCCTGCCCCACCCTTCCCCTTCCCCCTCCACACTCACATTTTTTCTTCCTCCTGTGTCACAGGGGACAGGAGCAGATGACATACAGGAGAAGTGCTTGCTGAAGGTGGCTCAGAGGTCCCAGCAGAAGATGGTATTAGGCTTTGCTGGTGTATGAGCCTCAGAGAGGAGCCACACGTGGAACAGAAATGGTGTCACATTCCTATCACTGACTTCTTCACTCATCAACCAGCAAAACCTCTGACATGATGAGGGGCCCAAGAATGACTTAGAGAGTGCTCTTAGGGACAACAGATGCAGGTTCTGAATGACACAAAACCTGAACTCTGGTTTGCTTCTGTGTTTACCCTTTCATTAAATGCACACATTTGAAATATTAATACTACTAACAGGGGAGGGGATGAAGAAAATATAAAAAGTGCTAAGAAATATAACATGCCCTCAAGGAGCTTGCAGAAGCCCAAGCAGTGTGTCCTAAGATAACTCAGTTGTTTCTGATGCTTTCTTTTCTTCATAGCGTAACCTCTCACGGGAACGGCAGGAAATCAAATTGAACTCCTGGCCAGATTACACAAGGATCCTAGGATTGTCAAAGTGTAATTAAAAGGAGGAGGAAGGGAGAGAAAGCTCAGAAATGGAAGCCACTGCACTGCCAAAGAAGAGGATAAAATGTAAAAATAAGGGAGAATGGAGAGAAGAACCAAGAAAAAAGAATGTTTTTTGCAGCCATAAGATAGTCACACTGTAAACCTTTAATATACATATATTTTTTTTAATTGAGATATAATTGCTTTTTGATGTTTTACTAGTTTCTGCTGTACAAAGAAGTGAATCAGCTAAATGTATAAATGCTTTTGAATTGTGCTGTTAGAGAAGACTCTTGAGAGTCCCTCGGACTGCAAGGAGGTCAAAACCATCCATCCTAAAGGAAATCAGTCCTGAATATTCATTGGATGGACTGATGCTGAAGCTGAAGCTCCAGTACTTTGGCCACCTGATGGGAAGAACTAACTCACTGGAAAATACCCTGATGCTGGAAAAGATTGAAGGCGGGAGGAGAAGGGGACGACAGAGGATGAGATGGTTGGATGGCATCACCGACACAATGGATATGAGTTTGAGCAAGCTCTGGGAGTTGGTGATGGACAGGGAAGTCTGCCATGCTGCAGTCCATGGGGTGGCAGAGTGGGACCTGACTGAGTGACTGATACATATATCCCCTCTCTCCTAAGCCTCCCTCCCATGCCACCCCTCATCCCATCCCTCTAGGTCATCACAGGGCCCTGAACCAAGCTCCCTGTGTGATACAACAGCCTCCCACTAGCTCTCTATATTACACCCTGTAGTGTACATACATCACTGCTACTCTCCCAGTTCATCCCACCCTCCCCTTTGTCCACATGTCCATTCTCTATGTCTGTGTCTCTATTCCACATACATGCCTTAGGGAACGATGTTTGTTTTTCTCTGACTTACTTCACTGTGTATGACAGACTCTAGGTTCATCCATATCACTACAAATGACCCAATTTCATTCCTTTTTATGACTGAGTGATATTCCATTGTACCACATCTCCTTTATCCAATCATCTGTCAGTGGACATTACGGTTCCACATCCTGGTTATTAAAGCTACCTTGCAGTTACTTAGTAAGCAGGTGAGAAATTTCAGCTGTGAACTTGCAGGCTGGTAAGTCTTCTCCCAGGGGCCCACTCTCAGTTGGTACTATATATTCTCCAGGGCTTCATTCCCAACAGAGTGAGTTCCGCAAGGAGATACCAATGTGAGCCCTACATGCCGAACTCCTCCTGGATGAGAATAGGAGACAGCTGTCCCTACCCCCACATCCAGTGGGTACAAGCAGATTGTGACAAAGTCTACAAAGCTTGACTTCCTGTGAAAAAGCTTCAGGTCACAGTCAGCCTAGCTGGGCCAGGCAGGGGAGCTGCATCTGAGGGCACTTTGCTTGAGCTGGCTGCAAAGCCAGGGGTTTCTAGATGATCAGTGTGTGCGCTGGGCGACATTCTGACTAGAAGGCATAGAGCCAAAGATCGAGGGACTTTTGCCAGCTGAAACTGTGAATAATCACTGAGAAAAAGCTGATTGCTTAATTACGAGGTGGCGTACAAACACAGAGGCAGGAAGACAACAAACAGGGGCGGGAAGGCGGAGGAGCAGGGGAAGCTGAGGGGCCCCGGATCCCCTCTCCAAGGTTGCCATGGCTTTCCAGCCCACTGCTGCCACACGCGAGGCCCTGCACCATTTCTCCATCACATAGGCAACCACTGGGTTAATCAGCTCATCCTTCCAGGAGGCAGGAAGGAGATGTGAGTGGTTGGCCTGGAATGACAGCACAGAGACCAGAACCCCAGAAAGACAGGCGCCCTGGTTGGCATTACAGAGGGACTTGAGTCAGGAACAGTTGCTTGAAAGTTCCTCAACCTTGTTGATCATCATCTGTGAATTGGGGTAATAATATAGGTGTCATGAGTCCTCAGAAGAGAATAAAAGGTAATTTTTCTAAGCCAAGGAATTTGAGTTAGGAGGGAAGAAAGGCTATCCTGAAATATGGAAATGCAGAAGCAATGAGAATTCCTTTTTCCTTCCACTTCTAGCTCTGGGTTTATTCTCAACTTCCCCAACTTCCAGCCAGCTCTGCTACACCTAACTTTGTGACCAGAGGTAACCTCTTGGTTGTCCCATCTAGAAATAAGAATGATGTTCATTCTACTATGAGTAACAAAAAACTATCATGGCCACCTCTTCAGGCTTATCTTCTGCAGCCATCTAAACTCTTATGCTTCCAAACTTTCATATTACAATGACTCCTGCTATTGCTTCTTTCCTTGGTGATCAAACTACTGCTCATAAAATTCAGCTCAAGCATCAGCTCATCAGGAAGTCTTCCTTGAATGCTTGATTTCATTTGGATGTTCCCTCCCCACACACAGTATCTCATAGTACCCATTACAGGACCTGTCATTCTCTTCTTTTTAGAATTCATTAATTAGTTAGGCTGTGCCAGATCTTAGTTGTGGCATGTAGGGATTTTTTTAATAGTTCTCTGTCTAAGGATGGAACCTTAGACAGGGTGTCCTACATTGGGAGCATGGGGTCTCAGCCACTTAGCCACCAGGGAAGTCCCCTAGTCATTCTCTTCTGTATCTGTTGCCTTTTCTATCTCCCGTGAGATTCTGAGTAAGGACTGCCATATTCACCTCTCTGTGTTCCCACCTTTTAGCACAATGCTACTGCTACTGCTAAGTCACTTCAGTCGTGTCCGACTCTGTGCGACCCCATCCCTGGGATTCTCCAGGCAAGAACACTGGAGTGGGTTGCCATTTCCTTCTCCAATACATAAAAGTGAAAAGTGAAAGTGAAGTCACTCAGTCATGTCTGACTCTTCCTGACCCCATGGACTGCAGCCTACCAGGCTCCTCTGTCCATGGGATTTTCCAGGCAAGAGTACTGGAGTGGGGTGCCGTTGCCTTCTCTGGCCCATTACAGGCTTTCCAGGTGGTGCTAGTGGTAAAGAATCCACCTGCCAATGCAAGAGATGTACGATTGATCCCTGAATGGGGATATCCCTTGGGGGAGGAAATGGTAACCCACTCCAGTATTCTTGCCTGAAAAACCCCATGAGCAGAGAAGCCTGGAGGGCTACAGTCCATAGGTCACAAAGATTCAAACACAACTGAACTACTGAGCATGCCTGCTGGCCCATTACAGATTATCAATAAGTGCTCAAATAATTAATTAATTAATTAGAAATATAATGGATGGGGAGTAAGCTTCCGGGGTATGTGGGGGGCAGGGGGAGTAAGAGGCAAGAAACAAGAAGTAAAATTGCCCAAGGTTGTAATACACTTGAGATTCAACTCCTGGAAAAAGGAAAGTGAAATAAATGACCAAGTGCACTAGAAAGATTTTTAACAGCCTTGCTCTGTGGCCCTAATAAGAAAGTGAGTTAGAAAAGGATGTAGGGCATCTTCCCTGGATAGATTTAGAATAGAAATGAAATATCTTTATGGAGCTACAGGCAAAAGTCAATACCAAAACAATAAGTGAGAAAAGGGAAATTTCCAGTCAGAAAACTCCTTAAAGGGAGGATTTGGGTTACAAGATCCTGATGGGAGGCTAAGCCAAGATTTCTTCAACTGTAAGTGTGTCCTGTTGAACTTACTTCCCAGTGAAATGCAAGCAGGCCTGTCCTGGCAGAGCTAGAAAGTCCTTGGCTATGACATCAGGGAAATTGCCTTACACATTGAACTATATACTTGTTCCTCTTTAATAGTTTCCTGGGTACAAATTGCCCTAAGAAAACTGTGGGTTATTGAGGGAAGGGCCTGTGCCTTTAAACTGATCTGTGTCGCCTCCTCCCTACACACACACACACACACACACACACACACACACACCATCTAAAATGGGTCCAGGCAGCTACATGGGCTGGGCGAATACTCAGTTAAAACAGATTTGAGTAAATAACAACCCATCTCCTTGGGTTTAGATTGTTGACAAACATTTACAGAGTACTTACCATATGTCCTTCTCTGTACTCATTGCTTCATATGCTTTATTTCACGCAATTTACACAATTAGTTACTGAGCTTGGACTATCTCTATCCTCATTTCACTGATAAGGAAACTTGAGGCCAAAGAGGTTAAGAAACATGCCCATGTTTATGCAGAGAATAAGGGATAAAGCTGGGATACAAACCCGGGCAGTCTGGCCTCAGAGTTCCCGCTCTTAACCACAACTTTCTTTTTTTCCACTGTACCATGTGGAATCTAGTTCCTCAGCAAGGGATTGGGGTCACACCTGCAACTTCTGCATTGGAAGCACAGGGTTTAACCCACTGGACCGCCAGAAAAGTACGCCACTACTTTCTGTCTGAAGAGGTCAAGCACATGTAGATGCTGACTGCTGATCTGTCTCTGGCACCACCAGGTGTGATGGGCTGAATGTCTGTGTCCCCCCAAATGTGTATGCTGAAACCCTAATGCCCCATGTGATGGTGCTTGGAGACAGGGTCTTTAAGGAGGTACATGCGTGCTCATGCGTGCTCAGTAGCTTCAGTAGTGTCCACTCTTTGTGACCCCATGGACTTTAGCCTTCTAGGCTCCTCTGTCCTTGAGATTTTCCAGGCAAGAATACTGAGTGGGTTGCCATTTCTTCCTCCAGAGAATCTCCCCAACCCAGGGATCGAGCCTGCATCTTCTGCAGCTCCTAGATGGCAGGCAAATTCTTTACCACCAGTCATCGGGGAAGTCCTCTTTAAGGACATAATTAAGACTAAAGGAGGGCATAGAGGTAGGACCCTGATTCAATAGGCGTGCTGCATGCTAAGTCGCTTCAGTCATGTCTGACTCTGCGACCCCATGGACTATAGCCCACCAGACTCCTCTGTCCATGGGATTCTCCAGGCAAGAATACTGGAGTGGGTTGCCATGCCCTCCTCCAGGGGATCTTCCTGACTCAGGGATCGAACCCACATCTCTTATGTCTCCTGCATTGGCAGGCAGGTTCTTTACCACTAGCACCACGTGGGAAGCCTGATCCAATAGGACAGGGGTCCTCATAAGAAGAAATGCAGAGAAAAAAAGCAGCATCAGGACACAGAGAGACGGCAGCCATCTGCAAGCCAGGAAAAGAATTCCCACCAGAAACCAACACTGCCTGCACCTTGATCTTGAATTTCTGAACTCCAGACTGTGAAAAAAAAGTATGCTGTTCCTAAATGGGAGAACACATAATGGAATCACTCTGCTGTACTCCTGAAACTATCACAACATTGTTAACCAACTGTACTCCAATATAAAATAAAAAGTTAAAAAATAAAAGTGTGTTGTTCGAGCCACCCAACCATGGTATTTTGCTATGGCAGTCAGAGAAGATTGATAAACCAAGCCAGCATCTTCCAACACAGGCAAAGTACACAGCAAGGGCCTCCTCAGAGCCCAGTTGAGCTCAGCCTCTACCTCCAGTTCCCACTGTCTTCTCCAGGGTCTTGGAGCTGACCCCAGCACCCCAGGCCCCAGTGGCAACTCATCCTACGACCACCATCAGAGTTTTCCCATCTCACGTTCCACTCTAATGGTGCAAAGGCTAGCTGGGTTGGCTAGCTGTGGTTTTGCAGGCACTATGTTGGTCTTCTCAGCATTGCAGACTTTAATCCCCATCACTGCCCAGGGAAACCAGTGCTGTGGTATCTACCCACTTGGTTGTTTTGTGGATGAAATGCAATGGTTTGTGTAGAGGGCTTTGAACAGTGGTCATCACCTGGTCAGTGTTCACTTGGGAGGATTATTAGCTCTCCCTGCATCCCAACTGATAATTTAGTAAAAGCTGGACTTTGACCCTTGATCTTCCTGCCTCCAAAGACCAAGCTATAAGCTTTCCAAGGTGACGACCAGCTCATGTGATAAATCAATTTGACATCATACCAGTATGACTCTCTCCACTATTCATTAAGCAGGATTTCTTTCTAGTTCTACTCATTTTGGTTGAGGGAAAAAAAGAATATGTGTGTCTGTTGTATTCATGTGTGTGTATGCATACATATATTTTTCAACCAAAAGTCAAGTCACGCTGTCACAGAAGGGAGTGGCCTAAGTGAAGTCTGGGGGAATAAAGCTTTGTACCTTTACCTTCGGGGACTAGTTGCAAACAGTTCAGATCAACCAGAGAGGGACTGGAGTGGCCAAGGCTTGTTTTCTCACTACACAAAGGTCTCCAAAACATTCCCAAAGTTGCATTCAGAGTAATCCCTATGCATATGAAAGGGTCACAAAGGAGGGAGGGGTGGATGCCCAAACTCAGGTATTCTGGGTCTGTCATGGCACCTTCAGAAAGGATCTAGTCAGAGTGGGGACTGTGGTAGAGTGTGCTGGTCATAAATCTGTACTCAATTCCAGACCTAGTTGTCAGATCTTCTGATTTTTCAAGAAAAGTTAGATACACCTGAAACTACCACAGCATTGTAAATCAACTCTATTCCAATAAAAATTTTAAAAAAAAGTCATGCTCCTGGCCCCCAAAACCATTCTCTGTCAGTGTTTTGGGCTGTGAAATGAAGGGCAGAGTCTGATGGACCTGACATTCAGTGCTTCTGACAGCTGACTCTATTCTTAAAATGCAAAGAATGAGATGCACATTTTTAGCACCAGATGACACACCGCGGGTTCTTAGTAAACTCTTGTTATTTATTGAGTTCTATTGAATTGCTCTGGGGATAAAGGGAGGCAGGCAGAGGGAGGAGCGCCTGGCGTGGGGCACACAGAGGTACACATCCAGTGTAAAAAGCCAGGAAGCAGGGTTGTCCCTTTGTTCCAAGCAGGCCTCTAGCTCATATCTTGGACCTACTGATTAAGCACTCAGCAGAATAGCTGTGTAAGTGCTGGGATGGGAGCAGAATTGTAAGAAGCCATTCAAAATAAGCACAGACCATGACATCATTGTCTGTTTCACAGTGATGTTGAGGGAGCCTCAGTGGCCAACTGGGAGTCAGGTCACAAAGACAGCAGGAACATAATATGGATCCACGTGTGAGGGACTGGGAGAAAAGGGCTTCCATCCTGTTCCTCATGTGGGGAGCCTGGGAAGACAATAGACTAACTGTGTGCCCGACTGCTATTCATTAGGCTTCCCCACCAGCAGTCATGAGCCAACGAAGACGAAGGAGGGGCTCCGAGTCCCCATCACTGGCTCCCAGTTAAGTGCAGAGGCCGTGATCTGCCTGCAGCTAGTAGGCTAGACTTTCAGCTCATGCTCTGCTCTGCAATTTGGGAGCCCCCACTTTGCAAAACCAGCACCAATTTCTAAATTTAAGCAGCTAGAAATGTTCATTTTAAGGCCAAGGATCTGGAGTTGGTGTAAGCAGGGAAAATACCACAGTCCCCATTGGCTCCCACTCTGTCACTGTGACAGTGTCAGCAATGAATGGTAAAGCTGCAGCTTGCCTTGCAAACTGTGGCAGTCATTTTTTAAATGAGATCATCCAAATAAGTGGCTATTTTAAGTCCAAGGCAAAGACGTACACTTATGTCATAAGAACACTCCGAAAGAAGCCAGCCCACCAAGTTCCCAGGTCCCCAAAGAGCTTAATTCACTGTGTCTTTCTGGGGATGTCACTGCCAGGGACTCAGAGGTGAGAGCCCATGTTCTAAACCCATTGCCAGGGATGCAAGCGTGTCAAGTGCCAGAGGCAGGAAGCCAAATTGCTCTTGACCTGCAGGAAATTAATCTAGGGGAACTCTGCCTGCAGACTTGGAGGAATGATCCCCTCCACCAGCTTGCCTCAGAAAGATGCAGGGCCCTAGAGCAGGTCCATATTTGGGTGGCCAAATTCCCAGATCTACACAGAAGATTTGAACTTGAAGAACATTCTCACAGTTGATAGCAGCAGATAATTCTCAGAACCATAGTGGCAGCCAGCCTGGAATGATCAGGAATGGGATTATCAGGGAAGGGGCTAGAAGGATCAGTGAAAGTGGTAGCCCCTCAGTTGTGTTTGATTCTTTGAGACCCCATGGGCAGTAGCCCGTCAGGCTCCTCTGTCCATGGGATTCTCCAGGCAAGAATACTGGAGTGGATAGCCATTCCCTTCTCCAGGGGATATTCCGACCCAGATATCAAACCCAGGTCTCCCGCATTGCAGGTGGGTTCTCTACTGTCTGAGCCACAAGGGAAGCCCCAGAAGGAGCAGAGTAAACTTCAAATCTGGGAAAGAACTGAGGCATGGCAGTGAGAGGATGGAGGGAGAATTAAGCCGCAGCAGCTTTCCAAGGAGGGTATGTGTGGTTAAATAAAAGCTCTCTGTTTTGCTGAGCCTCTGATAGATATGGATAAACCAAGGATGAGCCTTTCTTCTCTAGCATCTTCTGTTAGCCTTTATGTAAACAGAGCGAGATGAGTTCAAGGTCCAGGGGCCCAGCCTGGAGTAAGGGCTGAGGATGGGTGCCCTGGCGAGGCAAAGAAACTTGCAAAAATGCCTGAGGGGCAGATGGCCAACCAGCTTTTCAGAACAGGAAATATCTACTGTTTCATTTGAAGATGTGGATGCCGCCGTGTAAATAAGCACCTTCCAAATTGACATCAAAGTCTGCTCTACACTCAAAGACCATGAATCAAAGAAAATAGATGCGTTTCCCAGTGGGGTCAATGTGGGGCAGAGAGAAGCAGCTGATGCCAAGGGAGGACGTGACGATTCATAAAATGAGCTCCTTCCGTGGAGGCGGGCACTCAGGGAGAGGCAGTGATGAGAGCGTACACATTCCGGGAAGGAGGGCCATCTTGATGCAGGCATTGCAATTCCACAGGGCCTGCGGTGGCAGGCAGAAGAAATAGGAGCTAGATCTTAAGGGCAGGGGAGATCCACCCATCATGCAGGCAGATTATGGGGAAAGGGAGAAGTTAGACCAGAATGCAGACAAAGTGGGACACATGGGGGGCCCTGCATGAAGGAGCCTCATAATCAGAGAAGACATCACGGGGTCAGGGAACTGCGGCTCAGAGGGCACCACTGAGACCCTCATTTGTGGGATTCGGATTCCAGGGTTAGTTTAATAGGATGAAAGCTTCAGAATCTGACCTCGTGTAAAGGAGGAGCTGGGGCAGCTTACATCTTTAGGCATCTCCCTCTCCCAAGTAGGGGGACCCCAATAGCTTAGTTCTGAATAGCTCTCCAAGGAAGTGCCCTGGCTTATCCAGTGGAGAAAGAAAAATAGGTGCCATGGAAGGTTTTGAAGAAGAAGGATAATACAATGAAATAGATGTTCTAGGATAATTTGGCTGGGATGTCAGGGTGAGTTGCTGGTGAAGAGATGAGATATAGAGAGAGGAGATGGATGGCCCCTGTGATGGCTGGCCCAGAAATTATAACCTCCCGAATGAGCAAGGTGGCTGTGCTGATGGTGGACAAAACAAAACTGAGTGCATCTCCATGAAGACTACACAGACTGTGTGGTGCTGAGAGCAGGGGAGAAATCAAAGACTTCAAGTTGGTCTGAGATGGAAAATAATAGTGAAAGTGGTACAAATAAAGAAGGGGGTGTAGTTTTAAAAGGAGAAAGCAAGAGCATCTCAGAAATGCTGAGTCTGAAGTGACAGCCAGACAGCCAAGTGAAAGTGTCCAGTTAAACCTTTAAAATTATATGATGGAAATTAAGGCCAGGGTTTGAGACTGTCTTTGTGAGTCATTTGCCTAAAGTAAATGAAACTGCAAGAGAGAAGCATATGATGGAAAATTGGAGATGTCTGCAGTTATAGAAATGGGAAAAAACAAGGTGGTCAGAGAAGCCCTCATTCAGGATGAAGGGTGAAGGGCAGGGGAGGGCCTTGCAGCGGAGACTGTGGGTGTGAGACAAGGCCGCAGAAAGGCCTTCAAACCTGGACTCTGAAAGTGACCTTGACTGATGCTCTGGAGAGAAAGTGGCCTGGTCAGTGGCCCCTGGGGGCCCATTCTGAGGGACAGCTTCAAAGGAGGACGCTGAGGAGGGAGACCACTCTGCTAGAGATCAGAAGAAATCACCACTTTCTCACAAAATTTGACAATAAAAAGGAGACCTGAAGGAAGGCAGAAGTTTGGAAGAGGGGCTTCCCTGGTGGTCCTGTGGTTGGGAGTTTGCCTTGCAATGCGGGGATCATCAGTTCAATCCCTGGTCTGGGAAAATCCCATATGCTACGGCGCAACTAAGCCTGCACACAGTAGCTGGGGAGTACTGCCTGCTGCAACTAGAGAAAAGCCCACGCAGCGATGAAGACTCAGCACAGCCAAAAGCAAATAAATAAATAAAATTAAAAAAAAAAAAAAAGAAAGAAGTTGGGAATAGGTGGTGTGCTGTCCCCCGAGGCACACAAAGAGGAGGCGGCCAGTAGGGGAAAGGCTCCTGGAAAAAGGAGCAGTAAAGGAGCCAGAGTCTTCCAGAGATGGGAAAGGAGGAGACTGGGAATAGATTAGGCCCATAAAGGAAATTCTTCTCTGCATCAGTTAGCTCTTGCTGCATAACAAGCATCTAAAAACTCAGCAACTTAAAATATTCATCTGTTTCATCTCTATCAGCGGGATACATGTAGTTTGGTCAGTTCTGTTTTCTGGACCAGGCCTGACTGGTCTAAGCTAAGTTTGCTCAGACACAGTTGGTCAGCTGCTGAGTTGGCTAGTAGATTGGCTGGTCTGAGATCTCTGCTGGGACACCTTCCCTTTCCTTCTCCCTGCTCCCCCATCTTCCAGCAGGCTCTCCTGGGTTTATTCTCACTGCAGTAGAGGGGTTCTGAGAGAGCGAGTTAGAGGCCCATGCAAGTTCTTCAGGCCTCATCCTCAAACTAGCACGAGATCCAAGCAAGTCACAAAACCATTCCAGATTCAAGGGGAGCGGGGGTGGTTCCACAAAGTCACATTGCAAGAGGCACAGATATCAGATGAAAGACTTCAGGCCATTTTTGCAATCAATATCCCAGGACCTCTTTGCCTTCATCTTCTCTGAATCATGGAGATGAGATGCATCAGTAAGGAGGCAAAAAGGTAAAGAAAGTCTTTTTTTTTTTCAAGGTCTTTTTTTTTTTTTAAAGAACAAGGTCTTGGTTTACCCAAGTTCGACAGAAATAGACTAGACCTGGAGGTTATGAAGAATGAGAAAAACTTGGAACAGCTACCGTAAATCTTGTGGAGGGAGCCTGCATGCAAAAGAGGAAGGGTTGCCAAGGAGTACAGTGAGGACCAGCTGAGAGCAGGCTGTGGATGGCAGGGACTGCAATGCCATACACAGCCACCCGGAGCCCCCCGGGGCCACCCAGAACCACCCGGGGCCACCCAGAGCCCGGGCGTGGGAAAAAACACGCACAGTGCTGGCTTAGGAGGAGATAATGCGACAGAGCAGCAGCAGCAAAGCCAAAGCTGGGGCAGAAGCCAGTGGTGCAATGTCTGTGTCTCCCGCTCACAAGGGCAGAGTGGTGGGCTTTTGGCCAACTTTTGCCTGGTTAACCACCGGAGCCTTGTCTGGGGAGAAGCCCTAGGCCCCTTGTGTCTCTGAGGTGCCCTCCATGTTGATGGGACTCCCCATGAGGAGCCCCAAAAAGCATAAAAAGTAACTGAGTGAGTGGATGTGACTCTGAAGGGCAACAAAATCAATGAATGGAAAATAGTTCATTTCTGTCCCATTGATTTTTTTTTTTTATGCTCATTGAGGACGCGGCTACCCGTTGTCATTAGACTAACCACTTTTCAGTGAAATACTTTAATTTTCTCTAAGATCAACTCCTGCATAACCAATTCCTAAAATAAATTATTTATAACGCAGCTCATTCTTAAAAGAGTGCATTTTTAGATTGGGTGACCACAGCAGGGCAGGCAATCCAAAGGTTCTCTCCCAGCTGACACAGCTTCACCCCCGCGCCCTGTCCAGGTGTGGCTACTTCAGCCCCACCCTCATGGGTGAGACTCCATGTCCGAATCCCCGAGCGGGAAGAGAGAAGGCCTCCAAGACAATGCAACTCGCAGGAAGGGAAGTTTATTACTGACTCGAGCCAGGACTCTCCGCCCGCAACCAACGCAGTGGTGCGAGTCAGAGAGCCCTGAGCCCAAGCTGTTACACAAATTTATCGGGTGAGAAGCGGATTGGTTACATGTTTGCAAAGCAATTTCATTGGTCAATACTTTCCCGCGCGCGGGACTTTCCTGGGGGTTTCCGCCCCGTTCCTAATTTCCTAATTGGCAAACATCAGTGAAAGCTAGTTGGTCCTAATTGGCAAACAGTGGTCATTGTTAAGCGAAAGCTACCTGATAGTAGGAAGGCCTACTCCTAATCTAAATTGCGTTACTTCTACTCGCCTCACATTCCCCCCTGTCGTTCAAGTAGAAGAATCTTCCTCTTTTCCACCTTGGGCCGCTGACACTATAAGTGGACCCAGGAGGGTGGAAATTAAGGTAGTTGAAAACAAGACTCAAACCATCTCTGCTGGGCTTCCCGTTCTCTCTTTCTAATCAAGACCACCTCAGACAAGGAAGTCAAAGACTTCTCTAAATGACTGATTGATTCTCTTACCACTCTTGTATGGTCTGCATAGAAACCTCGCAGACCCTACCCTGTTGGAGAAAAAGCAAGTCATCTACAGCAGCTCATAGGGAGGAAAGCCCTTGGCCTTGCAGAGATAGTAAAGCTTGGGTACCCATATCTGAGGTACTTGGCCCTGCGAGTTGCGCCACACTCGGGGCTACCAAATCTCTGTTTCCTACGTCCCATTCCCGGGGCCCATCACAAGAGGTTACACAGCTTCAGCTCCTGCAATAATCAGCAGGAGAATTAGGAGACCTCCTGGCAGATGAGTTTCAGTTTCAAAGGATTTGACGGGTGAGGACTCGTCTTCCATTCTACTCGCGCTTTTTCCTGTTCTTCCGGTGTGGCTTGCCGCACATGATTGCAGTGAGCCCAGGGTCCAATCCCGTCGACCTTTACAGCATAGGAGTGGTAAGGAAAACAGCATAAGGGCCTTTCCATCTAGGTTCTAATACACACAGGAGGGGTCTTCCATAGAGAATCTCAAAAGGGCAGCTTATAAGGGGTGTTACGTGCCTGAAAGAGTGCGAAGGGAAGGAGGGTCACCCAGTCCCCGCCAGTCTCTATTGCCAACTTCGTTCTGATTTATTCTCTCAACCTGTCCTGAGCTCTGGGGATTATATTCACAATATAACTTCCATTTCGTCCCCAGAGCTTGGGCCAGCCCTTGTACAATCTGGCTCACAAAGGCAGGTCTGTTATCAGAGCCCATAGTCATCGGCAGCCCATACCTAGGCACTATTTCCTCTAAGATCTTTTTAGCAACCACTTGCTGTCTTTCCCTTAGCAGGGAAGGCTTCCACCCACCCTGAGAAGGTATCTACCAGACTTGCCTGGCCTTACCTCAGTGAAATCTATTGCCCTGGCTCTTCCCCTCAGTACCTCGTTCACGCTTCACAAGCCTGGATTATCTCTTGTCCAGTTGTATTTTCCTCAAACACTGATCAACACGCAGATTCAGTCCATATTTGCTTTCATTTATCTACTAAGTGTACCCAAGCTGCTTCTTCAGACTCTGGCATCTCAGGGGGAGGAGGGCGAGGGAGCCTGAAGTAGACCTTCACAGAATCATAGATAAACCACTGTAGTGCAGTCAGAGTGCCGATCATGATGATTCCCTTCCATACACCTCTAAATCCAAGTTTGAGGATCTGAGAGGCACTGCTACCCTTCTCCTTATTCAACACAGACACCACGGAATCGGCAACAGTACGTTCAAAGCAGGCAAACTTCATGGTATCTGTCTCATCCAAAGAGGAGCAACCCCCTTGTAGAACGCCTTTAAGCCTTCTTCCTTATACATTTTGGGAGCTGCATCCCTCAGAGTGTTACCATAACCTGGTTGGGTTTGAATTTGAACTTTAGCAGCTTCCATAGCTTCACTCAGAGCCTCATTAGGGGAGTTCTTGAACCCCTGTGGGAGGCGGGTCCAAGTTAATTGTCAGCAAAGAATTCAGCACTGGCAGAGGCAGCCAAATACAGTGATGTGCGCCACAGATAGGCATTCTCTCCAAGCATGAAAAGCCAAACTTGCAAAGCCCCTGCAGGGAGTAGCCAATGAGGGTCGGGGCCCATCCTTTGGCCAAACCACGGAAACCATCCTCTTTGAGTGTAACTGAAAATCCATTAAGAATGCCCTTGTACTTCTATGGGTCCACCTGCATACGGCATTTCACCAAATCCAGAGGAACAACAGCAGTGTGTGTCAGACCACAACTTAAGACCCCACCAAAGCCACGCAATGCATAAAACTTCACGGAGCCATATTCGGCGGCTCCAGCTTTCCTTTGCTCATCTCTTACATGGCTGCTCCCATCGGTGAACCATACTAACTCACTGTTGTCTAGGGGTACATCAGTTAAGTCTTTTCGTGCCACCAGGGCCTCAGCCAGTATCTCACTGCAATCATGGAGTTACAAACAGCTGGAATGGCTTATTTGGGTTAGGCAGGGCAAGGGCTGGGGCTTCTAGTAGGGCCCGTCTGAGTGTCTGGAAAGCCTGTTTCATTGGCTCAGTACAAGTCCGGTTTGGGGTCTCTTTACTTCCCTCATACAAGGGCCGGGCCTTCTCAGCAAACCCCATGATCCACAGTCTGCAATATCCAACAGTCCCCAGAAACTCTCACCTGGCGGGGGGTCTTGGGCCTTCATGGTCTGGGTTAGCCACCTTTTCCCCTGCCTGATCTTATACCCCAAACAGGTGCCCTCTTGCCGGGCTATTAATTGTGTAGCAGAAGGACCTCTGGGTGGCAAGTCCGATATTCGTAGAGGTCCTCACTCAGAGCCTCTTGACCCTCTGTGGGATTACCGGTTGGCCTTCCCCCTCGGTCCACTCAAAGGCAAATATCTCCTGGCTCTGGGCCGCCAGGGGTAGGCTGAAAAAGGCATCTTTCAAGTCCAACACAGTGTACCAAGTGTACTCAGGAAGCAAACTGCTCAGGAGGGTATACGGGTTAGAGACAGTGGGGTGTATGTCACTCACCCATTTGTTGACTTCTCGCAGGTAATCTGTCCCCCCGGCTTCTTCACCGGCAGTAAGGGGGTGTTCTAAGGGGATTGACACCGCTTGAGAATTCCGGCATCCATGAGACATCAAATGTGGGGAGTGATCCCCCGCCGAGCTTCCTGGCTCATGGGGTACTGTCTCACCCTCACAGGAGTTGCCCCGGCCTTTAGCTCGATGACGACCGGATGTCTCTGTTTGGCCAGTCCCATCCCTGCCGTTTCAGCCCAGGCCAACGGGTATTTATTCATCCCTTGAGGCTAGGGATCATTCTCCCAGCTCTGTAGGAAAACCCAATGGCCTCTCCTTTCTTCCACAGAATCTTAGCATAATCAGTACTGCTATGACACAGGAATAGGATCTCATTTCTCTCCATTTCCTGTTTTAACCACTCTCTCCCCAAGGGTTCTCACCTGCTTAAGCCTCTCTCTAGAAGGGACAGATGTTTTCACAATATCATCAATAGCCCACCACTGATCAGGAAGATAAAGTGCCACAGCTGTGAGTGAGTCCTCAGGTGCAAAAAGAGCAAGAACTTTCTGGGTCTGATCTCCAGCATAGAGAGGTACAAAGCCTACATTTGACAGGCTAATAGGATCCAGATTTTCAGGGTCCCAACACCTCAGATTTAACATGTAATCTTCAGCAGAATTTTCCAGTTCCTCATGACTGCAATTATCCACAGGGAATGCCATCGGCCACAACAAGTCTCTTCCAAGTAGAGGGGCTGGGCATTCTGGTATCACCAAAAATGAATGGGACTCCTGGTGGGTCCCCAGATCTACTTTTCGTTAATATCTTTTTGTCCCCGTGGCTCCTTGCACCAAGCTGGTCTACCATGAAGCCAACGGGTTTCCCTTCCACATGTATGGTTACCCAGGATTCGGGGAGGGGTGCCGAGTCTTGACTCCCCTAGTCACTGTCTTCCCCCGCATATAGAACTCGAGTTCCAGGGGAGATTCTCTGTCTCTGGGTCGTACCTCTCCTCAGGTTCCTCTTAGGGCACTCGGTTTTCCAGTGCCCCTGTTCTCTGCAGTAGGCGCACTGATCTTTCTTTAGGGCCTGCCTTTTTGGTTTCTGTTTTTCTCCCGTCCAGGGGTCTTGAGGTTCCCTTAATTATGTCTGGGCTAGCTCCCTCTGGTTCTTCCAGTTTTCCCTCGTTCTATATTCTCTGTCTTCCTTCCTGATCTTCTCAGCTAATTCTCTTTCCTCCCGTCGAATTCGTTCTTCCCTTTCTTCTGGGGTCTCCCTATTATTAAATACCTTTTACTTCTTCCTAATATCTGGGGCTACCTAATTTACAAATGCTAACGGAACTGCAGCGCTGACTCCTCAGCTTAGGGGTCCATAGGTGTCCTGAAAGCTTCCATTAGCTTCTCTAGGAAGGCTGCCGGGCTCTCAGTGGGCTCTTGCCTTACTACAAATTTGTTGGCTTTCTTGCTGCGGCCCGCAGGCCAGCCATCAGAGTCTGGCGGTACACTCGGAGACGCTCTCTACCTTCCGCTCGCTCAAAATCCCAGTTAGGCCGCAACAGAGGAAACCCCTTGTCCACGAGATGAGGCTGAGTGGTTGGCCTCCCGTCGGCCCCTGGGACCCGTTTCCATGTTTCTGCCAGAATTTGCTCCTGCAACAGCTGCTGACAATCGTAGTGAAAGGAGAGTTTCACCTGGTTGGGCTCTAGTTACTGAGGCTCACTTATTGTAGGGCCTTCAGAGTCCGCCAGAGTGTAGCCCTGGCCGGGACTCATCAATTGCCCCACAACCATTCGCCTGTTCACTGAAACTCCTGCCTGAAAAGAGTCTAATTAAAAACCAGAGACAATGCCGGCACACACACAAACACGGAGAGCCGAAGACAAACACACAGACAGACAAACGTCAGCCAACAACACAGCGCTGGGTTTTCGGGCCCCCTGACCAGACCAGACTTGGGATCAGGAGAGGAACTCTCCTTCCCACAGAGCCGGCTGCCTTCCAGCGCGTTCGCTGGCCTCAGCCTTACGCCGGCTAGAGAAAGCTTTCTCCTGTGCCAGATAGCTTCCTGCTTTGCAGCAGGGCCCCGGAATTACTCTGGGCTTTTCCTGTGCCAGATACCTTCCTGCTTTGCAGCAGGGCCCCGGAATTACTCTGGGCTTTTCCTGTGCCAGATACCTCCCTGCTTTACAGCAGAGCCCCGGTTTTACTCTGGATTCCTGTCCTGCCTGAAACAATGCCGGCACACACACAAACACGGAGAGCCAAAGACAAACACACGGACAGAGACAACACAGCGCTGGGTTTTTGGGCCCCCTGAGTTTTCCTGAGCACCGGTGCTATTATCTATCCTTCCCCTCTGTCCTGGAAGTGTTCTCTTCCCCCAGTAAAGGGATCCCAGACGAGCCCCCAAATGTTATGCCCAATGTCCGAATCCCCAAGCGGGAAGAGAGAAGGCCTCCAAGACAATGCAACTCGCAGGAAGGGAAGTTTATTACTGACTCGAGGCAGGACTCTCCGCCCGCAACCAACGCAGTGGTGTGAGTCAGAGAGCCCTGAGCCCAAGCTGTTACACAAATTTATAGGGTGAGAAGCGGATTGGTTACACGTTTGCAAAGCAATTTCATTGGTCAATACTTTCGCGCACGGGGGACTTTCCTGGGGATTTCCGCCCCGTTCCTAATTTCCTAATTGGCAAACATCAGTGAAAGCTAGTTGGTCCTAATTGGCAAACAGTGGTCATTGTTAAGCAAAAGCTACCTGATAGTAGGAAGGCCTACTCCTAATCTAAATTGTGTTACTTCTGCTCGCCTCACACCCTCTGCCTCCATCCCAGACCAGGGCTTTCCCCCCCAGGCCCTGAGCCCTTGGTTCCTCCTGCTCTGAACCCTTGGATGTCTCTCCATCACTCATTGCTCAGCCTCCAGGCCTCCAGTGGTTGAAACCTTGAACCGTCCCAGCACATCAGATAGCCCATGCTCTCAGTTCAGTAGCCCTAAGCTCACCTTGGAAGGGGCATAAATGTTGATCTTAAAATCCCCCTAATCTGTGGTTCAAATAAGCATCTCCCTTCCCTGAATCTTTGTTAAGATTATGGCCTCATGCCCACCTCTCTGGTCTCTGTGAGAACACTTGTTCACACAGAGCCTGGGCATGGAATAAGTCTCCTGTTTGCCAGGAAATCTGACCACCCACCTAACAGGCTGGGTCTCCTCTGCTGGACCCTGCAGATGGGTACAGATTGCTCTAGAAGGGGTGAAGAGGTGAGCATGGTAACTCTCAAAAGGGCCTGGAGTTTTGTTTAGCTTTTATTTTGAACTGGTCTAGAAATTACCTGATATTCAAAATAACTTTTAAAATCTTCCCCTTGGGCCTGGCCCCGTGGTCCTGTGGTTAAGACAATGTGCAATGCAGGGGATGTGAGTTCGAGCCCTATTCCGGAGAACTAGGATCCCACATGCCCACTGTGTAGCAACAAAGCCTGTGTACTGCAACTCAGACCTGACGCAGCCAAATAAATAAAAATAAAATAAATAAATATTTAAATAAAACAAAATATTGCCCTTGGAATTTTTTTTTTTAAGGTGATGATGATTTTTCAGACTTTCACAGGTAGAAAGCATACTTGTTCCCATAAATCCATCACCTTCCGGAAGGATCCTGCCCACTGTCCATTTTCAAGATTAATCTTTCTCCTGAGTGCTTTACCTCCCACTGCCTATGAGACCCTTCCAGTTGGGTACAGTATTAAAACTCAAAATGCCTCATTTTGTATTTTATGACTTGCTTCACAAAATCCAGGCCTAGTTTCTAGAACTTAGAAACTTTCTAGTTTCTATTAATGAACAATTAGTAGAGGTTAAAAAAAATATTTTGTAGAAAGAAAGAACAGACTGATGGTTTGCCTAGGCCCCTGGGTCCACCATCATCTAAGAAGTAGGATGGGGAAGTTGTAGCGCTGCTGGGCTCCTGACACAGGGCAGAAAAAGCACTGGGTGGTGGGGAGGTAAGGGTGCAATCTTGATGCTGCTTTTTATTAGTCCTGTGACTTGGTAAATTCTCTAAAATGGCAGGAAAGTTGCAGCTGAGACTCAAGGGGTAAACAATGAAAATAAACATAATTTTACTAACACTAAAAAAAATTGTCTTCAAATTTTTCAAATAAAGAATCACAGATTACTATTACTAAATTAACCTGATTTCACCTGCATAGTCATGTACAGAGTGGTAATGGGTTTCAGTATACACTATCTGTGTGTACAGTGGCATATTAAATACCTTAAGCTGAAAACATCTAAGAAAACAGCAGAATCAAGTCATTCTAACACATACTCAACCCTTCTTTTCTGAAACAGGTTGTTAAATTCCCATATGAAAAGTACTCTCCCTGTCCCAGGAGGAAGGAAGATACTCTTACGACCTGAAATGGGGAATTGAGGTCTGAGAAACCTGCACATACAAGCCTTGTCAAACTAACTCTTAACTTCCTAGTTACTTCTTCACCACATACTAACCCTACCCAAACCCCTCTGTCTTGTCAATACTTCACAAATTTATTGTTTCTTTGTCTAAAAGTATAAAAGCTTCTTACTCTGATCACTTACTCAGGTCTTCATTTTCTTGTGACAGCTCCCATGTACCTGTAAACATTCGCTAAAATGTGTATGCTTTTCTCCCGTTAATGTGTCTTAGTTTAAATTTTAGACCCAGCCAGGGACCCTAAAAGAATTAAAGAAAGCCCTTTTCTCCCCTGCAATGGACTAAGGGGAAATGGATTTCCGCAGTGGGGTTTTTCAGGGCTTCTGATTCCCTTAGATTACCTGTCCATAAGGTTACCTGAAATAATAACCTGAGTAAACGTCCTAGTATTGTTACTTCATCCATTCAGGAAACATTTCTGACTACTATACCCCAGGCATATTGTAGGGATATGGCAGTAAATATAACAAAGATCCTGCCCTCTTGCAACTTACCTCCAGTAAGGGAACCTGATCCACCTCACTAAATTATCAACAACCAAGAAAACTCCACACACATAAAATGTCAGGTGAATAAAGTCAAGTAAGAAGAAAAGGGAGTCCCTGGAAGTGGACAAGGAGTTGATCTTTATATGATAGAGTCAGTGTGGGCTTAGAAAGCTGGCACTGAGGGGATACCCAGAAGAAGTGAGGACTGACTTCAAATGAGCAGTCTACAGCTGGCCTGCCCTGGTTCGGAATGGTTCAGATTTGGCCACTCTGCCAGGGGAGGGATTCTCAGAGGTGGTGTTGGTCTCCATCAGAGTCAACTGAAGGACCTCTGGACCCTACTGAATGCACCATCTTGTTTTCCTGCTCCAGCTGGTGGGGAAGTTGTAAAGGGGGAACCTCACACTTGGGTGAACCCAAATCCTCTCATCCCTTTCTGTCCCCTCTTGAGATACACTAAGAGCAAGCACATCAGTGATACAGGAAGGTCCAGAGAAAAGTGGGGCTATTGGAGGAATGACTGCCCTGATTGACAGGAGCATCTCTATTGTTTTAACCTGGCTTGGTACCTCCAAATGCCATTACCTACCAATGCAGCTCCAACCAAGCTATATGAGAGAAGAAAAATTCAGTGGGCCATCTGAGGGGAAGCCTGTCAACAGTTCAGAAGCAAGAAAGTTGGATCTGATGGGTTTAAGGTTTCCACCAGCAAAAATGTTCTGTTAACACTTCAGAATTGCTACTCTTCCACCTAATTATGCATTCTCCCCATCCCCATTCCACTGCCAGGGCTCACAGTTACAGTCAAAAGGAAGCTTTATGTTATATTTTAAGTGTAACTGTAGGTGGTATTTAGCCTTTCCCTTTCTTTCTCTTATTGCTTTATTTCTTCCTTCTCTTTCTTTCCTTCTTTTTTTTTTTTTTTTTTTTGAATTTACTCTGACTTACGAAGAATAGATCAGTTTTCTGAAACTCAGTCAACACGTATGCTGCTGCTGCTGCTGTTGCTTCAGTCATGTGTGACTGCACGACCCCACAGACAGAAGCCCACCAGGCTCCCCCGTCCCTGGGATTCCTCAGGCAAGATCACTGGAGTGAGTTGCCATTTCCTTCTCCAAGGGATGAAAGTGAAAAGTGAAAGTGAAGTCCTTCAGTCGGGTCCGACTCTTAGCGACCCCATGAACTGCAGCCCACCAGGCTCCTCCATCCATGGGATTTTCCAGGCAAGAGTACTGGAGTGGAGTGCCATTGCCTTCTCCACAACACATATATCAATATCAAAGTAGAAACATTGGTAATAAAAAGGAGAGAGTGGCAAAAGAAAAAGCAGGAGACAGGAAAGGAGAAAAGTTACTATAACAAAGAAAAGACTACAAGCAGAGCAGTAACGGATAGCTTGATGATGCTCCTCAGTTTCACCAACCCCTCCAGACACCCGCAGCCTCAAACTCTTGTATTAGTGTGCTTGGGCTGCCAGAACAAGGGACCACAGGCTGGGCAGCTTAAATAACAGAAATTTATTGCTTCACATTTCTGGAAACTAGAAGTCTGAGATCAAGGTGTCAACAGGGCTGGCTTCTCCTGAGTCCTTCCTCTTGTGCTTGTATGTGATTGCTACCTCCTCCCTGAATCTCCACATGGTCTTCTCTGTGTGTACGTGAGTGCTTGGTTGGTCAGTTGTGTCTGACTCTTTGCGACCCCATGGACTGTTACCCTCCAGGCTCCTTGGTCCATGGGATTTCCCAGGCAAGAATACTAGAGTGGGTTGCCATTTTCTTCTCCAGGGGATCTTCCCAATCCAGGGATCTAAACCATGTCTCCTCTATCTCCTGCATTGCAGGCAGATTCTTTACTCTCTGAGCCATCAATTTGCCTGTATCCAAATCCCCTCTTCTCATCAGTATACCAGTCACAGCATTAGGCCCCACTTTAATGACTTGGTGCATGAGACTCCATGGACTGTGTCCCACCAGGCTCCTCTGTCCATGGGGATTCTCCAGGCAAGAATCCTGGAGTGGGTTGCCATGCCCTTCTCCAGGGGATCTTCCCCACTCAGGGATCAAACCCAGGTCTCCTGCATCTGATCCATCGCAGGAAGATTCTTTACCACTGAGCCACTGGGGAAAATTTCATTTCACCTTAATTACCTCCTTAAAGACCCAATTTCCAAATAGAGTCATATTCTGAGGTTCTAGATATTAGAACTTCAATGATGGATTTTGGAAGAACACAACTCAGCCTGTCCCAGCCCTGAAGCTTCAGGATCTCTGGACTTCTGTTTGCTTTGCATTCTTCCTTCCTCCTTTCTGGGATATTTATACTGGAATGGAGGAGTAAGGAAGAGGGTGCTCAGAGCCAATGCCACCAGGAGGCTGGCTACACCACAGTGGTGGCCATGGCATGGATGTCCTGTCAGCTCCTCCCACTCAGAACTGGCCCCAACAAGCACGGACCACAGAGCCCCACCTTCGTTCCAGTGAGCAGAGCAGCAGCCCAAGACTCCTGGAACAAGGGACTAGAATTTCATTCTAACAATAGATGAGCAAGATGGGTTTCCTTGTGATGAACCACTAGGAAAATGAATTTCTTCTTCTCTAGGGGGTAGTCATAAGTCCACAAACAGAAGTCAAGCTTCTAACCATCCCTGCTCCCTTCATCCACACCCCTATCTGTCCCTGCTCCCCAGATCTGAACATTCTGAAAAAGAACCTCCATCCCCTAGTCCTCAGAAGAGAAGACAAGTTCTTAGTTCCATCAGCTATCACTAGCCATGTCCTCCAGACTTCTAAGAAGTCCTCAGGTCTCATCCTAAGACCCCCATCCTCGCGACTAGAACTTTTGCCTGAATCTCCCTGTGGGGGTAAAGTTGGGAACACTAAGGAAGCTTCAAGCTCACAGCCCAGGGAAGCAATTGGGTATCATCCCAAAGACAGAACTGTTTCCTCATTTTCCTCCCTCAAACTCAGCCAGCTTCGTGGGGAAGCCAGACTTGAGCAGCAGCGCTGCGCCTGGAGGACACAGTTACACACCTGGGGGACACAGTTACACAAGGGCATTCTCCTCAGACTTGGAAGGCTCGCCCTGGGCTAGAGCGCCTGGCGCTGTGCTGATAAGTTGGATTCTGACACAAAGCTGTCAAAGGATGGCAGCGCTTTTGGCAGGGCTTTAACGATTATGCAGAAATGGGCCCTCAGGCTTCCCATCTCACCAACGATGCAAGCGAAAGCTCCAGATATTGGCTGAGCCCTGAGTCCCTGCTGTGTCCTCCTCCCGACCGGACCCCGCTTCCACTTCTCAAGAATCCAGGAGAAATGGGCTGTTCACAGGAGTGTCAAGTGTCCCTCAGGGCCCATCAGACAAAACTGTTGAACAAACAGTTATTATTTCAGAAAGAAGAGCACCATCTTTCAGGGTCTTAGCAGTGTTCCAAAAGAGAGGCAGTCAAAAGGAGTATTTCTAGCACTTTGGGGTCTAGGCTTAAAGAATTTAAGGTGGATACTTGAAGGGAATGACTTAGACAAAATTATGCAGGGTTCCTGACGTAATAAAGTTTAGTGGACATAGTAAAAATAGGGCCTTGCTGTGAATCTTGGTAGGCACATTCTTGTTTGATAAGCAAGTTCTTTATTTAGGTGAACAAATTATTAGTATAATAAAAGAGCTGTTTGTGTGCATAAGAAAACCATTGCTGCATAAATTGGGCTTCCCTGGTGGTTCAGCAGTAAAGAATCCGCCTGCCAATGCAGGAGACACAGAAGACACGAGTTTGATCCCTGGGTCAGGAAGATCCCTTGGCATAGGAAATGGCAATACACTCCAGTATTCTTGCCTGGAAAATTCCATGGACAGAGGAGCCTGGCAGGATACAGTCTATGGGGTCACAAAGAGCCAGACATGACTGAGCACGCCCGCGCGCTGTATAAACTGGTTTGCGGTGAGATTATGGTCATGGGTGTCTCAATTCTTAGTCCTCCCTCATGGCCATTCTCCAGTCTAAGGTGGGAAATAAACCATTACCCTTTAAGGTTGTGATCAACCCAGATCTATAGTGCTGTTTAAGGTGACACGATCGTGTCAAATTCTGATTGTAGCTATTTCTACCTCTGTAAGTATCAGGTTTTCCTGTTTCTGGTAGGCAGAATAATGGCTTTTCAAAGCATGGCCATACCCTAGTTCCTGGAACCAGTATGTTATATCACGTGGCAAGGGAAACTGCAACTATAGTTAAGGTTACTGATATCAAAGTAGGAAGATTATCAGGGATTATGTAGTGGGCCTGGTCTAATCACAAGAGCCCTGAAAAGCTAAAAACTCTCTCCAGCTAAAAGCAGAAGAGATGCAGCAGCAAGCGAAGTGAGAAAGATTACAAATGTGAGAAGGGTTTGACATGCCTATGCTGGCTCTGAGATGTAGGGCCCCATGTGCAAGGACCAAAGAGAGGCCCATAGGAGTTCAGGGTAGTCTCTAGGGACAGTTAGAAAGAAAACAGGACCTTCTGGTTTATAGCTATAAGGAATTAGATTTTGGCAACAACTTGAATGTTATTAGAAGCAGATTCTTCCCAAAGCCTCACAATAAGAGTCCAGACAGCCAATACCTTGATTTCAGTCTTCTGAAAACTGAGCGGGAGAACCAATCAGAGCAGCCCAGGCTTCTGACCTACACAATAGTGACATGATAAAGTTGTGTAGTTTTGACCCACTGAATGAGTGGCGATTTGTTACGGTGATGGTGCTAGAAAACTGATACACTGCTTTTTGCTGGCTGGTCATCTGTTGGGTCTTTTGATGGACTGGCAAGTGCATACCAGTATTTGAGCGCTGCAGCAAGACTAGTGCAAAGAAAGGAATTATGATCAGCGTTTGCAGTCCATTACTAAGTGAGGAGCCAAGTATGTCCAACAGAAAACATTCCATCCCGAAAGGAACAGCTTACAAAACCATGTATTAGTTAAATTATCTACTTTCCTATTTTTTATGCTTGTTTCCCAAATCTCTAGAAATTTAAACACAACATTTTTGGCCCACAATAGTCCATGTTTCACCTTGAAAGGCCAATATTATATCTGGGCTTCTCTGTTGTGAATTACCATCAGTCCAAACTTACAGCCTTCTTGGGTCAGGACTTCTATGTCCTTAGCAGATTATCCAGCTTCCTCAACAATGAATGAATAAATTTCCAGAATTTGAGGGCCTTTATTTAAGACATAAAATAAGGAGGCTGGAAGAAAAAAAGGAAATAGTTCAGAATTTTCCTTAATGATTAAGATTTGGGCTATCAAATCAAGGCTCAGTTTTTTGAGTTATCTAAATATCTCTTTTTCCAAGAAGGAAAATGGATGGGCAGATGCAAATTCTGGGTGATATCGGAGACTATTGGAAGGCAGGCAACAGTTTTTCAGGATAACAAATCCCCATCTGGTTTGTGAGTTGTAGGCTTTTTGCTCACAAATCCAATCCTAGCTATTGGGAGCCTCCCAATGATCAGAAATCAGCCAAAATATCCCTATGAAATTATTGAATCTTGTTTTGGCAGTACTTGACAAGAGTGATTTGGCATGAGCCAGTGAGATTTATAGAAAAGAGATCATTAGGTTGATTTGAAACAGAAAAGCAAGAAACTGGGCTTAAGTCATGAGCCTTTCTGGAAGGGTCTAGAAATGTAAGGCAACTCCCAAATGCTTACGGTACCCGGGCCCATATGTTTCATGGTCCGTTTCCAATGTCTGTTTCTGGGAACATTCAGTTACATAGGCCAGTTCCCATAAAAGTTCCCAGGTCTTGTTTCCATGGAAATAGGAAATTTCATTCCAAGGTATGACATGACAGCAAGTCTTAGATTTTTAGCTCTTTGGCCCTTTTTGATGTTTCCCATCTAAAACGTCAAAAAATGATTGAGGAAACAAAGTGATTCATTACAAAGGGCTGGTGCTGAAGAAAGATGGATGGTAACCAAAGAAAAATGAGTATAAAGTCAACTGTTGGTTTTATTGTGTACTTTGGCCAAATCTCGAGCCAGATATTATACTATAAAATGCAAAGAGCAGTATGAAGACAGGGGCCTATGACCATCACAGTTAAGGGTTAACAAGTAACTGTGAGCAGATTTTTAAATTAGTTAAGAGGAAAGAATAAGGTGCTATGAAAAAAAAAAGAATAAGAAATACAAATTAAAACCTGATCACGTGTGGCTTTGGAAATCTAGATTTTGCTCTGTGGATGTTAGGTAGAAGTTTGCAGGAACACTGTATGTTGCTGTCTACTTGATCCAAGTATTGGTTGATGTTGTCTCCTCCTTTTTGAAGATTGTCAGAACCCTCAGTGTAAAGCCCCCAGGTGGGGCAGTCTTCCACTGATCTTTATTCGAGAGAGATAAATCCAGGGGTCAACCCTTCAGAGTTTTGCTGCTGTTCTAGTTATTTCCTGATAGTTTTTTTTTCTCCCCCAGAAAACCATGTTAGCATGATATATCTTTCTTCATCCATTTACTTTTCTTTAAATATTTATTCATTTGGCTGCTTTGTGTCTCAGTTGCAGTTCAAAGGCATCTCCATTGCTGTATGCGGCCTTAGTTGCCCCGCAGCATGTAGGATCTTAGTTCCCCAACCAGGATTCAAACTCGCGTCCCCTGCATTGGAAGGTAGGTTCTTAACCACTTAACCACCAGGGAAGTCCCTTCATCTGTTTACCTTTAATCTATAAATGTCATTATATATAAAGTGGATTTCTCATACACAATATGTAGTGGGATCTTGCTTTTTGATACACTCTAACAATTTCTGATTTTCAGTTGTGCATTTAGACCACTGATATTCAAAATGATTATTACTATAACTACCATGTTTTTACCATTTTCTACTTGTTGCCCTTGTTGAATTTTTTTCTTTGTATTTTTGTCTTCCACTTTCTATCTGCCTTTCATGGTTTTAATTGAGCATTTGGTATAATACTACTTTCTCTCCTCTCTTAGCATATCTAGTAGAGAAATGATCTGGTTTCCTCAACAAATAAATAACATAATAAAAATGCAAGTGGGAGAGATGTTACAGTTTTAAAGAGGTATCAACCAAATGCAATGTATGAACCTTGACTGGATTCTGAAACAAACAGAAAAGAAAATTTTTTAGGTAACTAGGGATATTTGAACACAGTCTGGGCACTAGTTATATTATTGGATTATCGTTAATTTTGTTAGTTGGGATAATGACTTTGGTGTTTGATTATGTTAAAAAATTACAAGAGGATGGGTAGATAGATGAAACCAGCTTGGTAAATGTTAGCAAGCTAGGTAATGAACACATAGGATTTCCTTATAGTTTTTTTCTACTTTGTTTTGTGCCAAATTTTCCATTATAAAGATTTTTTTAAGCTGATAAAAGTGATCTTATAAGATGTGGAGCATTTATACAAAGGAATATTACTTGGCCATTAAAAAGAATGAAATAATGCCATTTGCAGCAACATGAATGAACCTAGAGATTGACACACTAAGTAAAGTCAGAGAAAGACAAATATCATATGATGTAATTTATATGCAGAACCTAAAAAAAAATGGCACAAATAAACTTATTTACAAAACAGAAACAAATTCATAGACTTAGAAAACAAACTTACCAGGAGGGAAGTATCGGGGGGAGCAATAGATTGGGAGTTTGGGATTGACATGTACACACTGCTATATTTAACATAAATAACAAACCAGGACCTATTGTATAGCACAGGGAAGGCTGCTCAATATTCTGTAATAACCTAAATGGGAAAAGAATTTGAAAAAGAGAATAAACATATGCATATGTAATTTTTAAAGTAGTCTTTGTATTTGACAAAGTCAGCACTTTCATAGAAATGATCCAAATAAGTAATTCACAACTCTTTGCTACCACATGGACGGTAATCCGCCAAGCTCCTCTGTCCATGGAATTCTCCAGGCAGGATTACTAGAGTGGGTGGCCATTCCCTTCTCCAGGGAATCTTCCTGACCCAGGAAACCCAGGTCTCCTGCCTTATAGACAGATTCTTTACCATTTGGGCCACCAGGGAAACCCCACATTAGGTGACAGAATGCTAAAAACCTATCTCCAATTCATCAGCGTGGTGTGATTCCTTTACTTATATCTTATTCATGTTGTACACATTTCTGCTGTTTTGTGGAACAGAAGAAACCAAGACAAAACTGTAAAGCAATTATCCTCCAATTAAACATAAATAATTTTTTGAACAATGAAAGAAGAAGAAAAAAAAAGAAATAAAACCAAAATAAGGAACCATAAAACATGGCTTCCAATATTAACTGGAATACTCACTTTAACCTTCCTGGACCTCAAATGATTCCTGCTCCGTGAAGCAGAATAATGACTTCCCACTTATTTAAATTAAATAGGCATTTTAAAACCTATAACATTAAATAAGATAATTCACATTAAAACTATCTAAAATATGTAATGCTACATAAATGGATGGGATTGTTATTTTTGTGGTTATTTTCATCATTATTCAAATGTACTTAGTTATAGGAGAGCAAAGGTGAATAGAGAAGGATATTTCTTATGAAGGTAAGACTGTGTAATGGACCTGAATGCTTGATAGAGAGATGAAATAGACCAGAATGAGGTGGATTCTCCATACCTGGCTTGAAAGATCTAGATACATGGCCAGGAAGGTGGGGCCTCTTAGATCAAGACAGCTTTTTATTCATTCATTCATTCACTCATTCAACAGACACATATCAGGTACTTGCTACTACATGCCAGACACTGTTCTGGATGCTGAGGGCCAGCCGTCTAAGAAGATGGTCATAACAGAATGGGGGATTACAGGAGCATGGAATAGAGACACCCAATGCAGCCTTGGAGTGGGAAGGAGAGTTCACAGGTAGGCTTCTTGGAGCTGTGTTGGTCAAACAGAAAGAGGGGGAAAGAATGTTTCAGCGGAGGGATAGCATGACCAAAGACATGGAAGATGTGCTTTAGGAAACCTGAGTGGCTGCAGTGGTGGTTTTCTGCCAGAGGCAGGAAGATGTGAAATTGAAGAGCTGCAATGGGACAAGATGGCAGAGGCAAGAAGCCAGGCCTGGGGAGTGCGATCCTGAAGCCAAAAGATCTATGGACCCAGGGACCAGACTGCAGTGGCAACTAGGAGGCCCCTGGGAATTGGAAGAGGTAGGGAGGGAGCTGTGGGCTTTTTCTTGCATTCTGGCTCAGTTCTGCTTACAGGGCCTTCAAAGTGGTGCACCTAACTTTAGGCTGAGGAAGCCAAGGGCACTTTTCAGGTGTGAGCAAGCCACTGGGTTGAGGGTGGTATAAACAACAGCTAACTTTAATCAGAGACGCCACAGAGGAATGTGTGGTGCTGAGTGCGCGTTGATTAGGGCCTCCCAAGTGATCAAACAGAAGTACCACTTCCAGCTCAGTTAAGAAAAATGTTAATTAAAAAAAAGCAAATACAATAAAGTTCAGATGCCTCTATGCTGCCTCTTCAAGTCAAAACTCCATCTGTTCTTTGATTTGGGGGTGGTGAGTGAAGATACCCCTCTCGTCTATGCAGCTGCAGACCAAATGGTATCCTTTGACATTTGGGTCCGTTAGATGCACCCTGGAGATGCCGCCAGCCTTCATCTCCCAGCTCCTGTCTCACTCCCATAGCACTCCTCCTGGCTTCCTGATCCAGGGGTGAAACTCAGTGTTGCTGCTCTCCCAGTGAAGGAGATAGATGTAGAGTATGTAGATACAGAAGCTTTTTCTCATTGCTTTCCATTGAGCTGGGGTCAGTCCATCATTCAGAAAGCTAACACTCAAGGGAACAGTATGGACCACATGCTTCTCAAACCAGAATCTGAGGATATCTAGGTGTGGGGCTGTCCCTGAATGTTTATTCCCAGTATTTCCCCCAAATCTCTACATTACTTTTTAAATTCTGTGTTAATCCATAGCCTTAAAAATAATGAAATCACATCCCAGAATCATTTTACAAGTGGCGTAGTGAGACTCAACGCTCAGGTTTACCTTCGTGCCATCAGAAGGCCAAATTGTTTCAAGCCACACTGTATGAACAAAGGTTTCCAAACAGTTTACATCAAAACAATTGTTGGATTTCCCTAGTGGTCCAATGGTTAAGACTCTGTGCTCTCAATGAAAAGGGCCCAGATTCGATCCCTAGTCAGGGAACTAGATCCCACATGCTGCAACTAAGTGTTTGTATGCCGCAACTAAGGCCCCACACAGCCAAATAAAAAACCATTGTTTCTCCAATCAGTTAGCATTAACCCCTCCCTAAGTGGTATACATGTCAGGATTTACAGCATTAATGATCGCAGGTAACTTGTATGTAAAGGATATGCAGTAACAAATTTTGTTTCAGAAAGAAGGGAATGCGATTCTCACATTATAGCTGCTATGCCACACTCACAGTATTTTGCTATCACTCTAACCCCTTGATGCCAAAAGAATGGTTTTATAATAAAAAGTATAGATGTATCCTAAAAAACAAAAGAAAAATTGTTGTTAAGAACACAGTCATCACATCTACTGTCTCACAATAGTGCATTTAGTTTGTATTTAATTTTCTGCATTAAATAAAATCTTTAATATGAATACTTCCTTTAAGTAAATAGGATACCTTTAAAGAATTTTTAAATAACATCTCATTAGAATTGGTGTTTGAGATTGACATGCTGGCCATCTTCATCAATTTTTAGATTTGAATGTCCTGAAATAGCATACACAGCCCTGAATTTACCCAGCATTGTTTTGACCCAATATATTTAAAAGCATTCTTGTCATGATTATTATTACTGAAGTCAAAATAAGGAAATAATGTAAAAGTGAATGTGATGCTGCAAATTTTTCCTCTTTTTTTTTTTTTTTGGCCATGGCACATGGCTTATTGGATCTTAGCACCCCCACCAGGGACCAATCCCATGCCCCTGGCATTGGAAGCCCAGAATCTTAACCACAGATTTCTCATCTTAAGCCCAACAAGTTGCCTTCAGGAAGCCCCGTCATCTGTCAGTGTGGACTCATGGACAGGCTTTGGAGGTAGTCTACATGGGGTAAATCTCTGCTCTGTCACTGCCCAGCTACTGGGCAGTTTTCTGTCTTCTCACTGCCCTGTCTTCTCTATCTTTGTCCTTTCAGCTCTAAAATGGGGGTAATAATGGTAATACCTGCTAAACAAAGTTGTTCCAAGAACTAAATGAGTAAGTGCACGCGTGCTAAGTCACTTCAGTCTTGTCAGACTCTTTGCAACCCCATGGACTATAGCCTACCAGGTTTCTCTGCCCATGGGATTCTCCAGGTAAGAATACTGGAGTGGGTTGCCATTTCCTTCCCCAAGGGACCTTCCCAACCTGAGTATCATATTGTGATCCTGAGTATTGGGGATACTGTGGTTCCTGTATTACAGGCAGATTCTTTACCACTCAGCCACTGCAGAAGACCTAAATGAGTTATTAAATAAATGTAAAATTATTGAAGCAGTTCCTGGCACTTAGAGAGGGATAAAAAAAAATTCAGTCATGAAATGATAATGTTTTCAGTATAGCTATGGGCAACTTCTTCAAATCAAGGTGGGGGCAATTGACTACCCTTTGTGTGTCCTCACTGGCTTCAGAGCTATGCATGCTAGAAGGGAGGGGCCTTTGTGGACCACGTGGCCTGCACACATTTCACGGGGGTTTCCACCTGTGTTCCTTACAATCCAAGGGCATCCTGAGTTGCATGACATGCTTTGGGTTCCACGAATGTTCTGATTCAAATTTATAATATGAATTTTTTTAACTTTAATAAGACTCAACACAATCTCAAATGTGCCCTGTGCTAACTTTGATAGTGAGGACAACCAACCAATGGGTTAACTTTGTTCTGTCACATTGAGTTGTTTTCACGCAGACCTTGGAGAAAAATGTCTACTAACAGATCTAGAGATATATTTGAAGGACTTCTAAATGAGTCATTGATTACGATGTCTGTAGCTCTGTACTGATCTTTTTAAAACTCAAATATGCACAAGTAAAAAATCAAAAAGTAAAAATAAAAATGTATATATAATCCAGTACTCTGAGAGATCAAGCAAATTCAATTTGGTCATTCATTCACTCAACAAACATTGATTTTATGTCAGCTAGGTGGTTGGTTCTTCTCTGAGCTCCTTTATATAGCTATGAATAAGGTTCAGACACATTTATTCAACCTGTTCTGAGTCATAAGTAATATGCAGTAACAAGTAAAATCAGAACACTTTTTGTCTCATTACTGTCGTAAAATTGATAGACTAAGCATTTATTGTTAAATGTGGAACGTCTACTGAATGACTTTTATATTGACAATAAGGAAGCGAGTTTGCTGTTAGTTGTTGGTGATTTAACTTTGAAACAAAAAAGTCCTACAAATCCTCCCTAATGCTTTTGGATCAGTTTGATTGAAGAGAATCTTGAGATTGCAAGGTAAGCTACTTGTCTGTTTGAATCAGGATTTTCTTGATACTGTATATCCAAAATGGATTACAGAAATAAATTGGACATTGAGGCTTGTATAACACTGCAAATGTCAACCACTATCATTATTTTCAAATTCTGTGTTCATCAAAATAGATTCGCTATCCTTTTTGATTGACTTTGTAATAATTAAGAAAAGGTATAAGTATGAATTTCTTAAACAAGCTTACACCCATAAAATGCTGCCCTTGTATATTTTATATACTAGGATTCTGAGCAAAATTTTGTCTGGAAAAAATATGCCTCTGACATTTTTAAATTGCTGGTGTAAAAATTCAGTGGACTGAAGGAGAGAGAAGGTTTGATGAGGTCCGCCTTCATTCACTGAAAATTAGAGAAGAGAACTGGGGCTTTCCAGTTACTAACACAAGAGAAGAGGCGAAAACAGGATAATTGCCTGAAGAATGCTCTAAGTTTCCAGAAGCTTTATATTTCTTACAGTTTTGGTGTTTTTTGTTTTTTTTTAAATACCTCCAAACTCTTAAGTATTGGCAATAGAACCTATAAAGCATAAAGGCTCTGTAGTTCTATTTTAAGGGACCACAAAGAAAAGAGCCACTAGGGAGACTGGTCCCATAACACTCTAGAAATATGGCCAGCCTTGAGAGCTCTGATTTGGAAAGCTCCATTGCACTACCAACCCCAGCTCTCCAGCCTCACCTGTGCTCTCAGTGCGGATAGCAATCTTTTCCCATTTCCCTAGTGAACTTTCTCTGTCTCCTTACTTAGAGCAGTTATTCCAGACATTCAATATCTTCCCAAGTTCCCTGCTCTACCCTAGCCTACCTCACAATGCACATAAAACTAGGCTCTACGGTTAGAGGGGTAATCTGTGTAGTGGTTAAGAACATGTACTCTTGAGCCAGACTAACTGGGTTTGAATCTCAACTCCATCACTCAGTAGCTGCGTAAGCTTGAGTTGAGTTAATTAACTCCTCACGTGCCTTGATTTCCTCATCTCTAAAATAAGATTAAAATGTGGTGGTTAATTCTATGTGTCTACATGCCTGGGCCACAGGGTGCCCAGCTCTATGGTCAAATACTATTATTCTGTGTGCTTCTATGAGTATATTTTTGAGCAAGATTAACATTTGAATTATGGGAGATTATTGAATTATGGGGGATTATTGAATTATGGGGAATTATTTCCCCAAATAGTTGGGGAAACAATGGAAATAGTGACAGACTTTATTTTCTTCCCTGGTGGCTCAGATAGTAAAGTGTCTGCCCACAATGCAGGAGACACAGGGTTCGATCCCGGGGTTAGGAAGATCCCCTGGAGAAGGAAATGGCAGCCCACTCCAGTACTCTTGCCTGGAAAATCCCATGGACAGAGGACCCTGGTAGGCTACAGTCCATGGGGTCGCAAAGAGTCGGACGCGACTTCACCTCACTTATTTTCTTGGGCTCCAAGATCACTGCAGATGAAATTAATAGACTGCAGCCATGAAATTAATAGATGCTTGATCCTTGGAAGAAAAGCTATGACCAACCTAGACAGCATATTAAAAACCAGTGACATTACTTTGCTGACAAAGTTCCATCTAATCAAAGCTATGGTTTTTCCAGTAGCCATGTATAGATGTGAAAGTTGGACTATAAAAAATGCTGAGCACTGAAGAATTGATGCTTTTGAACTGTGGTATTGGAGAAGACTCTTGAGAGTCCCTTGGACAGCAAGGAGATCAAACAAGTCAATCCTGAAGGAAATGAGTCCTGAATATTCATTGGAAGGACTGATGCTGAAGCTGAAACTCCAATACTTTGGCCACCTGATGCAAAGAACTGACTCATTGGAAAAGACCCTGATTCTGGGAAAGATTGAAGTCAGGAGGAGAAGGGGATGACAGAGGATGAGATGGTTGGAAGTCATCACTGCCTCGATGGACACGAATTTGAGCAAGCTCTGGGAGTTGGCGATGGACAGGGAAGCCTAGCGTGCTACCGTCCATGGTGTTGCAAAGAGTTGGACACAACTGAGTGATTGAACTGAACTGAATATTTGAATTGGTAGACTGACTAAACCAAATGGCCCTCCTTAATGTTAGTGGGCCTCGTTCCCTGGTGGCTCAGACAGTAAATGATCCACAAACAATGCAGGAGACCCAGGTTCAATCCCTGGGTCAAGAAGATTCCCTCAAGAAGGGAATGGCTACTCATTCCAGTATTCTTGCCTGGAGAACCCAAAGAACAGGGGAGCCAGGTGGGCTATGGTCTATGAGAGTAGACTATACTGTCTCAAAAAGTCAAGACAGTAGTGAGTGACTAAGCATCCATCCAATTGGTTGAAGGCCTGAGTAGAACAAAAGGGCTGACTCGTCCCTGAGTAAGAGAGAATGCTTCCTGCCTCACTGCCTCTGAACTGGAACATTACATTTTCTCGCCATAGAACTCAGATTGAAACATTGGCTCTTCCTGGTCTCGAGCCTGCTGGCTTTTGGGCTGGAACTTATGCTATTGGTTCTCTTAGTCTGGGCCTTTATACTTGGACTAGAACTATAGCATCAGTTCTGGGTTATACTGCTGGGTCTCCAGCTCACCACTGGCAAATCTTGGGACTCGTCAGCACCCACAGTCCTGTGAGCCAATTCTTTACAATAAATCTTTTCTCTATTGGCTCTGTTTCTCTGGAGAATGCTGAGAAAACAAATAATGATACCTTTCTTCACAAGTTAAGCTAATGATCTGATAGATGTAGGGCTCTGAGAAAAGATTGCACATAGTAAGTGCTCAGTAAGTGTTAACTGACTGAATATATAACACCGTCTCCCTTCTCTTCCATGATCATGTAATGACAAAAGAAATAGAAAAACAAATCCATAGCAGCACTGGAAAGTCAAGAGAGAAGCCAACTAGTAGCCCACACCAGAAGATTCTTCTGAAAATTAACACACAAAAGATTGACAACAAAGTCTGCAAAACAGACGAAGTCACAGATCCAACAGGTGAAAAAAGGAAAGCTTTAAAATAAAACGTGAATTTTCCACTAGTCCTCCAGAGAACCCTTAGAATCACAGGCACCAGAGGATAAAGTAAGGGAAATTAATCAATCACTGAGTGATGGAACAGCTGTTCTAATTTCTCACTTTCAGAACAACTTATTCTGGAGTTTATCTCAGTTGATTTTTAAATACTGCTCTCTAAAATGGGAGTTCTAACATTAAAATTTTAACTTCCAGTAGGGCTGGAGTACTGGAGTACTGTCCCAGATAATTTAAGGCTACGGTGACATTTAGATAGCCTTCTTCCAGAAAATTAGCTACATTCATACCCTAAAGCCATGGTCCTCAAACTTGGCCACAAATTGGAATCATCAGTGGCACTTTTGAAACCTGAGTTAAACTTCCACTGGGTCTCATCTAATTGTTCTAAGGAGCAACCTGAGTGTCGTGATTTTTCAAATCTCACCAAGGTGACTCCAGTTTGCAGGCAAGGTTCCGACCATGCTAAATAGAAGCCAACTGTCAGTAACCTCTCCCACTTGAAAATCTAACTGAAGTGAGGTAAATATTAGATCAATTATATGAAATTTCCAACATTGAACCTTTCTCTTATTTTTTTTTTTTTTTTTTGACCTATAAACATGGCAACTTCACATAGCTCATTGAGTTTTGCAAACTGGAGGAAAGGGGATCTCTGTTACGATAGAAAGTTTAGCAATCCTGTAATTTCCAGTAATGTGGACAATAAAAAAATATATACCCAATGAATTGGATAATTTAGCTGGAGATGTTTATAGGCAAAATGTCTATAGTGTTGATAGGAAATGTAAAAACTGAAAGATATACTAAAGAAAAGACTGTTATACATGAAGGAACTGGGCATTTATGGTTTTGAAAATTCTCAGCCTCTCTAGACAACAAAGGATGTCAAAAGTAAGAAATGGATCCTAAGCACAGATCAAACTCAGGGCATTACCAGGAATCTAAAGATAAGCTGAGGGCATGGCTATAATATTCTTTGTTAAAGCTTCAGAAATATCAAAGATGTTACCTCAGCATAGCATTCCATTTTTTAAAACAGCAGTCCCCAACCTTTTTGGCACCAGGGACTGATTTTGTGGAAGACAAGTTTTCAACGGCCTAGGGTTAGAGCGGATGGTTTCAGGATGATTCAAGCACTTTACATTTATTGTGTACTTTATTTCTAATCTAAAGCTGCCACTGATCTGACAGGAGATGTCAGTCCATGGTCCAGAGGTTGGGGACCCCTGTTTCAAAAGATTCTTTAAAAATTTCAAGAGTATACCTAACAGATCCTCCAAAGGGATAATAGGGCTTCTAGGAAAACTAAAGGTGTTGTCCCTTAGCAAATTCCTAAGATAGACAAGCGTGTATCTCAAAAAATTTTTATGGGAGTAGCTTTTGTCTAATGGAGTTGGCCTTCATAAGATTCCCAGGAGGTATACAAAACTTTCTAAAGAATTATAACAAAAAAACACTACCAGCTTCAAGGAGAAAGAGATAATACCAAATGAAAAGAGGGATCTTTGGATTCTTAAAATTCTACTGAAAGGAAGCAGGCTAAGATAACTACTTAGCTAAACATACTTGCTACTGTTTATAACAAAGGCCCAGAAAGAAAATCTGCGAACCACAGAGAATAAGTTTCAGAATGAGTAGGACTGAGTCCTGATCAAGGAACTTAAACATTCTCTTGGCTGACTATATGAAGTTTAAGAATAGAAAAAGTTATTGTAAAGCAATAGAAATTAGAACAGTAGTTGTGAATGGTGGAATGGATGGTGGAAATTGACTGGAAGGCTGGAAATTTCCTATATATACATGTCTGTAGGCATTTATCAAAATCTATCAAAGTGTACCCTAAAGATCTTTTAATTTCAGTGTATGTACATTTTGCTTGAGTTAATAAAACATAAAAAGAAATTTAAAATTAAATATAGGCTGCTGAACTAAGGCTAAAAGTTAAATGAAAAATCTAATTCAAATTAAATAATGAGGGAGCTAGAAGCTCAAAAAGAGCAAAATAATTTTTAATAGAAGGAAGGAGTTAATAAAGATAATTGAAAAATAATGAATTATTTAAAACAGACCTAATAAATTCTGGTTCCTTAAAAAAAGACGACTTTTGACATAATGGTCAAGAAAGAAAAGAAAACTTAAATAAGGTTAAGTATATGACTGCAGCTATTTAGGAAATTTTGAAGATTACAACAGTTTATTATGTACAGTATTTACCACTAAATTTGAAAGCCTAGGTCAAAATATTATTTGCTAAGAAAATATATAAACTACTAAAAAAACTTTTTTAAAGAGTGTAAACCCAGATTAGATCAATAGTCATGGAAGAAACAGAAAAATATTGTTGAAAAAAATCTCCCTTCTGAGAAAATCAATACAATCAGATCAATTTAAAGATGAATTCTACAAAATCTGAAGACAGTTTCTTTAATATTTGAATGCTTTAAGGGCTATAAAGAGATATGATGCCATCCAGTTCACTTCATAAAGCAAATATAGCTATGATACTAAAGGCGGACATGGTAGCAAAAAAAGGGAAATCTTAAACTATAAATAAATATGACTTTTAACAGAATTTTAATGAAATAAAATAATAAAATATTTAACCCATTATATTCATACACAATGCCAACTATGATTATGTTGGCTTAGTTTGAAATCACAATGATGGCTGAAACTGGAAATTTAGTAATGCAAATTATTGTATTAATAAAGAGTAGCACATGTCATTCTGATAGTAAAAGGCATAAATAATATTCCACACTCATTTTTTAACGTAAATATTCTTTAAAAAGTGGAAATGTAAGTAAACTTCTTTGTTATATGAAGTATATCTACCAGAAATCTACCCAAACATCAAACTTACTGGTAAATCTTTGAAGATTTCCCACTCAAGTCAAGAACAATATGAGTCTCATTAGTAATGTTCTTATTCAATACTTGATTGATAAAAATAACTTCCATTCTTACATCCTTGCCAGTGCAGTAAGAAAAAGATTTGAGTATAAATGCTGACTAACCTGACACTAAATTTTAATTACCCAAGGGTAATATGATTCTTTACCTAAAAAATCCAGAGGAATTAACTGAAAAGCTTTTATAGCTAGTAAAAAAGAAATTCAGTAAATTGGCCAGATAAAACTTATATCAAAAACTAAGGAGTATTAATCAGAACTCTTTTAACTTCCAGTTCCTACCACATCTACAAACTTCTTAAAACTTCCCTACCACACCTTCATTGTTCTAATAGCTCCTGTGTCTCCTCAGTCAGTTCAGTTCAGTCCAGTCGCTCAGTCGTGTCCGACTCTTTGAGACCCCATGAATTGCAGCACGCCAGGCCTCCCTGTCCATCACCAGCTCCTGGAGTTGACTCAAACTCATGCCCATCGACTTGGTGATGCCATCCAGCCACCTCATCCTCTGTCATCCCCTCCTCCTCCTGCCCCCAATCCCTCCCAGCATCAGGGTCTTTCCCAATGAGTCAACTCTTCCCATCAGGTGGCCAAAGTATTGGAGTTTCAGCTTCAGCATCAGCCCTTCCAATGAACACCCAGGACTGATCTCCTTTAGGATGGACTGGTTGGATCTCCTTGCAGTCCAAGGGACTCTCAAGAGTCTTCTCCAACACCACTCCTGTGTCTCCTATATTTACTTAATTGCCTCAGAAACTTTGAAATCTCCTTAAATTACTTCTTCCAGTTTACTAGTCACCAGGCTCTGATTACTTGACTTACTAAGCACCTTTCTGAACCATCTCCTCCTCTCCAACCCCACTACCACAGCCCTGTTTCAAGCCTTCCCTGTATCTCCTATGGTTTTGTGATAGCATTTTGTCTGATCTGCCTGTATTTGATCTAACATAGTCAGTTTCTGGACAGAAATCTCTCAGTTGGTAATTATCATTTCCTTCTTCTTCCTATAGACCAGAGATTGGTTCTCCCAAGTAAGTAGCACCAGTGTTGCTATTGTTAATCACTCAGTCATGTCCAACTCTTTGTGATCCCATGGACCATAGCCTGCCAGATTCCTCTGTTCATGGTATTCTCCAGGCAAGAATACTGAAGTGGGTTGCCATGCCCTCTTCCAGGGGATCTTTCTGACCCAGGGATTGAACCAAGGTCTCCCATAAGGAGGCATATTCTTTAAGAACATATAAGAACATGCAGGCATATTCTTTACCATCTCAGCCACCACAGAAGCCCAAGTAGCTCCAGCTCCATATTCAAAGTCACCATAAAAGAAAATAGCCACATGACAACTATGTACCCCAGGCAGTGCAATGTAATGAGAGTCTGGAAACAGAAACAAGAAGACTTAAAGCACTGCTGATGCCAAAGAAGGTTGAAGCATTACTTCTAGGCCAGAAAATGCACTTGGGAAAGTTCCCTGGACTGATATCTCTTTATTCTAGTTATCTTTTGCACTGGCAAACAATAATGGTAGCCATTCCCAATTAAATTCTTATTTCCCATGTACACTTTGGGACTCGATGACCCTAATTCAGTAGATCCTTGGTATCCAAGAAGCTAACATTATCACCTACCATTTACCAGCAGACCCAGGGATCTTTGACATGTGGAAATGTGTGATTTTGCAAAGGCATAAGTCTCAACCTCACAGGCTGTGAGGCTGCTGTTTATGAGTGAGTCATTTAGTAGTGACAGAGTCAGCCATCCCGGGGTTTGCTGAGTCATACAGTCAAGAATGGAAACCAAAGGCCAAAGCTCTGGGTTTGTAGTAAATGGTTTGGGGCAAAGGGCACCTGGTTATTTGTCATTCTGGAGGCAAAAAGGAGGGAGAAAGCTGAGACGCCCTTCACAATGAACCTCAGCAGGGGAAGAACCCCAGGAGCAGAGTGGCTAATGGTAGAAAGCTGAGTTCCTGGGAGCTTTGACAAAGAGAAAAGTATGAGACAAGTTGGTCTGAGCCTAAGATCGAGACCCAGAGCTGGGCTGAGTCCAGCAAGGGACATATGCAGCTTACAACAAGAACCAACCTAAAGAGACAAGCTAACATTCTTTCCTCCCCATCAGCATGAAGAGTCATCACTTTTATTATCGTAAGTAGAAATGACTTAGGGCACAGCGTGTCAGCCAGGATATGATAGCTGGGAGAGGCTGGTATGTAAGACACAAGTAGGAGTGACACAGACTCCTCAGCTACCTTGCCCGGAAGGGCAATCCTTCAAAAAAACGAGTCTTACTTGGGCAAAGATGTCAGACTCCAGCACCCATTTATATGACTTGTTTCTGCTCCATCTTGCACTCAGAGATGTCTGGATAACTCTACCCAGTGAATAATAAGACCATCTTATCTCCTTAGGGGATTCTGTACCTTTGGGGGATACATCATCCTGGAAATCAAATTAAATGCCCTTTCGTATTGAGCTCATCTCGCTTGCATCTCGCTTGTCACCTAGGGTCAGGTACATCAGCCCTGGGAAACAATGTTGCCAGGGCCCCGCCTTGGAAGGAAATGGGTTTAAGCATCTAGTTCAGTTTCAACACTTGGAAATCGTCCATCTTGATGAGGAAATGAAATCAGATGATCTTTTCCTTTGCTTCTTTGAAGGCAAGGAGACATTTCTCTACATCAGATAATGGGCTTGTAACCCTGAAGGACACTTTGCCTTGGCAGCTGTAAGCTCTGAGCAGCAGACGTGAGCATGAAGGAAAGGGGCTTCCTTAAGGTGCACAGTCAAAGATAGATAGTCTGAGCCAAGAGTGAGGTCAGGGATACAGGGAACCCCAAATGACAGTTAATTTTCATTTTAATTGGTCTTGGCATACCATAAATGACTTCCTGCACAATATATCCATCTTTTTAATTATTATCTTAATTAACCTAATTATTGGTTGAGCTAATATTTAAGCTAGTTGGTATTCTCAAAGTCATTCACAGTGCACAAGGGTGCATAACCATGCAGAACCAGGAGGACTGGGTTGAGACAACACTGCTGGGTAATTGGAAATTGACCGGCACGCCCACTGGGGATATCAGGCACACTGTTGACCCAGTGAAAACCAGTTATACAGTGTTCTGGGTCAGCCAGGCTCCCCAGACTTTCTAGTCATCCTTCAGGGTGATTTCTCACAATGGTGTTGACATTACGCAGGGTGCTGAGAATGGAGAAGTGGCCTCAAGTCCCCATGCCGGTGCTCACCTCCATGCCTTGATGCACCCCACCAGTAGTACCCTAACCTTAAATTTCCCTGGACTGGCTCCTCCTCAAACTTTACAATCGAGCTCAATGACACTGCCTCCTGGCAGGCTTCTCAATGGGCTTCCTAATCACTGTTCCTGTATCAATAGCATCTAGCACATCGCCTTGTGGGGAAAGGCACTCAATAAATGTTTGATGAAGAAAGGAATCAATTACCCTGTGCTTAGCACTTTTTACACTCTATAGCTATTGCCTGTTTTCTTATTTATAGCTCCAAGTACTATGAACCCCTTGAGGACAAGAAACGTATTTTATTCATTTGTATGTCCCCACTCCTAATAATTTATGGCACCAAAAAGGCACTTAACAAACAGGAAAAGAGCCCATCTTAGGAAGCTGACTTTTCTGTTTAGAGAGTATACTTCAATAAGCTAACTTTCACATAAACTTTCTGAATTATAAAATGTTTTCAATGTCTTATTAATGCTTGCCCTCAGTAAGGATGGGGGCAGGGCAAACTATGAATTAAATACTTGTATCATTCCCACTGGACAGATGGGAAAACTAAGGCCCATGAGGTCACATAGCTTGCCTGTGACCACACAGCTTGAATATGAAGCAAGAACTCAAGCAGTTTGTCTGACTTGAGTCTATAGTCAGTTGTTTTCTAATCAACAGCAAAAGTTTGTTCCCATCTCTTACCCACAAGTCCTGTCTCCCTGGAGCACCTTCCTCTCAAACTACAAATTAATCTTCATTCAGAGGTTAGCTTAATGCAGTTTAAGGGTTAAGATAAAAACATGTTCAGAGGTGTTTGCCTTTTAAGATGACACTCCTGAAAATTGATGTCCAGAAGAGAATGACTTTCAAGTGCAAGAATTTCAGACACGACACCAGACAAGTAGAAGGTGGTGAATAACTGTAGGCAGTAACCTGGGTGACCCAATAGTCATTTATTATGTGTGGTATGTAAAGTGATGATATTAGTCATTTACTGCTGCATAACAAATTGCTCCCAAACTTGGCAACTTACAACAACAGTAAATATTTACTTTCACACACAATTTTTTAATGTCAGGACTCTGGAAGTGGCTTTACTCGATGGTTTTTGCTCAGGAAGCCCTGCAAGTTTGCTGTAAAGCTGTTAGGTGGAGCTACAGTCAATCGAAGGCTTGACTGGGGCTGGAGGATCCCCTTCCAAATTGGTGTACTCACATCATGCTCGTTATTGGTAGGAGGCCTCAGATCATCCCCCACTGGGCTTCCATTTCCATGGGCTGCTTGAGTGTTCTTGGAATACAGGGGCTGGCTTCAATCAGAGTGAGGACTCCAAGAGCAAGCAAGACAGAAGTCACAATGTCTTCACCAACCCAGCTTTGGCAGTCATACTTCCTCCTTTCCGTAGTACCCATTGTTAGCACAGTCTGTCCTACTCAAAGTAGGAGGGTTAGAAGGAGGTGAGGATCATTGGGGACCATCTTGGAGGTGACTACCACCAATCAGTAGGTTGCTGTGGCCAGGATCTTTACTCTGGCCCCTAGGTTTGCTTCACTGATGGCTCCAGCATGAAAATAAAAGGTTTTTTAAACTTTTATGTGTTTTAAACAGGCAGACCTTTAGTAATATATTTAATCAAAGAAAGCCAAAACCACAGAGTTGAGTCTCCTAACCTGATGAAGATGAGGTAGTCAAGATCAGCCACGTAGTTTCCAGAAGAACTCAGAAGAGACAAGAGGGCAGGAGAGCTAGTTGGCCTCTACACTGACCATGCCCTAATATTAGACTTTTGACCTTCTCTCAAAGTTATACACACAGTCCTAAAGATACACTGATAGAACTGAAGGAAGAAGATGTTCACCATTCAACCTTAGATTTGCTTTTGTGACCATATAACACTGCTTGTGGTGCAGGTTGACTGTGAATTCATATTTTTCTAGGTTTTTTGACTATTAAATTATATTGCATTGATTTTTTTCTATAAAGAGCTCTAATTTATAAAATATAATAAGCAGTTGAGATAGTCTACAATTTTTACAACTTTTGCTTTTGTTTCTTTTACTTTAATATAAAAGGAGTCTCGAAAAATTGAAGTGCCCTAGGTCTTTCTTAACATCTGAGAGGCTCCGCTTTCAATACCCTCCATTCTTGTTCCATTTGAGGAAGCACAGGGGTTGAATAAATGATCACAAAGTTCCTTCTAAGTCTCGAAGTCCTTTAGGCCACTAGACCCACAGTTGTCAAAGTGTATCTGTCAGTGTCCCTGGATGATCATTTAGTAAAAAGGAGGAAGCAGGAAAGGAAATGCAAAGGATAAATTCTGGCCATCACACTGGTACTCTCTTCACAACGCAGTGAGCAAGGAGAGAGGTAAGCCTCTGAAGTGGGAGAAAAACATAGGGATCATTTTACAGGGTTTTTCCCTAATTCATAAAGTCACATTGAGATTGGGCTGTCGGTTTGAAATAAACTGGAGTCCAGGATATTCCACTGAGAGTTCATCTCTCCTCTGTGGTCTGGATTGGCCAGGGCCTCCGACTGCTCCTGCAGCAAACCTGCTCTGGAAGGGCTATGTATAGATATTCTGCCTCAGAAACTGGGCCACAGGAGGGCTGGCCATTTGTTTTTGTTTGTTTCTTGTCCCCACTAGCATCTCTGAAAAGAGTAATGATTGTCGCCATAGGCCAGGGCAGGGGCTGGGACAGAGTGGGGAGGCAGGTAACAGAGCAAGGATTCCTGGTGCCCACAGGTGGTCAGGCTGCCAATGGTGCTGCTCGTGCACTGCTAAAAGACACATTCTGGATGTGTGGGACTGATCAATGGACTTCTTTGGATCAGGGAGGTAGATGTGGCCGGGAGAATGAATGAGGAAGGAAACCTCTGCTCGCCCACCACCCACTTCTGAGCCACCTCCTGACCTTGGGAAATGCTAGTAACCTTGACTTGGTTTGATCAGGACCCTCCCGCCTCCTCTTCCTTTCCAATGATCCCTCATTGACGAAATGTCTCTATCCCATAGCAAGGACGCTCTACTCTCCTCATCTTCTGGTGTTCAGCAAAATCCCAGGAGGATACAAGCATCTCCCCCTAACTTCCCATCATGCCTGATGCCAGGTAGAGCTATAGAGTCCAGTCCCCCAAGAACTTGCCATATCTCTGAACAGTTAAGGTACAGAGTGTAAATTCAGCTCTTCTTTTAAATCCCATTGCAGCTGAAGTCTTTTGCCCTGGGATGACTTCCCTCAAACTCTAAGACAATTCTCTTCTGGCCCCTGCTTTTCCTTCCATCTTTCCTTTTGGAAAAAGATACTTTGGAGCAGTATCTGCTTAAGAAAGAAAACCGCCTGGTTTTCAGGAATGGAGATGTTCTTTTGTGGATCATCTATTGACACTGTGATGCCACCAGAAACCAGCTGGAGGTATGGGACTCAGTGGAACTATTTAATGTTACTGTATGATTGGGGGGGAAAAAACCAGAACATCGCTGTAGAAACATGCAAAGATCTGCCACAAAGAAGAGGGGATTAGGCTATTCATTAATCTCACAGGAAGGGCTAAGACCTTGGGAGAGGTTAGCGGGAGGCAGATTTTAGCCCAAAGTAACCTATCTTGCCTCAAGACCTGGCGAGCTCCATGACTGGGGGTGTTTAAGAAACAACTTTTCTAAAATATCAGACAAATTTCAAAATGAAAAATAAATTTGAGGAGACTCCAAATCCAATTGAAATTTTTTTTTTTAGTGGAATTGAAGGAATGGATGGATAAGTGTGGAAATGGAGGGAGACTTGAGCACAGGGACTTCTTGTTATTTTTTTAGTTCCAAGTCTCTGTCTTCTGGTTCTTCCCAACTTTCAGAAAGCATGGGGCTCCAGAAGGAATAAGACAGTGTGCCCATGACAGGGCCCTGAAGGAAGATGAACTGAGGAAAGATTGGGGCCTCTTAAGCATCTGTGAATCTGTCAAGAAAAAAAAAGTCACCCAAGAGATAAGGAAAATACTCCAAATCATTCCCAGACTGAATATTTAACAAAATTGAGTTTTGATTTTTTTTAATAAGGCATCAGTGGCTCTTTTTAAGCAACAAAGAGACTGTTTTATGCAAATTTCCCCTCAGGGCTTTCATTAAGATGTTAACATCTTTCTTGTCACAATATCTACTTTATTACAATGAGTCATAGTGCTTCTCTATTCTTTTGCTGAGACATCCTTGTAAGATAAACTCTCTGGACTGCGAGCAAGGGTTTTTGTTTTGTTTTGTTTTGTTTTAAGTGACAAAGTTGAGAGTTCTAAGGAAAGGGTTGGGAGACAGGAGATTAAATTTAAGAAAAAAAATGCCCTCTAGTGTGGGTGACACCCCTCTAGTGTGGGCTACTGGGCACAAAAGCCGTTTTGTCCTCCATATGTTATAGGCAAGACACCAGCATCCATGGCCTTCCCTGACTTCCAAAGGGCAGATTTGAATAGTTCTAGTCAAGGAAGGAGCAGTCAAGAAACCCCAAGATTTAAAGGGACCAGAGCAGATCATCAAGATCAGGAAAGGAGATTGAGTGTGCTTTGCACACATCCTAATCTTGTCAGCAACCCCACCCTTGAACTATTGCTCTAAAAATAAACTTAGTGAAAGTGTCAGTCACTCAATCATGTAAGGCTCTTTGTGACCCCATGGACTGTAGCCCACCAGGCTCCTGTGTCCCTGGAATCAGGAAAGAATACTGGAGTGGGTAGCCATTCCCTTCTCCAGGGGATCCTCCCCACCCAGGGATTGAACTCAGGTCTCGTGCACTGCAGGCAGATTCTTTATTGTCTCAGCCACCAGGGAGGCCCTCATCAAATCCTTCCAAGTGAGGACACAGAGTTTTCAAGGGTGGAAGTCAGCTGTGTCCCCCTTCACCTGGCAAAGCTATAATGTTATTCTTTTATATTTCACCCAAAACTCTGTCTCTGAGATTCAATTCAGCACCCAGTGCACAGAGGTGAAACTTTTGACATCAAGACCAGTGGGGAAATCTGGACACACCAACCTGATGAAGAAAACAGGCTAGCTTGCACCGATGGTTATGGTTCAACTCCCACTGTACACCAAGCTCATGTCTCTTGGACTAGGAACATTTGAATCATTCTGCTTCTACCAGCAAGGCAACATCTAAGCTCTTTGAGGACAGCCTTCACCTCTCCACCCAAGTTCCCTCTCTGGGCCAAGGGTAAGTGGCTGTTTGGTCACAGATATTATTTTTCCTCTTCAGGGACTCATTCCATGGCCCTGGAATTAAAAAAAAAAAAAAAAAAAAGCAGAGGTCACAGGAAAAAAAAAAGCCATATAGAGGATTTCCCTGGTTAAGATTCTGACCTCCAATGCAGGGGACAGATATGGGTTCGATCCCTGGCTGGGAATCTGAAATCCACCATGCCATGGAGCAACTAAGCCCATGCACTACAACTAGAGAAGACCCATATGCCACAATGAAGACCCAAGGCAGCCAAATAAATAAATAAATATTAAAAATAAAAGCAATAAAGGGCTGTCCTGTATTCTAAAAACAAAAAAAAGAAAAAAAATAAATGCCATATATAACTCCATGGCTATGTGGATGGGAAGTCTTTTGAAACATAAGGTCCCAAAGAAGGAGAATGGGAGTGCTTTCCATTGAGACTTAGACAGGAGAGCTGAGACCAGGGGCACAAGGTGTCGGGCTCCTTCTGCCCTACAAAGGCAGAAGCTGAGTGGGCAGGTCAGGGTGTGGGGCAGCCTTCAAGAAGAACACACATTCCTATAGACTGGGAGCTGGCAAAAGTCTGAATGGACAGGGAGTAAACATCCTAAGATTTGAGGGCCATGTAGATCACATGGGCCCAGAGAGAGTGTGGCCATGTTCACAATTAGGCTTTATTTATGGATACTGAATTTGAATTTCATATTAGTTTCAGGTCACACACAAAAATATATTCATTTTACTTTTTTCCCCCAACTATTTAAAAACATGGACTTCCCTGGTGGCTCAGCTGGTAAAGAATCTGCCTGCAATGCAGGAAACCTGGGTTCAGTCCCTGGGGTGGGATAATCCCCTGGAGAAGGGAACAGCTACCCACTCCAGTATTCTGGCCTGGAGAATTCCATGGACTGAATAATCCATGGAGTCGCAAAGAATAGGACACAACGGAGCAACTTTCACTTTCACTTTCATTTAGAAACATAAAAGCTGTCTTAGCTCGCAGATTGTATAAAAACAGGAGGAAGACCTTCATTTTTCAACCCCTAATGTCATCTGAACCCTTTCATGATGGAGTCTTTCCTGCACTTGCATGTGAGGCCCAGATGTGCTTCACAGCAGGACGGGAGCTCCCCAAACCATGGAGTGGGACAGCTGCCTCCCAGTTCGTGCTTCCTTTGCCATCTGACCTCAAACATGATATTCCTGTGAGGAAACCTTGTCTATGGGTTCAAAAGCATGTCTATTCTGCCTGTTGGAATGTGATTAAAGCATACAAGAGGCAAGCAGGGAGGCCAAGGACCTTCCAGGAGACGTTTGGTTCAGACAGATAGCCTGATTATAAAGAGTTCTTTTAGAATCATTTTAAAGAAGGTTGGGGCTAAATATCAGGAAAGAGGAGGTTGTGTGAAAGTGAGTTAGAAGAGAAGGCCATGGAGCCCAATCTTTTGGAAATAGCTTTGCTGGAAAATTGGGTTACAGGAAAGTAAAGACAACAGACAGTTCTAGGGAAAGGGGGCTGGGGACTTGTATATATGAAAGGAGGCGGGCAGGGCCCATAGGGCTGAGGGGGAGTTAGAAGAGCAGGTTCCCTGTGATGATTTTCCAGGCCTTTAGCTGAGGAAACCCCCACACCCACCCCACTCCCTTGGGCAAGTTACTTAATCTTGCACAGTGGCTCCGGAAGGCATACCCACTGCAGATGAAGCATGGCCAGAATAAAGGGTCAATGAAAGCTGGTCTTTATTATCATCACAACCATCACCACTTCTTGGCATCTCTCCCATAGATTTCAGTAAATATATCGAATTTCAAATTTGTTATGCTCAGTGGATCTTATGTTCTGTACCTTGCTCTTAAAATTTTTGTATATGCTTTTCCCATGTATCTCAATAACTTTTAATTTGTGGCCAATGGTTTCATAATATTTCTTTGAATTGATAAGTTTCCAGTCACTTAGCCTCTTGCCAGTTTGTAAGGATTTTGGTCTTCACTATTACAAGCAGTGAAAAAAAAGTGAAAGTGTTAGTCACTCAGTTGTCTCCGACTTTTTGCGACCCCATGGACTGTAGCCCACCAGGCTTCCCTGTCCATGGGATTCTCCAGGTAAGAGTACTGGAGTGGGTTGCCATGCCCTCCTCCAGGGGCAACTCTCCCAACTCAGAGGCTGAGCCACCAAGGAGGCAACGCTCCCATAAATAACAAGCTTGACTTTGTCAGAAGGTGAAACACAGCCTGAAGATGGACTCATACATGGGTTACTTACGGTCTGTCCTCCAGAATATTAACATGACTCTGGTAATAGGAGAGAACCGCTGTCTGCAGAGAGCTGCACCAGCCTTGGGTTTTATTATTTTAGTTTATTTTTGCTAATAAATGTGAAGTGGGAGCTCACAATTGCTTTATCGTTCTTTTTTAAAAATGGTTTACATACGAGATGAGTCACCTCCCTTGCTAATTTATTTAACTGCAATTGATATTTGTTTACATTCTCCAGCTACAGGATCAATAGACATGTGGTTTTATCCCTTGTAGATGGGTGTAGGCTCTTTGTTTACATTGAATGTAAAACTTTTTCACAGATTTTTTTCCTATATTCTTATCTGTTACCCATTTCCTATTCGTTTCCTTCATATATAGTTTTTTATTGTTTTTCATGAAGTTTTAAATCTATATGGATCTTAACCTGTCATCCTTATTAATGAAAATGTTGTGAGTCAAGCAAAGAAGAAATCAGCTGCCCTTCACAGTAAGGAAGGGTAAGATTCTCTTTCATTCTCTTTTTTTTTTTTTCAACATTGTGTCTCTAATCCACTCAGACATAAAAAGCTATACGGTATGAGTTATGGACCTGGATTTTTCTCCATGTTGCTTTTAGTGATCCCAACAAAACATACAATTATGTGTTTCCCCATGGTTCCTTATACTTCCCTTGTCACATATTTTTAAAATATTTCCACTTTAGAGTCTATTTCTAGAATCTGTTATCGCCCAAGGGAGTAACCTATATTCTGTTCTTAAGTCAGTGCTATAGCATCTTAATAATTGTCGCTGTGAAATAAAAAATACCTGTAAGAGCAAGTTTCTAGCAAACAGCATGACATACAGGAAAGCTCATTAAATGTTTATGGAAGACATGAACAAAGTTTTCCAAATTATTTTTATTGTTAAGCATCATAATTTGCAGGAGTTTCCATTTATTTCTATGAAGTATTTTCAATATTTAATAGGATCAAACCTGTAAGTTAACTTGGAGAATATTGTCATACTGTGCTTGTCTTGTCATTCAAGAGTAGCTTTGAGTGAAGCTATATGAGATTGTAATTAAGAATCTTATCAGTTCAGTTCAGTCACTCAGTCGTGTCCGACTTTGCGACCCCACAAATCACAGCACGCCAGGCCTCAATGTCCATCACAAACTCCCAGAGTTTACTCAAACTCATATCCGTCGAGTTGGTGATGCCATCCAGCCATCTCATCCTCTGTCGTCCCCTTCTCCTCCTGCCCCCAATCCCTCCCCAGCATCAGGGTTTTTCCCAATGAGTCAAATCTTCGCATGAGGTGGCCAAAGTATTGGAGTTTCAGCTTCAGTATCAGTCCTTCCAATGAACACCCAGGACTGATCTCCTTTAGGATGGACTGGCTGGATCTGCTTGCAGTCCAAGGGACTTTCAAGAGTCTTCTCCAATACTACAGTTCAAAAGCACCAATTTTTCAGTGCTCAGCTTTCTTCACAGTCCAACTCTCACATCCATACATGACCACTGGATAAACCATAGCCTTGACTAGACAGACCTTTGTTGGCAAAGTAATGTCTCTGCTTTTTAATATGCTAGCTAGGTTGGTCATAACTTTCCTTCCAAGGAGTAAGCATCTTTTAATTTTATGGCTGCAATCACCATCTGCAGTGATTTTGGAGCCCAAAAAATAAAGTCTGACACTGCTTCCACTGTTTCCCCATCTATTTCCCATGAAGTGATGGGACCAGATGCCATGATCTTAGTTTTCTGAATGTTGAGCTTTAAGCCAACTTTTTCACTCTCTTCTTTCACTTTCATCGAGAGGCTTTTTAGTTCCTCTTCACTTTCTGCCATAAGGGTGATGTCATCTGCATATCTGAGGTTATTGATATTTCTCCTGGAAATCTTGATTCCAGCTTGTGCGTCTTCCAGCCCAGCATTTCTCATGATGTACTCTGCAAATAAGTTAAATAAGCAGGGTGACAATATACAGCCTTGACGTACTCCTTTTCCTATTTGGAACCAGTCTGTTGTTCCATGTCCAGTTCTAACTGTTGCTTCCTGACCTGAACACAGGTTTCTCAAGAGGCAGGTCAGGTAGTCTGGTAGTCCCATCTCTTTCAGAATTTTCCACAGTTTATTGTGATCCACACAGTCAAAGGCTTTGGCATAGTCAATAATGCAGAAATAGATGTTTTTCTGGAACTCTCTTGCTTTTTCTATTGCCTTCCTATTTTCTATTGATGGGTGGAGCTGTGTTCCTTCCCTGCTATTTACCTGGGGCCAAACTATGGAGGAGATAATGAAGATAATGGCGACCTCCTTCAAAAGGTCCCATGCATGTACTGCTACACTCAGTGCCCCCAACCCAGCAGCAGGCCACCACTGACCCACGCCTCCGCTGGAGACTTCTGGACACTCACAGGCAAGTCTGGGTAAGTCTCTTGTGGGGTCACTGCTCCTTTCTCCTGACTGATGCACAAGGTTCTGTTTGTGCCCTCCAAGAGTCTATTTCCCAGGCCTGTGCAAGTTCTGGCAGCTCTATAGTGTAGTTAATGGTGACCTCCTCCAAGAGGGCTTATGCCATATCCAAGTCTGCTGCACCCAGAGCCCCTGTCCCTGCGGCAGTCCACTGCTGACCCGTACTTCCACAGGAGATGCTGAAACACAGTCCTGTCTCTGTCTCTGTGAGGTCCCTGGATCCTGGTGCGCACAAAGTTTGTTTGAGCCCTCTGAGTGTCTCTGGCGGGAATGGGGTTTGATTCTAAAGGTGAATTTGCCCCTCCTATCATTTTGCTTCCCTGGTGGCTCAGACGGTAAAGCGTCTGTCCACAAGGCGGGAGACCCGGGTTCGGTCCCTGGGTCGGGAAGATCCCCTGGAGAAGGCAATGGCAACCCACTCCAGTACTCTTGCCTGGAAAATCCCATGGACTGAGGATCCTGGTGGGCTACAGTCCATGGGGTCGCAAAGAGTAGGACACGACTGAGCGACTTCACCTTCACCATTTTGCTGGGGCTTCTCCTTTGCGCTTGGACGTGGGGTATCTCCTCACAGCTGCTCCAGTGCCTACGCCTACCGTCTTACTGAGGTTTCTCTGACCTTGTTCCTGACCTTGGACACACCCATCAAAGAAAAATTGGGTTAAAGATTTACTGAGCACAGCCCCACCCATCAGAACAAGACCAGGTTTCCCCCTCAGTCAGTCTCTCCCATCAGGAAGCTTCCATAAGCCTCTTATCTTTCTCCATCAGAGGGCAGACAGATGGAAAACCACAATCACAGATAACTAACCAATCTAATCACATGGACCACAGCCTTGTCTAACTCAATGAAACTATGAGCCATGCCATGTAGGGCCACACAAGACAAGGTCATGGTGGAGAGTTCTGACAAAATGTGGTCCACTGGAGAAGGGAATGGCATACCACTTCAGTAATCTTGCTTTGAGAACCCCATGAACAGTATGAAAAGGCAAAAAGAGATGACACTGAAGGATGAACTCCCCAGATCAGTAGGTGCCCAATATGCTACTAGAGATCAGTGGGAAAATAACTCCAGAAAGAATGAAGGGATGGCGCCAAAGCAAAAACCATACCTAGCTGTGGATGTGACTGGTGATGAACGCAAGGTCCGATGCTGTAGGAACAATATTGCGCAGGAACCTGGAATGTCAGGCCCATGAATCAAGGCAAATTGGAAGTGGTCAAACAGGAGATGGCAAGAGTGAACATCAACATTCTAGGAATCAGCAAATTAAAATGGACTGGAATGGGTGAATTTAACTCAGATGACCATTATATCTACTACTGTGGGCAGGAATCCCTTAGAAGAAATGGAGTAGCTCTCATAGTTAACAAAAGAGTCCGAAATGCAGTACTTGGATGCAATCTCAAAAATGACAGAATGATCTCTGTTCATTTCCAAGGCAAACCATTCAATATCATAGTAATCCAAGTCTATGCCCTGATCAGCAATGCTGAAGAACCTCAAGTTGAATGGTTCTATGAAGACCTACAAGACCTTTTAGAACTAACACCCAAAAAAGATGTCCTTTTCATTATAGGGGACTGGCATGCAAAAGTAGGAAGTTAAGAAACACCTGGAGTAACAGGCAAATTTGGCCTTGGAGTACAGAATGAAGCAGGTCAAAGGCTAGTAGAGTTTTGCCAAGAGAACACACTGGTCATAGCAAACACCCTCTTCCAACAACACAAGAGAAGACTCTACACATGGACATCACCAGATGGTCAACACTGAAATCAGATTGATTATATTCTTTGCAGCCAAAGTTGGAGAAGCTCTATACAGTCAGCAAAAACAAGACCAGGAGCTGACTGTGGCTCAGATCATGAACTCCAATATGGAGCCAAATTCAGACTTAAACTGAAGAAAGTTGGGAAAACCACTAGACCATTCAGGTACAAACTTAATCAAATCTCTTATGATTATACAGTGGAAGTGGGAAATAGATTTAAGGGACTAGATCTGATAGACAGAGTTCCTGATGAACTATGAATGGAGGTTCATGACATTGTACACGAGACAGGGATCAAGACCACCCCCAAGAAAAAGAAATGGAAAAAAGCAAAATGGCTGTCTGAGGAGGCCTTACAAATAGCTGTGAAAAGAAGCGAAGCGAAAAGCAAAGGAGAAAAGGAAAGATATACCCATTTGAATGCAGAGTTCCAAAGAATAGCTAGGAGAGATAAGAAAGCCTTCCTTAATGATCAATGCAAAGAAACAGAGGAAAACAATAGAATGGGAAATACTAGATATCTCTTCAAGAAAGTCAGAGATACCAAGGAACATTTCATGCAAAGATGGGCTCAATAAAGGACAGAAATGGTATGGACCTAACAGAAGCAGAAGATATTAAGAGGTGGCAAGAATACACAGAAGAACTGTACAAAAAAGATCTTCATGACCCAGATAATCATGATGGTGTAATCACTCACCTAGAGCCAGACATCCTAGAATGTGAAGTCAAGTGGACCTTAGAAAGCATCACTTCGAACAAAGCTAGGGGTGGAGATGGAATTCCAGTTGAGCTATTTCAAATCTTAAAAGATGATGCTGTGAAAGTGCTGCACTCAATATGCCAGCAAATTTGGAAAACTCAGCAGTGGCCACAGGACTGGAAAAGGTCAGTTTTCATTCCAATCCCTAAGAAAGGCAATGTCAAAGAATGTTCAAACTACCCAACGATTACACTCATCTCACACGCTAGTAAAGTAGCGCTCAACATTCTCCAAGTCAGGCTTCAGCAATATGTGAACCATGAGCTTCCAGATGATCAAGCTGATTTTACAAAAGGCAGAGGAACTGGAGATCAAATTGCCAACATGCCCTGGATCATCAAAAAAGCAAGAGAGTTCCAGAAAAACATCTATTGACTTTATTGACTTTATTGACTATGCCAAAGCCTTTGACTCTGTGGATCACAATAAACTGGAAAAGTCTGAAAGAGATGGGAATACCAGACCACCTGACCTGCCTCTTGAGAAACCTGTGTGCAGGTCAGGAAGCAATAGTTAGGACTGGACATGGAACAGACTGGTTCCAAATAGGAAAAGGAGTATGTCAAGGCTGTATATTGTCACCCTGCTTATTTAACTTATTTGCAGAGTACATACGCAGAGTACGCTGGGCTGGAAGACGCACAAGCTGGAATCAAGATTTCCAGGAGAAATATCAATAACCTCAGATATGCAGATGACACCACCCTTATGGCAGAAAGTGAAGAAGAACAAGAGAGCCTCTTGATGAAAGTGAAAGAAGAGAGTGAAAAAGTTGGCTGAAAGCTCAACATTCAGAAAACTAAAATCATGGCATCTGGTCCCATCACTTCATGGGAAATAGATGGGGAAACAATGAAACAGTGTCAGACTTTATTTTTTGGTCTCCAAAATCACTGCAGATGGTGATTGCAGCCATGAAATTAAAAGATGCTTACTCCTTGGAAGGAAAGTTATGACCAACCTAGCTAGCATATTAAAAAGCAGAGACATTACTTTGCCAACAAAGGTCTGTCTAGTCAAGGCTATGGTTTATCCAGTGGCCATGTATGGATGTGAGAGTTGGACTATAAGGAAAGCTGAGTGCCAAAGGATTGATGCTTTTGAACTGTAGTGTTGGAGAAGACTCTTGAGAGTCACTTGGACTGCAAGGAGATCCAAACAGTCTATCCTAAAGGAGATCAGTCCTGGGTGTTCATTGGAAGGACTGATGCTAAAGCTGGAACTCCAATACTTTGGCCACCTCTTGCGAAGAGTTGACTCATTTGAAAAGACCCTGATGCTGGGAAAGATTGAAGGTGGGAGGAGAAGGGGACAGCAGAGGACGAGATATTTGGATGTTTGGATGGCCTCACTGAGTCAAGGGACATGAGTTTGAGTAACCTCTGGGAGTTTGTGATGGACAGGGAGTCCTGGCGTGCTGCAGTCCATGGGGTGGCAAAGAGTCGGACACGATTGAGTGACTGAACTGAACTGCTGCCTTCCTAACTGCTTTACCGTCTATCATTTAGGTTGCAAGTTCCCAGAGACTTTCTATTCTGTTTCTCTCCTTTTTCTGTACTTGATATATCCTTTATCTTTGAAGCTTTACAATGATATTTTCTGATCATCTTTTCTGGTAATTAATCCTCAAAGGGGCTCTGTACAGGCTAATTCCTTACTGAAACACTCTGGGAAACTTTCTACTATTATGTCTTTATTTACTGTTTCCTTATTTGTTAAACTTTCTTAATTCTTATCTTCTATAGAGTGGCTCTTCCTATACAGTTAGCCCTATTTTTTTTCATGTATTATAATTATTTATTTAATCATTCTATTTTTTGGTTTAATTTTCCAACTTATCCTGTATCTCACATTTTTGTCATCCAGAGTCAATTCTAGCATTTTTTTCATTTCTAAGAACATTCAATTTTTTGGTATCTATTATGAAACTATAGTCTCCTCCTCCACACAAGGTGGAGACTATATTATTTATTTATTATAATTATTTATAATTATTATATTAAGCCTTAAATTTTCTTTTATTTATACTTTTTTCTAGGCATATTTTCCCCATTTCCTGATCCCTGGCTTGGGGGTATGTTAGTTTCATTAATGTTTTTTCCTGAGTTTTTACAGCTTTATTTATTTCTGCTGCAAAACTTGTATTAATAAGTTTGGTTGGGACTTCCCTGGTGGTCCAGTGGTTAGACCAGGCACCACAACTAGAGAGTCCATGCACCACAGTCAAAGATCCCCCATGCTGAAACTAGGGCCTGACACAGCCACATAAATAAATAAATATTTTTTTTAACATTATTTAAAAAAAATAAGTTTGGGTTACTTTAGGAGGGAGTAGGACACAGGGTCCTTTGAATAAGGTTGAAATACATCATTGCCCAGCTGAGGGAAGGTCCAAGCAATGAGAGTCGTAGGAGGAGAAAGGTTCATTGACCGAGAGATGCTTGAAGAGGAGGAAACCAGTGGAATGATTCCAGCAGTAAATTGATGGGGCACCGGGGAGACTGGGAGCATCTCCAGGTTGGGCAAGAGGAAGAGAGAAGAGCAGATTCACATGCTCTGTGCTTGTAGTTCAGGAAGTCAGGCTTCAAATAGACCTGCAAGACAAACAGGAAAATAATTGGCTCCAGAGAAAGGGGCAGAAATTGGAAAAGTTTCTGGAAGACTGATGAGCTGAATTTATGGTGCTATGTAAACATGAAAGCTTAATGGGGAGAGTTTAGTAGGAGGTCATGATCTCACACTACTGTACAGCCAATTAAAAGTTAGAATTGGAGCCTAACTGCTGCTTGTATCTGAGCCGATAAATCAGATAATTAGATTGGTTGCAGAATTTTAATGCAGAGAACAGCACTGCAGCTCTCAGATCTCATGGGCTCACCCCTCACCCGCCAATAGGAGGGAGCAGTTCACAGGAACAACCAAAACCCCGGTGGATTGTTTTGTCCATCACAGAGAGCGAAGGATGGAAGATACTGGGTGTGGAATCCAGAAATCCAGGAGTTTAGAGTGTGCGATGTTTCATTCAAGTGTTTCCTTCACTCCCCAGATGAGAAGTGCCCACACCCAGCAATAGGGGTGGCTCAGTCAAGTGACTGCTGTTAGAAAGTGACCCATCCACCCTCCCAACGTCTGTTATTTGATGCTTGACATATGGTTGCACGCATATTCTTCTCCCAAGTAGATCTGGTTCTGGGAGAACTCACTGTTCGTTAGGAGCTTTCCAATCTGCTGTGTGTTGTGTTTTACTTGTTTTTTGTGACCTCCAAACTGGAACTAACAGTTAATTGGGCAGAATCTGTTTGGAGACTGATTTGGGTATAGTTTTAGAAAGAAGCTCTTGAAGGATAGAGTGGGCAGCCAAGGAGGTGGTAAGTGAGAAGACTGCAGATGGGGTTGGAATTATGTATACTGTTGTAGGAGACCACCTTTAAGACCACCTTCCAGTCCTGAGTTTCTGTGAGCTTTAGGTACCATGAGGCAATCTCCAAGTCTTCTTCTGCAGGGAGAGACAAACCTCTTCTAAGTGGTGAAAAGAATCCTCAGAGGAAAGTCAAGGAGTGAAGTCGTATCTTGATCTGCCAACTCTAACAGTTTGCAGGACCTGACATAGATCCTCGAACTTTCTCTTTTTTTTTTTAATAATTTATTTATTTATTTTTTCAGTGGGTTTTGTCATACATTGACATGAATCAGCAATAGATTTACACGTATTCCCCATCCCAATCCCCCCTCCCCCCTCCCTCTCCACCCGGTTCCTCTGGGTCTTCCCAGTGCACCAGGTTCGAGCACTTGTCTCATGCATCCCACCTGGGCTGGTGACCTGTTTCACCATAGATAATATACATGCTAACTTTCTCTTAAGAGAAGGGTCTTAAACTTGTTTTATCCCCAGCCTTTAAGTCCTACTGACTGTGCCTTCAGAACAGACCTCGTGTACCTTCTGCACACCTCGTGTACCCTCTGCATGCCTCGTGTACCCTCTGCATGCCTCATGTACCCTCTGCATACCTAGTGCCTCGGCCTCTGCTGGATCCTATTCCTCTCTCAGCCAGACTATTACCAGCATTTTCTAATGAAGTCTCTGGTGTCCTCTGGTATCCCACTCCCAATGTCTCCTCCGCCCGGCCTCCAGAGTGATCTTTCTAAAATGCAAATTGGATCACATCACTCCCCTACTTAAAACTGCTCAGAAGCTCCCTGGTGCCTTCATAATAAAGGTCAGCTTCCTTAGTATGGCTCCCCCAGTCTTCCCAGTCAGCCAGCTGTAGGGACCACATGCAGCTCATTCCAGCATCCCCAGGACCTAGATCCATGTCCGGCACATGAAAGAGCTCCACAAACCTTAGTATACATATATGCATGCTCGGTCGTGTCCAACACTTTGCGACCTTATGGACTATAGCCCATCAGTCTCTTCTGTCCGTGGGATTATCCAGGCAAAAATGCTGGAGTGAGTTGCCATGCCTTCTCCAGGGGATCTTCCCAACCCAAGGATTAAAATCGGGTATCCTGTATTGCAGGCAGATTCTTTACCATCTGAGCCACCAGGGAAGCCCAATCTTAGTAGAGTGAATGGATAAACAAATGTCCTGCCAACCCTGTTATTAATCCCCTACATCAGTCCCAACTGACAACGTCTCTAAAGTTCAAGCCTAGCACATCTCTGTGTTCTGAAGTTTTCACCACCACCTCCCCAGCCCCAGTCATTCCCCTACTTATCCCTCAATATCCCACCCTGCCTTTTCTAGAACCCTGCCTTTTCCGTTTCGCAACACAGCAGTAACCAGAATGAAGCTTGGCTTTTGAAAGTGCATGCTTTGACTGCATGTGCAAAAAAACCTCAGGATACCCCCAAGGAGACAAAGGTCACTACACCGATAGGAAGCAATTAACAGCCTACCCCTGCCCTTGTAGTCTCAGAGCCCTAGGTCTTTGAGAAACAGTGAGAGGCCAGCCTTTCTTAGTGGGGAGGAATCAGAGCCTACCCAAGCCTCACTCTCCCCCTCCTACACCCATCAGAAAGGAATACATAAGGTGAAAAGGCTGAAAAGGGGAAAAGGGTGGGGAGGGCACATTATAAGCCAAGGTCAGGCCGAGGGGTTGGCTCTGCTCTTAATGAGCAAGGAAAGCCCCACCAGGGAGGCAGCGGGGAGAGGAAGGCAGCATGAAGCTGGTAATTTTCAGCAGTCAGGGAAACCGCTGAATCTGACTCTGGTGAAGGGAAGATGTCAGTTGGACATCCGTTTCCCACACCTCAGCAACTAATTATTTCTCTGTGTTGCAGTCGGTCGGAGTGGAAGAGACCAGAGGCTGGCTGAGTCCTGTCAATAAACTGGAGTTTGACTGGCAAAATAAATCAGTAAATAAATAAACACAACCCATGGCCATCAGAAACAATAACACACAAGCAGCCTTCCTTGCCTGTAGGAGCAATTGAACTTTGTGCCTGGCGGGGCAGGTGCGGGCAAGACTGAGGGCATCACATCCCCATCTCCCCACCATCATCTGATGTTCTCGGGCTCTCTCTCCCTACATGGCCTCAAGGTGCACTGGCCCCCATTTCTGAGCCTCTTATTCCATAGCTGCTGAAAATTTCATCCTCCGTCAGCCCACATCTTCCTTGTTATCACAATCTGGGTTACCAGAAGGACCAAGAACATTTTTTAAGAGAATTTTCCTATGCACTGTCTCCTATTGGATTAGACTTTGGCCAGGTTGCAAGTTTCTTTTTATTTCATCTACTTTTATTTATTTTTTGGCCTCGCAGTGTAGTATGCGGGATCTTAGTTCCCTGACTAGGGATCAAACCCACGTCCTCTGCAAGGAAACAAGGATTCTTAGCCACTGGACCACAGGGTTGCAAGCTTTTTTGGGAAGCTCTTCCTGCATCCTTTCCCTCTTTTGGCCCAATCCTGCCTCTCTCCACAGCTCTTACCTTCCATTGGGTCTCTGACAAGAGAAATACCTGGCCAACTTATTCACACACCATTAACAATTTAATCTGTGTCACCTGGTTTTCATATCTTTTTCTCCAACCTGGACAAGAATTATTTCTGTAAACCTGATGCTCGGTGCATAGACAGAGTCCAATAAAAGTTTGAGGGAGAGAGGAAGGGAAAGTGAGACTAATGATGTTAGCAGGAATGAATGAATGTTAGTAACAGTATGTTACCCCTGCTGGACTCCATGAAAAAAAAAAAAACAAACTTCATTCCAAATGCAAATTGAGGCAGGAAAATGAAGACCACACCTGCATCCTTGGAATTTTCCGGTACAGAGAAAGAAGTCAAAGCCCTGAAAAGACAGAAAGGGAGATAGTGATGCCCAGTCTGAGAAGGAACAGGCAGAAATAACCATAATTGTCACTACTGAGTGCTTGGACCAAGGGTGGGGGTGATGCTGTGGAGGGGTGGGGGAGGGGAGTAAAGGCAAATGGGTACAAAGGGCTGCGGCTCTGGACCCCAGAGTCAGCCATCTTGTTGTGGGCCCCAACAAGTGCCATTAGCTCTCTGAGACTCAGTTTTCTTGTCTGTAAAATGGGTATAGGAGAACCTCCATCCGGGGATGAATGTCAGTAAGAAAATTGAGCTTCTTTCATCCTACAACTGGAAACTTTTCCAAGACACATATTTGACGAGGATGCTTCTGCTGAAATTCCTTCCGTTCTACAACCCTTAGAAAAAATACCAAGGTCCTGCAAGAGGCTCGCAGAGTCCCACGAGGTCTTTTCTGCCCATCTTTCCAGGCTCCCCTCCCCTCTCATCTTTGCCTAGGCAGCCAGATCTTCTTTCAACGCCTCAACCTTGACTTTCTCCCCCACAGGGTATGCATATTTATGTTCTGGAATATTCTGTCCTTTTATCTTCACTTGAGGAAATGGCAACCCACTCCAGTATTCTTGCCTGGAGAACCCCACAGACAGAGGAGCCTGGCTGGCTGCCATCTATAGTGTGGCAAAGAGTTGGACACGACTGAAGTGACTCAGCATAGCAGAGCGCAGCTACGTCTACGCAGCACAAATGTTGCTTCTTCACCTCCCGAACCAGGAGGAACCCCTTTATGATAGAGGAAATTCCTAAACCCGCAGCATCTTGCCTCCTCCCCCACCACCACCAATCCAGCCCAAGCACCATCCTTTCCCTCGGGGCTCCCGCAGCAGCCTCCTGCTGACCACCTCCCCACCACTGTTGCCTGCCCATGGCCTGTTTCCACTTGCAGCCAATGTCCTTCCAGCCTCTCTACCTGGAGCAGTCTTCCTGCAGATCTCTGTGGAAGTCTTTGTCAGCTCTTCTGTTTCCCTGCTCAAGAGTCATCCTTTCAGAGGGGCTCCTCAGTACCATCCTGCCTAAAGCCACACTCTGACCTCTTCCTCTGCTTTGCTTATATTATGCCAATTACATGTCATCACACTAAACTTCCATTATATGTTTATTTTTACATTTTATGTTCAGTAGTCTCCTGTTGTTATTGTTATTCAGTCGCTCAGTCGTGTCCGACTCTTTGCAACCCATGGACTGCAGGGCTCCAGGCTTCCCCATCCTTCACTGTCTCCCAGAGTTTGCTCAAGTTCATGTCCACTGAGTCGGTGATGCTGTCCCAACTATCTCATCCCCCACTGCCCTCTTCTCCTTTTGCCTTCAATCTTTCCCAGCATCAAGGTCTTTTCCAAGAAGTCCACTCTTGTCTTGTCTCATCCTCCACTGCCCTCTTCTCCTTTTACCTTTAATCTTTCCTGGCATCAAGGTCTTTTCCAATGTGTCCACTCTTGTGTCGTCTCCTGTACTAGGACATAAAATTAAAGAGGGCAGGATTTTACCTGTTTACTGCCGTTTTCTCAGCTCTTAGAATAGTTCCCGACACATAGAAAAGACCTCCACAATACCATGAACTCTTGGTAGTAATCTCACAGTGGCTTTTGACTGCTTTAACATCTGCCTCATCCACTGATTTATAAGCTGCATTAGGGCGGGGACAGTATCAGCGTTCCCTTGCCATAGTCTCCAAAGTCTCAGTAGCCTGCCTGATACATAGTAGGCACTCAATAAACACTTACTGAATAAATGCATGCATAAGAGGAGGAGTGCAGGGAAATGGAAAATGATAAACACAAACATCAGGTCCTATGATTAGCTTCAGTCATATCTCCAATTCATACTTGCTAATACTGGGAAGCAGTGAGGTGGAGAATTTAAGTCTGTACTCTCTTGGCTCAATTTCCTCTATTGCTTTTCTCAAGGCTTTTTGGAAGGAGGGGCAGGCTCCTGGGAACACATTCTCTGCCTCTCTGATTTCTCCTATATTTGAAAAAAGTTCGGGCCCACAAACTTTGTTAGAAGATTTTCCAACTTGCTTCCATCCTGTTTTATGCCTTTCTCCAGTTCAGTGCTCAGAGTAACCTCACATATACATCATCTTCTGCATCAATAACAATTGTGAAATCTCCATCTTCCTTGTGGGCAGCCTGCAAACTCAACTTATAGCAAATATTCTGTCTGTCTTATGCCCTCTGTTCTATGAGAGAGGCTGAGAAGGCAGCAGAAAAGAGCTGTGGTTGCATATAGGTTGGTGGTGTGTGATGGCATGAACTTCATTGCCACGTATTTGTGGAGACAGAAATAAGTTGCTGTATCTCTGCCACTCAGATGAAACATAGTTATTCCCAACTCAGGAATATAAACTTTATAGCACCCAGCTCTCTCAGAGAATGATAACTCACATTCCAAGGGAATTCATCAAAATCCAGTTTATTTCAGTGCACATTTCATTGACCTGCTTTTTCTCCTATATGTGAGCAGTGTTAATCTTATGTGCTACACAAATAATTGAAGGTTAATTAGCAGTAAAACTAAATAGAAATGCTGCCAGTCTCCTTCAGACAAATAAAAAATCCACTTTATTTCACAACAGCATTTAGTGTGGTGATTCAAATTACTATAAGCTCTGCAGAAATAGTCTAGCTATGATATAGCTCATGGAAGTCAGGGATAGACATCAAGACAGACTAACAAAAATGTCAACAGTCATCGTTTCAAACTCTTTTCCTATTCTAAGACCTTGGTCAATATCTTTTGATCCATCTAAGGTCTGTCCCTTGGAAAGTACAGGAAAAAACTGATGGAAAGTGTTGCAGCGTAGTCCTCTTAGAGTAAGATTGCTGCGATGTTTTTATAAATTCGAATTTTGTTTTAAAATGTTACCTGTATTATTTGACCTCCCTCCCCAACATTTCCCGGCACTAACTAACCAGCGCTGGTCTATGGCTTAATGAAAGGAGTGTGGAATTAGAAGACTATTGATTAATCCTGTGATATAGGGCAAGACATCTAATAATTCTGAGCCTCAATTTTCTCCTCAGTCCTTCCTCCAAATCAAGATGACAAGTCCTGCCTCATAAAACTGTAATGAGAATTAAGTGAGGTCATCAAGGGGTCTTATGACGGATGCCCAGTAAACACTGGTTTCTTGTGTGGAACACCATCTCAATCCACTTTCCCCAGTATCAGACTCAGCCAAGTTGGTCAGCCCGGACTCTTGCTTCTGCTTTGAAAATTCCCTCCTATTTTTTTTTCCTTGTGTTTGCTCTGACTTCAAACTAGATTATAAACTCTTTGGGGATAGGAACAGCCTCTTCTCTTGCCTTTGTAAATCACAGTTTCACAACATCTAACTGTCTTGACCTGTGTACAAGACAATGTTCTATTGACTGGGTGGATTTACAGGTGATGAGCAAGATAACATCAGAGAGAAGGAGGAGAGCTGAGGAAGGGCTGAGCCTTGAGCATTGGTCTTTTACACGTTGTAAAGCAGCAGGAAGTTCCCATCAGAGAAGAGCAAATTCTCATTTCTCACATAGCAAGAATTTTCTCTGTGGTCCTGAAAAGTCAGCTGTTTTGTTTTATTTTATTTATTAATTTGTTTTTTGATGACCTAAATATCATATGGAGGGGTGGCCAAAATCCCCATAGTAAAATCTGGTTCTGGATAGGGGTATAGAATGTCAGGAATAAGGCTGCCAGGTTTAGCAGCATAGAGACTTTCCTGATGGTTTGTGGCTAAGACTCCACAATCCCAACGCAGGGGGCCTGGGTTGAATCCCTGGTCAGGGAACTAGATCCCACATGCTGCACTAAGACCCGGTGCAGCCAAATAAATAAATATTTTTTTTAATGCAGCATACCCAGTTAGATTTAAATTTCAGCTAAGCAAAAAATTTTATAAGTACTTTTGATTCAATATTTGAGACATCCTTACCCTAAAAAACTATCTGTTATTTAGCTGAAATTCAAATTTAATGGGACATCCTGTATTTCACCTGACAACTCTAGTCAGGTAAAGGCAATCATAAAACATCTGGGTAGAGAAAGCTAAGAAGGAGAGAGGAAAAACAAAAAACCAAAAACTTCCCACTCAAAGTGAGCCTTCAAACCAAAATTCCAATATACATTTAGAAAGTAAAAGCTTATACATGTACAGCAACTATACTTTAATTTAAAAAGAAAAAAAGTTAATGCGGACAGCCAGATAAGCAGCACAAATCCACTGTAGATGAAATTATCATTTTTTAAATAAATAGCATTAGGGAAAACTCTAATATCAATATTTTATTCCTTTCTATGTCTACTTCAAGCATACTAAAGATTAAAATAATTTGTATCTTTCTTCCTGTTTAAAACATAGTGTATATGAAGTAAAATTTTAAAAATCCAGACCAAAAAAAATTAATAAAAAGGAAATATAAATAAATTGTATCAAATTCTACCATGTGGAGATAATCACTGCTCTCACTTTGGTGTCTTTTTAATTAAAACTTAAAGGATGAAAAAAGCCAGTCTTGTCAAGCACTGGGCAGAAAGAAAGGTACATGCAAAGGCCCTGAGGTAGGCAAGTCTTGTGTTTATGGAACTAAATATGAGCCTGTATGGCCAAAGTGAAGAGGATATCACTGAGATATGCGGTTGTATAGTAACCACTGGCCAGTTCATGCAAACCTTGCTTACGTGTATAATTTTTCATATGTGCAGCAAAAAGCTATAGTTTTAAGCAAAAGTAGATGTTTATATTTAGTAATTATCCTTCTATTTGTATTTTTTCAATAGTATTTTATTAGCTATGGTTTTTCTTTCCCTGGTACAGCTTTTTAAAAATTGAGATGTAATTGACATATAGCATTGTACTAGTTTTAAGTGTACAATATGTTGATTTGATATATGTAGATATTGTGAAGTTATTATGACAGTCTTGTTAACATCCATCACCACACATGGTTACAATTTTTTATATTTTTACAAATAAAAGTTTATTGTACAAAATTAAGGCCTTCACAGTTCATAATTCATTAAGGCAGCTCAGCTGGTAAAGAATCCACCTGCAATGCTGGAGACCTGGGTTCGGTCCCTGGGTTGTGAAGATCCCCTGGAGAAGGGAATGGCTACCCACTCCAGTATTCCGGCCTGGAGAACTCCATGAACTGTGTAGTCCATAGGGTCGCAAAGAGTCAGAAGTGACTGAGCAGCTTTCACTTTCACAAACATAGACTAGGTAATTTTTTAAAATCCTTCATGAAAATTTCACAAACACTTCTCCTCTCCCCCCAACTATTAAAGTGGCCTGACCAAACGTTATTAAAGTGAAACTATAAATAACACCAAGTCTTTTAAAGACAGTTACCCTAGGGACTTTAGCTGGTGGTCCAGTGATTAAGAATCTGCCTGCCAACACAGGGAGTGGGGATTCGATCCCTGGTCAGGGAACTATGATCCCACATGCCACAGGCAACTAAGACCCAACACAGCCAAATAAATAAATTAAAAAAAAAAAAGACAGCTATCCTAAATATTACTTCTTTGCATAGGTGATCTTCATGAATAAGACAGTGTGATCTTAAGTCCCTATAAAGCATCCCCGGTAGCTTCAGCCTGCCCATCATTTTCAAATTCAACAAAAGCAATGTCATGCCTCCCAGGTACCAAACATACTTCTTTGAAACCAGGAAACTGATTAAACAACATAGTCAACATCATTTCACTAATCTCTTCCAGTAAATTATTAAGGAATAAAATATAGTTTAGAGGGTGATCAAGGACTTGTGGACTTGGTATTACATTTCCTTGGTATCAGCTTAATTTGGTGTTCCCTGACCAGGCTTTTGTTCACGATTATTGCCGTTTGTTCCACAGTTTTATCTTCTTTTCTTTTCTTTGTCAGCAAAAAGTGCCATGCATTTTAGATATTATATCACAATCTGTTCTTACATACTGAATTTCCTTCTTTTTTAACGTTGCCATTCATATGGTTGATATAAATTGTATGATTTGGTCTGATATCCATGTTCTGGGTTAAATTTTGTTCAGATAGATGGAGGCATCTGCCACATCTCCAACTTTTTGTGCTTTGAGTGTTTTAGATGAAATTAGTTTTGTATAATTGGACAAAGACTTTTAATTACAGTATCTTTAGTATGTTCTTAGAGAAAAGTGAAACTGTAACTTCCATACTGAAAAGAGTAAGATATCATTAAACAAAACCAGGCAGCAATAAAGTGAGGATAGTAAAATAAGAGAGAACTCATTAGAAATCCTTGAAATTAAAGAAAAATGTCAGTAAATTTTACAAGTTTAATAGATGATAAAAATTTCACAGTCTAAATGATGAAACTGAGGAATTCACCCAGAAACACACACACACACACACACACACACACGCACACACACACACACTATATAATGCAGTGAAGCAACAAGAAGGAACAACTGAGAGAGAAGTCTTAACATTCATCTAATTCCAGAAAAAAGAGAATGAAAAGAATAACAGGGACTCAATATTTTAAGAGATAATTATTAACCATCTTTCCAAAACTGGATAAAGGCATGAGTCATTAAACAGAAAGCACACTCTAAGAATCTAGTGAAATAAATACAAATAAATCCAGTCACAAATGCATTTAAAAAAATAATAAGGGCCATGGGGAAATCTTTAAAATGATCAGAAAAGAAGATAGAACAATTAGACTAACAGCAGATCTCTGATCCGAGATAATAGATTGCTAAGTACAATAAAATAAGACCCTCAAAGGTTGAGAGGAAAACAAACATCACCCTAAAATTGAATTTTGCTGTTAGCGTCAGAGACCTAAAAAGAGGCTTACACAAATTAAATGAAGGCTTCATTGTTTCGTATCAAAGGAACATGGAAGTGGTAGCCCAGGAGTGGCTTGAGCATCACAAAACCCAAATCCATTCCTGTGCTTCTCCTCTACTTTCCTAAGCTTGTGGCTTCTCTCTTCATTGTCCAAGGAAGGCTCCTGTGTTCCACAAAAAAAGGACAGGGATAAAAGTGTGCTCCTCTTGGCTAAGTCAGCTCTCTTTGGGAAACTCTCCCCCAACTCAATGTTTTCTGCTTACATCTAATTAGCTTCTCATGGCTATGAGCATCTAGAAAATATAGGCTTTCTGCTGAGCACACAGCAGCCCTAAATAAAATGTGTCCTAATTCTGTTTCCAAGGAAGGAGGAAGACAAGTTGTGGGCTGGGCAGCTAGCAGTCACTACCCCAGCTACTATTTAGGAGTTCAGGCAGAATAAAGATGCATTACTAACCATAAAAAGTACTAAAGGAACTTAACACCCACAGCCTCTCACTAAAAGCACTATCAAAGATGTACTTCATTTAGAAATAAAGTAAACCCAGAGGGAAGATCTGGACCACAAGAAGCAATGAGGAGCACAGAAATTTATAAAATATGTCAGTAAGTGCAATTGCAATTTATTGGAAAAATAAATACTTTTTTTTGCTCTTTTAAAAAGGATAAAACTGCAAATGAAATTACAAGATGCTGGGGATATTTAAATGCTGTTGTTTCATCACTAAGTCATGGCCGATGCTTTGCAACTCCATGGATTGCAGCATGCCAGGCTTCCCTGCCCTTCACTCAGTTCAGTTCAGTTCAGTTCAGTCGCTCAGTCATGTCCGACTCTTTGCGACCCCATGAATTACAACATGCCAGGCCTCCCCCTCCATCACCAACTCCTGGAGTTCACTCAAACTCATGTCCATCAAGTCGGTGATGCCATCCAGCCATCTCATCCTCTGTCGTCGTCCCCTTCTCCTCCTGCCCCCAATCCCTCCCAGCATCAGGGTCATCTCCAATGAGTCAATTCTTCACATGAGCTGGCCAAAGTATCGGAGTTCAGCTTCAGCATCAGTCCTTCCAATGAACACTCAGGACTGATCTCCTTTAGGATGGACTGGTTGGATCTCCTTGCAGTCCAAGTGACTCTCAAGAGTCTTCTCCAACACCACAGTTCAAAAGCATCAATTCTTCGGCACTCAGCTTTCTTCACAGTCCAACTCTCACATCCATACATGACCACTAGAAAAACCATAGCCTTGACTAGATGGACCTTTGTTGGCAAAGTAATGTCTCTGCTTTTTAATATGCTTTCTAGGCTGGTCATAACTTTCCTTCCAAGGAGTAAGCGTCTTTTAATTTTATGGCTGCAATCACCATCTACAGCGATTTTGGAGCCCAAAAAATAAAGTCTGACACTGTTTCCACTGTTTCCCCATCTATTTCCCATGAGGTGATGGGACCAGATGCCATGATCTTAGTTTTCTGAATGTTAAGCTTTAAGCCAACTTTTTCACTCTCTTCTTTCACTTTCATCAAGAGGCTTTTTAGTTCCTCTTCACTTTCTGCCATAAGGATGGTGTCATCTGCATATCTGAGGTTATTGATATTTCTCCTGGAAATCTTGATTCCAGCTTGTGCTTCTTCCAGCCCAGAGTTTCTCGTGATGTACTCGGCATATAAGTTAAATAAGCAGGGTGACAATATACAACCTTGACATACTCCTTTTCCTATTTGGAACCAGTCTGTTGTTCCATGTCCAGTTCTAACTGTTGCTTCCTGACCTGCACACAGGTTTCTCAAGAGGCAGGTCAGGTGGTCTGGTATTCCCATCCCTTGAAGAATTTTCCACAGTTTATTGTGATCCACACAGTCAAAGGCTTTGGCATAGTCAATCAAGCAGAAACAGATGTTTTTCTGGAACCCTCTTGCTTTTTCAATGATCCAGCGGATGTTGGCAATTTGATCTCTGGTTCCTCTGCCTTTTCTAAAACCAGCTTGAACTTCACTATCTCCTCAGTTTTGCTCATAATCATGTCCACTGAGTCAGTGATGCTATCTAACCACCTCATCCTCTGCCACACCCTTATCCTTTTGTCTTCAATCTTTTCCTAGCTTTGGGGTCTTTTCCAATGAGTCAGCTCTTCCCATCAGATGGCCAAAGCATTGGAGCTTCAGCTTCAGCATCAATCCTTCCAATGAACATTCAGAACTGATTTCCTTTAGGATGGACTGGTTTGATTTCCTTGCTGTCTTGAGGAACTCTCAAGAGTCTCCGCCAATGCCACAGTTCAAAAGCATCAATTCTTCAACGCTCAGTTTTCTTTATAGTCCAACTCTCATGTCCATACATGACTACCGGAAAAACCATAGCCTTGACTAGACGAACCTTTGTTGGCAAAGTAATGTCTCTGCTTTTTAATATGCTGTCTAGGTTGGCCATAACTTTCCTTCCAAGGAGTAAGCATCTTTTAATATCATGGCTACAGTCACCATCTACAGTGATTTTGGAGCCCCCCAAAATTAAGTCTCTTACTGTTTCCACTGTTTCCCCATCTATTTGCCATAAAGTGATGGGACCAGATGCCATGATCTTCATTTTTTGAATGTTGAGTTTTTCACTCTCCTCGTTCACTATCATCAAGAGGCTCTTTAGTTCTTCTCTGCTTTCCTCCATAACAGTGATGTCGTCTGCGTATATGAGGTTATTGATGTTTCTCCTGGCAATCTTGATTCCAGCTTGTGCTTCATCCAGCCCAGCATTTCACATGATGTACACTGTATATAAGTTAAATAAGCAGGGTGACAATATACAGCCTTGTTGTACTCCTTTCCCAGTTTGAAACCTGTCCGCTGTTCCATGTCTGGTTCTAACTGTTGCTTCTTGACCTGAATACAGGTTTCTCAGGTGGCAGGTCTGGTGGTCTGGTTTTCCCATCTCTTTAAGAATTTTCCACAGGCCACCAGGATCTTCAGTCCATAGGGATGCTCCAGGCAAGAATATTTGGTTGGGTCACCATGGCCTCCTCCAGGGGATTTTCCCAACCCAGGGATCAAACCCAGGTGTCCCGCATTGCAGGTGGATTCTTTAAAGTCTGTGCCACCAGGGAAGCCCAGGAATACTAGAGTGGGTAGCCTATCCCTTCTCCAGCGGATCTTCCTGACACAGGAATTGGACGGGTTCTCCTGCATTGCAGGCGGATTCTTTACCAGCTGAGCTACCAGGGAAGCCCACAACTGCTGTATCGGTTGCCTAAGATATCAACAGCACTGTGGGAGCCTGAGAAATGATCATGCTGTTTTAAAATTGCCCCATATGATAGCACATATCAACCCTTAGTTAAACTTTAAAAAACAAAACAGGTTGAAAAACAACTTAAAGGAGGCAAACACAGCATCTGCTGTATCAACTCAGAATAGTCCTAGCCTGACTCTCACACTTGCTAATTCCACAACTGCTTTTTTTTAACCTTAACATTTTTATTTAGCTGCAACCAGAGAGTGTGTACCTCTTTATAATTCTGCCGTTTTCATAAAGTATCATTTTCTCACATTTCTGCAGTCTTCCTAATTATCATTCCAATGACCACACAGCACAGCATCTTTTAGGCTGAGTTCAAATCCCCGCCTTAGCCAGCCTGCTGCGGGTGCTTGCAGGCCACCGCTCCTCTCCTATTCCCTGACCACATCTCCGTGTGCCCGACCCTTGTATCTGGTCCTTGTACTGGCCTCCAGCTCCCGCGCTCTTAACCGTGCTGCATCCCTGCCACTTGGGGCAGAAATAGGATGTGACACCCTTTATGACACTGTCCATGGGGAACCCCAAGAACCGCTTTTTGAGTGTTACTTTTGCCAGTAACCACCATGGCTTATGGAGCTAGGCTACCAGGGGGCAGCCAGGGGCTGGGAACCTGGTTTACATTATTGCAGGCAATTCTCAAGGCAACCATGAGATAGCCATGCATAGCTCTACTTCACAGATGAGAAAAGTGGGGCTCAGGGAGGCTTAGCAGTGATTTTGGAACCCAGGAAAATAAACTCTGTCACTGTTTCCACTTTTTCCCTTCTATTTGCCATGAAGTGATGGGACCAAATGCCATGATCTTATTTTTTGAGTTTTAAGTCAGCTTTTTCACTCTCCTCTTTCATTCTTATCAAGATGATCTTTAGCTCCTCTTCTCTTTCTGCCATTACAGTGATATCATCTGCATATCTGAAGTTATTGATATTGCTCCCAGCAATGTTGATTCCAACTTGTGATTCATCCAGCCTGGCATTTCACATGATGTACTCTCATATAAGTTAAATAAACAGGTAACAACATACAGCCTTCAAGTACTCCTGTCCCAATTTTGAACAAGTCCACTGTTCCATGTCCGGTTCTAACTGATGCTTCTTGAACCACACATAAGGTTTCTTGGGAGGGTGGTAAGGTGGTCTGGTATTCCCATCTTTTTAAGAATTTTCCTCAGTTTGGCATAGTCAATGAAGCAGAAGTAGATGTTTTTCTGAAATTCCCTTGCTTTCTCTATGATCCAAGGAGGCTTGGCAGTTTGATCTCTAGTTCCTCTGTCTTTTCCAACTTGTACATCTGGAAGTTCTCAGTTCATGTATTACTGAAGCTGACTTAAAGGATTTTCAGCATAACCTTGTTATTGTGTGAAATGAGCACAATTGTACGGTTGTTTGAACACTTTTTGGCATTGCCCTTCTTTGGGATTGGAATTTAAATGTACCAAGATGTTAAGTACAAAACTGATGTTGAGTATATAGATTGTACATTATCCTTTGTATTTGTCTATGAGCTTGGAACATCTCATAATTTGAAAACTTGAGAGGCAATACATACATAGAATTTTAAAACATCTTTGCATCAAAAGACATCACAAAGTTAAAAGACAAGCCAGAGATGCTGGAGGGAAAATGCTTGCAATATATGCAACAACAACAAAAAAATCAATGTCTAGAAGATAGAGTATTACTTTGCATGGAGAAAAGCCAAAATCCAATGGAAGAAGAGAGAGAGAATACAAAGAAGACTTTATAGAAGAAATACAAATGGCTAATAAGTATATTAAAAGGATATTCAAACTTGTAATCAGGGAAATTCAATTTAAAACAATAGGGTATTATTTTTCACCCACTAGAGAAATAAAAACTTAAAAAATTGAAAATACTCAGCTTTGACAAAAGTATTAAGAATGCCTACTCTAGGACCTTGTATGAACATGTCATTTGGCAAAACTTGTTTGATTTAATTATTTGGTAGAACTTAAATTTTTAAAATATTCATACCATTAGACCCAGAGTTACACCTCTAGAAATTCATTTTACAAAAACCACATGGTATAGTCAAGGTGCCTTCTCAGAGGTCCCATATGTTCAGTGTTAAGTGATTTTTAAAAATCACTGCTTCTGGATGGACCTAGAGTCTCTCATACTTCCCTGGGGGCTCAGCAGTAAAGAGTCCACCTGCCAATGCAGGAGACCCAGGTTCGATCCCTGGGTCAGGAAGATCCCCTGGAGAAGGAGAGGGCAACCCACTGAGTATTCTTTCCTGGAAAATTCCATGGATAGAGGAGCCTGGTGGGCAACAGTCCATGGGCCACAAAAGAGTCAGACACGACTAAACAACAATAACAAGAGTCTGTCTGACAGAGTGCAGTCAGAAAGAGAAGAACAAATATCATATATTAATTCATGTATGTGGAATTTAGAAAAACGGTACAGATGAACCCATTTGCAGGGCAGGAATAAAGACGTAGATGTAAAGAGTAGACTTGCGAACACAGTGGAAAGGAGGAGGGTGGGATAAACTGGGAGACTAGGATTGACATGCCTACAATACCATGTGTAAAACAGCTGCTGCTGCTGCTAAGTCGCTTCAGTTGTGTCCGACTCTGTGCGACCCCATAGACAGCAGCCCACCAGGCGCCCCCGTCCCTGGGATTCTCCAGGCAAGAAAAATAGCTAGCTAGTGGGAACCTATTTTACAGCACAGGGAGCTTGGCTGGCTGCTCTATGATGACCTAAATGGGTGGGATGGGAGTGGGATGGGAGGAAGGTTCAAAGATGGAGGGGGGATATATACATAGCTGATTCACTTCATTCTACAGCAGAAACACGACATTGCAAAGCAATTATACTCCAATATAAAATTAAAATAACCTGTTTTTTGACTAGCTTAAAGATGGATTTGAAAATAGTTTTGGATGCAGTTAAGTTATGCTATTTAGACTATAAACTCATCTTGACCTAAAACAAACAAACAAACAAAAAAACACATGAACACCAAAATGTATAAGTAAGAACAATCATTACAGCATTTACTATAATCATAAAAATTGGGGCTAACCTAATGACCAATTTAGGTTAGGACAGTAGGAGAGGGGATAAATAAGTGATAATACACCTATGCTATAGAATATCATGAAGCCATTTTAAAAATGGAGCAGAACTCTGGTCAATGATATATTTTGTGAGGTGTACAAGCCAAGCAATGACTACAGCATGATCATATGTGCACTCCTTAAAAATCATTCATGAGTATGCTCTGCACTTAGAAAAAAGGCTGAAATGATACTAACATACCAATAGACGTGAATTCCAAGGAAGAGTATGGGAAAGTTGATCAACTCAATTCTGTACTGTTTAAATCATTTAAAAGATTTGATGTTTAAAAGGCAAGACAAAGACATAGGAGAATGTTCTCAAAGTAGTTAAGGAAATATGATAGGCTTCATTTCTCTCACATATAAAGTGAGGATAATTGCATCTGAGCTTGCTCTTTCACTGGAGATTGTGAGGGTCAAACGAAGGGGCAATGAACACCTGCTTGGAAAAGAAAAGCAAGACCATATTCAAAAGTAATGAATTATCATTGAATAAGTGGGGTCAGGCATTTTACATAAGAAACAGATTTTAACATTTTAATTATCTTAATGATAAAACCAGTCTAGTGAGGGGCAAAGTGAGGGATTGAACCAAAGTGATTCTGCCTCCTTGCTTTCCCAGAACCCCAAAGTTCAGCATCTTTTGAGAAGCAGTGCCGGTCATGGGTAAGAACACAAACTGTTCTCCTCCCTGTGATTTTGGGCAAATTACTAAACTTCTCTGTTTCTCACTTTTGTCTTTTATTAAATGGGTATACAGAACCTACTACAGACAGTTATTAAATGAGTTAACACATGTGAAACACACTGGTAGCTGACACAGCAGATGGTCTGTAAGGGATGGCTATTGTTACTACTGGCTTGAATTGCCTGGTTAATCACTGGGAAAAAGAAGCATTTTCCCCTGTTTCTCTGGTTTGGGGTTGAAAGAAGAGTGAAAAACTCAATAGGAACCTCCTTTCTCCCTTCAGAAATCTTTGTATACAAGTAAAGAAATATCTTTATTATATTCAAAGTCCCCCATTCTTGAGGACATCTCCACTCCTCTCTCCCTGCCTCATGGCAACTCAAACCCTGACAAGGTCCAAGAATGGGACTTGCCCCTAGCATGTTGTAGACTCTAGCTCCTCTCCTGGGGGCTCTCTTAGGTTGCCCCTGTCTGACTTAGCACTCTTGAATCCATCCTGCCCAAGCAAAGACCAACATGCAAAGTTTTTTTAAATCCATGGATGCATCAGAGATGTCAAAAACCACATATCCATTTCAAAGCCTCATTTTTTAAAATTATTTTTAAACTTTTTATTTTCTACTGGGTTTGCCTTGGAAAGGAACAGAGATCATTCTGTCATTTATGGGATTGCATCCAAGTACTGCATTTTGGACTCTTTTGTTGACCATAATGTCTACTCCATTTCTTCTAAGGGATTCCTGCCCACAGTAGTAGATATAATGGTCATTTGAGTTAAATTCACCCATTCCAGTCCATTTTAGTTTGCTGATTCCTAGAATGTCAACATTCACTCTTGCCATCTCCTGTTTGACCACTTCCAATTTGCCTTGATTCATGGACCTAACATTCCAGGTTGCTATGCAATATTGTTCTTTAGAGCATCGGACCTTGCTTCTATCACCAGTAACAAAAAAGCTCTTCATGACCCAGATAATCACGATGGTGTGATCACTCACCTAGAGCCAGACATCCTAGAATATGAAGTCAAGTGGGCCTTAGAAAGCATCACTATGAACAAAGCTAGTGGAGGTGATGGAATTCCCATTGAGCTATTTCAAATCCTGAAAGATGATGCTGTGAAAGTGCTGCACTCAATATGCTAGCAAATTTGGAAAACTCAGCAGTGGCCACAGGACTGGAAAAGGTCAGTTTTCATTCCAATCCCAAAGAAAGGCAATGCCAAAGATTGCTCAAACTACTGCACAATTGCACTCATCTCACACACTAGTGAAGTAATGCTCAAAATTCTCCAAGCCAGTCTTCAGCAATACGTGAATGGTGAACTTCCGGATGTTCAAGCTGGTTTTAGAAAAGGCAGAGGAACCAGCGATCAAATTGCCAACATCTGCTGGATCATCGAAAAAGCAAGAGTTCCAGAAAAACATCTATTTCTGCTTGATTGGCTATGCCAAAGCCTTCGACTGTGTGGATCACAATAAACTGTGGAAAATTCTGAAAGAAATGGGAATACCAAACCACCTGACCTGCCTCTTGAGAAACCTGTATGCAGGTCAGGAAGCAATAGTTAAAACTGGACATGGAACAACAGACTGGTTCCAAATAGGAAAAGGAGTACGTCAAGGCTGTATATTGTCACCCTGCTTATTTAACTTATATGCAGAGTACATCATGAGAAACACAGTGGATATAGTGACTGACTTTATTTTTTGGGGCTTCAAAATCACTGCAGATGGTGATTGTAGCCATGAAATTAAAAGATGCTTACTCCTTGGAAGGAAAGTTATGACCAACCTAGATAGCATATTAAAAAGCAGAGACATTACTTCGCCAACAAAGGTCCGTCTAGTCAAGGCTATGGTTTTTCCATTGGTCATGTATGGATGTAAGAGTTGGACTGTGAAGAAAGCTGAGCACTGAAAAATTGGTGCTTTTGAACTGTAGTTTTGGAGAAGACTCTTAAGAGTCCCTTGGACTGCAAGGAGATCCAACCAGTCCATCCTAAAGGAGATCAGTCCTGGGTGTTCATTGGAAGGACTGATGCTGAAGCTGGAACTCCAATACTTTGGCCACCTCATGTGAAGAATTGACTCATTGGAGAAGACCCTGATGCTGGGGAGGGATTGGGGGCAGGAGGAGAAGGGGACGACAGAGGATGAGATGGCTGGATGGCATCACTGACTTGATGGACATGAGTTTGAGTAAACTCCGGGAGTTTGTGATGGACAGGGGGGCCTGGCATGCTGCGATTCATGGGATCGCAAAGAGGCAGACATGACTGAGCAACTGAACTGAACTGATAGCTGATTATTAAACAATGCTGTGATAGTTTCAGGAGAACAGTGAAGGACTCAGCCATCCTGGACATGTACACACATACTGCCATATTTAAAATGGATAAGCAACAAGGATCTACTGTATAGCACAGGGAACTCTGTTCATAACTTCATTTTGAGAGATATTAGAGAAATCTGGCATTTCCTTCTTAAACCGTTCATCTTTCCTGGAAAGTTTGCTCCCCTTTCTGCCACAAAGGACCAGGGTCCTGACTGACCTCAGCTTATCTTCCTGTGCCAGGCTACCTGCCATCCTACTGCCAACTTCTCACAGACTTCCAAGAAGTTCATACCTATATGTCAACTCCTACATGCACTTAGATGGAAGAAGTTGATTGAAGACAGGAAGCCAAGTCTTCTGCTGTTGCCCGCAACGCTGGGGAATGAGGGCTGTGAAACCCCAGAAGGAGCTCCAAGGAGGCGCTGGCTCTGCCTCCCTTCTACAAGGGACACATGTAGGCAGCGGCTGTCACTGCCCTCTACTGCACATGCTCAGTCCAGGGCCCAGGGTTGCCAAGCAGTAGTCTCCCACTGGTAGGTAAAAGACTTTGGGAAGTGTTGACCGGCAGAAGGACTAAGAGCAAAGAGGAAGGAGAAGTAAAAAGGAAAGCCAGGGAGATGAAAAGAACCCTCAGGAAATGGCAGCTCCAAAAAACAGCAAGATGTTTCAATCTTCAGGCCAAAGAAGAACATCATCTGATTCTTTACTTTTGTTTGTGAATCTTTGCCAACTGAAAATCATTTGGGAGTGTTCTCTTTCAGGATATGTGACTGTAGCCCATTCAACTTAAAGAGGTGGCTTTGAGCAAGTCTCTTAACTTTGCTCAGCAGTAGTCTCCCCCTTTGAAAGACAGGATAAGCATACCTAACAGGAGTAGATGGATTACATTGATGTAAACAAGACAGAGGTTTATAATCCTCTCATGTGACAAAAACCTAGAGGAGGACATTCCATGGTCTAATGGCAGTTTCATAGTCATTGGAGGCTCCGGGCTCTTTCTGTCTTCCTTTATCACCATCTATAGTTGGCATATGGCTTCCAACTCCAAGTTCACGTCATAGTCCAAGAAGGCTATCAGGGCACCATACGTCATGTCTGAAATCTAGGTACAAATTAGAAGGAAGAAGGGATGGACACACTCCCAGCTGAGTCAGTCTCCTAAAGCAGGGGTCCCCAACCTCTGGGATGTAATACCTGATGATCTGAGGTGGAACTGCTGCAACAATAACAGAAATACAGTGCACAATACATGTATAGCACTTGAATCATCCTGAAACCATCTCCCCACCCATCCCATTCATGGAAAAACTGTCTTCCCCAAAACTGGTGCCTTGGTGCCAAAAAGGATGGGGACCACTGCCCTAAAGAATTTTCCCAGGACGCTCACCCCCTGCAACAACTTTTGCTTACATCTCATTGTAAGCATCCGTAGCTATAAGGAAAGCTGGGGCATGTCTTTAACTGCGCACATGGCCCCCAGGAGTAAAAGGAGGGGAAGTAGATGAGCAGAGATACCGGGCAGGCAGTCTCTGCTGTAAAACCTCAGAGAGGTCTTAAAGAGCTGCAGGAAATAATGCACACAAGTAAGCACTTTGTAAACTCAGATTAAGGGCTTGGCAGCTGTTCTCAGTCATCTTCACTGCAACACTGTAAAGTGGAAACTGAGGTGCAGAGAGACCGCCAAGTTCAATAGCCATTAAACGATAGACCTGGGATTCCGAGCGAGGCCTGGCTGTGACTTTCCTGTATCTCCCCTTCCCATAGGAGAGGGTTTATCTTAGGAGTCTGTTGTGAGTCTGTGGAGGGGGCTTGGCAGCCATGTGTACATGACTGAACTCCCATTCTGCTGAGTCTAGGTACTGGGGGTGGGGAGCAGTTCTCTTGCAAGCTGAGAGCCTGGGCTGCTGTCCATTAAGTGTGGCGCACCAGAGGACCCCAGTAATCTTCAGCCTCCATGAACTCTGGTCACGTTGTCTTCTTTGAGATAATGGATGCTTTTAATTTTGCCTTTTACCAAGGGCCTTGGGACCAGAGGCCTTCAGGCATGAGTGCCTATAAATTGCATCTTATTACATTATTAATTACCATGTTATCTGGAGTCAAATAACTGATTAATTCTTTGGCAGACAATGCTGTGAAATAGAAATTCTTCCTATTCCCTTCCTCCCTGCCCCTCCCCAGCTCTCAGGGAGAAGGTAAGGGATCAGACTTCTATCTGTTTTGAACTCTTTGAAAGAACCACCAGGGACCATGAGAGGCAGCTGTGCAGCCGGTGTCTGGAAAACCGTGAAAAACAAGGAAGAAGTTAACCCACTGGAAACAGAATGATAAAAACAGACATCCTGGGACTTCCCTGGTGGCTCAGTGGTAGAGAACCCATCTGCCAATGCAAGAGACACGAGTGCCATCTCTGGGAAGTTCTATCTCCGGAAGATCTCACATGCCATGCAGCTACTAAGCCTCAATTACTGTGCCTCAATTACCGAAGCCCGAGAGCCCTAGAGCCCATCCTATGCAATAAGAGAAGCCACCGCAAGGAGAAGCCTGCTCATCACAACTGGAGAGTAGGCCCCACTCACCACAACTAGATAAAGCCCATGTGCAGCAAAGAAGACCCAGCACTGCCAAAAATAAATCGACAATTCAATAAATAATTTTTTAAAAAAGAAATAGACATCCTGAGACACCTGAGGAAATTTGTTCTGAGACAAATTTCAATTCAAGATAACATGGGATTGGGACCAAGAGGAGATGAACCAGCCTGAAGTTTGGATGCAGCTAATGGAGGAGATGGGAAGTAAAAAAGATGCATGTTCATATATGGGGACAGAGAAGCTAAAGAAGGCAGCTGCTGGACCTAGTGTAGGCTGGGAACCTCCAGCAAAGAGAAAGGGGCACTCTGAAATACAGGATTTGCCTGGCGTGTCAGCAGGAAGGGCCTTGGGTTCCTTGAGAACCCTGAGAGGGGGCCCTGCCGGTCCAGAGCATGAACCCTGGAGGTCATGGAGGGCTGACAATCATTAGTGCTGTCTAGCTCAGGGGCCTGCTGTGCAGAAAGGGACCTGTCGTTGCTTCTTGATCCACCAGAGTATGGAACCTCTTAACTAGGGCGAGGATCCTCTGGTTTGGGGGCAATCTGGAAGTTTCTCACAAGCTTTTATGATATTCTAGGACAATAAGGTAGGACTACCAGTGGGTGGCAGATTAAGAAGCTGTGACCTTCTGGGGTTTCCCAGGTGGCTCAATGGGTAGAGAATCTGACTGCCAATGCAGGAGATGCGGGTTCCACTCCTGGGTTGGGAAGATCCCCTAGTGAAGGAAATGGCAACCCACTCCCGAACTCCTGTGCCTGGGAAACCCCAAGGACAGAGGAACCTGGGAGGCTACAGTCCACAGGGTCGCAAAGAGTCGGACACAACTTAGGGACTGAGCACATACGCACAGCCTTCCTAGGTTGCAGTTGGTAGCTGATAGAAGCATCCTCTTCTTGTCTCCCGCCACCTCACACGTGGTCAGACATGCTGCATCGGTGAGAGTCTTGATGTACTCTTCATGTGGGAGGCGAATTCTTGGCATCTTCCAGCTGCATCTGTGCAGTTGGCAAAACCCCCGCCTGCAGAACTGCTGTGAGGGTTAAGTCCCATCTGTCAAACCCTCACACCAGGCCTGATGCAGAAGCGCTGCTGAACAAATCTTAGCGACACATCACGGCACAGGGCCCTCCCCTAAGTACTGCAACTGAGAACACAAATAGGAGGGCAGATGCAGGCAGGTCAGGGCTCCGGGGAGGAGGGCTTCTAATGTCCTCATAGGGTGGCTCCTGGCATAGGGTCACCACCCACAGTGAAAGTTCCCTCTGTCTTTCCATCTTGGGAAACTGCAGACTTCAAAGGGAGGCAACCCATCACACAAGGCTTAGCCCGAGACAAACTCAGGTTTGGTCCAGACTCTGCTATGTACTGGGCTTCCTGGTGGCTCAGGTGGTAACGTATCTGCCTGCAATGCAGGAGACCCAGGTTCAATCCCTGGATCAGGAAGATACCCTGGAGGACAGAATGGCAACCCACTCCAGTATTCTTGCCTGGGAAATACCATGGACAGAGGAGCCTGGGGGTTCTACAGTCCTTGGGATCACAAAGAGTCGAACAGGACTTAGTGACTAACATACACACACTGCTCCGTACTAGTTAGATGTTCTAGGCCAAGCTGCCTAAGCTCTCTGAGACTTAGGAGACTCATCACACCTCCCTGAGAAGACCATCAGTCTCTGAGGAAACCACTCCCATCCACTACCGCAGCTGGACCGGAAGATGTAGGCAGTTGGGGAGGCTGAGCCAGCATACACACCCCCGTGGCCCCCACGAGGTGTGTCCCAGAGCCTCTGCCAGAGAAAGGTCAGAGCAGAAGCATCTGGAAGATTTCTCCTCCCTGGGAGAAAATGAGCCTGCAGAAGACCACCAGGATTACAACACCATCTGTGGGCTTTTCACCCTGATTCTGAGGAATACAGTTACCAGAATTAGACATGACCCCACCCAGCTTCCCAGCCCTCTGGAAGCAGAGAAAGGGGACAGGAAACTCAAGTCCAGAGAAAGAGAGGCTGGAGGGGAATCACAGGCCAAGGAAGAGTGAGGACTCAGGCTTCTCATAACCAGCACTCAGGGTGAATCCAGACTCAGCCCATGGCTTGCTCAGCCTTTCTCTCTGCTACACATATGTGCATGGATACCCACAAGTTCAAACTTTCAAAACTGGACATACGCTTTAAAAACCGTGTGGAACATGTGCATGAAGTTGATGGAAAGTAGAACCATTTCATATAGGAAGTGAACACCTAACATCTTCCCCACTGCATCTGTGACAGGGAGCAAAGCCCGTTTGTCCAATTGGTACGAGGATCAAGTCACGTACACAAACCCCTTAGCAGGTGTCTGACCCAGGGTGGCTGCTCAGGTGTTAGCTTTATGTTACTGCCTTTGGACCCCTCCCAAGTCCGCTCACACACCACCACTCAGGCTGTGCGCTGCCCAGCCCCAGGAGACACCGTTCCTGTAGACTACGCCGTGTGCAGGCCTTCCTGGATTTGGGGAGTGCGCAACCTGCACCACTGTGCATGGTATGCCTGCTGGGGGCCTGCCTCTTCCTCAGAACAGACACACAGCCCCCTCGGACATCCCTGATGACTTTGACTCTTGGCTGGCCTTCCTAGCCTTTCACTTGCTCTTTCCTCCGCTTTGAATCCCTCAGCTGAAGGAGAACCAAAGTGGTGTGGCCACAGGAAGGCAGTGTGGGCAAAGCTGAGGGCAGTCTGAGTTTCTTTCCTTCTTTTCTCAAGGTTTACCTAGATCTTGAGTCTCTTATCTTTTAGGGCCAGTGGATGAATTTTGAGACTAAGTGTGCTGTGTTCCCTGACCCGAGGCCTGGCTCTCCAGCCTGGGTCCTGGGGGAGGGGGCCCTGGCTGGGCTACAGCCGTCGCCCAGTAGAAAAAGGGTTTTGGGGGATCATGAGGTATTTTACTTACAGCAAACGTGGAACAGCAAACCTGGGAGGCTGCAGCTGCTGCTGCTATTTCCATTTAACTGTTATTGAGTCCCAATCCCCAAGTCATTTATCCAGTGAACCAGCCAGGCAAGGACAGAGCCTGGCTCTCAAGGCCGGCCTGGTTCCCAGTGCACTAATGACCCTTGACAGACACCAAATCCTAGCAATTTCCAAACAAAACCTTGGAGCTCCAATCCCAGGGCACCCCTGCCCCCCGCCCGCCCCGGGAAACACTCCATTGCTTCCCCAGGCTTTGCTCAGCTGGTCCTTACTGATTGCCAGCAATCCCCAGCTGAGAAGTCCCCTGCTCTCCAGCCCCTCCTTGCCGACTCCCCGTCCACCTCACTGTCCCTGCTTTAGCAGGGGAAGCCGAGTTAAGCTCCAAGAGCCCTGAGAAGGTGGCCAGACAGTGCAGCAGGCCCTGATTTATGCTGCTTATAAGAGCATCACCTGTTTGCAAGAGCTTTATCCAGTGGCTGAAATGACGTTACCCGTGGACCTGGCTGGGATGTGCAGATCCACCATATGAATATTGCAGAGTTCCAGGGCTACTGCAGATACGTCTGCCAAATAGCAGATGCCAGAGCTTTTCACTCAAAAAAGACTTTACATAAGACTCAAGACCAGACAGACGTTCAACCGGATTTGAATCCTTTTTTACTCTGTTTCAGTTCTTGTTCTTAAAACACAGAGAATTTTTAAAATTGCATTATTATTTTAATGATGGAATAATTCACTTGAAAAAAATATCAAATATGACATAAGCAACCACTCTACATAAAGAAGGATATAAATGTGTTGAAAAGTACACATGTAAACCTATCCCACCCTCTTGCCTCCTGCTCAGTTGTCACCATCCTAAATTAGGTCTTTACTATCTCCCTGTGTCTTTATATATTGCATTCCTTTTTTAACTTTGAGATACTTGTGGATTCACACGCAGTGGTTAACAGAGTCTGTATACTCTTCACCCATTCCCTACTGTGGTGACACCTTAAAAACCTATAGCACAATATCACAACCAGCTAATTGACATTGAAACAACCCACTGACCCTATTCAGATTTCATCAGTGTGACATACACCTGTGTGTAGGTGTGTGTAGCTATATATGTGTATGTGTGTGCATTTAGTTCCATCCAATTTTCCCTCCTGCGAGGATTCGCATGACCACAACCATGGTCAGATATAGAATAGTTCTATCACAAGGACACCTGTCACAACCAACTTCTCTCTTCCCCTCCCTAGCTCCTAGCAACTACCAATCTCTTCTCCACTTCTATTATTTTACCATTTATCATATAAATGGAGTTATACAGTATGTAATCATATATTAGATTGCCTTGTTTCCTCACTAAATGAAATGCCCTTAAAATCCATCCAGGTTGTTACATCTATCACTAATCTGTTCCTTGTTATTACTGAGTACTATTCCATTGAATGGACATAACATAGTGTTTAACCATTCGCCTACTGAAGGATATTTGGGTTACTTCGAGGTATGTTACAAATAAAGCTGCTGTGAGCATTTTTGTAGAAACTTTAATGTAAACTTGAGTATTCATTCTTCTGATGCAAATGGCCACGACTGTACTTGCTGAGTTGTATGATAAGCAGATACTATTATGTGGAACTGACTCCTTTCTTTTAAATACACATTGGTATCACACTTTGTGCTTATTTTTCTGCGACTCACTTTCCTCTCAACATATGTTCCCTCAAACTTATCCACGTTTATACATGTAGTTGTAGCTTATTTGTACTGATATATTGGCTTCCCTGGTGGCTTAGATGAAAAGAATCTGCCTGCAATGCAGGAGAGCTGGGTTTGATCCCTGGGTTGGGAGGATCCCCTGGAGGAGGGCATGGCAACCCACTCCAGTATTCTAGCCTGGATTATCCCCCATGGACAGAGGATCCTGGCAGGCTACAGTCCATGGGGTCGCAAAGAGTCCGACACAACTGAGTGACTAAGCACACAGCACATAGCATTCCATAGTGTGAATATACTGCTATTTACTATCTTTTCTAACTCCAATGCTGGAAGGCATAAAATTGTTACCAGAGAATGGGTTTGGTATGTATGAAGGTAATTTATCTTCCCAGTTTTAGAATGGGGTGATATGAAATAAGCCTTAACTAGCCAAGAAGACAAGCCTTGATGATTTAGCCTTAGTTCTGCCCACTAGATTACCTTGGTAAAGTCACTTGACCTTTCTGAGCTCAGTTTTGTCATCTGTAAAATGGGAATCTCAATAATAATACCTGCCCTAATACTTGTGGGAATTAAATAAAAATATAATATATAAACTAAAACAAAGCATGCAGAATTAATGGTAATTACATTTATTAATAAATATAATTAAGTGCCTATTCTCACCAAAGGAAAGAATAATCAAACTATGCATTCTAGATTTTTCATGGAAAATCCAGTTTCAAAACATCTCTTCCACTATTCTTCTAAATTGTCTTGTCAGGCCTGACCTGCTTTGGGGGTCCAAAGAGGCCATCAGTAGCAAGGTGAGAGTGACCATGGAGATCCTAATCCTGATCTCCCTTTAAGATTGTTATCCCATTTTATAGATGAGGAAACAGAAGCTCAGAGGTTGAGTAGCTGGCCTAGAATCACACACGAGCTGGACTCCACTGTCTTTAGTTCTGGATTCAACTTCCTCACTGACCTGAAGGGTCTCTGGGAAACCCTGGGCTGCCCACACTGTGTGTCCAGACTGACAGTGGAGGGGGTGGGCAGAGGTGGCAGAGGCTCTCCCCTGTTCCTAGCAACCTGGAGAACCACCCACTCTCTCTCTCTCACACACACACACACACACACTCCTCCAGAGGCCTGCCCATCCGCTCACCTGCCCACCCCCCCAACCCAGGCTCCTGGAGAGGGAGGTCTGAGATCAGCTGGGCCACCACAGGATGGGAGGAAGGGAGAAGGGAGGAGAGAATGCTGTGTCAGACCCAAAATCAAGTCTTTAAATATACATTGCTGAACTGCTGGGCTGAGCTTCAGCCAGGGTGACAAGACAACACTCTCCAAATATTTAGAATGTGTGAGTCCTCAGGAAGGATAATTTTTTTTTTTTTTTTGGTCTGAAATGAGGAGGGGAGGCCCTGGGGGAGGGGCTGCTGAGGGGCAATGGCACAGGATTCAGAAGCCGAAGGAACTTGGATGTCGGGTCCAGAACCCTTTTCCCTGACTCTGCCTCAGTTTCTCCCTCATAAAGTGGGGGGAAGGGAGCTGAACGTTCTCTGAGGTCAGCCCAACTCTGGAAAAAAATTAAGACTTTTACATCTGACATCCAGGTACCACCTGTCCCTCAGGGGAAGCAGAGAAAGAATGGTCCCTGAGGAATCCCCGTTGCCCCGAGGGTCCCAGACCTCCGGTGTCACAGCCGCCACTGAAGTGCTTCCTGTTTTTCCTGGCTCTCCTACCTCACAGGCTGTGTGAGCTGGAATGTTTCCTAGGACTTCAGGTGAGGGAACTCACCTAGAGAGGGAGCGGGTAGGATGGGGAGATGGTGAGAGCTTCCAGGAAGGGTTTCATCCTGGTTCTGGAAAGGCCATTGCCTAAGGCCCAGTTTTCCAAACTGAGACCCACTGATCGCAAGCCCGGGGCCCCAGCCTCTGCAACTGCCCGAGGAGGGAGGGCCTGAGGGCTCCTCTGTCCTAATTCTGATGTGTTTTCCTCACAGCCTCACGCAGGAAGCTTCCCTATCACACCAGAGAGAGACCAAGAAGAGGCCTGCACAGGGCACCCTAGACGCAGACCAGCCACCGCGAGCTCTCGTTCAACATTCAGGACCCCTGCAGCTCTTCCCAAGCCTCCTCTCCTACAGTCTAATCCTGCTTTCACAGGGGAGACAGCCCATCCTGGGAGCCCCCTTCTTAAGAGTTTCTGGTAGAAAAATACCTAATATCACCATCCCAAGAAAAATTAGGAAGGAGCTCCCGCCTCCGCCCGCTGGTGATCCACTGAGCTCTGCTCTCCACCCCTCACGTGCCCACGTGGTCCACCCCATCCTCTCACTCCCTGGCCAACCAGGCCTCCTTCAAAATGCTGACCTGCAGGTCCCTGTCCCTGTGTGCCCAATGCCACCGCCTCATGCCCTCAGCGTGCTCTCGCGTACATCACAGGCCCACACCCCTCATCCCAAGCCCAAGGGACCTGATGTGCTTCAGAATTCAGGTTTCTGATTTTAAGGAGGTGACATGATGCTTATCCCCTCTGGTGTCTCACATCCCTGCAAGGTCTGGACCAACTCTCTGCAATCAGACTCGTTAATACTTCCGCCGGGAGACCCATGAATATTCACGCCAAGCGGGGATAAATAAAAGACTATAAATAGCTTCTGTTCAGGACAGCTTTTGCGTCCAAATGAGTTCCATGAAGACTCCTCTGTTTTCTGGCTTCTGTAGATAAGAGAGCGAGAGCCTGACTTTAACCTGACCTGTTCCCCGCTCACCTCCTGATTGTCACCTCACTACTTTGTTCAGGTGGTCTCCTGTAGCCCCCCGGTCTTATGGATCTCCAATGGCCTCAGCCTGCAGTGGCTTGAAGAACAATTTCACTTCCCCAGCCAGAGACCGAAGTCAGGGCATGGCAGTGAGAACACGGAATCCTAGTCACTACACCATCAGGGGCCAGTGGTCAGTAACAAGGCTCTGGTCCATCAGCTGTGTAGAAAAGAACTTCCACAGAAAGACGGAGAGTAGTGAAAAAAGTAAAGTGTTTATTAGAGGAAAAGTGTCCATGTGAATATACACACAGGCAACTCCCTGATGGCTCAGTTGGTAAAGAATCTGCCTGCAGCACAGGAGACCTGGGTTCTATCCCTGGGTTCGGAAGATCCCCTGGAGAAGGGAAAGGCCACCCATTCCAGTATTCTGGCCTGGAGAATTCCATGAACTATATATCACTTTCACTTTTCTTCCATTTTTCCTTGAGCCAATCATCTTGCTTTGCCTGGTTCTGAGTCTGTGTTTGGTTTGCCTCAGGGTCCTCCCATGTGTGTGCACACATCTCTCAGCCAAGATGGATTCCAGCAAAAAGGCCTGTGGGTAGGTTGACACTGCTCCCTTTGGGACCTTGAAGGAGCCTTTCTTCCCACGTACAACCAGGAAGGTCTCCTTGACCTTGAGAGTGAGAAGTATGTGATCTCTCACCTAGGCAGGACTTAGCTCCTCCTCCTCTTCATCTTAGAGAGTCTGTCCACAGAGGACAAGCTCCAGCTGTTCATCCTGGGCCCATCTACCTCCTGCCTCACCGTCCTGCAGCTCATCTGCTCCAGACCTTCCAGACTGCCCTTGAGAACAGGAGTCCCTTCACCTCCCTGGGCTGCTCTTCCCCAGGTCAGCCCTAGGCTCATGGGCCTCCCTGACCAGCAGAGCAGCCTCTTATTTCACAAGCTCCTCTGAGGTGAAGCTGGGTGATTACTTGTTCTGTTGCACAAGGGGTTTATACTGATGGTGCAAAGGGCATAATCGGGGTGCTGGTTAAAACACTAAAGGAGACAGAATGGAGATGTTGGGGTGGTGTTTGCCTGGGCACTGCCTGCACAGTGGGCAAGGGTCTGCAGCCTTAGCCCGAAGCCTGAGGGTGGGTGCCGAAGGAGGGACTTCCCCAATGGATGCTCTGAGCCAAGCCTGCCCTTATGATGCTTTTATGCAAATTATAAAAGGTTCCTCCTCTAGACAGGCACCACCAGAGGCTTACGGTCCAGCCCATCCCTTGGCTCAGCAACCAACTCTGTGCAGGTCACCAGGTGTATAATTATACACAAGAGCCCCAAGGATTGGTCTTTTCAACTTCCACCTAGAACACTGTAGGGCTTTGAGGAGGGCAGGCTGAGGACAGGGCTGGGGGTGGGGGTTGGGGGGAGCAGTGAATGCAATTCCAGAGGTACCTCTCTCAAGCTAGACAGTAGGAGTCCTCCCTCCAGTAGCCTTGATGGGCAGCCAACATTGGGGATCCTGGTGAACTGATGGTGAGCTTGCCAGGCACTCCCTAGAAGGACTGGTGGGTGAATTTTGCCGGGAGGTGTCCTTTGATGTTATGCAGATGAAGGGCAACACCCAGAAGAGTGAACTCTTAATTGTCACTTCCTTCAACCCATGAACAGGGGACGTCTGGGGTTTAAAGACTCCTTGGGGCCCTTGGGTAGTCAGAGCCTAGTTTTCTAGAACTGGCTGGCCCCTGAGGAGTCAGAAATCTTCATGTTGCTCTAAAGAGAGGGACCACTATTTGAGGTCAGGAAGGAAAGAGGAGAGAGAAACCCCGGGGGGACTGCCTCCCGCCTCCCTCCTGGATTCTGCAGTGGCCCTTCTTGCTCCCAGGCGGAACCCCAGACACACTAAGGAAGTATGGGGGTCAGAGAGCAGTAAGCAGAAAAAAAAAAAGAATGACAAATAAAGATAAATGGAGAGGAACAAACTATGAGAAGCGTTCGCTTCAGCTCACCTACCCCCTCCCCACTTTCCCTAGAAGATCAAATTATGACCTGAAATCACTGGATACATATTTTATTATGTGGATAATTTAAAAGATTAGAGTGAGACAAAGAATTCATAAGCTGTAGTCACATTAGAAGACAAATTGTTTCCATTAATCTCTGAAGAAGGGAGGGAAAGTGAGAAATGAGAAAATGTACGTGAGCGGGAGAAAGGCAGGGGGAGAAAGCAGACTTGGGGGGTTGGGGGGTGGACAATGAGGCTTCTTTTCTCCCTGTCTCTGGCAGCAACCCCCTAGCCACCCCCTCCCAAAACAGGCTGAGGCTCTGCTCCAGAGAAGGCTGATTTGCATTGCAGATTTGTCTCAGCTGCTTTTTGCTTCTGTTGCCAACCAGAGATGGTTTAAATAACATGTATTGTTCTGCGTGATTCCTTATGCAAATGTTTCTGGCCTGTTTGTTATTCCTGAATAATTTCCAACGCCTGCTGTCTGGGCAGAAGAAGCAGCTCACTCCCCCAGCTGTGCTAGGACTCACCTGCTGGCGGCAGGGTTTTAATGGCCCCAGTCCCACTCCGGAAGTCCAGCAACGGTGTTCCAGGGAGCCCAGCAGGCAAGTCCCAGCCCTGGACTGGAGAATGTCATAGCTGGGAGAACTGCCAAGAATCTGGTCTAACTGCAGGATTTTATGTAGAAGAAACCGAGGTCCAGAGGAGGCAAGTTGCCTCCGTGACTGGGCCCACCCTGTCTCTCTCTGAGAAGGAGGCTTGCTGAATGCTGGTGACATGGAGTTGTCCCGAAACACAGGCTATGAAGTTGAGGACCCGCCGCCCATACACAAACTAGTGAATAAAATGAATGACCTTCGATTTAATGAATGAATTGTGTGGGCACCTACTTCTTTTCCAGGAATGAGGTTTAGAAAAATAAGAATGTTATTGAATCAAACCTGGTCCACTCACCCAATGTGCAACAAAGCCTTCACATGGGTTGTAGTGAAGCAAAGCACCACTCAAGGAGAATGGGCCACTCATCCTCAAGAGACCCAAACTCTTCAATGGCTTTTAGTGTTGGGTTTTCTAGTATAAGGGAGAGGATTGTAGGGTATGGATCAGATTGGTTGGTGGAGAGTCCCTTGGACTGCAAGGAGATCAAACCAGTCAATCCTAAGGAAATTAGTCCTGAATACTCATTGGAAGGACTGATGCTGAAGCTAAATTTCCAATGCTTTGGCCATCTGATGCAAAGAACTGACTCATTGGAAAAGACCCTGATGCTGGGAAAGATTGAAGGCAGGAGAAGAAGGGAACAACAGAGGATGAGATGGTTGGATGGCATCACCGACTCGATGGACATGAGTTTGAGCAGGCTCCAGGAGTTGGTGATGGACAGGGAAGCCTGGTGTGCTGCAGTCCATGGAGTTGTGAAGAGTCGGACATGACTGAGTGACTGAACTGACTGACTGAAGGTAACAGCTTCTCAGATGGTCAAGAATTCACCTGCAATACAGTAGACCTGGGTTCAATCCCTGGGATGGGAAGATCCCCTGGAGAAGGGCATGGCAACCCACTCCAGTATTCTTGCCTGGAGAATCCCATGGAAAGAGGAGCCTGGCAGGCTACAGTCCATAAGACTGCAAAGAGTCGGACATGACTGAGTGTTAGTCATGTAAGAGAATGTAGTGATATTTCAGAAATCTCAATCATCAATCTTTCAGTTCCAACCAGTCTGGGGTCTACGTGCTGGTGGTCAGCATGCAGTTAACTTCTTCCATCTAGTGAAGGTTTTAGTATCTGCAAAACAACTCAAGGATATGGGTCAGGATATGATCTAGAACCCTTGAGGACAAACTAAAGGTCCTTGACTTTGTGTTATGGTTATTCATTATTATTATTATTATTATTATTATTATTTCTCTTGCTTGGCTGTTTTCTTTCATTTCTTCAATTTCTCATTTCTCTGAAAACATTTTCTCTTTGTAACTTGGGGAAGACCTCTACAGAAAAGACGCAGGGGACATGGGGGCTATCCCTAGAAATAAGGATAGCTCAGTTTCAAAAATACAAAGAGATCCTTCTCTTAAGAAGCTCCAGGGCCCAGGCTGGAGTTGGTACATGAAGCAACATCACCATCAAGGTTTACCTCCTTTTTGCTTCTACCGGATCACACTTTGCCAAGGTTGTCCTGGTCTTGTTTGGGAAAAAGAAGACCTGGAGGGTCTCTGAGAATTCTCATCCAGAACCCGGAGGCTGCCCAGGGCCTAAGTCCAGAGGCCAGGTGTCAGTACCAGACACTAGAGATGCTTTTCTACTCAAAGAGAGGAAAAAATATTCGAATGTTTAGGGCTGTCTCATCAAGGAATGGGCAGCCTCAAGGGGTAAGAAACCAAGCAGAGGATGGAAGGATGGACTCTGCAGGATGATGGAGAAGGACTTCCAGAGCTGGCTGGGAGAGTGGACATTGCTCAGCAAAGCTCATTGACCTTATAGTTCCAGAATGTGTAGCGCACACAACATAGAGAAAGAGAAAGGGAGAAAGGAGGAATTTTCCAGGAGTAGGGGCCTCAGACAGGACCTTGAAGGTAAGTGGGGTGTGGTCCTCAGAAAGGACAGATTATAGAACATTCTCACCAGGGAAACTGAAGGACCAATTCCCTTTCTCATGGGTGGTCCTTCCACCCTAGCCTCCTGCTCCTGACTTCCCAGAAGCACCAAGACAGCACATGGAAGTCAGGCACTCAAAGCCTCAAGAGGAGCTCCCAGGCCTGGAGAGGGGCAGGCCTCCAGCCACCCACAGTAGCAGCCCTGGCCACTCAGCTGCATATTCAGACTCCAAGGAGTCTGATGTCCCCCCAGGTCTGAGCTGGAGGGCATCATGTGCTTGGGATGGGGACAAGTGGACTGCAGCTCGGTTGAGTGGGGGTCACCTTAACCATCCAATCCCATTACCCACTACGCAGGCGATGCTGTCAGGCAGGAACCGGTCGATCAGGAAGCGGTGAAAACCAGCTCTGCTGGATGTGACTGCCGTGCCCACATGCTGCTGGAGCCAGGAAATCAATGGATCCTAATTGGGGCAGATGGTCCACAAGCGGGCATCCCAGTTGGGCTTCTTACCATCTGTGGGGACACTGAGCAAGTGACCTCACCTCTCCAAGCCCTAACTTCTTCATCTACCTACAAAGAGAAAACTCTTACGTCACACGGTTGCCAGGAGGACTGCAGCAGATGGAGCAATATGTGTTCTCTTAGGACAGAGATGGTGTCCAGCACACAGGGCAAGAAAAGTGAAAGTGTTAGTAACTCAGTTGTGTCCAACTCTTTGCGACCCCGTTGACTGTAGGCCCCCCCAGGCTCCTCAGTCCATGGAATTCTCCAGGCAAGAATACTGAAGTGGGTTGACATTCCCTTCTCCAAGGGATCTTCCCAATCCAGGAATCGAACTCCAGTCTCCTGCATTGCAGGCAGATTCTTTACCATCTGAGCCACCAGGGAAGTGGGTGCTCAACAAATATCTATCCACTTGTTTTATATCCTTATTTTTTTCAACGATGATGGACAGGTAGTGGGATGCAAGTGTTTTATATACCTGAAAGCGTCCCATCTGGGATAAGGGGAGGATCTGTCAACCCTAGAAGCTGTGCTCCATCAGGCCTGGTTTGTCCTCACTTTAGGGCAAAAGATGAGAGAGAAGAGCAGTCACACAACAGAGCCTTGAAGCCCATTAGCTTTGGGGATAAGGATTCCAAGTGCACATCTGAAACATGTAGACAAGTGACATTGTATTCTCCTCCCTTCCTCCCCAGGGTCCTAGGCTGAGTGGGGTGATAGCACCTTAACTCCACCAATTCAGAGCACTTTCAAGCAGTCCTTAGTTTGAGCCTTAGTTTCTCCATTTGTAAAATGGGTGTTAGAACACCTACTCCACAGAGATGGTACAAGGATTAGATGTCATAGTGCATGCAACACCCTGCACAGTGCTCGCAAACAACAACAACAACAAAATGTGAGTTGCCCTCCCCTTTCATCCCCTACTGCTGATTTTAGCCCTGGGCTAACACCACCTTCCTAATCAAGGCACTCACACCTATCAACCCTCAGTCTCCCTGACAGCAGACCATCATCCACCGATGACCGAGACTAGCGGCAGGACCAAGCCGAGAGGCAAGGGAGAAAGGAGAAGCAGCATTGAGAAAAGTGGTCAGCATTTATTAGAAAATTCTTGGTGGATTTACAAGGAATTAGTGTACCTTGTCTCTTACCAGATGCCACACTACTCTATCTTTAGAAGCCTCAGGGCAGGGAGGTTCCAGACCTGTGAGCATCCTGGCTCTCCAAGGATGGAGAGCTCTATAAATACCCACCGAGCCAGACTCAGAAGCTCTGTTCTCCGATCTGGCAACATCCCCTACTCGCAGCAGCCCTGGAAGCCAGCAGCCCAGAGCCCAGAGCAGCCCTGGACATGGAGCAGGGCCACCAGGTGCCCATCTCTTGCTGTGTCACCAAGGGCCATGCCAAGGGCAGGGAGGAAGGAGGCAAAGACAGAAGATAAGAGGACTGGCCCTGAGATTGGGGGCGAGAAGGCGGGGGCGGGGCACACGGCAGGGAGGGCGGAGGATGCCAAGCGAGGCCTGATGCTCCTTCTCCCTGAAGAGTGCTCTGAGCTTCTGCTTCAGCAGGGCAGGGCACCAGGCCAGGAGGAACCCGGAGAGGACAGACTCAGGCCTCCCTCGGGGAGCTCAGAGTCCGCTAAACCCATGAAACAGGAAGCAGGCCATCACTCAGAACCCTCTGCTTGAGTGAAGAATAGAAACCGAATACTTGAAAGCCTTGGGGAAATGAAGCCTAAGGAGAGAAGGGACTCAATTTAATACTCTGTAAAGCCCAATATGGGAAAAGAATCTAAATAAGAATGGAGGGACATTCTTGGTGGTCCAGTGGCCAAGACTCCAAACGCTCCCAATGCCAGGGTCCCAGGGTCAGTCCCTGGTCAGGGAACTAGATCTGGTACGCTGTAGCTAAGACCCAGTGCAGCCAGATAAATAAAAGTACATTAAAAAATAAAAAAAGAGTGGATGTATGTATACCTGATTCACTTTGCTGTACACCTAAAACTAACACAAGATTGTACACACACACACACACATATATATATATACACATATGATATGTTAATCACTCAGTCATATCTGATTCTTCGACCCCATGGACTGTAGCCCGCCAGTCTCCTTTATCCATGGGATTTCCCAGGCAATGAGAATACTGGAGTGGGTAGCCATCTCTTTCTCCATTGAATCTGGGAACCGGATCTCTTGCATTAGGCAAATTCTTTACCATGAAGCCCCAACAACTATACTTCAATAAAAATTTAAAACTAAAAAAAATTAAAAAAAAAAAAAGAAGTAAGGAGGAATCCACAGAAAAGCAAAGAAACCAATGTAGTTCCTCAGCTGTCTCCTCCTATAGGTGCCTCCCCCAGGACCTTTGCACATGTGTATATAGATGGAACATCCAGCATTTGCATGAAGTGGATTTTGAAAATATTTATTATTGAAGTATAGTTGATTTACAATATTAATTTCAGGGTACAGCAAAATGATTCAGTATTTTTGCAGATCCTTTTCCATTATAAGTTATTATAAGTTATAAGGTACTGCATATAGTTTTCTGTTATGCAGTAAATCCTTGTTTCTCTTTATGTACAGTAGTTTGTATCTGTTACTTCCATTCTCCTAATTTATCCCTCCTTTTCTTCTCCTTTGGTAATCATAAGTTTGTTTTCTAGGTCTGTGAGTTTCTATTTTGCATATACATCCACTTGTATTGTTTTTTAGATTCCACATATAAGTAATATCATACAATATTTGTCTTTGTCTGGCTTATTTCACTAAGCATAATATTCTCTAAGTCCATCCATGTTGCTGCAAATGGCAGGATTTCCTCTTCTTTAAGACTGAGTAATATTCCATTGTGTATGTATATATCATATCTTCTTAATTTAATCACTTCAGTCTTGTTTTAAATGCACCAGTGGGTCCATATTTAAGGTCACCCACAAGAACTTGTCTGCGATGGAGCTAATTGTGCCCCCTGTACACACATGCCCACAAACACACTCGTGGAGGCACCACACTTTGCCTGCTTCATCAGCCTGAAAAATTCTCGGTGTGTTTCTAAAGTTGGCCTCCCCAGGCTTGGACACCTTTGAAGAAGGGAGCCCCTCTCCTCAGCACATCCAAGGTGACTTCTGCCGGCTGTGTGCTGGCCATGGAGGTGTGTCTTCATACCTTTCTAACTGCCGTCAGGCAGGGCCTGGAGCGGGCAGCAGCTCGGGATGGAGAGGAGGTGAGGGGGAAAGGAGAGGGGAGGGGAGAGGGAGGTCTGAGAGAAGGAGACAAGAATTGGGACCCAAGGGAGATGGCAGGGGAAGGAGGGAGGTAAGTGGTCCTCGCCTCTCTTCCCTTCCATCTGCTTGCTCAGTCCCCTCTCCTCTCTTCCTGCTCTTTACCCCAGAGCCCCACCTCTCTCTCTCTCTCTCTCACACACACACACACACACACACACTCTCTACTCTCCATCCCCACATCCCAGAATCCGAGCTCCCCAACACAGATGTAAAAACAAAATTGGGTCATTTGTAGAGATATGGATGGAGCTAGAGAGTGTCATACAGTGTGAAGTCAAAAAGAGAAAGACAAATATCATATATTAACGCATGTGTGGGGAAATCTAGAAAAATGGCACAGATGACCCATGTTGCAGAGCAGGAATAGAGACTCAATGCAGAGAACAGATGTATGGACACGGAGTGCGGTGGGATGAATTGGGAGACTGGGATTGACGTATGTGCACTTGCTGTTGTTTAGTTGCTAAGGTCATGTCTGACTCTTTGTAACCCCATGGACCATAACCCGCCAGGCTCCTCTGTCCATGGGATTTCCCAGGCAAGGATACTGGGGTGGGTTGCCATTCCCTTCTACAGGGGATCTTTCTGACCCAGGGGTCGATTCCATGTCTCCTGCATTGCAGGCAGATTCTTTACCACTGAGCCACCAGGGAAGCCCTTCATATATCCACTACCACGTGTAAAACATATAGCAGGTGGGAAGCCGCTCCACACCACAGGGAGCTCAGCTCGGTGCTCTGTGATGACCTAGAGGGGTGGGGTGGGGGCAGGGAGACCTAAGAGGGAGGGGATATGTGTATAAATATAGCTGATCCACTTTGTGGTACAGCAGAAACTAACACAATATTGTAAAAGCAACTATACCTTAATTAAAAAAAAAAAGTAAAACCAAAAATATAAAAGCACATGGACCAGGCTCTCCAGTGGTCACAGGTGGGGTCTTATATCTCCAGTGAACTAACTCCTAGGACTGGAGTCACAGGTGGATGGAGAACTACGTGGCCTCAGCCTAAGCCTGCCTTGACCTCAGTGTTGGCCTTGTTAGTGGGGCTCACAAGATAGCTCCACACCACTGTGAGCCTCGGGATTATGCTCTGATGGTACAGGGCAACTGTTCAATAAAGGATGCTAAACAATTGCACAGAATAACCTTGGAGACACCCTGGGTTTCATTTGAGCCTGGAAACTGGCATGGGGACATAGCTTCCATCACAGACTCATCTTTCCCGGAAAGGCCTTCCAAGTGCCCAGCGCCAGATGGACATGGGGGTTATGAAGGTGATTCCTGTAGGGGCCGGGTCGCCCACACACCCACGGCTTCCTTCTCTAACTGGGTTTATTTTGTGACTGGCACCAGCAGACTGAGCCACTCTTTGGCAAGGTAGATGGTTTGTTTTGAAACCCTTGTGTCACGCTGAAGCAGTCGCAGGCTTGTTCCTGAGCCACTGCAAGTAGAATTCAATTGTCAGCAAGACTGCAGGGTTAAAAGTCAGGAAAGCAATTTTTTAAAAATCCGACCTCAACTCATTCTGTAATATTTCCTATTTACATTGAAGAAATGTCAATTCTTGGCTTTAGGCCTCACAAGAGACCAAGGATTTAAAAATACCTATGAGACAGATATAAATCTTTGATAAGACAATAACCGCAGAGAGAGATATGCCTGGAAATGTTAAGTGGGTTGGATTCGGTCACTGCTCTTTCCAGTTTCCTCGACTTGACTTACACACATCCGGGTGCTCCACTTACTCCCGTTTGCTGTATCTCATGCAAAGTGTGTGTGTGTAACTCGGGCACTTGGTACCTGGGCCTGTTGTTCACAGGGGGGGAAGAGCAATTAGAAATGTGCTAATTATCCTTTTATTTGGACTGTGGTCCCCAAAGCTTAAACGTACAGCTTGCATCTATCTTGGTCTGATGGGGGAGCTGGCTGTCTAAGCTCCCCTGCCAGGAAGGCCAGGTGCAAATCAGAGCAGGTCACCTGGCAAGCACCTGGGTGGAGTCTCGGAATCAGGGCAAGAGCCTGGAGCAGGAGCTGGACATCAGGAAGGGTTCTGAAGCCTTAACAGGACTCTTTGTTTCTTTCTTTCTTTTTTTTTTAATATGTCTTTTAAATTGCATAAAATTCACCTAATATAAGACACACTATTTTAACCATATTTAACTGTACAGTTCAGTGGCCCTGAGTACATTCACAGGGTCGTGCAACTCACCATCAACCATCTCCCGAATTTCTCACCTTCCTAAACTGAAACTCTGTCCCCATTAAACATGAACTCCCCATCTCCCCTTCTTACTCCATCCCAATCCCCTGGCCCCTGGCATCTACTTTCTGACTCTAGGAATTTGACTATTCTAGATATCTCACAGAAGTGTAATCAAGTAATATTTGCTGGCCTGTTTGTTTCTTGAACCACACATCAAGTTTCAAGAAATAGCGTGTCCAATATCCCAGAACTGTGATGGGCCGGGCGGGGCGGGAGCCCGGGCTGCCCTGCTCCTAAGGTTCATGCCTCCACTTTACTTGGCTACCTGGAGGCCTGCTCCAGGCCAACCTCCTCCACAGATGCCCGTAACCCTGCACCTTCCCGGCTCCCTGCCCAGCCTGGCCGCCTCTCCCAGACTCAGTTCACCCGGCAGTCTCATACAGGTTGTGCCGCTTCACGCCTCGGTTGGATTCCCTTCCATCCTCCACCCAGAAGCTGCTGGGCTTGTCCATCTGGCTTTCCTGGCTCCTGCGGCAGCAGCACGCTCACCCCTGAGGTGTCTGGCAGTCCCTGCCTCGTCTGTCACCAGGGGCCCCTCCCGCGGCTGCCCCTGACCTCTCGGCCCAGCAGCCGGCATTGACAGACACTTGGGAGGTCATCCTGTCTATGCCCCGATCTCCCATTGGCAAGGCACACACACGATTCTAGTCCCTGGCAGGCACCTGGCTGAGGTGAGCCTGAAGGGAGACTGCGATTCATCTCGTTGATGCCACCTGGAAGCTCCCATCTTCCTCAGGAAGCAGAGACTCCCACACTCACTGTCCAACCCAAGGCTTTCCTGCAAAGGACGAACCTGGCCATTTTAGAATTCAGCCTGTGAGTCCTTCCTTCACAGCGACCTAAGCGAAGGTTCCTCGGGGACATCAGAGCCAATGGGTGTTTCTCATCCAGGAGAACTGCCTGCAGGCCATGTGGCCCACCTTGCAGAGAGCCTACCCGCCCACAGCAGGCGTGAGGCACCTGCTCTCTGACCAAACAATGTACAGGTCCCCTCCCTCCTTCTGCCCCAACTCCCAGGAACAAGATGCTCCAAGAACCCTGGGCTCAGCCAGACAAAGGGGAGTTTCCTTTAGTCTCTCTGACTCCGCTACTAAGAGAAAAGAATGGGCGGGAGACGTCACTTCTGTGGTTGCTATTTTCTAGCTTACTGAAAGATCTGCTCTTTTGTGCTGCTGTAGGAAAACCAGCGCTGTGTCTGGTGTGTCCAGGATTTGCGGCTGAAGTCACGCACATGTTTCTCACAACTGCGCACATGTTCCTTCTCAGCGGGTTGTGGGTGGAGGAGGGCCCAGCCCTCCCCACAGTCCAGCTAAATCTCTTGGGGGAGCTCTTGGACTCTTACCCAGGAGAGAGAATACAGGATGGGGGGCCCCTCTGGGAAGGCCAGAGGGACCCCGATAATCAATAGCACAGCCCTCATCCATCTCAGATCCTCATCGGTCTGTGGCCTATTAAACGCTTCCGGTCTGTCGATAACCCAGTATTATTGCTCTCTCGCTGAGGCCGCCAAGGCCAGCTTCCATTTGGCCAGAGAAAAATAATGATTGTTTGTTTATTAGTTGGGAAAAAATGTCCAGCCACAAACGTGCCTTTGGGCCAAAGCCAGAGTCCATCAAGCCATCCCTGGGCCCAGTCTCTACCCTCTAGGTCTCCTGTGCGAGTGGATCTATGGGCTGGGGTCGTCTGTCATGTGTGGGTGGCCCAGGGACCACAGGGGTCCCTGTGGCAGTCTCCACATAGCCAAGAACACTCTGAGGACCTTGGTTCATTCTTGGCTGCTGCATGGGAAGTGGGGGCCTGGCCAGGGAAGATTCTGATTAAGCCACAGAGGCTAATGTGACTCAGGAGTCCAGGCTGCTCCAGCCATGGATTTGAGCCCCGCTAGGTGAGCTCCAGGGTTTTTCAGCTGGAGGCTGCTGGCTGAAAGCTCAGACAACCATTCTGAGCTGGGGCTACCAGGCCCTAGGGGTTCTGGGCAGCAGGAACCATTTCCTCCCATTCTGTCTCTCATCTCACCCTCCTTTGACCACCTTTCTTCAGCAGGATCTTCGGATCATAGTGACCTGGTTTCAAACCCCAGCTCTGCCATTCATGAACTCTGAGATCCTGGTGAATTACTTAACTTCCCTGAGCCTCAAATGACTCCTATAATTACTGGGAATCTTCTGACTGTGTGAGATGAAATACAGTAAGTGGGTGATCCAAGGCCTGTGGGTTTCAAGCCCTTAACACCAGCTCACTGAGTTGCTCCTTTCTCCTCCTGGAAAGCCTACACCTTAGATGCACTTGGAGGCTGGAGCTGGTTGCCTATCCCCTAACCTGTCTCCCCAGAATTTCCATTTCCCAGTGGACTGGGGGACCCCAATCCCCAGCTCCCACCTTCCTTGTCCTTCAAATCAAATGACTTGCCCTTTTCTTTGTAAAGAATCTGCCTGAAATGAGGGAAACGTGGGTTCAATCCCTGGATTGCAAGGATGCCCTGGAGAAGGAAATGGCAACCCACTCCTGTATTCTTGCCTGGAGAATTCGATGGACAGAGAAGCCCGGCGGGCTATAGTCCATGGGGTCGCAAAGAGTTGGACACGACTGAGTGACTAACACTTACTGATTTCCTTTCTTTGGAAAAGTTTCACTGTTAATCACTAAAGGGAAACCAGAAAGATGCAACCAGAACAAGACTGATCAGACTCCAGCCCAAGTCCCAGCTCCGATAGCCACTCACACAGTGTGACCTGAGCTGGGGCTCAGTGGACAAGCCATCCAGGCCCCTAGGTCCTCAGTCTTCTCACCTGTCAAACAAGAGAACAGTCCTAAACAAGCTAAGGTCTCCCCTACCCTAAAAATACTGTTTCCTCTTAGAAACAAGAGAAATACCTTGCAACATCCTCCTAAGTGCTCTCTCTCTCATCTGTTTCCTGTGTTTGCTGACCTCAAGCCCTCTTACCACGTTGCTCCATTGATCCTGGGATGCTGGCGTCCCGCCCCACCCTCAGTGATCTCTGTCTGCCCCACAGTCTTTGGACACCCTATTCTGGAAGATCAATAGGAGTTCAAGTGACTCAGTGAGCCATTTACATCCCAGAGGAAATCCTAGGCACTTCCCTTCCCTCCATGGCTCCCAAGTTCTCTCAAGCAACGTCAGAGTCAGTCAGTCCCTAGGTCATTGGCCTCCCTTTCCTCCTCCTCCTTTCCTCAGGTAATCATTGTACTTAAGCTAAGTCCAGCAATGGCGACAAACGGCCCCAAATCTCAGTGGCTCAAGCAGCCAGGAATTCTTTCTTGTGCACGCTCGTGTTCCTGGGGGGTGTGCAGAGCTCAGCTCCACACCCTGTCCCTGCCAGGGCCAGGGCTGATGCAGAGCAGCCCCAGCGGGCTGAGGAAGCAGCACTGATGGCGTGTGCAATGGCTCTCCAGGATTTTGCTTTGACCTGGTCACCATGACTTCCATTAATATTTCATGGGCTTACAGATGGCCAACAAACACATGAAAAGATGCTCAACATCGCTCATTATTAGAGAACTGCAAATCAAAACTACAATGAGATATCACCTCACCCTGGTCAGAATGGCCATCATCAAAAAGTCTACAAACAATAAATGTTGCAGAGGGTGTGGAGGAAAGGGAACCCTCTTGCACTGCTGGTGGGAATATAAATTGATAACAGCCACTGTGGAAGAGAGTATGGAGATTCCTTTAAAAATCAGGAATAAAACCACTATACGACCCGGCAATCCCACTCCTAGGCAAATACCCTGAGGAAACCAAAATTAAAAAAGACACATGTACCCCAATGTTTGTTGCAGCTCTATTTACAATAACTAGAATGTGGAAGCAACGTAGATGTCCATTGACAGATGACTGGATAAAGAAGCAGTGGTACATATACACAATGGAATATTACTCAGCCATGAAAAGGAATGCATTTGAGTCAGTTCCAATGAGATGGATGAACCTAGAGCCTATTATAGAGTGAAGTAAGTCAGAAAGAGAAATATCATATACTAATGCATATATTTGGAATCTAGAAAGATGGTACCAATGAACTTATTTGCAGGGCAACAATGGAGAAACAGACATAGAGAACAGACTTATGGACACAGGAGAGAGGGGAGGAGAGGGTGAGATATATGGAGAGAGTAACATGGAAACTTACATTACTGTATGTAAAATAGATAGTCAATGGGAATTTTCCGTATGACTCAGAGAACTCAAATAGTGGCTTTGTAACAACCTAGAGGGGTGGGCTGGGGAAGGAGACGGGAGGGAGGGGACAAGGGTTTACCCATGGCTGATTCATGTTGATGTTTAACAGAAAACAACAAAATTCTGTAAAGCAATTATCCTTAAATTAAAAGATATAATAATAATAATAATAAAAAATATATATATATATATATTTCATGGGTTAAAGCAAGTCACATGGTCAAACCTGCCTCAGCAGGGGAGGAGTCATAATCTTTCTACAGGGTCAGGCAGTGAGTATCCTGACAAGAGCACAATCCTCATTGTAAAGCCTTACAGGGGTCCTCTAGCCCACTCCCCTCATTTTACAGGTGTGGGGAGGAAAGCTCAGAGACGTGAGGTGATGTACCTGAGGACACACAGCAGTCGGTGGGTGAGGAGGAGTTAGAATCCAAGTGTGCTGATGACCTTTCAGTTCGGATGTGAATCGACCCCACCTCCATATTTCTGGACAAGGTATTTCAGCTCTGAGCCTTTGACTCAAACCCCACCTCCATATTTCTGGACAAGGTATTTCAGCTCTGAGCCTTTGACTCGAACCCCACCTCCATATTTCTGGACAAGGTATTTCAGCTCTGAGCCTTGGCTTGCCTCTGTGGACTATAGGGAAAGGCTGTCAGTCTCCCTATAGGGAGGGTGGGAGCTTGGGTGAGGTTTAATAAAGTGTCACGTTCAGTGTTTGACACAAAGGAGTCTCTAAACACACGTTTGTTCTGGTCCCGTTGTTTCCTGTCATCAGCCCCAAAACTCCTTCATCTCATTCCCCTCCGCTCTTTTTTTTTTTTTTAATATTTATTTACTTACTTGGCTGCGTAGGGTATTAGCTGAGGCACACCAGATCTCGTTGCACCATATGGGATCTTGCGTTGCAGCGCACAGACTCTATAGTTGGGTGCCAGGGCTTAGTTGCCCTGCAGCATGTGGGACCTTTGTTCCCTGAACAGGGATTGAACCTGCATTCCCTGAATTGCAAGGCAGATTCTTAACCGTTGGACCACCAAAGAAATCTTTCATTCCCCTCCACTCTTTCCTTACCTGCCTCCAAGCCTACCTTTTTTTTTGTCAAGAAGTTGAGCCAGAAAAGCCTCTGACTGCAAAGCCTCCTGGTGTTGCCTCCAAGTTGAGGAAACAAAAGATCCTCACAGCAAAGTCCTTCTCAAGGATCTGACAACTCATGGCCCCTTTACACCCACTATTTCTCAAAGCCTCATCATAGCCCTGGGCATCATTCCCATTACACAGATGAGAAGACTGAGGCCCAAGGTGGTTAGGGATGAGCTTGCCTGCCCCGCAGGAACCAGGACTTTCAGTCACTGCTCTGCATGTCTGCACTCTTCTACAGCACCTGACATTGCCCCGCCCCACAATTGCCTCCCTCTCCTCTTCCCCCTCACCCCTGGTAATGAGAAGAATGCCTCCAAGCTTCCACAAGAGCCATGGTGGCTTTGGGCATGAGAGGAATGTGGCTGGCGTTAAAAAAAAAAAAGAAGCCTTCAAGAACAATTGTCACCTGTTCTGTTTGGCTTCGCCTTATAAAAATTCTGTTTTCAACAGTCATGAAATGAAGGTCCAGGGAAGTCTGTTCAAGCAGAGCCATTTCCTAAGAGCTCTGACAGTTAACATTTCAGGGATGTGTGTATGGATGTGTGTGTGTGTATATATATATATTTCCAACATCCCTCCCCAAGATAGCTCTGGAGCCTGTTTGGAATATGTTTTTATGATTAGATGAGGGGCACGCGCGCGTGTGTGTGTGTTTGTGTGTGCGTGTGTGTGTGTTTGTGTGTGTGTGTGTGTGTGTAGGTTGCTCGCTGCTGTGTTTGTGTTTCTCTTCTCTCTCTGAAGGGCTGTTTCCTTTGTTCTGGGAATCTGGCTCTTCTCAGAATGTCTAACAACGGCACAGATGGTCCCAATTTATTGCCACCTAACCTGTCTGGGGAGACATCACGCCCTGTCCCGCCTGCCCACACCTGTCTCCCTGAGCATCCCAGGAGGCCCCTTTTGGAGCCGGCCTCAGCTTCCTCCCCCAGGCTACCCTCCCACTCAAACCTGGCAGCTCAGGCTGCCCCTACCCTGGGGGGGATGCCCCTACCCTGGGGGGGATGCCCTTACCCTGGGGGGATGCCCCTGCCCTGGGGCACAGACATCTCCGCTCTGGGCTCCAACTGAACTAGGAAAACCCCCTGGTCTCCCAAATCTCCAGCCTCCACCAAGGGTGCAGGGCTGCCCCGCTTGGAGACAGACCTGCCTTGCAGGGTTTGCCCAAAGCAACAGGGCTCTTACAGAGAGCAAGACAGAGATGTTGTTTCACTGATTTCCAACTGACTGTGCTGGAAGGGGAGGATGAGATGGAAGGCTCAGGGTTTCAGAAGCAGCAGGTTGGGTCTTCCCTGTAGCAGGTGCCTCCCTCCCAGCACTGCAAGGACACTTATCGTCCCCTCACACACACACACACACACACACACACCACCACCACCACCACCACCACCCCCTCGTACACTCACAAACACCACACCACCCCCCTCCCTGGCCCGGTTGGGGTGGGGGAGGGGCTCAGTCACTCATTCATCCAGCATTTTCTGAGCTCGTACCACATCCGGACACTCTTCTGAAAATCAGGGATAAGGCAGGGGCGGGGAAAGGAAATTCTTAACCAATGTGGGGTGGGGGACGAGTTGGATGGACGGGAAAGAATGAAGTTATATATGATATGGGAAGTGTCCAGTGTTCTGAGGAAAAGTAAAGCAGACGGAGAGGATAGGGAGTCCTGGGACTGGAGTTTGTGTGAAAGTCTAAGTGTGACTTGAAGGAGGTGAAAACTCAAGTGGTGCGGGAGTCTGGGGACAGAGCAATGCAGAAAGAGTGACCGGCAAGCATGAAGCTGGAAGTGGGGTGTCTCAGGGGTAGTGGTGAGGAGAGGGTGTCTGAGGGGAGACAGGGCGAGGGGTAGGAGGTGAGGTGGGGAGGCGCTGGGAGACTGGACTGTAGCCGAATGCCTGGCCATTATCTGAGTGCAATGGGGGCCATGGGGTCATTCGAGGAGGTTCTGGATCTGACGTGTTTTAACACTCGCCTGCTCTGTGGACTATGGATGCAAGGAGGCGAGGATAGGAGCTGAGAGGTGAACTGGGAAACCACAGCAGGATCCTAGGGAGGACTGCCCTGGTTGCTAGGGCCGCGGCGGTGGCAGTGGTTCTTCTGAGTGCATTTTGAAGGTTGGGGCCAGTAGGATTTGTTAGTGGGTCAGCAAGCAGGTGAGAATTCCAGGGACTTGGCTTCAGCAACTAGAAAGTGGAACAGGTTTGGAGGTGACCCTTGGGGTTTAATTTTGGGTACATTATGTTAAGTTTCATATGCCTGGGACTTCCCTGGTGGTGCAGAGGCTAAGAGTCCGTACTCCCAATGCAGGGGACCTGGGTTCAAACCCTGGCCAGGGAACTAGATCTCACATGCTGCAACTAAGAGTTTGCATGCCGCAACTAAGATCTGGCATAGCCAAATAAATAAATAAAAATAAATGTGTGTTTAAAAGATGCCTGTTAGATATAGAGGCCAGAGAGACACATTTGGGAGTGGACAGTCTCTGTTCCCATTCACCGCGTCCTCTGGTCTTCACCAAAGCCTGTAGAGTTGGGGGGATACAAAGTACAATCCAGAAAGTTTCCTGAGCTCACACAGCCGGTCAGAAGGGCTAGAAGAGAACTCATCTTCTTGGAGGTCTTGACTCTTGACCCTGGGCATGTTACTCCCCGAACCCTCAGTGTTCCTCACCCATGATTGATCAGTCATCACACATCAAGCAATAACATCTGCCGTCATTGTCCTCTCAGGATCACAAGAGGCAAGGGGCTGTAAAGAGATGCCTCTCCTCTTCTCTCCAGACTCCACCTCCTGGCTTTCTCCAGCACCTGCCTTCCAGTTAAGATGCTCCCTAATCACCCAGGGCCCCCAGGCTGTGTGTTTATTTTGATGACTTTCTCACAGAGACTCATTTAAGATGCTTCAACATCACCCTGACTCTAAGAAACAAGCGGTTGGATTTTTCTCATCTCTTTAACCTGTTAACTTCTGGAACAGTGCTTTAGATTTTGTAGATGGCAACCAGATGGACTGGAGAGCCAGAAAATTTTTTTTGGAACCATTTTCCTTGCTTCCTCCCACCCACCCACTCATTCTTCTCTCCCTTTAGGTCAAGGCCAGGCTCCATGCAGTCCTTTAATTCCTGTGATCTTGCTCAGGGGGCGGAGAGATGGGATAAAGTCTATAACAGCACACCTTCCCCTCAGCCAGTCAACCTCCCAGGGGCCACAGGATCTGAGCAGCACTGTCCAACATAAATATCCTGTGAGTCACTTACGCACTTTCTAGTAAAAAGATAAATAATGAAAAGAAGTGAAAGCAATTTTAACAATATATTTTATTTAGCTCTATATAACCCAGGTGGTGCTAATGGTAAAGAACGTGCCTGACAATGCAGGAGATGTAAGAGACATGGGTTCAATCCCTGGGTAGGGAAGATCCCTTGGAGGAGGAAATGGCAACTCACTCCAAGTGTTCTTGCCTGGAGAAACCTGTGGATAGAGGAGCCCGGAGAGCTACAGTCTATAGGGTCGCAAAGAGTCAGACATGACTACAGTGACTTAGCACAGCACCACAACCTAAATATCATTCATCACAACATATGATATCAAAGTAATAATGAAATAAGGTACTTTGCTTCTTGCCAAATCTTTGAAATCTGACGTGTATATTACACTTAAAACATAATCAATTCTAAAAAGTCAGATTCCAAGGACTGGGTAACCACATGTTAGCTAGAGGCTACATGTAACCACAGGCTACTATGCTGGATCCTGAGGGTGTTAGGGTCATATATCTCTCCTAGTTCATCAGGTGTTTCCAGGTCTTAGTTGGTCCTGATTCCCTGGGCATCTCACTTGGCCATCCATCTCCTGGGTCAGGAGGGAGGTTCCTCCAGGGCCCCTCCGTCTCCTTTCAAGTCCTCTCCCTCTTTTTAACCCCTTCTTTTCCTCTTCAAAGTCCCATCTGACCCTGTCCAGCCCCTGGCACATGGGGCAATTCCTGTCTGCCGGCCTGGTTAGGTGGCTGCATTTGGGGAAGGAAAAACAGGGAATTTCCAATCCTGGGGGCCATGGAGGGAAGAAGGGGAAGAAGGTGACACACTGGTCTGAGTGCTGTGAGGGTATCTGAAAAGGCCGCAGGTGACCATCTTACCCATGCAACTCACGCACCTGATTAGGCTACAAAGAATGAGAACGCCCTTCCTGCTGTGAATACTGTGACAGTGGCCCCTCCAGGCCTTGTCTGTAGGAGGATCTGGGTTTCAAAAGGGATACGTGTGGAAAAAACCATCTCTGACCACCTGTCTCTCATTTCACTCTCCCCAGAACATTGTGACCCAACTTCGGATTGCTCCTCTCATCCCTGGTCAAGCTTATCTCAAGCAAATGCATTGATCTTGGAGTCTGATGAAGCCTGGGATATTCCCCACTGTCACCCTTTACTACACGTACCAGACCTGAAACCTGGAAACTTCTGGGGAGCATTTAGACATCACCTCTCACCCAGTCTCTGCTCCCATCCATTGCTCCTTCCAAATATCTCTCCCCCGCCAACACCCAGACACCCACAGGCCTGGAAACACATCTTGCACCATTGTTCTTGCTAGGCCTTCCCTGTCTTCCCCAGAGGACCCCCACTACGCTCCCTCTGCCCCCTCACCACTGAATGTCTTTGTGTAAAATGGAAATAATAACAGAATCCCCTTCGTAAGCGTTGCCATGAAGATGAAAGGGGTTGTGTTTGTAAGACTCTTAGAATGCACAGCATGCTAGTGGGTTTGTTTCAGGATTCCCATAACAAGAGCATGAGATAGGCATTTTCAGATCGTCATAGAGATGAAGAAACTGAGGCGGAGGAAATGAAGTACGTCCCCAGGCTTCTAGACAGGAGTGGCAGAACCCAGACCCCAGTCTGGGACTCTTTTCCCCACTTTCAGAGTCCGTCACATCACGTTTCACAGTCTCAGTGAGAAGAAAATGAATGGAGCCTGCCCAGAGGAAATGTAACGCAGTCAAGGAGACTGTAAGTGCATGGAAAATTCCTGAGACTGTTTCATAACAGAGGAATCCGGAGGGGAGGAGACTGAGGGGCGTGAGGGGCTGTCTAGCTCTCTCAGAAGCTGCTGTCAGGAGTGTCCTGAATCTGTGCCCCCATGCCCTCTCAGTGAGGATCCCAGCTCACCCCCTCCCACCCCCACCCCTCAGTGTGGGCCTCCAGCGTCTCCTCCTGGTTTGATTGACTGCTGGGAAATAAACAACCAGAAAGCCCAACTAGATTAGCAAGGCAGCATATGCTGCTCATGGGAACTTAAACAATTGCGCTTCTAAATAACAACTCAACACGGGATAGAAGAGATGTTGCAAGGCAGAATATGATTAATTGCCAAATGAATTATTGAAATTATAATTGCAGAGGAGTTCAGAGGAGCATGAGATTGCTGTGGGTGGGCTGGGCAGGAGAGGACAGGGCAGAGGGCTGTGTGAACTGGGCCTGCAGGAGGGTCAGTGATGGGTGGGACACAGCCCAAGCAGAGGGCATTCACTGTCCCCTCTCTGCCCTGTGTCAGGAATGAGAGGAGCACACACACGGGGCAGAGAGGGGACAGTCTGACTCTGGTGCCCTGAGTGCCCAGGGGGTGAACTGCAGACAGGCCTTCCCACCATGGGCATCTTCTCCCCAGTGACCCCATGCTCACCTTGACCTTCCACCTGCTCTCTGGGCCTGTGGGGTCTGAGTGCTGGTCTTCAACTCCTCTCTGCTCTATCAGCCTCCTGTGTCCGTATCTCAACAGTTCCATCTGTACAGTGGGTTGAGAGGCATGTCTTTCACACATCCTAAGAGGAAAAACACATGTCTCTAAGCCTGGAAGGGAGAGGTGCCAAGTCACCAAAGTGTGCTGCAGCTCTGTTCTACTGAGGTTCGTTTTCACAAGTGCTCAAATATCCAGTGAGTTAGATCACGTCTCCTGGAACATGCTCCATAGAACAGTGGCAGAAGCATAAACTCAGAAGTGATAAGACCTGCATTTCAAGCCCCGCTCTGTCTTGTAATGGCTGTGTCATCTTGGATAACTTGCTGAACCTTTCTGAGCCCCACTTTTCTCATCTGTAAAGTAGAGCTATGTGTGGCTATCTCATGGTTGTCTTGAGAATTGCCTGCAATAATGTAAACCAGGTGCCCAGCCCCTAGCTGACTCATGGTAGCCTTGCTCCGTGAGCAATGGTGGTTACTGGCAAAGGTAACATCTCCAACAGCTGTTCTTGGGGTCCCCCATGGACAGTGTCATAAAGGCTGTGACACCCTATTGCTGCCCCAAGAGGCAGGGATGAAGTATGGTTAAGATCACAGGTGCCAGAAGACAGAAGAAGGGATGAGATATAAGGGTCAGTCACATGGAGATGTGATCAGGGAACAGGAGAGGAGCAGTGGCCTGCAGGTGCCCGCAGCAGGCTGGCTAAGGTGGGGGTTTGAACTCAGGCTAAAAGATGTTGTGCTGTGTGGTCATTGGAATGATAATTAGGAAGACTCTGCATAGATGTAAGAAAATGGTACTTTATGAAAATGGCAGAATCATAAAGCAGTACACACACAGTGGTTGCAATTAAATAAAATGTTAAGGTAAAAAAAAGCAATTGTGGAATTAGCGAGTGTGAGAGTGAGGCTAGGACTATTCTGAGTTGATACAGCAGATGCTGTGTTTGCCTCCTTTAAGCTGTTTTTCAACCCTTTTTTTTTTTTTAAGGCTTCACTAAGGGTTGATATGTGCTATCATATGGGGCAATTTTAAGTCAGGATGATCATTTCCCAGACTTCCATGGTGCTGTTGACATCCTAGGTAACTGATACAGCAGTTGTGATCAATAGGACATTTCATCTAGGAAAAAAAATTGTATTAGTTTTTCAACATAAAAGTGCCTCATCAGAAGGGTGATGTCTGTACAGGGATCTCTGCTGCCTCTCTTGACCAGACCCTTTGGAGGGTAAGGCTCCCTTTTGGCTGCAGATGTATTTTACAGGGATGGAAACAAATGTGTCCAGTGAACAGACTCCCCTCCCAGCTGAAGAGTTGGCAGGGGAAGAGGTACTGGAAGGCAGTGCAGCCTGGCCCCCAAGAGTAGGGGTTGGGGCGGGGAAAGATGTGTGGGGCCAAGGTGTCAAAAGAAGGCCAAGAAGGAACTTTCGAGCATTTAGAACCTCCCATGAAGCAATGGATGGATGATCTGCAATCAGAGGGCTGGGACTGGGGAGGACTGGAAGGAGCTAGCAGGAGGTAGGCCTGGATCTCTGGCTTATCAGAATCAATAAAGAGCGAGGTTGGAAAACATAGATTCCCGGAGCTCTGCCCCAGGGCCAGTGAGGGAGAATCTCCCTCCAGCCTTGCATCAGAATCTGCACGTTCTAAAAAAATCCCCTTGGGATTCTCAGGCAGGGAGCGAGGCCGGCCCTGGGAACCGCAGGCTGACATCGCCCCTAGTGGCCTTGGAGACACGGTGCTCAGAGCCCTTCTGGGGAGAAGCAGCTTTAGGCCCTGGACTCGGCTGGGTATGTGTGCGGGGGCTCAGTTCTTTCTGACTCTACACGAGCCCATGGGCTATAGCCCCCCAGGCTCCTCTATCCGTGGGATTTTCCAGGCAGGAAGACTGCAGTGGGTTGTCCTTTCCTCCTCCAGGGGATCTTCCTGACCCAGGGATCGAACCCGTGTCTTCTGTGTCTCCTGCACTGGCTGGTGGATTCTTTACCACTAGCACCACCTGGGTGCTTGCCTATTAGCAGCTGCTCCACTCCCCCTACACAGCACCACCCCCTCTCCCCCCTCTCCCACCCAGGATGCTCTGATGGAGAACCCCTCCCAGCAACCTTCTCTGGGGAGGGTGGAAGAAGCAGTCCTGAGGCTCCGGAATTCTCCCTCCCAGCACTCCACACCAGATCACACCCAGACCAAGCGGAGTCAAAAGCGAATATTCATGACGAACGTACACAGAGAGTTGGAATTACAGCTGACGAACAGAATACCACTTTTTTTCTTTTCTTAAATAGAGTGACGTTCAAGTCTCCATTTCCTCCAGCTTGAATAAATTTACCCTCAGTCACCATAAAAGCTGCTCATCTCACCCAGGATCATGCACAAGCTGAGGCTTCAAGAAAGACCTTCTGGTGGTTCCTAAGTGGGACAGCCCGCCCCTCGGCTTCCTCGTGGGAGCAGAAGAAGCTTCTGTGAGGAGACAGTGAATTAATATCTGTAAGGCATGGCAAACTGGGCCAGGCACAGAGCAGTCAGTAACCCTGGTTGTTGTTGAGCTGTCTATGCTGTTTACTACTGAAACACCCATTTTCCTGCCCTCATGCTCTCTCCTGGCCCACATCATTCTCAGGGCCCAGGAACCCTGAGGAAGAAGCCAGAAAGCTCCTCTAAGCTCTTGTTATGTTCCCAGTTTCTTTAACCAAATAGTCCCCAGCTCCTCATGCTGCCCCAGGCCATTCAAGGGGAGCCCCTGTCCCTCCCCTCCCCCGGCACCCTGCATGGTATTTGGCAGAAGCTCATGGTTAGTCTTGAATCGGGCGTGCAGCAACTTTGGAGGCTGCCAGGCTGAAATGGGAGATGGGAAAAGAGAGGAAGAATTAACAGTGAGTGGAGCTGGGGTTTACATCCACAAGGCTGGAGGGTCTGGACTCAAATCTCTGACCCAGAGCCCTGAAAGCCCCCCAGCTGACTACACCCCACGAGGCTCACAGAGCCTGCTGATGTGGTGCTGGCTGATTGTGGCTTGGTAGGCGTGTGCAGGGCCACCCTCCAGGGCTGCTCCACTTTGAAGGAGGCTCCTAGGGACAGAAAGCTCAGAAGACTGGTCCTCTGGTAGAAAGTCTGCAGATCTGCAGGGAAACGTGAGCTGGAAAAGTTGGGGAATAGAGCCTTTCATGCTCAGTCACTTCAGTTGAGTCTGACTCTTTGCGACTCTATGGCCATAGCCCACCAAGTTCCTCTGTCCATGGAGTTCTCTAGGTAAGAATACTGGAGTGGGTTGCCACTTCCTCCTCCAGGGGATCTTCCCTGGGATCGAAGATCAAAGATCGAAGACCCAGGGATCGAACCTCCATCTCTTATGCCTTCTGCATTAGCAGGCAGGTTCTTTACTACTAACACCACCTGGGAAGAGCCTTCCAAGGCCCCTCAAATCACACCCACAAGCATCAGGCCCACTGTATCATTTGTCAGTCAGTCAAGAAATCCATCAGAGCACGGGTTGGGGTGGGGGTGGGGGTAGGGGGTGGGGCGGGGACACGGTGAAGCATCCTGGCCAAGGCTTGAGGCTGTGAGAGACCATCGTTAGAGGCTCCGGGATGGGCCATCAGGTTTCACATCCTGACTCCTGACTCTTCCTCCACGTGGACATCACCACAGGCCATCAGGTTCAGAGGGCAAGGCCCTGAGAAAACCCTGCCTGCAGTGTTGCTTTTTTAGTACAAATATATCCGGACTATTGCATGGGACATATGTGTACTAAAAAATTAGTTGCCACTTATCTGAAATTAAAATCTAACTACGTACCGTGCATGTTTACTCGTTCCATCTGGCAGCCCTACCTCCCAGGGGCACCCATCTCTAATCCACGGCCCCCAGGAAACCACCAGGCTGCATTTTTCAGATCCTGTAAGGAGTGTTCGCACAGGTACAGAGAGAATCACAAATACCCCACATCACAGAGAGGAGAAAGCACAGTCACAGCTAACACTTGGTGCTTTCTAGGTCTTTCTATGGGCTGGGCACTGTTGTCAGGGCAGACCTGTATTAATTACCCCTATAAATTCATTTCATGCTCACACCAAGCCGATATGGGAAATGCTATTGCTACGCGTCCTTCTACAGGTGAGGGGGGCCCGAGGCTCAGAGAATTAAGATGACACAGCTAGGGAGAGCAAAGCTGGGCTGATCTGGAGCGTGAATGTAGCTCGGCAGCCTGTCACACGGACTTTATTTTGGATAAAAAGGGGCGCGGAGAAGAAGCTAGGACGAGTGCGTTTGCTGATGCTGGAGCCGCCAGATGGGCTGTGCCATCAGGCAGGTCCCTTCTCGGGTGTCACGCAGAAGTGTCGAGTCGTGTATTTATCATACAAACACAGCTCCATCTACATTCAGAATACTGGCGGAGCATTAACCAGCTGCCGGCGCTGTCTGTCCAGGGGAGCGTTCGGTGCTCTGCCACCAACTGGCGGCCTGGCTTCGCAGACACGTGGGGCCGTCACTGCCGGGGCAGGAACGGGCTGGGCTGCTGCACGGGGACTGCTCCTGGCCTGTGGAAGATCCGCACCACTTGGGCCATTCTACACGTCGTATTCATAATGGTGTGTGTACCTCTTGTCTCTTCCAATAAAAGGCAAGCCCCTAACGCAGAGAGCGGGCCTTCCACTGATCCCTGTACTGAATTTTTTTGAGCACTTACTGCATGCCAGGAGCAGGGCTAGGCGCTGAGATCCCAGTCCCAGGTGGTGGCAGGGCGGGGTGGACGGCGCAACCAAGAAACTAGTGTCACAGACTATGATGCATTCTAGGGGGCGTGCTGGGTACAGAGAGGAGGCCCTGGGGGCGGGGCTGGGGTGGAGTGGGGAAGGGTGTGCAGGCCGCTGAGCCACGTCAGGAAGAGCTTTCCAGAAGGTCAGAGGCTGGGGAGGCGAGCCTGCTAGGGACCTGGTGGATGTGACCACATTGTTCCGCTGTCCAGGCTGCCTGTGGCCAGGTTTACGCGGGGGGCGGAGGGGGGGGGGGGGTTGGAGTGTCACACAGGGGACAGGCGACATTTCCCCCGTTCCCCTCTTTTCCCGTGAAGGGAAGGGAACTAGAACAGAGGCTAAAAATGAGGTGATTCTGTTGTTGCTTTGCTTTGCTGGGTGAGAGATATTTAAGAAGAATTAAATACAGAGGGAAAGGGTGCTGTGCAGATGGCGAGGTGGAGGACATAGGAGGGAGGAGGGAGAGTGACCAGGATGGGGGCGTGGCTGCAGGCATGGGGGAGGGGGAGGGGAGGACTCACCCTTACTACTTGGAGGGAGCAAGGGATGCGACCAGATGCAGCTAGAGGGTCTCAGCCATCCACTTCTGTCTACCCTGGTATGGAGACAGTAATCTCCCCCAATGGGTGCTGACTCAGGCAGAAGCTGAGGGCAGAGAGGTTCACGGCCCTGCTTCTAGCTCAGATCATGGCCCAAGATTGGTGCCCGAAAATGTTTGCTGACCTTGACTGAACTGACTCAGGGACCCCTCCCACCCTCCGCCTCCCCCACAGGGTTCCCACCACCTTAGCCCAGGTCTCACTATGGTCTGCAAGGAGCTGCCCACACCCCCTCATCTGCAAGGCTCCCCCTGCCCCCTGGCCCACTGGGGCCCTCTCTCCATCCCTCCTGCCCTGCCCTGCTGGGGGAAAGCCATTCTTATCTGCCTGTCATCGGGCTCTGTGCAGTGGCTCCTGCAGGCTCGTTCCTGCCCTGGCACCTGCCCTTTCCTCTGCCTGGAAAGCTCTTCCCCTAAGTCTCCCCAAGTCAATCTCCTTCTCTTTCAGCTCTGGTTCCTCCAGGCATCACCCTCAGAAAAGCCTGGCCTCTTAAGTAGCTGGAGCTTCCCATGCCTATCTACCCGAACATCACCCATGACTGCCTCATAGCATGTATGATTGAGGATTTTGGCATCTGTCATTTAATTAGTGTTTCCTCTCTGAAGGATGTGATCCCTATGAGGGTCTAAACTAGTCTGCCTTGTCCCCTGTCTGGCACCTTGAAAACACCTAATGACTGTGGAATGAATGAATGAGTGAATGAATGAGTGAACCCACAGACCCTGCCCCAGGCACTGCTGACCTCAGTTGTCACAGAGAGAGCAGCTGAGGCTCCCGGGAACCCCCTTCGTCCCCCTTTCCCTGTCTATTATTTTCCTACTAAATCGTCTTCTGGGAATTGTGACGAGCTGGATTAGATAGCATAATCAAGATAAACTGGTTATTTAAACAAGGCCCCCGTGGATCACCCTATGGCTTTTCTGAAACGCTTTTTCATCAGGCATTTTCTCTTCAAGGGATTAGGGCTTGTGCGGCAGGCCTTTAAAATGTGTTTTGTTTTTTAAAAGCGATTTCCTATCCCTGGCCTGTCATATGCACACAGCCCACTTTATCCATATTGAGTAGACCACTTCTCAGTCCTGTGGCTCATGGAAACTGTAGAAGGCCCAGCATCTTTCCTCCTCTCCAGAGAAGCTGCTGGGGACCTGTGAGCCCCAACCCTCAGGCGGAGCGGGGAGGACAACATCCCTGATAATCCCTGGACCTGGGTTGACTGAGCGCCCGACACTGCTCTCCACGCTTTTCCACGTCACATTCCTCAAGAATGCCACCAGATAGGCATGTCTCGATTTGATAATAATGATGATGATGGCTGAAGGACAGAGACACTAAGGAACTTGCCCTAAAGTCCACACAGTGAGTGGATGGGCCAGGACTTGGCTCCACGAAGTCCAGCACTAAGGCCAGCACCATACTGCCTCTTTCACTTTCCCCAGCCTATCCTAAGAACTATGGACAGGATGAACAAGTGAGTGCAGGCGTGGCCCTCTCTACCCCTCCTTCCCTCCCTCACAGGCCAACAAACAGGCTGGTGCCCTGGAGAGGGCGGGAGAGCCCACTGGGAACCAGGAGCCAGCACGATGGAGTGGAGCAGCCCAGCGGTTGGCAGCAGACATCCCGGGTCGGATCCCAGCTCTTCTCAATGCTCTCCGTTTCCGGGGATAACACCCTGTGCTTCTCAAAGATACATTTCGAGTATGGCTTTGGGATTCCTTGGAGATGCTAAAAAGCCAAAAGAGATCAAGTTGGCACACACCCCCATGAGGTAAATCCAGACACTAAAACGTCAGAAAGGGCCCTCAGACAGGAGCCAGGCTAAACACCAGGTTTTAGGGGTAGGAGATAGAGGCCCGCAATGGGGAGCGGGCTCAGGATGTCAGTGAAGGAGCAGAGCCCACTCCCTCCTCCCCTTCTCTTTTCTCAGCTCTCCTTCCTCACAGATCACAAGTGGAGGTGTGCTCTGAGCCACATGGAGTATTTCTCTTTCTCTCTCGGAGAAAGGCCAGCCCTGCCTGGTAGCTGGGCCACAGAGAAGAGAGACCTATTGGGGCAGAGATGACAGCCACACTCAGGGGTCACTGTTCCCCTGCCCCTTAAGAGATGAGGGCATGAGAATATGAACCACAATGTGAGGGAATCAGTTATGAGAAGAAAGGAAGGTCTTCCAGAATTTTTGCTGTGGTCTACCTATCTCACTTCAAGACAGTCAAGAAAAGTTTTAAGTGACACACCAGTTGTTAAATAGGGTACTACTTGGTTCATAAACAGTATGTCTTTTAGAATCAACTATGTTTCAGCACTCAGAACACCAAGCTGTCCTGGAAACCATAACTCAAAGTAGGGATCTGAGTTACTCAGGATCCTGTCTTTTATCCGACAGGTCTGAAGCTAGAAACTACTCTGGGAATGACTATTTTCAGTCCCTGTAGAATCATGGCTATGGTAGTGGTCCCCCTCCTATTTTCCATGTGTCTCTGTATGTTTTTCAAAGAGCTTTGGCTGAAAATAATGGAAAACACAAGGTAGAGACTGAAATAGGGATTTATTCTTCTCACTTTACAAGAAATCTGGAGGCAGATAATTGATGCTGATGCTAATTAGGTGGCTCCATTCAGTCAGGGTTAATGTCTCTAAGGTTCTTTTGATCATTCCCTCATGATTGCAATATGGCTGCTGAAGCACCAACCATCAAATTCTCATTCACAACAGGAAGAATGGAGAAAGGACCAGGAACCTCACAATAGAATTCCATCTATGTCTTATTAGCTAGAATTGTGCCTCATGGCTATACCATAGGAAAGGACACTGGTAGGAAATAGGTTGGGAATGGGGCTTGGGTCAGGCAACTTGTATTATCTGCCATACTCTCCTAGGCTACTTTTATTTCTGCCAAACTCAGCAAGAAGTTACTATTATCTAAAGTGTAAGTTGACGAGAGCTTAACAGCCTGACCATTTAGGAGGAGACTTCAGTGATCTAGAACCTTCAAGACACAAAGATACAAAGCCACAGATAGTATGAAAGCAGGTTGGTGGACAAAATCCAGTCCTGCCTCAAATTGTGCTCAGTGGGACTTCCCTCCCTCGTGGTCCAGTGGTTAAGACTCCATGCTTCCACTGCAGAAGGTGTGGGTTTGGTCCCTGATCTGGGAACTAAGATCCTGCATGCCACACGGCACAGCCAAAAAAAAAACTGTGCCCATGGGTGAGCCCAGCTGTGTCATCCCTTGATGAGGTGTCCGGCAAATGTGCCAATGAGCAGTGAGTTATAGACGAGAGCATGTCTGCAACTGCCCCCCTCTCAGGTCCCCTCAGTACTTCCAGAGATGAGAAAAAAATGATTTCAGATGGGAAAGGGGTTTCTCAGACCACTTCCCCTCCAGTATCAATCTAATCACCCAGGAACAGTTAGTTCAGCTCTATTCACAGAGATGTAGGAAGCACATGGTACATGCCAGGTCCTGGGCAAAGACAGCTGGGATATTGTCACCTTGCCCTCGGGAAGCCCACAGTCTAGATCAGCACTGGATTAACCAACAAAAAAGACAAGACGTGTATCTAGGAAAGCCAGGGCTCCAATCCAGGAAGCTATTTGATTTTTAGCATAGAAATATGTTTCTGATGTTTGTTGTTTTCAGATGTAGCATCGCTTAACTAGAATTGTCTATTATGGGAGGTGGGAGATACCTCTCACTACACATCCCCTCAGCGGGGCACTCCCCAAGGGCAGCCACTGTATTTATTCTCTTTTTGTCACCAGCACCTAGCATGTGAGTGTTAGGGCTCAAACATCTTTTTTTTTTTTTAAATAGATATTTATTCATTTGTTTGGAAGCTACCTATAGATGGCTGGGGGATTCCCGGGTACTAGTAGTAAAGAACCCACCTGCCAATGCAGGAGATGTAAGAGATGCAGGTTCGATCCCTGCGTCAGGGAGATCCCCTGGAGGAGGGCATGGCAACCCACTCCAGTATTCTTGCCTGGAGAATCCCATGGACAGAGGAGCCTGGTGGACTACAGTCCCTAGGGTCGCAAGGAGTCGGATATGACTAAAGCAACTTAGCACGCATGCACGTATAGATAGCTGGAGGAATACAGGAAGGAAGACTATCTTAGAGGCTCAGAGAGTTTTTATTTTTTATAACTACACCTCATGACACGCAGGATCTTAGCTCCTAGATCAGGAATTGAACCCGTACCCACTGTAGTGAAAGCACAGATTCTTAACCACTGGACCGCCAGGGAAGTCCCAAGAGCTCAAACATCTTAATGCAGCCCTGCAACATCTTGTCTGTCCTCCAGGCACAGAAATCCTTTACACATCTTTCTCAACCAAGTTGTGAGGTGTCAGGTTTGCCTATTATGTCACAAATGAGCAGCTATGAAAAAAGGTTTCAGAACCTAAGTTAACAATGAGCTTTTAAAAATGATGAATTAGTTCAGACATACACATACTGAGACATTAGAGTCCACTTGGGCTGGTCTGTGTAAATAAGGTCACATCCACCCCTCTTGCTCTAATACATTTTCGAGGCCAGACAGAGGGAAGGAGCTCCAGGGAATGTGGGGAGAGGCTGTAAGTCACAGGCTTTGTCCAGGGAAGAGTCCGAGTCCCCTGTGATGTGAGACCGTGGGCATATGGGGAGGGGTAGATCAAGAGAGCAGTGATTAGAAGTGTTGGGATTACAAGCAGAGGGGCTCCAGGTGAGTCCCCAGAAACCTGCTCAGGGCTCTGGTGAAAGGTGGGAAATGGGTTGCAGGGAGCCCCGAGATGCAGAGAGAACTGGACTTCTCCCAGCCTGGCTTCTATGCTCCTACCAAGAGTCAGAAACACCGATGGTTCTCCAAGGCAGTCATGCATTCCTGGATGTAATGGCCCTAACGATGGGTCTGTGTCCAAGGCATGTAAACTATGCTGCTCCCAGACACCCTGGGAACTGCAAATTTAGCCAGACCTAAATGAATATTAATTGTCTGAGCCAGGAGTGGTTTGTGCTTTGTTTTGCTTTCAGATGCCTCTTTCTCTGCTTTGAAGACCCGAATACAAGCTCTACTCGCAGAGATCCTGGCCAGGCAGGTGCTCCAAGCCCCTCTCCCACATCTCTAGGGCAGGAAGGAGGCTGGGAGCAGACATGGTAAGGAGCGGGCCTAGGACCCAGAGGGCGTGGGCAGGTCTGGGCTGGAATCTGCCCTCTGCCTTTTCTGCCAGAAGAAAGAAAGGAAAGCAAACGAGTCCCTGTGGAACAGGCCGCTGGGCAGTCATGGCCACTGATGGCTCATCTCCATTCTCACCCTCACCCCAACCACAGGCGACTGAAGCGGGGTGGGCAGTTGGCTCAAGGGGAATCAAACCACAGTTTGGTTGGTGGCCTGAACAAGGACACAGAGGTTAGTTTTTAATCAGGTCAGTAATTCTCCCACTTCAAACTTGAACTCAGAAATTCTCTCTCTACCCACTTAAAAAAAAAAAAAAAGGCCAGTGAGCAGGGTATTCATGCATGCATGCTCATTTGCTTCAGTTGTGTCTGACTCTGTATGACCCCATGGACTGTAGCCTGCCAGGCTCCTCTGTCCATGGGATTTCCCAGGCAAGTATATTGGAGGGGGTAGCACTTCTTCTCCAGGGGATCTTCCTGACCCAAGGATCAAACCCACATCTTCTGCATCTCCTGCACTGCAGGTGGATTCTCTACCACTGAGCCACCGGGGAAGCCCAGTGAGCAGGGTAAGCTGCAGCCAAAAGGACTGGCTGCATGAGAGTGTGGCCAGCTGGGTCCCGAGCACGCTGTCCAACCTCCTTTCTCCCACCACCACCATCGTGGAAGTCCTGAGACCTCTAGGTAGATAGAGGGCTGAGGATTGGGGAGAGAGGAGGCCACATGCTTCCCACTTTATCCTGCTGGGCTGCCCGAGGAACTGCCCTCACCAGACGTGAACTACTTCACAGCTCTCCTTCCAGGAAGCTGAGGGAGGCCAACAAGGGGGTCTCAGGGTGTGGAGGAAGGAGACCCTCTTGGCAGAGGCAGGTTTTTATCTTCTCCCTCCTCTGCCAGCAGCCAGCTGTTATCTGGGGGCAAATGCACATTAACCTGCCCGGGTTTTATCTGCGAAATGGACTAGCTGACCTTGAAGATCTTATGTGACCATCTCAATAGGTGAAAGGTGTTCTGAGAAAATAACTAGGAGAAAAGTGTGTGTGTGTGTGTGTGTGTGTGTGTGTGTGTGTATGTGTGTGTGTGTATGTGTGTGATGAGGAGTAAGCGGTTCCTTTGGTGGCTGGTTGGGACCCTCCTGAGTATGCCACATTCGTGCTGCAAGCGGGTGAGAGACGAGAGAGTGGTGAGTCTTTGGGGCTCCATCATTCTGGCAGAAACACATCTTTCGATGTGTGGGTACGAGGAGACTTAGTTCCCAGCCGCAAAGTTGTCTTGGGTGGCAAGGACCACAGTAGGTGCTGGGGCAGAAAACAAAACAAAACTATAAATACAGTGCCAGCCTGTAGGGGGCGATCTACTGACTGTGTGAAATAACGGCAGGAAGACTGGGGGTGTTTCGCAGTGGGGGTGCCTCCCCGACTGTGATGGAATCAGAACACTGACACCTTCCATCTTTTCCTTTATGGAAACTGGCAGCGCCTCTGACTTCCCAAGGAGGACGTGACATAAAGAGGATGATGCTGACAGACCAGGTGGCGACAGGACAAAACTCGGTTGAAGCGTGCAGGTAGCTGTGAGAACAGAACAGGTGGGGTTCTGGACAGGAAAAACCTATCTTGGAAGCAACTATTTCTTCAACACATTTTACAGAATACCTACTATTGACTTGGTCCTGTTCTGAATCAGGAGGGCTGGGACGTGGTGACTGGCCAGGTGAGGTACATGTGTCCGCACCCTCCAGATGAGCCATAGGCTCCGCAGACCCCCCGCAGCCTCACAAGCATCTCGGGTGCCCAAGACTCAGCCAGAGAGGTCAGCACCACAGGTGGAGCTTGTCCACGGCCTCCCTGCTTGTCTGGGGACCCTGAAGGTGGGAGGGCTGCCTGGCTGCCTTGCACCGTGTGGCTAAAGAGAGGAAAACGGAGGCAGAATCGTCAGGCTCCTCTGGTCTATAAACAAGCCCAGCCTGTAAACACGTGTGCCTCGGTGCTGTGACGCTGTCGTCTCTCGTTTCCCTCCGTCTGAAGCATGGCTGCGGCAGGGCCAGAGGAGAGAGGGGGCTGAGGACGAGATGGTGAGGGACTCAGAGGACTCTGCGTGTTCCTTTCCTGCAAAAAGGGCGGATTCCGAACTTCAGTTCAAACACGCCCCCATCGCCTGCTACGCACAGGCAGACGGAGATTTAAGAGGAAATCAGCGGCAGATGGAGCCCTTGTGACGCTCCCCGTGTGGTGGGGACACGTGTGCCTACTTAAATCACAGATCCAGGCTAGCGACACCCGCGTGGCACCCATCACAGAGCACTGGGGATGCAGGCGTCAGAGACTCGTTTGCTCGGTGAATGGGATGGGGTGGGGGGTGGCGGGGGCAGGGGCAGGGAGAGGGGACTGGGAAGTCATGGAAGGTTTCCACAGGGAAAGGGCATTCCTGGCAGAGGGCTTAGCTTGTGAGCAGGCTGAGTAATGGGAGGTTCGAGGGTGGTAAATATGGAGGCTAGCAACTGTTTATTTATTCAACAAATATCTGCATGCCCCTTATGTGTCACTGCTGGGTGCTAGAAGCTTAAATGTCAGGGCCAGGGGAGGAAGTAGAATCAGGCAGAAAGGTAGGGCTAGTTCATTTTATGAGGGCTTTGAAAATCAAGCTAAGAAAGCCAGTGGGAAATTCCTTGGCAGTCCCGTGGTTAAGACTTCGTGCTTCCACTGCAAGGAACACAGGTTCAGTCCCTGGTTGGGGAATTAAGATCCTGTGTGCAGTGCAGCCAAAAGAAAAAATAAAAATGGTAAGAAAGCAAGTATCTTTGAACAAACTGGGACGGACAGGGCAAAGATCACTAATGAGGGGATGATTAAGGTCATGACCCTTTCCTGTAGTCCTTAGTCTAATCCTTTGAAGAAAAGTCCCTAAAGGAGGGAAGGAAGGGGACACACACATATAGAGTTTCACTGCAGTAGGAACCATTACAGTTCTATGGAAACTCAGCCTGGTGGAAGGCAAAGGACACTGGGGGGGCAGCAGTGCAGGAGGAGGCGTAGGAAGCCTGCTCACTGTCAAGTCTCGGGGGATCTGGTCCTGCTGCGGGAAAGATACATGCCTCAGGCTTAAGGCTGGTGGGAGGAGCTGGACAAGTCTCTTCAAGTCCAGCTTAACAGAATCTGAACATACAGAGAGAGAAAACGAATAATGGCAACAGCCCAGCACTCTTCTCAAAGCTGAGGGAGGCCCTTGCTTTAAAGTCACCTGAAGGCTGGGAGGTGGTGGGATTGGTGGTTGTTAAAGCCACACCACCACAGGGCTGTTTGGAGCAGAATTCATACCTTTTGTGCAAGATGTAAGAATACAGTGATACCACCAGTAACGTTTGGTGATGCTTTAGGCGAGTGTTGGAGAAATAGAATTACAACACAATATAGTATAATTAAAAACAAGATGCCCTGGATTTTCCTGATGGTGCACTGGATAAGAATCCATCTGCCAGTGCAGGGGACATGGGTTCGATCCTTGGACTGAGAAGATCCCACCTGCCACGGAGCAACTAAGTCCATGTGCCACAATTGCTGAGGCTATGTGCCACAACTACTGAAGCCTGTGCCTGGAGCCTGTGCTCTGCAATGAGGCCACTGCCATGAGAAACCCAAGCACCGCAATGAAGAATAGCCCCCTCTTGTGGCAACTAGACAAAGCCTGCAGACAGCAACAAAGACCCAGAGCAACAGGAAAAATAAAAAAACACAGTATGTGCCAACTCAGATATCCTCTCCACAAAGGGAGTAGAGAAAGAAACCCCTGTGATGACTGAACGAGCATGAAGCCAGAATACGATGTGCAACACAGGCAACCCACTAAGATTGCAGAGATGGAAAGAATCTCCCCCTTATCTAGCCAAGCAGACATAGGCCATTACATGCATGTTCCCAAGGTGATCAATCACTAGTCTTCAAGGGAGAGGACTTGACAACACCTCTATCACGCATGGTTTCTCCTAACTTAATCTTGGTAACTAGGGAGACCACTTGGTAGACTTGATCCGGAGGCAAAAGAAACTCATATCGTTAGAACAAAAGGTAGTTTTGCAAACTGGAACGTGGTGCCCACGAAAGTCTATTACCCTCTGACACGAAGTGGGAGATGGGGGAGCTGGCTCCCTGGATGTTTGTGTTTCAAAAAATGTCTTCCAGGAAGTCCCAGGTCCAGGAGAAAACATTTCTGAATTGGGACACTGGCAAGAGGCTTATTTAGCCATTATGAAGGTTTAAATACATTTGAAAAGGACAGAAAGAAGTTCTGAAAGAAAAAGGGAGCTGTCTTTTCCTTTAGTTTCAACATGGAGACTTAAGCCTCATTTTAATTTCTGCTTGTCCTTACAATCTCCTTCCTGTGTTACTACAACATAATAACCTTATAAGCTTCTAATTATTTCCTTTGTGGTATCTACCTTTCTCTGGGCAGCTTACAGTTGTCTACATATCCAGTAAGTTCATAGTAAAATAGGCACAAAGCAATTATCAGAATTACAATTTAACATAAGGATGAATCTAAATAATCAGTATGACATATACAGAATAACCCAGTGTTAACCTGGTGACATCAGACCAGTCTTTTGCAGTCTTTCTGTTTGTCTGTTAATTAGATGCTCCTCTTTCCCACATTATCTTTCTAAACAAAGCAGTTAACATTTTTTGTGTGTCAAATTTAGAGCTTGAGCACCTGGGTACGTATTAATTATTTTCACTTTGTTATCGTCAAAACCTCTAGTGAAGATGGTCCTAATTGTATTCTGCTAATAATTGGGTTGCTGGGCTAAAGTCCAGCCCATATCCATACTGAGAACACAATATAGAGCTGTCGAGAAATATTTGGTTGTGGGGACCATTACTGGGAGTACAGAGAGTAGGATGACAAAAAATATTGTTTGTTTTCTCATAAACGTGATTTTCAAAGTAAGTGGAATAATCATGGCTGTGAATAGGACAGGTAGGCAGCCTGGGAGAGTAGTAATACATTTTCCAGAATATTTCTTTACAGTTGAGGTCAGTGCCTGTTGCTTCCTCTGGAAAAGTTAAGTGTTAAGTCCTTTGAAGGACCCACAATCCAGTCTCCCATGGTACTAGCTTCACATGGGAAGCATGTCCTTCACTTTGGTGGCATATGGGTGGACAGCAGCAGAAAGCATCCCTTCCCACTCAATGAGGACCATCTTTCTCCTGTAGACACAGGTGAAGTCTCCCAGTTGACAGGGGTGGCCGACTTCCTCTGGGAGATCCTTCCAGATGTTTGTGACTTTAACTCTCAAGGTTTCTGGAAAAAGACAAGTCTTGAACACAGTTTTAAGTACTGAACATATCGGTGGATTCCATTAAATTGGACACACAACATGGCCTCAGACCCTAATTCACAGGCCTGACAAACATAAGTTCAAAAGAAGACAGTCCATGCCTGCTTGCAGGGGCCATTCTAATTTCTAACAAGACTAGTGATAAAGCTCTAGGCCAGTGTTAACCCGCCAGATGCTGAACCTTATTCAAGGCATGGTGGTAAAGAACCCACCTGCCAAGGCAAGAAGACATAAGAGACATGGGTTCGGTCCCTGGGTCAGGAAGATCCCCTGGAAGCGGGTGTGACAACCCACCCCAGTATTCTTGCCTGGAGAATCCCCATGGACAGAGGAGCCTGGCGGGTTATAGTCCATAGGGTCGCAAAGAGTTGAACACGACTGAAGTGACTTAGCACGCAAACAAAGTTTGATTCACTTGTTCTCCGTGCCCAGAGGACTGGGGCTTGTGGGACTCTGTAAACATTTGCATAATTCCTGGACAACAGTAGAAATAAAGTGCCTTTCTCTGATTCGGTGTAGTAAGAGAGCCTCTGCCACAGCTTGGGCATCAGCTTTTGGAAAGGAGATGACCTCAGGCCACCCAAACCTGGTACACAATGTAAGTAGACACAATCTACCCACCCTTCCTCAGCATTACTTCTATGAAATCCAAAGGCTTCCAGCTTCCTGGTAATGCTGGCCAGGGAGAACTTTCTGAGCTTGCTTTCAGAATGACTTGTAAAGAATTCTGTTGACAAATAACACATCTCTTCTTTACATGTTTTGAATTATTTTACCTTTTTGGTAAGTGTAGTATGAGCTTAGTGTATTTAAATCCTTCTTTTATTCAGGTGACTTTGTTGATGACACACCATCAACCAAGCAAAAAGGCACTAGTTTGTGTTAGGTAATTTCCATGGTCCATTTTCTTTTGCAAAGCATGGCATTACTGTTGATAGGAATGTAAATTGATACAGCCACTAGAGAGACTAGTCTGGAGGTTCCTTAAAAAACTAAAAATAGAACTACAATATGACCTAGCAATCTTACTCCTAAACATATATCCAGAGAAAAACATGGCCTAAAAGGATACATGCACTCCAGTGTTCATCGCAGCACTGCTTACAATAGCCAAGACATGGAAGCAACCCAAATTCCACCAACATAGGAGTGTATTAAGAAGATGTGGTACATATATACGATGGAATATAACTCAGCCATAGAAAAGATCAAAATTGTGCCATTTGCAGAGGTATGGATGGACCTAGAGACTGCCATACAGAGTGAAGTAAGTCAGAAAGAGAATAACAAATATTGTATATTAATGCATTTATGTGGAATCTAGAAAAATGGTACAGATGAACCTATTTGCAAAGCAGAATTAGAGATTTAGACATAGAGAACAAACATATGAATACCTGGGGTGGGGAGAGGGGGGAGGGATAAACCGGGAGATTGGGACTGACATATATGTACTGCTATGTATAAAATAAATAACTAATGCATAGCATAGGGGAAAAAAAGGTATAATCTGTTGACAGGACAGATATTAAGTTAACCTTAAAAATGCATTCTAATATACATTGGTCCAGACAAATAATGTTTGATTCCACTTATGTGAGGTGCTTAGAATAGTCAAATTCAGAGTCAGAAAGCACAGTGGTAGTTGCCAGAGGCCCTGGGGCCGTGGCGGGGGGCTGGCAGGGAGAGGTGATGGGGAGTGAGAGCTTAGTGGGGACACAGTTTCTGTTCAGGAAGGTGAAAGATTTGGGAGACAAACGGTGAGAACTGCACGACGATGTGAATGTCCTTAGTGCCACTGAACTGCACAGTTAGATATGGTTAAATAGTATGCTTTACATTATGTGACTTTTACCACAATAAAAAGTTTTTTTAAAAAATGAGCAAACATTTCCTGTTGTCTTGAAAGTGGAGCTCTGCCATGTTTTGACAGCAGCTTTTGCAGTTCTGTCAGCAAAATGAATTGCTGCTATGTGAGCTGGCAGTTGTAAGGCGCTTAACAGATCAGCTTTCAATCTGACACGAGATTTTTTCCATTCTCATTGAAGTCAAAAGTCCTCTATTTTTAAAAAATTTTGCATGACAGACACCAAACACATATTTACTACAAATACATATTTTTCACTGTAAGTCCAGAACCAAAAATTGCAGCTCTAGTAACCATTAACTCAGCAGCTTGTGCCAATTTAATTTTAGATAGAACATACGCCTCCAAGATTTCATGAGACGTAACGACAACATAGGAAGCCTTAAAGTTGGCCATTCTTACTCTGGGTACACGACCCATCAGCAAACATTATCAAATCTGCTTTTTGATCTGAGACATCTGATAAATCACATTGAGGCCTAATATCTTCTTTTATTACTATTGAATAATCACAATCATCGACTTGATCAGGATCTCACAAGAGGGTAGCAGTTTAGGAGACTGTACCTCCCAAGCACGGTATTAGGACTGGATACCAATGCCTGCTCATAGTTGGCTTGAAGGCACGCTGACACATGCTGGGCTTATGCACTTGTAAGATCGCTGTCATAGCTGATGGGCATGCACGTAAGTCAAATGACCCAAGGTAAGAGACGGGGCCTTTTCAATAGCAGTGGCTGCGGCCCCTGCCCCTGCTCTGAGGCACCGAGGCATTACCAGTACTCCAACATCCAGAAAGTCTGAGAAATAAGCTATTCGTCTATGGCCTAGTCCCAGTTTGGGGTTAATACTTTCCTAAGTAGTAGTTCATCATCAAACAAGTGGGAAGGTTTTTTTTAATTTTTTTTTTCAAAATCTGGAATCCCCAAAGCTGAGGGAGAGGCTATAGCCAATTTCAGTACTGCAAAACCTCTTAGATTCTAAGCAGCAGACGAGGGGGTCTGGAGAGTTATGGAATTGCTCTGTCAGAGGTTATGCACATTTGGCAAAAGCTGGGATCCATTACTGATAGCACCCAGTCCCCCATACTGTCTATGTTTTTTGGTAGCAGGCTGTTTTATATGCAAATTTGGCTGACTCTCAGACTGTGACACTTCTTGGCCTCGGCTGACAATCTTGTGGTTGTTACTTAGTCACTACATCGTGCCTGACTTGATCTTGAGTTGAATTAATTCCTTCGGCCCAAAGCGGTGCCTCAATTTGTTCCGGAGTGCTTTTCCAGCATGGTTTGAGGTTGCCACTCTGCCATCCCCCTTTTCTTCCAGAGGGCACAGAGCAAATAATCCAAGTGGGTTTTTTTTTTCTTTTTTTTCTGCTTTAGGGAGCTCCATGAACACTCTGTCCAGGGTACAGAATATAATAGCCTTCAACTGGTACAGCAGGTCTCTACCAAACAGGTTTACAGGAGAATTTGGGGAAAATAAAGCACATGTGCTCCTCAGCGAGGGCAACTGCCTGTATGGGAATCACAGAGGAAAAGGAACAAGAGAGCTGACCCAAAATACCAACAGCTTGTACTATCTTTTGTCACATGGAAAGCAAGAAATTTCTGAGGAAACTGCATGATAAGTAGCACCCCTCTCTACCAGAAAAGGCAAGAATAAATTAACCTGAATAAAATGTATCAACATATTTGGTTCCCCACATTCCACCTCTGAGAGTCCCTCAATCTGTTCATTCTGAGCCATTTGCCAAATATTCCCCAGCAAAGGTTTTTTTCCTGCTAGACTTTCCTGATTCACCCGCCTCTGCAACCTCCTCATGTTCCCATCTCTCTTCACGGTCCTTCCACGGCTTGGTGTTCTGCAATGACGATGTGTAGTTTTCTCTTCTTCCTTTGCTCTTTATAGGTTGGCCAGAGTTGGTATTATTCCCTTTAGTGAAGCCAACACAGCTGTCTTTAATCGCTCCTTTTCTTTGTCCGCTGGATCATCCCCAAACCGAGTGGCAGGGGCTAAGGTTTGAACACTAGCCTATGCTTGCCATCCTGCCACCTTCTCCTTAATCTGGGTTTGGAGAATTGGCAAGAGAGCCGAGAGAAAGGTTGCTAAGACTGGAGTGCGGACTTGATCTGCCCCTGAGTCCATTCTCATGTTAGAGAAAGCCTCAACAAACTGAGCACAGAAATCAACAGTGAACTCCCTGCCTTCCGCATACACTGCCCACAACTTCTCCCAGCTCATCTTTATTGGAAAGGCATCCAGTCCTGCCATCAACAACCCCTCTCCATGGGTCTTTAAGGCCATCAATTCTTCTGTGGTTGTAGGGAGTGGTGGAGTATAGCCTTCTCTCAGCACAATACCCTCCTGTAGGCGATCATTTCCTGGTCCACAATGAGCTTGCTCCATCAAATACTTCAAATCTGCTGGTACCAAAATTCCCTGCAGCATCTAGTGCACACCCGGGGCTGTAAACTGAAAATACGCTGAGAAGCATTGCTGCCAACTTTTGTGGATCTTCCTGAAGTGCGAGGGGAAAAAAATGAATGACACTCGCGGGGGAGAAGGGCATGGTCAACTCTGTATTTCCTTTGTGCCTGAGGGGCTTGGGTGGCTTCTCAGCTGCCCCAGCTTTGCTAGAGATCCGAATAGGAGGGCTGGTTTTCCTCACATTGAAATAGAAAACAGGATTATATAGCACATTGGTTTCTTTTCCCATATTTGTATTTATCAGTGTAACTCCTTTCTCGTTTGTCTTTCCGAGCATCCAGTGCAAATACTGTCCACCCTGAAGCTTTGATATAAGGACTCAGTTCTCAGTCACCCCAGGATCCTGATCATTTCTCATGCCTGCCTTTCTAGCTACATGGTGTGTGTATGAACAGGGACTCTAGGAGGTGAAGTCTGGTCTAGGACATGAAGAAGACTCAGGGCTAGTCCAGCAGGCACACCATTCTGCATCCCCCATCAGCAGGTAACACATTACCAGCTAGCAAAGTCACATCTTTCTCAGGGAAACCCCCTCCTCGAGGGAACCACCGTCTACAAGGTCATCATCTACTCATCCCCAGGAGTCAGCGTAAGACAGGGAGGGGAAAGTGAGACAGCAGGAGCAGAGGGGCTAAGACAGCAGACGAAGGTGGAGAAAGAGAAAGCACCTCTGACTCCCACATCCCTGAGATGTGAGACGGGGATTTCCCTGGTGGTCCAATGGTGAAGAATCTGCCTTCCAGCTACTGAGCCCAAGCACTCTGGAGCCTGCTCACGACTACTAGAGGTGACTTTCTGCCATGATGAAGGCTAAGCATAGCCAAAACAATCAAACAAAAACAAAACAAAAAATATCATTTCCCTGAGTTGTGAGGCTGGTAAGAGGCTTATTTAGCCATGATGAAGATTTATTTGTATATATTTGAAAAGGAAAGAAGTTCTGAAAGAAAAAGGAGAGGAAGTCTTTCTCCTTAATTTCAACAGGAAGAATTAAGCCTCTTCTTTTTAATTCATAGTTGCCCCTGCAATAGGCAGACAAGTATTCCACCCTGCTTTCCTCGCCCTCTGCGTCAATGAATTAGGATCATATTTTCAGATCTGAAACAGGTCTGAAAGAATGATTCCAAAGGATGATTCCAGGCCTCTGCCTTCTGGCTGCTGAGTGTCTGAATCATTTAGGACCAAGAGTTGTGATCACCTCTGATGACCTCCCAGGATAGAGAGGCCCCCCACTAATGTTGCTAGAGGTTTTTGGTGTTTTAGCAATCTGATAGGTAGAGAGTTTTATTTTGCTTATTTGAAGTCCTTTCTGCTACACATTGGAGAAGGCAATGGCAACCCACTCCAGTATTCTCGCCTGAAGAATCCCATGGATGGAGGAGCCTGGTAGGCTGCAGTCTATGTGGTCGCTAAGAGTTGGACACGACTGAGCAATTTCACTTTTACTTTCATGCATTGGAGAACGAAATGGCAACCCACTCCAGTGGTCTTGCCTGGAGAATCCCAGGGACGGGGGAGCCTGGCGGGCTGCCATCTATGGGGTTGCACAGAGTCGGACACGACTGAAGTGACTTAGCAGCAGCAGCAGCAGCAGCTGCTACACATTAATGATCAGACAAACATCACTAGATGATTATCATCAAACTAGGATTCCTCACTGTCTTAACAGTCATGTGTACCTGTTCTCATCTTCGAAGGTAACTCTCACCCACGTCATTTAGCAGCTCTTTGGTTAGTGGAAGTAAACTAGACATATGACTCAATATTTTAAGAATGTCACTGAAATCCTATATCCTCTATGGTTGGTTTAGTTCCCAAGTCGTATCCGACTCTTTGTGACCCCATGGACTGTAGCCCACCAGGCTCCTCTGTCCGTAGGATTTTCCAGGCAAGAATACTGGAATGGGTTGCCATGTCCTTCTCCAGGGGATCTTCCTAACCCGGGGATAGAACCTGGGTCTCCTGCACTGCTGGCAGATTCTTTACCGACTGAGCTATTAGGGAAGCTATATTCTCTATATAACCCATTTTAACACTCTAATCTGCCCTTTAAGCTATTTTCCCACTATAATATATGCAGTAAATAATTTAACCCTTCTGAATATGCTTTAAAAATAATGCTGACTTCACAGGATTACTGTTATATAGAAATTATTTTCACATGTGTGTATCTTATCTGCCTAAAGCTCCATGAAGGGATCACGCCGTGTACCACTGGGTATCTTCCAGCATGCCTGGCAGGAAGATCTAGGCCTAGTGGGATGGGTAAGGGGTATTCCACTGAGATAGAATTCAGCTCAATCTAGGAAAAAACCCACCTAGCAATTAGAACCATCCAGGTAGGAAACTTCAGGAAACAGCGAGCTCTCTCAAGTGCTAGATGCACTTCAGTAGACACTACAAGACCACCAATCACAGCGCCCTATGAAGAATTCCGACACTGAGTAAGGTATCCAATTCACTGGTTGCTTTCTAGAGAGGACTGGCTCTTTGACCCCGAGAGCAAAAAGAAGGGATTACTTAATGAAATGTACTGAGATTATATGGTCAGAAGGGCTGGATTTCTGCTCAAATGGCCTTCCCTCCCCATCCCTCAGCTCAGAAAGGTGAAAACTAATGTCAAGGTTCTGGTAATGTAGAAATAAGAATAAAGAGTTAAAAACACTTGGTGTCACTAGATTGCTTACCCTCATAAACCAAGGAGAGGTGAGGAGAGGGAGAGACAGAGACATCCCTTTCCTGTCCTAAAGATTTGTTATGACCAGAAAGGGTGGCTAGATGCTAGAAGATAAGAACACTTCCTGGGGAAAGAAACCTTGGGAAACATCTTTGGCCTCCACTTGTGGCGCTATGGATATCACTCTCTTCCACGATAAGCAATCTCTTCTCTGGCCTGCGGTCACAGTTCCCCCTCCCTCTTCCACTCTGGTTGCCTGTGCAGAGCAACAAGACCCCAGCAAAGGTGTTCTAGCTCTGTAGCCTGTAGTCACCTAAATCCTACTCTAAATCTTCTCTAAGGAGCGAAGGCACTGGGCATGTAGTGGGAAAAGGGACATTTCAGAAGTTTCACTGTGGGCATTTTCCTAACCTTTCATAGCAGCTATGACGGTGGACTTCTGGCAGGTCCTCTCAGAAGTCCATGTTCAGAGAGTATGGGATAAAGCCATTATATGGACATACTGAAGCTTCCAGAACAGCTAATCTAAACTTTTGTGTCTGATGGCAATTTTTATAATTTATACTTCATTATTCTTCATAATGGAAAGAAACTGAAAAGTAACTACAATTTTAATATGCATATGCTAATACTACCCTGTATTCAAGGAATGCTTTTTAATTTCCAAAAGTGCCAGAGGCCTTTCCAGAGAAGATATGTTATTGAAATTGCAAAGCTTTGCAATTCAGAAACATAGGAATACCACATCCCAGTTCTAAGAATAGCAGGGTTCCCTTCCCAAGAGAACCACAGAGCTCATGAGAAGTTTCTCCTGGGACTGGTCAAAGAGAATTTGAAAAGTGGAAATGAGGACTCTTTCTTATGGTACAACAGTTGGCCAGAGTTTGGTTTTTAAACATGAAAAATATTGAAAAAGTATAAAGTGCTTGCTAACTGGGCTGGCATTTAACAGTGTTTAATTTGCTTAATTTAGGGAAAAAAAGTTATTTTGTTACATTTTTCAAAATTTAACCTTCAAAACTGAATGCTTCTAAGAGACTCAGTCAGTGCAAGAAAGTATCTGTCAGGTTCCAATTCTCCATGAAAGTGCTAGGAGCTTGAAAAGCTGCTTTTATATTCAGAAAAGAAATTTCAATAGCACAGGATGAAAGCCCCAGAAAGGAAAGGAAAGGGGCGGGGAAGCCAGCTTTGCAAAATACCCTCGGTTTTCACACAGAAAACAGGCTGCCTTCTGCAAAAATCTTTTGGAGTATTCAGTGAAAATAATCTCAATCCCAGGCCTCTCAGCCCTCTCTGTTCAAGGCATAGAGATCTTCATATTCCATTCCAACATTAAATGTCTAAAGTGTCTTACTGTTTATTGAGCTTTGACGGAAAAGAGTGTCCCTTGGTTCTGTGCAAATGCAACACCAGTGTGCATCCACATTGCTTGTGTGCACTCCTATGGAACTGCCATCAACACAGCAACAAAAAAGCTTTAGTTATGTGGTGTGCCCTCCAAAACGGCCTTCCGGGTTCCTGTGCTAGAGACACACCATTATGGCAAGAGAACCCCAGTACTGTAGAAATACTTTCATCTTCTTGAATGTGAGCTCCAGATTGATTGGATTTTTCATGGTTTTCCTTTTTCTCTGTCACTGCTGTTTGGTGAGCACTTTTGAACACAGGTCATCAAACCTGGGCCTGCAAGCCAAATTCAGTTGGTGGATTTTTGGATGGCTCATGAACAATACATGGTTTCTACATTTCAAAATGCTTGGAAAATAATTCTGAAAAATTTTGACGACACTTGATAATTAAATGAAATTCAGGGACTTCCCTGGTGGTCCAATGGCTAAGAGTCCATGCTCCCAATGCAGGGGGCATGGGTTCAATCCTTGGTCAGGGAACTAGATCCCACATGCCACAACTAAGAGTATGCATGCTGCAATTAAAGATCCCACATGCTGCATCAAAGACCCCATGTTCCTCAAGGAAGACAGAGCCTGGATGCCGCAAACAATACCTACCTGGTGCAGCCAAAGATAGAGTGTCACATCTCAGTGTCCATGCATAAAGTTTCATTAGAACCCAGGCACACTCACTTGTTTACATTTTGTCTAAGGCTGCCTTCACATGCTAAAATGGCAAGAGTGAAGTCATGACAGAGACAATATGGCCCACAAAGCCTAAAATATTTATAATCTGACCCTTTACAGAAAAAATTTCTGCTGACCCCTAGCATGGAAGAGACTACCTCATAAAAGGGACTTCGATTTTTGTTGAATGAATAGAGGCACCATGTGTAAGTGGCCACTGGACCTTACTCATCTCTTTTGAGCAATAGCGCATATCCATTATGAACCACTAGCTGAGGATACCAGACATGGGAGTAAACTGAGTTACTGAGCCTGTGTGCTCAGCCTTGTCCGATGACCCCAGAGACCGTAGGCTCTCTTTCTCATGGAATTTTCCAGGCAAGAATAATGGAGTGGGTTGCCATTTCCTCTTCCAGAGGATCTTGCCCACCCAAGGATTGAACCCACGTTTCCTGCATTGCAGGTGGATTCTTTACCACTGACCCACCAGGGAAGTCCAAACTGAGTTACTATTAGGTTGTGATTGCACTGAAGCTCACTTACAAAAACGATTCTAGAATAGAACAGATTCTTTCAGGTGTATAAAACTGAACGTAAATCTTTATACAAGTAATTACTTGTGTTTGCCTTATCTTAGTGACTAAGTCACAAGAATGACAATGGACTTTCCATAGTATAATCTAATTTATTATCAGAGGTGAGCTTATTATTCTCAGTAAGTAGAATTTAGAGATAAATTTGGAGTGTAGAGGTTTACTTTTGCAAAACTCTACAGTTTCTTAGGGATGAAGTTGAGACTTCACTTAAATCTCCTCTAAACTCCATGTTTGCCGCCATTTTTATTTTAATTAAAGGGGTAGCTGTGACAGATCACGGTGGTTTATCATGTACTCCTCCAGCTTTAAATCACACTACTGTCTTGCACTTCATTTTGAAACTATCCTCATACCTTTTGTTTTTGACAAACTTACCTTAGAACAGTACTTTGAGATTTACAGAAAAATTGTGAAGAGTTCTTCATACAGCCTATACTCAATTTCCCTATTATTAACATCTTACATTAGCATAGTACATTTTTTACAATTAATGAATTAATATCAACTAAAGTCCATACTTTGTTTAGATTTCCTTAGCTTTTACGTAACATCCTTTTCTGTTTCAGGATCCCGTTCAGGACATCACATTACATTCACATTACATTCAGTCACGTCTCCTTAGGCTGTGAGCTTCTCATTTTCCTTGTTTTGACGACCTTGACAGTTTTGAGGAATACTGATAGTTTAGTCAAATGTCATTCAATAGGTATTAATAAATTTTTATCATTCAGACTGGATTTATGAATTTGGAGGAAGATCACAGAGTTAAAGTGTCATTTTTATTATATCATATCCAGGATACATAGTATCAACAAGACATAACTTTTGATGTTGACCTGGATCACTTGGCTAAGGTAGTTATTTGTCAGGTTCCTCCACTGTAATCTTTTTTTTTTCTCTCTTTCCACATTGGATTCTTTGGAAGGAAGTCACTATGCACAGCCCATACTTAAGGAGTAGGGAATTATGTTCCATCTCCTTGAGGGTTGAATAGCTATATAATGTGGAATTCTGTGTGAGAAACTTTTCATTTATTCAATTATTTATATAAGCATGGACTCAAAGATACTTAAATTTTGAGTTATAATCTATATCCCAACACTAATTTATTGTGTTGCTCAAATTGTTCCAACTTTGGCTACTAGAAGCTACTCGAGATGTTTTCTTTGCTTCCCTTGGTCTTGAATGTTTAGTCTTCAGCTGAAATGAAAAATATTCCTGATATAACTCCCTTACCCTGATCCTTAATCCCTAAATGTATTTTCCAGTACATCTAAAATTTACAGCTACTAGGGTACTTATAATATTTTTACTTATCTGTTTCTCCCAGTGGATGATTAACGTTTTGAGGTAGGGATTACATCTTTTTTAAAATTTTACTTACTTATTTATGGCTGTGCTGGGACTTCGCTGCTGCTCACAGGCTTTTCCCCAGTTGTGGTGAGCGGGGCCAGCTCTCTAGCAGTGGTGCTCTGCCTTCTCACTTTGCTGGCTTCCCCTGTTACAGAGCACAAGCTCTAGAGTGTGCAGGTTTCAGCAGTTGTGGCATACGGGCTCAGTCAGTCCTCAGCATGTGGGACTAAGGAGACAACCCATGTGCCCTGCATTAGCAGGTGGATTCTTTTTCTCTCATTTGTGGCTTCACTGCTGTGTACAGATGTTCTCTAGTTGCGGTGAGCAGGGGTTACTCTTCGTTGAGGGCTGCTCCTTGTGGGGGCTTCTCATACTTGGGAGCACAGGCTCTAAAGAGGCTGGGCTTCAGTAGTTATGGCACATGGGCATAGCTGCTCTGCAGTATGTGGGATCTTCCTGGACCAGGGATTGAACCGACGTCCCTTCCATTGCAAGGGGGCCTCTTAACCACTGGACCACCAGGGAAGTCTCAGAGATTACATCTTATTTATTTTACACATCTAGTATACAGTATCAATACATAATGCCTTGCTTGTACAAAGAAGGAACTCAGCAAGTATTTCTAGAATGATCACTATGGTTTTCTCTTTAGTCCAAGAACCAGGGTGCCTAATATGTTAACCAGAAGCCATACAGGAGTTGGTTATTAACTGTTCTGGCAGGAGCTACAAAGTGGTACTATTACAAGTGTCAAAGTCTGTCATGTAACGCAATAAGCTCGGGATCTAAGTTAGCACTTCCTCATGTCTCATTTCTAAGTAAGCAGACTTTTCCTGACTATTAATTTCAGTTATATATGCACAATTACGTCAAGGGTAATGACCAATGACCTTTTTATTTGGAACCAAAGCTAGGCAGCTTCTAGTTCTGCTTAGCTTAGACAAGTGGTGTTCCCAAAACAGGACACAGGAATTTCAGTTATGAGGTTCCCAAGAGACTTACTACTGGTTGAGGACTGCATATCCACTGAAGAAAAAAAAAATGTGCTGAGCTGCACTTGTTGTTGTCAATACTTATGAGAAAATGACTTTAAAATTAATCAAGAATCTTCCAAGATATAGGAATAAGATGAACTCTAATAAGATGAAACAGATTTTTAGTTTGGATCATGCTACCACCCTAGTCCAAGCCACCATTAACTCTTGACTGATCACCTTTCCTAAATGCACTCTTGCCTCCATCTATCCATTTACCATAAATGAGATCATGTCATTCCATTTAACACAACCACTTAACTGCTTTTATAACAAAATTCAAAACTTTACACATGCCCTAGAAGGTTCCATACTTTTTGGGTTCCTTTATCTCTTCAAAGACACTCCACACTCATCTCTTCCTTAACTAGTAATGGTCTGGCCATGCTTATCTTTCTGAGGTCATGGCATGGTCCCGTAAATTTTTTGATGTCTAGTAGCTCAATCTTCTTATAAGAACTTTTCAGTTTTTCAATCCTTAATGTTTCTTGTGCATGAGTTGTGTACCTAAGAACAAAGGCAACTTGTCTGAGAAACCCTCACAAACACACTGAAATAAAGACTAGATTAAAATATAAAAACTCATATTCTTCTTGAGTTAGAAGTTTTTTTGGTCTTAAAAATGTACATCATCTTTGAGCTTTAATTAACTGATGTTATTTTTCTGACAAATAGTAATATTTGTTTGATTTTGACATCCTGCAGAGACTAATTCAAATTTTAAAATGTTTTCTATTTACAAGAAAGAGTTAAACACACATTTAAAGAAAACACCACCTTCTTAGTAAGTTATTAAAAAATTTGAGTCCCTTTGATAACTAACGGTATCCTACTGCAATTTTCCAAATGTATGGAAATTAACATAATCTTATAATGCTGACAGCTTGAGACAAAACATCAAAAAATAGTCAGACCAAACAAAAATCTTAATAACCTGCTTCTATTTAAATGAATTCAAAGAGGCATTAACTCTCTGCTTCCTACCATGATGACTTTCTGGACATATGTGCCTGAGTAAAGTTCTTGAAGTGAAGAATCTACATGTGAATATTCTTTCTCTATTTTTGCAAAAGGTCATTCATTAATCTCAGAAAAGAATCCCAACCGACATTGTTCTGGTTGATGACAGGTGTAACTTTTGAACTTCTGATAGTGATCCTTCCTCTCAGAACTACTAAACATTTATCAGGTACTTAACTCCCAGAAGTTATTAGTTAAGATACAACTGTCTTAAAGCTTTAAAAACTGAAAAATTTCACTTAGGTTTCAGGCTTACTCATTTGGCAGTAAAAACTGACTTGAACAGATCAAGACTATTTTTAGTCTTTATTAATCTCACATAACATGAACACTGATACATTTTGCTGCAGAAATGTTAATGTGTTTAAAAACCTCCAGACTCTGTCAGAGGGTGTTATATAATACATAGTATAGGTACTCTAGGGCTTCTCTGGTGGCTCAGCAGTAAAGAATCCACCTAGATGCAGGAGACTCAAGTTCAATCCCTGGGTCAGGAAGATCCCCAGGAGAAGGAAATGGCAACCCACTCCAGTATTTTGGCCTGGGAAATCCCATGGACAGAGGAGCCTGGTGGGCTACAGTTCATGGGGTTTCAAGAGTCGGACACAACTTAGTGACTAAACCACTACCACTCTATTGCTTTCCCAAAAGTCAAAAAGTTCTAAATTCCAAAATGCATTTGGCCCAAGGGCTTTGGATAATGAAATGTGGACCTGTAGTAGGTTTCAATAATTTAAAATAGAGGGATACATGGGATAGTCTGATCACCTTTATCAACTACATACTTAGTCATACTAAACTTTTCTAGGTGTTTATTTCTATAAAATACATGTGGTATGTAATTCTGATTATCTTTGTCTAACACGTATTCAGACTTAAAGTAGCTCAAACAGAAAACTTCTGTTTTTTACTTTTGCTTAACCTGCTACTCTAAGTTCTTTCCTTTTACAAACTGAAATCAATGTGCAAAATTAACCAGACAGTCTAAGAGATTACATGGCTTGAATATTTGGGAAATAGGGCTTCAATTTCTTTTCTTCTAAGTGAGAGGCTGGCAAATGATGGTCTGTGGGCTTCCGCCTATTTCACAGCTATGCCCACTTATTTATATATGGTCTGTGGCTGCTTTTCAGCCACAATGGCAGAGCTGTGTAGCTGTGGTAGAGACCATATGACCTGCAAAACCTAAAATATTTACTATCTGGCCCTTTATTGAAAAAGGTTTGCTGAGCTTTGATCCAAATTGATTAGCCCACAAGGGTACTAATACCTATGACTACATCAGAGCCATGACTTTATAAAATAAGTAGGTTTGTCTGCATTTAGGGCTTATTTAGGGCTTCCCTGGTAGCTCAGCTGGTAAAGAATATGCCTGCAATGCAGGAGATCCTGGTTCGTTCGATTCCTGGGTCGGGAAGATCCACTGGAGAGGGGATAGGCTATCCACTCCAGTATTCTTGGGCTTCCCTGGTGGCTCAGCTGGTAAAGAATCCACCTGCAGTGTGGGAGACCTGGGTTCGATCCCTGAGTTGAGAAGATCCCCTGGACAAGGGAACGGCTACCCACTCCAGTATTCTGGCCTGGAGAATTCCATGGACTGTATAGTCCATGGGGTTGCAAAGAGTCAGGCATGACTGAGTGACTTTCACTTTCACTTTAAGGCCTTATGGGTGACATTTCAAAGGCAAAGACAGAGACAGCTGTCACAGACTGATACTCCCTTTCTGTCTGAATGTGGTCTCAACAGGTCAACATGTTAGACCCTTGGCCAGATCCAGAGGCATGAGGAGTATGCTACTTGCTGATGATATAACTGGTCAGAGGATGAAGACAGAATTTCATAAGGTGAAGTTAATAATGTTCCCATCGATTGTAAACGTTAAACTCACTGAAAAGAATCCTTATGCTTTACATTTATGTTGATATGCATAATTCCAAAGAGGTCGAGAAATACGGATCTTACAAATTATTCATCAGTATATTGTAATTCAGGTGTGCTATGCTTCTTGAAAAGACAAAATTATCTTTTGCCACATTTGACAAAAAGTTCCCCAGCTCAGCTGTGGCTCAATAAACTTTTATTATTTTTTTGTTATTTATTTTTATTCAAAAGAATTTGTTTCCCTATCACAAAAATTAGATAAGCATACCACCAACAGCAGCAAAGTCTGTAGAGTTACATTGATGGTGGAGAGTTCACTGGGTATTCCCAATGTCCCGAAGGTCAAAAGGAGGAAAAACAGGGAAAGAAAAAAATACTCAAAACAAATCCAAAACCCATGGTGACTTTGGGGAGAGACATTGCAGGATCTGTCTTCTCTCATTGTCGGCTGCAGATGTATTTCAGCAGGATCTAGTACAATTTAACTTGAGGAAACCCTTCATACCAACTCTAGCACCTAATAGGGAGAAAAAAGAATCAGTACAATAAAACCGTTTTACAATATAGAAAAAGTTTAATCAGTCTTCATTACATTGTAAATAAAGAACCAAACCAAGTAATCGTTTCCCAATTGCTAAAATGCCGAAGAATTTGAAGGGTTTAGACATTAATCCATTCTTACTTTCAATTCGATAGCTGCATGAACTCTTTCAGGTTAGTTATCTCTACAGTTAGCTAGGGTGTCTTTGAGATAAACTACATAAAAAATAAAGATAAATGACTGTCTGATGCATAGCATGAATATGATGTTTTTGGAATATTAAGTTAGTATCTTTCCATAATCATAAGAAAAATTTTAACTATTACTGTTTAGAATTTTAATCTATTTCTTGCATTGACAAGCATCTCATAGTGATCAAGGTATTCAGGACCTAAAATCTAATCTTTCCCTATTGCTTCTTTTATTTTCTAGTCAACTGCCTGGGTATCAAGATATTTTGTTAGCTATTAGAGTAGTACCTTATCATACAAAAAAAAATTGTGATATTGCTAAAACTAAAAATAAGAAAAAGCAATGATCAGTTATAAAAAGAGTAGAAGAAATGGCTGAGAAAGGACACTGAATGTGAGGACAATTATGAGTACTGTCAGAGAGGATTATGTTAGATGAAGACTGTAATTCTAGGCTGCTAAGAAGGAAATGGCAACCCACTCCAGTGTTCTTGCCTGGAGAACCCCAGGGACGGCGGAGCCTGGTGGGCTGCCATCTATGGGGTCGCACAGAGTCGGACACGACTGAAGCGACTTAGCAGCAGCCTCAGCAGCAGCAAGAATTAAAGGAGCAACTTATAGCCTGCCGTGCTAAGGCTTGAGTTATACCCGTGCTTCCCTAACGCTTTTTGTCTTTACATTTGGCAAGCATGTTACTTTACATAAGAGGTCAGGGCTACTGAACAGAAATCTAAAGATTTATCACTGAAGATTCTATAAGTATATATGTAGCTTTGAGCTTTCTGTAGTTACATTAGCAATCCCAGTTGCCTCAAAGGCCAAACATGTAGAAGAATAAAGTACAGCTTTTTCAATACAAGCCTTGCCATGAGAATAAGGAGAAACTGAGAGACTACAGAATCACTTAAAATGGAGATTCTAAGATCTTCTACCATCTTGTATGAGGCTTCCATAACACAGCACTGGCTTTTGTCCATGACTCTCTAATAAGTCTTCCCAAATAAAAGAAACCAGATATATCAAAAGAAGTATACCATGTAAACTAATCTGACCAGCTAATAGTGCTGTTCTGCTTTGCATTTGCTCCTTTCCTCTCTGTAGGACAGTGTGTGAGGCCTGGATTTGCTCTCTTGATTACCTGGTCATTCTCTACTCGGGAGGAGTGGAAGGAAGCCATGGCAAAATTAATGTTAAGTGGCAGGGAAATAGACACATCTTATTTTTAAAAATGCATTCCGATACTTCTATAGCAGCACAGAATATGTGGAAAGAACTGGTACCCACAAACTAAGTGCTAATCAAACCCATGTAATAAAAACCCTTCTCTAAGACGATGTTTCGATTAAAAGCTCACTGCTTAGCTCAGGATTTATTTATCCAATGTACTGTGCCTAAGTGCTGAGTATCCAATGGTGTAACTAGATAAAATTTTATTTCCTTGAACCCCTAACTACCAGGAAAAGTATGTGGAATACTATATCTGAATTTGGGAATGAGGTTGTGAGTGAAGAGAAATCAAAGCTTTCAGATTATACCAATGGCATGATCACACAATCAATCAACTTTCAACAGAAAAGTAGAATTCCTTTTCTTCCCCTGGCAACTGAGGAAACATCTGCTTGTCAAGATAGAAAAGGAAGAAAAACACGACGAAGAGAAGAATACAATAAGAGTTAAAGACATTTTAAAATTTGCTAAGTGTCTAAGCATCTGTTGCTATATCTTGGATTCTGTCCCCTGAATACCCAGCGGGACAGCTGCATAGGCATAACAGAAGCTGAACAGTGAATGGCCCACGGTGAGCGCTTCATAGTCTTCATCTTGTCATTCTGACCGCCTTTCAGACCCTTCAGCATTTGTATAACCTCTAACAAGTACTATCATCTCCCCCAAAGTTGCAAGCTACCTATTCTTCTCCCCTTCAATCAAAGCCATTTCCAAGCAGACAGAGACTCATGATTTGGCATGCTCTCTAAGGCTTAGTACAACTCTGTATTTCCGTGTTATAGTTATAGTCTGCTATAGCCTAAAAATGGAGATGTATAAAATAGCTTACCTTAATTGTACCCTGACTGTTAGCAGCAATCAGCACATTGGACTCCTAGAAAAGAACAAGAACTTTTAGAGTACAGAGAAGGAATTCCCGCAGGGCAGCCCAGGAGAGTAATTTCCTCTTCATCCTTCTTTCTTTCACTTTACCCTAGGACACCAATACAATCTAAACTGGAGAAGCAACTTTAACATGCTTTTAACTATGAATTATAAATTCAAAATCCCATATTTTGAGGATTAGATTTAATAAAAAAAAAAAAGTTGGAAGCAGAGTAGGAAACTTTCAAATGTAAAGAAAAATAAAAGAGAAACAGACTGCCACTAGGAGGAAAGCCAAGAGAAACAAAGACTGAAACAAAGCACAAATAATAACTTGAGAAAAACAAAGTACATAGTTCTTTCCCTGGACAACTTCCCCTTCATTCATTTTATCCCCTGAGAAACCAGCAACTGTTACACATCTCTACGGATAGCTACCTGGTATTAGGAAAACAAAATAAAACAGAATGTGAATATTCATCTGTAGACAGACGGCTATCTTTGTTTTCAACGCTTCTATCACTCTATATGCATTTTAAAAACCTTGGTGATTACTTCAAATAGAATTCATGTGGCAACATATTGTTTAAATATTCTAAGCCTTAAGAAAAAACTATTTCTCTGGAAAGCAGAAAGGATGGAAAAGGAAACAGACAAGACTGAGTTTACCAGAGAGAATCTCACTGATTAGGAAGAGCTGGGACATGCCTTCTGTTATAAAGAGTCTAATAGGCTTTGAGCTTTGGAGTGTACACGAGTCTTTTTGTTTTTCAGGGCAGGCAGTCAAAAGGAAGTAAACAGATTCAAAACTGCCATAGAGGCCATTTGACTGATGTGAAGTCCAAGTCCAAATAATAGCTCTCAGAAACAGATAAAGTGGTCAAACCTCAATGAAGGATGGGATCTGCCTGAATATCCTACAGGTTTCATCAGAAAGTGATAAAAAGAAAGAACAATTTTGATTTGTATTCTGGGAAAGTTACTGCAACCAATCTTGAGTTAAACCTTAGTTTCTTTGATGCAAAGCATCTGTGCTCTACAAACATCTATATTTCTATCATTTAACTTTCTTTTGGATTGCAAGTAAAGTTACCTTTGAAAACTGTTCACCTTGTTGCTATTGGTGTAGGAGGAAAAAAATGATCTCTTCTGCTAATCCCAAATTTGGGGGATCAGACTATTTCTTGGATGCAGTCAGTGGTGACAGCATCAATGGTCAGTATCATGAAGGAATAAAGAGGACCTCCCTTGGATAGGAATCCGCCCACCAATGCAGGGGACATGGGTTCAATGCCCGGGCCAGGAAGATTTCACATACCTTGGAGCAACTAAGCCCGTGAGCCACAACTACTGAGCCCACATGCTGTAACTACTGAGCCCTGTGCACCCAGAGCCTGTGCTCCCCAACAAGGGAGCCACAGCAACGAGAACCAGCACACGACAACTGGAGAGCAGCCCCCACTCGCTGTAACTAGAGAAAGCCCGAGCAGCAGTGAAGACCCAGCACGGCCAAAAATAAATAAATAAGACATAAAAAGGAAGGACCAAAGACATGCTTTTTCTGGAAGTGGGCATGGGAATTGCTGATGATAGGGTCTGGAACACAGAATCCCCAAATATGGCACATTGGCATATTGAATATTTCAAGCTAAAGGATTTCAAGAAAATGGCAGAAGCAGGAAGGTTACTCTGCCCTTCCATATCCTTCCCTTCTCCCCTAAAACAAAATTCTCATGTGGGAGGTGTCCTCCCTATACCAAGTAAAGGAACATCCTTATCTCCAACAACAAAGGAATGCTAAGAACAATCCGTTTCCTGCGGCTTCCTACTCCTGAGTACAATTACCTCATACTCCCTAACCTACCACATTGCTTCATGACCACCCACTCTTCACAAGCACAGCAGAGAATACACAGGTTCACCTCCTCGGGTCTTCATTTCCTTATGAAGGCTTTCATGTCATGTAAAACATATTCAATAAATCTATATGCTTTCCTCCTGTTAACTTGTCTCTCAGAATTTACAGAACCAGTCAAGGACCCTAAGAGAGTAACGAAAAACGTTTTCCTTCCCTGTTGTTGTTGTTCAATTGTGTCTGACTCTTTATGACCCCATGGACTGCAGCACGCCAGGCTTCCCTGTCCTTCATTATCTCCTGGAGTTTGCTCAAATTCATGTCCATTGAGTCGGAGATGCTATCTCACCATCTCATCCTCTGCCGCCCCCTTCTCTTCCTGCCCTCAATCTTTCTCAGCATCAGGGTCTTTTCCAATGAGTTGGCTCTTCACATCAGGTGGCCAAAGGACTGGAGCTTCAGCTTATTTCCTAGCTGACCTTTTCCCTTAAATCAGCAGATGAGAGTTGCACCATGAAGAAAGCTGAGCGCCGAAGAATTGATGCTTTTGAACTGTGGTGTTGGAGAAGACTCTTGAGAGTCCTTGGACTGCAAGGAGATCCAACCAGTCAATCCTAAAGGAAATTAGTCCTGAATATCCATTGGAAGGACTGACGCTGAAGCTTCAATCATTTGGTCACCTGATGCGAAGAACTGACTCATTGGAAAAGACCCTGAGGCTGGGAAAGATTGAAGGCAGGAAGAGAAGAGAACAACAGAGGATGAGGTGGTTGAAGGGCATCACCAAATTGATGGACATGGGTTTGAGCAAGCTCCAGGAGTTGGTGATGGACAGGGAAGCCTGGTGTGCTGCAGTCCATGGGGTCACAAAGAGTCGGACATGACTGAGTGACTGAACTGAACTGAACAGCACATACATTCTTGAAAACAGTAACATAGGAAAATAGCATTCACTATCAGAATTAGTTTCAATATCCACTTTGGGGAATTATGGGCTATGACTGAATGTGCATAGCGTTAATACTTCCATACCGGCGGGGGTGAGGGGTGGTTGTGATAGGGGGTATTCCCAAATCCCTCTTATTAATCTACTCTTTTAGTAAACTAAGTTCAGAAATTTGTTGGAGTGAGTTTTAGGCATCTTTAGGGAATACAATAAGTCACTGTGAGCTTCTCAAGAGGGGGAATTTCTGTATATGCTGCAGAAAACCACAAAAAAAGGCACTGTAGTTTAATGCAATTTCTTTCTCACAAGAACTTTAAACAAGTTGTTTAAAGCTAGATGAGGCAGTCACCAAGAATTGCTCCCTCTGCTATGGGAACACATAACGTCAGGATAATGAAAAATTTATGACCCAAAGCTACCTCTCTTTCTGCCATTTTGGTTCGAGTCATCTTTCAATACAGAAGAAAGTAGAAAAACCTGGTGGAGATGAAGACTCATCCTGAGGGCAATCCACCTCCGCCAATTACAGAGATTATTAATTATACAACATAAATTTGTAATTCTTCAAAGGTTGGAAGAACCTCTGAAAAAACATGATATATTACCATACAGTATGAAATTGCATGCTCAATGTAAGAAAGTAACTTGAAACACTTCTTCCTGTGGAGACAGATGAAATATCTCATTTACAAATAAGCTAACACAGAGAGTGATTACCCAGTTGGTACTGTCTTTCAGGACTAATATATAGGTAACTAAGTCCTAAGAACTTTTAGAAACACCCAAAACTATTAAACGTGACAAAAAATAAAAGAAAAATAATAGGTTCACTTCTCAGTATGTCCCTCCCTCCAAAGCAAACAAATATATTAAAAAGGGATTTAGGATTAAACTGCCTTTCAGAAAGGCAGATATTAGCTTAAGATAAATGAATTTTTACATGCAAAAGAAAAATAAAGCCAGGCATTTTATTCAGCATAGAGGTACAGAGGTGATAAGTACAAGGTTATCACTATAGTTTTTGAGTAATTCTTGTTTGCATTTTGAATGACTAGTAATTCTTAGCTGTAGCCTGCCAGAGCGCTAATGTAAATAAGTAAGTTCTGGCTCAATGTGTTGCTTTTACTCGCTAAATAAAAGAAAAATGCCAGCCAGTAGTTCTCATTATTTTCTCCCTCTTTCTTGGAAACCGGCAGTTTTCCTACAAAGACTTCCTCAAGGTTAAGACAACAATGCTCCTACTATTTTCTTCTTAAGATAAAGAGATTAAAAAAGACTACGGAAAAATCAGCAGCAAGTCTTTTACAAAAGTAGAAGACAAATACATAAGCATATATGAACTTACTGAGAAAGCCGGAGATAGATACCACAGTAACTTACACTGAAACAAAACTAGCGTCCACTGGAACTGTTTCTTCTTTGCCAGCTTGCCTATAAAAGAGCTACCATAGCTACTACATTAAAATCCTGAGCAAGTTGAGAACTGACAGTTACTCATTTAGCTTGAAACTGGAGGATACAGTCCTAGAGACAGTCATAATCAATTTTAAATGTGAAGTTGCTTCACTAGATATATAAATATGTGATTAAGAAACTTCTATGTCTGGCTGGTAACAGAATAAATGCAATGGATGTGCCCTCCTACCTTAGACAGGTAGAAAACTGAACAAGATATAAAAGACAGCACTGGACAACAGGCAGCACGGGACTGTGATTACAAGAGGAGACACAAAGAAGGTCATCCTATAGTCACCTCGGCTTTCTGCCCGGAGGCCACTTCTGGACCACAGAGCAAGGGAGGGGAATCCAAACCGACAGAGAGGAACCTGAGAAGACCATAGCAGAGTAAGGTGAGGAGACAAAGGTGCAAGCACGGGGCATCTGTGGAACAGCTGGGATTTGCAGGGCACAGTACCACAGAGGAGAAAGCCACTTAAAAGTACAGTTCCAGGAATATGTACTGGGGTGCCCTTGATTGTACATAAGAATAACACACTGTGTGCTCACAGGGTGCAACTACACAAACCCAGAAAAATAACAATGAAAAGGGACAGTACAACTACTGAGAATCTAAAACATTATCAAATGCTAGAATTCACACAGGGTTAGGAGATGTCGGAGTTTAGACAAACCAGAGTGAAGACAACATTCAATGCCCTGATTTAATAGAGTCCTCAGAGGGTCAGGCCTTATCAGTAGGGCTAACCTAGCCTTAAAACAAATGTTCCTCTAGACCAGGGATTAGTAAACTGATCCTATGGACTAAATCCAGCCCCAACTGCCTGTATTTTAAGCTTCACTTTTAGCAGAATCCAGCCATAGTCATTAGTTTACAGTTGACTCTCTGGTTCTTAACCAACAGTGGATCAAAAATATTTTGGAGAAAAAAATCTAGATAGTTCCAAAATGCTAAACTGAACTTGATATTTGTGGCAACATTTGATTTACAACTATTTACAAAGCATTTACATTGTATTAGATAGAAATAATACAGAGATGACAAAGTATACAAGAGGATGTGCTAGATTACATGTAAATACTATGCCATTTTATACAAAGACTTGAGTGTCTACGGATTTTGGTATCTGTTGGAGGTCCTGGAAGCAGTCCCCGGTGAATACCAAGGAAGGTAGGTAAGTACTGTCTATAGCTGTTCTTGCACTATAGTAGCAAAATAGAGGAACTGCAACAGACCATATGGCCTGTAAAGGCTAGAATACTTGCAATGTGGTCCTTTAAGAAAGAGTTTTGCTAACTGCTACTTTAGCTATCCTAATAAAGTTTAAAAAACAAGTGTCAAAAGAATCAACTTTGTCTCCAAAAACTCAACTTTCTGTCAAAACAAACTTTAATACTCTTAAAAGAATTAAACAAAATCTAGACATTCACCAATAAAGCATTCATAATATATAGCATTTTAGAGACAAAAATAATCAGGAAAAAATTTCAATGAGTAGAACCAGACGTAGAAATGAAAATACAATAGAAGTACCAAATGAAGACTTTAAAGTAAGTATAATTATATTCAAATATTTGAAGGAAACAATGGTCTTAATGAGAAAAGAAATGGAAGATATAATATAAAAATCTAATGGAATTTCTTCACTTGAAAAGGATAGTATCTGAAACGAAAAATTAATTGGATGGGCCTAACAATAGATAAGACAGCGAAGAATAAAGTAACAATAAATGTGGCAACACAGGAAAAAAAAAATCTAAATTGATGCAAAGGCTGGAAAGAAAGAAAGAAAAAAATATTAGTATTTGACTAAACAATAGGACAATATGCAATCTAATAAATGTGTAATTGGAATTTCAAAGGAGAAAAGATAGAAAAGGTATATGAAGATATAAAACTAAAATTTTTCCAAATGTGAAAACCCATAATCTAAGAAGCTTAATATTCAAATAGAAAAAGGCACAACACTAATATATTAAGATACATCATAAAACACTAAAAATAAGTAAGAATGAGAAAATCTTGAAAACTGCCAGAGGAAAAAAAGGTTTATTTGTGTAAAATAAACAGAGTAGAGAGATCAGAAGGGGGAGTGTCCACATCCTATCAAGAGTCACACAGATCCCTCGGAGCCTCTTCCCCAAATTAAAATGATGACAGCATTCTGACCGGTGTGAGGTGTGATATCCCACTGCAGTTCTGATTTGCATTTCTCTAATAATGAGCAATGTTGAGCATCTTCTCATGTGTTTGTTAGCCATCTGTATGTCTTCTTTGGAAAAATGTCTGTTTAGGTCTTTTTTCCCACTTTGTGATTGGGTTGTTTGTTTTTCTGGCATTGAGTTGCTCGTATATTTTGGAAATTAATCCTTTGTCAGTTGTTTCATTTTCTATTATTTTCTCCCATTCTGAGGGTTGTCTTTTCACCTTGCTTATAGTTTCCTTTGCTGTGAAAAAGCATTAAAGTTTAATGAGGTCAGGTCCCACTTGTTTACTTTGTTTTTATTTCTGTTACTCTAGGAGGTGGATCATAGAGGCTCTTGCTTTGATTTATGTCATCAAGTGTTCTGCCTATGTTTTTCTCTAACAGTTTTATAGTTTCTGGTCTTACATTTACGTCTTAAATCCATTTTTAGTTTATCTTTGTGTACGGTGTTAGGAAGTGGTCTAATTTCATTCTTTTACATGTAGCTGTCCAGTTTTCCCAGCACCATTTATTGAAGAAGCTGTCTTTGCTCCATTGTATATTCTTGCCTCCTTTGCCAAAAATAAGGTACCCATAGGCGCATGGGTTTATTTCTGGGCTTTCTATCTTGTTCCACTGGTGTATATTTCTGTTTTGGTGCCAGTATCATACTGTCTTGATGACTGTAGCTTTGCAGTAAAATCTGAAGTCAGGAAGGCTGATTCCTCCAGCTCCATTCTTCTTTTACAAGACTGCTTTGGCTATTCAGGGTCTTTTGTGTTTCCATATGAATGGACACTGGTCAGAATGGCCATTAACAAAATGTTTACAAATAATAAATGCTGGAGACAGTGTGGAGAAAATGGCACACTCTTGCACTGTTTGTGGGAATGTAAACTGATACAGCTATTATGGAAGATGGTATGGTGATTCCTTAAAAAACTAGGAATAAAACCACCATAAGACCCAGCAATCCCACTCCTAGGTATATACCCTGAGGAAACCAAAATTGAAAAAGACACATGTATCCCACTGTTCACTGCAGCACTATTTACAATAGCTAGAACATGGAAGCAACCTTTATGGAATGCATTCCATAAAAAGGAATGCATTTGAGTCAGTTATGACGAGGTGGATGAACCTAGAACCTATTATACAGAGTGAAGTGAGTCAGAATGAGAAAGATAAATATTGTATTCTAATGCATATATATAGACTCTAGAAAAATGGTACTGGAGAATTTATTTACAGGAGAGCAATGGAGAAACAGACACAGAGAATAAACTTATGGACAGAGAATAGACTTATGGACATCGGGAGATGGGAGGAAAGGGTGGGATATGGAAAGAGTAACATGGGAACTTACATTACCATATGTAAAATAGATAGCCAACGGGAAACTGCTATATGGCTCAGGAAACTCAAACAGGGGCTCTGTGTCAATCCAGAGGGGTAGGATGGGGTGGGAGATGGGAGGGAGGTTCAAAAGGAGGGGACATATGTATACCTATAGCTGATTCATGTTGAGGTTTGGCAGAAAACAACAAAATTCTGTAAAGCAATTATCCTTCAATTCAAAAAAAAAAAAAAGGATGACAGCAAAGCCACAGGAAGACACCGTCTTCTTGCCTGGCAAGAGCTCAGCCAATAAGAGACAGGCACAACTCAGCTAAGAAAAAGTCATGGACTCTTTGTCTACTCTAGCTCTCCCAACTTCCTTTCCCCCTCTACAAGAGATCTCCTCTCCATTTTGCTGGAGACTTGCACATGACTCAACATAGCTGCAGACTATGAATTGCAATTCTTTGATGATCCTGAAAAACTCATTTTTGCTGCAGAAATAGCTGTTTTATGTTAACAATTACATATAGAAGAACAAGGTCACCAACTGTCATCAGAAGTAATTCAAGCCAATTAGACACAGCTTTTTTAAGAGGATAAAGAAAAAAACCTATCAACCTAGAAATATTATGTAAAAAGAGAGATATTTTGACAACAACTAAAGCTAAGATAGCAGCATAGATGCACTGTAAGAACTGCTTCAGGAAGTTCTTATAAAACTTAAACCTAAACAAAATGATGAAGAGTGCTGGAAATGATCAATATGTGGGTAAACATAAAAGATATCTGCTTTCTTGTTCTTTAATTTTCTTAACAGATAATCACCAATTAAGGCATACATTATAACAATATATTACGCTATGATAAATAGAAGCAACATATATGTCAGCAAAAGTACACAGGATAAAAGGGGTAAAAAATACAAGTACACTGGAATGGTCTTCCGTAACATAAGTGGTATATCTGATGACTGCGATAAGTTAAACATGAATATTATAAACCTTAGAGAAACCACTAGAAAAGGAAAAGAAACAGTATAGCTAATAAACTACTAAAGGAGACAAAATGAATGATAAAATATCCAATTAAAAAATGAGAAATATTGGCATAAAGAACAGATAGGCCAGACAGACAACAAATAAATAGCAAGATGGTAGACAATACCTAACTAGACTGACAAGTAAATGTAGATGGCTTAAATACTACAATTAAAAGGCAGAGATGATAAGACTTGATAAAAGAGCAAGTTTATGTTGCCCACAAGAAACACACTTTAAAGAAAAACAGATTTTTTAAATAAAAAAAAAATATACCATGCAAACATTAATCATAAGAAAGTTGGGATGATTCTACTAATATCAGAAGAAGTAGACTTCTGGGAATTTCCTGGTGGTTCAGTGGTTAGAATTCAGTGCTTTCACTGCCACGGCCCAGGTTCAGCCCCTTGTCAGGGAACTAAGAGACTGCAAGTCACAATGCACAGCCAAAAGGAGAAAAAAAAACAAGCAAAAAGTCCATAGAAGGTAGACTTCAGGACAATGAATATGACCAGGAATTAGAGAAACATTTTATAATTAAATAAGGGTCCATTAAAAAAAATCCTAAATGTGAATATATAAATAAAATAGAGCTTCAAGATACATGAAGCAAAAACCGATAGAACTGAATTGAAACAGGTAGCTCCACACTTGAGTGTGCAGATTTCAACACTCATCTGTCAATAATTCGAAGAATAAGTAGATGGAAAATAAAAAAAGATATACAAAACACTTGAATAATACTATCAGAAACAAGTTGAACAAATTAATATTTATATAAAATCTTAAATGGTAAAAGTACATATTCTTAAGCTACCTACAAAGTATATACCAAGACAGACCATGTGCCCAGACTATTAAACATATCTCAGTTCATTTAAAAGAATGAAACATTTAAATGTGGACTCTGACCAAACAGACCTGAAGTAAAAATCAGTAACAACAGACACCTGGAATATTTGGAGATTTTAAACACTCTTATACAACATAGGGCTCAAAAAAGAAATCACAAGGGAATAAGAAGCAATATGCTGAAAGATACTGAAAAAACAATATATTAAAATTTGTGTAATACACCTAAGGGCTTCCCTGGTGGCTCACCGGTAAAGAACCCGCCTGCATGTAGGAAACACATGCTCAAATCCCTGGATCAGGAAGATCCCCTGGAGAAGGAAATAGCAACTTGCTCCAGTATTCTTGACTTAGTGACCAAACAATAACAAATACACGTAAAACAGTGCTTAGATAGAATTATACCTCTTAATACTTATATTGGTAAAGCAGAAAGTTTAATATAAATGACATAATAACTTTCAGCTTAAGAAGCTAGGAAAAAAGCAAATTACATACAACAGAAATATAAATATGGTAGTAATAAAAAGCAGAAACCAAATAAAATAAAAAGACAAAAATGGGTAAAAATTATTAAAAACAAAAGCTAGTTCTGGAAATAAAATTGAAAAATCTCTACAAAAGGAGAGAAAGGGTAAGGTAATAATATCCACAATGAGGGGCTATCACTGGACATCCTACAGATATTTAAAGAAAAAGACAGTGTGAGTAGAAAAAACTTTATGCCAATAAAGTTGACACACAATGAAATAAATGAATTGTATGAAAGACAATTCAATTCCAAAATATGATGGAAGACCAAGTCAGAGGAGGAAGGAACACCTCCAAATTCAGTTTGAGTCAAACAAAGCAAAAGATATTATTAAAAAATTACAGACCGATTATGAAAGTGAAAGTGAAGTTGCTCAGTCGTGTCCGACCCTTTGCGACCCCGTGGACTAGAGCCCACCAGGCTCCTCCGTCCATGGGATTCTCCAAGCAAGAATACTGGAGTGGGTTGCCATTTCCTTCTCCAGGGGATCTTCCCGACCCAGGGATCGAAGCCAGGTCTCCCGCATGGCAGGCAGACGCTTTAACCTCTGAGTCACCAGGGAAGCATAAATAGATGTAAAAACTCTTAAAAAATTCCAGTAAAGAGAATTCAGCGATGTATAAAAAGAATAATACATCATGCTCTAGTGGTTTTAATCCAGATATTCTAGTAGGCTTAACTTTTTTTTTAAGACAATGAAAGTAATTAATTTTTAACAGAAGAGAAAAATCATATAATTACAATAGATATGGAAAATGCATTCAACAGAATTCAATACATATTCATAGGAAAAACTCTCAGAAAACTAAGAATAGATAAGAATTCCTCAAGGTGATAAGGAATACCTATGAAAATCTTCCAGTTAATGTCATACTTAATGGTGAAACGTTGAACTAATTCTCAGACTGGGAGCAAGGGCAGGATGCTTGCTATCACCACTTGTATCTAACCCTGTATTAGAGGTCCTACCCAGTGGGCAACAGTCAAAGAAAAGAAAGGAAAAGCATACAGATCAGAAATAAAGAAGTAAAACTGTCTTTATTTGTAAATGACATGGCTGCCTATGTAGAAAAGTCTGTAAAAATCTTTAAAACAGCTGCTAGAACTAATATTTTGACCTAGTAGGGCTGTCAGATCCAAGGTCATTATATTAAAATTTATTTCTATAAACCAGCAATGAATACTTAGCAAAGGGATTTTTCTAAAAATATCACTTATAATAACATCAAAATAGAAACTGCTTGGAGATAACCAAAATACATGTAAGATCTACATGTTGAAAATTATAAACTAACACTGAGAGATATTAAGGAACACGTAAATAAACTGACAGAGATACCATGTTCATGGAGAGATACCCCCATAAATAAGGATGGATTTATGTGTAAGTCTTGGTACACAGGATGATAAACACTTTCTTTTTAATCTGAAGACACAGGTCCCTATTAAACAAAATCAGAATATATCCCTTTCCTTATTTAGTCTCCAAATGTTAAGCATGTTAAACTGATTTCTCCTTCTCTCAGAATAATAATTTTGCAGAAAAAATAGAAATAGAAGATTTTATATTAACAAATCAAATATTTAAACCAAGTGGAAAAGTTCCTATTAAAACTTGACCAAGAATGGAGAAGGAAATGGCAACCCACTCCAGTACTCTTGCCTAGAAAATTCCATGGATGGAGAAGCCTGGTGGGCTACAGTCCACGGGGTCGCAAAGAGTCGGACACGACTCTTTCACTTAAAAAAAAAAAATAAATAAATAAATAAATAAAACTTGACCAAGAAGAAATAGAAAACATGAATCGTCCTATAATGTAAAACAGGCATTACATTAAAAAAAAAGAAAAAAAAACTGAATCCACTGTCAAAAATTTTTTCTACCTCAGGCTCATATGATTTCACCTACAAGTTCAATCAAATATTCAAGAAAGGAGCAATTCCAATTTTACACAATTTTTTCCACAGGAAAGGAACACTCCTTAACTTGTATTATGAAGCTAACATAACTATGCAATCAAAATTTGACAAGGACGATACAAGAAAGAAAAATTATAGGCCTATGTTATTCATGAACATAGATGGAAAAATGCTAAACAAAATAGCAGGAAGTCAATTGTAACAATATATTGATATAAGGATACTATATCTTGAACAAGTTGGGCTTATTCCAACAACAAAAGATTGGTTTAACAGTAGGAAAAAAAATGCTACCTGTTACATCAGTATTTCAAAAAGAAATATTACATCAATAGGTACAATAGAAAGCAATAATATACTTTAGCATTCATTAATGACAAGAAAACTTCACAACTGAAAATGAAACTTCTTAATAAGGGTATCTACAAAAATCCTAAAGTAGAAATCATATATAATAGTGACATAATCAAGTTTTCCCTCTGGATATCAAAACCTCTATTTAATATTCTATTAAAGTACCTGGCCATTGGAATAAGTCTACATGAACAAAATGTACCAAGGTACCAAAAGTGGGAAGGTAGATTAAACTTTCATTACTTGTGGATCATACTGTTGTATGCATAAAAAAATCCTTAACATGTAGAAGTGCATAATTAAAATTGCTAAGAGAGTCTAGCGAGTCTCCTGGATTGAGAAATAGGGACAATAATGTACTATTCTTTAGGCACTGTTGATTCTTTCTCTCTTAAAATAGGAAATTTGTTTACTTGAATAGGTAGAATAGACATGTGTGGTAAGAATCCAAACGGTACAAAAGAATAGAGGAAAAGTGAGTGTCTCCCACCTCTTGGTTCTGAGTTCCTGGAGCAATTGCTATGATTAGAAATGATTAGATGTGAAATCTTTCCAGATAAATTAGCACTATTACTGTGAAGTTCCAATGTATGGCAAAGCTTTCTCAAGATGTAAGGAAACATGAGTTTTCTATCAGCTGATTCTTTTCTTGTTTGATTTCAGGATATCAAGCAACTCTACCCCCAATTTGGGATCACGTTTGTAAAAGTGACAAACTGTATTTTATACTCAATTCTAAGTCCCCTGATCACCTCAGAGAGATCTTTCAGCTTCTCTTACAAAATAAAGCACCTCCACGGAATTCACTTCTGAGTTCTGGGACATGTTAGTAATTGGCCTTCTGAGTGAAATGGACCTAAATCTCTATCTCTAAAATCAAATTAACAAAATATGCAGGCAAATTATGCTATGTAGAGTGAAAGTGGCGGAGTGGAATAAACATGGTCATTGTGGTCGGAAACACTTGAATTCAAAGCTCTATAACACTTCCAAACTATGTCATCCTGGACAAGTTACCAAACCTCTCTGACTCTCAGTCTCTTCAAATATCAAATAAAACTAAGCTAATGAAAACTGAGCTCACAGAGCTAATGGAAGGAAAAAGTGAAGGGGAGGGGTGGGGTGGAAAGAAAACTGAGCTAAGTGAGTTGTTTTTATGACGAAATGAGACACTTAATGTATCTGGCATATAGTATGCATCCTATAAGGAACTGTTTCTAAGTGAGCAAGGTTTTTGGTTTTTTTTTTTTTTTTTTCAAAAAGAAAAGATAGAACTGTCCAAAATCATGAGAAAATGAAGAAATTGTTTAACAATAACATGTTATTAGATTTGGGCATTAGATGGTATTGGTGAATTCTTGCTTCCCAGGTGGTTCAGTGGTAAAGAATCCGCCTGTTAAAGCAGGAGACATGGGTTCTATCTCTGGGTCAGGAAGATTCCGTGGAGAAGGAAATGGCAACCTACTCCAGTATTCTTGCCTGGAAAATCCCATGGACAGAGGAGCCTGGTGGGCTACAGTCCATGGGGTCCCAAAGACTGGGAAAGGAGTACAACAAGGCTGTATACTGTCACCCTGTTTATTTAACTAATATGCAGAGTACAGCATACAAAATGCCATACTGGATGAATCACAAGCTGGAATCAAGATGGCTGGGAGAAATACCAACAACCTCAGATATGCAGATGATATCACTCTAAAGGCAGACAGTGAAGAGGAACTAACAGCCTCTTGATGAGGGTGAAAGAACAAAGTGAAAAAGCTGACTTGAAGCTTAATATTCAGAAAACTAAGATCATGGCATCAAGTCCCATCACTTCACAGCAAACAGAAACGGAAAAGTGCAAGCAGTGAAAAGATTTTATTTTCTTGGGCTCCAAAAATCACTGCTGACGGTGACTGCAGTCATGGAATGAAAAGACACCTGGCTCCTTGGAAAGAAAGCTATGACAAACCTAGACAGTGTATTTAAAAGCAGAGACATCACTTTGCCCACAAAGGTCTGTATACTCAAAGCTATGGTTTTATCAGTTGTCATGTATGGATGCGAGAATTGGACTGCAAAGAAGGCTGAGCGCCAAAGAATTGATGCCTTCGAATTGTGGTGCTAGAGAAGACTCTTCAGAGTCCCTTGGGCTTGAAAGGAGATCAAACCAGTCAATCCTAAAGAAAATCAATCCTGAATATTCACTGGAAGAACTGCTGCTGAAGTTCCAATACTTTGACCACTTGATGTGAAGAGCCGATTCATTGGAATAGACCCTGAGGCTGGGGAAGTTTGGAGGCAAAAGGAGAAGAGGGGAGCAGAGGATGAGATGGCTAGATAGCATCACCCACTTAATGGACATGAAAATGAGCAAACCCATGTCTGTTGAGTTGGTGAGGCCATCCAACCATCTCATCCTTTGTCGCCCCCTTCTCCTCCTGTCCTGGGGTTACACAGAGTTGGACACAACTAAGCGACTGAACAACAACAACGGTACTGGTGACCTGAGAAGCAGCTCGACCTAATGTTCACAACCTTTGCAGAAGTCCCTGGAGCTAACTCAGCTTCTAGAACTTCACTTTGACAGAAGCTTCTGGAAAAAGTTTTCCCTCATCTCCTAGGTGACAGGGTAACTCACCAAATTGCTTCCACAGAGAGAATAAATGTCCATTATCCCACTTTCAGAATATGACAGTGGCTTCACCATAAGTTTATTATTTTCATGCCATTTAGAGTCATCTATCACTATCCATCTATCATCATTAGGTGGGAGATAATACTCGGGCCTGGTGCACTGGGAAGACCCAGAGGAATCGGGTGGAGAGGGAGGTGGGAGGGGGGATCGGGATGGGGAATACATGTAAATCTATGGCTGATTCATATCAATGTATGACAAAACCCACTGAAATGTTGTGAAGTAATTAGCCTCCAACAATAAAAAAAGATAAATTAATTAATTAAAAAAAAAACAGCTCAAAAGATTTTTTTGAAGTGAATTATATTGAAATACCTTTAAATAAACAAGCTTATAATATGTGAGGGCAATTTTTATCATTTTTAAAGGGAAATTAAATATAGGAAAATACTGATTAAATTATTTAATAACCTAACTGAACTCTCTACCTCTAATCTCCTCTCATTACAATGCACTCTATACATGGCTACAAAAATATTCTCATGGGATAAGCTTATCTCCTGGTACACTGGGCGTTAGGAGCTTACTAATCCCTATAGAAGAGAGCCCAGACTTCTTTTCCTGTGTGTTATTCTAGACTGTATACTCTGGTACCTCTCTGGCCTCATTCCCCAATAGAGTTTCTAAACCCATGGACAGAGGAGACTGAAGGATTACAGTCCATGGAGTCGCAAAAGTCAGATACGATTTAGAGACTAAACCACAACCACCACCCACATTTTGTCGTGTAATACTCTATTAGAAGTATTCCCCACTTGCATTACAGTTTCCCTCATCAACATCTTAGTTCACATTTTCCTCTAACTACACGAAAGGCAGTGTAGCAGAAAGAATGTGCATTTTGGAGTTAGGTAGACCTGGGTTCAATTTCCAACTCTATTACTCCTTATTTGGTTGTGTTGTCTTGGGTAAACCAGTTAACCTCTCTGAACCTCAATTTCACTTTAAACAGACATCAGACAGACCTCAAAAGTATGTAACTTAAAAAAGATTTCTAGTGATGATTTTGAATTCAGATAAAACTTATCGTATAATGCCTGATTGGTAGTCACCAGATGCTGGTTTACAGTCTTCTGTCCAGGTATGGTCTTTCCATTGTCTTAAGCTTTCTGAAACTCTTTTAGTATTTATGAAGAACAGCACAGAAGCCAATATCTTCATAAAATTTTTTAAAATTCTCCCTATTAGAAGTCATCTCTCCCCTCCAGGGCCACTATTTTCTGTGATAATTCTTTTTTAAGGATTTCTTTTATTCAAGCTTATACCACAGTTATTTGTTTATAAATATTTTGTGTTTGCTGCTGCTAAGTCACTTCAGTCGTGTCCGACCCTGTGCAACCCCATAGACGGCAGCCCACCAGGCTGCCCCGTCCCTGGGATTCTCCAGGCAAGAACACTGGAGTGGACTGCCATTTCCTTCTCTAATTCATGAAAGTGAAAAGTGAAAGTGAAGTAGCTCAGTCGTGTAGATTATAAATCACTTAAACACAGAGAATATGTTTTGCATGTTGCAAAATTAATATCTGATCAATGAAAAACAAGTAGTTGTCTAGCTATGTCAATTAACGTATACAATATTGAAGATGACAGAACATTTATTATTTATTGATTAATCATTTACCTTGAGTTTCCCACATGTATTTTCTAATTTTATTCCTAAATATTATGTAGAAGATACCATATTCTGATTTCGTAGAAGAGGAAACTTAGGCATAAAAAATTAGCACCCCCACCCCCAAAGCTTTCGGGCTTCCTTCACAGCTCAGTTGGTAAAGAATATGCCTACAACGCAGGAGACCCTGGTTCAATTCCTGGGTTGGGAAGATCCCCTGGAGAAGAAAATGGCAACTCACTCCAGTATTCTTGCCTAGAGAATCCCATGTACAGAGGGGCCTGGCAGGCAGTCCATGGGGTCGCAAGAGTTGGATACAACTTAGTGACTAAACCAACCAAGCAACAAATCTTTGGAGCTAATATTTACAGTCTCAAGGAAGGAAACCTAGTAACCTGATTCCAGTAATCTTAATCACAACACTACCCTAAGACAGAAGTTAGAAATAACACACACTGCCACCCACCCTTTAGATGTTTAAATTAAAAGCACAACCTTGCCAAATTAAGGATCTCAAAAATTTCAGAAACATTTTCTCCCCACAAACAACTTTATGGTCTGTGTTGTAAGACCAAGGAAGGAAAGTTCCTCAAAGATCTTTTCTAGGGGCAAAAAATGCCCAGACAAAGGGTCTTTAAAATTGAGTCTCCATAGAACACTATTAGGGACACAGCAAATGTGAAGTTCACCGAAATACTAATCACATCTGTCCTCCAAAACAAGAACTGCCATTGAGATCACTAGCAAAAACTAATGTAAGTGGTCTGTCTTCAACAATTTGTCCTACAAGCACTGAATTTTCTTATTGAAGTGTTCACTAAGTTAAAACTGAACATCCATTTAAGTCCTTTAGATAAGCACCTGACATAATGACACAGATAAATCACTATGTACAACATACAGTACCTGCAAAGACAATTCCCTAGGGGACACAGACAGTGGGAAGGATGCCCTGAATTTAATAGTCAACCTTAAAGATATATATACAAATATATATCTTTACAAATATATATATATAAAGATATATACAAATATATATCTTTAAGGAAAAATATTAAATATATATATGAAGAAAGAAGTATATAAAAATTTGAGATAGGCTTTAAATGATAACAACCACATTATATCTGTTACATTAAAATCACTGTATCTGTCAATTCCTTAATATTCTTTCCATAGAGGCTTGTGTCTTATTTGGTGTTTTTTTTTTAATAAACAGAGATATCTTTTTTCAGCTCAGTTCAGTCAATCAATCGTGTCCGACTCTTTGCGACCCAATGGACTGAAGCACACCAGGCTTCCCTGTCCATCAACAACTCCCAGAGCTTGCTCAAACTCATGTCCATTGAGTCAGTGATGCCATCCAACCATCTCATCCTCTGTCATCCCCTTCTCCTCCTGCCTTCAATCTTTCCCAGAATCAAGGTCTTTTCCAATGAGTCAGTTCTTCGCATCAGGTGGCCAAAGTATTGGAGTTTCAGCTTCAGCATCAGTCCTTCCAATGATTTCCTTTAGGACGGACTGGTTGGATCTCCTTGTTGTCCAAGGGACTCTCAAGAGTCTTCTCCAACACCACAGTTCAAAAGCACCAATTCTTCGGTGCTCAGTTTTCTTTATAGTCCAATTCTTACATCCATCCATGACAACTGGAAAAACCATAGCTTTGACGAGATGGACCTTTGTTGGCAAAGTAATGTCTCTGCTTTTTATCTTGTTTGCTTGTTGCTCAAAGAGTGTTAATTTTGAGTATGACTGCAGTGTCACGGCAAATAGAAGGCCATTCACACTTCAGGTTCTTTTCATACCAAGCTTATAAACACAGAAATAAAAGTTAGGGGCTTTTGTCTCGTTTTTTTCTTACTTTGAGGTGGAGTGAGAGGGTGGTTAACATCTGTATTCAAAATGCCTCTTGATAATTAAAATGGCTTTCCCTGGTCAGGAAACTGAGAGCCCACATGCTGCAGGTGCAGCCAAAAAAAAAAAAAAAAAAATTAAAATGGCTTTTCTCCTCATGTAGGAGGTCACAGACTCTGTGTGAGGCTGAATTTGATTTTCTTTCAGGATCTTACAGCCCATGTGCAGTACAGATGAATATCTAATGTTAAGGTAAATGATCACTCTGGGCAAACTGGGAGACTCTTGATGAATCAGATCCAAACAAAAGTGAAATCGATATAAACTCTGAGATCCAAAAACAATAGAAACCTGATAAAAAAGAACCTCTATAAGTGGGTTTAATAGAAAAACACTTCCAAATGAATTTGCCCTTTCAGTTTTTCTGTTTAAGCATGACCCACAGTTGCCTTATGAACATCCCCTTCCTTTCCCGTGAGACGAAATGCAAATACGATAACATGCAGAGATTCTGAGAAGGCTCTCTTCCATCAATGTTCTGTTAAGTGGTATTATTCAATTCTCCAATTTCTTCATTCTTTTATATTTCCTTCACACCATCCCAAGGCAGTTATATACTTTCCTATGGTAGCCTCTGATTTATATATAAAGAGAGAAAATACTCAAAGTGCTAACATTTCATTGCTTCATATTATTGAGCTGTAGTGGATTTCCTGACAGGCACAATAATTCTTCCATTAAAACCCACTTGCAGAGGTTCTCTTTTATCGTTTCTATTGTTTTGGATTTTGGAGTTATACCCATTTCACTTTTGTTTGGATCTGATTCATCAAGAGAGTCTCCCAATTTGCCCAGAGTGACCACTTACCTTAATATAGATATTTGTCTATGCTGCGCGTGGGCAGCGTATGAGAGCCCACACAAATATACGCAAATACTGGCTCCAAGATGATCCCCAGTGGTTTTTAAATAAGTGCCATTGGTAAACCAAAGAGTTTCTTTTGACCCTGGCCTTTCTTTCAGCATGTGGTTTTTCAGAAATGACTTAGTAAAAAATATGTAAATATGTCTAAGAGAGAATGAATACAAAAACACAATCTATCAATAAGAGGTCCTGCTCTTTAAATGAAAATGTTAACAGTCAGCCTTCCGTGCGTTCTATAAAGGATCTAAAACTGAGTGAATTAATGGTTTGAACTGTGTTTTCAAGACAGACAATTAATAAAATGTGTTTTCTTAGACTCTAAGGTTCTCATTTTACTATTGTCTCACTGTCTCATTTTACAGTCTTATAGAGACAATGAAAAAAGAATTCTATCATCATCACATAACTAATTGTTGAGAACTACAGGCCAGTTGCTGTGTTAAGGACTATATATTTCACTTAATCCACACAGTAATCCACAGAGGAAGATAAGATAATACTTTTATCCTCAATTCAAAAAGAATAAAACATGATCTTAAAGACACTTAATAACTTGTTCAAAGCCATACACACAATTATGAAATAGCGAAGCCATGAGTCAATATGTGGAGACTGATGAAATATGCTAATTTTTGGTTTTAGACATATTGGTTTGTTAAGTTTATCACTGACTGGCCGTGACTTGAATTTACTAACTTAGGAGGAGAAAGGGGTCTTAGGTGAGCATTTGATACGTATGGGAGAATCTCAGCTCTCAGATATTATATATAGATATTACACCTCAAATCTCACATGCCTAGATTCCTAACCATAAGTATGATTTCAAGTATAATAATACATAAAATTATTATATATTGTATATATATTATCTAATATATATAGTTTTAAAATATACAAAATTTCAAGTACAATACCATCTGAGAGAAGGACCTGGCCACAGAAGTAAGGTGGAAGGAAGTACACCAAAGTCAGCATATGTAGCGGCTGTGCGAGGCTAATAGCCACCCCGCCAACCCAATTTAAGATCTTGGAGTTTATGTGTCATAAAGGAATGCTTTCAAGACTACTCAGTTAAACACAAATCCTCTCTTTCCTCCCCACTGGTATCCTTGCGTAGGATGATACTGGGTCCCTTTTTAATCCCAAACTATAAGGACTATTATGAACAGAAAAATATAGTCATAATGTATGATTAACAGAATAAAGGGTTATTGTTTTAATAAAATATATTACCTTTATCACACTTCAACTTTTTTTGATTCATTCAAACAAATACCTACTCTTACAACTAATTCACCTAAGAGGAGGAAATGAATTACACTGCTAATTGAAAGAACTTCTACATTGGTTGGCTTATTACATTTTCAAATCTAAAATGCTTATGCTTTATAAATGAGTTTCCTAAATAAATAATGAAAATATGCATTAATGTTGAAAATTTTTTACTATCATTCTAAGACAAGGTGTACCAGGTATTTTTAGGGCAAAGCGATGGTATTCTAGGTGCTAGATATCTCCTATACTTCATGACTAGATTTAAGAAAAAGTAGCATTAGTCACAGTGAGAGTAGTATCAGACATAAGTGTGTATGAAATTCAAATTTTATCTAACGATAAAAGAGCCTAAGGTGATCATGAATATAAATACAAAATAGTAGCTCACTAAATTTTTACCACTGCACTGGAATCTGTCTCTACCAAACAAATATGAAAATTAGCATTCTTTAAATATAATTTGGTATAACCTGCTTCTCTCTCTGGGAATATGGCCATGCATGCATATATATATATTGGTCTAGTAGTATAATTTCTTTGTAGGGCTTCTTTTAAGATGTTTTGCCATTTTAAAAGTCTAACTTAATATAGTAAGAAATTACTCAAATTTCAAAGTAGTAAAAAGTCATGTCTCATGTCTGTTTGGAATAATATGTGTGTATAGACAGAAACACACACACACACACACACACACAAGGAAGGAATCACCTAACTACCTATACCAGAGTCACCAGATTATCTCATTTCCTCCCTGCCTTCAACTTACTCGCTTTCTGTTAAGACCTAATCTTTATATTATACAACTCAACACTGAAAAAATACCAAACAACCTGATTAACAAATGGACAGGATACTTGAATTTACATTTTTCCAAAGATGGCATAAAAATGGCAAACAGACACATAGAAAGATATAAACACTAGTCATCAAGAAACTAAAACTAAAAATCACAGTGAAATATCACCTCATACCTATCAGAATAGCTATTATTAAAAAGAGAACAAATAACAGGACTTCCCTGGTGGTCCAGTGGCTAAGACTCTGCTCTCCCAATGCAGGGAACCCATGTTCAATCCTGGTCAGGGAACTAGATCCCACATGCCACAAGTAAGACCCAGTGCAGAACAAATAACAATTGTTGGCAAGGATGTGAAGAAATGGGAACCCTCCTACACAGTTGATGGGAATGTAAATTGGTCTAGCTACTACAGAAAACAGTACAGAGGCTTCTCAAAAAAAATTAACAATTTAATTACCATATGATCTAGCAATTCCACTTCTAAGTATATTCCTGAAGGACAAAAAAACACATATGCACACCCCGCCATGTTTACTGCAGCATTATTTACAATAGTCAAGATATGGAAACAACCTGTGTCCATCAAGAGATGAATGAATAAAGAAGATGTGACATACATACACACACTCACACACATACGTGATGGCATATTACTCAGCCATAAAAAAGAATGAAATCTTGCCATCTGCAACAACATGGATGGCCTTAGAGGGTATTATGCTAAGTAAAATAAGTCAGACAGAGAAACACAAATAACTGTAGGATTTCACTTAGATGTGGAAACTAAAAAACAACACAAAGGAACAAACATAACAAAACAGAAATAGACTAACAAACATAGAGAACAAACTAGTAGCTGCCAGAGGTGAGAGGGATTAGGGGATGAGTGAAACAGATGAGGGAGACTGAGAAGTACAAACTTTCAGTTATAAAATAAATGAGTCATGGGAATGTAACATTCAGCATAGGAATATAATCAATAATATTTCAATAACCTTATATGTGACAAGTATTAACTAGACTTATCATGGTTTATTATTTTGTAATGTATGAAAATGTCAAATCACTATGGTGAACACCTGAAACCAATATAAGTCAATTATACTTCAATAAAAAAATTTTAACACCAGGCACAGGCACCAACCTATCATAAAAAATCATACAGCTATAGCATTACATATCTGATTGTTCCTGTTTGTAGCATATCCTTGGCCATAAAAGTAGCTGTAGTTCCATTCAATCTTTAAGCATAACAGTACAGATACAGTAAATATCCATCTTATAATGGGATTTAAAATTTATTGCAGGCTCAAAGTCTGAGCTTCCATAAAACTTCAAATAGCAAAGAAGCATATGTAAATGAAGGTGTTAGTACAGGGTACAAAATACTCACTTGTGTTTATATGTCTATTTTTAATTTACATTATCTGCTTTGATTTGTTATATATGAGGATCATTTGATTCTTATATTCACATATATCTTGTTTGAGTAGAAGTTAGCTATCCATTACTAGATTTACTGGAGTTTACAAAGGAAATAGTTTTAAGGGTCATATAAGATCTGGCAGGAAAGGATATGGAAACACATGTAGTCACACAGAAGAACAAAGAAAGAATATGGTAGCAATTAAAGGCAAAATGATAGGGGGTGCTGCAAAGGATTTAAGAACAAAAGGTGAAGTACTACATTTCATGGCCTTGGTTGAGATATCCTAGAAAGTAAATAAAGAGTGGTGAGGATACCTCTCAAATATATGGTGTAAACATATGTTTAGACAGGTTCAGTCATAAGGCATTCTTTTCCCTTTTGAATTAGATCTGAATAATATTTGTGTTCATGATTCTTAGTTACAGGTTATTTTAGTGAAGGGTCTTGAATCTAGGTTTGAATTTGTCATGCTCTTTGCAAAAATAAGTGAGTAAAAAAAATCATAAAATGGTTTTTATCTATAATCTAAACTGTAGACTAAGGACTTCTAAAGAGCCTCGAAAAATAAGACTACTTATTCACTAACGGTCTGATACAAGAATCAGTCAGAATAACAGCTTTGGGATTTCAGAACCACAAACAAGGATTCTCACACAATTAGTTACAAATAAACCCAGCAGTGACTTGCATACCCTGGTGCTATATATCATACCCCAAAGTATTAGAAATGCCACCACAGTTCTTTTCCCTGTTCCCATACCCCTCCCCACAACTTACCGCAGAATACACACAATGAAAAATTTATTACAAAAAATTTAGATTTCAAATTGAGTACTAAGCTAATATTCAGTAGCAAGCTTTTCCATGAAACAGTCATTCCTGAAATTTAGTTATAGACTTACAAAATTACATAAATTGTATTTTGGAAAAATCCCTTTCTTAATGACAAATCAATTCTTAATGATTGATGGAAGCTAACTCTGAATAACTTCTTCATATCCAAAATATTGACTGACCTTTACTGATAACCCTGGATTAGTTAAGCCAATGTGGTCCCTCAGAAAAATCCCATTTCTCTATTCATTCTATTTCCTGGTTGTAGTTTCCTTAATCAAACAAAAAAGAATCTATTTTAAAAAACTGTAATATACCTCAATCACTGGTTAAGATGGATGCAGAAGTAATCTCACCTAGTAGTCTATTAATAATCTACTACACTTAATTAGCAGAGATAGCAAACAAAATGGCAAGGAAAGCAGTACTAAGGAGTGCTGGTTTTAAAGGCTGTATGGAGGGGAACGATCAGACTTAGACAGCTGTCCTAAGCCAGACAGAGACCTCCATGTTAATGTAGGATCACTGCAATTTGCAGACAAAAGGCATTTTCTCATTTGTCCACATGGTTGGTTGCTGCAGGTTCCATTTTTAATGCACTTCATTATTAAGAAGACTTTTGTTATCCAGTCTTTTCTATACCAACTTCTAACTGCATCAAATCCTCATTTAAATACACTTCAATACATTCAAATACAATCAAATGAGTTATAGAACAACAACCATGATTCAGAGAACAGAAAAAGAACAGTTAAGAAGGTACACTTAGCACACAAACTCAAAATGACCCTTATTCAGCAAGAAAAGGTTATAAAAAACATGTACAAGGGAGAGAGGATTGAGTTACACAAAAATATCACATCATTTTCACCACCCTTTCTTTATTCCAAATGCTTTCCGAAGTCTTCTCCCTTCTCACCAAGCAGCTCTTATCAACTTAATTTTCTTTGCCACACCAGACAACTTCTCTCACGTATCAATACCTCTTGACAGCTCTTCTGAATAAAGTCTGACAACAATGTGCTCACAGTGGCATATCTGACAGGGAAAAATGACTCTTTATTGCTGATTAATATAAAGGAGGGCTTCTGAGCATGGAACTGTTCATTTCTAAGCGTGCTATTGGATAAATTCCTCCAGGATACTCTGGCAGAGCTGTTCCAAAGAGTTCTGTATTATTTTAGGGATATCATGTAACGAAGTGGAAACAGCAGTTAATTTAAGGCAAGGAGAACTAGATCTGCATTTTGGTTCTGCCATAGTACTCCTAGAAACTCAATTTCTTCAACTATAAAACAGATAATCTTAAGTATTTCAGAGAATTTTTATGAAGATTCAAAGAAAACACAGCAATGTATCTAACCAAAAAAGAATTTGCATATTTCAGGCACCAAAAAAATAAGTGGTAGTTATTCTCGTTGAAACACTATAACTGGGACTTCTCAGGTGATCCTCAGTGGTTAAGACTCTGAACTTCAAATGCAGGGGCCAAGGGTTCAATCCCTGGTCAGGGAACTAAGATCCCATATGCTGTGTGCAGTGTGGCCAAGAAAATAGAAAAAGACACTGTAACCTAAACTTCTTTACAATTAAAGGGCAGTTTTCTCAAGTATGAATACACTACTGTATTATTTTCAGCATCAGATTTATGATCTTGTAAAACTGATTAAAAACATAATGCAGGCTTTTCAGATTAAGACTAAATTTTATCTTAACTATAACTTCCCTATAAAATGAAGTAGCTTTCATCATGGCAGTTGCTGGTGTTGATACTTTTTGCTCTCAAACTAGAAGCAAGAAATATAACTAAGGCAACACTAATGACATGCAACCTTGGAGAAGAAAACACCTGAAAGGCGGCTGGTACGGTACAATCAGTATGGACCATCACAGAAACCAGAAACCAGGGAGATGAATGGTCAGGAGAGAGGTAGATAAACAGGGGTTGGAGTTGGGACAGGATGAAAGGATTTAGATAAATGGCAGAGGCAATAAAGAGCACAAGGCAATATAGACACATAAGGAACAACATCAGCATAGTCTAGAGGTAAAAATGGGAATAGTCTGGGACAATGAAGAAACCTTCCCAATAGATGCTTTCTGCTAAAAAACAAGCAAACAAACAAACAAAAAAACAACAGAAATAAAGTTGGACAAATAACATTATTCTAGATTCTTGAAAACCTTGAACACAAGTAACAGTTTAGATAGGATGCCTAAGATCAAACACTTGAGGAAATAGGAATCATTAAAGGAGTAGAAAGAGGAGTCAATTAAAAATCATGTCTACCATTCCTCTATACTATTTTAAAGGCTGACTTCCTAACTAATTACTACTAAATCTGGATTTGAGCTACCTTCGAATCAATTCCTCTACTACGTTTTTTCTATAATTAGAATTGGATTTTTTTTAAAGGGATCATATTTAATAGTGAGGGCAAAATATAATCTTTAAATTAGATAAAGGTATTCAAAGTGAAAAAGATAAAATAATGGGAAAGTTCAGATAATATATTTATCAAATTTTCCCCTAATTTTTAATGATGGCCAAATATACAAGCTGGAGTTACACATAAATACTGAGTTTGAAGGAAACTTTTCTGGGTTAATTAAAAGTAACAAGCAATGTTTAACTCCATCTGTATTCCTCTGTGAAATGATTACAAAGATATAACGGGATCAGAAGTAATCTATGGTGGGGGGGTGGGAGGGGTGAAAAGAAACAGGAATGAGGAGACTAAATGCATAAATGAATGAGACAAATGTATGACACTGAAATAGAGTTTTTCTTTGATAAATAATTGGAACAAAAAAGATTAGATAAAACTTAATTTGTGAAATTCAACAAATATTTACAAGGGAAATAAACAAAGGGAAAGAAAGCCCCAAACTTGGTATCTCACAGGCTTAGACGCTTGCCCAGAGGGGTACGGAAGCCCCTGGTCTTACCTCGCCTACCTATACCTCTCCCTACGCCTTTTCCCCATTTGGCTGTCTCTGAGTTGTATGCTTCATGATAAATTGGTAAACACTGAGTCAAATCAGGCTGATTAAACATAAGGATGCCTTTGGGAGTCAGATCTTTGACTCCAGCTTTAAGATCCTGACTTACCACAAGCAATACAAGACTGTTCTAGCCTTTATTTTTGCAGTGAGATCAACTAGAACCTCAATACCCAATGTTTCCCTCACAGTTGGTCTTTATAGCTTCTGAAGTAACCACCTTCCAAAGGAACCTCACAAGGCCTCCTAATGTGGCTCTTGGAAAGGTGTGAGATGTACCTACTTACTCCTGGGAGATGAAGAAGTCTCTGGTGGCCATTGTCAGAAACACTTTAAAAACACTTTTTCCCCCTTTCCCAGATGAGAACACTGTTGGAGCTCTATAAATTTCCACAGGTGAGAGCAAGACTGATTAAAAGAGGGGATGAAAAATCTTTCTCCCTATAATTCTAGGTTTTTTAATAAAATGAAAGAGAATTATGCATCCCATAAGAAAAAACAACAAGCAATGGAGGTTCCTGGGTCTCTCCCTCAAACTCTAGCTTAATAGGTCTGGGGTTTAGAAATTTGCATGTTAAATACATATACCATGTTATTAGTAATTCTGAAGTAGATGATCAGTAGACCATACCTTGAAAAACACTAGTACAGATACTGGAAGCTATCTATAAATGTTGAACTCAAGAGAAAGGAGAAATCTGCACCTTTCTACTTTTGGTCAGGGGGCTGGGGAGAGGGAAGTAGAGAGGAAAGATTTACTTGTTTGTCTGTTTGTTTTCATTTACTGAGTGCAAGGCCAATGTAATAACCAAGATAAACAGGACAAGACTTTTTTAACCTATGAAAGCTTTTGAGTTCAATAAGAATGATTATACATGTAAAGGTTATTGGTAATATTTTTACCCTTATTATATAAATTTATTTGGTTAAAAGACATTATATTCCATACTGGTATTTGAATTACATTAGTGGCTCACAGAAATTTAGTTAGTTCTAAGTTAACTTCACAAGTGGAAATCTGTAAGAATTTACAAGAAGTAAAATGTAATGGGAAGCTGAATATGTAAAATACTAGTGTGGTTTACATATACTAGTAATTGCCTTATTCTTTTCTTTTCTTTCCGTCTCCTATTCCCATGTTTTAAACTAGTTCATGAAAGTGTAAGTAGTACATGAAATCAGCAGTTCTGAACTGTCTACATATTCAAGTAACATTATACCCCCAGAGGATTCAAGTAAATCAGAAGTAAAGAGCAAGTTAACACAATGAAAATTAATACAGAAAATGTTGATCTTTGCTGTAAGCAGAGCCACAAGTTCTTGAACATCACACATTTAGAGATATTTACTGTTTATGAGGTGATGGGGAAAAAAGAGCTGTTCTTTTACCAAGTTTTACCAAAGTCAACGTGGTAAGATTTTGAGTTAAGGAAAAATATAATAGACTTCCTTGTGAATCACAAGCTCCCTATCATCAAGTGTTCAAAAAGCCTGAAGGATATCAAATACGATATAAATCATTTCACCAATAGGCAAAAGGTAGGGCTAGGCAGTTATCAATCAAATGGCTGTTATCCACTCAATGAACCCTCTACTACTTTTGTGGCTACAAAAATCAGTACTTTAGTGAAAGGACCTCCAGTCTAATGACATTACAATATGGACTATAAAGAGGTATGTGAAAGAATAACTGGGTTCAGGGAACTGCAAGATCAAAGGCACAAAGGTTAAATGCAAAGAAACAAACATAAAAACCCATTAGAGGTGTTGGAGGATTTATAAGCAATTCAGTGTTGCTGAAGTATAAAATATGCCTATGCAAGTGGTAGGTGACCATGCTGGAAAGGTAGGTGGGAAGTCTGAAGAAGGAGGGTGTTGTCAGACATCACATCAAGCTTAGATTTTATTTTATAACCACTGGGACACTACTGAAGGATTTCAAGCAGCACAGGTCCTACTGAGAAGTAACTGCAGGGAATGATGAAAGCCTGAGTGCTAAGTGGAAGAGCAGAGTAGATGCATGACGGACTCAAGCTACATTAAAAAGAAAATGGGATCATATTTGTGCTGAGATTACATACCAAAACTCGGTTTTACATTTGTAAGACTCCAGTTTTAATGGTTAAAACTTTGTACATGAATAAATTTGATTTTAAATTTATAAAATGCCAAAGAATAAAACTGTGCTTAATAAAACTTAAAAAAATTAATCCAACATTTTCTATGATATAGTAAATTATAGCAATAGCCTATATTATTGGAATTTCTACAGAGTAGAATGCCAAATTGGCATGTCTTTATACCTGTCAGCTACATATAAGAAATCTGGCAAAATTTAAAAAAAAACTCAATATTTGAGACTAAATAATTAGAAAGTCCTTAATTGTTAAGATCTGGTTACATCACAATTTCTGGATAGACTAAATATTTTACTCACACTTTTAAAATTCCAGCCCTTGGCTAAATTTATATTGAGACTCTCATTTGAAAACTAATTTGAAATAGATGATTTCATTGCCACTACCGATTCAGATACTAAATTATCTTTTTTAATTGAGATACTTAAAGTCAGATTGACTTTCTATACAAAATCTCTGCCTAAAGCTTCCTACTTTCATTAGAGTCAAAGATCCTGAAGACAAATACAAGCATAACTAATGACCTATTTAATTCTCAACAATATGTACATACTCTGTCATTAAAAGCAAATATTTTATATTTATTTTCTGCCTCATCTTCATTTTTCGCTTGGCTATCACAGTTCAAACAAAAAAATCTATTTTCATCGAAGCTGATCTTTTTATATACAGTAAAAAAAAAAAAAAGACTAACATAAACAGGCACAAAATTAAATGGCTTCTTTACAGCAATTATAATGAATGACTTTTCTACATAATCAAATTATTCCTATGTTCAGCAGTTAATAATTAATAATTTTTCTACCATCCTCGGACTAGCTAATGTCAACTTCTGATAGCTTTACTTGGAAGACATGCTGCATAAAATGGGATTTAAGATATAATAGAGTAAGAGATATGGAAGGCACAAACCTCCACAAGAATCACATCAGTATAGGAGACTGTCATAAGAACAGAAATTAATGTGGGACTGTGGAAGTAAGATACAAAATCACATTTCTTTTCCTCAGATAGACTGCAGGAAACACTTTTCTCTCAAATAGCTGCTGTCTTTGGTTAACTCTGCTTTAAGTAATTGTTAAATATATTTTTATTCAGTTAGAAAAGAATAATCATTTTTTAATTACTGTCTACACTTCAGCATATGAAACCAATTCAAGCAGTATTCATTAAAAATGTTTAAGTCAAGGAAATGATACCCAACATTCACTCTCTTTCCTTCTACTAGTGTTATAGAAACTTATAGGAAATATCAAGATAAACATTCAGAAACCAAAGTTAAATTTTTTCCCATCTCAAAATATTTTGGACACTTTAAACCATGGTGGGATAATAATGAAAATTATTAATAGGCTAATGGCATCATTCAGAATGCACTCTCAAACTGATATTAATAAATTTCTTTTAAAAAAGCAAAACAAAATCCATAATCAAGTTACTTAAAAATTTGTGTGATTCTACTCTTCAAAACTTGTATATTTTAGAAGGAAAAACACTATTTTTAAAGAAGCATTTAATAAGAAAAAGAAATTTTAAGAACCATTCTAATATAGGTCAAATTCCATTACAGTATATATAAAAAGGAAAATAAAATATTTAAAATGTCACCATACAGACCCACCAAATTATTTTGCTGATTTCATTACATTTTCACCATGAAATATCTAATACAACAAATGTTTTCATAGAAACTGTCCAGAGAGTAGTGGACATTAAGGTTAAGGGATACTGAACTGAATGTAATTTAGAGAAGAAATAAATCACAGGTTTGCTTCCGTTTTCCACAACCTTCCGGTCTCCTCTATTTTCTACTTCCCCACCCGACTCTAGTCTGGACACAGGGATGAGCGGGGCACTTAGGAGAGACGGGAGCCACAGTCTTCCTGGAAGGCAGGGTCCATGCTCAGAATCTCCTTTCCTTCCACGCCCAAGACAGACAAGAGATCATTCAGATTGGCCCTCTTCCAGTCAGGAAAATCTTTTATAAATCATCTGGCTAGAGGCAAGAAGAAAGGAAAGATAAAAGGGAAGGAAAGAAACAGAAATGAAGAAAGGAAAGAAAGAAAAAAAAGGATCCTATGTTGTCTTCTCAGTGCTCACTGAAGAATTTAGGATGAGAAATAGTTTGTGAAGGTGGGAAATCAATATATATTAAAGGTAGCTTTTTAAAATTGAATAAAAGAAAAAAGACCACATCTTATTCTTTTGTGTGTTTCTTCCTGAGAAGCATAAGAAGTAGCAAAATCTAACAGACATTAGGTATTCATAATTACAATTATTCCCTCTTTAACAGATGCTTGAGAACCATTAATGCCTCCTGGTTACTATGCATACAAATCTCCAGTGGTAACATACATCATCTGTTTCCAAACCTGATTGTTCATATAATTTTCTACAGAGATCTGGGGAACTTTCCACAATATGAATCTTTACTCTCTTCCCCACTTCCCCCAAGGTACAGACTCAGGGGTCTAAGAAGAGAGCTGTTCTGTTACATACATTTTTTGAAAAGATTCCAAGGTGATTCAGATGATCAGTCAGGTCTGAGAATCATTGTGATAAATAAATTTTACCATAGATGCCTTCTGCATCTTAATGGATGTAGACTGCTTTTCATACAAGCTTTAGCTTCCCTAGTTTAGTGCAATTTGATGCTCTATACACAGTGTTTACTAAATCAGAGAGGGAATGCCTATCTCTTGGATAAAAGCGTATATAAACTGGAAACTAGATATATTATGTAAGGCTTTTTTAGAGAAGACTGAATTGTGAAACATGACAAATGCAGTGGAGAAAGGGAAGGACCAATAATAAATACCAATTCCTCCACTGCACACATTCTATAATGTTTTCATTGTTTTTGAAAATGTGCAAGAGCCTGGAGATTATATCCCAAGGACAAAATGGTAACTACGAAATAATTATATAGGTATCCAAAATGTTAATGTCGAGAAAACGACTTTTCTTAAATTGATAGAGTCTTCATACTACCACTGAGTTTTAAGTATAAGAAATACCTCTCCCCTTTACTCCAGTATCTCCTTGGTTTCAAAAACCAGTATTTAATTAATTATGCAACAAACAAGTGAAAGGACGAGGCTGAAGAACTGTATCATTCATTACAAAAATTATGCGTTCATTATACATTATGTGCACACCATCTGTTCAGTGCTAGTGGTTTTAAAAAAATGTTTAATTGGAGGATAACTGCTTTACAATGTTATGTTGGTTTCTGCTATACAACAACGTGAATCAGCCATAAGTATGCATGTATCCTCTCCCTCTTAAGCCTCCCTCTCACTCTGCCCCCATCCCATCCCTCCCCTCTAGGCTATCACTCGCAAGCTGAGCTTCGTTCAGCAACTTTCTACTAGCTAAGCTATTTTACATATGGTAGCAAATGTATGTCAGTGCTGCTCTCTCAGTTGGTTCCACCCTCTCCTGCCCCTCCTGTGTCCACAAGTCCACTCTCTGTGTCTCTATTCCAGCCCTGGAATAGGTTCATCAGTACCATTTTTCTAGACTCCGTATATATGCATTAATAAATGATGTTTGTTTTTCTGACTCACTTCACTTTGTATATAACAGACTCTAGGTTCATCCACCTCACTAGAACTGACTCAGATAAATTCCTTTCTTTGGCTAAGTAATATTTCATTGTACATAGGTACAACTTCATCCATTCATTGGTCAATGGACATGCTAGTGACATTTTAGAAAATGAAAGTTACTACTAGCAAACACTCATATAACCTTCACTATTTTAAACCCTTTATATTCATTAACTTAACATATGATAACACTAGTTCAGTACAGTTCAGTTGCTCAATAGTGTCCGACTCTTTGCGACCCCATCAACCACAACATGCCAGGCCTCTCTGTCCATTACCAACTCCTGGAGTTTACCCAAACTCATGTCCATTGAGTTGGTGATGCCATCCAATCAGCTCATCCTCTGTTGTCCCCTTCTCCCACCCTGAATCTTTCCCAGCATCAGGGTCCTTTCCAGTGAGTCAGTTCTTCACATCAGGTAGCCAGAGTACTGGAGCTTCAACTTCAGCATCAGTCCTTCCAATGAACATTCAGGACTGATCTCCTTTAGGATGGACTGGCTGGATCTCCTTGCAGTCCAAGGGACTCTCAAGAGTCTTTTCCAACAACACAGTTCAAAAGCATCAATTCTTCTGCGCTCAGCCCTCTATGTAGTCCAACCCTCACATCCATACACGACCACTGGAAAAACCATAGCGTTGACTAGACGGACTTTTGCTGGCAAAGTAATGTCTCTGCTTTTTAATACACTATATGCTGTCTAGATTGGTTATAACTTTCCTTCCAAAGAGTAAGCGTCTTTTAATTTCATGGCTGCAATCACCATCTGCAGTGATTTTGGAGCCCAAAAAAATAAAGTCAGTCACTATATCCACTGTTTCCCCATCTATTTCCCATGAAGTGATGGGACAGGATGCCATGATCTTAGTTTTCTGAATGTTGAGCTTTAAGCCAACTTTTTCACTCTCCTCTTTGACTTTCATCAAGAGGCTCTTTAGTTCTTCTTCACGTTCTGCCATAAGGGTGGTGTCATCTGCATGTCTGAGGTTATTGAAATTTCTCTCAGCAATCTTGATTCCAGCTTGTGCTTCATCCAGCCCATTGTTTCTCATGATGTACTCTGCATAGAAGTTAAGTAAGCAGGGTGACAATATACAGCCTTGACATACTCCTTTTCCTATTTGGAACCAGTCTGTTGTTCCATGTCCAGTTCTAACTGTTGCTTCCTGACCTGCATACCTCAAGAGGCAGGTAAGGTGGTCTGGTATTCCCATCTCTTTAAGAATGTTCCACAGTTTATTGTGATCCATACAGTCAAAGGCTTTGGCATAGTCAATAAAGCAAAAATAGATGTTTTTCTGAAACTCTCTTGCTTTTTTGATGATCCAGTGGATGTTGGCAATTTGATCTCTGGTTCCTCTGCCTTTTCTAAAACCAGATTGAACATCTGGAAGTTCATGGTTCACGTATTGCCGAAGCCTGGCTTGGAGAATTTTGAACATTACTAGTGTGTGAGATGAGTGCAATTGTGCAGTAGTTTAAGCATTCTTTGGGATTGCCTTTTTTTGGGACTGGAATGAAAACTGACCTTTTCCAGTCCCGTGGCCACTGCTGAGTTTTCCAAATTTGCTGGCATATTGAGTGCAGCACTTTCACAGCATCATCTTTTAAGATTTGAAATAGCTCAACTGGAATTCCATCACCTCCACTAGCTTTGTTCATAGTGATGCTTCCTAAGGCCCACTTGACTTCACATTCCAGGATGTCTGGCTCTAGGTAAGTGATCACACCATCATGATTATCTGGGTGGTGAAGATCTTTTTTGTACAGTTCTTCTGTGTATTCTTGCCACCTCTTCTTAATATCTTCTGCTTCTGTTAGGTCCATACCATTTCTATCCTTTACTGAGCTCATCTTTGCATGAAATGTTTCCTTGGTATCTCTAATTTTCTTGAGATCTCTGGTCTTTCCCATTCTATCATTTTCCTCTATTTCTTTGCATTGATCGCTGAGGAAGGCTTTCTTATCTCTCCTCACTATTCTTTGGAACTCTGCATTCAAATGGGTGTATCTTTCCTTTTCTCCTTTGCTTTTGGCTTCTCTTCTTTTCACAGCTATCATTAAGGCCTCCTCAGAGAGCCATTTTGCCTTTTTGCATTTCTTTTTCTTGGGGATGGTCTTGATCCCTATCTCCTGTACAATGTCACGAACCTCCGTCCATAGTTCATCAGGCACTCTGTGTAGCAGATCTAGTCCCTTAAATCTATTTCTCACTTCCACTGTATAAGCATAAGGGATTTGATTTAGGTCATACCTGAATGGTCTAGCGGTTTTCCCTACTTTCTTCAATTTAAGTCTAAAGGTCGGACATTATTATCATTAGCACTTTAAAGATGAAGAAATTGAAGTACAGTGACGTTAAGGCACTTAAGCAAGGTATAAGATCTAGTAAGTGGAAAATCTGATTTGAACCTTAGTGGTCTGAGTCGATAGTCTTTGCCCTTGTTCTACACCCTATGATGTTTGTTTCCAAGGAGGTTACAGACTAGCAGGGGACAGGAGACATGAACACAAATAACAGTACAAAGCAGTGTATTTATTCATTCAGGAAATATTTTTAATGGATAGGAATAAAAAGAGATTTAGGTAAAGAAAAGATTTCCATAAGAACACAAAGTTTTAGTTAAAAATATTTTATAATAAATGTTTCATTATATAAAGTTTTATTTGTAAGAAGTAAGAATATATTTTATTATATGACTAAAAAAAGATGCCCCTGCCTAATATAGTTATAGCTTTGCACAGTATGGGTGATTAACACTGTTAACAAATTTCCATGCCAAGTCTTGTTGGACTTGGTTTCAAAGAAGGGAAATTAGGGATATCATTAGTCTGACATACTTTACTACTGAGTTATAAAAACTTTCAATATGACTCCTGGTGTTTCAAGCCACAAGAGGAAAATCCACCCTTAATAACCCTTAAATAACTAACTGAAGCTTTTTCTGAGGATATAGTATATATATATACATTTGTCACTTTTGAAGACCTATGAGAGTCTTTAAGTATCCTTTACAAGCTTTGTCTTTCATTAGTAGATATCTAGTTATAGTTGGTGCCTCAAGACTAGATAATTATGTATGACATACAGCCTCAGCAGGAGTCACCATGGACCAAGGTCTGCCTTGAGTCAAGGTCTGCCAAGGTCAACAAAAATATAGTGTCCCTCTACATAGATACGGTTATTTAACAGAAAATAATTTGCCTTGTTAAATTATATTCAATATAAATTTGAAATAATTTATATTTCATACCAATAGCTGCAGATAAGAGATATACCACAGAATTGATCCACAGATATAGAACATATCTGGTCTCCTTTACCTAACTTTCAGTGTCTGAATAAAGCAGTGATGATAAAAAAAGATAAAACAGAAATAAAGAATAAGAATATCATTCCAAATTTACTTTTACTCTATAGCATTACTTTTAAGGTAGATGTGGGATGTAGAGGATAATGGAATAGATATAAATTACTAACATCAAATTGCCAAAGGAATATAATTGTAAAACATCTCAGTTGCATTCAATTTCCTGTTCAAACAAGAATTTCTTTAAAAAAACAACTTTCAGTACATAAACATACGATTTGTAAAAAATCAAAAGTTAATGTTTTATAAAAGTGTTTATGGAAATAACTAATAAAGATTCTTTTACTAACAAGATTATTTTCTAACTGGCAAAGACTGGCATTATAGTCCATGTTTTATGGGTATGGTCAAACAGAAATACCTGGACTTTCTCTGTGCAAGACCAAACGGAAATAGACGGTACTATAAGGCAATCTACCAATTTTAATCAAAAGCCTTAAAGCTATTCATTTCCTTCAAATGAATAAATCTCTAAAGTTCTCTCCTAAACAATTAATTAGAAATTTAAAGCTTTATTAAAAAATATTCAAGAAGCATTATTCATAGTAGTAGAAAGTAAAGTATCTTCAGCAAAACAACAGTGTATCAGTTATGGTAAATCCTTAACTTACCATATTATGGTAAATAATATGGAACCAGTGAAAACTGTCTTTTCAAAATATACTTAGATCTGGGAAATGTTCATGACAAAGGCAAAAGGTAAAGAATACATGATAATAAACAAAATATTCACTGCTATTGGGGGAAAAAGTTCCTATGAATGGAAAAAATTACATGTTAATTATATTAAAATGCCCATATTAGTTATTTCTGGGAAAAGTGATAACAGATATTTTCTTGTTTTTTTTTGTTGTTGTTGTTCTAAATTCTCTAAAATATACATGTATTCATTACTAACGGTTCCTTTCAATAGTAAGCTACTATAACTATTTGGGGAAGAAAACAAAAATCAAAACCTACGCAATGTTTCAAGATGATGACAGTATTTTCCACTGATGCACTTGCCAAGGAAATTCACTCTGACTCCACACTCTCCTAATATACAGCTGCAAAAGAACTTTCTTTGGAATCAACTCTAAATTAGTTTAAGGATAATTACTTAAACTAATCATATTACACTACTGCCTTTCAGGAGGAAGGAAGGGAACAAAGAAATAAATTTTATGTTAGTCCATATGAATACTTACTAGAAATTGTGAGTAAATAGAATATTTTAGAAGAAAAGCTGAAACTAGAACTAACATGTACAGATCCAGGTAACGGCTTGTCCAATAAGTATCAGACAGCAAACATTACTACAACGGGACACAAAAGGTTAAAATAAATTATGCGGTACTTTTCAAGGAAGAAGAGTCACAAAATGAATTGAAATTACATCCCACTAACCCACCATTCTCTATAATCAAAAATACATAGCTGACTGCTATACATGGAAATAAAGCAAACCACACTATTTCATAGATTGTGTAATTATTCAAATGTAATGTATTTGGATGTTCAATCATATATGGGTATACTACATTCAAGTACACAGTTTTAGACTTTACAATTGCTTTTTCAAATAAATGGACAGTAATTTATTTTTTTATTACAGCAAGTTAAACATATGATCAAGCTCACTTCATTTATATTTAAAAACCAACCAATGAGGAAATTAAATTTCAAAGTCTAAATAAAAGTAGGGTGGTAAGTGGTATTCCAAGCAGTTATTTCATACAAATTCCCCCCTTTTAAAAAAAAAAATCATGACATTAATACCAAAATAGGCAATACAAATAAGATTAACTCTTGGGGGCTAAAATCCTAAGAATCTGGCAATAACAGAATATCCATATGCAATAATTCTAAATTACTAAAGTTTAATTAAAATATCTTCAAGTGAATTAAAATAATAAAAGTAAAAACAAAATATAAAATGAAGAATTCTGCATTCTTCATTAGTACATAATAAATATTACCATTTCTAGGTATCCTAGAGAGGACCTATAGTGTACAATAAAAAATTCTCCTTCTAAAAAAAAGAAAAAAGTATTTTTGATACAGTTCAAACTTATCTTAAAACTCTTTTGAAAATTAAATGTGGTACAAGAGGTTGTGGCACTTTAACAGTAGAAATGCCAAAGCCACTAACAGAAGAACAAAGGACAGAAGACTCTGACGTGTTTTTAGACATAGGGAAGGTATTAGGAAGAAAGAAAAAGATAAAGGACAAAGTACTGTCCCTCAGATTAAAACAAACAATTTTAGACATATTCTGACTTTAAATAGAAGGAATTAAAAGCAAATATTATAAGCCAGAAGAAAACGTTGACTTTAAGAATGTATTTTGGAGGTTATCCTATGAACTATAATATGCACCCTTTCTGTCTAATATTAATTAGTTCTTTTGCCACCTTCCTTGACAAAGCAAGGGCTTGAGATACTTTAATCACATTTATTCTTCTGACTTATTATTGTCAAGTACTTAATTCTATGTGTGTATTATGTCCAACAGACCTCATTCATTGCTTTATAGTCAACATGCATTTAGATTTACTGCATATTTACCATTTCTATTGCTTTCCATTCCTTTCTGCAACTCTGACCTTCCATCTTCTGCAATTTTTTTTTCCTTCTGCCTTAAGAATATCCTTTAAGATTTTCTTTAGTGTAGAAAATTTTCTGCTGGTGGCAAATGCTTCATTCTTATTTATCTAAAAAAGTCTTCATTTACTGGATACGGAATGCTAGATTGGCAGGTATTTTTCCTTCACACACTGAAGATCTGGCTCCACTATCTTTTGATTTCTATTATTTCACTGAGAAGTTGTCAGTCCAATTACCCATTCTTTGAAGACAGTTTTTCTCTGCTTTCTTTTAAGAATCTCCCATTGTATTTTTTCAGCACTTTTAATAAGATGTGTCCCACCACCAGCAAGGGTCACAGATCAGACACAATTAGTTTTAAATCTAGCACTTCATTAGCTTTATAGAAGGATATAAGATAGGATATTCAGCGTGCACAGCATCTTCAAAACCATGCATAGCTTCTTGGATCTCTCCCCAAACCACAGAAAGTGAGCACAGTTGCCAAGGACAGCTGAGATGCAGGTGGTTCACCTCAACACAGAGAGGTACCTTGATTTCCTGCCAGTCTTATATTGTTCACACTGCACAGATGTAAGGCCAGTATGTCAACTCACAGTTCTCTCAGTTCAGAAGCAACGTGATAGATGAGGTTTCAGAGTAAAATTAAGAGATAACTAGCTCCTAACACATAACATTCTCTATTTGTCTCAATACAGCTTATTTCCACAGCAAAGTGCTGCTATAAGAGGGAGGACCCAAGGTCAGATTTTCATGCAGGTCTATGTGTGTTCAGGGTCCAGATCTGATATTAAATCTCTACTCACAATGTAGGTTTCAAGTCATTTATTCTCTGGGGTATGAAAGTTTACTGAATCTCTGCCTTAATGTCTTTCATCAGTGATGTAAAGCTTTATCAACAATAATCCTTTCTAATATCTGCTTTGGGGCTTCCCACATAGCACAGTGGTAAATAATTCACCTGTTCATGTAGGAGGTGCAAGAGATGTGGGTTTGAATCCTGGGTGGGGAAGATCCCCTGGAGGAGGAAATGGCAACCCACTCCAGTATCTTGTCTGGAAAATTCCACGGGCAGGAGCCGAGCGGGCTGCAGTCAATGAGGTCACAGAGTCCGACATGACTGAGCGTCAACTTTCTTACTTCAACTTCTACCTCTTTTTTTTTCATCATTTTTTGTCTCTCCATGATTACTTCTGTATATTTTCTTCTAACTATACTACAAGTTCATTAACTCTCTTTTCAACTGTGTCTCATCTTCCACTCAACCCATTCACTAAGTTCCTAATTTTGGTAATTATGTTTTCTTAGTTCTAGAATTTTCATTTTAAAAATGCTTTTTATTTCCCATTTGAAATTTTCAACCTTGTCTTTCATTTTGTCAGTATGGTTATTTTCAGACTATGTCTGATAATACCCAGAGTTGCTGTGATTTTGTTTCTATTGTCCAATTCTTACACTAAATTTATTCATGTCATCTTGCCTTTCCTATGCCTGTTTACTTTTTATTGTGCCTAGTTACTATATTTGCAAATTTGAAAAAAAAAATTCTTAAGTGATCTTCTCTTGAAGGCCTTCTTGCAGAGAGGATTTAATTTTACATCCTGTGAACCCCAGCAATCCATGATAACATCAATTTATTCAGGATTGATGTGACCTGAAATTGGGTTGCAAAATCACTGGGGGCTTATCTTCGACTGGTTTACTCTAGACTAGAGCCCTCTGGGTACCGAGACCAAAGTGAGTTCACCCATATGGTGGTGAACACTAGACTGCATTCCCTGTGATCCCATGAAGCTACCCTAAGTATTCTCAGACATTCCACCAAAACTGGCAAATGTTCCCAGTGGAGACAGAATATTCAAAAGCCAGGCTCACATTCCTAGACTGCTAATTCTTTTCTATCTTGTTTATTTTCCAATGACTTAAAACCAGTTGTGGTTTTAAAATACATATACTTGGTCTAACTTTTCTAGTTCTACTTAGAGGAAGGGTTGGTCCAAATCATCTTATCCGCCACTACCAAAACTGAAGTTGAATAACAGAACTTTAAACAAGATAGCTTGAACACACCTATTTAAACTGTACAAGAACTCAGAAGTCTTAAAGTACCTATCAAGTAGAATTTTTTGTGTCAAAAATAGAAGTAAGTAAATACCTAAAAAGTTATCAAAAAAAAAAAAAAGACATTAACAGATGACTAACATTTACAAAATCAAGACAATGAAAACAATTACTTCTTCATATAACTTATGAGAAAACTTGTACTTTAAAATGTATAACTGAATGATAAGTTTGAAGAAACTTTTTTGGGCAACCTGGAAATTCAACTTTCTTGTTAAGAAATCAAATGTGTTTAAATATTCTCATATAAATGTATTTGGTAGACAGAAATTCTGCCCTGAAATAGTACTTAACTAGGTATGCATATAGGCCACTCTACTTTATCTACATCAAACTTTTTCCTCCTAATATAATACCAGGTTCGGCTGAATGTTTATGTAGCCTATACTGCAAGTGATTAAAAAGGGAAATGAGACACAGTATGTTTTCTGGATAAATTTCCAGTCCTGTAGGAGAGATACAGAGATAATCTGATAATGATGTAACAGAGGTATGCATAAGATGCTATGCGTACACAGGAGAGACATCATGTCAGCATGATGTAACATTTCAATTACTGTTTCTCTAGTGACAATTCAATTACTACTTTCTAAAATGTCTATTTCCCTTAGTGATGTAATACTAAGCAAAAAAGAAAATATATGCAACAGTTTATATTTTAAACTTAAAAGGCTCACCCGTGTATATATAAACGCAATGCATCATATGAGACACCAAGGTGGAAAAACTGATAAAAAAACTCACCCCATCTGGAAGTGCCCTCCAGCACACAGCACTAACAAATTCATTTGTGTCATCTTCTTTTCGGTCTTTGTCCAGAACACTTTTGACTGTGTCGAACTTAAAAGTTAGCAAAGTCTTAGAAAGTCCTTTATAGTACAGGTAAAGAGAGTTGTTCTCGCTTCCTAAAAAAAAAAAAAAAAAATTAAATAATTATTTTAAAATATCTTTTTTTGTTTAGAATGGGAGAACTTAGTATTAGGACTTCACATTCATAAGTTAACTATTACTCAACATTTAAGTTCAGAGACTAATAATCTTTTATGGTAAAATATGAAAGACCAGAGCACAAGACTTTTTGGGAATCATGTGAGGAAAGGATTCCTGGGAAAAAATGTATATATTCCTAACCTAAAGATATTATCATTGTCAAATGATTTAACAATATTGATACAAAAATCATTTTAGTAGAGGTCTAGAGAAGAACCAGAAATTTGTTATTACAGTATAATCTTAAAGTACATTTAAAAAGATTTCTGTCTAGAGTGGAAAAAAAAAAGTTGCAGCACTTATAAAGGCAGATTTTAATAATCTAAAAAATTTATTTCCCATTTCCTAATAAAAGATGAGTGGTCTACAAACCAATAGTTTGAACAATTTGTCAATGTAAGAGATTTGCTTTGACAAGGTTTATGTTCATATATATGTAGAGATAGTTAATTTTACTGAATAAAGGCCAAGTCATTTAAAAGTACTGATGGAAGTTCATATACTCAGGAATCAAATGTATTAAAGCATTTCAACAGTACCAAATTTTCATATTTCTAATTTAAATTTGTTCAAATTATCAACGCGAGTCCTAGAATAACAGATCGAGACTACCCAAACAGACTGTTTATTGAAGGGAACATTATATAGGGGGAAATGAACATCAGACTTAAGGATACAACTGTCTCCAAAATTAAGATATCAGCAGAAATGTCTTCTCATAAGACAGTTAACAATCTTATGCTGTTTCACATGGTTGGGGCTTGTGCTCAGTGAAGGAGAGAAGGACTAATGCTTTTTCTAATCCAAAGAAAATTCAGCATGCTACCTTCTGAATGTACAGATCATTTCCTGAGTTGGTATGTCGTCTATTCCACTGAATGCAATTTTGGTGACAGATACCTATTTAAAAGTTCCAGGAGAAAGCAGTTTCACTTACCACAAGCTATATAATCTCCATTGGAAGCAAGGCCTACAAAGTTTTTTTCATTGATATGACCCTTGAAGGAGCGTAGGCAGTATGGCTTCCCTACATTCCACAGCTTTAGCTGGCTGTCTGTTGAACTGAGAGAAACACAAAAAGTTAGAACACCTCTAAGATTTCATGACATGAAACTCATCACTACTACTAATCAGAGGCAATCCAGTTTGGTGGTAGGGAATGCAGACTCTGGAGCCAGACTGTCTGAGTCAGAATGCTCAGTATGCTATTACTTGCTTTTGACCTTAGGAAAGTTAATACAAACTCTTTGGCCTCAATTTTTTCATCAATTAAATATGAAATATAATGATTCCTACTTTACATGATTAGACGAATCCTAGAAGAGACTGAAAAAAAATTAAATGAATTTATTTAAATGCTTTCAATAGTCCCTGGGCACATAAGAAGTATAACAATTATTCATCAATACCACCATACAACCACCATCAAACAATAAGAAAGCTCTATTGGGAGTTGTGTTCCCAATTTCAGCTGATTTGATTTATTTTTTCAACTGTTCAATTATAACAGTATATTAAATATAAACTATTTTCACAGCTGAGTTGTACCTACAGGCAAGGAATACTATGAATGCTTGGTCTATACAGTTTACCTTACTAATATGCAAATACAGTTGTTAATCAAAAAATAATTGAATATAAAAATCAATGCTAACCCTATCATACAAAGACAGTCTGAGGATTTGAATAAAATATTCAATACTTCTGACTTTTTATTATAAAAAATTGAATCATACAGCACATTATTTTGCAAAGTGCTTCTTCCTCATCCAACAATTTGTTTTACATTTTATGTGAAATAAACACATTTCTCTATTAATGACTATACAATAAATCATCTTTTCTCTAACAGTCACAGAATAGGGCACCATGCTAAATGTTTGACATACAATATTTTATTCAAAGATTCACAACATATAAGTAGTATTCTCAGTTCCATTTCAGAGGTGAGGAAACAGATACAGAAGGTTAAGAATATTTTTAAGGTGCCACTGCTAGTAAACAGTAGAGTTAAGATTGAAACTTATTTCACAGGCCACATTCCAACTTCCAAAACTCTATTGCTTCTCATTATTTTTCAGCATAGCATTTATCCTCAGACATTTATGTTGTTTTTTGGTTTGGGGGTTTTTTTGGCCATGCCACGCGGCTTGCAATAATCTTAGTTCCCCGATCAGCAATCGAACCTGGGCCCTGGCAGTGGAAGCGCAGAGCTATAACCACTGGACCGCCAGGGAATTTCTGACATTTATGTTGTTTTAAATTTTTTTTTTCTGCTCAACAATATTACATTGATAATTCCTTTATATGTGTGTGTGTGGGTGTGCATACAGTCAAAGAATTCAGAGGTTGAAGCAACATGTATGTGTAGGATTGTTTTAATATCACTTTTTTCATATTTCCAAATATACTTGTGGGTAAACTCATCTCACATACTTCTAAACACCAAATATGTTCAAGAGGAAAATCATCATGATTTATAAACACCAAAAAGGAAAAAAGACTGGTGAATATATAAACCACAAACCTACACTAAAAAAGGTCGACTAAGATTTCAAATTTATACAGTTAAGCATACATATACTTCAGCTTCCCGGCTTCCCTGGTGGCTCAGGCAGTAAAGAATCTGCCAATCTGCCTGCAATGTGGAGACCTGGGTTCAATCCCTGGGTGGGAAAGATCCTCTGGAGAAGGAAATGGCTACCCACTCCAGTATTCTCTCTTGCCTGGAAAATCTGATGGACAAGGAGCCGGGTGGGCTACAGACCATCGGGGCGCAAAGAGTTGCACATGACTGAGCTGCTAACACTTCACTTCTTACTTCAACTAGCTGAAATCAAACTAACTGATTCAACAATTAAAAGTCTGAAATTTAAGAAAAAATATTTTTGCCATATAATATATCATTCATAATTGAATCTGAATAAAGTTTTCATTATTTACTGCCCATTATTACTCCTAAAGAAGGGAGACTTTTTGACTGGTCATCACTTTTAATATACATTTGTGAACTAATTTTCTATGTTAACTCCCCTTAGAAATTCAGCTCTCATTTTCTTTTTTCCCTTTTTTTAAATAACAATCAAATTACCTTGTTAAATCAACTCAAATTACCAAGTTCTTATCTAGAGCCACCAGAATGGAGACAGATGTGGTGGGAGATCCCAAGTATAAGGCCCTGGTGTTAATAATCTCCTAGGATATGTTAGAAACTATGTGAAAGAAAGAAAACTGTATGATTAAGCTTGAGAAGAAGTAATATATATGAAAAAAGGAGACTGAGAATGGGCTTTTACTAGGGTAATATAAAATAAAGAGAACAATAAAATGGATAACAGAAAGAAGAGACTGTCCCTGTTAGCAGAAAAGCTTAATCAACAGTGTTTTAGCAACTGAGATGTATTTTTCTGGTTGACACCTTTCTTACCTTCAACAAAATAAAGATAACTAAAAGCTTATTTATGGCTCTCTAGTTCAGAAGGCTTCTTAAAGAATATTTGTCAGGTATAAGCAGTCATATTTATAAAGTTCTCTTCAAAATATATTTAAAAATCACCATGAAATCATAGGGAGATGAAGTAACATGGAATCATAAAAGTCAATCAAATATTGCTTTAAACCCAAAATTATACTATTGTACCACAATACAGATAATATATAAAAACATATTAGTGCTCTTTAGTAAATGAAACACTTCTCATTATTATATTGTATCAACTATTGTTTCTCTGTTTTTAAGGAGCAGGGGCTGAAATTCAATCTGAAGTTCAAATGTTTAAGGGGGCAACTTTAACAAATATAGCATCATCTGGATTTTCTTCACAAATAACATATAAAAGAGAGCAATACAGACTAAAATACACATGTATTTTAATTAAACAAGTTATAAAATTCTACTATTCTAAGAAAAACTACATATACCACAGTGTTACTCTTCACAAAACCCATGGTGACATTACAAACCAGTAAATGATGACATGTTAAATTCAATTTCTGAAAACAGTAATACTCACGCAGAGACAATTTCCTCACCACTCACAAACTTTGCATAAGAAACGGCTTTTCGGTGTCCTTTGAATACCATGATTGGCTGTTTAGTGTTACGAAGATCATAGTAGTGAACACAGTGATCTAAAAGAAAAGCAAACAGAAAAGAAAAAGAAAAAAATGCAATAAATGAAGAAATGGAAACCAAAGCTAATTTTAACTGGTTTGAGGGATTTTCATCAAATGTTTCAGAAACAATATCCAACCTATAATACTCAGAAAACTAAGGGTAACAACTCATTTTCAAAGATAAGCAAATACAGTAAGTTTTGTTTTGCAGCTAGGAGAATATGGTTAGTACAAAACAGTGTAGACACATATGCCAATGTGAGTCTGAAAGGGAGTTCCACTGATATTTCTTGAGATCCTGGCCCCAGAAATAGTATTAGGAGTCCCAAAACACCGGAAAATTTTTAATGTATCCTTACATTCTGATGGCTTTAGAAAAGTAATATAACCATTTTGGGCGTCAAGTTAAACAAAATGCAATACAATTTTTCTTCCCACATTTGCTTTTTAAAATAAACTTTCTTGAGACACATTTTCCATATGGTAAAAATCTACTCACTGCAAGTATATGATTCAATGATTTTTACTAACTTTACCCAGTGGTGCAAGCATCATCATAAATCAGTTTTAGAACATTTTCTTCATTCCAATAAGACCCCTCATGGACATTTACCACCCACTACCCTAGGCAACTGCTATATTTTACCTCTATAAATTTGCCTTTTCTGAAAACTTATACAAATGGAATCATATATGTAACTTTTATGTATGGGTGGCTTCTTTACCTAATGTTTCTACAGTCCATCCACATGTTTAAATGTGTTAGTAGTTCATTCTTTTCTGTTGCTAAATAGTATCCACTGTGTGGACATACCACATCTTGTCCAGCCACTCACTGGTTTATGGATATTTGTTTCAGTTTTTTGGTTATTGTGAATAATGTTGCTATTAAACACTCACATTCAAATCTTTGTATGGACATTTATTTAGGTCTTGGGCAGATACCTGAAAAGTGCAAATACTGTATCATGTTACAATCTTGTGTTTAACTCTTGAGAAACTGACAGACAGTGCAAGATATCACTTCACACTCCCACCAACAATACATGATGGTTCCAACCCCATTATTGAGTTCTCTGAAACTTTTGGGTACACATCCGAAATGTGTTTTGCAAATATTTTCAACCATTCTGTTGCTTATCTTTTTAGATAAGTACAGAAGTTTTTGTACTTTGGTAAGTTTTTAACTTTATAAGGTCCAATTTATCTTTTTTTATAGAACACATGGTATTGTAAATATAAAAACTGACTAATCCAAGTTCTTAAAGATTTTTCTGTTTTTTTTTCTAACAGTTTTATTGTTTTAGTTCTTACATTTAAGTCTGTGATCAGTTTTAAGTTAATTTCTGTGTATGGTGTAAAGTAAAGGCCTTAGTAAATCTTTTTGCATGTGGATGGATATGAATCCAGTTGTCCCAGTATCATCTGAGACAGACTACTTTTTCCCCAATGAATTGCTTGGCACCTTTACTGAAAATGAATGGACTATAAATAAGAATTTATTTCTGGATTCTTAATTCTTAATCAATTGATCCATACATATCTACTCTTCTGCTAGTACAATGATGTCTTAATAACTAGAGCTTTATAAATCTGAAATAGGGAAGAAAAAGTCCTCAAACTTTATTCCTTCTCAAAATCGTTTTGGTAGTTCCTGATCTTTTCCATTTTGAGTTTATGTTACTTTGAGTTCATTGAGCTCCCTGGATGTGTAAAGTGATGTTTATTAAGCAACTGGGAAAGATCTAGGCTATTCTTTCCTCAAATTTTTCCTGGCTCTTTCTCTTTCATCTTATCTTCTGTGAGTCTACACTGTATGTATTGGTATGCTTGATAGTGTCTCACAGGTTTCTGAAGCTTCGTTCATTTTTTCATTCTTTTTTCTCCCTATTACTTAGACTGAATAATCACTATTGATCTGCCTCTTGAGTTCACTGATTGTTTTTCCAGCTCAAATTTGCTCATGAGTCCCTCCAGTTATTTTTTCTTTTCAGTTATTACACTTTTCAACTACAGAGTTCTGATTTGTTTCTTCTTATTTCTATTTTTAATACTATTTGAAAAGATATATTTGTCATATTTCTCCTTCACTCCTTAATTATGGTTTAATTCATTAATATTATCTACAAAAGTTGACTAGTCTCTATCTAGTAAGCCCAACATATGGGATAGTTTTTATGGACTGAATTTTCCCTGCTTCTTGGTGTATATCATAAACTTTTTTGTCAAAAACTAGACATTTCAGAGAAATGGATAAAGAAGATGTAGTACAAATATGCAAATATACAAGCCATTAAAAAGAATGAAATAATGGCAGTTGCAGCAACATGGATGGACCTAGAGACTGTCACACTGAGTGAAGTGAGTCAGAAAGAGATGGAGAAAAACCGTATGACATCCTTCATATGTGGAATCTAAAAAGAAATGATACAAATGAACTTACTTACAGAACAGACTCACAGACTTAGAGACTTATGATTGTTGGGAGGAATGACGGGGAGACGGGATAGTTAGGGAGTTTGGGATGGACATGGATACACTGCTATATTTAAAATGGGTAACACGGACCTACTGATTAGCACAGGGAACTCCGCTCAATGTTATGTGGCAGCCTGGATGGGAGGGGACCTGAGGGGACTATGGCTTCACTGTGAATGATGACTGCAGCCATGAAATTAAAAGGCGCTTGCTCGTTGGAAGGAAAGCTATGACAAAACTAGACAGTATATTAAAAAGTAGAGACATCACTTTGCCGACAGATGTCCGCATAGTAAAGCTATGGTTTTTCCAGTAGGCAGATATGGATGTGAGAGTTAGACCATAAAGAAGGCTGAGCACCAAAGAACTGATGTTTTCTAATTGTGGTGCTGGAGAAGACTCTTGAGAGATCCTTAGATTGCAAGGAGATCAAATCAATCAATCCTAATGGAAACCAATCCAGAATATTCATTGGAAGGACTGATGCTGAAGCTCCAATACTTTGGACACCTGATGTGAAGAGTCGACTCACTGGAAAAGAATCTGAAGCTGGGAAAGACTGAAGGCAAAAGGAGAAGGGTGGGGCAGAGGATGAGATGGTTAGATAGCATCACTGACGCAACGGATATGAATTTGAGCAAACTCCAGGAGATAGTGAAGGACAGGGAAGCCTGACGTGCTGCAGTCCATGGGGTCACAAAGAGTTGGACACGACTTAGCAATTGAACAACAACAATGTTGTTGGCTGAGTCCCCTCGCTGTCCACTTGACACTATCACAACATTGATAATCAGCTATACCTCAATACAAAATTAAAAACTAAAAAACCCCAAAAAAACAAAAAAAATGCTATCTAGACATTTCAGATAGCAAAATGTGACAATTCCAGAATCAGTTCCTACCTTCCCTCTCCCAGGTTTATTGTGGCTGGACTTTTGTGGATGGTGTTATTTATTTGTTCAGTGACTTTTCCAGAACTAAATTCTATAGAGTCTGTAATTCCTGCTATATAGAACCACTGAAGTCTCTGATCAGTTCTGTTGTATTTTTTTTAAACCTAGCAGAGTAAAGGCTGCTACTGAGTCACTTAGAAGTCACAAGATTTCCTCAAGTGGTTTGGGTCAGTGTCTTCAACCCTTTGCCAAGGAGATCTCTGTGTGTAGCCTTCTTTATGGTCTAACTCTCACATCCATATCTGACTACTAGAAAAACCATAGCTTTGACTATGCGGACCTCTGTCAGCAAAGTGATGTCTCTACTTGCAACTTACACATCTGTCTTACCCTTGACTTCTAGCATATATAGAGACTTACGGTCAGCAAGAGGTAAGAGACTAGATCTCTCTGCAGTTTTTCTGAGAGAGGACACTGGCATAGACATGTAAAACATTCTCAACCCAGGAACACGTGAGAGGTTTTTCAAAAAGTTGTGGCCCTTTGCCCAGATCTTCTTTCAAATTTTTGACAGGGCTCCTGTTTGTCCCACCTGGCATCATAGCCTTCAAAAGTTGTGGTACTACATCTGACTGTTTTCAACAACACCCTGGGGTCCAGGTCTTTTCCCATGGAGACTCTGAATCAGGTCAAACAGAAACAACATCTTGCCAATGGAGCTTTCTCTAGTGAGTTGTAAGTCAGGTCAAATAGTGGCAATAACCTGGAAATGAGGATTTTTGAGAAGTTCCAAAACTAGTTTTGGCCCCAGTGTTGATAACAACGTTGCTGGTTTTCAAAGCTTCCATAACCATAATGTTAGTTTTTCATAAATTTGCCAGTATTTCTGTGGCTTATATGGAAGAGTATTTCCACATTCCACTTTATGTTTATCATTGTAATTACATTAAGTGATTACCTCAAATGACAGCATTTAGCTTATACTATGGAAGTATAAATGTATAGCTGTAGTTTGTTTGGCATGTGCTAGAGTAAAAACAGAATAAAAACAATACTGGCTTCAATTGCTGTGTTTATGTTAAATTTATTGGTAAAAAAGATTAAACCTTTTTTTTTGCAGTAAATAATTCAAAACTGAAAAACATTTTAGTAAAATAAGTCTTTAATTTCTCAAGTTATTTTATGAGCTGAAAATAAGATACTATAAAGTAACATACTACAGTATAGTGAAATAATACTTCATTCTCAGGCTAATAAGCAAAACAGGGTGTAATATGTAAAGGATATTGGGGTGTAAGTAAAGGTTATGCCATTGTGTACTGCAAAAAGATTTTTCAGCAGTGGGAATGAGAAAAGAAGTGTGGAGACTTGAGGATGAAATGGCAGATGTTTCTGTAGCTATGGCAGCATCAAAAGAAATCACACACAGTGTGGACTAGTTTGAGAGTCAAAAATTCCAGAAGGATACAGTCATAGGACATTCTCCATAACTTCGTCAGAAGCTCCATCAGGTTGTTCCAGGTAGAGCAGGAACATCTAAAAATGTTCCAGGTAGGAAAATCTAAAGGATTTTTAGAGCAGAGAAGTTACTCTGCATGATACTATCATGATGAAAGGCATGCAAACATGCCAAGTCACTTCAGCAGTGTCTGACTCTCTGTGACCCCATGGATTATAGCTCACCAGGCTCCTCCGTCCTCTGGATTTCCTAGGCAAGAATACTGGAGTGAGTTGCCATGTTCTCCTCCAGGGGACCTTCCAGACCCACCCAGGGACTGAACCTACATCTCTAATGTCTCCTGTGCTGGGAGGTGGGTTCTAGGGCCACCTGAGAAGCCCATTATGATGAATTTATTTGTCCAAATCCATAGAATATTAACACCACAAGTGAACTCGTGATTATGATGTGTCAATATATGTTCATCAATTTTAACAGATACACCACTCTGGAGAGAGATGTTGATAATGGAAGACTATACATGAGTAGGGTCAGAAGGCACAGGGGAATTCTCTGGATCTCCCTCTCAATATTGCTGTGAACCTAAAACTACACACACACCAAAAAAGTCTAAAGAGACCCAGAAATCTCAGCATCTCAGTTATGTATACTTTCCCAAATTAAAAATAAAAACAAAAATCTCAGTTAAGAAAAAGTAGCAGAAACATTTATCACAAAGTCGTCCCCAACCTAACTTGCTTAGAACCCCAGGATATAAAACAGACTGAAGTAAGAGCTGCTTTGGCTAGTGCCCAAGGAGGAGCAAGGGGCGCTTTTCTCAGCCTCTTTCTCTCCCTACATCTGGCTTTCTTCCTACCTGCCAACTCTTGAGAAATCTAAAGGATAGAATTTGAAAAATATCAACTGTATTACTGATTACTATGAATAAAGTCATTTATTTTTTTCCAAATTTATCTTTCTATGGTAGGGAGAGAGCATATTAATTAATTTTATATGTTAATTCCAAAATTTATGGGCAAATAAAAACTTTTACAAATCATTACTATGACTATGACTTGGGCTTCAAAATCATTGTGGATGGTGACTGTAACCATGAAATTAAAAGATGCTTGCTCCTTGAAAGGAAAGCTATGACAAACCTAGACAGTGTATTAAAAAACAGAGACATTACTTTGCTGACAAAGTTCTGTATAGTCAAAGCTATGGTTTTTCCAGTACTTATGTACAGATGTGAGAGTTGGACCATAAAGAAGGCTGAGAAACCAAAGAACTGACGCTTTCAAATTGTGGTGCTGGAGAAGACTCTTGAGAGTTCCTTGACTGCAAGGAGATCAAATCAGTTAACCCTAAAGGAAATCAACCCTGATTATTCATTGGAAGGACTGGTACCGAAGCTGAAGCGCCAATATTTTGGCCATCTGATGTGAAGAGTTGCCTCATTGGAAAAGACCCCAATGCTGGGAAAGACTGAGGGCAGGAGGAGAAGCGGGTGACAGAGGAAGAGATGGTTGGATGGCATCACTGACTTAATAGATGGGAGTCTGAGCAAACTCCAGGAGACAGTGAAGGGCAGGACCCTGGCACCCTGGAATCCATGGGGCTGCAAAGAGTCGGACAGGACTGAGCAACTGAACAACATGATTTGTTGGTTTTAATTACCTCTGGTGGAAGAAAATGTGTTTTCCCTAAACTCTTTCCCCGAAAAGTGTTTCTCAGACTGGCAACAGGAAAAATAGTGTTTAAATCTTCATACTCACTAATAGGACTCAATACAGTGTTCTATGCATACATATTAGTGGCTAAACAATGATAACACTGTTTATCACTGGAAAACAAAAAAAAATTTGTATCAAATATAGAAAGTTTTAAAATTTGTTTTTGTTATTTGAATTCATTTGAAAGTATACACAATAAATTACTTGTGGAATATATAGTTTTATTATTATACTACTGTAATATGGCACAACACACAATCTAGAATATTCAGTGGCTTATAAGAGACTAAATAAGCACAAAATGCTAGCAAAATTTCCTAGTTTCACAGTCTCCCTGCTTTGGAATCAGTTTCTGTGCAATAAACTGTGTGTTAATCACCAGGGAAATTCAAGGATCCGTTTTCCTCTTCAACTTAGTAGGTGACTTTTTTTAAATTAAACTTTCATAAAATTATTCAAACATCATAAATCTAAATTCAGAGGCATTGCCCTGCAAATCTTAATGGCTTTAGAAATACAAAATCAGCATTGCCACAAGAGAAATAAAATGGACTAGTAATCTATTTTCTAGATTGCTAAGTTTACATACAGCCAAATAAACACCTGCAAAAATATGTGTTTATTCTTTGAGAATGAATTTGCTTCAATCTTTACTGATCTGCTTTACTTCAATCTCTTTTCAAACACTTTTGCTTTAAGAAATCAATGTAAACAATGCTTAAGTAATAACTAATAAACACTGGGGATACTTTAAACTATCTTCATTACTAGAAAGGCAATAAAGCCAAAGTAAAAATAAACCATGTGGACATGTAAAGGTTGTAAATAAATCTGATTTATTTCAAATATCTAGAAAACAGCTGTCTAAATCAGTTGATAGTAGGAAAGAACCAAAAAAGCCTAGACAGGGTTCTTATACAGCATTTAGCTGATCATTTTAAATAGTAAATTCAATCTGTTTCAATTTAGTGTGATCAGATTAGTTAAATGTTTGGATTAACTCTCATCATTATTTAGATTTTTACTTTTCTTATCCTGGCTTTTTCTGTGATTCTTCATTTCCTGCCTTGTAGAGTTCTTTTTAATACAAACTGAGTTTTCTCTCTTACTGTAGATTTGAAAGTAGAGTTTCTACTTCTATTCTTTAATGGTTTAAAATTTGAGAATGCAGGCATGACTTTAAGGACAAACTTAATTAATATTGTCACACAGATTATATAAAAACCTTACATTGTTTCCATTTCATGAATACTCCTCCAAAACCTGGGTTACATTTTTATTGTCCAAATTTTTACTTCCACCTTTTTAAAACCCCCAAACTAGTCTTATTTTTCTATTACTGTTGTTGTTGTTTTATATACTCAATACTAGCTAAGATTTACCCACATTTATGTGGGTAAACATATTATTTACCACATTTATCTCTTTGCTCACAGGATTTCATTCCTTACATTTTATTCAATTCTTGATTTAATTCTCCCCTTTTGCTTATTTCTCTGTGGTGGGGTAGGAAGAAGAAGCATCCCATACCTTGAAGGCAGTGGTTAGAATTCTCAGGGAGTCAATTCCTCTCCACCACTCAGAGCCCAGGCTAAGACAAAGTTTCTAGAATTGTAACCTTGCAAATAGGCAATTACAACACTCTAGGTACACACTTCCCAGGTCCACCCCATCTGTTCCCTCCCCACTAACACTTCAATATCCAGGTCCCTGGATTGCTGAGGCCAGCGACTTCCCATCACCAGCAGGGAACAGAACTTCAGCTCACATGTTTACTTCTCTGGTTTTTATATTCTGCTTTGTTTGTGACCCTTCGCTATTTCAATACTCTGTAAACTATCTATCTAGAAGAGTATTTTATGTATTTTACCTAAAGTAGTGTTTAGCTGAAATATAAATGTTCATTGACAGAGGATTTTCAGTTTATCTAGTCTATCACACTGTTAGAACCAGAACACTCTCTAGAGAACCTTATTACGTATATTGGTATAATTATGAAGCAAGTTTCAAAATAAAAGACTGGGTGTGTGAGGGCTCAGTTGTGTCCTACTCTTTGCCACTCTTCGGACTGTACTTCCTCTGTCCACGTGATTTTTTAGGCAAGAATACTGGAGCAGAGCCTTTTCCTCTGCCAGGTGATCTTCCTGACCCAGGGACTGAATTCCCGTATCCTGCCCTGCAGGAAGATTCTTTACCACTGAGCCATCGGGAAGCCCCAAAGACTGATTAACCCTCATGTTATACATGTCAAGTAACTACTTTTCTGGTGTATTTCACACTGTCCCTCCACTTCCAGAGGCACTTTCATCCAATCCAGAGAATTTTTATTAATATAAAGTATATTTCTATATTAAGTGTCTTTCTATATTAGTAATATGGTAAATTCCATGCAAGAAAAAGATTGAAAAACTAATCCAAAATGGAGAATTTAACTACAAAAGATAATGTAGATTTGGAGTTCAATCTATTTAATGACCTTTATGCTGTTTTTAAAAAGTCATAATAAATCGTATTTTCTCAATAATAATAGTTCATAAGAAATAATAACAGTTCCTAAGCAAAAACAATTTGGTTATTTTTAACCAAATAATAATAGTTCATAAGAAAATACAATTTGGTTTTTCTCTTTTTCTAGGCAGATTTGGTCCCTATGTTTTGCTAAATGCTATTAAAACAGAAACAATATTTTAATGCAATGATATTCATCAAACAAACAAAGCTTTCTCACTATGACATATAAAAGATCTTCATTATTTAGCCTTTATCTGCATTTCCATATTCTTGTTCCAACAATTCAGGCAACAATTCAGGAAGCTGTAAACATTTTTAGCAAGAAGAGTTATTCATGTCCCAGGAGAAGTCAGAGGGGTACACGTGAAAATGATCTGAGGAGTGATTTTGAAATGCAAATGCTTGGTCTCCTCTCTGAAGAGTCTAATTCAGTAGGTCTATAACAGGGCCCAGACATGAATAATGATTCAGCTTCTTAAAAAAGACTGATACATTTCAGATTTTAAAAACACTAGTCTAATGTTATTTTTTACAACATATAATTTATTTGCTTGTCTACCTTTCTGTGATCTCCTGAATTTTAGGATTATTTTTAATTTTTGTATAGATGGTAACAAATACAAAGTTATTTTTAAAATAAGTGTTCCCCTGCCTTGTGACCTCAGCCCTCTTAGGGGATCAGGAAGATTGTAATTTTGTTTCTCATATAGTGTTTTTTGCTTTTAAGATGAAGGTAACATTTTCTGGTAGCTTTCTATACACTAAGCCAAATTGCTATGTTTTGACAATATCTCATCACATCTATAGAGCACACATTCTTGCAACTTGTAAGAAAACTACACTGACTTGGCCTGCGGTTCCTTCTCATTCACACCAGCCCACCAGAGCAACAGCTCAGCCTTTCCTTGTTCACTTTGCAGTAGCATCTATTAAGTACCCTGGCTAGAAAATTTTAATGTGTAGACAATTTTAATATATTTAATAAAAATTTAATATAATTTAATATGTTGGCAATCTTGGTCTCACAATCAGTTGTCCCTGTGACATCAGTATCACTATATACCCAGTTAGAAATAAAGTCTGATAAAATGCCTCATGAAAAGAATAAACATAGGGAAGTCAATTCTAAGCTGATAGAAGACAAATAATTTATTATTTTGTCAGCCAAACCTCAGATTTTTGCTTAATTAGTAATCTGAAAAAGGCATTTACTCCGTTTTTCTGGCATGGCAGAAGAACCGTAAAACAAAGAGATAACAAGAATTGAAGGATGAACTGGTGGTAATGAAAAGAAATCAGGAAATGTATATGAAGAACTGTGGGCAAGAGACTCAAGGGTGGGCTTGAGAGCCACTGGCAGAGGCAGCATGACACGTAAGAACAGAGGGAAACAGGCAGAGGAGGAGGGACCGGACACAGGGGAGGAGGAGACGGCACTGGTAGGAGAGAGGAAGCAGGCTGGTGAGGGAGGAGAGAGGGGCGGAGAAACACGGGGTGAAAGGTCAGGGAAGGAGGACAGAACAGAAAAGGGGAAGACGGAGGGGAGAGAAGGAGATAAAAGAGAGGGGGAGGAAAGGAAGGCAAAGAAGGAAGGGGAGCTGAAAGAGAGCACTAGAGAACGTGAACAAGCAAGAAAATTTTTCTCCAATTCTGAAAACTATAATCACAGACCTATAACGGCAGAGTGTTCTTTTCACACTCATGTTTGAACTTATGAAAAAATTCACATCTTACTAAAACTCCTTCATTTATATCATAAAAATACATATTTCTTAACAACTGCAAGTGTTTTTTTTCATTTAACGTTGTGTGATAACTCATTTAAAGACTAACCGAACAATTAGCTTTCCTGGTGGCTCAGAGAGTAAAGAATCTGCCTGCAATGCAGGAGACCGGGGTTTGATCCCTGGGTTGGGAAGACCCTTGCCAGGAGAATTCCATGGAGTGAGGAGCCTGGTGGGCTACAGTGCAAGGGGTCACAAAGAGTTGGACACAACTGGGTGACTTATACTTCCATTTCGCTTTTCAATCTAACAATTTTAAAGCATTTAGCACCTGTTTTTTGACAAGTAATAGCTACTCACTGATTCTCTGCTGACTACAACTATCTACCTACATCTGTCCCAAAATTAACTAACCAAGTAGACTTCTGTTTCCTAAATGAATACTGAAAAACTATAGCCTCATAAATTTTAAAATCAAAGCCTAAAATTTTTCATCATAAATTTGCAACAGCTGCCCTTACAACATATTTAAATAACATTTTAAAATATGAATTAAGTATATCTAATGAAACCTAAACATCACAGTAGTTTTATGTTGAACATCACCAGTTAAAAATACACATAAACAAATTATTATTTAATAATGGAAAACTTTATGTAATCTTATCCTTGAATTTTGTTTCATTTCCCTTGCAAAATAAAAAGCATCCAATTGATTTTGTACTGTCTTTTTAGACTGTCTTACTTCGCATTCTCTCCTCTGAAAAAGAAAACTGTACACAATACAAACATTAATTTTCTGTGACCAAAATGCTCTAATTGTAGGACATTTTTTCCACTTAAGTTACTATTAAAGTTATCAGTAAACAATTGATAAAAAAAAAACAATAAGTTTTGGTAATTATTAAGCAAAAATAGTATTTTTTGTTTAGGTTTTAGTATTAGTTTTAGTATTTGTTTAGTTTTAGTATTAGGGTTTCCCAGGTGGCACAGGGGTAAGAATCCACCTGCTAATGCACCCAACACAAGACATGTGGGTTTGATCCCTGGTTTGGAAAGATCCCCAGGAGTAGGAGATGGCAACTTGCTCCAGTTTTCTTGCCTGGAAAATTCCATGGACAGAGGAGCCTCATGGGCTACAGTCCATGGGTTCACAAAAGAACAGCACATGACTGAGTAACTAAGCATGTAGCACACAATATTTTATTAGAAATACATGTCTTTGTAAGATGGTTGTAGCACAGCCTCTCCCTCTGCTTTTTGTCCTGGTAACTACAAATGAGTTTACCTACTCTTAGAATCCCATTCTTATTGTTGGTATTAATTTTATTCCTATAGTTTAATTTATATATTTATAAAGGTACAGTCATAAAAAATGTAAAATGTCATAGTAATGTCATTCAATTTTTTAAATCCCACGTCTGTGCCCCAAATCACAGTCATCTATCATTAAAAATATTTTCTAATGATTTGACATCTTGATTGGACTGTGCCTTAATTTCTTATATAACACAAGGAACTAGAATCATCTACCTTGTTTCCTAGTAATTGAGAGTATTTTACAAATCACAATTTTTGCAAAGTAATAAAATGGTTTTAACAACATCAAACCAATGTGCAAAAACACAATACCTTAACCCAAGCACTTGGGACAGATAAGCTTCATAATTCTAAACTTCTCACTTTTTGAAAGGAAATATGCAACACTTCAAATAAGGGTGTGTCTGCACACTGTAATCAAATACTTTAATATTTCTACTGGAAAACTTGTGAACAATGACATGAACTGGGATATATAAAGACAAGCAGATATCTAATCATGCCATCAAATGAAATGAAATTTTGATATTCAGAACTTTCAAGATTTTCAAATTGCAGATAATGGACCAAATTAATTGTATCTGTTTATTATCCAACTGAAGTAAAAAGATTTACATCAATTTTGCTCCCATGAAACTTGAAAATAGGGAACAATGTGTACACTTCTTGACAAAACTCAAGAAAGAAGTCCTTTAAAGAAAAAATAAAAAAAACTTCACACATTTTCAGTTTCACTCAAGAAATATCTAAGGTAAAAGAATTTTTTAAAAGTACAAAATATACTTTTTCTAACACAATGTTTCACTCTTGACAGAAATATTTTTAAGACAAAGGATGACAGCAAGTTATTCAGTAACAACATTTAGAAGAAAGAGCCCTTTGTTAGATAATCCTGAGGTTTTTACAACCTGGCAAAACGTATCATCTTAAGACGCATAATAACGAGTATGCCTTTCTTTTGTAAAACAGAAAAAAGCTATTATAAAAGTTGGAGAAGAAAGGAGGCACTGGCCTGGTAGCTCAGGCTTCACTGCAGGCATATCAACTTATACACGAACTCTGAGGATCTACATACATCCTGAATACTTTCAACACAAACCCTGAATACTTCCAGTGTTCCATCAGGCTTTTCTTACTTCAGTTTGGAGACCTTTGCTTCAGATTACATGTCATGTATTTAAGTATGCATTTTTACATGTGAAGACTGTAAAGCATATGCACAAAGGTAGTATTTTTATGTAAAAATTTCCCTGTGATTTCACACAAGGGGAAGCCAGTGAAGGTAATATAATTAGCTAATATACACTGACACTCAATAAATAACAAATTCTTTCATAAACAGAAGATGATTAGAGCCTTGATAATTATATAGCCTTTATTCACTCAGTATCATAAAATTTCTAAGAACAGGACATTATTTAGTCATTACCACAAAATTGTGGTGTAACAAACTGTTCTAAAATTTAGTAGCTTAGAGCCATCATTTATTTTCACAGATCTGAGAGACAGCTTAGTGTTGGCTAATTTCAGTAGCACTTCTTTATGCAGCTGGAGGTTGAAAATGATTTGGCTGGGGCAAATCAGCACCACTCCAAGTGGCATTCCTCCTCTCACTGGGACCAGCAGCTGGCTTGATCATGTTCTCTTCCTGGTGATGGCAAAGGGGCAAAAGTAAGCAAGCCCAACTGGGAAAGTGCATTTCAAACTTTTGGTCAATTTTATATCTAACATCACTGGAGCCAAAGCAAGTCTCACTGCCAAGTTCAAGGTCAGGGTAGGGTTGTTTCTGACAGTGGGAAAAAACTGTTTCGTATCAAAGCACATAAGCACACAGAGGAGTAAAGAACTAAAACCAATAATGCAATTTAATATAAATATTAAAATCTGAAACAAATCTTTCAGCATTAACAATAGCTTAACATTTAAAGAGGACAATTAAATTGGCTCTGTTGTAGAGTTTAAAACATAGTTTATACAGCTTAAGAGTAATTCAGAACCACTAGAGGAAGAAATAACACTTGAAATATTAAGAGGTACAAGCACTACACATTTATATGTCGAATGGTCACAAAAAGATGAAATAATAATCACTAGACAGAAAGAAAGCTAGCTTAGAGACACTTTTGAGCTCATGGCTTGCAATACTGACATGGCAATCTATACATTCTGTTTTAAACTAAGATCTCTAGGGGAGGAAAAGAACAATCACATTTTATGTAATTCAATTACGTCCTTTAAGATAATATGTTAACCATGGTCTCTGTCTAATGATACCTGTAACTCAGATACTAGTAGCTAAATTTTAGATTTTCTAGAGCAGTCTTTTATAATATAGCCTCTTTTCCAATACTCATCCAAATTTTCCCACTAAAGAAATAATATGTAAATTACATGATTCATCACTCTACTGTATTTAGTGTATTTAAAAAAACTAACCTTACAAACAAAATGTGAAAACACCAAATAAATGTTCAAATTCAGAAAAATGATTTCAATTTTTTACATAAATATTTCAAAAATATTTAAAGCATTTGACAGATTTACAATAATCTGCAACAGTAAGCCCTATTCAGAAATAACTTCAAAAAAAAAAAAAAAAACTTGAGGAAAACACAGTTTCTGGGACCCATCAAGTAAATCACAAATAACAGGATGTAAAAAATCTTTTCTTATTGAGTGAATATTTGAATAAACAATGATACTGATATTTAATCTGGAATTGTTGCTGTTTAGTCATGAAGTTGTGTCTGACCCTTTGTGACCCCATGAACTGCACACCAGACTTCTATGTGCATGGGGTTTTCCAGGCAAGATTACTGAAGTGAGTTGCTACTTCCTTCTCCAGGGGACCTGCCCAACCCAGGGATGAAACCTGCGTTTCCTTCTTGGCAAACAGATTGTTTACCACTGAGCCACCTGGGAAGCCCCATTCTTGCATTAAGCTTGTTCTAACAATTCCCTTAAACATAAATGATCATGTCTTTGACGGCAGTTTAGTCACTAAGTCATGTCCGACTCTTGTGACTCCATGGACTGCAGATTGCAAGGCTCCTCTATCCATGAGATTCTCCAGGAAAGAATATTGGAGTGGGCTGCCATTCCCTACTCCAGGGGACTTTTCTGACCCAGGGATTGAACCAGGTCTTTCTAGTCAAGAGATACCTGGAGTAAGAGGTAAATTTTGAATGAAGCAGGTCAAAGGCTAACAGAGTTTTGCCAAGAGAATGCACACGTCATAGCAAACATCCTCTTCCAACAACACAAGAGAAGACTCTATACATGGACATTATCAGATGACCAACACTGAAATCAGACTGATTATATTCTTTGCAGCCAAAGGTGGAGAAGCTCTATACAGTTAGCAAAAACAAGACTGGGAGCTGACTGTGGCTCAGATCACAAACTCCTTATTGCAAAATTAAGACTGAAATTGAAGAAAGTAGGGAAAACCACTAGACCATTCAGGTATGACCTAAATCAAACTCCTTATGATTATACAGTGGAAGTGACAAATAGATTCAAGGGATTAGATCTAATAGACAGGGTGCCTGAAGAACTATGGATGGAAGTTTGTGACATTGTACAGGAGGCAGTGATTAAGACAATCCCCAAGAAAAAGAAATGTAAAAAGGCAAAATGGCTGTATGACAAGGCCTTAAAATAGCTGAGAAGAGGAGAAAAGGAAAGATACATCTATTTGAATGCAGAGTTCCAGAGAATAGCAAGGAGAGATAAAAAAGTGTTCCTACGTGATCAATGCAAAGAAATAGAGGAAAATGATAGACTGGGAAAGACTAGCGATCTCTTCAAGAAAATTAGAGATACTAAGGGAACGTTTCATGCAAAGATGGGCACAATTAAGGACAGAAATGGTATGGACCTAACAGAAGCAGAAGATATTAAGAAGAGGTGGCAAGAATACACAGAAGAACTATACAAAAAAGATCTTAATGACCCAGATAACCATGATGCTGTGATCACTCATCTGGAGCCAGACATCTTGGAATGCGAAGTCAAGTTGGCCTTAGGAAGCATCACTACAAACAAAGCTAGTGGAGGTGATGGAATTCCAGTTGAGCTATTTCAAATCCTAAAAGATGATGCTGTGGAAGTGCTGCACTCAATATGTCAGCAAATATGGAAAACTCAGCAGTGGCCACAGGACTGGAAAAGATCAGTTTTCATTCCAATCCCAAAGAATGGCAATGCCAAAGAATGTTCAAACTATCGCACAATTGCACTCATCTCACATGCTAGCAAAGTAATGCTCAAAATTCTCCAAGCCAGGCTTCAACAGTACCTGAACCGTGAAGTTCCAGATGTTCAAGCTGGAGTTAGAAAAGGCAGAGGAACCAGAGATCAAATTGCCAATATTTGCTGGATCATCGAAAAAGCAAGAGAGTTCCAGAAAAACATCTACTTCTGCTTTATTGACTACACCAAAGCCTTTGACTATGTGGATCACAACAAACTATGGAAATTCTTCAAGAGATGGGAATACCAGACCACCTTACCTGCCTCCTGAGAAATCTGTATGCAGGTCAAGAAGCAACAGTTAGAACCGGACATGGAACAACAGACTGGTACCAAATCGGGAAAGGAGTACGCCAAGGCTGTATATTGTCACCCTGCTTATTTAACTTACACAGAGTATATCATGTGAAATGCCAGGCTGGATGAAGCACAGGCTGGAATCAAGACTGCAGGGAGAAATATCAATAACCTCAGATATGCATATGATACCACCCTTATAGCAGAAAGTGAAGAAGAACTAAAGAGCCTCTTAATGAAAGTGAAACAGAAGAGTGAAAAAGTTGGCTTAAAATTCAGAAAACCAAGATCATGGCATCTGGTCCCACCACTTCATAGATGGGGAAATAATGGAAACAGTCAGAAACTTTATTTCGGGGGGCTCCAAAAGCACTGCAGATGGTGACTACAGCCATGAAATTAAAAGACCCCTGCTCCTTGAAAGAAAAGCTATGACAAACCTAGAGAGCATATTAAAAAGCAGACACATTACTTTGCCAATGAAAGTCCATCTAGTCAAAACTATAGTTTTTCCAGTAGTCATGGATGGATGTGAGACTTGAACTGTAAAGAAAGCTAAGTGCCGAAGAACTGATGCTTTTGAACTGTGGTGTTGGAGAAGACTCTTGAGAGTCCCTTGGACTGGAAGGAGATCCAATCAGTCCATCCTAAAGGAAGTCAGTCCTGAATATTCACTGGAAGGACTGATGCTGAAGCTGAAACTCCAATACTTTGGCCACTTGATATGAAGAACTGACTCATTTGAAAAACCCTGATGCTGGGAAAAATTGAAGGCAGGAGAAGAAGGGGATGATGGAGGATGAGATGGTTGGAATGGCATCACCGACTCAATGCACATGAGTTTGAGTAAGCTCTGGGAGTTGGTGATGGACAGGGAAGCAGTACATGGGGTTGCAAAGAGTCGGACATGACTGAGCGACTGAACTGAACCCCCTTTTTAAATGGTCTGCTCACATATTCCTATGGTCAATGTACATATTCCTAAACAGCGTAGTCTGTTTTGCATGCTCATAAATAGAATTGCACTATGTTTTTCTGACTTTCTTTCATTCAACATTTATGCTTGTTATTCATCCACATCATTTCATGGAGATGTAGTTCCTTCATTTTCACTGCTGAAAATGTTCTCCAGTGCGAATATGCAAACAGTACACCTATGTACATTACTTAAATACATGTTTCCCTAGGGTGAGGTTTCTCAAACTTCAGAGTGCTTAAGAATTATATGGGGAGACTGTTAAAAGAGCTGGTTCCTGGGGTCCACCTCCTGAAATTCTGATTCAGTAGGTCTTGGTCAGGGTGTTAGAATTTGCATTTCTTACAAGCTCCTAGGTGATGCTAATGTTTATGCTTTGAGGAGCAGAGCTGTAGGATATATTCATTATTTCCTTATTTATTTGAAAGAGTTTTTCATGTAATATAGACATGAAGATTTTATCACTTGTATGTGTTCTAAATATCTTCTCCCAATTAATAACTTTTTAAGAAAATATGTTTTGGGTATTATTTGATAAATAGAAGTTTTTAATTTTGTTGCAGCCAAATTTATCCACCAAGCATTTCATACTTTTCAGCGTTTGCACTGATAGATCAATTAGTTTCAAAAAATGAATGATCATGTCTATTATATTAGTAACAGTTGAATAATAAATGCCTGACTTTAAAGTATTTCTGCATTTAATGTGAATATAAAATTTCTTGTGAAGTCTATTTTTAATAAAAACCTAGCTAAATGCCACTTACAGGCTGGAAGGTAAGACAGATACAAATAGGTGAAAGATTTACTAGGTGCCTCAAAGTTGCTCTTAAATTCTAGACTATCAAAGGTAGGTTTTATGACAAAATAACAATTTGTTTCTTGAATATTGGTGCTAATGCATGCCACTTCCATTTGCATTCACAGAAATTACTTAGAAACTTGAAAACAAAATGTCCTTGACATAGTATAAATAACTGAAACACATGTTCATGAATGCTGTGATGCTAATTAAGATTCATTAAGTAAATATTCAGACACTTAATTTATTTAAATGTGAAGGAAAAGACATTCCCACTGGCAACCACTATATAAAATAAAACACAAACTCTTAGTCTTCAAAAGCAAAAAATAACCTTTTTGTTATTTTGTCCAAATCACAAAAATTAGAAAATACTGAAAATGGGGAAACAAATGGTGAATGTTTATATGTATGAAGTGTTTAGTTTGCTGAGAGTAAGAAATTGTTTACAGCAACCAAAACTGAAAAGTCTGTTGAAAACAGTTTAACTAGAATATTTCAGAATTCCTGTTTGTTCTAGAAACATTACTCCTTCCCAGTGAATATGTTTATGTGTATAAATGTCACTCCTGAATCAGAATAATATGAATTTTACCTTTGACTTACATTAATACCAGTAATTTTTTGGGGTGGGGGATGACACAACTTTAAAGAGTATTACTCAGGAGTACCCAAATTTCCTACCTGTTACCATAATTACAGCTTTAAAATTTGCAAAATGGTTCAAGTTAGTAGTAAGCAAGCAAATCTACCATTCTATTAAAACCACAGACTGTTATGAGTTCTATTTACTTCAGTGTAACAGTGCTCTCTAAAACTGGCTTTAGAGAGGATGAATTGGAGAAAAATAGTTTTCCTTTTTCTACTCAATAAGAAAACACCATGTAGTAATCTAGTAAAAAGACAACTAATAAATGCCTTTACCTTTATGTATAAAATTTTGTTCTCTCCTCTGGTAAATGCTTCAGAAAATCTCAGGGCTTAAGAATAGATTTTAAATGGTTTAAAATAAAATCTAAAGCCTTTTTCTCAATATTTAATACAAAAAAAGATAGTTTAAAACTCTGTAGTCTACTTTTTTCAAGGGGACCATGACCTAGGATTTGATATTTTAAAAGAAGTACTTGCAAACTTTTAGTCCACCTTAAGAAATTTTTCATGCTCTAAGTTCTAGTAAAAACAAGAAAAAAAAAATCTAACCAACCAATCAATGGCCCCCAAAACCCATCTTTTTATATTATGTTAAAAGGTGAAAGAGCAAAATAATGAGCACAAAGAGAGAGATGAACTCATTGCATCAAATGGAAATATAAGATCTAAATGAAAGTAGGCAGGAAAGCTTAGAATTAGCATTAGGCATCATTACCCAAGTAGGATCCATAGTGCCCTTTCAACCAGGAGTCAATCTGTAATTGCTGGGGAGTTCACATACTAATTTTGTATTATCATAACTCCAAAAGCAATGTTTAAAAACGTACAGCCCATTCCCAACATCGAATTCATCATCACAAATGATATTTAATAAGCAACCTCATGATTATGATTCTGTAACTCTCTCAGTGGCAAAATAAACGGTACAGCTAAAGAGAGACTGATGTTTTATAGTTTAAGGAGCAACATCTAGATAATAGCCTGCATTCTAAGAAATATTTCAATTCTAAATGAAGATGATTCAATATCAGTCACTGTCTTCTAGTAACAAAGTTGTTTTTTTTTAAAAAACTATGACTAAAGGCATTGATTCTAACCCTATTTCAAAGCCAGGAAAAATGTCTTTAACTCACATCAATTATTCAGCATTGTGATGGATAGGGCAGATGACATTTAGTATCTGTTCCCAACACCTTATAGAATTTACAGCCAATGGAAGATGGAAAGTAAAAACTATATTGCCCAGATTCTCATGTAGCTATGCTTCTAGATGTGAAACAGATTTCACAGTGGGATGCACTTATGTATGATTTGAAAGATTGGAATTCTGTGGTCATTCTGCATTGGAAATATCTGTTGCAAGCACCACTGTAAAGATGTGGATGTTCTCTGGAACAGATGCAGTACTGTTCCAGTGTCCAGTCTGCAGCTCTGTGGCAATTACAGTGAATTTCTGCTCCTTTGATTACAGCCATGGCATCACATTCTCATCAACAAACGTTGATCACAACAGTTCCAATGGCCGAGAAAGAAATAACAGCTCTCCTGGCTTACCTATACTGAGAGTGAGTTAAGAGTCATTCCAGAAGGTTCAGTTTGCATATCTCCAACTCTCCTAATAATCAAATTTGCATAAGAACATTAAAAACAGTGGGAATGTGTGGTGTTCTGGCCCCAGAAGCACCACCCACCACACACACCCCAACATAAACACACACACATACATGGACTTTGAAGAAGGTAACAAATATTTAGCTAGAACAACGAAGAAGAAAAAAGACAGAAGACACAAATGACCAATCAAGAATGAAAGAAGGAAAATTACAACTGACATTACAGAACAATAAAGGAAGAGGAAATTTAAAGGAATTAAATCACAAGAGAATCTTATGAACAACTTCATGCTCACTAATTAGAAAAATTAAATTTACAAATTCCTACCAAAAAGAACTTCAAGAAGAAATAGAAAATCTGAATAAACTTATAAAAAGTAAAGAAACTGAACTAGGTAATATAAAATTTTTCCACAAAGAAAAGTCCAAGCCCAGATGGTTTCACTGATATACTCTGCCAAATATTTATAGAAGAAATAATAATAATCCTTTACAAACTCATTCAGTAAGCAAATGAGGAAACAATTCCCAAGTCATTCTATGAGGCCAATAGTACTTTAGCAAACTAAATCTAGCAACAAGTAAAAAAAATTTCACAACGTGGTCAAGACAGATTTTTCCCAGGAATGGAAAGTTGCTTTAACATTAAAACAACAACCACCCCCACCCCATGAAATACCTCATACTATTATAATAAATAACATAAATCACAAGATCATCTCAACATAGGTAGAAAAACTTTAGACAAAATCTAATAATATAATAATAAATACTTTTCGCAACTAGGAATAGAAGGAAACTTAACCTGATAAAGGGTATCTACAAAAACTCACAGCTAACATCACACTTCATTGTGAATGAATGAATACTTCCCCCTAAGATAAGGAAATCCCTTCTGCCAATTTCATTCAGTATTATATAAGAGCTTTTAATTCATGCAATAAAGCAAAAAAGCTTTAACATAGTACAAGAAGAAATAAAATTATTTTCATTCACAGATGATACAATCTCAAATGTAGAAAATCTCAAGAAATTCACCTTAAAACTATGAGGAAAAAAAACATGAGTACCAAGACTACAGGATGCAAAATCAATATGCAAAAAATTGATTATATTTATGAAGCCTAGCAACAAACAATCCAAAAATAAAATTAAGACAACAATTCCATTCAGTAATAAAACACTTAGGAATAAATTTAACAAAAGAAGTTCAAGACTAACATACTGAAAGTTATAAAATACAGATGTTAAAAATGGCTAAAAAGGAGACAGAGGATTATAGACCAATTTATGTTTACAGATATTAAAAATATAAGCCAAAAAGTCTAGCAATTTATCAAAAGAATTCCACATTAATGTTAAACCTAAATTCTAGGCTTACTCTAGAAACACAAATATAGTATCAGAAAATGTATAAGCATATCTCAACAAATTAAACCATATGATTATATAAAGTGATGCTGAAAAGGCACCTGATAAAATACTGAATTTGCTCGTAACTAAGAAACAGTTAAATAAATGATTTGAATTTAATGAATGCTATTCTTCAGGGAATTCTCTGGCAGTTCAGTGGTTAGGACTCTGCACTTCTACTCTCAAAGGCCTGGGTTCAATTCCTGCTCAGGGCAGTAAGATCCTGCAAGCCATGGAGCAAGGCCAAAAAATTTTTAAAAACCCACAAAACTATTCCTCAAAAGGGGATATCATGAACAGCAAACCACTAAAGCTGATTCAACTAAAGGAAATACATGGGAAAAGTAACCATAATTAGTATATAACATGCCTTTTAAAAAAAGAGAATGTAAAAAATCATTAGAAAAGAAAAAAATACAACCATCACTTTTGGCTACTAAACAGATAGCCCAAAGGACTCTAATAAAAAGTTACCAGATTTAATAAGAACAATGCATAGATATAATACAAATATTCAAGTATCAACAGTTTTTTATTTTTTACTCTCAGCAAACAATAGTTAAAGGAATGCAAAAAAATAATAACAAAATTACAGCAAACATAGAAAAAATTAACCAGAAAGACCTAAAATGTAAGTGAAAAAAACTAAAACTAAAAATCTCTTTGAAAGACAGAAAATATTCCAAACAAACAAAAAGATATCCCATGTAACTACAGTAAGATGAACTATCTTAATATCACTGGTTCCAAAATTAACTAATAAATATAGGGTAATTCAGATGAGAATCCCAAAAGAATTTTTCTAGAACTGGAAAAATATAAATCTTAAAGCTTACATGGAAATGTAAAAATTAACTAAGAAATACATGAAAATTTAATCCAGTGAGGACAAAACTGCCTGCCAGATAGTTGAGGCATTTTTAAAGTAGATTTTTCCTTTCCAGGAAGGAGAAATTTTAAAGATGCTCATGTCTGGCATTTGTACATATTTCATATTGATTATAAATATGACCATCATTTTTCTATTAAAAATGATGACTAATAGTGTTTTTATAACATTAAAAAACTCAAAAAACTACTTTATCTAAATGACTGATAAGTATTAATTAACAAAAATACCTCAGCAATTATTGAGCATCATATTCTAAGAGCTTTACACATGTGTAAAGCCCCAAAAGATGTATCTCTATTTTAAGGATAAGGAACTTGGGGAGAGAATTTAATCAACTTGCCCAAAGTAACATTTCTAGTCAGTGACAAAGAAGGATTTAAATAAGAGAATACTAGTTCCCAATGGAAAAGAGCAGCATACTGGGGGAAAAAATGTATCTGCTAATGAAAAGGGAATTCTACCCACATATACATGTTCTCCTGGAATTTAACTATGAAAGTATGTTAGTATCCAAGTGAAATACACAGTAAGTTGGAATAAGGAAAAGATGTAATGACAAATTAAGATTTAAATTTACCTTTTAAAAAAGTAATTATTGTGTTCATGATATTGTGCTAGATAATCTTTATTTTTTTAACCGAGATTATCAATAAAAAAAAAAAAATGAATCAAGAATCAAGGAGATTTAGCAATGTAAAAGTTAAAACACAAGTGTTTACTGCCTCAGTAAACACTCAAGGTAGAAAATCAGATATAGAAGACAAAGGAATGAAGAGTAGAGTGATCACATAATTAACCTTTCAACCCAGAACACTTTTGGGAATGAAAGAAGGGCCTAACAATTATTATAATGGTAAGACAAATATAAACTAGGACTGCCCCAGGCAAATGCAGACATTTGGTCACCCTAGTTAAGAAAAATACTTTAACAAAAAGTTCTTTGGTATGATTTTTTTCTGGTACTTACTACGTTAGCACGTACTCCACAATATAAGATTTAATCTATCTTATTCACTGTCCCTAGATGGGTGCTTTATACATAGTAGGCACTCAATAACTGTTCAAGGTTTTATAGTAGGTTTCCCATAATTTAAAAACAAAAGGTTTCCCGTGTCTATACAATATTTAAGCATCATTATGACCTAAATTTGTAAACAAGCATAAATCTGGGTATACAAAGACTTAGAGGAAACAAAAACAAAAATAATCAACAAACACATCTTTATGTTTTAAACATGGGAGATGGAATGCTAAAATTAAAGCACAGCAATTAATGTAAAAATGGTATACTACATACTTCTAATTTAGAGTGCAATAATGAAAACAAAGTTTAAAGCTACAAAGAAAGCTATTCTTTTTAAAATGTTTTTTTACCTTAGTCATGAAAACTGACATCAAAAGAAGACAAATCTTTCATTTCTTACCTGCACAGCCGAAAGCCAAATGGTATCTGGAAGAGGGGCTGAATTTGACACAGCACACGTTGGCCTTCGCCTCGATGCTTGCCACTGAGTTGTCCAAGTTGGTAGACCATAGCTTCACTAAGAAGAATAACAATAAAAATGAAAATAAACAATACATGAGCCAAGACTTCTATAACCTAGGGAGTCTGCTTCTTGCTACAGTTGTCTTTTCATGCTCATCTAAGTATTTTGATTTAGTAGGATCAAAAATATTTAAACTGAATAAATGAACAATGTTCAATAGAACAGTATATTTAAACTAACAGAGCTTAGTTTCAAAGTCAGAAAACAACACAGACAATCAATATATAATGAGAGAAAAATATGATCTCTTAACTAAGACATACAAGACAGGTTAAAAAAAAAAAAAGCAGTCTGGAAACACATGTGCATTTGTTTCAGCATTCTTTAAATTGGGTGTGTGTGTGTGTGTATGAGCAGGGAAACTACATGGCTTATCTTCCAACCTATTAAACTTTTGAGAACTTCATATACACACACATTTTCACATGTATGATTTATATATATACATACATATATATATATATATCACATTGTATATATGATATATACACAAATGTCACTTAAAGTACCTGGAAGCAGTTCTTATTTTATCTTTCACTTAAGAAATCCATTATTTTAAAATTTTATGTGGGAAACAGAGATTCACAGACTTAGAGAATGAACTTACGGTTGCTGGAAGGAAGGGATACTTAGGGAGTTTGGAATGGACATGTACACACTGCTATATTTGAAATGGATAACCAATAAGGGTCTACAGTATAGCATATGGAACTTTGCTCAATGTTACGTGACAGCCTGAATGGAGAGGAGTCTGGGGAAGAATGCATACATGTGTATGCATGGCTGAGTCCCTTTGCTGTACCCCTGAAACTATCACAACACTGTTAATTGGTTATGTGTGTATGCTCAGTTGCTCAGTCATGTCTGACTCTTTACAGCCTCATGGACTGTAGCCTGTCAGTCTCCTCTATCCATGGGATTTTCCAGGCAGGAATACTGGAGTGGGTTGCTATTTCCTCTTCCAGGAAATATATCTTCCCAACACAGGGATTGAACCTGTGTCTCCTGCATTGTCTGGTGGATTCTTTACCACTGAGCCATCTGAGAAGCTTTTAAAGTCAATACTATCTCAATCAATATCCCAGCACAATTTTCTATAGCTACTAGTAACTTGATCCTAAAATGTTTGTGGAAAAGCAGAGAAACTGCAGAGCTAAAATAATTTTCAAGAAGGAAGATGAAGAACTCACACTAAATGATTCCAAGACTTAAGCTACAAGGCAAGACAATGTGGTACAGTAAAAGAAGAAATACATAGATCAATGTAGAATCAAAATAGTGTCACACTCCTGTATCAGAAACGGACAGATCCAGCAAGCAGAACATCAGTAAGAATGTAGTTGAACTCAATAATAAATCAAACTGGATATAACTGATATCTACATATTATTTTATCTAACAACAGTAGGATACACATTCTTCCCAAACTCACATGGATCATTCATTAAGACAGATCACACTCTGGGCCATAAAACACCTTAACAAATTAAAAAAAAAAAAAAAAAAGAAACCATACAATGTATTGCTCAGACTATAGCAGATTATATTTGGAGATCAAACAACATACTTCTAAGTAATACATAAGTCAAATAAGAAACCTAAAGCAAAAATTAAGAATATTTTGAACTAAATGAGAATGAAAATATAATTTAATAAAGAAATCTGTGGGATGCATCACTCAGAGGAAAATTTATAGCACTGAATGCATATATTAGCAAGAAAAAAGATCTAAAATCAATAATCCAAGCTTCCATTTTAGGAAACTAGAAAGAGAAGAGCAAATTAAATCCAAAGTAAGCAGAAGAGAAGTAATACAAATCTGAAGAAAAATCAGTAAGTTAAAATCAGGAAGTCAACAGAGAAAATCAACGAAACCAAAAAGCTCGTTTAAAAAGACTAAATTGACAAGCCTCAAGGTAATCCTTAACAAAATCTCAATGAAGTTTTTTGAAGAAATAGAATAAAACGCATCCTAAAATTTATACTGAATCTCAGTAGGCCTAAAATAGCCAAAACAATCTTGAAAAAGAAGAAAAAAAAATAATGGAAGACTCACTTCCCGACTTCAAGACAAAGCTACAGTAATCAGAACAGCGTGGCAGCGGCATAAAGACAAACGCGGAGACCGAGGGAAGAGGAGAAAGTTCAGCAGTAAACTCACAGATACGGTCAGACGGCTTCTAACACAGGTGCTAACATCTTTCGGTGGGGAAAGGATAATCCTTTCAAGAAGTGGTGTTGTGAAAACTGGACATTTGCATGTAAACAACGAAGTCAGACCATTACTTTATACCTTACACAAAAGTTAACCCAAAACGGATCAAAGCCACAAATGTAAGAGCTAAAACCATAAACCCGTTAGAAGAAAACAGGGCAAAAGCTTTATTACACTGGACTCGGCAGTGCCTTTTTGAACATGACGTGAAAAGAGTAGGCAATAAAAGAAAAAATAGGCAATCTGCATTTCATCAATATGAAAAAGCTGTGTGCATCAAAGCACACTATCAACAAATAATATATCTGATACAGAATTAATATCTAGGATACAGAGAGCATGCCTGAAATTCAATAGCAGCGAGAAAGAAATACAATCAAAATGGGCACAGGACTTGAATCAACTTTTCTCCTCAGAAGATATACAAATAGTCAATAAGCACATGAAAAAATGCTTGACATCACTATCACTGAAGAAATGAAAGCAAAGCAAAACCACAATAAAATACCACTTCATACCCATTAAAATCATTATTTTTAAAAAAGTGGGGGGAGAACAGGTATTGGCAAGGATGTGGAGAAACGAATAGTTGGGTGCTATTGGTGGGAATATAAAATGATGTAGCCATTTTGGAAAACAGAATGGCAGTTTCTAAAAAAATTAAGTATATATCACATGACCCAGTAATTTCATTTCTGAGTATATGCCCAGAAGAACTTAATACAGGGATATGAAGAGATATTTTGCCATTCATGTTCATAGCAACGTTATTTTATAATAGCCCAAAAGTGGAAGCAACCCAAGATCCATCCAGCAATCAACAAATGAAACAAAATATGATATATCTATACAGTAGATTATTTTTCAGTCTTAATAAAGATGGAAATTTTAACATAAGCTACAACATGGAAAAATCTAGAAGACATTATGTTGAGTGAAACACAACAGTCACAAAGGACAAATACTCACATATGACACAGAAGAGAACTAGTAAACTTCATAGAGACAAAAAGGAGAAGGGAGACTGCCAGGAGCTGATGAAGGGGGAATGAGGAGTTACTGTTTCAGTAAATCAGAAACAGTTTCTGAAACAGAGTTTTAGGTTTGCAATATGAGACAAGTTCTACAGATTGACAATGATGAAGACAAACTGAAGGTAATTAATGCCACTGAACAGTACACTTAACATGGTTAATTATATGTGTATTTTAAAACAATTTAAAATCAATAAGTAATTTTAAAAAATCTCTCCCTAATTAAAATTGCTCTTTCTACTTAAATTACTTATATTTTTCAGAGGAAACTAGCCAGTCACCACCTTTGAACAAATGTTAATCTTCAGTACAAAAACACAAGTATTCTCAATAAACGCTACCCACTACATTATTTTTAAGAAGTATTTAACATTGATTAGTGAAGCTCTGTATTACATTAAAAAAAATCAATTATAACACAACGCTCTATTTTAGAAATTCAAAGATAATTTCTTACAGCAATCATGAAGGAAAATGTTACAATCCATATATACTGTGGATAAACAACTTGCTACTTCCCTTTGATCCAAAAATTTTTGGAGGGCAATCCAGTCATTTCATTTCTCTTTTATAGAATAGGACAGCTCTATCATTCAAACTACTGCACAACTGCACTCATTTCATGCTAGCAAAAGTAATGCTCAAAATTCTCCATGCTAGGCTTCAATAGTACCTGAACTGAGACTCCCAAATGTTCAAGCTGGATTAAGAAAAGGCAGAGGAACCAGAGATCAAATTGCCAACATCTGTTGGATCATAGAAAAAGCAAGAGAATTGCAGAAAAACATCTACTTCTGCTTCACTGACAACGCTAAAGCCTTTGACTGTGTAGGTCAGAACAAACCATGGAATATTTATTCTTCAAGAGATGGGAATACCAGACCGTCTCATCTGCCTTCTGAGAAACCTGTATGCAGGTCAAGAAGCAACAGTCAAAATCGGACATAGAACAAAGGACTGGTTCCAAACTAGGAAAGGAGTATGTCAAGGCTGTATACTGTCACCTTGCTTATTTAACTTACATGTAGAGTACATCATGTGAAATGCCAGGTTTGATGAAGCACAAGCTGGAATCAAGATTGCGGGGAGAAATACCAATAACCTCAGATATGCAGATGACACCATCCTTAGCGAAGAGGAACTAAAGAGTCTCTTAATGAAGGTGAAAGAAGAGAGTGAAAAAGCTGACTTAAAACTCAACACTCCTAAAATGAAGATCATGGCATCCAGTCATAGATGGGTAAACAATGGAAACAGTGACAGACTTTTATTTTCTTGGGCCCCAAAATCACTGCAAATGGTGACTGCAGCCACGAAATTAAAAGACCCTTGTTCCTTGGAAGAAAAGCTATGACAAACCTAGACAGCATATTAAAAAGCAGAGCTATTATTTTGCCAACAAAGGTCCATCTAGTCAAAACTATGGTTTTTCCAGTAGTCATGTGTGGATGTGAGAGTTGGACCATAAAGAAAGCAGAGCTGAAGAATTGATGCTTTTGAACTGTGGTGTTGGAGAAGACTCCTGAGAGTCTCTTGGGCTGCAAGAAGATCAAACCAGTCAATCCTAAAGGAAATCAGTCCTGAGTATTCAATGGAAGGACTCATGCTGAAGCTGAAGCTCCAACACTTGGGCCACATGATGTGAAAAGCTGACTCATTAGAAAAGACCCTGATACTGGGAAAGACTGAAGGCAGGAGGAGAAGGGGACAACAGAGAATGAGATGGTTGGATGGCATCACCAACCCAATGGACTTGAGTTTGGGCAAGCTCCAGGAGATGGTGAAGGACAGGGAAGCCTGGCGTGCTGCAGTCGAAGGGGTCGCAGAGTTGGACACGACCCAGAGACTGAACAACAACAACACAATCACTGTGAAATAAAGTTTTCAACACTAGAGCTACCCTGCCTATCTATTCACTAGTCTGCAAGTTACATATTGTAAAGAAGGAAAGGGCCAAGATAAAAGACATCTGTTAACAGGGCTTTATAAATCTAATCTTGAGAAGCAACAGGCCAAAACAAGACAACAACAGTAAAGAATGAATAGTAAAGACAGACACACACACACATACATACACAAAAACAGAAAGAGGGATCAATTAAACTGGCAGAAAGAAATATAGAATTTCTGCCTTGAAACATGATAAACTTCATTAAAAGATTTTGGTATACACTCAGAATTTAATACAATTCAAAATATAGCGATGTCTAAATATTTCAACAAAAAAGTTCATTTCACAGTATATATAAAGGAACTGGTTATAAAAACATCACAGTGTGGCATGAATTCAGAAAAAATATTATAATGAAGATGCAGAATATTCATTTTTCTTTCACTCCAACAAATACAGATTTTTGTGCTTATTAGACTATTTTTAGAATAATCAGTAATCGCAAAGGATCGCTATGGGTTTCAATAAATATCTGTATTTCTGTTAGGTTTTAAAAGGAATTAAGTCAAGGGAGGAGACCCAAATAGTACCTTTTGCATCATCAGAACCTGAAGCCAAGAGTTTAGGATCCATCAAATTAAAGTCAACACTCCAACATCTCTTCTCATGCTCCTAGATGCAGAAGGAAGACAAAGTAGTCTCAGAATATAGATCTTAAATAAAGCAAAACAAATAAACAAACTTGATACCAATTTATCACTATGGTGACAGGGAGAAAGAACTGGCTATGAAAATAAATGAGATGCAAAGTAGTTCATAAACTTTTTAAATATACATTTATAAAATTACCACTTTTGGAAATTCATTTGATATATCCCACAAATGCAAAGAGTCTGAAGAGATGCATCAGAAAAGCATTACTGGAATTACATAGGTAGATGGTTGGATGGCATCCCTGACTCAATGGACATGAGTTTGAGCAAGCTCTGGAAGTTGGTGATGGACTGGGAAACTAGGTGTGCTGCAGTCCATGGGGTTGCAAAGTGTCAGATACGACTGAGTGACTGAACTGAGGAACTGAGAAAATACTAAATAATGATTTTAAATTTGTAATTATAAAACACATGAAGCTCTATAATTATTAAAAAGTACAAATGTGATTCTTACAACAAGCTCCAATATTTTGGCCGCCTGATGCAAAGAGCTTACTCATTGGAAAAGACCCTGATGCTGGGAAAGATTGAGGGCAAAAGGAGAAGAGGATGATAGAGGATGAGATTGTTGAATGGCATCATCGACTCAATGGACATGAGTTTGAACAAACTCTGGAGATAGTGATGGACAGGGAACCTGGTGTGCTGCAGTCCATGGATTGCAAAGAGTCGGACACAACTGAGCAACTAAACAGTAACAACAACAAACAGGTAACCAGTATTCTTATTTACCTGATAGACCTTTGACCTCTGTCCTGTGAATCCATCCCATAGGATGACGGTGCCTTCATAATCACTGCTGGCTAATAGGTTCTTATGATAACTACTCCAACTGATACAGCTGAAAGAAAAGGATATTAAGTTAAGCCTTGTTTTACATAAAAAGAAACAGCAATGGATACAAAGAATTTGGATGTGTTCAGAAAGATTAGAACCCTTTCAAAATGGTCTACACAAATTCACAATAATTATTCTGCCCACAATCCATCAAGGAAGAAGGCATCAAATAATTCTCAGATTTTTCAACTGAAACCACCAGGTTACAAACCATAACCACTTTTCACTCTTATCTCCAGCTAGAAGACAGATATGGTGTGCCTAAAGTTTGTACTGGCCATCCTTGACACATGAGGAATACAGGTCTGTAGGTAGAGATAACACAGGCCAGGGGGGCACACATATGTCATGGCAGAGTGGCAGAGACCAAATCAGACCCTTCAGGCCCCTACATCCAATTGTGTCAGATCATATAAGCCAGTAAACTAGTCTGAATTGAGTCTCTGGGTTTACAAGCAAATGTTGACTAACATAAGTGTATGGTTCAAATTTCAATAAAATGCATTTAAGAGAATTAAACTTCTAACATTTATGGTTTCGGCTATTTCTCAAACGTTCCAATATTGAGAATGCAACATCTAAAAATATATGCTTTTGGCTAGATATATATGTGCATCACACATACAGTAAAGCTAATATATATTAAAGAAAAAAGTCACTTAGAAAGCAAAGCAGCTGACCTAGGTGATTTCCAAGCATTTGAACACAAAGCCTTTTTGCTGTCTTCTAGCTGTATTTGTGCTACATTTTAGGGGTTGAAGAATTTATTTGCAACTTTAGATGTACTTATTAGAATTTCTGGGAGAAATTACGTGGAATAGTCAAGAGCCTTGGATTTAGTCAGACCTGAGCTTAAATTCCAGATCTGCAACTTACTAGCTGTGGCTTTGGGTAATTCAGTTCACTTTCACAACTGGTGCGCTCCAAATGGGTTTCAGGGAAGCTTACATATTGACCCTTTCAGCCCCAAGTCCATTGTTTCCAGATTTGAACAGTTTCCTTCTCTTTATTCCAAGGTGCATAAAATACTACTATATTACTTTATATCTGTCAAGACAGACAAGGTAAACCCTCTAATCCATATTTTCATTATGGTAACATTTATTATGAACTCTTGATATGGTCAAGTACTGTGCTGAGTGCATCATGTGGATTTATTTAAGGTATAATCCTATGAAATAGGTATTACTACTATTAGAGCCTCTATTTTACAAATGAGTAGCATGAAACGGTTAAGAGCAAGATTCTGCTCGAATCTTGGCTACTCCAGAGACGAGCTGTACAACCATCAACAAGCTGTGTTCCAGCTTCCTCGTGTATAAAACAGGGTAATGATGGTCTGCTTAAGACTCAGAACTGATGATGATGCCTGCCACTGAAGGATTCAATAAAATTATGTCTCACTCATGCTGCATTCTTTTCACTTAGGAATAAAGTATATAAACTAAGTAGATAACCATTACACATTCTCAATGATGAACACCAGTTAGATCAGTCTACCATTTTTATATGAATTAGGAAACAGAAAAGAAAGCTATACAAATAAAGACTACAGTACTTGCTATATTATTAACATTATTAAAGTGACCCCATATATTATATGTGTCATTCATCCAGATAAAAAAGGTATAAGAATGACTGGAAAATGTTCAAAGTTTTGAACAAATTTATTATTAGTTTCTTGATGTCACTCCCTTTGAAGCCAGCACCTATGAAAATAGCTTAGGAAGCTTGTTTTAAACATGAAGATTCTAGCATTCTTTTTAGATTTTGTGGGGGCAGATCAGAACCTGGGTCTAGTTTCTGCAGTTTTACCAGTATTCCAGGTTTAAAAAGCACTTGTTATAAACTCTAGCCCTTAATACATGAAACTTAAACACTATGCCCTCACAAAAAGACACATACCAATTTTGTGAAAAGAATTCTTAAAATTGTAAACAATTATAAAAGTTAGAGATATGTGCATGCTAGAGGAAAAATGCCAGACTCTGAGATACTACTCACTGGGCTACAGTAATCCTTCATTCAATACCCCATGAAAGGTCATCTACAATAAAGACATTTATTTGATTAAATGAAAGAAGATTTTCATTTGGCAAATAGAAAAACACTAACTACTAACCCCCACAAGGAAAAAGCAATCTATAAAAAAAAAGATATTCTGATGTATCTTCTATATATAATTAATAATGTTCATCACGAACGAGTAAGGTATCACATGAAAAGGTAAAAATAACAAACATACTAATCACAGATACTGTTGCATACACACTACATCATGCCAAGTAAATAATGTAAATACCTGATTTTGGAATTGCAGGTCATTTCATTTTCAGGGTAATGAATATCCACCGCATCCTGAATGACTGTGCCATATTCATAGACTTTAATCTTCTTTGTAACCCCAGCAATTGCAAAGTAGTCACAATCCCGATCAAATTCAATACTGAGGAACAAAGTACATACTTGGATCAGTAAGACTATTTACTTATCCTTGTGATGTTACGATGACAACATTTCAGAATTTGTTTTTTTTCTCCCCTATTTCTAAAGTGATTCTATTTACAATAATAACAGATCTACTTGAAATGCCTTCAAATTGTATTAGGCCTTTTGGAGATTAAGTCATTATCAAGACATATAAAATTAAGAGTGGTGGAGAACTGCATAGCTATACAATTCTGAACCACAGACGGTATTTTTGGTTCCTAGAAACTTGACATGATTTTCAAATCATCTTTAGTAACCATATTACAACATACCAAACTGTCAAGGCTAACAAGTTATACTGTAAAAGTATTGAGGGAAGATTTAATGGTTTGGTATATTAAAAATACATCAAAAGAGAATAGTCAATAAACCTTTTCCTTAATTTTAGCTTTTTCTCTACCTACCATTCTGTGTAGATGATAGAATTTCACAATATTTAATGTTATTTTAATAAATTAATGAGTAGACAAGCTGAATTATGACACAACTAAGGAAGGTATAACAATAAAAGGATAAAATATACATATGAATGGAATAATTAAATAATCATTATGTTTCCTCCAATCATTTCTCACCTCCCAATCTAAAATGATCTCTGACTTATGAACCACAAACAAACAGAGGAAAAACTAAGTAAAAATTTTTCCTTCTTTTCAAGTTACTTAAGAGAATTCACCTCTCTTTTACTGACTTTTTACACAAGTTTCAAAATAAGTAACTCCAAAGCAGAACACAAGGTTTTATTCGCCTTTAAAGACCATAACTTGGAGTCCTAAAAAAGTTGTTATACTCAACAAGAATGTTAAGTAACCTAATGGAATTAAGAGTAAAATGAATCATCACACACATTATTTCTCAATGAGTTAAATATTCTTTCTAGAAGCTCAGTCATAAAGTTAGAGAATGCATAAGAATTATTGATCTTTAACTAATTACATAATATTCATTGACCACTCACTATAACCACTATACAAAGTAACTCAATAAATTCTCATAACAACCCTATGAGATAAGTATTAATCTATCCACATTTTATATATGAGAAAACTAAGGACTGGAGTTGGGTAACTTGCCCAAAGCATCTTATAAGTGGCTAAAATGATATGGTAGTGCTCTGCAGATTTTAAGCATTCACCAAGTGCATACAAATAACTACATGACATATTTTTCTTTATAGATTAACTGTGACATCTTTTTACCAAAAAGTATATGGTTAGTTAATAAAATAGTAAGAAGCTTTGCTAAGCTGACAATGAATAAGGAAAATAAGTACACATCAAGAATATTTCCCATAAAAATACATGTTGAGATGCTCACTTTTCATTACATCTTTAAATTCTTCTTCAATATATGCAATTTTTAAAGAAATTTCATGAAATATCATTGACTATTGTAAAATTCAGCAAATGCTCCCTTCAATACTATATGACTATGTAGCAATGCAATAGACTTACTTGTACAACAATTTCAACCTAACTGTTGTCTCAGCTAATGTTATCTGCCCTGTGGACCCTAATGCAATATAACTGTATTGATGGCAACTATTCATCTATCCCAACTCAATTTATACACACAACCTCACACCACTGAAGGAGAAATATTACTGTGTCTGGTAAAGGACAGAGTTATCAGAAGTGAAATTCTATCCTTAACTTAGGAAATTTTGTTATGGCTGAGATGTCAAGGGAAAACCAGCTATATTATCTCTAGATATTTTTTCTTCATCTACAAATACACATGGCTAATAAATCAAAAATATTCCAAAGGTTGTACTAGTAAAAGTTAACATGCTACTTCCAAACTATTTGCTTTTAATATAAAAAAGTTTAAACACTAATTTATTAAAGACACTACAGGAAGAAAACTGGCATATAAATTAAAATACTGTCAGAAGAATGGATTTGATGACATAAACAAGTAATTAAATCTATTTCCTCTGTTGCCACCCTGTTATTCAACACAGCTCTCTTTTTTTAATAAAGGTTATTATTTAGCTATATCAGATCATTATTAACTCTTATACATTTTGTTTTGTATAAGAGTTAACTTTTTGTTAATAAAAAGTTTCATCTCATTATTACCTTTTGTTTTGACTTTACTGCTATTGTTTTCTTACATTCTGGTTATGTTTTCTTTTTAATACATTAGTATAACAAGGACCTAGATAGTATCCTTATTTTAATATTCTAAGATATAGAGGCTCTAGTTTAAAAACAAGATTTTAATAGAAATACTGATCAAAAAGTAAAGTATAAAGAATAGCATTATTACTGATTAAAAAGGAAAGGAAGAAAAACAGCTACCTTTAAAAAAAAATGCAAGTACTTCCACATAGTTAAGACTCAGAATTTAAGTAGTTCCAAACATAAATCATTTGTTCCCAATTTCAAACAGATTTAATCATATCTGTTTCCAAAGACAAAGTCAGACTCTAGAAACCAATCACGGAATAACTCAAAAGAATAATGTAGTTTTCAGGCAGAGAGCTTTTCAGAGCTAATTCAAAATAGATAGTCTCTCATTTCACAATATAATATTTCAGCTGCTTTAATTTCTGAAATCTGATAAAACAAACAAAAGTAATAAACAATGACTAGTTAGGCTGAAATAAAAACAAAATGAAAGGTAAACAAATTAAAACACACTTGATGGTGCAATTAAATTCAAAAAAGAACTGTAAGAAGTCATGTGATACAAAATTTATTTCTGCTATCCACTATCACCAGTAATAAAACAAGTAGTTTATGAAAGTTAACTTCAATGAAACAAATTCAGTTTCACAGAATTTTTTAAATTTAAAAAATAAACATTGAAAAATCATCTGAATGGGGACTTACATGAAAATAAATTGCATTTTTCTTTCACATTTGGAACGTTTCAACTGTTTTTAAAAGTGATTTATTTAAGCAGCTATAAGATGAAACTCAGCTGTTTGAAATTGGCTATATTCTCTGTCAAAAGGGCCATCAGTCAAGTGATTAAGCATCAAGGCAACAAACCACACAGGACACCTGATTAATGCATACAGCTAGTAGAGAGGAGCACAAAGCAACGTAAACACATCAGTATCTCAAGAGGGAATTCTGTCAGGGTTCCCACTGTCTGTCAGATTTTTTTTTGTAATTATAAAATGTATTAGTGAACAAGGTGGATTAACATCCCTGAACAACAGAATTCAATTTATCAAAAGAAAATGTAAAGTAAACAAAATTGTTAAAGGTCCAATTCATTACCATGTTAGTGTGCCCCAGGAGACAGGGGCTGCTATAATTTCAAGGAAACAAAGAAAAGCTCAGAAATGGCCTTTTTTTAATGAAAACAAAAGAGTAGAGCTTAACATAATACAAAAAGGATAAGTAAATAATAACTGAGGATATTCAGCTGACTTTCTTTCAACTCAATCAATAGTATTGGCAAAAACTTCCATAACATACTAAACACTCACTCTGTGTCAAGCACTGTTTTAGGCACTTTGCATTAAATATATTTAATCTTCAAATCTCCACTGCATAGATAAAGAAACTGCAGTATACTAATGTTAAGTAATTTGCTCAAGGTTCACTAGAAAATGCCAAGTCATCAAGTTTCAGAGTCTGTGCTCTCAATCACTATGCAAAACTCCTATTTCAATGAGAATAGAAGGGCTAGTCTATAAGAAACACATACAAAGGCAAAGTAAATAATAATAACATAAAAATAAAAATAAATAATAACATAAAAATGGTATCTACTCATACATATGATAGTAGTAGTAATAACATCATAACTCATCCTGTACAACAATTTAAACAGAGAGAGAAAAAAGAGAGTACAGTAGCCTGGTAGGGCTTATAATTAGTGGGCAAGGTCATTTATTACTAAAATAAGCAAATGCCAAACAACAGGAACAAAACACGACACAGGAATTCAAGAGTCAATGATTACTAAGACTCACTGGAAGAAAATGTATGATGCTTGGGTATTCTCATCCATGTGAGAATATTCGTATGGGTGTGCCTGCTATCTGCCAAACACTGACCGAGTTGATGGAAAACCAGGATGTTAAGCCAAAACACATTTGAGAAATGTGCAGAAATAAGCATTAAAACATGAAAGCATTAAAACAAACCTGGGCTACTGCAACAGCCTCCTTACAAGTCTGCCGGTCCTGACTTTTATCTTTTCTAATCCATTTGAAGGATGGATATTAGGGAAATTTCCAAGAACACAGCTCTGTTCACATAATCATCATCACTTTGTTGTTGATGTTGTTGTTCAGTGGCTAAGTCCTTTCTGACTCTGTGCTGCCGTGAACTGTAGCACGCCAACACCTAATACCATGTAAAATTCAAACTTCAACCATTAAGAAAGGTTTGTCACAACCTGGCTTGAAGCTTTTCTTAAAACTTATTTTATTTTTTAAAACTACATATATAGGCAATGGTTCAAAAAGTGTACACAGAAAAACAAGTCTCCCTCCCAATTTTACCAAATAAGCACCTGACCGGCCTCCCTAGAGCTAATCAATAGTTAACAGTTTGTGCATCCTACTAGAATCCCCCATATGAAGAAACATATGGGTATTCACAGCCTTTTTTTTTTAAACACATGGTATGATATAATAGTATCTTGACAATCATGTTGTATCAATACATATTAGGGATACCACATTTTTTTCCTCGGTGGTTGCACAGAATTCCAACATATGGGTATATCATAAATTATTTAATAAGTCTAATGAGGAACATTTGCTTTCTAGTTTTTTACTGTTAACAACAATACTACAATGAAATAAATACCTTTCTATGCATGTCATTTTTCACATATGCTAGAATATCCCTAAATAAACCTGGATTATGAAGTGCTATGTCAAAAAGCATACCTTGTTAATATAGTTAAATAAAGCTAAACCTCTCCATCCAGATCAACACCACTAATAATTTCAATTTTGTCTCCAAATGTTTCATTATCTTCTAAATCTAACTAAAACCCAGCTCTTCCCTGAAAATGCTGATTCCTCTGAGGTCCCCTCACGTTCCACATTAAAACACACTTAGATATAAAGTCAGAGTCCTCCCTGCTATGCACAACTTCCCCAGGTATTCTTCCTCGTCCCTAAAACATCCCAGGTCAAAATATCCTGTTAACTTGCATCACATAATACTGCTCCTTATTACTCCTTCTACCAATCCATGAGTTCTTGGAAATTTTAACTTTTAGCTCAATATCACTCTCTCCAAATCTACCCTAGTCATAATTCTTAATAATTTCAACAATCCCACAGATTCTTATATCCTGGTCTATCAGTTGGACTTTCCTTTCTCCACAGATCTTTTATTCTGCTCACTTCCACCTCACACAACCATGATTAGGCTTTTTCATCACCAATAATGTCATTCTCCATAATTGCAATTTCACTTTCTGACATACTGCTTTCTGACAACCACTTCCATTCGCTCCAGCTAAGTCACTGTTAGCAACAATCCTTCAGGCCCTCAAGCCCACGAGGAATCTAAAAATGCACTGATCTTATCACCACTGTCCCTCCTGCCTTATATACTTACTTTTCCTTTACCTATCATAGGTTACACAGTGAATAACTAAGATGCCCTCACATATAACTCTACTCCTTTAACATTTTTACATCTCTTTTTCCTTATACCTAACTTCCTTGGTAAAACTCTAGCTAATCTAACTCTCTACTCACTCTAAACTTGAAATGGCACGGCTGAGCATGGCTAGAGAAAAAAAAAAAACATGTTCTGATCATGACCACTATCCTCAAGTGGAGCTCTCACACTGCTCAGGTTTATGATAAACACCTCCGGTCCCATAAAATTTGCTACAAATTTGTCCCACAATATTTGCTTTAAAAAAAGGTACATAATTTCTCCGTTCTTCTCAAATTTCCCATATCTCTTTCCTCGTAATCACTCTCAGCAGATTATTTTGCTCTCTATAATTTATCACACACACACACACACACACACACACACAGAATAAGCAGGTAACTTACAATGGCTACCACCATCACATCCCCCACTTACCAGCATATGTCCACATACTTTGATGTACTCTGCGCCTCTCTGGTCACTGAGTCAAAGACCCACACCCCTAGATGGATCCAAAAAATGTCTACTTGTACACTAGATCCCAGCTTTGCTTGCCTATGCTGGGACTGCTTCCTAGATTGACCTCCACCGCTCTCCTATATCACTCATTTCTTCCATTCTCCTGGATCTATTCCATGAGCCTTTCAATTTCAATGTTTTCTTCCTTTAAGTGAAACACAAACAAAACAAAACACCTCTTAGAACCCTAATTCTGCTTTAGCTATCATGCTATTCCTTTCCATTCTGATCACAGAACTTCACCAAAAAAGTGATTCAAACACATCAATTCCTAATTCCTCTCCTCCCTTTCTCTTTAACCCAATGGAATCAAGCTTTCACCTTCACCACTGAAAATGCTGTACTAAGGTCAACAATGACCTGCTGTCTGATAAATCTAAGAGTCAAATCTGAATTCTTATCTTACCCAAATATCAACAAGAGCTGGCTTAAGCTCATATAGCTCAACATCAGCAAAACAAACAACCCAATCAAAAGATGGGTGGAAGACCTAAACAAACATTTTTTTTCCAAAGAAGACAAACAGATGGCCAACAAACACATGAAAAGATGCTCAACATTGCTTATTATTAGAGAAATGCAAATCAAAACTACAATGAGGTATCACCTTACACCAGTCAGAATGGACCTCATCAAAAAATCTATACAATAAATGCTGGAGAGGGTGTGGAGAAAAGGGAACTCTCTTGCACTGTTGGTGGGACTGTAAACTGATACAGCCTCTATGGAGAACAGTATGGAGATCCCTTAAAAAACTAGGAATGAAACTACCATATCATGCAGCAATCCCACTACTGGGCATATACCCTAAGAGAGCCATAATGCAAATAGACACATGTACCCCAATGTTCACTGCAGCACCATTTACAACAGTCAGGACATGGAAGTAACCTGGATGTCTATCAATAGATGCATGGATAAAGCTGTGGCACATATATACAGTGGAATATTACCCACCATAAAAAGGAACAAATCTGAGTTAGTTGAACTGAGATAGATAAACCTAGAGCCTATACACAGTGAACTAAGTCAGAAAGAGAAAAAGAAATATCATATATTAACATGCATATATGGAATCTGGGCTTCCCAGGTGCACTATGCAGCACACTCAAGAGACTTGGGTTTGATCCCTGGGTTGGCAAGATCCCCTGGAGAAGAGGACTGCAACCCACTCCAGTATTCTTGCCTGGAAAACCCCATGGACAGAGGAGCATGGTGGGCCACAGTCCACGGGGGTTGCAAAGAATCGGACACAACTGAGTACTTACATGCACATGTGTGTACACACACACACACGGAATCTAGAAAAATGGTACCAATGAACCTATTTCCAGGGCAGGAATAGAGACGCAGACATAGAGAACGGCCTTACAGACACAGTGGGGCAAGGGTGGAGGGTACAAATTGGGAGAACAGCATTGACATATGTATATACTACCATGAGTAAAACAGATAGCTAGCAGGAAGCAGGTACATAGCACCGGGAACAGAGCTCAGTGCTCTGTGATGACCTACAGATGTGGGATGGCGGGGCGGGAAGAAGGCTCACGCGGGAGGCTCACAAGGAAGCGGACATGTGTGTACTTACAGCTGATCCATGCTGCTACAGCAGAAACCAACACAGCATTGTAAAGCAATTCTCTTCTGATTAAAAGTAAGTTAAAAAAAAAACAAAACAAGAGCTGACTTAAATGATCACTCCCTCCTCCTCAACAGTTTATTTTTCTTCCACCTCACTAGCCACTCCATCATAGCATGCATTGTTCACCCCTCCTCCTGTGTCCACTTTCATACTCAAGTATCCCCTAGTTCAGTTCTTGCCCCTCATCTCCTTTGAATCTCCATGGACTTCTTTGAGAATCTCATCTAACCTTCAGGTTTTAATCTATATACCAATGACTACCAAATGTTATCTCACATATCAGACCTCCTCTGTACTACTGGCTCATGCCTATTTTACAGCTCAATTTTAATCTAACAGGCATCTTAATTCATACTAAACTGAGTTTCTGAATCCCCTATCCAACACTTTTCTCATCTTATTTACTAACCCCATTTCTCTTTCAATTAACTTTAACATCAACTCCTTCAGCTCAAACTTCAAAATACATACAGACTGTAACCACTTTTCACTAGCTCACTGCCAACATGCTCATCCAAGCTACCATTATCCCATGCCTATATTATCAAATAGGCTCCTTACTTGCTCCCTGCTTCCGTATTTGACCCTTACAGTCTGTCTGCAAACAGGTCAAATCACCATTCCTTTGGTTCAAAATTCTTTAATGGCTTCTGACTTGGTCTCACAAAAAAGGCAAAGTGATTATAAAACAGTGTAAGTGATTTGCCTCTCCCTCTCCCTTGTTTTGGTTACACTGGCCTCATGGTAAAACTAGGAACTTCCAAACCTAATCCCACTTCAGAGGCAGTGCACCTGGTAAGTCTCTGATCTCAAAGTGGTCTAATCTTTTTCAAACTGAAGCCTTCTACTCTCTATCCCCTATGTCCCTGAATTATCTCCCTCTGCTCTATTTTTCTTTTATAGGATTTAAAGAACTTATATCCTATACTTCTAATATGTTACCAGTTTCTTTTCTTTTTTTATTTAAATATTCATCTCACCTGGAAATTATTTAAAACTATGAGAAGAAATGTAAATTTGTATTTTTCTACAACATTACTGAGGAAACCCATTTATTGAATAATCTCTTTCCCACATTTATTACAAGTGCAGAAAATGAAGAGGAACTAAAAAGCCTCTTGATGAAGTCTGTCATGAACTGAGATCTGATCTGATTTAAAGTCTCATACAACTAACTTGTGCTTTTATTTTGTCTTACAGCTAACAGGAATTTTCCAATGTATAATATTTATAACTACTTAAACTTCATCATGGACTGAACCCTAATCATTATGAAGTGCCAGGGCAGGAGGAAATATGAGAGGAAATGAAATTTAGTGCTTTCTAGTCTGAATTAAACCTTACTTTCAACTTTTACAGCTCCAAGTTTTAAGAACTCTTATATACAGAACAAATCTATGCTTCATATTGTGATCTAATGTGAAAATATCTCCCTTTTGATGGGAGGTTTAGCCTATTTACAGTTATTTATCAAGGACACATTTGCTTTCAACTCTCTTTTATGTTTTGATATGTATTTTTAACTGCATTTTTAATTAAAAAATATTTTTCACCATTTGATTTCTTTCTGCTTTCTATGTGCTACTTTCATAAATGGGAATTGTAGTATTTCTGTCTAGTGGCTATTTTTATGACATTAAGAGTTACCATAGAAAGAAAGAAAGGATTAAATGAATCTATTAAGTCTATAATCTGAGCAGAGAACAAAATTATTTTTGCCTTTCTTCTTCCTAGCCTATTGATTACATTGATTATCTTAAAATTTACTTAATACATTCAAAGATATTTTTACCACTCATTTCTGTGCAAGTAAAAAACCTATAAATAATTACCTGAGCATAGAAATGAATCTCATTATACATATAAAGACAAACTAGCCATGGCATTTCTGACTGCTCTACTTATTCATTGTAGGTAGATTCAAGTATCTGACTACTCCATTATATTGTCTAATGCAGCCATATCAAAAAATTTACATATTAAAATATATATTACATTTTAAATTATTTTCCTTTTCTCTCATATTACAGCTAGGGCACTATAGTATTTTTAATGTGTATATAGGTTGTTATATCTATTACTTTTACTTCAGAATGGCATCAAAGTTCAGTTAAAGTTTATTTGTGGATGTTGAACTTTGAATTTCATATAATTTTCATGTCACAAAATGTTATTCTTTATATTTTCAATATTATTTCTTTATATTTTTTATATTTTCATTTTAAAAATATAAAGACTATCCTTAGCTTTTTGCTGTACAAAATTATACAATGAGTCAGAACTGGCTTGCAGGTCTTAATTTACTGACCCCTGTCTTGAATGAATGGATACATTTGATTTTATTCCATAGGCACTAAAGTGAAGCCACATTTAAATTGTGTGTATATTTGTATGATTATTTATATTAACTTGCTTCTCTGGGTTTCAATTCCACAAAGCTGTAAGATGTTGCTTTAAAACAACTACTTTAAAAAATTTTTATTTTTCCATTCCCTCTGGCTATCACTGTATAGCTAGAACAACTATGTACACCATCTGACATATATTCTGCAACACTTGTGTGAATGCCAAGTGTTTCATACTATGATAAAATTTCCTTCTGGGCTTCCCAGGTGGCACAGCTGTAGAGAATCTGCCTGCTAATGCAGGAGATGCAAGTTCGATCCCTGGGTCAGAAAGATTCCCTAGAGTAGGAAATGGCAACTCACTCCAGTATTCCTGCCTAGAAAATTCCATGGACAGAGGAGCCTGGCAGATTACAGTCCATGGGGTCGCAAAGAGTCTGACATGAATGAACACAAACACACCTTTCTATTCAAAGGATTTAAAATTAAAGATATAACTGGAGGCCCTTTAAGATCAATGTACTGATTATCAAATTTTTCTCATTTAAGTCTATAGCAAGTTATCATTTATATTCACTTAAATTAACTTAGTTTTAGACTCTTCATCTACCTTAAAACACCTTTCAATGTACAATATAACAATATCTTATAATAGATGGTGTTTATTAAAGAACTTTGGAAAACTAAAAATAACTTCTGAAGCAAAGATTAACAGAAAGATAGTATAAAAACATCTACTAGAGAAAAAAAAAAAACAGGAGTTAAAAAGCAAAATATCTTTTGTTCCGAAAGTTACTATGACACTGTGTCCTCTTTGGAATATGTTGGTATTTAGGAAAGTGGAAGGAACCACAGGCAAGGAAAAAGTTTCAATTCTTTACTTTTGAAATTGAAGTAGAAGATACATCTATCGAACTGTTTAGTATCCTCAAGTAGCATTTACAAGCAACCAATAAGAATACAATATTAAATCATTAATGTTATTAATGCTGTGATGCTTCATCAGAAAACAACACAAGTATGATACAAAGAAACTATTCAACACTAGAGAGGGGTAACCTAAAGTGAAAATGTATAATGTAGGCAAATTTTCATATATAAAATATATGAAAGTATGTTCCCAAAATAAGTTAGCCAGACAGACTTTAATAAATCAGAAATCCACCTCATATTTCTTACAGAAACAAGTGGACAAAATTACTGAGAAAAATCTAAGAGAAAATGTGACTTTTATTAGATTAATCCTTTCAATTAAACGGAGGTGGGGGGCGGGCATGGGGAGTCAGCCTGCCTTTGGACCGATGTCCACCATCCTCCCCCCTCAGCTGACAGCATCTGAAATAAAGCAAACTTTCCTTTCCCCCAACCTGTCCTGCTTACTGGCTTTTGAGCGGCGAGCAGCCGGACCTCCCAGGCATACCTTTTGGTAACAGATCTGCACCCAACATGGGGCTGGCTACTGCTGGCTTTCCTGGGTCTTCCAGGGGAGAGCTGTGGCTATGACAGTGTATTAGCCTGCTGCTGACGGCCTGCTAGCCCCAGGCAGGGGACATAGGGGATGTTCCTAGCAGCTGCCAAAACCATTTGTTTTGAGGATCCTTCCTGTTTCTCCGCTGCTCAGCACTGGCTGCCAACTTTCGCTTGTCCTTGGATGGATGGAAACTTGCATTTGGGATGAACCGATGAGCTCCAAGACTGGGTAAGTCCATCGATGTGCATACAGGCAACCTTCCCATTTGTGAGTGCTAGTGCTATTTGGGCATTTTGCCAACTGGTTCTGACTGCCATTGAGGATTGTCTTCGGGTATTCTTGCCAGTTGGTTCTGATGTGTCTGATGTTGAGAACTGTTTGGGAAACAGGGTGCTTCCCTGGTGGCTCAGATGGTAAAGAATCTGCCTGTAATGTGGGAGACCTGGGTTCAATCCTTGGGTTAGGAAGATCCCCCGGAGAAAGGAATAGCTACCCACTCCAGTATTCCTGCCTGGAAAATTCCATGGACAGAGGAGCCATGGAATGTTGTGGGGGGGTGGGGGGAGGGGGTGAAAAAAGACAGAGAGAGTTCTTGTTCTAAAATTTTTACAGAAATGCAAAGAATTTAGAATAACAAACAACTACGAAAAAGAGTATCAAAGTTGTAGAATTTACATTACCTGATTTGAAGGCTTATTATCAAACTACAAAAAATAATCAAGAGAGTGTAGTACCAGTCAAAGAGCAGACATACAGATTAATACAACAGAACAGAGTGTCAAGAAGTACATTTATACATACTTGCTCAATTGGTTCTAAAGATAGAAGCCAATGGGAAAGGTTCACCTTTTAAACAAATAATACTTGGAATAACTGGATATCCATACTGGGGGGAAAAACTGATTTTCAACTTTTACTTCAAAATCTAAACAAAAATTAACTTGAAATGGATTTTAGATTTATACATAAAAGCTAAAACTATTAAAATTATAGAAGAAAACAGGGGATAAAAATCTTCATACTTCGGGACAGGCAAACATTTCTAAAGGAAAGAGCCTAAATCATTTTAAAAAACTAACTGGAATTCATAAAAATTAAATACTTATGTTATTTGAAAGACACCATTAATTAAAAGGCAAGTCACAGACTGGGAGAAAATACTACCAATACATATTTCTAGTACATAAAAAATTCTCACTACTCAATGATAGTAAAGGCTGATTTTTAAATAATGGGCAAAAAATTTGAATAGGTACTTCATAAAAGATACACAAAATGGCCAATATGCACATTGAAAAGCATTAGTCACAAGGGAAACACATGTAACAAGCAAATATCTATACATCCACAAGTAAAAAGACTGACAATGCCAAGAGTTATTGAGGGTGTGAGACAAATGGAACTCTCTTACACTGCTGACTGGAATGTTAAAATAACTCAATCACTTTGGAAAACAGTTTAGCAGTCTCTTACATGCTGCTGCTGCTGCTGCTGCTGCCAAGTCGTTTCAGTCGTGTCCGACTCCGTGCAACCCCTAGACAGCAGCCCAGGCTCCGCTGTCCCTGGGATTCTCCAGGCAAGAACGCTGGAGTGGGTTGCCATTTCCTTCTCCATCTTAAAATGTTAAGCACAAACTAATCATACAACCCAGCAATTTCAATCCCAGGTATTTACCCAAGAGAAATAAATGTGAAAATGATATCCAAATAACTAGCATGTGAATATTCATAGGAGCTTTATTCATAATAGTCAAAAATTAGAAAGAACTCAAATGTCCATCAATACATGAAGGATAAACCAACTGTGGAATATTCATTAAATGGAATATTGCTAAATAATTAACTAACTAACAACTGATGCAGAAAACATGGATGAATCTCAAAACATGCTGAGCTAAACAAGCTAGACACAAAGGAGTACATTCTGTATGGTTCCATTTATAATAAACTCCAGAATAACTAATGATAGGGCTTCCCTGTTAGCTCAGACGGTAAAGCGTCTGTCTACAATGTAGGGAGACCTGGGTTTGATCCCTGGGTTGGGAAGATCCCCTGGAGAAGGAAATGGCAACAAACTCCAGTATTCTTGCATGGAAAATCCCATGGACTGAGGATCCTGGTAGGCTACACAGTCCATGGGGTTGCAAAGAGTCGGACACGACTGAGCAACTTCACTTTCACTTTCCAGAATGACTAAACTACTCTATGATGACAGAAAGCAGAGAGCCAGTGGCCTGGGAGAGGAGTCTGGAGAATTAAAAGCAAAATGACAGTAAATAAAATTTTTGGAAATGTTCTCTATTTAGATTGTGGTTTATACAATTGCCAAAATTAAAATTTAACACTTTACTGTAAATCGTACTTCAACAAAGGTGATTTTTAAAACTACCCAGTTTGTGATCCTACATATATTAAACTTAAATTATGTAAATAACAGAACAACAAATTTAGCCCTCTCAAGGATGGATCAAAGAACAATGTTTTATAACTTTAAGAGCTATCTACAAAAATCACCTATGAACGTGGGAGAGGAGAGGGGAAGAGAAAGACAACAACTACTAGCAGCAGGAAAGCAGCCATGGGTGAAGACGAGTATGATACAGCTAGTCAGAGTGCAAGCTTTTGTCTTATTTCAAGGCATTTTCCAGCTCCACTCAAAAAATAATTTTTAAAAGACACAAATAGGAAACCTTCTGCTGAACAAACCAGAATTGGTTATTACAAGAGGACTAAAAACCATAGTTATCACTCAACCAATGATGGAGTGATAGCTCATTTAGGTTATCATTTAGGTTAAGTAATGATGAAGTATATAAAATAGTCAGCCAGTCACCACTAGGAGATTAGAAAATCTGATACAAAGCCCCTTTTCTTTCATAGACACTAAGGCCCCCAAAATATGACAGAGCTTTAATCAAGTGGAGTTCAGTTCAGTTCAGTGCTCAGTCACGTCCGACTCTTTGTGACCCCATGAACCGCAGCACGCCAGGCCTCCCTGTCCATCACCAGCTCCTGGAGTCCACCCAAACCCATGTCCATTGAGTCGGTGAGGCCATCCAACCATCCCATCCTCTGTCGTCCCCTTCTCCTCCTGCCCTCAATCTTTCCCAGCATCAGGGTCTTTTCAAATGAGTCAGCTCTTCGCATCAGATGGCCAAAGTATTGGAGCTTCAGCTTCAAAATCAGTCCTACCAATGAACACCCAGGACTGATCTCCTCTAGGATGGACTGGTTGGATCTGCTTGCAGTCCAAGGGACTCTCAAGAGTCTTCTCCAACACCACAGTTCAAAAGCATCAATCCTTTGGCGGTCAGCTTTCTTTATAGTCCAACTCTCACATCCATACATGACCACTGGAAAAACCATAGCCTTGACCAGACAGACCTTTGCTGACAAAGTAATGTCTCTGCTTTTTAATATGCTGTCTAGGTTGGTCATAACTTTCCTTCCAAGGAGTACGCGTCTTTTAATTTCACGGCTGCAATCACCATCTGCAGTGATTTTGGAGTAGTACGTCTTTAGAGCCTAAGCAAACCCACTAGTTCAAGAGTCAGCAAAACTGTTCTGTAAAAGGGTCAGAGAAGCTGTGTGGGTCTCTCTTCAAACTACTCAACTCTGCTGCTGCAATTCAAAATCAGCCAGAGACAATATGGAAAGGAATGAGCAAGACTGTGTTCCAATAAAACCCACTTATGGATACACTGAAATTTAAATGTCACCTAATTTTCCTGTCATTATTCTAAGTCATGTTACTGTACATTATTACGTTATTATTTTCCTTTTGTTTTGTTCAACCAATTAAAAATATAAACACAATGCTTGGTTCCTGGGTCATTCAAAAATAGTTGATGGCCACTGCTATATCTAAAACGGATAACCAACAAGGACCTACCTACAAGGACCTTTGCCTTGTTATGGGAAGGAAACTTCCCACTGGAAGTTTCTATAGAAACTCTGAAAGGAAACTCTGCCCAACCTTATAAGGCAGAATGGATGGAAAGGGAGTTTGCGGGAAAATGGATACATGTATATATGGCTGAGTCCCTTTGATGTTCACCTAAAACTATCACAGTATTGTTAATCAGCTATTCCCCAATACAAAATAAAAAGTTAAAAAAGAAAATAGGTGATGGACCAAATGTGAGTCCCATGGGTCACAGCTTGCTGATTCCTGTACTAAGCATAAAAGTCAGTATTTTTCTTATTCATAACATCTTCTTTTATATAAATAAAATCAGTGCAAAGCTTTAAACTAAAATTTTTAAAGTAGTTACAAGAAATATGAAATTTCATATTATATTTACGCCAATGGCAGTATGTATATTTAAAATTATTTTTAAAGGATAACAGAATAGTATTATCTGGACATATCAGTCTATTGCTCTAAGTCAGAGTATGTGCCCAATAAACATTAGTTAAATAAATTTTAGAACCAACTTTTGACCCTTAATGAATACAATCTATCAAATATAATATATCCCTTACGATCTTTACACGAACACACTGAGCACAGTAAGGTGAACAGCCCTGCTGACATTAGCTACCACATTCTACTGCACCTCAGTGATCTCTCATGATCTCAACGAATCTATTAAAATACGGCAAACCACTTAACCTCATGTTAAATAGAAAACACCGTGCTTTACTTTTTAGCTCCTATTTGCAGTTTCATCATTTGTCCCTTTGTCAAGCTAGGCAGCTGTCACTTCTTGCTGCTATCACTGAACCTATCTGGAGAAGCTGCAAACCAAGCTTTGTTTTCCCCCTAAACTGAAGCAAGTACAATGACAACCAGACTTCAACAACAATTACCACTTCCACCACAAACTTCAGCAACACATTACAAAAGCAAGGATTTTGAACACAGTGAAGAAAAGAATAGTATAGTAATGTCATTTCCTCTTAAAGACCAAGTTGAGAAAGAATAATCTATAGAAATTCAGAAGAAAAAAATTAAAAGAACCACCTCAAATACCTTCAGGAACTTGAAAGTCACAGCCTAAAGTGAACTTTGTCTTTAGTCAACTCTTTCAGCATTTTATCAGATTCCTACAAGCATTTATTATTTACTTTTTACCTTGCATTTTAGTTTATTCTACAATTGGGTCAACAAACAGGACAGTCCATTAGACATCATGCAAACTACCCAGTGTCGGGAGCACAGAGATGAAAAAGAATTCCCTGCCAAAAATGAAAATAACTCTCACCACAATCTCCATACCAACACTCCCTTACTTGCTCTCTATTCTCACAATCCTTTATTCTCAGCCTCCACACAGCTGATTCCACCACTTCTGCCTCTTTCTCAACCCCGTGCCTATCTTTATTTCCCTCAGTATGCCTTTTAAGTTCCATCGTCCATAAATTTAATCATTTTAATCATCTAATATCTTTTTCTTTTATAGCCAAACATATACACTAACCACCCTTTCTATATGTCACTCTGAGATGACATATGGGAAAAACATAAACACTTATGAGAAGAGCTCTTTTTCTCTCCTTGTCACTAAATATACAAGCATGCCTGTCTTTGAACCCACTCTCTTCTCTTTCCCTACTATTATGGAGGAAGTGTCCTCCCTTCTAATGAAAGCAACTTTGCTTGGATGCAATCCTGCACATGATCTAATCCTACAAATTATCTTACCTTTCCTCATTCATTGGTTTGCACGGCAATAAACTCCCCTAGTTTTCGTTTTCATCTAAAAACCTCCTTGATCTGCTTTACTGGTTCCTCTTCGTCTGCCTGACCTTTAGATGTTGGAGCTCTATGAGTTTACAACCACAAAGTCAATTACCAACTGTACAAATCCCCATAATCACAGACCTCGTCTCTGTAGAACCGTAGAGCCTAAGCACAAGATCCCATGTGCCTCATTACCTTTAAACCTACCCTTCTTCCAGGATCCCTGTCTCTGTAAATGACACTCCAATTTTTCTGTCCAGCTACTGAAGCCTAAAACCTGTAAGTTATCATCCTCTGCTTCAAAGACAACATCCATCAATCATCAAGTTTTGTTTACCCTAGTCCCCACATATTTTTAAAACACTTCTTCACCCAAGCCTCATTGACCTCACCCACGTAAGCAAGCATCATGTACTATGCCTGGCCAATTTCAACAACCATCTACATATTGGATCTCCCTACTTCCTACTCTTGCTTCTTTCAAATCCATTCTCCATACTGTACCCAGTAAAGCTTTCCTAGCATTTATTACACTTTATTCTATATATTGGCTTATAAGTTTGCCACTATGTTGTATATCACTCTTATCTGTACTCTCAACATTATAGTATTTGTTATAAATACATACAGTTAAAATTAAAACAAAAACAATACTGTAAAAAATACAGGTAAATATGTATAACTGATCTAAGGATTGTGGAAAAATTTTCTAGATTAAAAAAAAAAAAAACCTAGAGCTTAGTTTTAAAAAAATTCAGAAGAGCAAATCTTCCCTGTATTAATATTAAAATGTGGCTTCCAGTGGGTTACAGTGCATTGGGTCTCAAAGAGTCAGACAGCACCCAATGACTAACACTTTCACCTTTACTTTCTGGCCATTAGTCCTACTTCTGTCTCTTGGTACCAAACAGAATCATTCTAATTCCTTATCTACTTTGATTATTTGGAAAGAGTCATTAGTTCAACAAACTCTAGTCTTTTCCAGGTAAATAATTTTATCATGAATAGAAGGCAGCATTCTAATTCTAAGCCTTTGTTGTTGGCTTTCTGTTCTGATTAGTGACAAAGTTTCACTAGCCTACTAAAATCTCAAATGCTAGCCTAATCAATACTTTGTGGTAATAAGCATAAAATGATTTGAGTTTATTGTTTCACTGTACTACTGACAAGCCTCAGCCTAAGCAAGGGCAAAAGAAAAGAAACAGGAAAACTAAAAGGAATTGAGATGAAGAAGAAAAAGTTAGGACAGAGGCTTATGGGGGGTAGGGAGGGTATGTAGCAATTTCTAAAGCTTAAATGTAGACTGTTCCTTATTTTGTCTTTAGACTGTGTCTTGAATTGTCACAGATGTAGGAAACTCATTAACACTTGCTGACAAGCTTGGATGTCTCTATTTTAAGTTGTTAACATTAACTTATTTTTCTGTCATGTGTCATTGGTGATTTACAGACTTCTTTTTTAGCCTAGGGATACTTTATTCAAAGGAATACTTATCAGCAAGCAAATATGTAAAAGCAGGTGAAGGTTGACAACTGCTAGATCCTTGCCTGCTCTGGGCCCTTCCAGGGCCTGCAGACAGTTTTCCATTCATGCATGCATTCATTCAACAACTATTTACTAATGAGCACCTACCACGTGCCAGACATGGAGATGCAGCAGGGAATAAGGCAGACAAGATCCCCTCCCTGCAGAAGCTTCTAGCCTAGAACACAATGTTTTAAATTACTGCTTCAAAAAATTGGCCCCAGGCCAAACTCTGAAGAAAAAGAAAAAAAAAATCCTTTGCTCTGCACTCCCACTCCTCTCATTTCTCAACAACCCCAGATGGCCCACTAACTCTTAAGACAGTAACAGAAATATGGTCTGAAAAAAAGAGGAATGCATAAGCAGCCCTAAAAATCAAACTTCTTCCCCAGAAAACAAGTCACTAGTTACCTGGAGACAACCTATTTTTAAGCACAAATTTAAAACTCACAGTATTCTACAATAAAGAATATATTAAAAGGTACCCTAAATCTGAATCAGCACTGACTGTCACTAAAAACGGAAGTTAAATCAATCCTTATAACTGGCTACTACAAAAAAAAAAAAAGTATTTAATTTGAATATTTTCAAACCATGCAAAAGTGACAATGGAATGTCATATCTACATTAAATTAAAAGTAAATTTTCATTATTGAAGCCAAGCTAGATGTAATTGGGATACAAAGTATCAGAAGCTCTCAAGAACTACTGTTTTTGGCTGTCTCAAAAGTAAAGCAATTTTCAGAAACTTTTCCCACGGTTTCAACAGATCCTGACGGGACACTAGAACAGCAGAACCCAGGGCCCGGGACATCTTAGTTCAAATCTTAGTTCTGTCACTTTGTAGCACTGTGTTGACCTTGGACAAGTTAGAAAATTTCTCTCTCAATTCCTCCTGTGTAGAATGAGATGAATGACAATGCCTGACTCCAGAGGGCTGATATAAAGATTAAAAGAATCAGTGACACACCTACAATGTCATGTAAAATACTTATAATGGTGTCTGAGGAAAGGTAATCAAACACTACATCACCACATTGCCAGCAGCAAAAAAAATGCCACAATATATAACCATTTTCTTATGAATTTACTAATGCCTGATGTAATTCTATTTCAAGAATTTGAGAAAATAGAAACAAAAATGTTAAAATAATCTCTAAACTACAGATAGAGAGTATAACAATTTTAACCAAAACAATCTAGGTATGCATAATTCAAACCAAGAATTCAACAAACTGCCACTGCCACTAAGGAGTCAGTAAGTTTAACAATGCAGCATCAAAGCATTTCTCTCTGATGGCCACTGAATACCTAATTTAAGAAAAAATGCAAAATGTACCACTATTGCTATGTGTCAGAAAAGTTCCCTATCCTTTCTATTAATTGTTGATGTTAACCGAGGACTACCTAGTATTCATGAGAATGAACTTCACTTATAAGTCACTCATTTCCACACCTTGTCTGTTGTCTAATAGTTGAGATACTGTCAAAGTAAACAAATGCTGCCACCTTGTGGACTTATGAACATGGTGTTAAACTTTAAATAACCCAACGTGACCCATAAGCAAAGGATGACAAATTTTAAAAAGCAGAAGTTTCTGGTTCAGCTTTTATTCTCAGTGAGATTCTCACTGCAATAAATGACCAAACACTGGACACATTTCATGTAATTTTACAGAAAGAATAATTTCTTCTATAATGCAATGAATTAATGTACCAAATGAACATTAACTGTCATCCCTAACATGTCTCACCTCTCTTTCCCAAAGAAATTCTTCATTAAATGTCCTAATTAGCAAGGAATTGAAAGCTTTGAAAATGAATCTGTTATCAAAATGAATCTGTTATCAATGATGTGTTTGAATGTGAGAAACTAGAAAAAACCAAAAACCACCAGTGTTGCAAAAGTTTCAAAATCCCTTGAATACTATGGATTGTATGTTTCTTTGTATGGATTGTATGTTTCTTGTATGGATTGTATGTATAGTCTTCATCAGTTTTGCTTATGGACTTTTAAAATCGGAAATTTTTCCTTCAGAAACATTAATTCAATGTAAATAAGAGAAAAAAATGGACGTTTACATCCAAGATGAAACAATTAAAGGTACCTTTAAGCTTTTTGCTTGAAATATTTTGACTGAAATATTCTGATACAACTAATCTCACTTTCAGTAAGTGAGATATTTCCAAACTGAAATCTTAAATTTTCCTATGATAGTATATGTCTGCCTCAGAAAACACAGCGTTCTGATACAGTGTCTTTCTATGATTAAGGTTTACTTATTTTTTAAAAAACAGAATTACATTAAATCAAGCTAAAATGGCTTTCAGGAATGATGAAAAAAGAATAGCTCTTATTCTTTTTTGAATACCTATGCAGGTTCGATCCCTGAGTCAGGAAGATGCCCAAGATGGCCTGAAGGCACGGCAATCCACTCCAGCATTCTTGCCTGGAGAATCCCGTGGACAGAGAAGCCTGGCGGGCTATATAATCCATAAGGTCGCAAAGAGTTGGACACAACCGAAGCGACTTAGCATGCATGCACACAGAAGTGCATAATCAATCCTACATTTTCTAACTAGAAATGCTGCTTTTGTAATATGAAGTTAAGAAGGCAATTTTTATTTTGCTTTTTGGTTTTTGTTCATTTTTAAATGGAGAAGAAAATATAATTCAGGATGAATTCATGATGGTCTGAGACACTAATCAATATTACAACAGATTTTTAACCTGCATTACATTTCAGTTGGAGCCATATAATTATAGGTAAATGTATACATAGCAGGTCAATAAGATTTATTGTATAAAAGCACTGAAATAAAACTGAGAGTTCTCCTGAATCCAAGCATCAAAGCTGACCTGTTCATGGCTATATGCCTAGCCTTGCCTACACTAGGTGGTCAATGAATTTTTGCTAAATAGGTTAATTACCACTTTAATTAATTAGTTAAGCGAAACCCACAAACTTCTGCATTTTTAAATTTTAATCATTCCAAGGCATGATTAGGAATGTTTCTATTTTCAACCTATAGAAAAATAAATAAATGTATGATTTTTGTCTTATTTGTTACCAAGTTAAACAAGCTTGAATATAGTAAGATTTAATGTAATGGTCTTTTTAGCTAATGGCCTGAATTTCAAGATGAATATTAATTACATAAATAAAAATCTTAGTCATGTAAATGAAAAAGCACGTGTAGTTTTACTAATTTCTAAAAAGTTAAAACTTGTCAAATTCCTGAACTGAATCAAAAATATCTTTTTTAAGGCTTCTTTATTCTATCAAGAAAATTTGAACATACACTAGCAATTTGATGCTTCCAAGGGACTACTGCTAATTGTGTAAGATGAGATACAGCCTTGTAGTTATATAATGTCCATATTTTAAGACATAGAGATTCTTAGCAATGTATGGTTGAAATGACAAGATACCTGGCGTCTGCTTCAAAATATTTAAGCCAAGAGAGTAAGAATAAAGAGTATAAACAAAGGAAGTATAGCAAAATTTGGATCACTGATGAGTCTGGGAGATGACTGTTAAAAAGGATTCCATTCTCTCCCATCTTAAGTATATTAGAAACTTTTGCTAAAAAAAATTTAAAGAATGGTCATCAAGATGATTAAGACAAAAATAATATAAATTAATAACAAAAAGATAACTAGAAAAACCCAATATTTGAAAACTAGTAAGTCTCAATAATCCATGAGTCAAAATAAAATCAAGTTTGAAACTAAAATGTCTTTTGAACTGAGTAAAAATAAAAAATATCATATCTTTGATGCAACTACAATGAACAATCTAATAAGAAAACACCAGCATCAAAAAAAAAATTTAGCAATTAACAAAGGTGATGACTTGTACAACAGAACTACTAAACACTGCTGAAAGAAACGAGAAAAAGACATAAACGAAAACACATCCCATGTTCATGGACAGGAAGGTCGAATATCGTTATGATGTTAATACTAGCCAAAGTGACATACAGATTTAATGCAATTCCTATCAAAATCCCAGTAACTTTTTTTTACAGATATATAAAAACCCATCCTAAAATTCACATGGATTTCCAAAGGACCTGAAGTAGCTAGAGAACTCACACTTCCTGATTTCAAAACTTACTGCAAGTCTATAGGAGTCAAAAAACATAGATAAAAACAGACATATACACTAGTGAAATAGAAGAGAGAATACAGAAATAAACTTTTGCATATATGATCAAAGGATTTTTAACAAGAGTGCCAAGCCCACTCAATGGAGAAAGGACAATTTTTTTAACATATGATCCTGAGAAAACTAGATATTCACATGCAAAAGAATGAATTTAGATCCTTCCTTAAAACTACATATAAAAATTAACTCAAAATGGATCAAAAACTGAAATTTAAAACCATAAAACTCTTTTTACAGCTTTAGATTGGCAATGATTTCTTGTATGCCACCACAGGCACAAGCAACAGAAAAGAAAAAATACATGACAAATAAGACCATAAAATTTTTTAAATTATGTGTATCAACAGACAATACCAACAGAGTAAAAAGGCAACTCACAGAATGAGAAAAAGTATTTACAAATCTGATAAAGGATTAATATTCAGATTAGACTGATTTGTGCTGCTCTACAGCAGAAACCAGCACAACACTGGAAAGCAATTATCCTTTAATTAAAAAAATATTCAGAATGTATCGGAAATTCCTGAAACTCAACAACAAAAAAACAAATTCAATTCAAAAATGGAAGAAGGACTTGAACAGACATTTCCTCCAAGAAGATATACAAATGACTAGTGAAAGTGAAAAGTGAAAGTCAAGTCGCTCAGTCTTGTCCAACTCTTTGCGGCCCCATGGACTGTAGCCTAATAGGCTCCTCTCTCTGCGTGATTTTCCAGGCAAGAATGACTAGTAGGCATATGAAAAGACCATCACTAATCATTAGGGAATTCAAATCAAATCAAATCTAACCTCACACCCAATAAATAGTTATGATCAAAAAAACAGAAAACAAGTCCTAGCAAGGATGTGAAGAAATTGGAACCCTTATGCACGGCTGGGGAAAATACTAAGTGGTATAGCCCTAGTAGAAAACAGTATGGCAGTTCTTCAAAAAATTAAAAACAAAATTACCATGTGATCCAGCAATTCCATTTCTGAGTATATACACAAAAGAACTGCATGCAAGGTCTCAAAGAGATATTTTTACACCGATGTTTATAGTAGCATCTCAACAGTAGTTAAAACATGGAAGCAACACAAGAATTCATTGACAGATAGATAACCAAACTGTGGTATATATATACATATATATACAACGGAATGTTATTCATCCATAAAAAGGAAATTCTGTAACATGGATGTACACTTATGACATTATGCTAAATGAAATAAGCCAGTCACAAAAAGAAACGTATTGCACCATTCCACTTATATGAGATACTTGAAGTAATCAAAATCATAGACAAAGAAAGTAGAATGGTGCTTGCCAGGACTGGGGGGGCAGGGGGGCATGGAAAAAACAATGAGTTATTGTTTAATTGGTACTGAGTTTCAGTTTTACAAGATGTCAAGTGTTAAGCAGACAGACAGTGATGACAGGTGCACAGTATTATTAACGTATTTAATACCAGTGAATAGTCCACTTGTTAAGGTAGTAAATTTTATATCCTGTGTATTTTCCCAGAATAAAAGAATTTGGGGAAAAAAGAAAAGATACCACATAAAATATAAATTTACAACACAAATTATATTAGAAAAGAAGAAATGTTCCAACTCAGTCACTTCAGTTTCTACCTTAAGAGACTAGAAAGATAAGAGAAAGAAGAAAATGGGAAATAATAAAGTTAAGAGTAGAAATCAATGAAACAGAGAACAGAAAAATAGAGAGTATCAATAAACCAGGAGCTGGCTCTTTTGAGAAGATAAAAATTTCTAAGCCAGACTATTAAGTTGGGGAAAAAAAAGAAACAAATTTCTAAAACCAAGGATGAAAAAGGGAAAATCATTACAGAATATAAAGATATTAAGAGGATAATAAAAGAATACTATGAATACTAGTATACCAATAAATTAAACAACCTACATGAAATGGACAAATTTCTTGAAAGGCACAAACTAATGTTCAATCAAAAAGAAATGGATAACTTGATTAGCCTTAAATCTCTTTTAAAAATTAGATTTGTATTTAAAAATCTTTCCTCATAGAAAACTCAAGACCAAGACAGCTTCAATGGAGAACTGTACAAAATATGTAAAGAAGAAATAATACTAATTCTTTACAAATTTTTCTAAAAAACTGAAAAGGAGAAATATATATATATATATGTATATTCTTATATATTCTTATAAGGATATAAGCTTATATAAGAATTATAAGATAAATTATAATAAGACTGTAAGAACTATATTCTTATAAGAATTTAAGAATTCTTATATTCTTATATTTATCTTAATTCTTATATCTTAAGAATATAAGAATTCTTATATAAGAATATAATAATTATAAGCTTATAATATATAGAATATACCTTGTTATCAAAACCAGACAAAAGAATTATAAGAAAACAAACTGCAGCCCTATGAGGTGGATACTAACAAACATCCCATTTTACAGATAAATCAAGGACTAAAGAGATTCAGAAACTTGCCGAAGACCACAGACATAAAAATTGGCAAGCAACCTGGATTTCAGAACACAGGCTCTTAACCATAACACTCTTGCTTCTCAAATTCAATTAAATTCTAGATACTCTGCAAAAGAAAATAGTAAAGAATGCTGCCCAATACTTACCTAGAAACTATGCTGGAACCATTATAGAGATCACTAGCATATGACAATGTAGCCAAAGGTCTTACTGAATTATATCGAGTAAACTTGGACAAGCATTCCTGAAATTCATCCAACTGGCTTGCAGTTCGACTGTCATCTATATGAAGAAAACAAAATAAACAAATTGAACTGCAACGTAAGTCAAAGAGCAATAACCACAGATTAACAATTATATCCTAAATATAAACAACTCTTATTTAGAGAGGACTAATGTACACAAATTAATTAGCTGATCTTTCAGCTTTCATAAAAATTTCTTAGTGGTTCTTGAAAGACACTGTCTCTTTGAACACCAACAAGAACATACTATGAATTCTCTTTCTTTTTTAAGCAATCATTTCTTGCAAAACAAAGGGAAAAAAGTACCTATGATCAAGAAAAGTTAAATAATTTATTAAAATAAAATCCCTTATTAATGGAGAAAGTGAGAGTTTTGTTAATTTGAAGGAACATATTTAGAGGGATACATTATCATGCTCCTGTTTATTCGTCAAAACACAGTTTATAACAACACAATTTAGATTAAAAAATGAATTTTTAAATAAAAAGCAAATGAAATACTTATTCACATAATACTTTGAAGTGTTTCAAAACCAATTATGGGATGGAAGTAAAAAACTGCAATTACTAATCATTAATTTTCAAAGTCAAACTTAAAATAGGTTCATGCAAATATCTTGGTGGAACATGGAAAACAGTAATTTTATCCAACAAAACTCTTTACAAATACTTTGAGTAAAATCCATTTCAGTAAACTATTCATAATTAAATGATGTAGAATTTAAATCACAAAGTCAGGTTATGAAAGATCTAATCTACTCTTCTAATGAAGAGAGCTAACCTACTCTCCAATGTAGAAACAGGCCTATAATGAAAAAGCATAAATAAAAAACATTGTTTTCTAAAACTGCTTAAAGGTTGGACTTGCATTTTCCCTCCCAAAGAAAAGTAAAACACACAATTATGTTAGTTAGCCTCCTATATTGAAACTTGAAATAAGTCTGTTACAACAATGTCTTTTTCATAACTTCCTCCTTATTCCTTATTCTTAGCTCATATACACACATAAACACACACACAACTTTTTAAAGTTTTGCGATTTTCCTTCTCAAATGTTCTCTGAAAATAACAGTAGGCTAAAAGAAATTACACTATAAGAATCATTAAGTCGATTCATATCAATGTATGACAAAACCCACTGAAATGTTGTGAAGTAAGTAGCCTCCAACTAATAAAAAAAAAAAAAAAGAATCATTAAGTCAAAAGAATTATTTTACTTTTACTATACTATGTGATATATAATTAAGAATTTATTTATCTGGAGATTTCCAGTTATCTTAAATTGTTGACATGAAGAAATTTATCTAACAATTATCATAAAGGGAAACAATTGAGGAAACTAAGTAAGCTTCTGTCCACAACATTTTAAATTTTAAAGATTTAAAAGCTAACTTAACACAGTCATCTAATGACCTACATTAAAAGGGACCAATTTTGTAGTGTTTCCATTCTGGGAAAAGCAAAAGGAACAAACCTTCTTAGCATGCAGTATCAAAATGTCATTGGGCTAAAGCTCTTAGTTGACAAAAATTATTCTCAGGAAGTTCAACAAATTATAAATAAAACATAGGTTATTACAGGGAAAAAAAGGCAGAGGGGGGAAGATATCAATTGTACTACAAAGTAGTCTGGATACAATAGCTAACTGGTTCTTTTTATAAATTAAGACAACCCTATTACTGTGAGCTACTTAAAATAACAAATATAACAAATACTGAAAAGACAGTTACTTTAAATATCCATTTAAAAATCAGTTTAATGTTAATCTATTCTTTCAACATTTTGACATCAATCTCTAAGTACATAAAATTCACAAGCATTCAAAAATGTACATTCTGTAGAAGATTATAATCTTTTTCTAAGGTAGCTGAACTTCTGGCCATCATACCCAATAGTTTAATGTCAACTTTCAACAGAAGTTATTAAAAAAAAATTAAAATTTTAAAACAATTATTTCAGTATCTAAAAGCACAGGGATTAGATTTCATTTATCTGGTTGTGAAAAGGTAGGATTCTGTTTGCTTGGCTGGTTTTTGATCAACATCCATACATATCTTCTGGCAAATCACCTCTCCTATTCTAATTACAGATTATTCTGTAAAAGTGTATTCAGTGTCTCTTTTCTGTCTTCTGTTGCTTTATAATTTGGCTTCTTTTTCAATTACAATTAAGAATTCAAGATATTTATTAATTTCTTAGTTATCTCTCATTTTCATAGATGAAAACAGGAGTGAGGATGGGGAGTTGGTTCTCAATTGAAAATAGACAAAAGGACAATCAAACTCTTAGGTACCCATTACAAAGAAGTTTCAAGTTCTTCTTTACAGCCAAGAAAACTAGGAGGAACTTCATATTCAGCAATATGTGTAGTCAGTGTACAAATTTGATAAGTTAAATTTGAGATTCCTAAAAACTAAGACAATCATGTGTTGAGTACAATATAACCATATCTATTAAGTATAAAAATAAATTAATCTTCCTCCTGGTTTTAACTTACTAGTCTATCTTTCTATAAAGCTATATCACCAAAATAAATTGGTTTGTGATTACCTTTACTATCCCATAACATGCCTATGTTATAGTTACTTAAAAATTATGAATCAAAAAAAAAAAATTATGAATTACTAGCCTTTTCCAATCTCTCTTTACTACCTCTCTCTCTCTTTTTAATGTCTGCCATTTACCTGTGGTTGTATTTCAACATCATACCAACAAATAAAATCTAAACGGCTTAACATGAACCCTCTGCCAGTCAGAATGTAAGTCTCAGACCACTTTCAAAGTTACAGCTTCATACTATAGTTTATAGATTATTACAGAAGTTTAATAAGGGGCTTAATTCTCAGACAATACAAAGAAAGCTTTCCATCTGAATGAAAACTATTGACTGTTGACTATTAACTTCAAACACACTTATAAACAAAGCTTGGCTTTCTTCTAGTCTTCACAAGAAAAATGCCATGTGAATCTATATAGTTTGCTTTTCTCCACCTCTAAACCTGAGGATGTGTCCAAAGGTTCTCTCTCTATAATGTGTAGATTATAATACAACCATGCTTATTCAAGAGAGATTCAAGGCCAAATTTTTAACAACTAATAAAATATCATACGTTTCTTTCCTTGGTAATGCTCATTTTGAGCAAGTGTATTAAAAATAACATCAACTAATTAAGAATCTTATACAAAGCACTGTATTTTATATGCATCATCTATAAACCATAAAAAAGAAGAAAAAAAGACAAAAACCATGCAGGGTTGGTATCAATGTCCCTTCCTCAATGGAGAGCAGAGACACCAAGAAAGGCTAAAGATCAGAGAACTTACAAAAAGGGCACAGAACCATCCTATAGCAATAAAACTACTCTGTTCTATTGTATACAAGTCTTCGCATAAGTTATTTCCTCTACTTTGAATATGTTTTTATTATCCTTTATTTGTTAATTAATACTAGCTTTGACTAAATACAACTTCTCTGAAATCCCTACAGGAATCTTTCTCTTTTATTTCCCCATTTTCAACTTGGCATGGCTTTTTCACTCCCAGTTATATTAGTTGATATTCTTATCTGTTCCGTTAATGCCCTTGGCTTATTTATATAACATATAATACAATGCAGCATTATTTACCTGTTGTTCCCCTTCACTAAATTTACAATACTCCTTGAGAGTAAAACAAGTTCTCTCATCTTTTTATTCTTAGCACAGATGACAGTGCTTAGAACTTAACAAACATTGAAAAATAGAAGGCAACTGAATGGAAATTATTTTTGCTAGCTACATATTTATGGCTGATTTGTTTTTAACTTTATACAGCTCAGTATGTACAGATTAAAAATTCCCAAATAGAGAAAGACAACAAAAATAGTTATAGAAAAGCAATGTCATCCAAGATGTCTAAGAATCTCTAAAATGCTGTGCTAGACTATGTTGAAAATAGACAATTTTGCTTTATGAACAGGACTTTTCATAAATCCAGCATAAGAAGCTAGACATGGACAGGAAACATGAATTTGAGATATTTTAAGAATTCTTGAATATGTACCTGAGATACGAGACATCCTTGTAGAAAAGTAACATTGCTCTAAGTCTTCAAAATGAGCAGTGAGTCGTTTTCGTCTTGATGCTAATGTGCTGTTATACCAAGGCTGTTTCTTTGTCTAAGGTGATAACAAGAAAAAGACACTTGTAATTCTGAACAAAGCATACTATTTTTTCCACAGAGAAAATCCAGATGCTTGAATATTTAATTTCAAAAGTTCAGATTAAAATAATTACAAATGGCAAAATCCTGTAGTTATTAAGATCATATTTTCCAATTCTTATTTTAAAGGGAAAACAGGCCAATTTTATAAGAATAAAATGAGAAGCATCTTTCAACTCTCCAAATTAATGAAGACAGAATCCATTATAAGTGCCAAACTTAGAATTTTAAGAATTTGAACATGCATCAATTGTCAGGAAACAATTACCAAAAGGAAACTAACTACTTTTCAGCATTTTAGTGCAGCCCTATACATTTTAAGTAATAGGAACAGTGCTAAATTGTATAGAATAGGTATTTAAATTAGTATTTATTATTAGGTTAAGGGTTAGTCAACATGTATATACTAAATAGTTTGATATATACATTAGAAAACCAAAATAACTAAATCATGTATATATATTTAGACAACAAAAGCAAATATGAAATATACTAGCATATGAACTCTATTAAAAAAAGTCTATAATCCTAAATATATATCACCAACACTATGTTAACTAAAAGGGTATGAAAACCCTTTCATAAATGTTTTCTATCTATTATGCCTGCGGCACACTAACAGACACAGAAATAAGCTACATAAATGAGATCTTTAGATAACACAAGTTAACCAATAAGAATACAACTGCTAATGTATTAAGAAATACTAAGTTACTACCATGAACAAAACACTTATCTAGAGTGAACTCCTGCTAAAAGTAGATGGTTATTGTCCTCCAACTAAAAATAAATAATTTTTTTAAAGAAGAACTATATTTTAAAGCACTGCTTGCATCACAAGAAAAAAAGACTATTTACCAAAAGATTCATAACCAAACAGGAAGCTGAACTCAGAGGAGTAAAGGTAAACAAAACAGAGCAGTGTAGAAAAGGGGAAAGAGGAGGACAATCTGAGGACAAATATGAACAAAAGGGCAAGTACTAGATCTGGAAAATAAAAAGAGAATTTGAAAACTGGAAGACAAATCTAAAATAATTATCCAAAATGAAGGATAAAAATCAGGAAGACAGAAAAACTTGAAAGAAAAGAAACATAAAAGACAGAATAATAAGGTTTAAATATGGGCACCCAGAGACCCAGAAAAGAGTGACAGATGGAAGAAGACATATTTGAAGAGCTGCTGCTGCTAAGTCGCTTCAGAACTAAAGTTGACAATTTTCCAAAACTGAAAACACACATGGATATAGACAGAGAAATTATTCCTATCAAGGATAATTAAAAAGAAATCCACAATTACATATACTAAAGCCAAACTGTGTTTCTGTCCAAGAGACAAAGATTTTAAAATCACACAAACAGAAAAGATAATTCAACCTAATAGGAACAATTAAAGAAGCAAAACACTTCTCAAAAGCAATAATAGAAGCTAGAACATCCTAAGATTTGGCTATACTTAAAAAGTTGAAAGAAAATAACCTCAACTTAAAATTCAGATCGGAGGGTCTGAGAAGATGGTGAAGGTGTCAGAGCTGTACGATGTCACTTGGGAAGAAATGCGAGATAAAATGAGAAAATGGAGAGAAGAAAACTCACGAAATAGTGAGCAAATTGTGGAAGTTGGAGAGGAATTAATTAGTGAATATGCTTCTAAGCTTGGAGATGATATTTGGATCATATATGAACAGGTGATGATTGCAGCCCTCGACTATGGTCGGGATGACTTGGCATTGTTTTGTCTTCAGGAGTTGAGAAGACAGTTCCCTGGAAGTCACAGAGTCAAGAGACTAACAGGCATGAGATTTGAAGCCATGGAGAGATATGATGATGCTATTCAGCTATATGATCGAATTTTACAAGAAGATCCAACTAACACTGCTGCAAGAAAGCGTAAGATTGCCATTCGAAAAGCCCAGGGGAAAAATGTGGAGGCGATTCGGGAACTGAATGAGTATCTGGAACAATTTGTTGGAGACCAAGAAGCCTGGCATGAACTTGCAGAACTTTATATCAATGAACATGACTATGCTAAAGCAGCCTTTTGTTTAGAGGAGCTTATGATGACTAATCCTTACAATCACTTATACTGTCAGCAGTATGCTGAAGTTAAATATACCCAAGGTGGACTTGAAAATCTCGAACTTTCAAGAAAGTATTTTGCACAGGCATTGAAACTGAACAACAGAAATATGAGAGCTTTGTTTGGACTTTACGTGTCTGCAAGTCATATTGCTTCTAATCCAAAAGCAAGTGCAAAAACAAAAAAAGACAACATGAAATATGCTAGTTGGGCAGCCAGTCAAATAAACAGAGCTTATCAGTTTGCAGGTCGAAGTAAGAAGGAAACCAAATACTCTCTCAAGGCAGTTGAAGACATGCTGGAAACACTGCAGATCACCCAGTCTTAAGGAGAGATTAGGACACAGACATACAGAGGAAGCACCATGGAAAGACGAAGAGAAGATGTCCATCTACAAGCCAAGGAGTGTTTCCTCAGAAGAAACCAGCTCTGCTGACACCCTGATCTTGGATTTCTGGCCTTTAGAAATGTGATGAAATAAATTTCTGTTGTTTTAAAAAATAAATAAATAAATAAAATTCAGATCGGACAAAACTATCCTACAACAACAGAACGCTGAGCAAAAGGCTTTTTCATGTGAATGAAAGCAAGGATTGCCACCTTTTATTATTATAAAAGGCACTTTTAAAAATTTTCTGAAATTTTGTAATTGAAAAGTTCAATAAAACAAACTAGAAGATTGGAGACACAGAATGAAAGAGAAGCAAGGATATAGTAACCAAGCAAGTGATTCCAAATATTGTTTGCATACATTAACTATAATATTTCATTTATGGGGTTTAAGAATAAGACAGAATAAGTACACCAAAAACCCAGCATATAACTCTAAAGAGCGGGCCCGGATACTTTTACTTGAAAATCCTACCAAATATTCATGGAAGATATAACATCAGTCTTTCAAAAACCTTTCAGAAAACGCCTCCCCATTTGTTTTATGAGGCCAGCATAACTGTAATACCCACACCCAGTGATGATACTGGAGGAAGGGAAGGAAAAAAGAAGGGGAATAAGAGCCTTCATGTAAACAAGCATCCACAGCAAAATAATAGCAAACCGATTCCAACATGTAAAAAGAATAATTCATCATGACTAAATGGAGTTTAGTCCAAGAGTGCAGGGTTGTTTTCATATTTTAAAATCAATCAATGCAATTCACCAAGTGGGCAAAACAAAGGAAAATAACCATATAATAATTCCAAGAAATGCAGAAAAGACAAAATTCAACACCTATACATGTTAAAGGAGAAGGCAATGGCACCCCACTCCAGTACTCTTGCCTGGAAAATCCCATGGACGGAGGAGCCTGGTAGGCTGCAGTCCATGGGGTCGTGAAGAGTCAGACATGACTAAGCGACTTCACTTTCACTTTTCATTTTTATGCATTGGTGAAGGAAATGGCAACCCACTCCAGTTTTCTTGCCTGGAGAATCCCAGGGATGGGGTCACACAGAGTCAGACAGGACTGAAGTGATTTGGCAGTAGCAATACATGCTAAATCGAAAAGCAAGAGAGTTCCATAAAAACATCTATTTCTGCTTTATTGACTATGCCAAAGCCTTTTATTGTGTGGATCACAATAAAGTGTGGAAAATTCTGAAAGAGATGGGAATACCAGACTACCTGACCTGCCTCGAGAAACCTGTATGCAGGTCAGGAAGCAACACTTAGAACTGGACATGGACCAACAGACTGGTTCCAAATAGGAAAAGGAGTACGTCAAGGCTGTATATTGTCACCCTGCTTATTTAACTTATATGCAGAGTACATCATGAGAAACGCTGGGCTGGATGAAGTACAAGCTGGAATCAAGATTGCCAGGAGAAATATCAATAACCTCAGATACGCAGATGACACCACCCTTATGGCAGAAAGTGGAGAAGAACTAAAGAGCCTCTTGATGAAAGTGAAAGAGGAGAGTGAAAAAGTTGGCTTAAAGCTCAACATTCACAAAACTAAGATCATAATATCTGGTACCATCACTCCATGGCAAGTATGGGGAAACAGTGGAAACAGTGGCTGACTTTATTTTTCTGGGCTCCAAAATCACTGCAGATGATGACTGCAGCCATAAAATTAAAAGACACTTACTTTTTGGAAGGAAAGTTATGACCAACCTAGACAGAATTTTAAAAAGCAGAGACATTAATTTGCCAACAAAGGTCCATCTAGTCAAGCCATCTAGTCCGGCTATGGTTTTTCCAGTGGTCATGTATGGATGTGAGAGTTGGACTGTAAAGAAAGCTGAGCACCGAAGAATTGATGCTTTTGAACTGTGGTGCTGGAGAAGACTCTTGACAGTCCCCTGGACTGCAAGGAGATCCAACCAGTCCATCCTAAAGGAGATCAGTCCTGTGTGTTCATTGGAAAGACTGATGTTGAAGCTACAACTCCAATACTTTGGCCATCTGATGCGAAAAGCTGACTCATATGAAAAGACCCTGATGCTGGGAAAGATTGAGGGCAGGAGGAGAAGGGGATGACAGAGGATGAGATGGTTGGATGGCATCACTGACTCAATGGACATGGGTTTGGGTGGACTCTGGGAGTTGGTGATGGACAGGGAGGTCTGGCGTGCTGTGGTTCATGGGGTTGCAAAGAGTTGGACACGACTGAGCGACTGAACTGAACTGAACTGATATGTGTTAAATTTCTCAAAAAATTAGGAATAGAAGAACACTTCCTCAACTTTATCAAGGGCATCTACCAAGATGTAGAGCTAACATATAAGTATTGGGGGGAAAGGGAGCGTGAAAAAAGAAAGGACAGATGGGAAGGAAAGGACAAGAAGGGAGAAGGAGAGGAGGCTAGAATAGGTGAGGGAAGGAAAAGAGAAGAGAACACAAAAAGATTAGAAATTTTTGCTGATCACATGATTGTACACAGAATTTCATGAGAATCTACAAAACAACTAGAATTAATAAGTTTAGCGAGGACTTTCCTGGTGGTCCAGTGGTTAGGAATCTACCTGTCAATGCAGGGGACATGAATTTGATCCCTGATCCAGGAATGCCATAGAGCAAATAAGCCTGTGCACCCTAGAGCCCAAGCTCTGCAACAAGAGAAGCCATCGCAATAAGAAGCCCGAGTGCCACAACTTAAGACTGGCCCCCACTTGCCTCAACGAGAGAAAGCCCAGTGGGAAAGCCCAGAAGACCCAGTGCAACCAAAAATAAATAAATGAAAATGTTTTCAAAAATTCAGCAAGATAGTAAGAAATAAGGTTAACTTTGTATGTTATCAATCATATGTTTATATACTCACAACAAAGTAGAAAATTTTAAAATACTGGATCAATAATGGCATCAAAAAAGAATTAGAAATTAATTTAACAGAAACATGGATGAACTCTATATTACAAATACAAACACTGCCAAGAGAAATTTTTAAAAGACCAAAATAAATGGAAAGATATTCATGGACTAGAAAGTTCAATATTATTAATGTGTTATCATTAGGGTAACTGCGAAAATGATGCATAGGCTCTCTCTTTGTTTTTGTTTGTTCATGCTTGTTTTGTTCTGACTTTACCACATGGCTTTTGGGATCTTAGTTCCCTGACCAGGAATGGAACCCAAGCCCCCATCAATGCAGGCACAGAGTCCTAACCATTGTACCACCAGGGTATTCTCATGGGCTATCTCTGAATTATTTTTTTAAACTGCACATGAATCTACAATTATCTCGAAATTTAAAAATCTTTACAACTGTAAAAAAAAAAAAACTTAGGAATAAACTTACACAGAAATAAGAAAAACCGAGACTCAACTCAATATTATAAATATATCAGTTCTCCATAAGGTAATTTATGAGTTAAAGGCAGTTTGAATAGATACCAAGAAGCTTTTTTATGCAGCTAGAGAAATTGATACTAAAGTTCATGTGAAGAAACCAAACAGGGAAGAATTTCTGTAAAACACTGAAAAAGAAAAGCTGGGGGTTGGGGGAACTAATTTCTATCAGACATTAAAACATAAAGAGGTGACAGTGAGAGATGAAGAGAGAAACACATCAGTAGATAGAAGTGAAAGACCAGAAATGAATCCATATACACACAGAGTTTTTCATATAAGAAAGGCTGCATCTCAAAACACTTGATCAAAGAAAGATTTTTTAAAAGTGGACAAGCGACTTCCCTTGTGCTACAGTGAATAAGAATCTACCTGTCAATGCTGGGGACACAGGTTCAATCTCTTGTCCAGAAGATTCCACATGCCTAGAGCAACTAAGCGTGTGCGCCACAAGTGTTGAGCCCATGCTCCAGCGCCCACAAGCCGCCCATGCTGAGCCCACGTGCTGCAGCAGGGAGTGGCCCCTGGTTGCCGCAACTAGAGAAAGCCCATGAGCAGCAACAAAGACCTGATGCAGCCAAAATAAAAGTAAATAAATAAAGAAAAAGTGAGCCGGGACAACTGACTAGACATTTGGATAAAGATAAAACTAGATCCACACCTCAAAACATATACCAGAATAAACTCCAAAGAGAACAGGAGTCCAAATGTAATAAATGAAATGAGACAAGAAAATGTGGATAAATTTCTCTACATCCTAGTTAGAGATAGATGTTTAGAACTATATGACTCAAAACCCAGAGGCAACAAAAGATTGGTAACTTTAAATAATGATTTAGAAATTTTGAACAGTTTAAAAAAATAAAAAGAAGAAAATATAGGCAACATTTATTACAGATAAAGGGCTAATTTTCCTAACATACTGACTGCCAAGTCTTAAAAATTGAACAAAACATATAAAAAACTTTATAGAAAAAAACAGGCCAGAAATATGAACACATAATCCACTAATAAGTATATTAATATACCACCAGTCATATGATATTTTTTCACCCTAACTCATAATTACAGAAACACAAAACTATTCTGAGATATATTTCTTGACAGATAAGCAAAAATTTTAAAGTAAAACTCATTCTATTATAGAAGCTCTGAGAAACATTCTATAAGAGCACACACATTCATCTACTGCTGGGGAAAGTATTGTGAGATATATTTCTCACTTGACAGATTAGCAAAAATTTTACAGTAAAACTCATTCTATTAGAGAAGCTCTGAGAAAGAGTCTAAGAGAGCAGACACATTCATGTACTGTTGGGAAAGTGCAAACTGGTACAATCCTTTGGGGGAGGAAGATGATTTGGCAATATCAATCTCTCTGTCTGTCCATCTATCTATCCATCTACCCCCCATCCATTCATCCATCTTTGACCCAGAAATCCCACATCTAGGAATTTACACTGAAGATACACCATCCAATGATATGAAAATATATATGTACAAATTCATCACTGCAGCACTACTTTGTAATTACAAAATAATGTAAACTCTCTTTAGGTAACAAATTGATTAAAAATTCTATGCAGCTATAAAAACAATGAGGAAGAATTCTATGCACTTCTATAGTTTTTTTCATGATAAACTGTTAAATAAAGAAGCAAAGAAGAGAATCACTAGGAAACCCACCCTTTGTGTAAAAAAGAAGAAATAAGAATATGCATATGCATCACGAAAACTTGACTAACACAACTGGTTACCAAGAAAGGGTAAGAAACTTTGCAGCGGGCAAAGATAAAGGATATGGAAATTGGTAGAAAGGCTGGAGGGGTGGTATTTATTGAGTATGACTTTCTGTATAGCTCTGACCTTCAAAATCAGGTTAATATTTCATATTTTCAAAAAAAGTTTGTATGTAATAAAGGTAAGGGTTGGTGGTGGAATACAAACAGAAGCAAATGAACTCAGCTGTATTTCAAAGAAATATTGCAGCTAATACTGATGAATAATTAACAATCAAATCCAAGTAATTTTTGAACACACTGTATTTTCATAACTATATTCTCAGACTAAAGATATAAAGGAATTTAAATAAATATTCACCACTAGTTAGTAGATTTGCTTTCTTAATAATTTCCATACTAGTTTAGTATGCACACTAATAAGACTATGACAATAAGTAAAATGTATGTTTTGATAATGAGAACTAGGTTTCTGTCAGAAAAGGGAATTAAAGATATGGAAAGGATTCACTAAAGCTACAATGAACCCTGTGATAGTGAACTGTAACGGGAGGTCATCGGCATGAATCCACAGCTTTTATGACAGATTCAGAAACACAGATATGTCACATACATAGAAGACTATATAAATGATTTTCATCAATTGAATAGCAGTGAGTAATCTCAGCTGGTCTGGGTTGCCCACATGGTTATTTACAGAGCTACTGACTCTTAACCTACACTGCAAAATATATTAAGTAAAAATAAATGGTATTCCATCACCATAGGCCTTAGAGTTGTTTGGTGACAGATTGCGTCACTCTGTCAACATTGTTTAGTAATAATAATTGAATTTATGATTCACCTATTTCAATGAAGTTTGTAAATTAATAACTGGTCACATAACTAGAATGCAATGCCTATGGGACGAGCTTAAAATAAGAGATCTGACTACAAGCCAAATTTGCACTTCCCATTACTACGGTGCTTGAGAATGTAAGCAAGTAGTCATTCTGAACCTGGAGACAAAGCAGTTCCTCTGTGACTCAGTGGTACAAGGACAAAGAAAACTGCTTGAAATCTCCATATCCTTTTCAGTGAGTACCTTTCTTCTGCTTGGTTGTACTGTATCCACTGCCTATAATCAAGTTCTAGAAGTATAAACTCCTTGATTCCTGTGAGTCCTTTCATCAAACACTTAAGGTGATTAACATGTAATTAATAAATATATTATATATACAGATATGCATGTTTCCTAGCTCTGTTGACCAAGAAAGCCTACAAGCAATGACACTCTATGAGCAATGAGCATACTTAAAACCCAGATCTTTGTTTTGAAGTATCATTCTCCATTAAAAGAAAACAGGACTTCTTGGATACATGGCTGATTACAGAACTGGGGCAAGGTAAGTACAAGATGATATTGGTACATCTTATTATCTAAGAATCTAAGAAGGTACTTAAAAAATGATAAGAACCTGAAGATCAGCTTGAAGGAATTCCAACTAGACAGAGAACAGACTGAGCTTCAAAATAATTAACAGAAAAACTTTTAAATTTATGATTCCTTAACTACATAAACAAAGAGATGGTAGGAAAGATCTCCCTTATAGTGGAAATCCTAACTAATAAATGTGGAATTATTACTCAGGCATTAAAAAAAATGAAATAATGCAATTTGAAGCAACGTGGATGGATCAAGAGATTATATTAAGTGAAGTAAATTACAGAAAGAAAAATATCGTATGATATCACTTACATATGGAATTTTAAAAATGGCACAAATGAACATATTCACAAAACAGAAACAGACTCACAGACTAGAACGCAAACTTACAGTTACCAAAGAGGACAGCATAGCTGGCGGGGGCAGGGTTTGGATAAATTAGAAGTTCGGGATTAACATATACACATTAGTGTATACAAAAAACATAAACAACAAGGACATACTGTATAGCACAAGGAACTATACTCAAAATAGTCAAAATAACCTATAATACAAAAATACATATATACATACATATGAATCATTTTGCTATACACTTGAAATAAAAACACTATAAATTAACTATACTTCAATAAAAATTTTTTAAATTAATGTAGAAAAGAAATTAAAACTTATTGTTTAGACAAAATAATTAATTATTATTTCAAGTAAGATTCATTAATAAATGCTCAAATGGGAGGAAAATGGTAAATTTATAGCAAACAAATCTGGCAGGCATCACCTTAATCAAATGATCAGAGGTAATATCACCAAAATCGAGCAGATACACCATATCCAGATGTGACAAACTAACAAAGGCTACCACACTGGTGGCTGTAGCATTTGTGATAAAAATGGGTAATCAGAATCCAGTTATAAGGAAATATCAGACAAACTCATATTGAGGAATGGTCTACAAAATTAATAACTTACACTTCAAAAATGTCAACCTCATGTACAACTGAGGAACTAAAACAATTTAGAGGAGGTTAAAGAAACATGACAACTAAATATAACCAGTGAGTATGGATTCATTCTGGACAAAGAAAATTTTCCTTTTGTTATAAAAGAATATTAGTGGCAAAACCACTGAAATTTAAATAAATTGTCTCAGATAATGATATATTAACATTAACATCCTGGTTTTACTAATTATACTAAAGTTATATAAAAACTCTAAGGCAAAAACAAGCAATTATAAAAATTCAGAGGTATAAAATAATTACTTCTGGCTTCACCTACATCATATTAACTTTTTATCAACTCCATTTCAACTATAAACATGATTTTTAAGAGTAGCAAAATAGTATACGAAACAGCTGTACCAGTCTCTGAAGCTATTCTGCTATGACTGGGCATATTTATTTTTCCAGAATTTTTGCTTGTATAAATAATATTGGTATATAAGTTTTAGGTAGTACTTTGAATCATTTCTTATAAGAAATTTCTATGTTTATCACTACCAAATCACACAGTTGAATATTATTTTACATGTGAGTGGGCCATTTGGATTTATCTTTTTTCCCCATGTTCTTCATCTACTTTTTGCCTGTTGGTGCTTTCATCAAAAACATGGAATGCATATAAGAAATTTTTATTTTGAAGCAATTAAACCATTTGCCTATCATATTGATAATACCTTTCCCAGTTTGGGTATAAAATTTTGTTTGTGGTACTTTCTTATACACTGCCCTCTTTCTTAATTTCTACAGTTCTATTATTATCTAAATCATTATTTAGCTGATCTGAACTCTTAGAGTAAGAGATAAAATAGAAAGCAAATTTCCAGCAAATGGTTTCCTGGGTATCGCAACATAATTTACTTAATCTTCCCTTTTACCACTGATCTGCATAACCACCTTCACCATAGGGTAAACTCTTAATTACCTTTCAGTTAGATTTAAAATTTTTATTGTGCCCCATTTGTTAGGGCAGTCTTAGAATACATTAAAATAACCTACTGGGTAAACGCCCTTGTAATATCCTTCTGAAGCATTTATTCTACAAATAACCATTTAAAGTCAGTTGGTCACACTCTCTACAAACCCTTAAAAAATACTCTTGAGGTTTTTTTTTTTAATTGGAATCACATCCAATTATGGTTATTGGTCTATTCAAATTATTCAATTTATTAAGAGTTCTATTTTTATTAGTATGCACTAGCACCCAGCTTTTTAATCTACTCAATACTATAATAGCCAATTTCAATTATATATTGAAACATCTTATAGATAATCTTCGTTTTTTAATCTCTCTACATTTACCATCTTAAGTATTTCCCAGTTTGTTGAGTTTAATGCCTAGCTCACTTATTTTTATTCTCATCTAAAAATTAATTCATTTAATGATATAATTTTTAGGATAATTCTGACCAAAATCTCATAAATTTTGATTTATAACAGTTTCAACACAGGATTTTTTTAAGTCGTTTGTAGCAACATTTGTATACTCTTTGACACAAAGATATTCAGGAGTCTTTGGTTTACTCTCTTCCAGATTGTTGAAGTAGCTGTTTACTGGAGGTTCTGATTCTGAGAATGTAGATGGCACAATTTATCTTGTTTTAGAATCAATCCAATTTTCTCAATGCTCCAAGATTACCAACAATATGCATATCCCTTGATACAAAGTATAAAGTGAGGCAAGTACCCATTAAGCTAAGTTTAACTCATTCAACCAAAGAAAAAAATTCAGAGTCTTTAATACAACTAAGAAAGTTACACACCAAGTGGCCTCCGTTATTTACGTTTCTTACCTCATTTCTATTTTTCTCCCCCTTGTTATTTTTCTCCCCTTGTTATTCCTCTCCAGTCATAACAGACTTCTAGACTATGTCAGGCATGCTTCTAGCGCAGGGCTTATGTACTTCCTTCTTTCACTCAGCTTAGATCTGCCCAGAGATATTCACATAGCTTCCTTCCTTACCTCCTCTTTGTTCAAAAATAATCTATCTTTATTACTATTAGTATATCTCCAACTAGACTGAAAGCTGGGTTACAGCTGGATTTTTGTCTGCCTTGTTTTTGTTCAATAACCCAAGCCCATCATAGTGTCTGGTAAATAGAAGGTACTGGAAAAAAAAAACAAAAAACTGTTGGCTTAGTAAGCTAATATTTAAAAGCACAGGTCCTGAAGCCATAATGCCTGGGTTAGAATATCTTAACTTCTCCTTACCTTCTTTGACCTAGTTTCCTCCTTAATAAAATAGAAAATAATAATTATCTCAAGTTCTAAGAATTAAAGTAGTTAATGCTTGTAAAGAACACTGGGCAATGTACATGCAATGCATAGTAGATGGAAAATAAATGTTATCTAAATACTAATATTACTACTTTAATAATTTCTTGAGCTATACAGTAGGCCTTCCATATCCACAGGTTCTATAAATACAAATTTAATCAAGTGCAGACAGAAAATATCCACCCCCAACCAAAGGAAGAAATTCTGGAAAATTCCAAAAGGTAAAATGAATTTGCAGCTGCATTGGCAACTATTTACATAGTATTCACATTGTATTTAAAATTTTTTACACAGCATTTATGTTATACTAGTTATTATGAGTAATCATAGAGATGACAAAGTATACAGGAGGATGTGCTGCAGATGTGTAGGCAAATATACCACAATTCATATAAGGAACCTGAGCATCTTTGGACCTTGGCATCTACCACAGCTCCTGGAACCAATCCCTCACAGACACTGAGGGATAAGTATACTTTAAAATCTCCTACCACGTTTAAGTTTTAACCAAATTTTTAAAATTTCTAATAAAGTTTTACTTTATATAAATATCAATCCTCTATATTATGTCACACAAATTACTACTAGTTTGTGGGATTATACCTTTTATTATGTGAAAATGTGTATCTGTCTTCTAATGATTTTTCCCTTCAGTTCTATTGTGATCTGTACTTTGCTGTTTGTTTTTGTCAACTTCCTTACCATTCTTACATTTGCCAGGCTTATCCTCATCTACTCCTTTGTTTTCAATTCTTTTTATGTCTACTTATTTTAAGTCTGTGTTTTCTAAAGAGTATTCCTAGAAATGAAGGGTAAGGACTCCGGCACAATATGTCATACTAGTTCTGTCCCAGAAGCCCTAGCAGGTTTTCCTCCGCAACAACCTCCTTGGCCTCCAGCAGATGCTAAGGTTGGAGTCTCCTGGGAAACCCAGACGACTTCACCTAAAGCACTCTTTTACTCTGCACATGGTGACTCACATTAGGCAGACTTCTTCAGTATTCTTTTTATCGCCTATAAATTCTTATTAAGTTTTCCGTATGAGGAAAGCTATATGTCAATGGGATTTCTAGTGGGTGAAGGTTAGAGAGACCACAGGCTTACTGTACCATCTCAAACCAAGTCTCCTTTATTACATGCAAAGAGTAAAGATTAAAAAACGAAAAAAAAAAAAAAAACCACACAAAAACACTATTCTGAATGGTTTTTTTCCCACCTAGATTCAGTTTCTATAATTTCTAACTCACAGAATTTGCTAGAAATTCCAAATCAACGTCCTATAAATGGCAATAGGAAAAGGGCTTCCCTTGTTCCTTTATGTAGAATTTGTCAAAGCCCTGCAACCAAAGACCAATAGGAATACACCTGTAGCTGAACAAGTTTTATTACTGCTCATTGCAATGAAGAAGAAAGCATACTATGGGTTCAGGTAGGAAGATGTTACGAACTACTGATAGGATACAGGCTCAGGTTAAGTGATTTCAGGGAGGGTTCAAGGAAGTAAGGCTTTGCTCTGGACTGGATACTGTCAAGAAGGGGGATAATCCTGTGACCAGGTATCTTAACAAATCTTACCTGGACAAACAGAAAACTAGAGTGAGATTAAAGCCGTAATTAGTAAAGATGCAGCAACTGCTTGTATTAGTTAGGATACAGGCGTGTTTGGTATTTTACATATTTTGCACAGTGATTTTTTTAATGGCTTAGGTAAGTTTATGAAGTGATCTTAGTTTTTGTTTCATTTCTTTCTAGTCCCAGAGTAACTCTGTCTGATGTGGATGTTGTGAGATTATGTTTGAAAGAAGAACATCAAGGCCCAGCTGTGAATGCCAAGCCTGTTTCCAGATTCTGCTTTTCCTCTTCAAGTTCTTAAAGATGTTTCCATTCAGTTCTTAAAAATTTCTCCTGAAGGGCTTCCCTGGTGGTCCAGTGGTTAAGAATTCTCCCTGCAATGCAGGGGACATGGGTTCGATCCTTGGTTGGGGAACTAAGAGCCCACAGACCACACGGCAACTAAGTCCATGCGCTGCAGCTAGAGAAATTTGTGCACCACAGGAGACATGGGTTCACTCCCTGGTCGGGGAACTAAGAACCCACAGGCCAGTTGGCAACTAAATCTGTGTACTGTAGCTAGAAAATCTGTGCACCACAACAGAAGACTCTACATGATGCAAAGAAGACCCGACATAGCCAAATAAATAAATATTAAAATAAGAGAGAGGGAATGAGAAGCCCACACACTGCAATGAGGAGCAGCCCCTGCTCACCACAACTAGACAAAGCCTGTGTGCAGCAACAAAGACCCACCACAGTCAAAAAATAAAATAAATAAAACTTTAAAAAATTTTTCTCCTTATATATCTCACTATGTCTTACAAAAACACCTAGATGTAGTGCATTCATGGCTGTTCAGGAAGAGATACAAACAAATCTATGAACTTGCCAAATCCAAGCACACATTTGAAGAGAACACAGGATATGCAGAGGAGTTATACAAGCTCATCGTAACAGTCAGAGTCAGTCAGCTAAGCAGTAGGGAAAGAAAACACAAATAAAAGCTGTATGATATCAAAGACTTTCTTTACACTTTGATAAAAACAACTGCACTATCACATAAAATGAATACACAAAGACACGCCTTACTTAAATGCCTTATTTTTTCCTTTTATGGAAAAAAGGAGGTAAAGGATAATTGTAAGAACAATTTGTAAAATCTGAATAAGGTATAGAAATTACATAAAGCACCACATCAATGTTAACTTCTTGAATTTTAAAATTATATTGTGATTACACAGGACAATATTCTTGTTTTTAAGGAAACATAAATTGAAGTTCATAGATAAAGGAACATTACATCTGTACCTTACTTACACAATCCAAAGAAAAAAATTTATGTGCATATATGTAAAAGAGAGACAGAAGGAGAATGATAAAACAAATGTGATCTACTGTGAACAGCTAGATTATCTGCATATAGAACATAAAGGAATTATTTTTAACATTCTTGTAACTTTTCTCTAAGTCTGAAGTTATTTCGATGTGAAAGTTAAAAAAAAACAGACTGGCATCAAAATTAGACTTGACAAATATCAGCACCCCCAAGTCAGAGATGAAGAGAGTAAAAATCAAAATAATCATACAATTAATTAAAGAAAAGGAGAAGCCAGAGTCGATTTTAATAAAGCCTGTAGTTTACCTTCCAGAAAAACGTTTCATGTTTCAACATAATAATAGGTAATTCATCAATAAATTATAACTTTCTTATCTCCGAGAGAAACAGTGTCCTGATTACTCATAATTTCCTCTCACAGTATTTCCTTCCTCTCAAGGCCTAATGTTACTAGCATGCTAAAAAAATTTTTTTAACTCGATCAGTAATGAGCAGATATACAGCTGATTATTCACCAGAGCTATTCAAGCCCTAATCAATGCTATAGCACACAAAACAGCTGTCTCTAGGGTAGGACATTCCAGTAAACTCATCTGTAATCTTACAACTCAGGTGATTAGACTTACGGCCCCACTAGAACAGATTGTTAGATACATCATTTACCTGAGAACTGCCACTGAAACCTGGAGGTTGGCTGTATTCTGTGGAATCAATAATACTACTGCAAAATGAAGAAAAAAAAATGTGATTTCAGTTTTTACATTCTCTTTAGCAACAGAAAAAGTAAATCTAAAATGTATCATATATAAATCCAATATTTATTGTCAATAATTTATAAGTCAAATAAATACATATTCCATAAATAAAAAATTAGGAAATAAACAATTTACCCCTCCATCCCACCACCTTAAATATACCCATCTTGAAAGAATGTCAATAGGGAATAACCACAAGACAGGCATACACAATTGAAGTATTCGCTACAACTTCATTTTCAGATAGTTGTTTCATTTTCAGTTAAGTTGTTTGAACTCTAAGGAAAAGAGTACTTAGAATACTGTAAAAAGAGCATAACATAAGTATGCAATCAGAAGCTATGATGAACAGATCCTGTCATGAAACTAGAGCTATGTGCCCCTGGATAAACACCTGACAATCACTCAGTTTCCTTATCTGCAAAATGAAATAAGTGGAGACTAACAATAACCAACTAGCTCAATATATAGTCCCTTCAAGCTCTAAAATGCTATGATAATCATCTCATGTGGGAAAAAAACTACCAAAGGAATGGAATAAAAATGGTAGAATACCAATAGTATTTCTTTTCTAACCCAAAATCTATATTCTAATTTCCTCTGCTCTAGTCAAACATAATTTGCTTTCTATATTGGTTGTTTCTATTTGATTATATTCTCTGTGCATTCTCCTACTTACCTTAGTAAACCCTTTTTAAGTACAGACTACCTTTTCTTCCTAAGAGTTCTACCTTACCATATCTATCTTTTCACTTCACTCTTCTCCCCCTCCCATCTTTAAATAAATTAGCCTATGAGGACTACTAACATCTGAAAATGGCATTAACAGATACATCAACAATGACAGATCAACAGCTACCTACATTTAAAAAAATTCTTCCCTATTTCTACTATAGAAATGTCTATATTTGTCCACCTTAATGAAATTTAAGCAATTGAGAGTACTAATTTCAGTGCATTTCTTTACATAAATACACAAAGTCATTATTCACTTTAGTCCAATAATCACAAAGGTTATAATATAAAAGGCACTCTTAAAGAGTACAGAGTGGGTATGAATTTCACCTATCAGCAGCTAAATGACTCTGGGCAGTTATTGATATTATTTGGCCTCTAATGTCTCCATCTGTTAAGCAAGATATTTCAGAGAGGTGTAAGATTTAATTGTGTTAATATTCCTCAGTACAATACCAAAAAATGGTAGGTATTCAATAAATTTTATTCTATTAATAAAATGTCAATAACATACAAACTTATGTTTTCAAAAATTTAATAAATCAGAAGGAACTGTTCTCACAGTACTCCAACACATAATAATAGACACTAATTTATTGTGTTCTTAACCATTCCTATAATAAGACTCACTAATAAGACACTCAAAGCATCTACACCACAAATTAAAGAATTAACAGGATCTTGTAATTAATTTCTCCTGATGAAATATAACCAATGCCTACTTTCCCTGAACAGGGTCATGAACTGATATGACAAGATCATGTGATATTTTCAGAATACTCTATACAGGGACTAATACAGCTAAAAATGAGGAGACGCCAGGTATTTAAAATCTGCGTTCCTTCCACTACCGAAACCCAATCCCCTATTTGTATAAACATTAATGAAATTATGAAGCTTCACATTTAGAGGTTGATAGAACAGAACTATTTCTAGATAATACTTTATGGGAATGTAACTCAGACTTCTTTGATTGCAAGCTGGAACAATGACAATGATTCTTAGTGTGCATTGGGAAATAACACTACACTTCAAATACATGTCGAAAAATAGTACTGATCAGGATTTCCCAGGTGACTCAGAGGTAAAGAACCTGCCTGCCAATGCAGGAGACACAGGTTCAATCCCTGATCCAGGAGGAAAGAAGCAACTAGGTCCATGTGCCACAGCTACTGAGCCTGTGCCCTAGAGCCCATGCTCTGCAACAAGAGAAGCCATGCAATGAGAAGCCCACGCACCGCACTACAGAGTAGCCCCCACTCGCCGCAAGTAGAGGAAAGCCCACACAGCAATGAAGACCTAACACAGCCAAAAATAAATAAATAAAGTTAAAAAAATAGTACTGATCAGAAAGCACTGAAATTACAGGTTTTAAGTGATATGTTGGTAACAATCACTGCAGAATTCAAAATTTAGTTTATATTAGATCTTAATCTTATTCACTAGAAAAATTTATTAATGCATACACAACTGCAACAGAAGCAATCTGAAGAAATAAATCCCTTTAATTTTGCTTTTTAAATGTGTGTGTATATGTGTATATAAAGTAAACATGATTAGAAGAGAATATTAGAAAGCATTGACTGGGCTGGTTCCTCTTGATTCTGGTGCTATTCTACTTCTTCTCTCCAGGTTAGCCACAATCTACAGATGGTAATTAAAACAACAATACTAATAGCTATAATTTAGTAAGCATTCACCATGCTCTAGGCACTGATCTAATAATTTAAACTTCATAACTCAGGTAGGTACTATATCATTCCCATTTCTCAAAGGATGAAACAAAGCCACAAAGAGCTTACACATTTGGCCCAAGTTAAAAAGTTAGCAAACAGGAGAGCTAGAATTCAAAACCATGCAGTCAGGTTCTAGAATCTACACTGAATCAGAATGCTATGAGTCCCAGGCATACCATATTCTACAACTAGAGTGAAGAAATCCTGAACTAGTCCAACCCACTTCACATACACAGTTCAAAGAGAAAAGTTAAAAAAACAGCAATCTAAAAATATGAAAGTCAACAATTACATCAATTAATGTTAAGTAAATAACCTGAAACTATTTCAAATAAATTATAAAAATTAAATCTATCAAACTATGGCAAAAGCACGAAGAAAATTTCAAAGCAGATCTCACAGACAGAATGCCAGAAGAACTATGGATGGAGGTTCGTGACATTGTACAGGAGGAGGTGATCAAAACCATCCCCAAGAAAAAGAAAAGCAAAAAGGCAAAATGGTTATCTGAGGAGGCCTTACAAATAGCTGAGAAAAGAAGAGAAGCTAAACGCAAAGGAGAAAAGGAAAGAATACCCATCTGAATTTGCAGAGTTCCAAAGAACAGCAAGGAGAGATAAGAAAGCCTTCCTCAGTGATCAATGCAAAGAAATAGAGGAAAATAATAGAATGGGAAAGACTAGGGATCTCTTCAAGAAAATTAGAGATACCAAGGTAACATTTCATGTAAAGATGGGCACAATAAAGGACAGAAACAGTATGAACCTAACAGAAGCAGAAGCTATTAAGAAAAGGTGGCAAGAACACACAGAAGAACTATACAAAAAAGATCTTAATGACCCAGATAACCATGATGGTGTGATCACTCACCTAGAGCCAGACATCCCAAAGTGTGAAGTCAAGTGGGCCTTAGGAAGCATAACTACGAACAAAGCTTTTCTCCTTTGCCTTTCACTTCACTTCTTTTCTCAGCTATTTGTAAGGCCTCCTCAGACAACCATTTTGCCTCTCTGCATTTCTTTTTCTTGGGGATGGTTTTGATCACCGCCTCCTGTACAATGTCATGAACCTCTGTCCATAGTTCTTCTGGCATTCTGTCTATCAGATCTACTTCGGAACCCCAGGGTTAGTAGAAGGAAAGAAATCTTAAAAATTAGTAGAAGGAAAGAAATCTTAAAAATTAGGGCAGAAATAAATGCAAAAGAAACAAAAGAGACCATAGCAAAAATCAACAAAGCTAAAAGTTGGTTTTTTGAAAAAGTAAATAAAATTGACAAACTGTTAGCCAGACTCATCAAGAAACAAAGGGAGAAGAACCAAATCAACAAAATTAGAAATGAAAATGGAGAGATCACAACAGACAACTCTGAAATACAAAGGGTTATAAGAGACTACTATCAGCAGCTCTATGCCAATAAAATGGACAACTTGGAAGAAATGGACAAATTCCTAGAAAAGTATAACTTTCCAAAACTGAACCAGGAAGAAATAGAAGATCTTAACAGACCGATCACAAGCACAGAAATCGAAACTGTAAACAGAAATCTTCCAGCAAACAAAAGCCCAGGACCAGATGGCTTCACAGCTGAATTCTACTAAAAATTTAGAGAAGAGCTACCACCTATCTTACTCAAACTCTTCCAGAAAATTGCAGAAGGCGGCAAACTTCCAAACTCATTCTATGAGGCCACCATCACCCTAATGCTAAAACCAGACAAGGATGCCACAAAAAAAGAAAACTACAGGCCAATATCACTGATGAACATAGATGCAAAAATCCTTAACAAAATTCTAGCAAACAGAATCCAACAACATATTAAAAAGATCATACATCATGACCAGTGGGCTTTATCCCAGGAATGCAAGGATTCTTTAACATCGACAAATCAATCAATGTAATACACCACATTAACAAATTGAAAGATAAAAACCATATGATTATCTCAATAGATGCAGAGAAAGCCTTTAACAAAATTCAACATCCATTTATGATAAAAACTCTCCAGAAAGCAGGAGTAGAAGGAACATACCTTAACATAATAAAAGCTATATATGACAAACCCACAGCAAACATTATCCTCAATGGTGAAAAATTGAAAGCATTTCCCTTAAAGTCAGGAACAAGACAAGGGTGTCCACTCTCACCACTACTATTCAACATAGTTTTGGAAGTGTTGGCCACAGCAATAAGGGCAGAAAAAGAAATAAAAGGGATCCAGATAGGGAAAGAAGTAAAACTCTCACTGTTTGCAGACGACATGATCCTCTACATAGAAAACCTCTACTTTGAAATTTTCTTCTTGCTCCTGCCATAGTGATGGATTTATTTTTATAATTTATTTGAAGTAATTTCAGGTTATTTATTTAACATTTATTGAAGCAATTGTTGACTTTCATATTTTTAGGTTGCTGTTTTTTTAACTGTTTAACTGTTTTAGTGGAGGTGGTGAAATTCCAGCTGAGTTATTTCAAATCCTAAAAGATGATGCTGTTAAAATGCTGCACTCAGTGTGTCAGCAAATTTAGAAAACTCAGCAGTGGCCACCAGACTGGAAAAGGTCAGTTTTCATTCTAATCCCAAAGAAAGGCAATGCCAATGAATGCTCAAACTACTGCACAATTGCACTCATCTCACACACTAGCAAAGTAATGCTCAAAATTCTCCAAGCTGGGCTACAACAGTATGTGAACCAAGAACTTCCAGATGTCCAAGCTGGATTTAGAAAATGCAGAGAAATCAGAGATCAATTTGCCACCATCTGTTAGAACATAGAAAAAGCAAGAGAATTCCAGAAAAACATCTACTTCTGCTTTATTGACTACACTAAAGCTTTTGACTGTGTGGATCATGACAAACTGTGGAAAATTCTTAAAGAGATGGGAATACCAGACCACCTTATCTAAATCCTGAGAAATCTGTATCCAGGTCTAGAAGCAACAGTTAGAACCAGAAATGGAACAACAGACTGATTCAAAATTGGGAAAGGAGTATGTCAAGGCTGTATACTGTCACCCTGCTTATTTAACTTATATGCAATGTACATCATGCGAAATGCTGGGCTGGATGAAGCACAAGCTGGAATCAAGACTGCTGGGAGAAATATCAATAACCTCAGATATGCAGATAATACCACCCTTATAGCAGAAAGTGAAGAAGAACTAAAGAGCCTCTTGACGAAGTGAAAGAGGAGAGTGAAAAAGCTGGCTTAGAACACAACATTCAAAAAACAAAGATTATGGCATCTGGTCCATCACTTCATGGCAAATAGATGGGGAAACAGTGAAAATAGTGACAGATTTTAGTTTTCTTGATCTCCAAACTCACTGCAGATGGTGACTGTAGCCATGAAATTAAAAGATGCTTGCCCCTTGAAAGAAGTAATGACCAACCTAGACAGCATATTAAAAAGCAGAGACATTACTTTGCCAACAAATGTCTGTAAAGTCAAAGTTAAGGTTTTTTCAGTAGTTTTGTATGGATGTGAGAGTTAGGCCATTAAAGAAAGCTGAATGCTCAAGAACTGATGCTTTTGAACTGTGGTGTTAGAGAAGACTCTTGAGAGTCCCTTGGACTACAAGGAGATCAAACCAGTCAATCCTAAAAGAAGTCAGTCCTGAATATTCAGTGGAAGGACTGATGCTGAAGCTGAAGCTCAAATACTTTGACCACCTGATGCGAAGAACTGACTCACTGGAAAAGACCCTGATGCTGGGAAAGACTGAAGTCAGGAGGAAAAGGGGACGACAGAGGATGAGATGGTTGGATGGTATCACCGACTCGACAGACATGAATTTGAGCAAGCTCCGGGAATTAGTGATAGACAGCCTGGCATGCTGCAGTCTGTGGAGTCACTAAGAGTTGGACACAGCTGAGGACTGAACTGAACTAAAACTAGGTTAGGAATAATACTTAGGATGAGGAAAATAAGATGATAAAAAATTTTTTAATATTCTTGCTGATGACACGGAGGAGCTGAGCTAAAAACATATGAAAACTAAACTGCTGTTAATTCAAGTTACAAAGCAAATTCAGTTATGCAAGCAGATGTCACAAAACTATTCTCACTTAAATTATTTGCTTCCAAAAGCAAGAATATACTTTATAATTAAAAGACATACTGTTACAAACGAACTTATATACAAAACAGAAACAGGCTCACAGACATAGAAAACAAATTTATGGTGCCAAAGGGCAAATGGGGCAGAGGGATAAATTACAAGTTTGGGAATTAACATATACACACTACTATATATAAAACAGATAAGCAACAAGGACCTACTATGTAAGTACAGGGAACTATACTCTGTATTTTGTAATAACCTGTAAGGAAAAAGAATCTGGAAAAGAGCATATGTATATGCATTTATGTATGTATATATATGTATTTATGTATCTACGTATATGTATGGATGATGTGTATACATGTGTGTGTATATATAGAAAACTGAATCATTGTGCTATACACCTGAAATTAACACAGCACTGCAAGTCAATTGTCCGTCAATTTAAAAAAGAAATTTTAAAAAATCTAAATAATAAAATATGATAGACTGTTAAGTCAATTTCACATAGAAAATATAAGATACACCTATAATAAATAAGAAGATAAGAGAAAACAGTGATTCACCCTTGGCACAAATAATAAGTAACTAGTTTTAGACTGAGTTCTTTTTGAAAAGGGAGGCTTCACATTTAAATTACTAATAGGTACAAAATCAACTAATTAAATTATAGAGAATTAAATTATAGAGAATTTTAATATGCAAGCAAAATAAAGTGTATTAAGATCATTTAAGGGTGAGCATAAAGAAAATAAACTAAATAAATGTTTAAATAAGTAAACTGAATGAACCAAAAAAAAAACAAAAAAAGCTGCATGCACATATGAAATTAGACTAAGTGCTGTCACTAATTTGTTTTTTCATTAGTATAAACTTAATACAGAAGAAAATAAACTCTACATTTAAAAAACAATATGGGGCTACAGCCAAACCCTGTTCCTTACCAGTATAGTATTCCAAGTAAAATTACTGAATCCATTTTCTCAAAACAACACATACTGAGCAACATGTAACATGAAAATAATCTGACTTATTTTAATAATGATTAATTAAAACAGAATATGTCTTTAATGTTTTTTAATAGCAAAGCCTGTTACTACTTTATTTCCTTCCTACCAAGGCAGTAATCCCTAGTATTATAAACGGATCAAAAGATTAATAACTTGCTTTCTTCAAAATAATGTTTTTCTGTCAGTTACTTAACACAGAATTTCAAATTAAGGTAAATCCTATTTACTAACAACCCAAATTTTCATGGCCCTAATTTTGCAGGCACCTAGAAACTGCTCTTCATTTTCGAGTTTTCCTTTCTAATTCCACATACTCCTACATTTGATACAACTATTCAAACAAATCACATAAAATCAATATGACTAAAATCTATTGAGTGCCACCATCTACTGAGTGCTTAGAATGTGTCAGGCATTATTCTCTCATTTCTTTAAATGTACTATTACATTGTATTAGTCAAGATACGTGTTATTATCCTTATTTTACTAACAAGAAGACTACAGTGTACAGAAATTAACAATAAACTTGCCTAAGGTCAAACTGCTAATAAGGTGTGGAAGTGAACTTTGAACCCAGGCAGTATAATTACAGAATCCTCACCAAAGACTGCCAAAGTAACATATGTTTTCTCTTCTTGAAATCTCACTACCCTGCCACTTTTGAACTGCAAGTTTCTACTGATTTTCTTGTTTGACCTTTATTATCAACTCGATGATCTCTAAAACCCTTTTACCTCCCAAGGCTTTATAGCCTCTAGAGTAATGATGCCTGCTTTAGAATACTGATTATGCTACTATAACTGTGTGATGCTGGGCAAGACTCAATTTCCTCATTTGTCAAAGCAAAAGGATATATGGCATCTATTCTGAGGGCTGTATGAGGTAATGCATAAAATTACAAAACAGTACCTAATACACATATGCTCTACTACTCTGACAGTTACAACTTTTATAAGTACAAGTCTCCTCTAGGGTAGAAATAATTTCCTGATTTTGCTGCAAATTCAACTGATAATTAACATGAAATATTTTCTTATACAGTGTCTCGATTATTAGAATAGGCAGTACTACTATGACCCATTCATGGCATTTATAAGAATTTCAACAAAAAAAATTTTATAACAGATTTTATGCAACAGATTTTATATAAATAAACACTGGTGATTACAATGGCCTTTTCAGCAATATATAGTTGGGATTTTTAAAATATTGGGCTGAAAAAGATTACATAAAACTTCAATTCCTAAAATCCAGAACTATGAAAATCAAATGCTCTTTGTTACTTTTTTGAAGTGAAAACCTGATCAGAATACACTTAATACCATTTACCTCACTGTTAACGTGTATGTTTCAACGCTGAAATTTTAATTTGCTTAAGGAACTGCCTATTCCTCCTCCATCAGTTTATGTGATATATGGCATACGTACTGTGTTACCTTTCTAAAACTGGTGAGGGTACAGGGGCACAGACATAACATTATACACTGAAAGACATCTGACTCCAAAGGGCTCCCCAAAACGAATGAAAACCTATATATCATACAAGCTTGGATTTACTTGAGAAACACAAGGGTAGTTCAATAATAAAAACCATTGGGTTCCAGAATGAACCCAATATAATCTTTAGGGAACAGAGATTCAACTTACTCTTCAAAGAATAGAAGTTATCAGAGTATTTCAGATATACAGGAAAAACTTTCCCCAACACCCTCTGTTCCCTTTTCATTGTAGATGGTTAGAAACAGTTGTACCTATACAATGTACAGGAGGACTGCATGAATCTAATATTATGTCGCCTTTTAAAAGGTCTGTAATTCCACAATATTGCTAAGGTTTAAAAAAAAAAAGCAAAGGGGCAATTCACTTTAAAGTTTTCCTTACAAGCGCTTCCTCAGAGAGAAACTTAACTGCTGCAGATATAAAAAGCAAATGTGAGGGAAAATTTCTGAAAGATGGAACAGGTCTGAATCTACTGCATTACTGCCTCTGAAAGTAAATAACTTCCTTGGAAAATTTTCAAAAACAGTATAATAAGCTCAAAAGAAAAAGAGACTGACAAGACCGATCTGCCTCTAATGAAACTAGCAAAAGTCCCAGTTCGTTAGGCTAAGTGCTGCATTTGATTTCTTTATATTCTATTACCACTTATCAATGAGTGGGAATAGATTACAATTTAGTTGTAATTCATAGGGGAGAAATTTGTAGTTATCAGATGATATAGTTGCCACAAATCTTAGTGTTACAAAAAACCCAGTTCTCTGAAATAATCTCAGCAAAAAAGTTTTAAAAGCAAAGAAAGTAGAAGAAGCGTTCTAGAAACAGCAACAAAAGATTCACAGGTAGAGGATCTGGAGAATGGGGAAAATACACTGGAACTTGAGAACGGGAGAGACAGGTAATGCAGAAACAGAAAATGGTGACAACACATGAAATTCTACCCTTGCATCCAGGGATACTTACATCTAAGCTACCGTTACAATGTATACTTTGGGTTTTCCTAGCCTCTCCCATCCCTGACCTCCCAGAATCAAGGTAAACCCATGACAAGCAAAGGGGTGAAAAGTTCCCTATGTGCCTCTAACCTGAAGGGGCAAAAGGCCATCAGTAAGAGGCTCTAATCAGAGTAACATGAACAGCATCAATAGGGAATGCCAACAGAGCAATTTGCTTCCTTCCAAGAAACTTAACTTTAACTTTTCTGGTTCGCTCAAGCCAGGAACATAACACGGCATTTTTGAGACATTATAGAAGGATATGTAACCTAACAAAGTAGAGAGTAAAATAAATAGAAATCTTTACTCTTATCTTTCCCAAAGATGAAATAAGCTTAAGATAGTTTAAAAAAAAAAAAAAACTCACTGTTGGATAACAGAGCTTTCTGTTATGAAAAAGAAAATAAGCATAACTTAGAGATTTTTAAAACATGTCAGTAATACAGACATATTCACTGCCCACTATACCATACACTTTTAAAGTATGATCCTCCAGGCTAACATGTGGAATTCTGGAACTCACCTCAGACCTAATGATCAGATTTTAAGGGCATGGTTCAAAAAACTACATGTCAAACAGGCGCCTTGGTTGAATCTCAAGCACATGGAAATCTGTCCTATTCACATCTCAGCTTTCAGAATTAGAAAGAACTGCTAGTATCTTCACTAAGCAGTGACGATTAGTTTATAGTAAGAAACCAAATTTTTTTTAAAAGTCCTGACATACCTACTGTACTAGTGGGCCTTAGGAAGCATCACTACAGACAAAGCTAGTGGAGGCAATGGAATTCCAGCTGAGTTATTTCAAATCCTAAAAGATAATGCAGTGAAAGTGTTGCACTCAATGCCAGCAAATTTGGAAAACTCAGCAGTGGCCACAGGACTGGAAAAGGTCAGTTTTCATTCCAATTCCAAAGAAAGGCAATTTCTAAGAATGTTCAAACTACCACACAATTGCACTCATCTCACACACTAGCAAAGTAATGCTCAAAATCCTCCAAGCCACTCTTCAACAGTACATGAACTGAGAAGTTCCAGATGTTCAAGCTAGATTTAGAAAAGGCAGAGGAACCAGAGATCAAATTGCCAACATGCATTGGATCATCGAAAAAGCAAAAGAGTTCCAGAAAAACATCTACTTCTGCTTTATTGACAACGCCACAGCCTTTGACTGTGTGAATCACAACAAACTGAGGAAAATTCTTAAAAGAGATGGGAATACCAGACCACTTTACCTGCACAATCTGTATGCAGATCAAGACAGAACAGTCAGAACTAGACATGGAACAACAACAGACTGGTTCCAAATCAGGAAAGGAATACATCAAGGTTGTATACTGTCACCCTGCTTATTTAACTTATATGCAGAGTACATCATGCGAAATGCCGGGCTGGATGAAGCACAAGCTGGAATCAAGGTTGCAGAGAGAGAGATCAATAACCTCAGATACACAGATAACACCACCCTTATGGCAGAAAGCAGGGGAACTGAAGAGCCTCTTGATGAAAGTGAAAGAGAGTGAAAAAGTTGGCTTAAAATTCAACATTCAGAAAACTAAGATCATGGCATCCAGTCCCACCACTTCATGGCAAATAGATGGGGAAACAGTGAGAGACTTTATTTTCTTGGGCTCCAAAATCACTTCAGATGGTGACTGCAGCCATGAATTTTTTAAAAGATGCTTGCTCCTTGGAAGAAAAGCTATGACCAACCTAGCCAGCATACTAAAAAGCAGAGACATTACTTTGAGACAGACTCGCCAACAAAGGTCCATCTAGTCAAAGATATGGTTTTTCCAGTAGTCATGTATGGATGTGAGAGGTAGACTATAAAGAAAGCTGAGTGCCAAAGAATCTGCAGTCAAGGAGACTGCAGATGTATGAAGAGTATCTTTTACATTACTGCCAAGCAAATTTGCTTTCTGTGTGTTCTGTTTCTTTGTTCAAGTTGAAAATTCCTTAAGATTCTTCAATGTCCTCCATTGCCTATGGCTTCAAGTTCAACTCCTCTGCACGTTACAGGGCCAGAGTTAAAGCATGCAGTCCTTAGTAATCACAACAATAAACGCTGAGTGTAGCAGAGATTTCTTAAGATCTGTTCATAACCATTAACTTTGGAGATATGGAAAATAGTGTCAGGCTGTGTATGGAGAATTTTCTATATTGTAGAATTCTCCTCCTGGATAAAGGGAAATGTTACATTAAAAACTCTTTAGATGCAGCTGGAAAAACGACCACCCCCACACCTGTCACGCACCGCATGTTCGTGGGGAACCTGGTGCTAAACCATCCGCAGACGACCTGCTTCTGGGTCGGGCTTTCATACATAGTAAAGCAGCTCCCTAGCTGTGATCTGTTGAAAGTCAGCCCTCAAAACAAGGGTTCATAAAAGAAAAAAAAAAAAAAGTTTTAAAGAAAAAAAGGAAAAATAAGAAGAAATATAAAAAATTAAAACAAAAGAAACCTCTAGGTTTATGTAGAAGATTTGTTTAAAATATATAATAAATTAGCAACCAATCTATAAGGCATAGAGTTAGACTTGACCATAAAAACATGTTAACTCCTACATTTTAATAAAAAGTTTTCTTGGGGAATTCCCTGGCAGGTTAGTAGTTAGGAGTCCATGCATTCACTGCCAAGGGCCCAGGTTCGAACCTATTTGGGGAACTATTTACATCCCACAAGCTGTGTTGCACAGCCTAAATAAATAAATAAATAAAAATTAAGGTAAATAAAACTTTTAAAAGATACCATCTCAAGTAAAATAAAGCAGTTGAACCAATAATAATTGCCAAAAAGTACCAAAAATGTACGCATTATTATGTGAAGAAACCATTGACACTGCTCTGGTTGTGGGTCATCATCCAGCCAAAGACCCAATATGCAGTAATACAGAGATGAGATCATTTTCATTCATTACACCAAAGAGCCATTATAACCACCACCCACCCTTTCCCCACCACACACAATTTTTTTAACGACTCTGGAGAAGGCAGGGTGTCATTGGGGTAAACATAACTGCACAGAGTTCTGTGTGTGAGTTAAAGAGTAATTTCCTATCCTAGTCCAGGAGCCATTACATAATACCAAATTCCTTGAACTTTATCAGTTTATTCAGTCAAATTATAAAATTTACAAATTCACAAGGTACTGACCCACTAGTGTGTGTGTGTCTGTGTGACACACACACACACACACATTCTTAATTATAGTTAAATAATTCTAGCATCCCTAAAGTGACCCCTTGCTTTTCCCTTCATTTTGATTTATCTGGATCTTTGTCAAAAATAACAGACAAATGAAAGTTTAAGTCTCATAAATATCTAATTAGAGTAGTTAAATAAAAGCAAAGGTGTCTTATATAAAAGTCTTACTTATAAATTTTATTTATAAATATCCCTGTTCTATACGACAGAAAACTTAAATAAGCAATTCACAATTTAAACTTACAAATGTGTCTTTAAAAAATGAATTAAATATGATCATTAGCAAGTCTATTACTGGCAAAAGCATTTGAAAGATCAGAGATTCTAGATGAATCTTACTTACTATTTGTATTGTATTTATTTACTACTTTACCACAGGAAAACCAGAGTTATTCTGCAAATTTAACTCCAGTAACTATCTGGATCATATTAAAGCATATTTACCTCCAAGCAAACACAGAAGCTTCAACTAATACATTATCTTTAAACCAGGTTCTTTGGAGTTCTAAAACCAGAGGTTAGTGAATAATAAATAACAGTTCTGAAATACTTGCTTGATTTAAAGACAAAGAATGAAGCAATTATGAGACAATTATTTCTAAGACAGAAATCACATCAATGAGATATTTTAAAAATTACAAGCAAAACTACTGGTAATTAAATGGCTTTGAAGAAGACTAAAATCTAAACTTTAGACTTTAGGTTTTTTCAATCTGAGAATATTTTAATCTAAACCAAATTATCACTGTCATTGTTGAGAAGAAGATTTGACTAAAATGTTTCATACTCTTCGGATTAAAAAAAAAATTCATTTGGCAAAAGCTAAAAAGGACTGTGCTTGCCTATCACTCTCTAATTTACTCATAATTTAATACAAAGAGCCATTAACAAAGAAGTATAAACTATAGTTTATCCTCTGAATTGTGAAGACTTTCTTCCTCAGAATCTAAAGAACTAAAAATGCCCTAATAGCAGCAATCTTCAGGTTTGAACTAATTCTAATAAGAAAAAATTGCAATGAATGAAGGCTTAAAAGTTTTACAAAATTTAGACTGATTTTATTAAGGAAATAATCACATACTCACCTCCAACTTCACACCCCAATGAAGCCTGACAGTTTTTTTCTTAAAGATTAATTAGTTTACTTATTAAGTATACTAAAGGTCATGCTTCAATCAAGTTTTTACAAGCTATGAAAATTAAACTATATTCTAGGTGACGCATACATTTACTTAAAACCTATTTTAAGTTCTATTATGTATAAATGCTCACATAAAAACGTGGGAGTGTAAGAAAATCCCAGTATTAACAGGATTATAGTACAGCATGGAAAATCTACCCAAACTAGCAAACATAGTATAGAACAGGAACAAAGTAAATAGAAAATCTTCTAAAAACTGGTAGTTAATTCTATCTTGCACTTCCTTCCTCCACTTCATTTTCTAAGGGAACTGGTGTATCAAAAAAGAATAAAGCTCACTCTTGGCTGGATTTTTGGGGATGGCTAGTGGGCGGGTAGCTACTTAAGAGAAGGAACAGAGGAGTTTCTAAGCAAAAAATAATATATAAGTAAAGTTATCTTAATACGCCATTTGGGGAGTTTAATTCAATTCTAAAGCACAAAAACAGTAGGCAAGGTAAAGGGGATTATGGAAGGCCATAAAAAAGCGATCTAAGCCAATTTAAATACAATGGAAAGTCACTGAATGATTTTAAGGAAAGTAACATGATGAGATTCCTCAAAATGCACTGGAGGAGTATAGTTAAAAGACTACTGCATGACTCTATGAGACACTTGGGTATTAACAACGCAGCAGGGAGAGAACAGACAGGATAGGACAATTACAGCCAATTATGGTATACAGAAGACAAATTCCTGGGGAGGGAGCTGTAATAGCAATAGTTATAGGTCTTCTCTTTCTCTTTACATTAAGTACATAACCCTCACCATAAACCCAAAATCAATATAAGGGATTTAATGATCTTATTTGAAAAAAAATGAATCCACAAAAACTCTTTTTTAAAGTAAACCTCTTCAAAGAGACCAAAACATTACAATGAGGAATAAAAACAAAATCTGGCATTTAAATAATGATGATAATAATCATGAGGGGGGATTATATTTCAACTATACATTATTTCTTAAAAATAAAACAAACTTCAATATTGCTAGCATAACATTCTTCCCATGTTAAATTCCACATCTTAATCTTAAGGGTTATTTCCCAAGAATATTCAAAGCTACCATCATTTTCCCAAGTGTCTCTCTCAAATCTTAAGTGATAAAGAATGTATTTTAAGAAAACATCATGTTTGCCTGTTTTTCCATCTTCAACTGTGAACCAGTCTAACTGATCACATCATCTGACAATAGTGTCCCATACGATTTTAGTAATTCAACGAAGTTTTCACAGACATCATGAATTCCTACATCTCTCATGAGACTGGCCACTTTATAATACAACCACTTCTCTTCTCTTCCACCAATAAAATCCTACAAAATTCAAAAAAAGTCCACCATTTCCTCTTTACAGATTCTTGCAATGTTCCTAGCATTCCTCCTACCTTCCAATTGCAGGGGATTGGGTGAGACAGAAAGTCTCTTCTCTATCCTCTACATGTGAACCCCTGTAGGTATTTTATAATCTAAAATAGACCCTACTCAAAACTACCCCATGACATTTTATTATCTCTTCTCTTCATTTCATTCATGTGTCAGCTTTCTAATATGTCTAACTTCCTTCCCAGGATACTACTTATATGTCATGTACAAATATTATATTTTTTCTTACTTAGCATTTCCCTCAACCTCCACACACACAAACACACACACACACACACCCCAAAGGGAAGTTCCATAAAGGGAAGGACTGTCCAGCTACATCCAACACTTAAAACAGTGCCCAGTGCATCAGAGGCATTAAATTTTAAAAAGCCAGTTAAATGAACATAATACTATATTGTTAATATGTTATTAAAAGTCACCAGTGAGAGATTAACAAAGACCAGGGGCTTCCCTAGCAGCTCAGATGGTAATAAAGACCTGGCCACAACAGACAGAAACAAATGCTATATAAAGTGATATGACAGAGAGTGATATGATAATGAGAATTATCAGTTTATTAGAGAAGACGTTGTGATATGACAACTTTTACTTGCCTGGATGCACTCACATAATAAATATTCTATTTACACAGATCCCACATATGTCAGGAAGTGAATGCTAAGCTAAAGATAATATCCCACAGACTGAATCGTTCCCAAGTGTTTTAAAGAAAATAAAATATGGACAAAACCAAGCTGAATTACGCAGGTAAAGTGATCCCAGAATCACTCAGAACTTATGCGGATTCTCTATAAAATGGTTACTGAAATATATCAAACATACCAGGAATGTTATTTTGCTAGAATATTCCTTGTGTCCCTTCCCCACATATCATCCCAAACTAGATGTAGAATGGCTTTCCTGATCTGACACAGGCCGCGAAGTTAGTGTAATCTCTGTCCTGCCACTGGACTGCTTGAAAATCCATGTGTTATCCTAAAACTATTTGTCTAAAAAGCTTCTGTGGGACCACAATTGTGAATGGATTAGCAAGTTAAAAACATGTAAAATTTCTCCTGCCCTGAACATAACAAAAAAGTTCAAATTCAAATGTTAGGTAGTAGATATTTCATCAATAGCACTTTAAATTTACATAGGGACCATAGACATTCTCCATATTTCACAAAAACACACTGAAGGAGGCCAGTCACTACCACTATTTAAAATCTAGGGAAACAGTCATGAGCAAGATATATGTAATTCCTGCTCTATAGAGAATACAGAAGGGAACACTTAATTAAATTAATAATGGGGAGTTATAAAGAAACTAGCAGAGATGTCTAAACAAACAGATCTATCTAATTCAACAGGACAGTGGCAAAGTCAAAGGTATTAGTTTAACTAACTTTTCCCTAATATTACCATTTCATTCTCTCAAATTAGAGATTTTTAATGTCATCTGATTTTAATTCACAATATATTCAAAGCTACTATTATTTTGAGAAATCTACCAAACTTTTAATTCATTACTGAATTCACAGTATTATAATATTCTACTACCTGTGCCTGGCATAAAATTTAAAGCATAAAGGAAAGAGATGGGCCATCTGAATCTCATTTCTACATCATGACCAAAAGTAATTTCTCAGGAGTTGTGTTCATTACACGGAAAAGGCTACCAAGGACTAATACCATATGTGCACTTTATAACATAAATCCAAAGCAATTACAGGTTTCAAGCTTTGTACCTGTGTGATGGAGAAGGAGCTTCAAATTGAGGCACTGTGCTATCCTCACTGACAGGAGAATATAAGCCGCTCATTTCCTGGAAGTACAATTATTAGAGTTATAGACACTCCAAAGAGAAGATATATAAGTCAAAAGGAGCTATTTATTTCTTTCCAATCCCAGGTTTTATCAGTTCCTTTTTGTCTCAACATCCAAATTTCTCAAGGTTTCCTCTCCATAGAGTACAAAAACAAGGATATCTGAAACTTATGAGACAAGTCTTTTTTATGATATACATACTTAAAGAACTAGAAATTCTTTAATAAATATTATTCATTACTAATGAAGCCACCAAATGCAGAAAAAGACAAATGTAAATTTTTTTAATGAGACATACTGTACATTATGTGAACAGTGAACTAGCCAATAATTTTTAATCAAGGTGAGAACCTACTGATAAATATTAAGGTAAGTATGGCAACTGACTAAACAGACCTTTGTCAGCGAAGGAATGACTCTGCTTTTTAATACACTGTCTAGGTGTGTGTTAGCGTTAGTCAATCAGTTGTGTCCAACTCTCTGCAACCCCACAAACTGTAGCCTTCCAAGCAAGAATAGTGGAGGGGATTGCCATTCCCTTCTCCAGAGGATCTTCCCGACCCAGGGACTGAACCTGGGTTAGTCGCAGCTTTTCTTCCAGGAGCAAGCATCTTTTAATTTCATGGCTACAATCACCATCTGCAGTGAGTTTGGAGCCCAAGTAAATAAAATCTGTCACTGTTTCCATTTTTCCTCCATATAAGTTAAATAAGCAGGGTGACAATATGCAGCCTTGATGTACTCCTTTCCCAATTTTAAACCAGTCCATTGTTCCATGTCTAGTTCTAACTGTTCTGTCTTGACCTGCATAGAGGTTTCACAGGAGGTAGGTAAGGTGGTCTAGTATTCCCATCTCGAAGAATTTTCCACAGTTTTTTGTGATCCACACAAAGGCTTTAGAGTAGTCAATGAAACAGAAGATGTTTTTCTGGAATTCTCTTGCTTTTTCAATGATCCAACATATGTTGGCAATTTGATCTCTGGTTCCTCTGCCTTTTCTAAATCCAGCTTGAACATCTGGAAGTTCTTGGTTCATGTACTGTTGTAGCCTACCTTGGAGAATTTTGAGCATTCCTTTGCTAGCATGTGAAATGAGGGCAACTGTGTAGTACTTTGAACATTTCATTGGCTTTGCTCTTCCTGGGGACTGGAATGAAAACTGAACTTTTCCAGTCCTGTGGCCACTGCTGAGTTTTTCAAATTTGCCGGCATATTGAGTGTAGCACTTTCACAGCATCGTCTTTTAGGATTTGAAATAGCTCAGTTGGAATTGCATCACCTCCACTAGCTTTGTTTGTAGTGATACTTCCTAAGGCCCACTTGACTTCGCACTCCGAGATGTCTGGGTCTAGGTGAGTGATCCATCGTGGTTATCTGGGTCATTAAGATCCTTTTTGTACAGTTCTTCTGTGTATTCTTGCCACCTTTTCTTAATAGCTTCTACTTCTGTTAGGTCCACACTGTTCCTGTCCTTTATTGAGCCCATCTTTGCATGAAATGTTCCCTTGGTATCTCTAATTTTCTTGAAGAGATCTCAGTCTTTCCCATTCTATTGTTTTCCTCTATTTCTCTGCACTGATCACTGAGGAAGGCTTTCTTATCTCTCCATGCTATTCTTTGGAACTCTGCATGCAGATGGGTGTATCTTTCCTTTTCTCCCTTGCCTTTCGCTTCTCTTCTTTTCTCAGCTATTTGTAAGGCCTCGCCAGACAACCATTTTGCCTTTCTGCATTTCTTTTTCTTGGAGATGGTTTTGATTACCACCTCATGTACAATATTATGAAACTCCATACACCATTCTTCAGGCACTCTATCAGATCTAATCTGTTGAATCTATTCATTACTTACACTGTATAATCGTAAGGGATTTGATTTAGGTCATACCTGAATGGTCTAGTGGTTTTCCCTGCTTTCTTCAGTTTAAGTATGAATTTTACAATAAGGAGTTTGTGATCTGAGCCACAGTCAGTACCTAGTCTTGTTTTTGCTGACTATATAGATCTTCTCCATCTTTGGCTACAAAGAATATAATCAATCTGATTTTGGTATTGACCATCTGGTGATGTCCATGTGTAGAGTAGTCTCTTGTGCTGTTGGAAGAGGGTGTTTGCTACAGAAGACCAATGCGTTCTTCTGGCAAAACTCTGTTAGCCTTTGCCCTGCTTCATTTCGTACTACAAGGTGAAACTTGCCTGTTACTCCTGCTATCTCTTGATTTTCTACTATTCATTCCAGTCCCCTATGACAAAAAGGACATCTTTTTAGGGTTCTATAAAGTTCTATAAAGTCTTGTAGGTCTTCACAGAACTGTTCTACTTTACCTTCTTTGGCATTAGTCAAAGTTACGGTTTTTCTAGCAGTCATGTACTAATGCGAGAGTTGGACCATAAAGAAGGCTAAGCACTGAAGAATTGATGCTTTTCAATTGTGGGGTTGGAGAAGATTCTTGAGAGTCCCTTGGACTGCAAGGGGATCAAACCACTCAATCCTAAGGAAATCAATCTTGAATACTCATTGGAGGGACTGATGCTGATGCTGAAACTCCAATGCTTTGGCCACTTGATACAAAGAGCCGAATCACTCAAAAAGACCCTGATGCTGGGAAAGATTGAAAGCAGGAGGAGAAGCAGAAGACAGAGGACGAGATGGTTCGATAGCATCACCGACTCAATAAATATGAGTCTGGGCAAGCTTTAGGAGATGGTGAAGGACAGGGAAGCCTGGTGTGCTGCGGTCCATGGGGCCACAAAGAGCTGGACATGACTGAGCGACTGAATCGCAACTGGATCATTACTGTTCAACTCTCTGAGCAACAACAGCAACTGGATCATTACTGTTCAACTCACCAAAGTATAAAAAAACAGGATATATCAGTCACTACTTTGAAAATATTCTTTGCAAACATTAAGAAAAGTAACATCCCTCTTGATGCAAATATTAGCTTTGTTTACTAACTGCTTAAACTCTAACTTTCAGAGGAAAAGGGCTCCTAATAAATTATCACAGAAATTATGCCTGTTACTTTCTATATAATGGAGACTAATCCCATAAATTTAATGCAGCAATTTAAAAGAAAAGCAAAATTTTCATGAAATTGAAAAGCTACTCGAGATGTAAGAAATTCTTGATCTTACTTCCACTCTTTTGATATCCTCTTCCAAAACACTTAACTCCTTCTGAATCTGCTCCAGTTGCTGTAGATTAGAGAGGGGAAAAAAAAAAAGCCTAAACCAAACCACACTAGCATCACCACAATCATAAAGTAATTTTATATTTGGAATATGATTTCTAGGAAATTGTGCACTAATGGTAAAATGTAGGGGTGAAAAACAGCAGATAAAAAGCACTGAACATTCCTATGTTAAAAACTAAATGTAAAGACTTAATATTTAAGAAAATAGTACTTTCTTTAATACAGTAATTAACTTTTTAATAAAAATATTAAAGATGAACAATAACAGCATGATTTAGTAAAAACAGAAGATATCCAAAGAACTTTCAAATCACCTTATTTAACTGTCAGCAATTAATGTCAGCATGTCAGTTGTTAACCTCATTTTAAAAATAAAAATAAGTCTCAAAGATTAAATTCTATTACCCAAAAGCAATCACAAGTTACCCTCTTAAGCATTTTTTAAAACATATTTAAGATAATGCCTCATCTTTGACATTTTGCCTATTGCACCATAACTTTTCTCCATGCCTTTAAAATGCAAAAATTTTAATTATTATATCATATTTAATGATATATTTGACAATCATAAGTAATTCTGAACCAATGAGTCTGCATTTTAGATTATATGAGTCTGCATTCCAAATTTTATTGAGATTACTAAAGTGAAATTATTTGATCAAGAGAAATAGCAACTCTTCACTACATGAAAAAAACTGCTTTCCAGAAACACTATCAAATTTAAGTTTCTATAATTATTATAAATAAGTGGCTGTCTTAATCTAAGCCAAATATACTGAAGCCAATTTTATTTTTTGGTCATGTTGTGCAGCATGCAGGATCTCAGTTCCCCAAATAGGAATCGAACCCATGTCCCCTGTGTTGGGAGCTCTGAGTATCAACCACTGAACTTTCAGGGAAAACCCCTGAGCAAGTTTTTAGAATACAAAATAACAATAATGAATATATTTATGTAATACTTATTGCCAGATGTGCAATAGGAAGTATTACACAGGAAAATAATCACAGAAAGATTAAGTGACTTGCCCAAGATCGCAGTAAGTACACAGCAGAACTGGAGTTGAAATCAAAGCAGCCTTCTTGTTTCAGAATTCATGCTGTTAACTACTGTGTTATATCACTACTACTTGAAAACAGTACCTTATTATTTAACTTTATTTTACCTAATGACTAGCAGGAGTAAACATTTTTAAGCATGTTTTCTTCTGAGGCAATATATAGACAGTTGATAAAATACAGTTGATAATTTATAGACAGTTGATAATAACTCAAATATTAACCAATCTTAAACATTTTGCTAAGTACTGTGAAGAACGGGATTTAGAAAACTCTAGCCCTTGGCCTCATGGAATTCAGTCTAGGGAAGAGCTTCTGGGTTGGTGAACATGTACGTTGGTGAGTACATGAAGATGCTGGGAGAACGGCACACCTGGAGAGGGTAGGGAAGCTCCATGCCCCTTCCCACATATCTCTTTTCTATCCTTTTACAATAAACCGATAATCCATTAAGGAAACGATGTTCCTGTTATGTGATCCATTTTAGCACATTATCAAATCCTTGGAGAAGGGCAGGGGAACTGCCAATTTATAGCCAGTAGGTTAAATATACAAATGACTTCTTGGACATGCAGTTATGATCTGAAGGGGCAGCTCAGCCTTGTGGGACCGAGTCCTCAACCAGTGGAATCTGCGGCCAACTCCAAGTAGATAGTGTTAGATAGAACTGACCTGAATTGAGTTTCAGGACACTCTGCTTGTGTCTACAGAGGACTGGAGAACTAGTTGGTGTAAGAAATCACCTACACATTTGGTGGCCAGAAATATGGAGAGAGGTAATGAATAAAGGAAACAAGTATTCTCCTTTCAGGCATCAATATAAGACATTACAGTATAGGAAATAGAAGAAAGACAAAGGATAACTGTTTTAAAATGCAAAAAGGAACAACTAGCCTAAATTCACTCTGCAAATGTGTTTCATAAACCAGAGAGGCAGAATCTAGAATAAAAGCATAAAGCAGAGACCAAGAATGTTTTGGAAATAAATGAAGAAAAGTTCATAAAGCTGAACTGTCATTATCTAAATGAAAACGGACCACAAATGGGAATGAAAATTGACAAACTTCTGGATCAAATCTGCCTTAACACTATTGTGAGTTTGGGGGGGTACTAAAAAAAAAAAAAAATAATAAATACACAAGATGGAGAACTGCTACTTGAGAGCACAGTCCAAAGTCATCAATAGAAAGCACTCTCAACACAGTATACTATATTACAACCCAAAGAAATTATTTTAAAAATTTGAAAAGTGAAGAACATAAGTCTGAATCCCTTAAGACTAAAACATAAAAGAATTCAAAAATAGAACCCCCTTTAATTGGCATTAGCTTTGGTGCAGTTAGGTTATCATTGGCACTCATTTATTTGACCTTCACTATGATTGAATAAAAATACGCTGAAGTATTAAATTCAGTATCTTAATTTTGTTTTTTGGAGCTAATATAATTAGAATAAATTACAGTTGCCAAGACCTCGTCAACTATCTGAAACATTCAAAACTGAACAAAAGAATACTGATAAACTTCCAGGGGGAAAAAAAAAAAGCTGGTTTTAAAAAAAAGTAGCAAAATTAATAATACTATATAATATATAAACAAAAAAGCACTAAAAATAAATTTTTTTAAAAAAGCACTGTATATTGATTAGAATATCCAATATCCAGAACACTGATAACACCAAAAGCTGAAAAAGATGTGTAGCAACAAGAACTCTCATTTATTCTTGGTAGGAATGAAAAATTGTACAGCCACTCTGAAAGGCAGTTTGGCAGTTTCTTTAAAAATTATACATATTCTTATCATATAAGCCAGTAAACACACTCCTTGGTATTTACCCAAGTGAGTTGAAAACTTTGATTCCAAAAAAACACATTGATAGCAGCTTTAGTCATAATTAACAATACTTGAAACAACCAAGATGTCCTTCAGATGAATGGATAAACAGTAGTTCATAAAGACAATGGAATAATATTCAGTGCTAAGAAGAAATGAGCTTCCAAGTCATAAAAAAAATGAGGAAATTTAAATGTGTTATTACTATGGGGTATATGGAAAATCTCTGTACTGTCTTTTCAATTCTTCTGTGAACTTAAAACTGCTCTAAAAAAGTCTTTTAAAAAATATAAATACAGTGAAGTAACTCTTAAAGAAAAAACATAAGAACAAAAAAGTCAAAAGAGAAAAGAAACAAAAACATAACAAAATGGCAGGCTTAAACTCTTTTACATTAAATGTAAATGGTTTAAATACAAAATTATAAGACTGAGTCTGGCAGAATGAATGAAAAACCTCTGCTGTATATAAGAAATTCACCTCAAATAAGTTAGTAAAACAACAAAGAACCAAAGATTCAGTAGGATGCAAAACATTCTCACCACACTGTGCAACTGCAGGAAACACATTCTTTCCAAGCACGAATATTTCAAAATTTAATAAACTAACATGTGACAGTGCAAATATCATACTATAAAAACCAAATTATTTTCTGATAACAATGCAATTATAACAAAAATCCGTATTTTTTTTTTTAAAAAAAGGCCTCCATTGGTAGTATAGTAGATAAGAATCCACCTGCAAATGCAGGGGACATGGGTTTGATTCCTGGTCCAGGAAGACTCCACATGCCACGGGGCAATTAAGTCCATGTACCACAATTACTGAGCCTGCTCTCTAGAGCCCATGAACCACAATTACTGAGGCCTGCGTGCCTAGAACCTGTGCCTGGCAACAAGAGAAGCCACCACAATGAGAAGCCTGTGCACAGCAACGAAGAGTAGCCCCATCTGACACAACTAGAGAAAGCCCACAGGCAGCAATGAAGATCCAACACAACCAAACATAAAATAAGTAACTTCTTTTTAAATGAAAGAATCCCAACATCCAAGTAATAAGTTTATCTATAAATAACCCACATGCCTAAGAAAAAGTATAACGAAAATTAGAGACTACTTTCAACTAAGGAATAACAAACAAAATGTCATACCAAAATTATTAGATGCAACTAAAAGAATTATGGCCTGAAATGTGTATATTATTAAAAATAAAGTCTTCCTACTAATATGTATATCCAAGTTAACAAATTAGAAAAGAAACAACAAAATAAAGCCAAAAAAGTAGAAGGATGGACAATGTAATTATTAAGAAAATGGAAAACAAAAATAAAGTAGAGAACATAAACAAAGCCAAAAAGCTGGTTCCTGGATAAAACTCATAAAATTGATACATCCCTGAATACCTGACATGACCTGATCAAAACAAACAAACAAACAGAAAAATGTACAGCACCAATAAGCAGAATCAGGAATGAAAGACATCACTAAAAACTCTAGTGGTATTAAAAATTTAGTATTAAGACCAATCTAATACTAAAAAATTTGAAAATTTAGAAGAAACAGACAACTCTTAGAAAAAATGCAACATGTCAAAAATGGCATCTAAAACAAAACTCTGAATATGCAGTAAATGAATCAACCAAGTTTCTGCAAACAACAGGTCCATACAGCTTTTCCAGCAAAATCCTTAAACATTCAGCAAAGATATTCATCCTAGATTATACAAATTCTTCCAGAAAACAGAAAAAGAGGGTACATTCTCCAACCAATTTGATAAAACCAACTTTATAACAAAACCAGACAAGATCAGTGTATAAAAAGTTAAAGAACAACCTTATTAATGAATATAGATGCAATAAGGGAGCAAAGGAGGGCAAACAACTGTCCTACTTATCTAGAATGCGGAACATTCAGTGATAAAACTAAACACTCTCGGGCAAATCAGGACAGTTGGTCACCCTAGGTGCAAAGTTGATTGAGTTTTTAATGTTAAACAAATAATGATCCATTTTAAATGAAAAAAAAATTATATCATCTCAACTGCACAAAAATTTTGGAGAATACTCAACCCCCACTTACAATTAAAAAAAAAAAATTCTCTTAGGAAACTGGGAATAGAAACTTAGCTCCTTGAAAGATTAAAAAAAATACCTACCAAAAACCTACAGAAAACATCATACCTAATGGTGACACGTCGAAAGCTTTCACTTTGAGATCAGCACCAAGACTAGGATGCCCCGCTATCACCACTTCTATTCATCATTGTACCGGATATCCTAGCCAGCAGAGTAAGACAAGAAAAATAAATAAAGGATATAAGGATCATAAAGAAAGAAACTAAACTGTTATTATTTGCAGATGATGTTGTGTGCAAAGAAAATACAAAATAATCTACAAATTATCAGAATTAATGATTTTACCAAAGTTGCTGGATACAAAAAAAAGAAAAGTATGTGTCAAAATCAATTCCATTTCTATATGCCAGCAATAAATAGTAAGAAACTGAAATTAAAGACACAGACATCACTTAGAATAGCATAAAAATGATTGAAGACCTAAGGACAACTCTAAAATAGAGATATATAAGAATAATATCATGAAAAATATCAAAATTTTGGAGGCCATTTTTAAGGACCTAAATATAGAGAGAGAAATACCATGTTCAACGGCTAGAGGACTCAATACTGTAAAGAGAGCTTCCCAAATTGATCGATGGAGTCAAAGTAATCCCAATAAAAATCACAGCAGGTATACCATGGAAACGTATCAGCCAGTTTTAAAATTTATAGAGAAATACAAAGAGCCAGAATAGCTGCGACTTTCCTAAAAAAAGAAGAGTAACTTACTTCAAAATTCCAGTATTTAATACAATGTGGTATTGCCAGAAAGACAGACAAACAGACTAGTGGAGCAAAAGAGAGCCTGGAAACAGACCCATGTATGTATGGACATATGATGTATGACAGATGTGGTATTTCAAAGCAATGGGAAAAGGATGAACCTTTTAATTAAGGATGCTTGGACATCTGGATATTCATATGAAAAATTCCCAAGTAGATTATAGATGTATGCATGAAAAAAAAGAATAAAAGATTCAAGTAGATAATATAGCAAAATGTCTTCATGACCTCAGGTGGAGAATTCTTTACCTAATAGAAAAGGCACTAATTATAACAAGCAAAACTAATAAATTTGACTCCACTATAGACAGAAACTTCTCTTCATCAAATAACATCATTAAGACAATGAAAAAAATTAGCCCAATTAGAGGGGAGAAAGATCTGCTATAGATAAGTAGGTAGACAGAACAAAGAATTTTTATCTAGAATATATAAGCAAACCAGAAGGAAAATCAATGAAATAGAAAAGATGCACAAAGCTTAAACCAAGTACTTCATACATATACAAAAACCCAAATGACCAATTCATAGTACTGAGTACTCAACCTCATTATCCATCAGGGAAATGAAACTTAAAGTCACAAAGAGATACCAATATATATCCCAAGATGAGCTAAACTGAAAAAAGTCTACTGATATCAAGTACTGGTAAGAATATAGTACAATAGGAACATTCCTACAATTCCTGTAGGAAGAGTAACCAATTCAACCACTCAGGCATTGTTTGGCATTATCTACTAAATTTGAAGATGTACATATCCTATGACTTAATAATTCCATTTCTACATATGAAGCATAGAGATATATATTCTAATATATATCTTGATAAAATATATATATGAGACAGTAACACTGTTTGCAATAACAAAAATGGTGTGTATTCAATAGAATACTATACAACAACAAAAGTGAATCAATTATAGCCATATACAACACTAGGGATGAATCTTAACACTGAGCCAAAGAGAAGAACAAAACATTACATAATGCAGAAATGCATTTATATTAATTCAAAAGAAGAGACTTATAAATTAAAAATACTTAGACTTTAAAACAATAAAGAAAAACAGAGAGGTTAGAATACTGACTACCTAAAGGCAAGGGAAAAGACTATAATCTGGAAAGAGTAGGCGAAGAGCTTTATGAGTCCTAGCAAAAATCTATCATTGGATCAGGATGGTGGTTACATGGAAGATCGCGCTATGAATCTTTAAACTTTGATTTGTTTAACAAAGTTTTCTGTGCTTTATTTCATATAAAAATATTAAAATGCAATATATTTATATTCAAAATAAAACTTCAAACAAAACCAAAAGGAAACGAAGACTCCTCAAAACTGTCCTATTACAGAGAATTAAAAAGGTACCACAAACGACTAAAAGCATATTTTAAAATTAAATTGAATGAAATGTAAGGCAAATTGCTCAAATGCTGGTACAAATTTGCAACGAGGAGACTGGCTTTTACATAGAACCTGGAGCCCTCCTGTTCAATCTCACTTTGAAGAAAGAACAGCATGTTCATTTAAAAACATATATTTGTTAAGTGCTGTAGTAGGCTGGCTCTAAGACAGCCTCCAAAGAGTCCCACCTCAGAATCCATAACCTGTGTAATTCCATCTTTGTGTGGGCTGGACCCAAAAATTTGCTTCTAATAGAAAAAACATTTGTTGAAATGTAACTTTCAAGATTAAGCTACAGAAAGCTTGTGACTGCTGTCTATAAAACCCTCTCATTTTCTTACTTTCTCACTCTGAGGAAGTCAGCTGCCATGGAGTAAGTTATCCTATGGAGAAGCCCATGTGGTAAGAATTTGGTTATCTCTTTCCAACAGCCAATAAGTACTGGATGCATTCCTATCCCCGTAGAACCTTAAGATAACTGCTGCCCTGGCCAACACCTGGATTGCTTGTAGCTTGGTGAGAAACCCTGAGCCAAGGCACTCAGTTATTCTACACCAGGATTCCTGACACTAGATATTACATAAATGTTTGCTGTTTTTAAGCCATTCAATGTGAGGGTAACTTGTTACACAGAAATAAATAACTAATGAAAATGCCTACTCTGCGCCTTGCACATTCCCTTCTCCTAATGCTCAAAAGAGAGTCAATAGAAAAAAATTAAAAAACAAAAGTTAAATCTACAATTCTAAAAGCAAGATGTGACACTTGAACAAGTAAGTATGTTAACTCTGAAAAGCAGATTCAACTGCCCAATTAGAAGTTCTGCATAAAATCACAAAGCTAATATCCAAAGTCTGAAAGTTAATCTCGAGGAAAAAAAAAATCAAAAGCAGTAACTGACCTCCTGGTCAATCTGTATTATTTTATAGTTATATGCTATATCCTTCTTGCCTGAAATGATTTCAACTCTAAATGTGTTGCAAGCATTAAGACACTCTAGAGAAGTATGAAAAATCTCAGAGAAAAAAGAAAACCTTAATAATCCAGATCATAGATAATAATCAGCCACTTCATTTAATCCCCAGTTATCTTTATGTTTGGACTGTTCACTTAATTGATTCAATATCAAGTAATTTCCTATGTACTAATTTCATTCAATGAGTTGAAAGTCTAATATAAAAAGGACCACATAAAACTACTTCAAAACAATTTGATGCTGTTTTAGGAGGGGAGAAAGTATGTATGAAATAGAAAAAACTATCACTTTCCAAAGAATTTGCTATAGCAAAGATGGCTGGGTACTGAATTAATAATTTTGTTTCCATATGTCATAAAATGTCCAGCTTTATTACTTAAAGTATGATTCAAGGACCAAGAGCATCATCATCTGGAGCTTGCTAGAAATGCAGATTATCAGGCTCCAACACACACACTCTACATCAGAACTTGGATTCTAAGAAAATCCTCAGGTGATTCTTAAACAAACTGAAGACAAAGTACCCACCAAAAAAATAAATTAAAAGTCATTTAAGTATATATAAGTCTTCAATTTATAATGAAAATTATTTTAATAGATATTAAAACATATTAAAATCACAACTGCTACCTCAGCAAAAGTTAAAGGAAAATACAATCATAAACCATGTGAACAACATTTAGCTATAAACAGAAGCATAACATGGAAAAATCCAATCTAACAAAGTAAAAAAAAGTTAAAAATAGACATCATGAGTAGTCAAAAAAAAGTGGAAATATCCAACTAAGATAATATAAAGTTCTGGCAATGCACAGTTATCAAAATAAGTTCTCATTTTTTTATCTTCAAAAAATAATAAAGACTGCCTGGAGCCTAAAATACATGGTTATATTTTTTTGAGTGAAAATGACCTAATTAGACAACTGAAAGTAAAAATATAAGATCTGAGTCAATTAGGAATTTAAATATAAAACAGTTTTCAAAGTTATTTTAGCATGCTACTGAGAACATAGGATTTTGTCTTTGGTTTTCCCATATTCTGTACTATTGTGAAATGACTTTGACATGTTAAAATGCTTAGTTAGCACACTATGGTTATAAAATTTCTAATAAAAAGTTATTTTTTAGTTATCCTGCATGACTTACACTTTCCAAGTTCTAAATAGGTAGCTATATTTTTACTTGTTTTTCCTCTCCAGCATGCATTTCAATCATAGGAAAACTGTAACTCCTATGTTTTCTTTTCAGGGTAAAAGTTTGGCTGTCATTTGAGCCTAACTTTCATTCTTTGTAGCTATTCCTTATAGCTTTGAGGTAATGTCATTATTTTCAAATCTACAGAAAACTTTTTAGCTCATATCTAAAAAGGGGTTTTTAACATATCAAGTTGCAAAGGTAAAAGAAGCTAAAATAACAAAGCTTAAAAAAAAACACAACTCCTGAAAACTCAAATGCTTTCAAATACTTAAATAAAATTTTAAGCCTGAAGTGCTTTCACAAAAATGGGGACAAAAATGTCAAGAATCAACAACAGTAAAGAAACATTATGTAAAATACACAAAATAATATACCTCTCTCTTATTTCTTCTTGCAACCTTGAGGAATTCCATAAGGATCTGTAGTTGGGCTGCATGTGATTCCTATAATAGAAAATTATAATTGTTCTTTTAAAAATACAACTTTGAGTTCAAAGTCTTCTTTAACACCACAGTATAATCAGTATGAAGCAACTTTATTCATCCATTTAAGTTAGTCTCATTTCTATTTTTGTCAGTTTCCTACTTGTTAATTGGCATTTTTAAAAGCAAGCCATTACAGGCTTCCCCAGTTGCTCAGTGGTAAAGAATCCACCTGCCAATGCAGGAGACATGGGTTCAATCCCTGGTCCGGGAAGATCCCGCACGCCCTGGAGCCACTAGGCCTGAGCATCACAGCTACTGAGCCTGTGCTGAGAGCCCGGGAGCCACAACTACTGAGCCCACACACCAGAGCCCATCACCATGACAAGAGAAGTCACCATAATGAGAAGCCCTCAGACCACAACTAGAGAGTAGCCCTGACTAGCCAGTCAAAATCTGAAGCATCACTGAGGTATTAAACATACTGCAAAAAAGCACGGCCACTTTGGCTTGCAGGATATTACTGCCCAGACCAGGGACTACTCAGCCCCTTGGCAGTGAAAGCACAGAGTCCTAACCACTGGACAGCCAGGGAACTCCCCACTTCACTTTCAATGAACTGAAACTAGCTCAAGCAACAAGTGAGCTCCAACTCAGCTAAATTCCTGATCAGACCAAAGAGGTCAACCTCTTATCCTTGCTTCCTGACAAAGGAAAACACAAGACCATTCAGGAAGAAAGTATTAACCACTTTAGTCTATCTATGCTGCTCTTGAATACAGAACATCTAAGACATAATTATAAAATTACAAGACATGAAAAGAAGTAGGAAAGTTAAGAGAAAAAAACAGGCTAAAAGAACAAAATTCACAGATGACTCACATGCTGGTATGAGCAAAAAAAAAAAAAGACTTTAAAATATTTCCATATATTATTAAAGAATTAAAAGAAAAAATGGACAGGAGTGAAGAAACAGAAAATTAGGAAAGAACTGAAAAATCAAAGTGCAAATCCTAGAAATGAAGAATACAGTCTGAAATTAAAAAAAAATTTAAACAAAATAACTTCAGATAAAGTTAGGAACAGATGGACAGAGCAAAGAACAAATTCAAAGACAGTTAAAAAAAAAAAAAGCACCAGAAAAATGTGGGATGATATGAAAAATAAAACATATGATTGGAACCCTAAGGAAAAGTAGAGTGCACAGGGCTGAATAATGTTCACATGTTCAACAAACAGATCCTCTTGTTCTGTGAAACACAACCAGAATAAATATTTTTTAAATGAAACCTAGGAATACCATAATCAAACTACTGAAAACCAATGTCAAAAAGGACACCGTAAGAGCAGCTAAAAAGGATACACTATCGTAAGGGGAAGAACAGTAAGAATGACTGAAAACTTCATCAGAATCAAAGAAGCAAATAGAAAATGAAAATACATCAATAAGGTGCTAAAAGAAAAACAAAAAACTAGACTTCTATGAAGATCAAACCTACCAGCTCTACAAGAAACAGAAAAGAAATCATACAGACAAAAGGGAACTGACTCAGATGGACCCTCATGTCTTACAAGAGAAAATGAAGACATCTCAAAGGGTAAATATATTGGTTCAAAAGAGTCCTTTTCTATCCTTTTTTGCAACATATCTTCAAAAGACTAGTGACTTTTTAAAGCAAAAATAGGTGGAGTTTAAAACATTTATAATTTGAATCACAAAAGGCAGGAGCTTGGTAAATTTAAATACTATAAGATCTTACATTGTCCAGAAAATGATATATAGTCGACCCTTAAACAACACAGGTTTGAACTGCATGGGTCCACTTATACCCGGCGTTTTTTCAATAAATACAAACTGCAGTACTACATGATTCACAGTTGGCTGGATACACAGATGGTGACCTGTGGCTATGGAGGGCAGATTATAAAGTTAGATCCAGATCTTCAGATTCACAGGGGTCAGCATGTCTACTTCCTGCACTGCTTAGAGATCAACTGCACATTTAATGCTGATTTGAATACAGTGTCCTGGGAGTGTTACACTATAAACTCAAGGTTGATTGTGAAAAGTAAGAGGAATTCTGTAATCTTTCGAGAAACCATTAGAAATATAATAATTATAAGCAACATGCAAAAAATAGAGAAGATAATACGATAAGCTGAAATCCTGGAAACACAATGCTCTCTAAAGAAAGCAAGAAAGGAGAAACAGGAAATAAGGAATATATGGAAAACCAGAAAACAAATACAAATGTGGTGAGCTCAAACCCAACCACATCAGTGATCGTATTACATTTAAATGAACTTAAGCATTTGAATTAACGAGTTTATTAGATATCATTAAAAATTCAACTACATACAGTTAAAAGACACATTTTTAAAATATAAAGGCAACAATAAAATGGAAGTACAAAGATACAGAAGAATATACCATAGAAATGCTAGTCATCACTAAACTACTTAAGCTATATTATCAATAACATAAGAAAATATAAAAGCAGACTTCAGAACAAGGTGTATTTCCAGCATTAAACATATACAATTCATGACAAAGGGGATGATTCATCCAGAAAACATCACAATCCTAAATATGTATGTATCTAATAATGAACCTCAAAATATATGATGCAAGAATCATAGAAACCAATGGAAAATAAATAATCAAAAATATTTTTAACAAATCCCTGGCAACCCACTCCAGTATTCTTATCTGGAGAACCCCATGGACAGGGGAGCCTAGTGGGCTGCAGTCCACCGGGTTGCAAGAGTTGGACACGACTGAAATGACTTAGCACACATGCACACATCAATAACTGACGCAGCAAGGAAAAAATCAATATCTGAGTAATAATAACAAATGCTACATCCATAAAGCACAACAAGTAACACAATGTTTTTAAATAAAGATGAACATTTAACAAAACATAGACCTTATACTGAGCTATGATAAAAATCACAATAAATTTCAATGGACCAAAAGCAAACAAATTGAACTTACAGGCTAAAATGAAGTGAGAAAGATAAGAATTCCTACTTCAAAGAACAAAACAGCAGGCCAGTTATATGAATGGATGCATTTCAGACAAAGGAACAGAAATAATACATTATCCCAGGAGCTAGATGGAAAAACCTCCAAATACACAGGCATCAGGAGGAACACTCTCAACAAGACTGCCTCAGCAGTGAGGCAAAATTAGCTAGACAAAAATCTATTCTAGTTCTCCCTAACAAAACTTAAAACACAAGCTTCAAGAAAATCAAGCTATTTTGAAAATACTTAACTACATGCCAGAACAAAGCTTAGGAATGTGTAAAGGAATACAAAATTAACAATATTAAACATGGTAAAATGTACAATTTCTGGCATCCAATCACAAAATTAGTAAGCATGCAAATAAGGAAATGCTGCCCAAAATAAGGGGGGAAAACCCATCATTTAAAACAGAAACAACAATGACACAAAATAATAGAATAAGGAAACACAGTCATAAAAGAGTCCTACAAGTTAGTACAAAGCATAAGGAGAGACAATGGAATATAGAAAAAAGCAGTGAACTTGACAACAGAAATAGAAACTACACAAGATGAACTAGATGGGGGCAAAGATAAAACATAAGTAAACAGAGCTGTTTATCCCTGAGCTGTGATACAACTTCAATCAGCCTAAGAAATGTGTAACAGGAGTTCCCAAAGTAGAGAAGGTGACAGAAAAATATTTAAAGAAATAATAACTGAAATTTTTCCAAATCTGGTGGAAACTATAATACTACCATCTAAGAATCTCAAAGAACCTCAAGAAGAAGAAACATGAGGGGGGAAAAAAACTATACCAAAGTCAAAATACTTAAAACCATAAAGAGAATACACTGAGAGAAATACAGTTCATTTCAAGGATCAAGACTTCTCATCTGAAACAATGCAAGACACTGGACAATGGAGCAACATCCTTAAAATACTGAAAGAAAAAAAGTTATCTATAACTCTATACTTATTTGGAAGTCCCTTTCAGATACAAAGGATAAATAAAGACATTCTCAGATATAAACAGTAAAAGAATTTATCACCAGCAGATCTACACTAAAAAAATAATAAAGGCTGTCTTTCAGACAGAAGGAAAGTAACTGATGGAATTCAAAAGAACAAATGAAAGAGTGAAGTGAATGGAAAACAAAAGAATGAAGTACACCAGAAATGATAAATATATGAGCATATATAGAACTTTTAAAATATCTCCATAGAGTACAATTTACTATTCAAAATGAATAATTAGGCAGTTATGATATACAAAGAAGTAAAACAATTGACAAAACCAGTACAAAGGCTGAGAGAGAAGAAATGTATATTGTAATGTAAATGTAATAATGTATAAGTATATTGGTGTAAGTTTCTTATACTACCAATGAAGTAGGATAATATTACTTAAAGGTACAATGTAATGTAATGTAATATAATGTATAATTATATTAAAAACCCAAAAGCAATCACTAAGAAACCAAACAAAATGTTATATCTGACAAATAAAATTAAAGTCAACAAGACAAATAAAATAAAATCATAAAACATACTCAATATAAAATCATATAAATCATTGTCTGATCATGATACAATTCAACTAGAATTCAATTATCAAAATACCATTTGACAAAGTAGCAATATCCAAAATACATACACACATTTCTTACAAATCAATAAAAAAAGACAAACAATCTATTAGGAAAATGGGTATAGGCTATGAATAAGCAATTCAAATAAGAAACCAAGATAGCCAAACAAATGAAGAAATTGTCCTCACTAGTAATTAAAGAAATACAAAAAATACAAAACAACAAAACACACACACACACAAGCTAAAAAACAGTACCAAAGTTTGATATGGTACAAACTCACAGAAGAGCAATTCGGCAATATTTAATACGGTTAAAATGTACATGTAAACCCTATGAATAGCAATTACACTTCTTAAATCACTTAAGTACTTATATACAAGCACAAAAAGACATGAATAACAACACTAAATGCATTGCTGACAATCATGAATACTGAATAACTTAAATGTCCATCAACAGGAGAATAGAAATGTTCATGCAATGGATAACTATAGAAGTTAAACAAACTAGATCTATACTCATCAGTGGAAACCTCAAAAAGTAAACAAAAAGGCTTATGTCAAAGGATAAACTCTGAAACTTCTAAATCATACAACAATACTACATATGATTGTAGATACAAGTATATATTTTATTTAAAAAGGGTTATACACACTTCAGAAGGATTCTTGCAAACTTCAAATGGTGATTACACTGGGAGAATGGAATGAATAACATAATTCTCAAAAGGCAGATCTAAGAAGTGTTACTATTTATTAAAACTAAAAGAAGGTAATCAAAAGTTGCATTATTTACTGTATTTTTCTGTATGTTGGAAACATTCATCCAGTTTCAGTTCAGTACAGTTCATTTGCTCAGTCATATCGAACTCTCTGTGACCCCATTATCCAACTCTGCGTCGCCAGGCTTTCCTGCCCATCACCAACTCCCAGAGCTTGCTCAAACTCACGTCCATTGAGTTGGTGATGCCATCCAACCATCTCATCCTCTGTCATCCCCTTCTCCTGCCTTCAATCATTTCCAGCAACAGGGTCTTTCCTAAGGAGTCACTTCTTCTCATCAGGTGGCCAAAGAATGGGAAATTCAGTATCAGCATCAGTCCTTCCAATGAATATTCAGGACTGATTTCCTTTAGGATTAACTGGTTTGATCTCCTTACTGTCCAAGGGACTCTCAAAAGTCTTCTCCAACACCACAATTCAAAAGCATTAATTATTCAGCACTCAGCTTTCTTTATGGTCCAACTCTCATATTCATACATGACTACTGGAAAAACCATAGCTTTGACTACACAGACCTTTGTCGATAAAGTAATGTCTATGCTTTTTAATATGCTGTCGAGGTTGGTCATAGCTTTTCTTCTCTCTTAAATGAGCAAGTGTCTTTTAATTTCATACCTGCAGACACTGTTCCCAGTGATTTTGGAGCCCAAGAAAATAAAACCTGTCACTATTTTCATTGTTTCCTCATCTATCTACCATGAAGTGATGGGACTGGATGCCATAATCTTAGTTCTCTGAATGCTGAGTTTTAAGCCAGCTTTTTCACTCTCCTCTTTTCCTTTCATCAACAGGTTCTTCAGTTCCTCTTCACTTTCTACAGTAACAGTGGTATTATCTACATATCAGAGGTTATTGATATTTCCTCCGAGCAATCTTGATTCCAGCTTGTGCTTCATCCAGCCCGGCATTTCACATGATGTACTCTGCATGTAAATTAAATAAGCAGGGTGACGAAATACAGCCTTGACGAAATGCAGCCTTTCCCAATTTGGAACCAGTTTGTTGTTCTATGTCCAGTTCTACTGTTGCTTCTTGACCTGCATACAGATTTCTCAGGAGGCAGGTAAGGTGGTCTGGTATTCCCATCTCTTTAAGAATGTTCCACAGTTTGTCATGATCCACACAGTTAAAGGCTTTGGTGTAGTCAGTAAAAAAGTAGTAGATGTTTTTCTGGAATTCTCTTGTTTTTCTATGACCCAACAGATGTTGGCAATTTGATCCCTGGTTCCTCTGCCTTTTCTAAATCCAGCTTGAACATCTGGAAGTTCTCGGTTCATGTACTGTTGAAGCCTAGCTTGGAGAATTTTGAGCATCAATTTGCTGGCATGTGAGATGAGTGCAGTTGTGCAGTAGTTCAAACATTGTTTGGCACTGCCTTCGGAGTGGAATGAAAACTGACCTTTTCCAGTCCTGGGGCCACTGTTGAGCTTTTCAGATTTGCTGGCATATTGAGTGAAGCACTTTCACAGCATCACCTTTTAGGATTTGAAATAGCTCAAGTGGAATTCCATCACTTCCACTAGCTTTGTTCATAGTGATGCTTCCTAAGGCCCACTTGACTTCACACTCCAGGGTATCTGGCTTTAGGTGAGTGATCACACCATTGTGGTTACATGGGTCACTAAGATCCTTTTTGCATAGTTCTGTGTATTCTTGCCACCTCTTCTTAATATCTTCTGCTTCTGTTAGGTCCATCCCATTTCTGTCCTTTATTGTGCCCATCTTTGCATGAAATGTTCCCTTGGTATCTCTAATTTTCCTGAAGAAATCTCCAATCTTCCCCATTCTATTGTTTTCCTCTATTTCTCTGCACTGATCACTGAGGAAGGCTTTCTTATCTATCCTTGCTGTTCTTTGGAACTCTGCATTCAGATGGGTATATCTTTCCTTTTCTCCTTTGCCTTTTGCTTCTCTTCTTTTCTCAGCTATTTGTAAGGCCTCCTCAGACAAATCTGCCTTTCTGCATTTATTTTTCTTGGGAATGGTTTTGATCACCACCTCCTGTACAATGTCACAAACCTTCATCCATAGTTCTTCAGGCACTCCATCAGATCTAATCCCTTCAATCTATTTGCCACTTCCACTGTATAATCATAAGGGATCTCATTTAGGTCATACCTGAACAGCCTAGTGGTTTTCCCACTTTCTTCAATTTAAGTCTGAATTGGCAACAAGGAGTTCATGATATGAGCCACAGTCAGCTCCTAGTCTTGTTTTTGTTGACTGTATAGAGCTTCTCCAATTTTGGCTGCAAAGAATATAATCAACCTGATTTTGGTCTTGACCATCTGGTGATATCTATGTGTAGAGTCATCTCTTGTGTTACTGGAAGAGGGTGTATGCTATGACCAGTGCGTTCTCTTGGCATACTCTGTTAGCCTTTGCCCTGCTTCATCTTGTACACTGAGGCCAAACTTGCCTATTACTCTTGGTATCTCTTGACTTACTACTTTTGCATTCCAATCCCCTATAATGAAAAGGACATGTTTTTTTGGTGTTAGTTCTAGAAGGTCACGGAGGTCTTCATAGAATCATTCAAATTCAGCTTCTTCAGCATTAGTGGTTGGGGCATAGACTTGGATTACTGTGCTATTGAATAGTTTGCCTTGGAAAAAAGAGAGATCATTCTGTCGTTTTTGAGACTGCACCCAAGTACTGCATTTTGGACTCTTTTGTTGACTATGAGGGCTACTCCATTTCTCCTGAGGGATTCTTGCCCACAGTAGTAGATATAAAGGTCATCTGAATTAAATTCACCCATTCCGGTCCATTTTAGTTCACAGATTCCCAAAATGTCAGTGTTCACTCCTGCCATCTCCTGTTTGACCACTTTCATTTTACCCTGATTCATGGATCTAACATTCCAGGTTCCTATGCAATATTGTTCTTTACAGCATTGGACTTTACTTCCATCACCAGTCACATCCACAGCTGGGAGCTGTTTTTGCTGTGGCTTCGTCTCTTCATTCCTTCTGGAGCTATTTCTGCACTCTTCTCCAGTACCATATTGAGCACCTACCGACCTGGGAAGTTCATCTTTCAGTATCATATCTTTTTGCCTTTTCCTACTGTTCATGGGGTTCTCAAGGCAAGAATACTGAAGTGGTTTGCCATTCCCTTCTCCAGGGGACCAAATTTTTTCAGAACTCTCCACCATGACCCATCCATCTTGGGTGGCCCTGCACGGCAGAGCTCATAGTTTCACTGAGTTAGACAAGGCTGTGATCCATGTGATCAGTTTTATTAGTTTTCTGTGATTATTAGAGTGCAAAGTAAAACAAGAAAACAATAATGTAAAAATGCTGTAATACCTATGATACCTTTGTTTCTGAACTGCCTCTCTCTTCAAAAAGATCTGAGTTCTAAAACTAAGATACCTGTATTTCTTCAATTCTAAGAGACAAAAGCACGCAAAGATTAATACTGACAAGTCAAATGAGGAATAAGGGTAACAGCTCTCACATTCAGTATGTAAATCTGTCTATCTCCAGTACAGAAGCCCCCACATACCTTCAAATGTGCCTGTAGTGTGATAGTCCAGAAAGTCTCTCTTTTACCACCACCAGGGGAAAAACTTGTAGTGTTCTCTTAAGGTCAACAGCTATGAGTTGTACAGGAAGGGATCAGAGATTCCAACTGCTTCTTAGTCAGATTCTGAACAAATTATCCTGTTTTCAACCTTTACTCTATGAGGTATCTCATGCTCCCAAATCCAAGGAAGGCCTTTTATCCATAATCTAAATAGCAGTTGGTTCCCACCAATTCCCTACCGCTGGCTCAATTTTCTAAAATCTAATCTATCGCTTTTCATCCACCTACTTTATAGCTTAAGAAAGTATAGTGTCTCTTCTCCTATTCTTTTGCCTTTTAAAAATCACTTTACTGTCATTTTAATGACATTAAGGGAGCAAGATAACTACATACATTCAGTCTATCATTAAAAAGCATTTTTATAAAAAAAAAGCATTTTTATATCATTTACCACTATGTAAAAATATTTATTAGTTTATTTAGTTTATCTCCTCAGCTACTGTACCCTGTTCCCCTCAACACAACACACAGAGCAGAATTCTGTCTTTTCCACTACCTTTAACCCAGCAGCTAACACACAGTAGATGCTAACAGAAAACCATGTTAAAAAGCACAGAACGGTTTTGGCAACAATTTCTGGGATAAGACACCTAAAGTAAGAGCAACAAAACAAAAAACAAGTATAACTACATCAAATTTACAAGCTTCTGCAAACCAAAAACATGATCAACAAAACGAAAAGGCAACCAAAAGAACGGATGAAAATACTTACAGATCATATATCTGATAAGAGGTTAATATACAAAATACTGTATATAAAGAATTAATATAATAGCGATTTAGAAAAAAAAAAACCCAAATAATGTAATTTTAAAATGGGCAAGGGATTTTCCAAAGAAGATATTCAAATAATCAACAGGTATATGAAAAGGTGTTCAACCGCAAATCATTAGGGAAATACAAATCAAAACCACAAGAAGACATCACTTCACACTAGTCAGAATGGTCACAGTCAAAAGGACAAGAAAGAACACATGCGGGTGAGGATGTGGAGAAAAAGGAGCCCTTGCGCCCTGCTAGTAGGAAAGTACACTGGTATAGCCACGATGGAAAACAGAATGGAGGTTCCTCAAAAAAGTTAAGAATAAAACTATCATGTGATCCAACAACCCCACTTCTGGGTATATATCCAAAGGAAATTAAACCACTATGTCAGAGAAACACCTACACTGTCACGTCCAATGCAGCATTACTTACAACTGCCAAGATACGTTGATAACCTAAGTGTCCATCAGCGCATGACTAAAGATGTGGTGTGAAAGTGAAAGTCGCTCAGTCATGTCAGACTCTCTGAGACCCCATGAACTATACAATCCATGGAATTCTCCAGGCCAGAACACTGGAGTGGGGTAGCCTTTCTCTTTTCCAGGGGATCTTCCCCATCCAGGGATCGAAACCAGACCTCCTGCGTTGCAGGCAGATTCTTTATCAACTGAGCCATAAGGGTGGGACATACATATTATGAAATGCTATCCAGCCACAAAAAGGAAGGAAACGCTGCCATCTGTGACAGCATGGATGGACCTCGTGAGCAGTATAATGAAATAAGTCAGAAAGAGAGACAAGCACCATATAATCTCGTGTACATATGAATCTTAAAAGAACACACAAAAAACCCCAAGCTTACAGAAAAAGATCAGATTTGTGGTTACCAAAAGCAGGGAACAGGGGAAATTGAATAAAGGTCAAAAAGTACAATTTCCACAACCTAAATGTCCACTAACAGAGCAATGGATAAAGAAGAGGTGATAAATACACACAATGGAATTTTACCCAGCCATAAAAAGGAACAAAATGAAGTCACTTGTAGAGACATGGATGGACCTAGAATGTCATACAAAGTAAAGTTTAAGTCAGAAAGAGAAAAGCAAATATCGAATATCAAAACATATACATGGAATCTGGAAAAATGGTATAGATGATCTTATTTGCAAAGCAGAAAATAAAGACACAAACGTAGGGAACAAATACATGGACACCAAGGGTGAAGGGAAAGGGGGAGAAACTGGGAAACTGGAATTGACACATATACACTATTGACACTATGTTTAAAATAGAGAACTAGAACTTCCCTGATGGCTTAGAGGTAAAGAATCCACCTGCCAATGCAGGAGACATGGGCTTGATCCCTGATCCAGGAGGATCCCACATGCTGCAGAGCAACTAGGCCTGTGAGCCACAACTATTGAGCCTGTGTTCTGGAGTCCTGGAACCGTGACTTCTAAAGTTCATATGCCCTAGAGTCCGTGCTCCATGAGAGAAGCCACCGCAATGAGAAGCCCCCTCACTGCAACTTGAGAGTAGGCCCCACTCACCACAACTCGAGAAAAGCCTGTGCAGCCATGAAGACCCAACACAGCCAAAAGTAGATAAATGAAATTATATTAAAAATGTTTAAATAAATAAAACAAAACAGATAACTGTGAGAACATACTGCATAGCACAGGCAACTCTACCTAGTGCACTATGGTGACCGGAATGGGAATGAGTCCGGAAGGACGGGGTCTATGAACATGTACAGCGGATTCATTTTGCTGCATAGCAGAAACGAACACAACATCATAAAGCAACTACACGCCAATAAAAATAATTTTTAAAAAATTAAAAAGGAAAAAACAAACAAAAAAGTACAAATGTCCAATTTTAAGATAAATAAGTAACGAGGATACAATGTATAAAAAGGTAACTATAGTTAACACTAGTGGAGGGTCTATCTGAAAGTTGCTAAGTGAGTAAATCCTAAAAAAGCTCTCATCATGGCAAAAAAAAAAAAAACTTTTCTTCTTTTTTCTTTTACCTATGTGAGATGATGTTAACTAAATTTACTGGAATAATCATTTTACAATATATGTGTGTCAAGCCGTTATGCTATACACCTTAAACCTATGCAGTGCTACACCTCAATCTTGGCTTCCCAGGTGGCACCAGTGGTAAAGAATCCTCCTGCCAATGCAGGAGACACAAGAGACATGGGTTCGACCTCGGGGTAGGGAAGATCCCCTAAAGAAGGGAATGGCAACCCACTCTGGTATTTCTCATCTATAAAATCCCATGGACAAAGGAGCCTGACAGGCTACAGTCAATGGGGTCCCAAAGAATCAGACACGACTGAACAACTAAGCAATGATATATCAGTTACATCTCAACAAATATGAAAGAAAGAAAAGCAAATAAAAGATAAAGCCATCCCACTCTCCGCCTCCCCCCAGAAAAACCACAGAAGAAATTCCCACCATGAAAAAAGACACAACAGGGAGGCTCGTTTTAGTCAGCTCAATCTCAACTAGTCCTTTCTCCCACTAAGAGATTCCCATTCTACTCAGTTTCATCCAGACCTAAGCTATTTTAATCAGAATCAATCCACAGAATTTCTTAAAAATCAAGTTGAGAGGCCCTTTTTCTTCTTTTATCAAAAAACATAAATTCGCAAGTACAGGTGACCACACTATCTGCCATGGGATAAAAACCCAATAAAAGAAAATCAAACCTGTCCCAAAGAAAGTCATGAGAAGAAAAACAGAAACTCTCCTGACAACATTCAAATGCCTGATTTCATTTCCATATAGTCACCAAAGAAGTGATGGTTCCCATGTTCCTAACACTTGCTTGTTAAGCTCTTCCTTTTCATGTGTGTGAGCTTCTCACTCCCTTATTCAGTCAATTTATATCCCCTTTTTGTTCAAGGTAGTTCAGGGTGGGTATCTGCTTACACTAACGTATACAATCTTTATTTGAATGGAGCATACTCAATTCCTAACTAATACATGCAAATTCTCATTTTATATGTTTTACATTTATTTACCTGAAATAAATGCAACTTTTCACTTATTTAGATTCCATTACATGAAAACAGGACATAATGTTGTTCCAGTTCCCATCTTTCTAAATGCCCTTAGTTAAGCCATCAATTGCCACTACTACTAAATGACACCTGCTGGAAGGATTTTATGTAAATAAAAATAATCCCTATTTTCTCCTCCAAATCCCACATGTGAAGAGGGGAAGATTCATTAGAAGAAAAAAGATCAATAATAATTGTTCCCCATTAAAATGAAGCTCTACTTTCTCATGATCTGAACACTCAGCTTTTGTTAACAAAAATTGGGCACTGCGAGTAAGTTGTATTACAAGGAATTTGTTCTTTCTTTGAATTGAAAAAGGGAAATCTTATAAGTGGTAGCTTGCAGATGACTCTTGCTGAATAAAACTGGACTGACTGAGTAACACTACCCTATTATTTTTAAATATTTCTATATCTTTTTAAAATAAAATTTTTAAAGTTCAGGGGCCACTTACTGCTTCCAGTTGTTTCTTCTTCTGCACTAGTAACTCCAGCATGAGGTTGACATTGGCCAAATCAAGGTTATCTTGGTCAGTTCCCAACAAATCCTGAAATATTTGCCACCTGTGGCCATTCTAAAAACAAAGAAGAAACCCAACTTAACAAAACTATTTTAGAGAGTCAAAAACAAATGCTTACTACTTTCTAATATGTTTATTACATATCAAAAATAAACTATTCCTTCCCAGCTAGTGGCTCCCCAATGCCTTCTAATTATAATTTAATCACTATTTCTCCCTTAAATAAATTTAAATGATGTGAAAGGCACATTCAAGATATGTCAAGTCAGCTTCTCTAAAGGTGTAATTCCCTTCGAAACAAGTGCCTAATTACTTGTCTAACCATATTTTCCACTTTGTATTTGGTAAGGTAATAATTTAAGTTTACTTGCTTCAGTAATTTGGGGTTAATCCTCTTAAATTGAGAGTCTCTTAACAGTTTTTTTTTTCCTCAAATGACCACCCATAATTTCATCCTGCCATATAATTCCTTAAATGCAATGTGTTACAAGCCAACTGACTCAGTATTACCCCGCCAGACCTTTCAAAAGAGTATATTTTAGACAATTCAGATAAAAGAAAGCTGTTTATTGAATAGAATAATCCTAGATCTCCCTTAAGAAAAATCAGTAATATGCTAAGCTTGAATACCCAATTAATATTAAACCAATGAACACAGCAAAATGAGATTTATTAAAAATAGTAGTAAAAGAGTTGAAACATACGGTGCTACTCACTGAGTGGTCCAATTTGAACCTCTTTTCCTCAAATCTTTGCTTCTGTTTGAGAATGAGCTCATTCACTGAAAACAAAAACAAAACAAAAAGCACATATAATCTGTACTTTTATTAAATGATCTAACTGTTCTATTTAAATAGATTCTATTTAACTTTAAAAAGTCTCAAATCTCAGAGGAAAAAAATGCTAAGCAGAATACGCTTTTTTTTTTTTCAAATTAGAAACAGTTTTGTCACCGCTACTACTACAACTACCACTATTATTACCATTACTATTACTGCAAAAGGAAAATTCTTCAGAATATGTACTTTCTCCTACATGTGTCAGTGATGACACTATCAGCATCTGGAAACAGTTCTTGACTGTAAGAGACCGTTTCACACTCTACAGGGTAAGTGGCAGATTCTATGAGGGAGGCACTAAAAGGTTTCATTTGTTGTTCTTTTTGCTTGTGACTTTTCCATAAATATCATGGCAAACACAGTCAGTTACCTACCCAAAAGCCATTCTAACCCATTTTTAAAAAAGAAGAACATGAGGGGCTTCCCTGGCCCTCCAGCAGTTAAAACTCCTCACTTCCACTGCAGGGGGCGCCAGCTTGATCCCCGGTCCGGGAACTAAGATTCCACATAGCGCTCAGTGTGGTCAAAAAATTAAATAAATATAAATAATAAATAAATAAAAATAAGAATATTATTTTTTCCCAAATGTCAGAATGCCAACTGCCATATACTTTCAGAGAGGCTAGATCCCTCCCTGGCCCTACGGAATGATGCTTGACTTAACCTAAATCCATCTAGTCATCCTCTTGACAGTGACTAACAAAATGGTTAACTACTGAGACCTCATTTTGCCCAGTAAAGGGTATGCTATCTTTCAGAAGAGAAGGCTTGAATGAGATGTTTGTCTGCCTTCATTTAGGGATGATACCTGGAATCACTTAGAGCCACCCTGCATCTCTCTTGAGGGGAGCTAGCCAAAGGACCAACACATCTGCTGGGGAAGGAAGGCCAGAAAGATGGAAAGAATCTGATCATATCACTGAGATATCAAATTAACTCAATCTAGAAATTCTTTCTGTGTAAATCAATACATTTCCTTTAATGCTCCAGCCACTCTTTAATAGATTTTTCATCTTTAACACCCAACTGATTAAAAAAAAAAAAAACTGATAAAAGAAAAGAGCAACTAACAATAAGCTAGTTTAACATACTGGTCCTTAATTTACAGACGTTATCCTATGGGTTATTCTTTGCATTTTAGAGATGAGGAAATACTAGAAAGAGCACAAGAAAGTTACTCATGGTGACATATAATACAAGACAAAGTTAGGATATAAACCTAACTAATACTTCCCACCATACCACAATTTACTACAAATATTTTCTAAAAAATCAGAGAGATACCAGGGCCACGCTAGAAACCAAGGTTTAAAGATAAGACTCAACCTAAGTAAGACTTAAAGACGCAAGCAACTAGGAGTAAGCAGACAAACACATACAATGCATCAGTTATAATATGATAATCAGTACCATCACTGAAACGGATTTAAAAAGAACAGAGGACAAGGAGCTATTAAAATGTTAATGAGTAGACTTCACACAGGAGATGACATTAGAACTGGGCCACAATAAGCACACAGAGACTCACTAACCAGGAAAAGAAGTGGAAAAGAATTCAAATAAGGGTGTGTGAGAATCTCCCTGGTGATCCAGTGGTTAGGACCCACTGCCATGGGTCTGCACTAAATCCCTAGTCAGGGAACCAACGTCCAACAAGTCACATGTGTGCCCCCAAAATGGGGTGGGGTGGGGGTAGGAGGGAGTAGAGGAGGTAAAAATCTCAAGAAATCTCCTTTAACACTGGTCATGAATGTTCCAAACCCTTAATTGTAATTCTCTGGATCCTTATAATAGCCATAGTACTAAGAACAAATAATGCCTTTCTCGGACGTCCCTGGTGGTCCAGTGGTTAAGAGTCCACCGTGCAATGCAAGGGACACAGGTTTGATCCTTGGTCGGGGAGTTAAGTTTCCACATGCCATGGGGCAACTGAGCCCGCATGCCACAACCAGTGAAGACTACATGTTGCAATCAAGAGCCCACGCCCTACAACAAGGACAGCACAGCCAAAAAAACAAACAAACAAAATGCCTTTCTACTGCTAAAGAGTTCATTCTAGCAACTGTCATTTTAGAGGCAAGATAGCAAAGTAAAAGCACATATTCAAGTCAGGACCAAATCCTATACTAAGGACCGAATCCCAATTCCACCATTCACTGGGGCTGTTGGACTTTACACAAGTTATTTACCTTCTCTGTGCCTTAGTTCCCCCAGGGGAGGAATGCAGAAGACAACAACTACCTATGTCATAAGACGGAGAATGTATAAAGTGCCTGGAAAAGTACTTGGCAGTAGTAAAGACATTATATGTGTTGGTGACTTTTTTTAAAGCACAGATTTTAAATTTTGCATGCATGTTGTCTTTTACATTAAAGAGTAAGAAAGTCATTCATTAGGGAGGTAAGATCATTCAATTTACAAATTTTATCCACAGAGAACACTAGAAAACAGATTGCTGGGGTGGGGGTGGGGGTAGCGGCAGGGTGTAGCTGGAGGAAGATCATGCATCACGGAAGGACAGGGAGAGCTAGAGTAAGCCCTAGAAGGAGTGCAGGAGAGCAACTGCAGAGCTTGGAGGAGACACACCACCTTGCCCCACATGAGGCTTCCAGCAACAGTAGAGAAAGACAGCCCAGATTCCGCAATCCCCAGACTCACTTGCCCACAGCCCCACTCTATAATTTCATGTTCTCAGTCACAAGCTGCAACCCTGCTTCCCGGTCCTCGCTGGTGGCCTGTGACAGCTTCAGGCTAAACAGAGGACCTAACAGATCCCCATTCCTGACCACACTGGGACAAAAAGCAGCCTGGTAAGGGGAAGGGTCCCCAGAACTCCCTACATGTGAGTGGAAGAAGCCTCTTGATGAAAGTGAAAGAGGAGAGTGAAAAAGCTGGCTTAAAACTCAACACTCAAAAAACAAAGACCATGGCATCTGGCCCCATCACCTCATGGCAAATAGATGGGGAAACAATGGAAACAGTGACAGACTTTATTTTCCTGGGCTCCAAAATCACTGCAGATAGTGATTGCAGCCATGAAATTAAAAGACGCTCGTTCCTTGGAAGAAAAGCTATGACAAACCTAGACAGAATATTAAAAAGCAGAGACATTACTTTGCCAACAAAGGTCCATCTAGTCAAAGCTATGGTTTTGCCAGTAGTCATGGATGGATGTGAGAGTTGGACCATAAAGAAGGCTGAGCGCCAAAGAATTGATGTTTTTGAACTGTGGTGCTGGAGAAGACTCTTGAGAGTCCGCTGAACTTCAAGGAGATCCAGCCAGTCCATGCTAAAGGAAATCGGTCCTGAGCATTCACTGGAAGGACTGATGCTGAAGCTGAAGCTCCAATACTTTTGGCCACTTGATGCAAAAAACTGACTCACTGGAAAAGCCCCTGATGCTGGGAAAGATTGAAGGCAGGAGGAGAAGGGGACGACAGAGGATGAGATGGCTGGATGGCATCACCGACTCGAAGGACATGAGTTTGAGCAAACTCCAGAAGCTGGTGATAGACAGGGAAACCTGGCATGCTACAGTCCATGGGGTCACAAAGAGCCAGGACATGACTAAGCAACTGAACTGAAGAGCAAAGAGGATAGAAAGGCAAAAAGTGAGAGGTGTGCCCCTTCTGGGGGAAGGGAGAAGGAGAGAAGAAAGGTAACTGCTGCTGCTGCTGCTAAGTCGCTTCAGTTGTGTCCGACTCTGTGCGACCCCATAGACAGGAGCCCACCAAGCTCCCCTGTCCCTGGGAATCTCCAGGCAAGAACACTGGAGTGGGCTGCCACTGCCTTCTCCGGAAGAAAACTAGAGGAAGAAGAAAAAGGAGGAACTGTAGTGTAGGGCTTAGGGCATGAAAGGAAAAAATCAAAATACCTGTCTTGACAAAAAAATGCATGAGTCTAAAGACCAGAAAACCAAATCCACTTGTGTTTGGGGTATATGACTTCCAATTCTTTGCTCTCATTAAAACTGAAGAAAGAAGTGGACTTGTTAATGATTATGGCAGCAAAAAAATTTTTTTTTTTTTTTTACTAAATAAATGCTTCTTTTTTTGAAGCATGTAATTCATAACGAGGTCAAAGAAATAAGTGACACTGCTGGAACAAAGTTCCTTCAATCCCCATCAAAGTATTTATGTAAGCAGAGTTTCTCATGACTTACCCTTTCCAAAATAAAAAGTCTTAAACTCACACAATATGTCAATTATATCTCAAATCTTTTTAAAAAAATTGTGATTATCCTAAATAAATAAGAAAAATATAAATGAAACTGAATCCCTGCCCTAGTAATAACTATCAGTGGCAATGGAACGAATTGAGAAGAACACCATCACACATTGAGCAGCCATTTTCAAAAAATTTTTATGTCTAATACTTTATAAAATTTGTACATATTTATTTGATCAAATGCATGTCGAATAATTACAACTCAGAAAAAACACATTCAAAAGTTTAAAGAAACTTCAAAGTCTGTAATTTCTATTTTCTGTTACAGAAAAGTATGATAGATAGATCAGTAAGAATTTCAAGCGTGTGTGTGTGTGTGTGTGTGTGTGTGTGTGTGTGTGTGTGTGTGTGTGTGTGTGTGTGTGTGTGTGTGTGTGTGTGTGTGTGTGTGTGTGTGTATTTTTGGCCACACTGGGCAGCATGTGGGATCCTAATTTCCCAACCAGTGATTGAACCTGTGCCCCCTGTATTGGAAGCATGGAGTCTTAACCAGGGAACTGCCAGGGAAGTCCCAAAAATACATAATGACAAAATTTCATGGGCAATTTGCAATTTCAGCAGAAGTTCAAAGGGACAAAACACAAACATTTCTCATTGTTAATGAAAAGTCTTTATTTTTGAAACAATGGTAAGTATCAAATCACTATACTATTCAGTTTCCACTAGATACATTTTAAAGAGATAAAAGCTTATTTTTAAATAACCATATTTATAATACTTTAAAAACTATATTCTTTACAAGCACTAAAACTTACAAAGAAAAATTTGGATGCTAATTTAAATATGGCATCAATGTGGGAAGTACATCATTTTTCAGAATTTTTATGTGTCATCCAAACAAAAAGGTTTGAAGATCTTTTTGAGAATGTGTAGCCCAGCCCTCTAGCCATGACTCAAGTAAATGTAAAGCATTAGAAGTGAAGGATCCTAACCTATCAATAAAAATATTAGAATACTTCAGAATCATATAACTTAACAGTTATTTTACAATGCTCAAGAGGAAATCTGATATTACTTTTAGAAGGCTCAACATCTTTCTAGTCCAGCAAAGAACTATAGGCATTATACAAATCATGTAATCTCAAACTAAATCAGAGGGAATAAATTGTTTTTTTTTTCAGTACAGAAAAAAACAAGTGATAGATGACTTTCAGAAACAGATCTCAGTGACTTCCTGAGTACACAGGAACCTGAGGATTTGACTATCACTGTACAAAGGTAAAGACTGGAAAGGGTGGCGGGCAGCGAAACAGAATAAACGTATCAGGATAAAATGTTATTTCTGTGGCTGACATAAATACTCATACTGGAAGCTGCATTATAACTAAGACTTCAAATCTGGGCATAAAATACTTAATGCTTAAATTACATAAAACCAAAATTCTTTACCCATATAAAGAGAAGATTAAAAACTAGATCATAATGAAGATAATGTCCAGCTAAGGAAATCAGTAATTATGACTTCACTATTCACATTTGAGAACATATAAAATATGAAATTACATCTTAGTGTTAATATTTTCACATTCCTTCTGTATGGTGTTCTCACTTTATTTAGAAATTTACACAACAGAATTTCTAACTTATGGTCTCATTAAGGAATACTGCCTGAAATTTTTGGTAAATACCAAAATCTTAAGACCACTGATTTCCTTGCTGTATTTAACCATTCCAAAAGAAGGAGTAGTTTTCTAAAGTTATAAGAACTCAAAGAAAAGTGATTCTAAAACTCATAAGTTGCATGAATCCATGTTTGTGAGTTCAAGGACAAAGGCTTCTGCTTTGCAGGACTTTGGTTTCCCTAACTCAGCTCATGAAGTCCAGTCCCACAGAGCATCATATCAATCAGTATTTCTTCTTTTCTCCTAGTTTATCATAAGACTTTATCTACCTAGAAGAACTTGGTATTTCAACAGAAAATCATCAGAATATTTTCTTCAGGGTTCCTTTCTGCTATGCAATCATCCAATGATTTATTTTCCTTTATGAAAAGATACTGGAGTGCAGTGAAGAATGAAAGAGAAGAAAGGATTGAAGTCAATGGAATTTTAGAACAGAGATTAAAAAAAAGGAAAGCCATGGCTAAACAGGTTCCACGTCAAGATTTAATACTGTAAAACACCAAACAAATCAAAGTGCAACTGAAGCAGAAGGAGGTCAGAATCTATATATCCTTACCTCCAAGCATGTTACACTTTAGAAAGAAGAATTCTCCTTTCTGATATACATAACGAATAGTGTCGTACTTCCTGCCTATCCACACCTGAAAATTAATCTTCATTCACAAAAACTCAAACTGAAGACTTTCCACACTACCTTAGGCTTTTCAACACGTAGAATTTGTAAATTTTTCATAACTGGTCTCTGACTAGGTATTATTCCCAACTACTTACCATTTACCTTAAGGGTTCCCTATTTGTATCTGTCTTCTCCAGTCACCATTCCTCCATCAAATGTTCCATATTCATGTCTCCCTTTCCCCAGTTTTACTTTTCGATTGCCTCCCCAGGTCATAGACTCTTGTTCCCTCATCCAGGAGTCCTCACGCCCAACTTTTTCCCCCCTTCCCATTCTCCATTAACTCTTCCCTCCCTGCTTCTGCCCCAGAATGGAAACAAGAACGCACAACAGGACAAGAGACAGGGATCTGGAACTCTGGTAGGAGAATTCTCCTACAGCCTCACGTTCCTCCTGGCTATTGATGTAAGAACCTGAGAACTGTACCAGTCAATTTTTTTTTTAATGAAATAGATATGATATATGGTACATATAGTACAGAATCGATGTCACAACCCAAGGAAGACTGGGGAAAGCACTCTGGTGACTAGGACAGAGAGATATGCTTACCTATAAGTTATGTTCTCTAAATAAATTTGTGCTACCACAACCTTTTGGGGACTGAATATTTTTAAAAATTAAAAATCATTCCAAAGACTCACCCAAGAAATTAGGATACAGATGGTCAATATTATCCACAACATAGTTACACTTGGGACATCTATTATTATCCTCCAAACTCTGATGAATACACTTGTAGCTATTAACAAAGAAAAAATAAAATAGGCTTCATTAAATCAGTGACTAATTAGTAAACTGGTCACAAAATAATGCCTATTAGTTTTCTATTCCTTATTTTCAACATAAGCAATCTAGCAGTTATCAAGTTAATTTCAGCTTATCATAAAAAAAGTACATAGGACATTTATTAGATAATAGTATACAAAAGTTATTTAAAAATAAACTTAAATAACAAGCCTACTGGATATAAAATTTAAAAGGTAAGTTTATGCAATTTAAATGTACATAACAATAGCAAGAAAAACAAAAGCCTACAATTTAGTTAAGCAAACAGACTGTGTTCTTGGAGTTCTGATATCCTTAATACAAGAAAAGCTCATTCAAATAAAAAGAAAATAAAAGAAGAACATAAAAATCAACAAATGAAAAATTAGTCAATAAGCATGGGAAATACCACCTTCACTAGGATGATAAACTGATTTAAAATTATATATTACCTTTTACCAATCAGAATAGAAAAATAAACAAAAGGCTATCAGAGTTAGGAGTACATGTACAAATGAATAATTTCACAGGCTGTTGTAGGAAATTTAACTACCATAACTTTCTAGAAGACAAATTGTATGGAAAATTCTTAAGGCTGTGTAACCTCTTTGATGCAGTGATATTACTTCCTGGAATTTATCTTTAGGAAATAAGCAAATATATATAAGTAGAAAAATGTTCAATTCAAAGTTATTTGTAAACAGCAAAATATATTAGAAGCAACCAAAACATTAGGAAATTGACTACATAAATTTGTAAACATCAATCCAATGTATAGAGCCAATAAAAATCATATCATAATATGTAACTGTAAGCCATGAAAAATAATAACTATTACAGGCATAGCTAGAGAAATAAGATTATGATAAATTTTTCCCTTCTCAGATTATTTATTTCTATAATGTTTGACTTTTTACAATTGTATATTGCCTTATAATAAAAACTTTCAAAATGTCATTCAACTAAATAGCGAAAAAATATCAAACTGACATTATGAAAATAATCATTACATTACTAGGGCTTCCCTGATAGCTCAGTCAGTAAAGAATCCACCTGCAATGCAGGAGACCCCGGATCAACTCCTGGGTCAGGAAAATCCACTGGAGAAGGGTAGGCTACTCACTTCAGTATTCTTGGGCTTCCCTTGTGGCTTAGCTGGTAAAGAATCCGCCTGCAATGCAGGAGACCTGGGTTTGATCCCTGGGTTGGAAAGACTCCCCTGGAGAAGGGAATGGCTACCCACTCTAGTATTCTGGCCTGGAGAATCCCATGGACTACACAGTCCATGGGGTCGCAAAGAGTCGAACACAACTGAGTGACTTTCACTTTCACTATGTTACTGAATAAAAATAATCTTTAACACAGTGGATATGATTCCATTTCTGTTTTAAAAAATTGTGTATGTGTGTATTTCTTTAAATATTTAAATTTCATTAAATTGTAGTTGATTTACAATATTTTGTGTGAAACAATAGTTTCACACAAGCAGCTTCAGATTCTTTTCCATTACAGGTTATTACAAGGTACTGAATATAGTTCTGTGAACTAAACAACAGTAAATCCTTGTTGTTTATTTTATATACAATGTAGTGTATCTAGTAATCTCACACTCAATTTATCCCTCCCATCCCTTTTCCCTTTTGGTAACCGTAAGTTGTTTTCTAGGTCTGTCAGTCTCTTTCTCTTATAAATAAGTTCTCTTATTTTTTTAGATTCCACTTGTAAGTGGTATTTGCCTTTCTCTGCCTGACTTACTTCACTTAGTACGATGATCTCTAGGTCTACCCATGTAGCTAAAATGCAAATGTTTTACTTTTAATGGCTGAGTAATATTCCACTGAATAAATACCACATCTTCTTTACTCCCTTATCATTGGTTGATGGATATTTCAGGGGCTTCCCTGTCTTAGCTACTGTAAATAGTGCTGCTATGCACTTTAGAGTGTATGTATCTTTTTGAAGTAGCATTTTCACAGGAGATGTGCCTAGGAGTATGACTGTAGGATCATATGGTAACTCTGTTTTTAGTGTTTTCAGGAATCTGCAGACTGTTTTCCACAGTGGCTGCACCCATTTACCTTTCTACCAACAGTGTAGGAGGGTTCCTTTTTCTCCACACCCTCTCCAGCAACTACTTATTTTTATACTTTTTGATGATGGCCATTCTGACCAATGTGAGATGATACGGATACTTCACTGAAGTTCTGATTTGCATTTCTCTATTAATTAGCAATGTGGAGGATTTCATCACCCAACTGATGGCCCTCTATATGTCTTCTTTGGAGAAATGTTTATTCAGGTATTCTGCCCATTTTTTAACTGGGCTTTTTTTTTTTTTTTTGACACTGAGATTCATGACCTGCCTGTTTATTTTGGAAGTTAAGCCCTTGTTGGTCACATCATTTGCAAATATTTTCTCCCAGTCTATACGTTGTTTTTTCATTTTGTTTATGGTTTCCTTTGCTGTGCAAAAGCATGTAAGTTTGATTAGGTCCCGTCTATTTATGTCTGCTTTTATTTTTTATCTTTTGCCTTGGTAGACTGAACTAAGATAACATTAGTGTAACTTATGTCAAAGAGTGTTTGCCTATGCTCTCCTCTACAACATTTATGGTATCATGTCTTATATTTAAGTCTCTAAGTCATTTTGAGTTTATTTTTGTGTATGGTATAAGGGAGTGTTCTAATTTCATAGATTTACATGCAGCTGTTCAGCTTTCCCAACACCACCTGCTGAAGAAACTGCCTTTTCTCCATTGTATATTCTTGCTTCCTTTGTTAGGATTAATTGACCACATGCATGTGAGTTTATTTCTGAGCTCTCTTTGCTGTTCCATTGATCCTTACTTCTGTTTTTGTGCCAACACCATGCTGTTTTGATTACTGTAACTTTGTAGTACTATCCAAAGTCTGGGAGGGTTATGCTTTCAGCTTTGCTGTTTTTCTTCAGAATTGCTTTGGCAAGTCTAGGTCTTTAATGGTTCCATATAAATTTTAGGATTATTTGTCCTAGCTCTGTGAAAAATGCCATGGATAATTTGACAGGGATCCCATTAAATATTTAGATCGCTTTGGGCAGTGTGGCCATTATAACAGTATTAATTCTTTCAATCCAAAAGCAGGGAATATCTTTCCACTTCCTTGTATCATCTTTCCCTTATCAATGTTTTATCATTCTCAGCATATAGATCTTTCATTATTCTTTTTTGTTGTTGTTCAGTCACTCAGTCGTGTCCAACTCTTTGCGACCCCATGGACTGCAGTTTGGTTAAGTTTATTCCTAGGTATTTTAATTTCTTTAATGAGATTTTAAATGGGATTGTCTTGTTTTTACTTTCTCTTTCTGACATTTCATTGTTAGTGTAAAGAAACTCAACAGATTCCTGCATACTGATCTTCCACCCTGCTACTTGGCTGAATTCATTTATTAGTTCTAATAGTTTTAGTCATAGCAATCAGACAAGAAAAAGAAATAAAAGGTAAAAGTAAAAGAGGTAAAACTGTCATTGTATGCAGATGACATGATACTCTGTAAAAAAAAAAAAAACCCTAAAGACTCCACACCAACACTGTGTGCATTTAAATGTGTACATTTAATATAAATCAAAAAAGACATTCACCATAATGTTAGCAGTATGTGCCTCTGGGTCATATAATTATGGGAAATTTTTTCTTTGGCAGTGTCTACAGTTTCTATAGGAAACATGTACTGCTCCTAACAATCAGGAAAAAAAAGGTTACTTCTAAAATTTTATTAGAGTGACTTATGTATAAAGATGATTCCTAAAAAAGACAATATCTCTTTTTTTAACATTTTATGTTGGAGTATAGTTGATTAACACTCATGTAATTCAATTACACATATATATGTATCTACTCTTTTTCAAATTCTTTTCCCATTAGGTTGTTTTATAATATTGAGCAGAGTTCCCTCTGATATATGGTAGGTCCCTGTTGGTTATCCACTGATAGTACCTGTTTTATTCTGAGTCCAAATTACTATAAATTTACTTCACCTTCATAAACTGAGGAGATTCTTGCATCTGCCTACTTTCTTCCACCTTATCAAAACAAAAACCTACAACTATCAGGTTGCTCTGTTCTAGTTATTATCTACTTTCTCATCTCACATTTGTTACTGGAAGACAAGCAAAAAAGGAGGACATGACAAACAATCAATGTAACGGTGGTCTCTGGCACAGCACAGGGACCTAGAGATTAAACGTCTGGCATATAATAGGTACTCACATACTCAACAAATGACGTGCACAGTGTTCCAGAAACAATATCATCACCCCCTGCAACTGTGACCAGGCCAGGAATACCATATTACCACAAGATAGATTTCATATAGGAAGAAAAATTTCCTACACGGAAATTTCAATGAAAGAAATCATATTTTTTTCATTTTAATGCTAAATTGTTTTTATTTTTATTGCAAGGGAAAAGCATAAAGAAGATATGCAAATACAATAGATTAAAAGTTCCAACACGGAAACATTTATAGTCTGCTTAAGGGAAAAGGAAATGAATTAATATTACCAGAATACTTGCCCACAAGACAAGACTTAATCTTTACAAAAAAAATAACAAAACTACAGGGCATTCATTCCCTGGAGGTCCAGTGATAAGGACTCTGCACTTTACCGCTGTGTTCCAGGTTAGATCCCTGGATGGGGAACTAAGATCCTGCAGGCCACTCTGTGTGACCATGAGGAAATAAAAGACACCTGCATGTTCACATAAAGCAAGTCATGAAGGAGGGAATCTGAGAAGGTTATTAAAGGTGGGAGACAGGGGCTGAGAGATAAGCAGAAGAAGGACATCTGGGGTTATAGCAAATAGCTTTTGAAAGGAAATGCTAGTTAGAAAATGAGCAAATAAAATGATAAGAATAAATTAAATTGTTAAGACAGAGAGTTTGTCAACATACAAATTCCTGAATCCAGTAGAACAGTCCCCTCTCCTTTCTTCAAGTCCCAAATCATATCTCTTCTCATTAAGCTTATTACCATACCATCCTCTCCCAGAAGGAAAAAAAGAAGTCTAGGACACAACCAGAAACAGAAGCTCAAATGACTTTTCTGCCCTGTACTTGATAATATCCATCTATGCTATAAAATTTAAATGTATCAAACTACATCCCACTATACAAAAGTGCAGTGATAACAAGATGAATCAATTTTATTCTATAACATTTACTACCGCACTACCACCTCAGGTACATTCCCTCTAGTTTGAGAAATAGTAACTGTCTTCAGTTCAGTTCAGTCACTCAGTCGTGTCCGACTCTTTGTGACCCCATGAACTGCAGCACGCCAGGCCTCCCTGTCCATCACCAGCTCCTGGAGTTCACCCAAACCCATGTCCATTGAGTTGGTGATGCCATCCAACCATCTCATCCTCTGTCGTCCCTTTCTCCTCCTGCCCTCAATCTTTCCCAGCATCAGGGTCTTTTCAAATGAGTCAGCTCTTCACATCAGGTGACCAAAGTATTAGAGATGCAGCTTCAACATCAGTCCTACCAATGAACACCCAGGACTGATCTCCTTTAGGATGGACTGTTTGGATCTCCTTGCAGTCCAAGGGACTTTCAAGAGTCTTCTCCAACACCACAGTTCAAAGGCATCAATTCTTTGGCACTCAGCTTTCTTCATAGTCCAACTCTCATATCCATGCATGACCACTGGAAAAACCATTGCCTTGACTAGACGGACCTTTGTGGACAAAGTAATGTCTCTGCTTTTTAATATGCTGTCTAGGTTGGGTCATAACTTTCCTTCCAAGGAGTAAGTGTCTTTTAATTTCATGGCTGCAATCGCCACCTGCAGTGATTTGGGAGCCCAGAAAAATAAAGTCAGCCACTGTTTCCACTGCTTCCCCATTTATTTGCCATGAAGTGATGGGACCAGATGCCATGATCTTAGTCTTCTGAATGTGGAGCTTTAAGCCTACTTTTTCACTCTCCTCTTTCACCTTCATCAAGAGGCTCTTTAGCTCTTCTTCACTTTCTGCCATAAGGGTGATGTCATCTGCATATCTGAGGTGATTGATATTTCTCCTGGCAACCTTGATTCCAGCTTGTGCTTCATCCAGCCCAGCGTTTCTCATGATGTACTCTGCATGTAAGTTAAATAAGCAGGGTGACAATATACAGCCTCTTCCTATTTGGAACCAGTCTGTTGTTCCATGTCCAGTTGTGACTGTTGCTTCCTGACCTGCATACAGATTTCTCAAGAGGCAGGTCAGGTGATGTGGTATTCCCATCTCTTTAAGAATTTTCCACAGTTTATCGTGATCCACACAATCAAAGGCTTTGGCATAGTCAATAAAGCAGAAATAGATGTTTTTCTGGAACTTTCTTGCTTTTTCGATGACCCAGCAAATGTTGGCAATTTGATCTCTGGTTCCTCTGCCTTTTCTAAAACCAGCTTGAACATCTGGAAGTTCTCGGTTCACGTATTGCTGAAGCCTGGCTTGGAGAATTTTGAGCATTACTTTACTAGCATGTGAGATGAGTGTAATTGTGTGGTAGTTTGAGCACTCTTTGGCATTGCCTTTCTTTGGGATTTGAATGAAAACTGACCTTTTCCAGTCCTGTGGCCACTGCTGAGTTTTCCAAATTTGCTGTCTTATTCTGTACTTAATCTGTGTATATGTCTCAGAGCAGCTCTTCTATTTGCTAATTAAAAGCAGAGATTTGTTTCATTTATCTCTCTACCCTCAATATCCAGCCTAATATCCCACTGAAGAGCTGGAACTCAATAAATGTTGAATACATGAAAAAACAGATATAAACAAAAGAGAGACATACTTCTGTTGCCTTCTGGGTCATATAAAATACTCCTAGAAAGTTTCAGTATTTCTTATCACATGCATGCATGGCAAGTCGCTTCAGACATGTTCAACTCTTTGCAACCCTATGGACTGTAGGCACTGGGCTTCTCTGACCATGGGGATTCTCCAGGCAAGAATACTGGAGTGGGCAGCCATGCCCTCCTCCTGGGAATCTTCCTAACCCAGAGACTGAACCTGCGACTGATATCTACTGCACTGGCAGGGAGGTTCTTTACCACTAGTGTTGCCTGAGAAGCCCTATCACAATAACTCTAGTTCATTCTCATTCATCTATCTACCTGACCATCACAAGTCCAAACGCAATGTTGTGGATTCCAAAAGAAGAGAAAGTACCTAAACTAGCAATCAAAATAGGTGAGCATAAAGAGATAAGAAGGATATATATATTTTCAATAGCTAATCACACTGCAACTCTTAAAAAAAAACTTAGTACCACAGTGTGCTAACATAAATGGGTATCTGTGTTCCCTAATAAGTGTAGATCTGATCACAAAGAATGACTATTTCTTCACAGATGTATATAGTTGTTCTCTTTCTCCTATTAAGTGCTTGAAGTGAAGTGAAGTCGCTCAGTCATGTCTGACTCTTATCGACCCCATGGACTGTAGCCTACCAGGCTCTTCCATCCATGGGATTTTCCAGGCAAGAATAATGGAGTGGGTTGCCATTTCCTTCTCCAGGAGATCTTCCTGATCCAGGGATTGAACCCGGGTCGCCCACATTGTAGGCAGACGCTTTACCGTCTGAGCCACCAGGGAAGCTCTCAATCCCTACCTACAAAATATAATAGATTTTTCTGTCTGAGTCAACAGGAATGAATAGATAAAGAAAATTGAGTAATTAGAAAATTCTCAAAAAAGAAGGGGGTACAGAAAGAACAGATAGTACCAGTGGTTGTATATAACAACCTGGTACTAGTAAAGTACAAGATGGAGGATTAGTCAAAAGTCCCAACAGACAAACTGACCCTCAGGCTTAATCACAGGTATGCTGTGATGACAACACTGAGGGACCCTATTAATTATAACTAATTTGTAATAAAGCAAAATAGAAAATCAGCAATTGATATACATGTGGTCAGAGAAGCAGGGGACAGGGGACAACCTAGAGACCGCAAGGGGGAAAGAGAAAGAGCAAGCCTTATCTCTGTATCATACAGCAGCCAGTTTTTTAAAATGATATCACTGAGTTTAAGTTAAACTATAGCTAATATTAATAGCAGATTCACTGTGAAGTGGGAATGAATAAAGAGAAAAGACTTCCTGCTATATGGTCTCCAACGTGTTACCAGGAAAGACTTATAATTTATAAGTGGGACCAGGGATAAACAGTTAATGTGGCACAATCTGATTTAGTGTTAATAATCTGGATTGAGCCTTGAAGTGGCATACAGCTTGACTCCAGGTTACCAGCCCCAGGGTTCAACTTGGCAAAGAGTTGATACAATAGGCTACTGTTCATGACTAAAGTTCCATAGGCCTCACATAGATAAAGTAAATAATTATGAGCTTTTGCTTTAAACAAAAGTACAAAATATTTAGGGGCTTGCCCTGTAGCTCAGCTGGTAAAGAATCTGCCTACAATGCAGGATACCCAGGTTCAATTCCTGGGTTGGGAAGATCCCCTGGAGAAGGAAATGGCAACCCACTCTAGCATTCTTGCCTGGAGAATCCGAGGGACTGTAGCCTGCCAGGCTCCTCCGTCCATGGGGTTGCAAGAGTTGAACATGACCTACCAACTAAACCACCACCACCACAAAAATATTTCATATTTATCAAGCCTGGGACTTGGATTGTCAGACTCCAGGTTTATTGGCTCCTGCCAATGTCATTATCTCTATCCTACCAAAACCTGCTCTCTGGTAGATATTTTAAAACATAATCACATCAGAGTGTAATACAGTAACTTGAACTGTAACAAGGATCTAAACTTTATTTTTATTTGAAAGAGAAAAAGGGTATTTAAGAAAACAATGGAGCTTCCCAACAATGACCTAAAGACATACCATGAAGATTACAGGACTCACTGAAAAGGGTAGGACTATCTAGTTATAAAGTCAATCCGTAATTTATTATATTTCACAACTTAGTGAAACAAGATCTCTGAACTGATTTACCAGACTCTTAAGTTTTTTTAAAATGCCACAGTAAATTATAAGTTACAGGAGGGCAGTTAGGGAAAATGAAAATCTCACTTTACAACCTGTTTCACACTTCACTTTCAAATCTGTGAAAGAAGAAGAGGTTACGGGACATGAAGACAACGGGGGTTGAGCGTTGGAGAGCAGCAGAAGATAGGCTGAATGACTAGACAAAGGTAAATTTTAGACCCAGAACCCAGAACTAGATTCCTGATCCATCGACTTCAAGACCTTGCTCTTTTAGCTTTACATCAGGATGCTCAACTAAGGGCAATTTTGTCTCCTAAGGGATATCTGGCAATGGCTGGAGACATTTTTGTTTGCTACAACTGGGAGCAAAACGGTTGTTACTGGGTTGTTAAAGAAGCAGGTATACCTGTTGGGTATATTAGAACACAACAGAAATATTAAATAAACAGTGTAAATAATTTAGGGAGATGATTACAAGTAGACTATATCACCCCGAATCAAATAGGTAAATAAACAAACTAAAGGAATTAAACATACAGAAATTACATACGCATTAGGATGACCACTATTTAAAAAAAAAAAAAGAACCAAACCAGAAAATAACAAGTACTGGAGAGGATGCAGACAAACTGGAAGCCTTGCACACTGTTGAGGGGAACATAAAATTGTACTGCAGGTAGGAAAAACAGTATGGTGGTTCTACAGACGATGAAACGGATTTAACACATGATCCAGCAACTCTACTTCCAGGTAAACACCTGAAAGAACTGAAAGCGGGATTTCAAAAGGCTATTTATACAGCAGAGTTCAAAGCAGCATTATTAACCATAGTTCCAACAGATGAAAGCAACGCCAATGTCCACAGAGAGATGAACACACGAAGTATGATATATGCAGTCATCCCTCAGTATCCACAGGGAATTGTTTCCAGGACCTCCATGGATCCAAAATCCAAGGATGCTCAAGTCCCTTATACAAAATAGCACAGTATTAGCATATAGCTTACTGCACATCCTCCTGTATATTTTAAATCATCTCTAGATCACTTATAATATCTAATATGATGTAAATACTATGGAAATAGTTGCCAGTGAGCTGCAAATTCAAGTTTCTCTTTTTAGAGTTTTCTGGAATTTTTTTCAAATACTTCTGAACCCTAACTGGTTAAACCCACAGATGCTAAACCTGCAGATATGTAGGGCCAACCGTACACGCAGTTAAATGTCATTCAGCCTCAAAAACGAAGGAAACTGTAACACGTGCTGCAACATGGATGAAACCCAAGCACCCTACACTGAGTGAAATGAGCCAGTCACAAAAATCAGATACTGGTTGATTTCACTTATATGAGGCATCCAGAGAAGTCAAAAACCACAGAAAGTAGAATGGTGACTGGCAGAGGTTGGGGGAAGAGGGATACGGGGACTTATTTAGTAAGGATAGTTTCTGTTTTGCAAGATGAAAACATTCTGGAGACTGACTGCACAACAATGTGAACAATATTCAACATTACTCACTTAAAAATGGTTAAGATGGTAAATTTTATGATATGTGTATTTCATCACAACTGAAACTCTTTCAAAAAACACAAATTTATGTGACATATAACCTAAAGACAGCCTTGAGCACAGTGCTAAACGACCAGAACTTTTTAATCCTCTAATATCCTTTTTCAATGACCTGCTAGCCTGTTTTAATGACCCTCACATCTGACCTCCATGAGTGAGTTAAAGGTGTTTCATGCTTCATTCTGATACCCAGGGCCCTCCAGTTTCCTAAAACAACAGTCAAAGCTCTTTAAACAGTTAATAAACCCAGAAGTTTATTAATTATAATTTCATATTTGATTTCATGGTAAATCAAAGTATTTCACAGAAACTACACCATTAACCACGTTTGCCTTGAAAAGTCAAACCTATAAAGGTGTATCAGTCAAGGAAATATGATTCAAAATAACCAACAGTAACTATAAAATGCAACTTCTCACTGGCTATATTTACACACAAGTTAAAAACTGCCAGAAGACAATTTCACTAAATAAAATTATCTTACCAAAAGCTGTGACCACACTTCGTCATGTATGCTTCTTCGATCATATCAAAGCAGATGGGGCTAAAAACAAATAGAAAAATAATTAATACATTTTTTAAGCAGAGTAATTACAAATTGGAAAAAGTCATAACAGTATCAACAAAATCATATTTCAGTACACAGGTAAGTCTTCAAACTTTTTACTGATGAGAGATGAAATTTCTATTGGGCTGAATGAACTTTAGTGGATTGCTGGTAAAAAAATAATTTGTGGGCCATCAAGTTCTAAAATGAATGAAATGAATAATTTAACTGACCCCAATATATTCAAAAGTCTGTAACTTTTCACAGGGTGGTGCAATCACAAAAGCAATTAAGTTCTACTGTCTTTTCGATCATCCCTGGTACCAGACACACAAGACCTACCCATCTAAATGCTCTTTTATTTTCTATATCAAAGAAAACTAATTTCCTGAGTGATAAATTTACAGTTACAATGTCAATAACTCTTCCAGGCGGTGAAGATGCTAATGAGAACTAATACTTAACACAAGCTATGCATGTCCACTTAAATAATGACATATATTAACTCAATCCTTTATAGATAAGGAAACTGACACAAGTGATGTTAAAGTCACAGAGCTAGGAAGTAACACAGCCAAATTTTCAAACTCAGGTGCATGTTCTCAATCACTATTCCATACTATTTTCACATACGATAAGTTAAATATCAAGTCACACCAACTATGCCACATGTTCTGGCCAAGGAAAGGTGGTTATCAATCTCTTGAGAGGATACAGTCCACCAAAGATATGCAAAGCCTTACAAAAAGCAATTTCCCTTTATCCTTCTCCATTCTTCCTTCCAAAAACTCCATGAAGTCTCCAGAGATACAACAGCCATCTTGTGACCATAAAGACAACAACCATAGGCCAAGAAGACAGGATATGAGTTCCTTGGTAACATTCTCCAGCAGTTGCATCAGCCATGAACTGTCTCTCTCTGGACTTCACATTACATGAGAAAGGCAAATCCTCACTTGCTTAAGCCAATATTTACCGAGTTTTCTGTTACTGGTATGCAAATCCAGTCCTTATTGATGATACATGGCAATTAAACTGCAAATGAAAATTTATCTACTCCCTTCAAGAAAAGTTTCCTGGGCATAAGTACCATCTTAGAATGTGAGGTTTTAAGTAAGTTATAAAGTCTCAATGTTGCACAAGCTTGGCGTTTCATCACCTACAGTATCCTGGCATAGACTGCACTGGATTTATCAAGCCTTTACTGTCCCAGACTCAGAAGGAGGAGAAATCTGTTAAATGTGGGGATTCGGTAGTTCTTCTTTTGGAACGAAGTCCACCTTGCTCCGTCTGATGAAGAAGGAAGAGGGGTGAGAGTTCCTCCTGAGGACACATGGATGAGCTGCCCAGGGTGCTCTCTGATCCCAGTCTGTGACTGAAGGATGCTGAAGAGCAGATCTGGGATAGACAAATTTTATTTTACACCGGTACAGCAGGTCACTGGGTGCTCAAGCAGGTATCTTAAGGCCATTTTTTTTTTTTATAGATAGGAATATTTACTCAATTACATGTGAACAGCATATAGCTTTCAAAACTTTAACATTTTTTAATTAATTAATTAATTTGGGTCTTCATGGCTGCACACGGACTTCTCCCTGTGGTGGCTTCTCTTCTTGCAGAGCACAGGCTCTGGAGTGCGGGCTCAGTAGCTGTGGCAGGCAGACCCAGTAGCTCCACAGTATGTGGAATCTTCCTGGACCAGGGATCAAACTCGTGTCTCCTGCATTGGTAGACTGACTCTTATCCACTGTACCACCAGGAAAGTCCCAAAATTTTAACATTTTGAATACTCCAAACCTCACAATTATTAGGATTACCTAACTATTATGAATCATATTCTACTTTTTAATCTTGCAGTTTTCTAAACCCATCCATCTCTTAGCATTCAAACTCCAAAAAGAGTGAAAACTGTCCTTCTTGAGTGGACTATATATATAGTTTTATTAGTAAGAAAAAGGAAGAGTTGAGAGTAATTCTCTTAATCTTAGAAAAGGCTGAGTCAAAGAATTATAGAATGACTTTGAAGAACAGATCTTCCTTTTGTTTATAAAGATCTCTTTAGGTCTACGTCAGCCTCTAAGCCTGGAATCTTCAAATCACTTGTGCTCTACCCTTTTTCACAAATACCACTTACTCCTTGATTTCTCTGGTCAGTAAGTCACACCTTTTCTTTTCTCCTTCTTTCTTTCTTTGATTTTTCTTTTTGTTTCTTTTTCCCAATTTTTTTTTTTCTTTTCTCTTGGTCATCTATGAGGCAAGCAGGATCTTAGTGCCCTGACCAGAGAGCAAACCTGTGGCTCCTGCAATGGAAGCATAGAGTCCTAACCACTGGACTGACAGGGAATTCCCAACTCTCAGCTCTTCCCAATTTCAAAGGGCAAAAACATACTCAGGGTAGATTCTGGGGGAAAATGTAAACACACAGCTTAGAACTCCTTCTACTCTGCCTATCAATAGCATTCAAAGATAATGAGCTAAAAGACCTAAGCATAAGTACAAACATAGCAAGTATATGAACTGGTAGACAAGCTAAATATTATAGCGATATCTGAAATTCTATGCAGCCCCCAAATCTTTATACAGACCCCCCAAAATATTTATGGACCCTCTCAAACTTTTTATGGACATCTGACACAGTGGCAGCATCAAAAACAAGGAAGAAATCACAAACAGATTAAAGCCCGTGCTGTGACCATTTATGCCTCCTGTACCACCGTAAAACAAGCAATTCTCGTAAATCAACACGGAAAACAGAAAGTCCAACAGAAAAAATGAGAAAGGATATCAATTCCTAATTCACAGGAAGGGAAGACATACTACTTTTCAAGTATATAGAAAGATGTTCTAACTCAGCAGTAATCAAAATTTGCAAATTAAGATGATAAAGTAACATGTTACCCCCATTAAATTATTAGAAAATTAGAATACCAAGAATATGAGGGAGGATATGGAAAAACAAGAATTCTCATGAAGAGACATCTGGCAAAGCAACCTACATTGAATTTTCATATACTTATTACCCAGTAATCCCACTCCTGTGATTTGTACCTAGGTACACAACATAAAAATATACACATCCAGCATATGTATACATATATGTAACTACATATATACATGTGTTTACATTTGTGTGTGTGTGTGTACAGAGCTAAGAGAGAAACACCCACATCTGTCAATAGGGAATACCTTTGAGGATACCTGCAACAAACTGGATACTTGTTACAGTAGGGAATTTAGAGGCAGCCTTAACAATCAAAATTACTAGAATGGACAAATAAAAATGTGCTTAGATGTATACTAGAAAACAAACAGTCAAAAGGAATGAATCAAAGTTACAGGAGCACCATGACTGGCTATTTTGTCAAGTGAAAACAGAAATGAAAATAAGATCTGTGACAGAGTATGTTTCACATAAAATTAAAACACAAAAAATGTGTCACAGGTATACATATATTCAAAAACATACATAAATCACAATATAACAGAAAACCAAGAGAAGAGGGGAAAATAAAAAATTAAGTAGGAGGAGGAATATACTACCTTATTCAACAGAATCTAAAAATAACATCAATAGTAAGATGCACCATTGCTGCTGCTAAGTCGCGTCAGTCGTGTCCGACTCTCTGCGACTCCATAGACGGCAGCCCACCAGGCTCCGCCGTCCCTGGGATTCTCCAGGCCAGAACACTGGAGTGGGTTGCCATTTCCTTCTCCAATGCAGGAAAGTGAAAGGTGAAAGTGAAGTCACTCAGTCATGTCCGACTCTTCGTGACCCCATGGACTGCAGCCCACCAGGCTCTTCTGCCCATGGAATTTTTCAGGCAAGAGTACTGGAGTGGGTTGCCACTGCCTTCTCCAAGATGTACCATTATATGCAACTAAAAAAGAAACAACTCTGCTAATTAAACTAAATACTTCTTTATCAGTTTAGAATTTTATCCTTTTTTCTAAAAAGCTCTTTTAGATTTAAGTTTTATCATACATCACTCTTGTGGAAAACAGACACACGCACACTTATAATTAGGTTTTCCAACAAATACTCATTCTTCAGGGTCTAACTTTTCTGAATCACTTTTTGACTAAGTCACTGATATCCAGATTTTTCCACATAATACTGTCCGTTTCTTTGGTGAAGTATCATTTACTACGAGAATTCATAATGGAACTAAAAGCTGTTGTTCCTGGGACTGTAAGCCAAGTTTACACTCAGTCAGATCACCTACATCTGACTCCAGCTTTAGGAATGTTGCTAAACATGTCTAATTCACCACATTCTAATCTGTTGAGGCAGGCATTTTCTCTGTTGACATATCCGTGTAAAATGACAGCTACCTCCAAGATTTTTTTTTTTTAATTTCATCATCTACAACACATAACCCAATTTTCAAATACGCCAAAGAATAAATGAAGGAAAAACTATAATCAAAGAATATGACAAAGTGAAACAAAGCAAAAGAGGAGCCTTGGGCTGGCTAATGAACAAGGTGAAACACGATTAGTTCACTCTGGACTTGAAGTCAAAATTTAAACGAAGCAGGCTTGCCCTCTTACTATACACACTTAGAAACTGGCTGGCAGTTGGGGGGTTGCGGGGGGTGAGCAGCAGGGAGAACAAATAAACCAACTGCTTTTAGACACTGGACACCAAGCAACACAGTACCGAGACCTCTGAGGAAAGCAGACAAATGAAACGAACGCATCACAGGTTCAGCTTGTTGCCTTAAAGAGAAAGTTTCCCAGGCCCAAGGAGGGAGAACACAAGCAGAGCGCCACAATCTTGCTGGAAGGACAAAGAAGAAAGAGTTTACAAGGCAGGACACCCAAGAAGGAACTACAAGAAGGAAATCCTAAAAAAATCTACACATTGTTCTCATCAGATTCACTGCTGAATGCCAGTCACATGTGCCCAAGGTGAAAACTCCACAAGATCACATTAGAGACAGACGATCATTTCCATGGGCTGATTAATACATGAACTACCAGCTGAGAAAAGCAGCAGCAAATCAGATGTCAACAGACATTACCCAAGTTACAACACAAAGAGAAAAAGAAAACACAGCATCTATGGGCTGTGTATCAAATGAATCAAAATAAATATATGAAGACACTGAAGTTTATTTTAAAATAACAATTAACAAAAAAACAAAAGACACCACATCACACATCCAAGAAGTTCAGAAAACTCCAAGTAGAATTTAAAAAAATAACACACAAAAAACACCCTGATACATACACTGCATTTAAACTGATAAAAGCAAAAATGAAGAGAAAATCTGGAAGGCAGTCATAGAAAAAAGACACACCACATACAGAGGAACAAAGACGAGAATACAGCAAAGTTCTCATCAGAAACTATACCAGCCAAGAGAGCCTGGAGAGCTTCTGGACTGGTGACGGCCCGGGGAGAATGAACACTTGGAGCGGGCACAGAAGCTCTGCACCGTTTCCCTGCACCCTGTTCTATGCATCTTCTCCATCGGGCTGTTTCTGAGTTACATCCTCTACTATTAAACCAGTAATATGGTCATTATTCCAAACTTTAGATGCGATGGATCATCTACATAGTGGGAACTGGTTGCTGCACTCCTCCATACAGGAATCATCTGTTTAAATCTTTTGCCCATTTAAAAAACTGGGTTGGGGGAAACGGCCAAGATGGTGGAGTAGAAAGACACTGAGCTCACCTCATCTCACATGCACACAAAAATCACAATAATATGCAGAGCAACTATCACTGAAAATGAGTGAAATCTACCAGAAAAAAAAAAAATCTACAACTAAAGACATAAAGAAGGAACCACACTGAGACCGTCAGGAGGGACAGATTTGCCATATAATCAAATCCTTACCTCCAGGTGGGTGCCCCACACACTGGAGACTAATTATATCAGAGGTTCTCCCACAGGAGGAGCGAGGGCTCTGAGCCCCATGCCAGCCCCTGCAGCTCGGGGATCCAGCACCAGGAAGAAGAGCCCCCACAGGATTTGGCTTTGAAGGCCAGCAGGGCTTGACTGCAGGAGCTCCAGAAGACTGGGGGAAATAGAGACATCTCTCTCAAAGGGTGCACACAAAATCATACACCCAACGGGACTAAGGGTAAAAGCAATCATCTGACAGGAGCCTGGGCCAGACCAACCTGCTGGTTTCACAGGGTCTTAGGGAGAAACAGGGGGCATCCGCACTGTTGGCATTTTTATCAGGGAGCACTCATTTCCAAGAGCTCTCCTGGAGGCTCTGACATTCTGGCATCAAGATCTGGCCCTGTTTAACATCGGTCGACTCCACTGCTGGGATTCCTCAGGCCAAACAGCAAACTGGGTAGGGACACAGGCCCACCAATCAGACAAGCTGCCTACGACTTCTGAAGGGCACAGCTGCCTCTGGATACACCCCGAGACGCTGCCAGCTAACAGAGGGCAGTTCCACCCACGAGAGGTCAGGCACTGGACCCTCCCACCAGAATGGGGCACAAGCCTCGAGACCAGCCTCACCCTTCAGGGGGCAGACACCGTAAACAAGAAAACTATAGTTCCACAGACCAAGTCCGCAAAGGCGGGTCAGACACTACCTAGGACCCAGTGACAAGAAGGGACGGCACAAGACATTTCCTACAAAGAGCCACTGCTCCAAGATGGAGAATATGGTTAAAACGACCATACTACTCAAGATAATCTATAGATTCAATTAGTGAAGTGAAGTAGCTCAGTCGTGTCCAACTCTTTGCGACCCCGTGGACTGTAGCCTACCAGGCTCCTCCCTCCACGGGATTCTCCAGGCAAGAATACTGGAGTGGGTTGCCATTTCCTTTTCCAGGGGATCTTCCCGACCCAGGGATCGAACCCGGGTCTCCCGCATTGCAGGCAGGCACTTTAACCGCTGAGCCACCAGGGAAGCCTTGATCCAATACAAACCCCTATTAAATTATCAATGACATTTTTCATAGAAAAAAAATGTACATTTGTATGGAAACACAAAGACCCTAAATAGCCGAAACAATCTTGAGAAAGAGGAACGGAGCTGGAGGATTCGTGCTCTCTGACAGCAGGCTATACTATAGAGCTACAGTAATCAAAACAGCATGGTGCTGGCACTGAAACAGACATACAGATCAATGAAACAGGACAGAAGGCCCAGAAATAAACCCACAAACTTATGACCATTCAATCCATGACAAAGGAGATAAGAACATACAATGGAAAAAATACAGTCTCTTCAATAAGTGTTGCTAGGAAAATTGTACATGTGAAAGAACGAAAGCAGAACATTCTCTAACACTATAAACAAAAATGAACTCAAAATGGATTAAAGACCTAAATGTGAGACAGAATACTAAAAAACTCTTAAAGGAAAACACTCTTTAAGCAGGAAACTCTTGGACATACACTGTAGCAAGATTTTTTTGGATCTGTCTCTGAGAAAAACTAAAAATCAAAACAAGAATAAAGAAATAGGACTTAAGTCAAACTTACATGGTTTTGCACAGCAAAGGAAACCATACAAACGAAAAGACAACCTACAGACAGGAAGAAAATATTTGCAAAGGATGCTATTGACAGGGGATTAATTTCCAAAACAGACAACTCATGCAATTCAATATTTTTTTAAAAAGTTTAAAAATGGGCAGAAGACCATAGATATTTCTCCGAAAAAGGTAGACAGGTAGACAACAGGCACATGAAAAGATGAAAAGATGCTCAATACTGCTAATTATTAAGAGAAATGCAAATCAGAACTACTATGAGGTATCACACCAGTCAGAATGGCTGTCATTAAACAGTCCACAAATAATAAATGCTGGAGAGAGTGTAGAGAAAAAGGAACCCTCCTACACTGTAGGTGGGAATGTAAATTTTGCAGCCACTATGGTAAACAGTCTCAAAGTTCCTTAAAAACTAAAAATAGTTACCACATGATCCTGCAATCCCACTCCTGGGCATATATTCAGATGAAACTCTAATTCAAAAAGATAAATACACCCCAATTTTTACAGTAGTACTATTTACAATAGCCAAGTCATGGAAACAACCCAAATGTCCATCAACAGATGAATGGATAAAGAAGACATGGTACATAGACACAATGGAATATTACTCAGCCATAAAAAAGAATGAAATAATGCCATTTGCAGCAACGTGGACATACCCAAATATCCTATGATAACACTTACATGTGGAATCTAAAAAAAAATGCTACAAATGAACTTATTTACAAAGCATAAAACAGACTCACAGACATAGAAAACAAACTTAGATTATTAAAAGGGATAGCAGGGAAGGGGCTGGGGCGAACCAGGGCGAGATAAACTAGGAGTCTGGAATTAGCAGATACAAACTACTATATATAAAATAGGTAAACAACAAGAACACTCAGTATAGCACAGGGGACTACAATCCATATCTTATAATAACCTAATATGGGAAACAATCAGGAAAAGGATACATATATGTATAAGTGAATCACTTTGCTGGTCACCTGATACTAAAACACTATAAATTAACCATACTTCAACTTTTTAATGGTTTAAAAAAAAACTATATAGCAAAAGGCAATGGACTGATATCTTCAAAATGCTGAAAGAAAAAAAAAAACTTTAAACTTGGAATTCTATATCCAGCAAAAAAAAAAAAAAAAAAAATTCAAATACAAAGACAAAACAAGTAATTTCCAAAATAAAGAAATAAATAAGTTAGAGAACTCATTGCATACAGACTTCACTACCTGATATATTCATGTAAGTTCTATGAGGCACAAGCTGGAATCCAGATTGCCAGGAGAAATATCAATAACCTCAGATATGCAGATGACACCACACTTATGGCAGAAAGTGAAAAGGAACTAAAGAGACTCCTGAAGAAAGTGAAAGAGGAGAGTGAAAAAGTTGGCTTTAAACTCAACATTCAAAAAACTAAAATCACGGCATCCGGTCCCACTGCTTCATGGCAAATAGATGGGGAAACAGTGGAAACAGAGACTTTATTTTCCTGGGCTCCAAAATCACTACAGATGGTGATTGCAGCCATGAAATTAAAAGATGCTTGCTCCTTGGAAGAAAAGCTATGACAAACCTAGACAGCATGTTAAAAAGCAGAGACATTACTTTGTCGATAAAGGTCTATATAGTCAAGGCTATGGTTTTTCCAGTAGTCATGTATGGATGTGAGAGTGGGACCATAAAGAAAGCTGAGCACTGAAGAATTAGTGCTTTTGAACTGTGGTGTTGGAGAAGATTCTTGAGAGTCTACATGGAGATCAAATCAATCAATCCTAAAGGAAATCAGTCCTGAATATTCATTGGAAGGACTGATGCTCAAGATGAAGCTCCAATACTTTGGCCACCTGATGTGAAGAACTGACTAACTCGAAAATAGCCTGACGGGAAAGACTGAAGGCAGGAGGAGATGGGGATGACAGAGGCCAAAAATTGGATGGAATCACTGACTCGATGGACATGAGTTTGAGCAAGCTCCAGGAGTTGGTGATGGACAGGGAAGCCTGGCGTGCTGCAGTACATGGGATCACAAAGAGTCCGACACAACTAAGCAACTCAACTGAACTGGAAAAAGAAATACAAAGACAGCAAATTTACACAAAGACAGAAAGAGCTCTAAATGTGGTAACAATGAATATAAATATGAAACATATTTTATGTTGAATCATTCCAAAATATAAGCAGCAGGAAGAGTTCACAATTGAATATAGAGCATAATACCATCCCTGGAAACAATGCAAGCACAAGAGGAAAATAGTAAGACAAATGGAAATTATAACCTAATATTTTAAGATGGACTAAAAGAAATAAAATTACAAAAGCATTGAAAGATAAAGAAAATCCTCAATTAGGCAACCTCAGAAATCAATTATTAGGAAGAAAAACTTATTTTAAAAGAAGTTAAAGAACTCAGGAAAACTTAGAAATAAAGAAAAAGACAGAAGAGCAAATAAGCATAATGGGCACTGATTTAAGAGAAAATTAGATGGCCATTTTAGGTATCTGATTTTGCAACCTTACCACAAAACTTTTGATAGACCATGGAGTGAACCACACTAGTAGTGATTATCTGAACTTTTCATCTTACCATTTTTTATTAAAATAATAATCTTCAGTTGAATCTTGTAAAGAAGATAAATTCATAGCAGCTGCCAAAACTAAAGGTAGATATTATACTGCACAATCCTTAAGCTTGCCAAAAGGTTATGTGTGTCATTTAACTACATTAAGAACCAACAGAGCAGAACAGATATAGATACAGAAAATTCTTTTTTAATTCACTATTTTGTATTTATAATGCACATCACCTCAGTTAAGCAAGGGTCTCATAACAACTGGTTTGACTCTCAAGTTAAATTTTCAATCAGTGCCTATACTCTTCCTTTTATATGTATTATCTGCTTCAAAACCAGCATCCACACTTACCAAATGATATAATAATAAATGGTACAATAATAAGGCCATTGTTCAATCCATACATATTTTGATACCAACACTAATTCTATTATGCTTCCACAAAATGTGTCAACTGATTCTAGTAGCACTGATTCTAACTAACCAAGCATTCGATTTTTCAAATGTTAGGTATTATACAAAAAAAAAAATCAAGATAATCAGAACCAGGCACAATTAAGAATCATTTAGGAAAATAAGGAGTGGTTACATCTTATCTTACCTAACAGGACCAAAGAACCACTTTCACATTCTGGTACCAAATGTGAAATCCTGGCAAATACCACCTGATTCCTTTCAGTGATTTTATAAGTTACTGTGTCTTCATACATGTATTATATAATCTAAACCTCACAATCCTATAATGGGATACCATTACGTCTCAATTTATAAAAAACAAAACAAAACAAAAAACACTCAAACATTCATTTGCCCAAAGTTAAATCTCAGGGCTTTTAATTCCAAGTCCAGTGCCCTTTGCATCAGAAGATAAAGAAAACAAATACATGTATCACTGTGACCATGAAATTTCAAATCACTATCAGCAATTAGAAAACCTTGGAAAAATTATTTTGAATATGTTGAAATTTATATACATCCTTCAAGAGTGAAAGACACCCAACAAAAGTCAGCCACAGAAATGTTTCTTCTTTCCCCTCAAAATGTCCAAAAATGACAATTCCCTAGCTTCCTCCTTCCCCTTAAACCAGCTGCTTTGTGACCATCCCCAAGGCACCCTTCATTCTCAACTGGCCCTAAGTGGATTCAGGACTGAAAGACAAGGAAATAAATGAAAAGGAAAATAATAATAACCTCAAATCATTTTTTAACACCTACACAGATAACGAGACTTCCCTGGTGGCTCAGATGGCAAAGCGTCTGCCTACAATGCAGGAGACCTGGGTTCGATCCCTGGGTTGGGAAGATCCCCTGGAGAAGGAAATGGCAACCCACTCCAGTATTCTTGCCTGAAAAATTCCATGGACAGAGGAGCCTGGTGGGCTACAGTCCATGGGGTCGCAAAGAGTCGGACACAACAGACTGACTTCACTTTATACTGGTAACACAAGATCCCAAGCACCAGTCTTCACAGGGAGCAGTTAAGTTCCAGCCTCTGTCCATTCATCTCACTCCTTCCTAACTTCATTTGATATGATAAAAAGCCCTAGAAAACTTAAACGTCCCTTTTAATAGAGATTAAATTTATCCTGTATTTTATAAAAGAGATTGCTTTCCTATCTCCGCGTTTAACTTTGTCTTATATCACAGGATTCTCTGAATAAGGACAGGGAAGGTAAAGAAGAAAAGAAAGATAAGACAAAATTTTTAGACTCTGTAATTTAACAATGAAATTAAAAAAAAAAAAATAGAAAAGGGTAGGGCATTCAAAGTAGCTATGGTAGAGTTTCAGGAGCAGAGTTTTTTGTTTTTTGTTTTTAAATGAGACCATGAAGGCTAGGGGAAAAAGAGGACACCGTGATTAACACAAGTGATAGGCATGAAAAGATAAGCAAGGGAGCCAAGTTCTGGTGTTCCATCCATAGCAATCGCCTAAAAAAGTAGACTGGTCAGGAAAGCAAATATGGCCAGACTGTCACTATCGATTCCTCCCAGTATGAAATCACCCCAATACACTCTCAATTTCCTCTTGGATCTCTTTTTATTCACACTCCCAAGATTCCACTACTCAGAGTAGCAGTTCTAACCATGAAAGGCTTACAGTTAGAGAAGAATTTCAATTAGGCTTGTGAGTTATAAGTGGAACAATTAAGAGAATTGTCTCATAGCAAACATCATCACCAGGGCTCACAGGATCTGGTGTTAGATTCAAGGTGGATCTAGGGACTTCGGTGCACTTACATGGAATACAGATCTTCACTACAGCTCTGCTATTAATGTGACTAATGTTTCTTTTTCTGTGTCTCAAGGATATCTCAGCTTGCAATATACAACTGACCCTTGAACAACACAGGTTTGAATTATGTGGGTCCACTTACACACAGATTTTTTTCAATAATAAATACTACAGTAAAATATAATCTCCATTTGGTTGAATGCACAGATGTGGAGGGACTGTGAACATAAAGTGCTGACTTAAGTTAAAGTGGATTTTCGACTGGGCAGAGGGTGGGCATCCCAACCCTTGTGCTGTTCAAGGTCAACCGTACAGCCCTTCGGGCATCAGCACTAATTCAAGAACATCAATACCTTTTAAAAAGTGTGCAGGGTTTTTTTTTAATTTCAAATTCCTGAGATAGAAAATATGATTGATGCAACATAAATAACTGTTTCATGCCAATAACAGCAAGATGCAACTGCTATATTTTAGTCATTAATTCAGAAAAGCAACCATCACAGGCCAATGAGCTAGGAAAGATAGCAAGTTCCCACATTAGAAAAACATGGGTGCATATGCAGGAGGGGCTACAAAAGTATGGACGGGGAGATACCATACCTAACATGTTTCATTAAACAATGAAAGAAAGTGAAGTCCTGTCCCACTTTTTGTGACCCCATGAACTATACAGTCCATGGACTTCTCCAGGCCAGAATACTAGAGTGGGTAGCCCTTCCCTTCTCCAGGGGATCTCCCCAACCCAGGGACTGCACTCAGGTCTCCTGAATTGCAGGAGGATTCTTTACCAGCTGAGCCAAAAGGGAAGCCCAAGAATGCTGGAGTAGGTAGCCTATCCCTTCTCCTGCGGATCTTCCCAACCCAGGAATCAAACCCGGGTCTCCTGCATCACAGGCGAATTCTATACCAGCTGAGCCACCAAAGAAGCCCTGACACTGTCATTCCCATCATTGGGAGAAAGAAACACCCAGCCACGTGGAAAATGTGCTTCTTATACTCCCATCTGGAGTTTTTAAAGTAACTTTTGAAAAAATATTGCTTTGGGGGCTTCCATGGTGGTCCAGTGGTTGAGAATCTGCCTTCCAATGCAGGGAATGCAGGTTTGATCTCTGGTCAGGGAACTAAAATCCCACATGCTGCAGGGCAACTACTAGTGGTGATGGCTGCACAACACTGTACATGTACTGAATTGTACACTTTAAATGGTGACTTTTATAAAGCATGCATTTCACTTCATTTTTTTTTTTTTAGAAAAAGAACACAGAACTTATGACTTCCCAGGTGGTGCAGTGGTAAAGAATCTGCCTGCCAATGCAGGAGACGCAAGAGATGCATGTTCGATCCCTGGATCGGGAAGATGCCCGGGGGAAGGAAATGGCAACCCACTCCAGTATTCTTGCCTGAAAAATTCCATAGAGGAGCCCAGTGGGCTACAGTCCATGGAATCACAAAGAGTCAGACACAATGAGCACGCACACACGCACACACACACATAGAACTTACACTTCTGGCCTGAGGCAGTAACTGGGATGGATCCTACAGAATGGAGGCATACTATTACAAAATTCTTGCACTGTATATGAAGTGACATAACATTATTTGAAGGCAGACTATAAAAAAGTTAAAATGAGTATTATAAACCCTAGGGCAAGTACTTCCCCCCCACCAACACACACATATACACACACACACCATTTAAGTATTACTAATAAGTCAACTATAGAAACAAAAGAGAAATCTTAGAAATACACAATTAATCCAAAAGAAGGCAAAGAAAGAAGGGGGAAAAAAGAGAGAAAAGAAATAGAAGGATAGAAAGGACAAATAGAAAGCAAAAAGCAAGCAAGATGTACACATAAAACCAAGTATATAATTATGTTAAAATGCAGAAAGTCTAAGCAAGCCAATTAAAAGACAAATTGTCATATTAATTAAAAATGCTCAACCTTATGCTATCTACAAGAACCCTACTCTGAAACGGACACAGAAGTAGTGAAGGACAAAAACACATACCATCTAAACACATAAGAAAATAAAATTGGAGAGGCTATGTCAACAGACTGAATGGATTTCAGACCAACAAATATTACCAGTAATAAGCAAGGACATTTCTAAACGATAAATGTGTGTGCCCTACTACTAAAGTTTCAAAATACATGAAACAAAAGTTGACAGAATTGCAAGGAAACATAGTAAAACCCACAATTACACCTGGCATGGTTAAAGATTTTAACAGCCCTTTCAGTACCTGACAGAACAAGTATACAGAAAATCAGTATGGGTATACAGAGCTTAACACATCAACAAACTTGACATTGGTAGAATATACCAGTCTACACACAGCAGAATACTCATTTTTTTCAAATGCATATGCAACATTAACCAAGATAAATCCTATGTTGGACAACGAAAGAAGTCAATAAATTTAAAAGGATTAAAGTCATACAAATCCTATTCTCTGAACAAAGCTACATTGTTTTGTATGTATGATATCCAGAGAATTCCCATTTAGAAATTAAAATACTTCTAAGTAACCCATTCTTCCAATCTCAATGGAAAGGACAAAAAAAGTATATGGAACTGAATGAAAATTAGTGTGGGATTAGTAAGGGAAACTATTAGAATTAAATTTTTCTTAGAAAAAAATAATGTAAGCTTCCATATTCAAGGCTAGAAAAAGAAGATAAAACTCAAAGTAGAATTTAAAAAACAAAGCCAAATATCAGGGAAATAGAGTTATTTGAAAAGATTAATAAAACTGACAATCTTCTGGATAAACTGTTTAAGGCAAAAAAAAAGAGATAACACAAATTATCAGTATCAGGAATGAAAGAAAGAAAGGACATCCTTCCAAATCCTACAAACATTTAAAGCATAAAGAAGTACTAATATTTATGAACCTTATGCCAACAAATTCAATAGCTTGGGTGAAATGGAGAAATCCATTAGCAGACAAATTACCAAAACTCACTTGCTCACTTAAGAAAATAAAAAACCTGAACAGTCCTTTATCAATTAAAGGAACAGGTTGCAAATAAAAACCTTTCCACAAAAACTATGGCTTCGCTGATGAATTCTACCAGACACTTAAGAATAAATATTCCAATTTCATAAACTCTTTCAGAAAACAGATAACATTTCTCATCCCCTTTTAGAAATCCAGCATTACTCTACGTGATGGGCTGGACTGTGTCCTCTCCCAAATCCATACATTGAAATCCTGACCCTCAGTACCTCAAAAAACTGTATCTGGAGATTGGACATTAAAGAGGTAATTACGGTAAAGTAAGGTCATATATGTAGGACCTAAACCTAATATGACTGGTGTTCTTACATGAGATTAGGACACAGACAACACACAGACCAAAGCACAACTATGTGAAGACACAACAAGAGGTGGCCGTCACCAATTCAAGGAGGGAAGAACCCAACTCTGACAACACCTTGATCTTGAACTTCTAGCCTCTGAAACTGTGAGAAAATAACTTTCTGCTTTTTAAGCTACCCAGTCTGTAATTATGTTTCAATAGCCCTAGAAACTAATAACCCTGATACGAAAACTTATAATATAAATACATAAGGTAAATAAAGTAAATATATATGTGCATTATATGAAAACAATAGATCAATGTCACTCATAAATAAAAATGAAAAATATAGCTTTAAAAAATTAGTGTATGAAAGTTGCTCAGTCATGTCCAACTCTTTGCGAGGCCATGGACTGCCAGGTTCCTCTGTCCATGGAGCTCTCCAGGCTACAACACTGCAGTGGGTAGACGCTCCCTTCTCCAGGGAATCTTTCCAACCCAGGGATCAAACTCAGGTCTCCCACATCGCAGGTGGATTCTTTACTGTCTGAGCTACCAGGGAAGCCAAAGAATACTGCAGTGGGCAGCCTAACCCTTCTCCAGCAGATCCTTCCAACCCAGGAATCGAACCAGGGTCTCCTGCATTGTGGGCAGATTCTTCACCCTCTGAGCCACCAGGGAAGAACCCAAAATAAGGCAGAAAATTCAAAAAGAAAGAAGTAAAACTATACTGATTTTCAGATGACATGATTGTCATCTCAGAAAATCATATGGTTCTACCAAAAACTGTTAACAAGTAATAAGTGAACTTAACAATTTAAAGAACAAAGTCAATATACAAAAATAATTTGTATTTCTACATATTAACAACATTAGGAAACTGAAATTAACACAAGAGCATCAAAAACATGAACCACTTAAGAGTAAGTTTAACAAAACATGTGCAAGATCCAAACACGGTGAACTATAAAACTCTGCTAAGAGAAGTTCAAGACCTAAATAACTGGAGAAACATATTATGTTTACGGCTCAAAGATTCAACATTGTTAAGATGTCAAATCTCCCCAAATTGAGTCATAGATTCAAAATAACCCAAATTAAAATCTTAGAAATCTTTTTTTTTAAGAATTGGTAAGCTAAAATACATGTGGAAATGCAGACATCCTAAATAGCTAAAAATAGAGGAACAAAACTACACTATCTGATTTCAAGATTTACAACAATGATACAGAAATTAAAACTGTGGTATAGGCATAAGGATAAACACTTAGATCAATGGAACAGAATAAAGATTTCAGAAATAAACTTAAACATATTAATTTTTGAGAAATATTCCAAGAAAATTTAATGAAAAAAGATGGTCTTTTCAACAAATGGGTGCTTCAATAACTGGACATCTACACTGGAGGAGAAAAATCTTCAAATCTTACCACAAACAGAATATAAAAACTAACATGAAATGATTGTACCTAAGTACAAAAAAAGCTATAAAGTTTCTAGAATATACAAGAAGATTTAGACAATTTCGACAGAACACAAAAGTCACAGACGATAAAAGAAAAAAGTCCAATAAACTGGATTTAAATTTTAAACTTTTGCACTTCAAAAGACTGCTCAGAAAACTAAAAACTAAACAATAGACTGGGAGAAAACATCACAATATATAGACTGACAAAAGACTTGCAGCCACAAGCTTTACAACTTAACACAAACATAAGAAATATATGCGAGAGATTAGAAGTCACATTTTATAAAAGATACGCAAGTGGAAATAAGCACATGGAAGTATGCTCAACATCATCAGTCATTAAGAAAATGCAAATTATGACAATAAGATACTACTAAACATACCACTAGAATGACTGAAATTTGAAAGACTGAAAGCAAGCGTTGGCAAGAATGTGGAACTGAAACTCAAACATTGCTGGTAGAAATGCAAAATGACAGTCACTTTAGAAAACCATTCTGCAGTTTCTTATAATGTTAAACATACAGTTGGCCACACAACCCAAGAATACACTCCTATATATTTACCCAAGAGACGTGAAGATGGGTCTACACAGAAACCTGAATGTGAATGTTTACAACAGCTTTCTTTACAATCACTGAAAACTTCAGAAACAAACAAACTCAGTATCTTTTAACTGATGAATATATAAAGAAGTCATGTTATATCCATGGAATGGAATACTACTCAGAAATTAAAAGAAGAAAATTAGTGAAACATTCACCATTATTGAGGGCTTCCCTAGTAGCTCAGCTGGTAAAAGAATCTGCCTGCAGTGCAGGAGACCCCAGTTGGATCCCTGCATCGGTAAGACCCCCTGGAGAAAGACATGGCAACAACCCACTCCAGTCCTCTTGCCTGTAGAATCCCCATGGACAGAGGAGCCTGGCGGGCTACAGCCCATGGGGTCGCAGAGTCACACACAGCACAGCACTCACCATTACTGAATCTCAAAAACATTCCTCCAAGTGAAAGAAGTCAGGCACAAAAGACTACATACTGAGTGACTCCATTTATATAAAATCCTAGAAAAGGCAAAACCGTGTAGAAGGAAAACAGACTGCCAGGTTATCAGAGGTGACAGAAGACTGAGTGCAAAGCTGTGGCACAGTAAACTTATGAGCGTGATGGAAATGTTCTGTACCTTAACTAGGGTGGTAACATAGATGTATTCATTTGTCAGGCTCGCTGAACTTCACACTTAAAACTGGGGACTTCTAACGTCAAATTATATCTTAATAAGGCTGATTGTAAACAAAATCACTGGTCTCTGAAAGGCAAGGTAATATAGTGGTTAAGAACTTGAGTTTTGAGCCAAAACATCTGGATATAAACACTGATACTACCCTTATTAACTATATGAATTGAGACAAGTTATATAACCTCTGTGACCTTCACTTTCTCATCTATAAAATGGGAATTAGGGACTTCCTGGTACAGTGGGTACCAATCCGCCTGCCAATGCGGGAGACGTGGGTTCCGTTTCTGGTCTGAAGATTCTACATGCGGTGGAGAAACTAAAACCCATGCACTACAACTACTGAAGCCTGTGCACCAAGAGGCTATGCTCTAAAACAAGCGAACTGCAAATAATTAATTTTTTTCAGTGGGAATTATCTGCATCAAATAGTTGTTGTGAAGATTAAGTCATGTCAAACCCTTAGAATAGTGCCTGGCAAATAATAATAGTTTATATTGGAACACATAGTATTATTATGTGGGCTTCCCTGATAGCTCAGTTGGTAAAGAATCCACCTGCAATGCAGGAGACCCCAGTTTGATTCCTGGGTCAGCAAGTTCCCTTGGAGAAGGGATAGGCTACCCACTCCAGTATTCTTGGGCTTCCTTTCCCTGGTAAAGAATACGCCTGCAATGTGGGAGTTGGAAAGATCCCCTGGAGAAGGAAACAGCTACCCACTCCGGTATTCTGGCCTGGAGAATTCCACGGACTGTATAGTCCATGGGGTCGCAAAGAGTGGGACACACCCGCTGAGCGACTTTCACGTTATTATTATGTATACCAAACCAACTGTTAGTACTTTTTAGTGAACTTGGCATTTATGAACTTTGAGTTTCAAGCATCTACATGAGCCTCCAACACAGTTATCTGTAATTTTCACTAAACCCACTTTGCTTCATTATCTCTGAGCCCAAAACCCATCCTTAAACTAAACTGAGGTCTCATACTCAGTAAGACATGGGCAACAGGTCTCATCTTTAGAGCTAAATATGATTAATAGGTAGTGGCTGCCTAGACTGCTATGTTGAGGACTGTGAGACAACATCTGAATTTCAAAAGAGTACTTAACATCTGCCATGACACTAAGAGAAGCAGTGATGCCAGGATGTGATATTATAATTATGTGATCAAAAGTTTTTCTTCACATAAATCGTGAGCTCCTTCAGGACAGTCTGTTGTTAACAGTTTGACACAAGAGGCTGTCTGTCACATTTATTAAACGGTCGATGGACTTCACATAGATTCTACCTACATTTGATCGGGCAGAGTAAATTTTCCCATAAGGGCTTACTATAGACTTAAAAACACCTATTCCTGCTACAACTTAGAGAATATCTGGGACTTAAAGAGGTAGAAAAGGTCATTTCGGGGAGCTGGAAAGGCTAACACTGAGACGGTCATAATGTGACAGTGTAAAAGAAAGATATTGTCTTCCAAACACAGGACAGACTCATACTTTAACAGACCATGTAAGACAATTTTGAAAAGTAAGGCAACAAAGACTTCCTTTGAATGTCAGAGACTTATTCAACTTCAAGCTATATATACCACTCTCTACTGTACTACAGACTCTTCATCTATAACTTGATGGTACTTTCAACTTGATGGTACTTTCAATCCTTTGAAAGAAATACTAGAGTCAAAACTACAAATCCCTAAAATGCCCATCAATTCTACAGTAAGATATAAACTTACTTTCAAATATAAGTAAGGAGAGACCAATAGGTGATGCTGACAATTCAGCATCTGACTTTAAATCAACTGTTCTCAAACAGGATGAAAGAACAAGTCATTATCACCAAGGGAGCTTTTGCAAACTACACTGCCCGCTCCAGCCTCCAATTCTGTTAAGTCCTCTTAGGATGTGGGCAGACAGACAGGCAAGGGGAGGGAGAAAGAATAAAAACATGTGTCTCCTGGACTTCCCTGGTGGTCCAGTGGCTAAGACTCTGAGCTTCCACTGCAGAGGCCTCAGACTGGATTCCTAGTCAGAGAAATTCTGCATGCCACAGGGTGTGGTCAAAAAAAAAAAAAAGTTATCTCCTGTGATTGTGAAACAGCTGTTTTCCTCCAATCCACCACATTTAAAAACCATGAGGCTAAATGCATATATTTGATCATATAGATCTGAAATTTTTAAATTCCATAAAAGAAAGCACTAAACTGAGAATCAGGAGATGTGAGTTGTAATTCTGTTCCTGAACAGTCCAATCTGAAGCAGTTACTTAACTTCTCTCTACCTCTATGAGAATACAATTATATTAGTATTACATTAAAATTGGAAGTTTTATACAACTTAACAGAGTTGCTCTAGGATAAAATGAAACATGAAGCATAAACATCTTTAAAATGTGAATGAGGAATTATCATCATTATTCAAACTTAAGCCTCATTAAGATGTAAAAGCTTAGAATAATTTGGACTGGTGCACAGTTTAACCTTGCAGCAGACAAGACCAACCACCCAGGGTCAATTAGAAATGAAAAGGATTCCTTGGGCTTTGCCTAATCCTTTATCTTTCTACCCTAAACAGTTGGCCAAATCAAATCTAGCTTGAGAATCAGGAAAACTGATTCCCATTAATGAATTCTTCTGAAACGTCAACCTCACCAGCAAGAGACCAAGGACTATGACATTCTTAGAAAGTGAAATATTCAGAATTTTTAACTAAAGACTCTCACTGGACACTTCCGCTTAGAATATAAAAGAAGACAAACAAACAAAAAAATCTAAGCAACGTGGTTAAGATTCAGAGACTGGATTTAAATTTTTTGTTTAAAGTCAGGTGACAGACTAACAAAAATTTTAATAATGTTACCCCCAAAAAATAAAAATTAGCGCCAGTGGCTTATACTCCCCTATCCCTCTCCAATTCTCTATAAAATGGCTTACAGTAAGTCTAATAAGTAATAAGTAAGTATAATAAGTACATACGGTGCCTGGCAGACAGTGAGTGTCAAATAAATATCTGTTGGATGAATGATTAATTCCCTTCTTTCACCCTGTATCTTAGTGCACCTACATGGATGCTAGCACATTTGTTTCCTTTAATCTACTTATAAGTGAAATGGAAATGGTGGCTAAACAGACAAATTCTAAAAATCCTCACTTTGTTTCATTAGTTTCTACTTTTATCACATGGCACTCTCTACCAGGTACAAACACAAACACTTAGACCTAACATAAGCTGCTTAAGTTATTTATTAAAAAAAAGTTACAATTCTAGTCCAGCTTCAATGAAAAATGAATCAATTCTCAATCCAGAATAATTTATGACAAAAGCAAAAATATAAAGCCATTTTCACTGCAAGAACTAGAAACTGTGAGTCTAATCAATAACTTTTATACTCCCAACTTCTAGCCCTATTGTATTTAATGACAACTTACCATCTGCAACCCTGAAGTGAATCTCCCCTCTAATGATAGTGCAAGCCAATTTCCCGTATCACTAATACACTAAGTCTATCAACAATTTCCTCCAGAAAAAAAGCACAAGATTTTACCAGTTCTCACTCAGCTAACAGCAATTCCTTTCTCCTAATCTTACCATTTGAATTGGACAAAACCCAGTGGAAACTGAAAACACTCTCAAGCAGGACAATCAACTCCATCTTTCCCTTAATATAAATAAGCCCCCTATGCCAAATGTCATAACTGAGTACTACTGTATACTATCCACGATGACAACACGTCTAATTCCAAGCGTTTCTCAAATCATAAGTTCTAAAAAACTCTGATGCGTTAGCACAAGTGCCAAGTGCAGTGCAATTACATCTGACCCACGGATGGTATTTTAAAATGTGCCCCCCCACCCCACCGCTTTCAAGACATTCAACTGAGAAGTGCAATTTTTTGTGAACAGACTTTCTTGACTACAGGAGCCTCACCAGCAGATTTAAGTGACCTAGCCTTTGAAACAGGAGGCAATATTTACACGTACACACAACGGATATTTACATCAGCACACACACGACGGATATTTACAGCAAATACTACTTCTCCTTAAAACAGCCATACCCAAGTTTAGAGCACCATCTACCACACTTTCAATAAACAAACTGTGACCAACAACTCCCTCCCTCAGCATACCAGGAAGCTTAATTCTCTCCCTATACAAGTTTAATTCACCTCCACGAGCAATCCGGACTGACAGGGTACCTAATTCACCAGACGGCCAGAAAATTCAATGCCCAACCTCCGTGCCCACCTTTCTCCTTTTATGCACAGCCACTTATTTGACCTTCCATCTCTCCCTCTTATTTATTATTGCCTAAACTCCCTTCACGTCTCCCCCCAACACTACCCTCTCTAGTACCCTCACCCTGAGTCGGGATGCCAACATTTCCCCATCCCACTCCACCAACCCCTGCAAACGCTCGAATCCCTCTGCAGACACAGACCGCCCCACAGACCGCCGTCACCCCGGACCCCAGCAGCCCCAACAGCAGAAACTCCTAACGCAGAGATGGGCGGGGGGGGGGGGGGGGGGGGCGGTGGTTGCTGAAGGCTGCTCGTCCAACCCACCAGACGAAGTCGTTGCTTTTGTCTTCGTAGGAGTTGATGAGCCCGTTGCACAGGGGGGCGAGCAGAGGTCGCTTCCTGCTGCCGCTGCTTAGGCTGGAGCTGCTCCCTCCTACGCCGGCGCTGGGCCTGGCCGCGCAGCTGAGCCGGGACAGGCCCGCGGACACCGCCCCGCCGCCGCTCCCGCCGCCGCTGCCGGACACCGCGGCCGCCACCAGCACAGGCCGCGCCGGGCCCCCGAGACCGCCGGAGCCCGCGGCCTGGGCCGCCCCGCCGGACCCCAGCGCCGCCGCCGAAGCCGCTACGGAAGGGGGCGACGGGGAAGAGGATAAGGACGAGGAGGCGGAAGTCACCGAGGAGGCCGCGGAGGAGCCCGGGCTGGTGCCGGCGGAGCCCGATCCGGCCTGGCGGCTCCCAGACATCGTGACTCCCTCCCCTCCGGCTGGGAGCTCGGAGGAGAGGGACCGCGATCGCGACCCGCCGCCGCCGCCGCCTCCCTCCCCTCCGCCTTCAGTGCATCCTGAGGACGCGCGCCGCGTCGGGAGGTGGGGCTGAGGAACAATAAAGTTGATTTTTGTAAAGGCAAAACCACACAGCAGCGTCCGACGGGAGGGGGCGGAGGGAACTATTAAAGCAGAGGAGGAACCACTGCCGCTCTCTGGACCGCCGCCGCCGCGGTCGCCGCCGCAGCCAACCCGAGCGCGCCGTGGGCCGGCCGTGCGCGCGCGCGAGCGGCGGAAGGGGCGGGAGCGGCGGGGGATACAACTTCAGACGCGGCCGGGGCGGCGCTCAGATGCGTTGAGCGCGCCTTGGGCGACGGCGGCGGCCTAGCAACGACCGCCGCCTTAGTGGGGATCCGGTTTTCCTTCTTAACGTGCCCGAGGGTAGGGCCGTCTGAGGGAACGAAAGGGCAACGGAGAGAGAAATAGATGGTCGCGGTGGCGGAGGCCTTGGGGCAGGGGAACGAGGGGGAAAAAAAACAAAAAGTGCTCCGAAAGCAACTGCGCACGCGCGCCCGGGGCGCAGACCCTCCTGCTTTACCCAGGGTCCCGGCTCCCAGCGGCGGGGAGCGGCGCCGGCGTGGGGGCTGCCGCACCGCGCATGCGTGGGGGGTGAGCCGCATTCCTGAACGTGAACTGGGAGCGGCGGCTTGTGGCTTGCGAGGCAGGCAGTGTGACCCAGTGGCGAGGGCACGACAGGTATTTCGATTCGGGTTTTGAAGGCTCTGAAGGCTGGGACACAGGGAAAGAACCTGGAAGCTCCGAGCAGTTGAGAAGAGTTCTGGACTGACAGTCAGGACTCCAGGCGCTGCTGCTGTTAGCCATTCCACAGTACTGAAGTCAGTGCACAGTGCTTTGTACATTGCAAGCGTGGTAGCAAGTGTTTCCAATTTACCTGCTCGACCGTGATCTCACTCGTTTGAAAAGTTATTTACCAAGTTAAGCATCATAATAATGAGAAAACAAATTATATTTAATCGGAACATAGCTCAGTTAAAACCCCCGTCTGATGTGTGTCTGATACGATTTTTAGCACAAAACAAGGAAACTTTGGCAGTTAATGCTACCAGAAGTTGCAGTTTCTGGTAGGCTTTTTGAAATACTGAAATTCATTTACAGATTTTCATTTGCCATTTTGAGACCCCCCCCCCCCCGATTCTTGATGATATAAATTAGAAACAACTAACTCTGATTGTCAATATACTTTCCAACACTCATGCTATGATTCTTAGAGGGAAGGATCTCAGTTAATTCTCTTAGGGGCAATTAGAGGGCTTTTCCCTAGGAATACCTGTCCATGCTGAGGGGACGGGGCCAGGAGAGGGCCTCGATGCGGGCCCAGCAGCAATACCTGGCCGTGAACCACCCATCCATCTTAAGGCCACCATCCCACTGAAGTCTGCCTTAGCTGCTCACGCTCATATTCCCAGCTCAGGTTTCTGCTCAGAATAATGATACAGGGATGGGCATATCAGATTTCTAACAACCCTCTTCTTTTCCTGATTATTCTGTTATACAACCCTTTGTTTAAATTTATTTTCCGGACCCAATTAAAATATCAAGCCTTACTGACTTCTCAGCAGAAAGAGTTGCACCCTCATTTGTGTCCCTAGAATATTTTGTTTGCACTTACAACATTGTATTTTAGTATTTTATAATTCTCCTCCAGTAACCTATCAGCTTCAGCTTTATATTCCAGCCAATTCAGCATGTAACCCAATACCTGGCCTATGATCAGTGCTTATTAAGTATTTCTGGGCAAACAAAGCAATTGATGTCATTTTTATTTTAATTATTTGCTTAAAGTCTGTCTTTCCAACTAAAATTTAAGCTCCATGAAAGAAAGGACCATAGGAGTTCTCGGCATTCAAGTAATTTTTTATGAAGGAATCCATAAATAAATGAACGTAAATAATTTGATGAGTATTTCCCCCCTTTTTTAAATTGCTTGACAATATTATGTTGATTTCTGCCACACATCAGCGTGAATCAGCCATAGGTGTATGTATGTCCCCTCGCTCACATATGTCCCCTCTCTCTCCAACCTCCCTCCCACCTCCCTCCCCTTCCTACCTCTCTAGGCTGTCACGGAGCCCCAGTTTGAGTTCCCTGAGTCATACAGAAAATTCTCACTGGCTATCTATTTTACACTTGGTAGTATATATGTTTCCATGCTACTCTCGCCACTCATCCCACCCTCTCCTTCCCACCCTACCCATCTTGTCCATAAGTCTGTTCTCTATGTCTGCATCTCCATTGTTGTTCGGTCTCCCAGTCGTGTCTGACTCTTTGATCCGATGGACTGCAGCGTGCTGTGCCTCCTTGCCCCCCACTATCTGCCAGAGTTTGCCCAAGTTCATGTCCATTGAGATCCATGCTGGCCTGTAAACAGGATCTTCAGTACCACCTTTCTAGATTCCATACATATTGCGTCAATATACGACATTTGTTTTTCTCTTTCTGACTTACTTCATTCTGTATAATGGGCTCTAGGTTCATCCACCTCATTAGCAGTGACTCAAATGTGTTCCTTTTTATGGCTAAGTACTATTCCATTGTATATATGTACCACAGCTTTATCCATTTAGCCATCATGGAACATCTAGGCTACTTCCATTTCCTAGCTAATGTGAATGAACATTGAAGTACATGTGTGTTTTTGAATTACGGTTTTCTCAGGGTATATGCCCAGTAGTGAGATTGTTGTGTAGTTTTGTTCCTCATTTTCTTAAGGAATCTCCATACTGTCTACCATAGTGGCTGTATCAATTTACATTCCCACCAACAGTGCAAGAGGGTTCGCTTTTCTCCACATCCTCTCTAGCATTTATTGTTTGTAGATTTTTTGATGATGGCCATTCTGACTTGTGTGAAGGGATATCTCATTGTAGTTTTGAGTTGCAGTTCTCTAACAATGAGTGATGTTGAGCATCTTTTCATGTGTTTATTAGCCAAGGAATCTGATGAATATTTATTGAACATTTATTACACATAGCCCTGGACTAGGCAAGGAAGAGGTAAATATATGTTCATGGAATAATTGAAGAATTAGAAAAATATGTAAAAATAAGTAATGTTACCAAGGTGTACATTCAGTTCAGTCACTCAGTCATCTCCAGCTCTTTGCGACCCCATGGACTGCAGCATGCCAGGCTTCCCCATCCACCACCAACTCCTGAAGCTTACTCAAACTCATGTCCATTGAGTCAGTGATGCCATCTAACCATCTCATCCCCTGTCATTTCCTTCTCTTCCTGCCGTCAGTCTTTCCCAGCATAAGGGTCTCTTCCAATGAGTCAGTTCTTCACATCAGGTGGCCAAGGTATTGGAGCTTCAGTATCAGTCCTTCCAATGAAACTTCAGGACCGATTTCCTTTAGGATGGACTGGTTGGATCTCCTGGCAGTCCAAGGGACTCTCAAGAGTCTTCTCCAACACCACAGTTCAAAAGCATCAATTCTTCGGTGCTCAGCTTTCTTTATAGTCCAACTCTCACATCCATATGTGACTACTGATGTATGTGCTAAATGCTTAATCAGTTAAGCAGAGAATCAACATAGGAACTGAAGCAAGAGCAAGTGCTTAGGGCCAGCCATGCTGATGGTGAGGGGAAGGGGGTTGCTGCAGGGGGCAGGGGTAGGGAGTTGTTAGGCCGGAAGAGAAAAGTATGGCTTGGTCAGTTAAAGTATAATTAAAGTCATGAGCCCAGAAAATAAATAAAAATGCTTACATCAAGTTCAGATATCTATTTGATAGAGTTCAAAGAGTTCATTTGGCAAAAATTCATTTGGGGGCCATATTGTAAAGAGCCTTGATTCTACTTTGAAAAATAGGCTACAGGCAGTTGGAAATAAGAGATTAAGTAGGGGTAAAATATATTTGAGGTGTTTTGAAGATTACATTTTCAGCAGATTAATCTTTGAGGAGAGGTGGGAGATTTGGAGCTAAGAGACTAATTGGGAAAACATTAGAGCAGTCCAAGCATACGTGATGAGATTCTGGGTTAGGGGTGTGTGTGTGTGTGTGTGTGTGTGTGTGTGTGTGTGTGTGTGTGTGTGTGTGTGTGTGTGTGTGTGTGTGTGTGTGTTAGGGTGTGTGTGTGTGTGTGTGTGTGTGTGTGTGTTAGGGTGTGTGTGTGTGTGTGTGTGTGTGTGTGTGTGTGTGTGTGTGTGTGTGTGTGTGTGTTAGGGTGTGTGTGTGTGTGTGTGTGTGTGTGTGTGTGTTAGGGTGTGTGTGTGTGTGTGTGTGTGTGTGTGTCCAAGCGTGTGTGTGTGTGTGTGTGTGTGTCCAAGCGTGTGTGTGTGTGTGTCCAAGCATACGTGATGAGATTCTGGGTTAGGGTGTGTGTGTGTGTGTGTGTGTGTGTGTGTGTGCGTGATGAGATTCTGGGTTAGGGTGTGTGTGTGTGTGTGTGTGTGCGCGTGATGAGATTCTGGGTTAGGGTGTGGGTGTGTGTGTGTGTGGGTGTGTGTGTGCGCGCGCTTTTGTGACCCTGTGGACCAGGCACCAAGCCCTTCTGTCCATGGGATTCTCCAGGCAAGAATACTGGAGTGGGTTGCTGTTTCCTAGTCCAGGGGATCTTCCTGAATGAGAGATCAAACCTGCATCTCCTGCATTGGCTGGCAGATTCTTTATCACATAGCCACCAGGGAAGACCTCTAGGTTAGTATACGGATAAGGAAAGTAAAAGGGTATTATGAAACCCACACACACACAAGAATCTACAGGGTTAAGTTACTCTCTGTAAAAGAATCTTCATTGGACTTCCCTGGTGGCACAGTGGATCAGAATCTGCCTTGTAACAGAAGGGGCATGGGTTTGATCCCTGATCTGGGAAGATTCCCCATGCTGCAGAGCAGTTATGCCCATGCACCACAACTACGGAGCCAGAGCTCTAGAGCTTATGAGCTGCAACTAATGAGCCTGAGCCCTACAGCTACCGAAGCTGACTCACCTAGAGCCCATGCTCCATAGCAAGAGAAGCCCCCACAATGGGAAGCCCAGGTACTGCAATGAAGAGTAGCCCCCATCACTGCAACTAGAGAAAGCAGGCTTGCAGCAACAAAGACTCGGCACAACCAAAGAATAGAATCTTCAAGATCCTTGAGGGCATGACGATGTCTGTCCTAAGGTCATCACTGTCTTTCCCCGTGCTTGGCACAAAGGCCAATTAGATGATTATGTAAAAATTAGGAAACACAAGGATGAAGGACTCCACTGATGACTTTAGGTATACCAGCATGACAGAATTAGACAGTGAATGATTTGATTGTGGATATCTTAAGTGTTCATGAGATGAAAATACATTCAAGTAAGCATATCTAGCCAGTGACTGAAAATTCAGGCAAGACACAGGAGTAGATTCAGCACATAACAAAAATAAAACTGCTGATTTCCTGAGCTCTCTCTCCAGAGATTATGAACGTATGGTTCTAAGCTAGGACCTATGAATATGCATTCTTATCCTCACCCAGCTGAACTTGATGCAGGTAAACTTTTAAGAAATACTGTGATTAATATTATAGGCAGTTCAGGAGAAATATGTAAAACAGTCTCTTCCTTTCAGGTATCTTATTCAGAGGACAGAAAGTGATATGACCCTCGCTGAGAAATCTCCTGGGGGGAAAAAAATCATCACCTCTTAGTATTATCTCTTTGGAACTATCTTCAGTATAATCTGAACTCACAAAAGGAAGCTGAGGTGATGTGATGCAATAGAATTTCCCGTTCATACCAGATAAACGTATAAAGACTAGTCTGAAAGTACACAGTCCTTTCTAGTTTCTGGCGGCAAGACTTCTGGGAAAGCAGAAGAGAAAAGGGGAAGAATAGCGAAACACACACACAGGAAGTCAGCCAATTCAGAAGTAGCTAATAGGAAAAGAGAACATTAGTGAGAAACAAAAGTAAACATGAAATACAAATTAAGCCCTAGTAATTAAAAATCATTTTATCATGTTTGAAAATATTAGTCCTGACAAAAGTGACAAAATCCAAAGTCTTCAACAAAAACACTTCTGAAGTAAAATACCATGTGCTTGCACATGCTAAGTCAGTCGGGTCTCTTTGCGACCCCATGAAATATAGCCTTCCAAGGCCCCTCTGTCCGTGGGATTCTCCAGGCAAGGAAACTGGAATGGGTTACCATGCTCTCATCTAGGGGCTCTTCCTCCAGGGGATCTTCCCGACCCAGGAGTCTAAACTGTGTCTTGTGGTCCTGCATTGCAGGCAGATTACTGCTGACTCGCCAGGGAAGCCCAAAATCTCGTGTAGTTAAAATGGGATGGAATTGTCAACAGGACTGAACTTCCCAAATGTATTTCTAAGGTGTCTTAGCTAAATAGGACATTGTAGGGAAATAAGGCCAGTGCTTTCCATCTTCCACTAACCCCGCCCTTTGGTAACCAATCTCCTCAAAAGACCCTCCCTGAAAAACGTTTCTGCCTGACTCCCCTGGAGGGTTTGCTCCCCTTTAGCCCTGTCTGCTCTCAATCAAACCTGTGAGTGAATGGCCGTTTTCTGTTAATTTTTTTTTTTAATGTAGTCGCCCTGTTATAACAACATGAGGAATGTGAATAAACACACTACTGAAAAGCTAAATTGAGAAGGAAAAGGAGTCAAATATTTTCTGTCCAAGTGAATGGATGGGAAAAAGTAGAAAATTTTTTGAAACTTAATAGCATCGTAATATATCTAGCAGAAAATAATCCATAACCTACTGGTAAAATTAAAAACTTCAATTTATACGTTAAAACCAGAGGTAGTTACCTGTGAAGCACTGTAATTTCTTATAATTTGAGAACAACTCTTTTCTGAAAATGTCTATCAGGCTGTTTTCATTGCTAGAATTGCATCATTAGCTTTTATTCCCTTCTAGTCTTTCTATATGAAATTACAAGAATTTTTTAGAGAAAGTAAACTAATAGCATTAATACCTTAGTAAGTCACTCATTCTATTAAGAGGAGTTAATTTCCTCTTCAACCTACTGCTAGCAATTTGGAGAAGGCAATGGCACCCCACTCCAGTACTCTTGCCTGGAAAATCCCATGGACGGAGGAGCCTGGTAGGCTAGTCCATGGGTTTGCGAAGAGTTGGACACGACTGAGCGACTTCATTTTCACTTTTCACTTTCATGCATTGGAGAAGGAAATGGCAACCCACTCCAGTGTTCTTGCCTGGAGAATCCCAGGGACAGGGGAGCCTGGTGGGCTGCCGTCTATGGGGTCGCACAGAGTCGGACAAGACTGAACGACTTAGCAGCAGCTAGCAATTTTAGTCAAAGTCCTTGTGAGATGTGGCCCAAGCCAATAGAAGCATTGTTAACAATGAAGAACTATAGGTGTGGCTGTATGAATGTGAATGCAAGTTACTGAATAGGGTTAGTCAGCTTAATAAAAGGAAACCCAAGTGCTTCCTTGGTGGTTCAATGGTTAAGAATTTGCTTTGCAGCACAGGGAACACCGACTTGACCCCTGGTTCCGGAAGATCCCACATGCCTTGGAGCAACTAAGCCCATAAATCACAATTACTGAGCCAATGCTCTAGGGCCCACAAGCCACACCTACTGAAACCAGCCTGCTCTGGAGCCTGTGCTCTGCAACAAGAGAGGCCACCGCAGTGAGAAACCCACACACCACAACTAGAGAGTAGCCCTGACTCGCTGCAACTCGAGAAAGCTCAGGCTCAGCAATGAAAATCCAGCACAGCCAGAAATAAATAAATAAAATTTAAAAGACCCAATGCAGACAAATAAACAAATATTGAAAAAAAAGAGGAAAGAAACCAAACACGAGGAAAAACTGACATTGAGTAGAGAAACATATACTTGTTTTATATGTGGTGAAAGTATACAGATTTTATGAATATATGGGTAGATTTAGATCTACTTAAAGACTATAAACCAAAATACGATGAGGTATAATGCAATCTACAAAAACAACAATGGAGGTCATCAAAAGGTAGAGACCAGGTAATATTAAAGATCCAGCAAAAAATACTTCACCCTGAAGTGGAAGCAGGTAACACTGCAAGTCATTTGCCCCTTGGAATTTGATTAGCCATGCATGTGGCATTGCATACCTAAGTGATCTGGGAAAGTGTGTACAGTTAGAATCTAGAAACGTTTAAAACAGTACGTTGTCCATTGTAATTTTCATCAGGTCTCTTCCTAGATCATGAGTGATATTTCTTTCTGCCTGGTACCCTGAGTGTACTAGGATGTAATTGCTGGCAAATCATGTTACCATATTGTCTCCAATACCTATTCCTGTCATCCACTGAATTCTGGGACTGCTAAAATAGCACTAAATTATGAATTTGTGTAACAACCTAGAATGAAGGAGGAAGAGCATTTGGATATAATCATTATAATTAGACTTACATCAGATTGGAAGAGAAGTTAGTTTGGGAGCCTATTCTTAACATTTGAGGAGGATGTCAAGTAAAACAAATATTCCATCTGCCAATATGTTTCCTCTTTTTCCTGAGTTTGTATGGTAATTCTTATATTCTAAATGTGAATACTCTGCTCAGATAGAGCGGGTTTTTCCTTTCTCACCCCACACTGAGCCCTCCCACACAGAGCCCTGGGCATCTCCCATTAAAACCAGTTCATCAACTGCATTGGCACTTATCAACTTATTGTAAAATAGTAGAAACCGGTACTATCTCACCTTCTGTTTAGAAAAATTAGGTGAAAGCAATAAAGCTGCTGGCCAAAATTTCAGGACTCCACCCCATGTTCAACACCTAAGGTTTGCTAAATCTGGATTATCTCTGCCTGACAATAGTTTACCTGATACAAGAGCATATAATGGTTTTGAGTTAGTTAAATCCAAGTCATAAATTAAAATTAAGTATCATGTGCTATTCTTCATTCTTCCTTTACTGTGTACTAATACTTAACTCTCAAACTCTTGGTTGGTACCAAGATGAACCAGTGTTAATAATTTGTTGTTTATTTGCTCAGTTGTGTCCGCCTCTGTGACCCCATGGACTGCAGCAAGCCAGACATCCCCCTTCTCCTCCTGCCCTCAATCTTTCCCAGCATCGGGGCCTTTTCCAATGAGTCAGTTCTTCGCATCAGGTGGTCAAAGTATTGAAGCTTCAACTTCAGTAGCAGTCCTTCCAATGAATATTCAGTTTTGATTTCCTTTAGGATTGACTGGTTTGACCTCCTTGCTGTCCAAGGGACTCTCAAGAGTCTTCTCACCACAGTTCGAAAGCATCAAGTCTTCAGTGCTCAGCCTTCTTTATGGTCCAACTCTCACATCTGTACATGACTACTGGAAAAACCATAGCTTTGACTAGACGGACCTTTGTCAGCAAAGCAATGTCTCTGTCTTTTGATACACTGTCTAGGTTTGTGGTAGTTTTTCTTCCAAGGAGCCATCATGTTTTAATATTGGAGTAACATGAAGCAAGTTTGTCCTTCCACATGAAACAACTGAAAAAATGGGCACACTAAATGAAACAACACTTTTAGACGTTGGATGTCAGGTAACATAGAATAGTGATCCCTGAGAAAGGGGAAAGAAATGAGGCAAGCCCTACAGCTGCCCCAGCTTAATGCCTGAAGAACATCTGCAAGCCAGACTACAGGGAGGAGGACCTAGGTCTCAGATAAGGAAACATATGTGAGAGGCTGAGAAGTGGCTGAGAATCCAGTGGCTAGAGTTTTCAGGGTAGAGTTGCAGAGAGGAAAAGAGGTCTACAAAGAGAGAGCTCCATAGATCTCAAGAGCTTTTTCCTCAAGTCCTCAGCTCAATACGGAATAGGGCATGATGAGTGTGAAGAAACTGCTTGAGGATCGTCTGCCTGCAGTGCAGGAGACTGGGTTCAATTCCTGGGTCAGGAAGATCCCCTGGAGAAGGAAATGGCAACCCACTCCAGTATTCTTGCCTGGAGAATTCCTTGGACAGGGGAGCCTGGCAGGTTACAGTCCATGAGGTCGCAAGAGTCGGACACAACTTAGCGACGAAACCACCACCACATAGTTAGGGAAAGAACCACCCAAAGTTGCAGGTGTAGGGAGGTGAGGGTAACCACTCCCAAAGCTCATGCAAAACTAGAAGAGTTACTGATATGTGAAAATTTGTTTGTTGCAGCAGCTAGTGCATATTACTCTAGCTAATAATTCACAAGAATTTCAACATCCTTTTCAAATATTTAGCAAGCACTGAAAAAAAAAAGATACATAAATATTAGAAACAGTACTAATATTATTAAATAAATCATGCTGGGGAAATTGTCCATTTAGAAAGATTATAAATCAAGTCCTTACTTGACACCATGCAAAAAATTTTCCACGTAAATTTAAGTTTAAATATAATTATCAAAAATATCAATTATATTTTTGTTATATCACATTGAGTGTACTATAGCCTTTTTCATAAACTTATGGTATCAGTATACATTTAGGTCATAATGAATGGAATTCAGACTTTATAGAATAAAACTGCCTGCATTTGTAGCATTCTTACCTTCCTCTCAGGGAATCTTAGTTCCCTGACCAGGGATTGAACCTGGGCCCCGGCAGTGAAAAGTGCCAAGTCCTAAACACTGGACCGCCAGGGAATTTCCTCTCACCCTATTTTAGTATTTAAATCTGAGACCACATCCTTTTTTCTTATCTCTTTGTTTGCCACTCTACAGACCTTATCAGTCTGAGTTATTTTACTTTTCCTTAATTCTGGGAAATTAATCACTGCATATTTCATCATATTATTTCACCATGTATTTCCTCCTTTTCTCTCCTTCTGAGATTTCACTTAGTTGAAATTTCAATTAAATACTTTAATTTCTATCCTTTCTACATCTACATCTTATTTGTATATATATAATTTTATATTTATATTCTCTTACTTCATTTTTTACCTTCTAGTAGAGTTTCTCTAACTCATCTCACTAATATGCCTTATGGCTTCATCCATCTGATACTATCCTATCAGTTATTATACTTTTCCTACCAAATATTTTCTTGGTTCTCTTTTTTTTTTTATAACTTTTGGTCCCTGAGATGGATATAATTAGAAGATAACATCCGATCATAAATTAATTACTCATATGTAGGAGGTCAGTGGATCAGTCTCTTTCTATTCTTCAGTAGTTACGTACGTTCATTCAATAGTCATTCACTGGACACTTGCCATGTATCAACAACTGTTCTGAAGATACAGTACATACACAAGCTTCCTTCCTCATGTGTTTTATGTGCTAATAGGAAAAGAATGTTCAAGTCAGTAGGTAAGTTCTTAAGTCTTCCCAGATCATTCAAGAATCTGCCTGTCAAGCAGGAGATGCTGGTTTGATCCCTGGTTCAGGAAGATCCCCTGGAGAAGAAACTGGCAACCCACTCCAGTATTCTTGCCTGGGAAATCCCATGGACAGAGGAGCCTGAAGGGCTACAGTCCCTGGGATTGCAAAAGAGTCAGATGCTCGACACGAATTTGCGACTAAATAACAACAACAAGTTCTATGAAACAAAGTTGACTAATAGAGGTGCTATTTTGATTGAGCTGGTCAAACCATCTCTGAGACTATTGTTAGAGCAAAGACCTGAATGAAAGGAGAAGTGGGCCAGAGCGGGAGGATCATTCTAGGCAGAGTATCAGAGGATGTGCAAAGGCTCTGATCAGGGAAAATGCTTAGTATTTGAAGTTCAAAAGTCCGTATGCTGAAGCAGCATGTTAGGGTGGAAAAAGAGAGTGTGTGTAAGAGAAAGAGAGGGAAGAAAGGAGGTCAGAAAGGTAATATTATAGACTCCATTGTATTCCTCCCCAGTCCAATTCATATGTTGAAGCCCTGATCTGTCAAAATATGACATTCAGAAACAGGGTCTTCAAAGAGGTAATTAAGTTAAAATGCGGCCTTGAGAGTGTCCCCCAATCCAATTTGACTAGTGTTCTTATGATACGGTGAGAATTATGAAGAATCTGGCTGAAGGTCCTAGATCCTCTGTAATCTATATCGATTATGTTTTAAATACCACCATTCATTTGCCCTGGCGGCTCAGTCAGTAAAGAATCCGCCTGCAATGTGGGAGACTGGGTTTGATCCCTGGGTTGGGAAGATCCCCTGGAGGAGGCCATGGCAACCCACTCCAGTAGAATTGCCTGGAGAATCTGCATGGACAGAGGAGCCTGGTGGGCTACAGTCCATGGGATCGCAGAGTCCAACATGACTGAGAAACTTAAGCACACACTTCCCTTTGCCCTACCTCTGCTGATCTGTGGGGATCTGTGTCCTTTCTCCTCTTCAGTCCATAAGAGACTCCATGGGGGAGAGCCAAACCTCAAAACTTCAGCAAATTTAGCATATAACCCAGACTTAAATCAGTGAATCATATTCTCAGTGCCTCCCCCACCCTTCCCACCAGAGTTATTGGTTCAGGAATGGACAGATTACTCAAAAAAAAATGAGCTTTTCCTGGGACATTTAGGAAGGAGAGCTTGTTTGTTTGGTTTTTTCCCCCTTTGGATCTGAAAGCAAAGAAGTCATAGCTATTACCACCTTGTTGGTAACGTCTCGCTACCATGTGGAATCCATGAATGAGACCAACTTAGAGGAAAGTAGAATTAATACATAGAGATGAAATTCTAACCACATCATTTTTTCAGCCCTAAATCTTGCCATTTTTGATATCAGCACTAACCCAAAATATTTAGTTACAAGGCAATAAATTTCTTACTGCTGTTGTTGCACTTAACATTGTAATCATCAGTATCTTTTGACTAGACTGTCACATTGATTGCAATGACTGTATCTTCTCTGGTCTATTCCCAGCATCTGGCAAGATGCTTGGTATACAGAGTATGAGGTTCATATATTTTTATTAAATAGATATTGAATTAATATGCTCCCATATTTTAAAGATGTCTTAAAGATTAATCCAACTTCCTTTGTGATTTTTAGTTTTTACAAAATCATGAAGATATTTTCTAGTCTAGGGTGAATGCATGACTCACAGAGAACTCACTAATATCCTGTTAGTACTGTCACTCCATATTTTTGGTGGGTGATGTATTTGATATACTTCCAAACACCCCCATAGCAACTGAAGTTTCAAAAATATGCTCAGAAGTAATATTTTCATCCTTGTCAGTTCATATACTGTATAGCATCTTAGACCAGAAGCCCCAGTTGCAATCTGTTTTGGACGTCCTTGTTTGCCTTCTGCCTACTTGAGAAGAAAATCAATCTCCAGATTGACGTTATTCATTTGTTTGTTCATTCTTTCATTCATGTGTTCAGCCAACGTATCATCAATCTACTACTGCATAACAAATGCCTACAAACTTAGAGGCTTAAAGCAATACCACTAATAGTCACTTGAGTCCATGACTCTACAGCTTGGAAATTTCTACTGAGCTCCACTGGGAAGCTCTTTGGGTCTCACTCAGACTCTCTGTGGCTGCTGGATAGGCTGGAGGCTAGATGGTCTATGATGCCCTTAGCTGGGACAGCAACAATCTGCTCTACCCCATGAGGTATGTCATTATTTGATACTAAATATTAACTCAAAGTTAACCCTAAAGAAGTTAAAACATAAAGCCATATGTTTGGGATGTCATAGGGTAGGCAATACCAAGAAAAATCACTGACCAGACTAGAAAAAATCAGATCTAGACTTAGTGAAGTTGAGACTGTATTCAAAAGGATTATTGCAAGAGAGGGAAATGAACTATTACAAATTAGGGAGGAAGGTTATTGCTACAGGGAGAATGCTTTGACCACAAGTTCTGTAGCAGCAACTCCAGAGTTAGGCAAAAAGAGGAAACAAAGCCAGAAAGAACTAGGTGGGGGGGAGGGTGTGTGTGTGAATGGGCAGCACATTCAAATAGTAGACCAGAGAATATTTTATTTTACACTGTGGGCTGTTTACTCTCAGAACGAGATCTATGCTGGCTTACACTGAGGGTGAGCCAGAGTTCAGGGTGGGGGTGGGCCTGGAGTAAGAAGACAGATTAACAGGAGGAAAAATAATGATTTTAATAATATACTTATGGGACTCCCTCAGAAATATGAGACTCAAAAGTCAGGCAGAGGATGGAGGTTTATATACCATCATGAGCTCAGGAAATGTTTAGGGAGGGATCTGGGGCTTCAGGGACTGCCCTGGTGGCTCAGACAGTAAAGAATATGCCAGCAGTGTGGGAGACTCTGGTTCGATTCCTGGGTTGGGAAGATCCCCTGGAGAAGGGACCTGCAACCCACTCTATTATTCCTGCCTGGAGAATCCCATGGACAGAAGAGTCTGGCAAACTACCGTCCATGGGGTCGCCAAAGAGTCAGACATGACTGAGTGGCTGATATACACATTGTGGTTTCAATGATGAAAAGTCAATTCTCTGGTTAGTTGAAGGAGAAATTTTTGGTAAATAAATGTTGCCCTGCTGTGCAGATAAGTCTCACAGGTGAAAAAATTCTCTCTAGTAATAGCTCTCTTCCTGGTGTAGACTCCCTTTCTAATGTAGATTTCCTTTATAAATGTGTATTTCTCTTACAAAAAGTGTATTTCTCTTCTGTTTTCAGATCTTCTCCTATATCTACAGTTTCTTAAAAATAATTGTGGTTTGTGCATAGGTTGGAAAAGAATTTCCGAACACGAGGCAGAATGAGGGGAGAAAAAAGTTTATTGGAGTGGGAGACGCTGTTAGAAAAGCAGGCCGGCTCAAGGGAGAGCCAAGCCCTTTCCCAGGCTAGCAGCCAATTTTTATTGCCTCAAGACAGAGAAAATTCTTACTGGAACAGTGGCATTAGGTGATTGGTTAGGAAGCTATAGGGTGGGTGATATTGCTGTTGTTCAGTCACCCAGTCACGTCCGATTCTTTGCAACCCCATGGACTACAACACACCTGGTCCCTCTGTCCCTCACCACCTCCTGAAGTTTGCCCAAGTTCATGCCCATTGCATCAGTGATGCCATCCAGCCATCTCATCCTCCGATGCCATCTTCTCCTTCTGCCCTCAATCTTTCCTAGCACAAGGACTTTTCCAATGAGTTAGCTGTTCGAATCAGATGACCAAAATACTGGAGTTTCAACTTCAGCATCAGTCCTTCCAAGGAGTATTCAGGGTTGATTTCCCTTATGATTGACTGGTTTGATCTCCTTGCTGTCCAAGGGACTCTCAGGAGTCTTCTCCAGCACCACAGTTCAAAGGCATCAATTCTTTGGTGCTCTGCCTTCTTTAGGATCCAGCTCTCACAACGGTATGTGACCACTGGGAAGACCATAGCCTTGACAGGCAGAGTAATACCGTTCATGGATAACTGCCTTGTCATGGTGAAGGGGCTTGCATAACTCAATGAGACTATGAGCCATGCTGTGTGGGACCACCCAAGATGGATGGGTCACAGTGAAGAGTTCTGACAAACATGATTCGTTAAAGAAGGAGTGGCAAACCAACCCAGTATACTTGCCATGAGAACCTCATGAGCTGTATAAAAGAGTGGGTAATAGGGTGGGTATTTTACCTAACATGGGGTCAGGGAACTGGCCAGTTTGGATCTGGAGACTCATGACAACAGTTGCTATGCGGCTTGGTCAGCTCCAGAGATTTTTATCCTGTGACCCTCGTACACAGCTCCACACCTGTGACCTTGGTATAGGGCTCCACAGTAATCAGTTCAAAATAATCCTTATGCCAAAGAGGTATATTTTGGGATGGCATATTCTGCTACCCTTCAAAATATTACTGTGCTTTTATTGTAATAAATCTCAGAAAGTCCTATTATTGTCAAACACAAGTTCGTAAGTCCAACACACAGTAAGGCCAAACAAATGGAAACACCAGAGTTTGGATTATTGTAAAAGCCAAACAAGGAGAATGAATGGCATGTGTGCAAAGACCAAATAGATTTCAAAGAAGGGTTTTTAAAGGCGAAGTTTGGGGTGAGGGCTACTGAATGTCTGGCTTTCTTCTGATTGGTTGATGATGAAGTAACAGGGTGGTGTTCCAGAAATCTTTTCCTTGGCCTGACGTTAACAACCTTCGCTTGGGTGGAAGCCTCAGTTCTTATAGAACTCAAAGATTCATTGTTGTGTATATTCCTTGAGGAGGAACTAGCATTCACTTTTACTGCTGCACTATTATTTCTTGACTGCTTTTCCTTTGTTTCTGCATTCTCTCACTTACCTAATGAGTAACTGTTTGAATCTGCCCTTCAGAACTCGGGGAAAGTCTAGGAGGCTGAAGCCTATAAGCAAGAACACTGGGGACATGGAAAAGCTTTTGTATCCAGGAGGGCCCCACAGGCTACTGCTCCGTTTCACCATCTTTTAACAATGGGTAGGACACGACTGAGCGACTGAACTGAACTGAAGTATAATAGAGTCTGGGGAGAAAGTGATCCGTCATTTTGGTAAGAAGTCTTTCATGTCAGGGATGATTATTTCATACTTTCTGATGGAAATGTTGGGGGAGTGTGTAATTTCCTCAATTCTGTCTCGCCACAGTAAAAATTTGAAGTGACGGACAGACCAGTGTTACAGCTCCATGTGACAGCTCAGTTTTATTAGAAAGCAAAGGAAAATACATCCTTGAGGCGTGAGGGTGGGTTGACCCAAAAGATGCGAAGAGAAGAGAAGCCCCAATCCTCTAGGCTTCCTCCTTTTATACATTTGTCTCCTCCCCCCTGAGCCTGCCCTATGTAGATTGGGCTAGCCAGAAGGGCTGTTTGTTTTACCCGAGGTCCTCACTTGGGTCATTGGGCCTTCCTTTGTTCTATTTTCATGGGCTTTCCCCTTCTTTGTCTTTTAGCCACCACCATTCTGGACTCCTTTTTCTTTTCTAACTACCTAACAGAAAGAAGCAGGAAAGACAACTTCCCACAATTTACACTAACTTAACTGAAGAATTTTGGTTGTTAGGAGGGAAAAAATTTATAAATGTGGACATCCTGATGGTAGTAGGCAGAAAGAGAATGATCTGAGACATTCTATTAATATCAAAGGAACATGTGTAGGTGTCTATGGTACGGCTTGCCAATGACGTATTAATGACTTAAATGACTGCTGACTTAGGAAGTAGGGGCTATTGTGTGAGTTAAGAGCAATCCAGGGCCTTGGTCAGAGCATGCTGAGAAGACTGGGGACCAATCGTCCTTGCCACAGCTTGGGAGCAATGGTTCCATGCCAAGAGAGGCAAGCTGAGAGGATCAGGCTGCTGCCTTCTCCACCCCACCCCCCACTTCACTGAGTATTCAGCTTTTACAGCTGGGGTGTCACTCAGAGAGAAACTTGCCATTGTTCCTGAGGCAGAAGATAGATGGGCCCCCTGAGCAAATAGTTGAAGCTCATTCTCTGTGGACATGTAGACAAGACAAAAATAGCAGGACAATGGAGGGAGGAGGCTGAGTCCTGCAAAGACAGAAGATAAGAGACTACCTATTTCTCATTCTCAAAGTCAGGAGACCTCCTCAACTATGCATGCATAGTGTAGAAAAGATCCTTAGAGGTCAAAAGGCAAGTGATGCTAACTATCCATAGGCCTCTTAGGTAAAATCTGTGTTCGCTAAGATGCGTGTGCACATATGGGAGGATCCTGAGATATACCAAATATGGATTCAGAACCAGGTAAATCAAAATGATTGGCCAAAGGAAACCTGGAAGAAATGTTCCATAAAAGTCATTCAAACTACTGCGATTCTGAAACACTCTCTCTCTGAGTCTGCCCTTGTGTTTATCATACATACTCTTTTTTCCTCCTAATAAATACTCTACTTGTTTTACTACTTTCTCTCTTTGTGGACATTCTTCTGCAAAGTCAAGGAGCCAGGGCTTGTCATCAACCACTGGTCTAGTGGTTAGGAGTTGGTACTCTCACCCCTGGGACCCAACCTCAATCTCTGGCTGAGAACCAAAGCCCTGCTTCAAGCCACTGTAGGCAGAGACCACCCAAGATCATTCCCAACCCCAGCTCCAGAGCTTGGGCTCAGAAACTTTTCTTGGAGAGAGAAGTAGGCTATACAAAATATAATTTCTAATCTTTTCCCAAAGGACTGACCTTATGGGTAAGAGTTTGGAGAAGTTCAAGCCAAAGGGCCTGAACAGTAGGCAGTGGTGAGAGGCAACCAGAAAGAGATTTGTGGATTCAATAAAGATACGGACTAGACTGCAGGCGGGGTAGTTTGTGAGAGGCCTGAGGAATAGGATAGCTGGGAGGATTCTTTATGGAGTCAGAAAAATACACAGAATGCTAAGTTCAGAAACTATTCTTTAAGGGAGGTATAGTTTGACTGGATTAGTTTATAGAGCAATTAGGCACCAGGACAGTAATGAAAAAAAAAAATAAAGCCACTAACCAGCAGTTAGTGAAGTTGAACATCCTGGGTGTGGTTAGGGAAAGAGGAGGAGAGCACTGCCATCTCAGGGTGACTCTGGGCATACCCACCCCAACTATCACTTCTTAAGGCGCAATATGAGAGTGTGTGTGTGTGTGTGTGTGTGTGTGTGTGTGTGTGTGTGCGCGCGCGCGCGCGCACATGCACGTCTGTTTACATGTGAGCTGGCAAGGAGACTAGACTTCATTAAAATAATCCAACCAATCACGAACAAATTGAGGGGGAGGCACTTATGAGATTACTGTTGCTGGTAGCAATCTGGACCAGCACAGTGACTGGGCTTAATGTCCCTTCCAAATGTGGAAAAGTTCAGGTAAAATTAAATGACAGATGAGAGGAGAAATAATAGAGAGTATAAAAGCGTGTATAGGTGGGTTATGTGATGAAAGAAAACCTTAGGAGAGGTTTAGAGTAAGAGAATAATATTATCTCTTAGTATAGTTACACCAGGTGCCCAGAAGGGGCAAAGCTATGTTTGCCAAGACCACTCCTGCTTTTTTTATCTGAAATGCTACCAGTTTGTTTGGGCAAACTTCAGCATTTGCTACGATGTTTATGCCTTCCTTCTGAAGACTCCTCTCTCAATTTCCTTATCTTATTATGAGGTTAATAATAATGTGTACCTTCAGAAGTTGTATGAGGCTCTCAGAAGAACACAAAATTGCCTAACTCTCAACCCCCAGCCATAATTATTGGTCTAGGGATGGTCAGTTGGCCCAAGTATGGCCAATTACAGTCCTTCCCTGGACATTTTGGAATTGGAATTGAGAGGGACCAGCCTTTCTTTGAGAACTTGGACTGCGAGACGTAACATGCAAGATGTTTCAGCAGCCACATTTCCCCTCATTTGGAGCAGAGAAGAACAGGGAATCGATATGCAGGGAGAAAAGCAAGCATTTATATTTATAATCCATTTTTTTCTTTAACTAGTTTGAGTTGTTTTCTGAGAACTGCTTCCTACTGGGAGTTAGGCCAGTGGTGGGTGGCTCCCAGCAGACTGATTACCATGTAGCTATAAACCTTGACAAGCAAATGCTTAGAAAGGTTGCTGGTTATAGTGGACAGAATACAATGGCAGCATGCCCAACATGCCACAGTGTGCTATGTGCAAACACAATCACCCTGGTTTTTGTAGATGGAAAGCTACAAGCAGAATGGGGAAAGACAATGGCTTTCTGTTGGGATTAAAGCGGTAGGCCTCATGTAATGGATTTGAGATTCCCATCCTTAGAGAGGAAGGCTGTAAGAGGTCTTATGAAATACTTAACCTAAATTACAGCTGACTTTGACCAACCAACCCTAGTAGAAGGTGCCTAACATTTCTGGGTACAAACTATGTACCCAAACCCCACTCAGGCTGTTAGTCCATGATGGCAACAAAATGTATAGTGGATTAAACAACAAAGACTCACAAGACAGAAAAGGGCCTTAGGGGAGGTAGATGCCAGTAGGTATTCTGGGACAAGTGGGGTTTCCTTTTAATGAGGAGCAGCATTCAGAGGAAGAAGACATATTCACTAGAACAGGCAGATTAGAAGGAGTTCTCTTCCTAGATGAAGATATAGGATAAGAGGCAGCTTGGAGAGATAAAGAAGCACTAGCAAACTGGAGCAGGTGGATTCAACAAGTACTGCTCCACAATGCTAGAACACAGAGTTCTAGCAGACAGGGGAAAAGATCTGCACCCTGACCTGAAAGGTTCTCTGGAAATTTTAATGCAGATGGAGGCTAAAGTGGATGGGAAGCAATGACCCTTCACCCTATTCCTGAGCCTTAAGGGAGCACACCTATGGAAATCTTAAGGCCTCCAAGCTTATGGAAGTTCTTTGTGGGTACTTGTAATTTACACCAATGTACAATGACTGAAAGCTGAAATAAACATACCCTGCAGTATAGTTGGTAGGAATAGGAACTGTGCTAAATACTGCTCAAATCCTCTTCTTTGGAGGAAGATGGGCTCTGCTATATTTTTACACAATGAAACGCAGTCTCAGTACAAGCCTACAAGGTGGGGAAGGTGAATGACTATCCCCTCCAGTTAACTTGAATTAACCTGGAGAAAACCAAGCCAAGGCCGGTTATAATGACACCTGTCTTTTAATAATACCTGTTATATGGGCAAGGGTAGAACACAGACCATGTATGTGTGCTTGTAGTAGTTCAGTCATGTTCAATGCTTTGAGACCCCATGGACTGTAGCTTGCCAGGCACCTCTGTTCATGGAATTCTCCAGGCAAGAATACAGGAATAGGTTGCCATTTCCTATTCCAGGGGATCTTCCTAACCCAGAGATTGTCTCCTGTGTCTCCTGCATCAGCAGGCAGATTCTTTACTATTGTGCCACCTAGGAAGCCTATATATATGAGTCCATCGTTCAAAAAAATAAAAATACCATGGCAAAAGACGTCTAATAGGCCATTCCAGAGGGATCATGAGAGCACATCTAGGAAGTTTCAACCTCAGTCCTGCCTCCAACCAGCAAGTGACTGATTTGTCCTGTAATGAAGCTGAATCGCACTGACAATGACGATGTGGTATTGTTGGAAAGATTCAACTGCCTCATGTCAAGGAGTCCTATAATACTATAATACACTGATGATCAAGTATATTGGGAGATTGAGTTATAGCCTCCTCAGGATGTAATATCTAAGGAAAATGAGTGGCCTGAGGAGGACCTGGATCTAACTAACCATCAGTTGATTTCTGAGCTAAATAGTTATAAAGTATAAATAGTGGTAGATCAAGGGGGAAAAAGAATAATCAAACTCGTGCCAGAATATGAAAATGTCTGTAATGGCTTCATAGGACAAATTAGTTGTTTCTTTAAATCTGTCCCTACCCCATACTGGCTTCCTCAAATGTTAGGCATATTTGTGTTTGTTCTGTTCCAAAACGGAGTCACTTGTGTTAGGCCCCACATCAGCAAACCAAGACTTAATACCTAACCTAATTGCAGTTACGGCCTCCCCAGGAATGTAACCTTTCATGAGTCAACCAGGAATTACCTGGTTAGCACTGAGATACTTGGCTGATAGGCTCCTTCCGTTCGCATTAGGAGAGTGGCCTTACCTAAAACCATGCAATTCTTCACTAACAATTCCTTTCTCCTGTTTATTCTCTGCTTTAAAAATACAGAAATCCGAGACTTCTCTGGTGGTCCAGTGGCTAGGACTCCATGCTCCCAATGCAGGGGGCCTGGGTTCGATCCCTGATCAGGGAGCTAAGATCCCATATGCTGCAGCTAAGACCTGGCACAGCCAAATAAATTCATTAAATAAATAAAAAGATTTTCTAAAAATACGAAAATCTTTTCCATTTTTGCAGCTAGAAAGTGAAGCTGCTCAGTCATGTCTGACTCTTTGTGACCCAGTGGACTATAGCCTACCAGGCTCCCCTCTCCATGGAATTTTCCAGGCAAGAGTACTGGAGTGGGTTGCTATTTCCTTCTCCAGAGGATCTTCCCTACCCAGGGATCAAATCCAGGTCTCCAGCATTGCAGGCAGACACTTTAGCATCTGAGCCACCAGGGAAGGGCTAGACAAAGCTCTTTTCTATTCACTAGGTTGGATGCTGTTCATTTCATGAGTCACTTAATGAAGCCAATTGCTGCTGCTGCTGCTGAGTAGTCGCACAGAGTCAGACACGACTGAAGCGCTTCAGTCGTGTTCGACTCTGTGCGACCCCATAGACGGAAGCCCACTAGGCTCCCCCGTCCCTGGGATTCTCCAGGCAAGAACACTGGAGTGGGTTGCCATTTCCTTCTCCAATGCATGAAAGTGAAAAGTGAAAGGGAAGTCGCTCAGTTGTGTCCCACTCTTAGCAACCCCGTGGACTACAGTCTACCAGGCTCCTCCATCCTTGGGATTTTCCAGGCAACAGTACTGGAGTGGGGTGCCATTGCCTTCTCCAATGAAGCCAACTAGATCTTCACATTTCCTCATTTGAATTTTTGTTATTTAACAGTATTATTTCTAGATCTGTTCCATAAATGCTACACAAAATGTATGTACTTTGATAGGTATTATCATTTTGCTGTAAGGCTTCTGTGTTCAAAAAACACAGGGGGTGGCCTGTGGTAGAATAAAAAAATTTGGTCTCATTTATTGGTTCCTGCTTCTTGGCTCTCAAAACCCTTTTCATTTCCTAAGTGATTAGAGTAGTAGGGGCATCTTTTATGTTTGCTTTTTTTTGTTTTTGATTCCTGCAATAGTTTAGGGATAAAGGTAAAATGGGTGCATTTGGTTATTTATGACAAACCCTTTCAATCACACCTGAGTTCATCTTCGTGAGGAAATTTTTGGAAAACCTCCAGATCAGAAGCCCTCAGCCTCCAAGATCTAATGCCTATTGGAGTATGTGTGTGTAATCTGTCAGTCATGTCTGACTCTTTGCGACCCTATGGACTGTAGCCCACCAGCCTCCTCCGCCCATGGGATTTTCCAGACAAGAATACTGGAGTGGGTTGCCATTTCCTTCTCCAGGGGGTCTTCCAGACCCAGGGATCGAACTTGGGTCTCCTGCATTGCAGGCAGACTCTTTACCCTTTGAGCCACCAATAATAGAAGTAAAGTTCACACAATAAATGTAATGAGCTTGAATCATCCTGAAACCATTTGCCCAACCCTGGTCTGTAGAAAAACTGTCTTCCGTGAAATGGATCCCTTGGGTCTAAAAGGTTAGGGACTACTCCTCTAGATAAGTAGGGCATCACCTAAGGATGGGGGCTGGTTGCCAGGGGAACCAATTAGGGTGATTAGAGGGTTGAAAAGCAGGTTGATGAACAAGAACACATCCATGTGTCACATATTCTGTGAGTAGTGAGTAAAGGAAAGAAGGCTTCTCTTTATGTCTTCACTTATTTATTCACTTGACTGCGCAGGGTCTTATTTGCAGCACCCTGGGCCTTCAATCTTCCTTGTCGCATGTCGGATCTTTAGTCCTGGCATTGGGGTCTAGTTCCCTGACCAGGGATCAAATCCAGGACCCCTGCATTGGGAGCCCCAAGCCTTAGCCACTGGAAGTCCCCAAAAGACTTTTCTTTGCATAAATTAAAAAAACAAATTGCAGTCTTCCCTGGACAGGCACCTCGATTTCCTACTTCAGCATTGCTTGGAGGGAATCCACCTCTTCAAAGCCGCTCCAGCACCGCGCAGCCCCAGGGCTCAACTCATTGTGAGGATAGTGGCTATCTCGCTGGTGTGCCAGAACTACCACGGGGACTCGGAGACTGCCATCAGCCACCAGCCTGGAGCTCTTCACCTTCTATGGCTACCTGTCAATGTCATACGACTCTGACCTTGATGATGTGGCTTTAAAGAACTTTGCCAAATATGTTCCTCTCCAATTTTGTGATGTGAGGGCACTTACTGAGAAGCTTGATATCCTTCAGGATATCAAGAAACCCAGTCACGAAGAGTGGGCTGAATGCAATGGAATGTGCGCTACTCTTTGGAAAAATTGTAGATCCATCTCAACTGGAATGGGCACAAGATGCCCACTGACAATAATGACACCGCCCGCCCCCCACCATGTGACTTATCTGGTGGCACAAATGGTAAAGAATCTGCCTGCAATGCAGGAGGACCAAGTTTGATCCTTGGATTGGGAAGATCCCCTGGAAAAGGGCATGGCAATCCACCCCAGCATTCTTGCCTGGAGAATTCCAGAGACAAAGGAGCTTGGCAGGCTGCAGTCCATGGGGTCACAAAGAGTCGGACACAACTGACTGACTAACATGTTTCTGTGTGACTTACCTGAATGAGTAGATGAAATCCATCAAAGATTTGAGTGACTATGTAACCAACTTGTGCCAAGATGGGGGCCCCATGTATCTAGCATGACTGACGAAGTTTCTCTTTGACAAGCGCGTCCTGGGGAGCAGTGACAACAAGCTAGCCTTAGGCTGGCTTCCTGTAGTCAGGAGGATGACCAAGGCAGTCTGTGCATGTTTGGCTTATCTCTGCCTTTTCTATAATTTGTACCAAAACATTTACTTAAGTTCTTTCTTGGTACCATTCATTCAAATAAAGTAATTTGATATCCCCCCCACCAAAAAAAGCAAATAGCAAAAACACTCTTGGAAAGCAGCTGGGGGGACCAGTATACCAGTTGCTGCAATATATAGGAAAAATGTTTATTTTCTAACAAAAATCTTTGAAGCTTGCACAGAAACAGGAAATTGTGATCTATACATATGACTGAAACTGTGAGAGTGAGTAGATGTCAGTTTTAAGAGAAAAAGACTTCAAAGTAGCCGTTATAAATATGCTCACATAACTAAAGGAAAGCCTGATTAAAGATGTAAAAGAGATAGTATGACAGTGTGGCATCAGATAGGATATCAATGAAGAGACAGAAATACAAAGAAAAGTCAACATGCAAATTCTGTTGAAGTTGAGAGTGTTGATGGAAAAACACACACACAAAATCTAGAAGTTTAGAATTATGTTTTATTTGGCTGACTTACTGCGGACCTAACTCCCCTGAGGGACTATTCCAAAGAGATAAATAAAGGAGGAGCCAGGATACACATGAACTTCAAACACACCTGGTAGTCCGACATCAAAAGATTACTGCTAATTAAAGAAAAGCAGATACCTGAAGTGAATGAATTTTGTGCTTTTCTGTGTATGGGAAGGTGCAAAAGTCTGGGCTCATTGAAATCATCCCTTTGATATGCACCTTAATTATTAGGGCCAGTATCCTGTTTTTCTCCATCCTGAATCCCCTCAAGAGTGCAGAGAGCAGGGCAGCTGCCTTGGCTGACAGCAACAACATGCTTTGTTTACGGATGTGGCAAGTTCAGTTCAGTTCAGTCCCTCAGTCACGTCCGACTCTTTGCGACCCCATGGATGGCAGCACGCCAGGCTTCCCTGTCCATCACCAACTCCCGGAGCTTGCTCAAACTCATGTCCATCGAGTCTGTGATGCCATCCAACCATCTTACCCTCTGATGTGCCAAGTGATGTCCATAAAAAGTACAATAACTAGAATTTAAAAATTCACTGGAGGGACTTGATAGTAGATTTGAATGGCAGAGTTTAAAGAATTAGCAGACTTGAAGACAGATTAATAAACTTCCTGTAAGTACACATTGCTGCTGCTAAGTCACTTCAGTCATGTCCATCTCTGTGCGACCCCATAGACGGAAGCCCACCAGGCTCCCCCGTCCCTGGGATTCTCCAGGCAAGAATACTGGAGTGGGTTGCCATTTCCTTCTCCAATGTGTGAAAATGAAAAGTGAAAGTAAAGTCCCTTAGTCGTTGTCCAACTCTTAGCGACTCCATGGACCGCAGCCTACCAGGCTCCTCCATCCATGGGATTTTCCAGGCAAGAGTACTGGAGTGGGATGCCATTGCCTTCTCTGAAGTACACATTACCTCCCTCCAAAATATTTTGATGTATTTTTTTTACTTAGTGTTAAATATTTATTCATTTTCATGGTCTCTTTGGTTAATTAGAAGTTTAATTGTTTGAGGATTTTCTAAATATCTAATTGTTATTGATTTCTGATTTAATTTTGTTGTGTTTAGAAAACATATTCTGTAGAATTTAAGATTTTAAGTAGAGACTTGTTTTATGCCCCAGAATAAGATCTGTCTTTGTCAATGCTCTATAATCACGTGGAAAGAGGGTGAATGCTGCAGTTTATTGGATAAATTGTTCTATAAAAGTCGGGTTAGGTTAAAGTGGTTAATATTTTTAGATCTTCCACAGCCTTCTAGATTTTTATCTAGTTATTAGAGAGGAAATTGATATTTCTACTTGGTAAATTTGTCTATTTGTCTCTTTATTTCAGTCAGCCTTTGCTTCATCTATTTTTAAGATCAGTTATTAACCACCTACCTTTTAGGTTTGCTATGTCTTCTTCATGGATTGACCCATTTATCATTATAAATGTCTCTCTCTATCTGTGATAATTCTTCATGTCTTGAGGTTCATTAAGTCTAATATTAATAAAACTCTTTTCAGCTTTCTTTTGAATTTCCATGGTGTATGTTTTTCATTCTTTTCATGTCAACCAATTTTTTAGAATTTAAAGAAATTAGTGACACAGTTGAATTTACTTCTGTCCTTTCTGTTACTTGCTTTTCTTAACTTGAAGTATAGTAGAGTCACAGTATCGTGTTAGTTGTGGTGTACAGCAAAGTGATTGATATATGTGGATATATATTATTTTTTTAATGATTTTTTTCAACTGACTTAAAGTCTTTTTTAATTTATTGTTGGCTGCACTGGGTCTTTGCTGTGTGCGGGCTCTCTCAAGTTGTGGTGCTCGGGCTTCTCACTGTAGTGGCGTCTCTTGTTGTGGAGCACAGGCAGGAGGGCGTGCAGCCTTCAGTAGTTGTGGCCCAAGGACTTAGTTGCCCCAAGGCGTGTGGAATCATCCTGGATCAGGAATTGAACCTGTGTGCCCTGCATTGGCAGGTGGGTTGGACCACCCACAAAGTCCCTGTATATATTCTTTTTCATTATAGGTTATGACAAGATATTGAATATAGCTCCTGGTGCTATACAAGAGAACTTTATCTATTTTATATACAGTAGTTTGTATTTGCTAATCTCAAACTCCTAATTCATCCCTTCCCCTCTTCCCGTTTTGGTGACCGTAGGTCTGTTTTCTGTGTCGGTCAGTGTGTTTCTGTTTTGTAAATAAGTTTATTTGTATTATAGTTTAGGTGATAATAAACTATAGGTGATATTACCTATACGTAGGTGATTTTCTAGATGATTTTCTAGTAGATGATACTAGATTTTCTCTGATTAAGTTCCCTTAGTACAGTAATCTCTAGGTCCATCCATGTTTCTGTAAATGGCATTATTCATTCTTTTTTATGGCTTTGTAGTATTCCATCCTGTATGTGAATGTGTGGGCTTCCCTGATGGCTCAGATAGCAAAGAATCTGCCTGCAATGAAAGAGACCCAGGTTTGCTCCCTCTGTCGGGAAGATCCCCCTGGGGAAGGGGAATGACTACCTATTCCAGTATTCTTGCCTGGAGAATTCCATTGACAGAGGAGCTTGGCAGGCTACAGTCCACGGGGTCACAAAGAGTTAAACACAACTGAGTGACTAGTACACACACACAAACATATATATATATGTGAATGGACATTTGGTTGCTTCCATGTCTAGGCTATTGTAAATAGAGTTACTGTGAACATTGGGGTGCATGTATCTTTTTAAATTAGAGTTTTCTTAGGACATATGCCCAGGAGTGGGATTGTAGGGTCACATGGTAACTCCTATTTTTTAAGGAACCTCCCTACTATTTTCCATAGCTGCTGCACCAGTTTGCATTCTTACCAACAGTGTAGGTAGGAAGGAAGATTCCTTTTTCCCCACACCCTCTCCAGCATTATTGCTTGTGGACTTTTTAATGATGGTCATTCTGATTGGTGTGAGGTGGTACTTCCATGTAGTTTTGATTTGCATTTATCTCATAATTAGTGATGCTGAGCATCTTTTCATGTGCCTATTAGCCATCTGCCTATCTTCTTTGGAAAAATGCCTATTTAGGTCTTCTGTACATTTTTTGTTTCGGTTGTTTGATTTTTCTGATGAACTGTTTGTATATTTTAGAAATTAAGCCCTTGTTAGTTGTACTACTTGCAAATTTTTTCTCTCAGTCCATAGACTGCATTTTGTTTATGGATCCCTTTGCTGTGCAAAGGCTTGTAAGTTTGATTAGATCCCATTATTTTTGCTTTTATTTCTTTTATCTTGGGAGACTGATCTAAGAAAATATTACTAGGATTTATGTCAGAGAATGTTTTGCCCATGATATCTTCTGGGGTTTTTATGATGTCATGTCTTGTATTAAGTCTTTAAACCATTTTGAGTTTATTTTTGTCTATATGTGAGGAAGTATTCTAACTAGCTGATTTATATGTAGCTGTCCAGCTTTCCCAAAACCACTTGCTGAAGAGATAACATACTCTCTTGACTGTTACAGCTTTATACTAAGTTTTGAAACTGGGTAATGGAGTCTTCCAACTTTGTTTCACAGTATTATGTTGGCTCTTCTAGGTACTTTGTCTTTCTTTGTATATTTTATAATCATTTTGTCAGTATCTACAAAATAATTTGGGGCTTCCCAGGTGGTGCTATGGTAAAGAACCTGCCTGCTAATGCCAGATATATATGAGGAGTGAGTTTGATCTCTGGATCAGAAAGATCCCCTGGAGGAGAGCATGGCAACCCACTCCAGTATTCTTGCCTGGAGAATCCCATGTACAAAGGAGCCTGGTGGGCTACAGTCCATAGGGTCGCAGGGTCAGATACAACTGAAGCAACTTAGCATGCACACACAAAATAGCTTACAGTGATTTTAATTGGGATTACATTGAATCTATAGATCATGATGGGGAGAGCTGACATCTTAATAATATTGAGTCCTATAATACATAGACATGGAATATCTCTCTGTTTGTTTAGAGCTTCTTTTAATTTTTTTAAAGTAAGATTACTTTTAATTAATTAATTTTTGGCCAAGCACAGGCTTTCTCTACTTGTGGTGAGTGGGGTCTACCCTCTAGTTGCGCTGCATGGACTTCTCATTGTGGTGGCTTCTCTTGTTGCAGAACATGGACTCTAGGTCCATAGACTTCAGGAGTTGCAGCATGCAGGTTCAGTAGTTGTGGCTCTGGGGCTCTAGAACACAGACTTAGTGGTTGTGGCACATGGGCTTAATTGCTCTGTGGCGTGTGGAATCTTCCCAGACCAGGAATTAAACCATGTCTCCTGCATTGGCAGACAGTATCTTATCCACTGTACCACCAGGGAAGACCAAGCCTCTGTGGTTTTCTTTTTTTAATTAGAATTTTGTTGTTTCTATATGTAGATTTTGAACATATTTTGTTAGATTTATATCCAAGCATTTTATTTTGAGGTGGGTGTTATATGTGGTTTAATTAAAACAAAAGAAAATTCCAGTTGTTGATTGCTGATGTATAAGAAAGCTATTTACTTCTGTATATTAACAGGTTATTATATATCCTGCAACTTTCCTATGATTGTTTTCTAATTCCAGAAATTTTTTTTGTCAGTTTTTTTAGATTTTCTTTTTTTTGTTTTGTTTTGTTTTACAAAAAGTCATTTTAATTATGATCAAAGTGTGCAGTCACTGTGCTTATGCTTAAAATCTGTAAAACCTTGTTGTCACCAGTTATTTATTTCATAAAAGACGCTTGTGGAGATTGATTACATTTGAATTGCCTTTTATTTTTGTTTATAACCCAGTAAGTTAAATGAGAACACTATCAGCATACTCTTCAATAAGTTTTCTTTGTAAGCAATCATGTCATTTGCAAACAATAATCATTTTATTTCTTTCTTTCCAATCTTGTGCCTTTTGTTCCTTCTCTGGTCTTACTGTAGTAGCTAGAACCTCCAATATAATATTGCTAAGGAATGAGAAATGCTGGGCTGGAAGAAGCACAAGCTGGAATCAAAATTGCTGGGAGAAATATCAATCACCTCAGACATGCAGATGACACCACCCTTATGGCAGAAAGTGAAGAGGAACTAAAAAGCCTCGATGGAAGTTAAAGAGGAGAGTGAAAAAGTTGGCTTAAAGCTTAACACTCAGAAAACTAAGATCATGGCATCTGGTCCCATCACTTCATGGGAAATAGATGGGGAGACAGTGGAAACAGTGGCTGACTTTATTTTGGGGGGCTCCAAAATCACTGCAGATGGTGATTGCAGCCATGAAATTAAAAGACACTTACTCCTTGGAAGGAAAGTTATGACCAACCTAGACAACAAATTAAAAAGCAGAGACATTACTTTGCCAACAAAGGTCTGTCTAGACAAGGCTATGGTTTTTCCAGTGGTCACGTTATGGATGTGAGAGTTGAACTGTGAAGAAAGCTGAGCACTGAAGAATTGATGCTTTTGAACTGTTTTGTAGGAGAGGACTCGTGAGAGTCCCTTGGACTGCAAGGAGATCCAATCAGTCCATCCTAAAGGAGATCAGTCCTGGATGTTCATTGGAAGGAATGATGCTGAAGCTGAAACTCCAATATTTTGGTCACCTCATGCGAAGAGCTGACTCATTGGAAAAGACCCTGATGCTGGGAGGGATTAGGGGCAGGAGGAGAAGGGGATGACCGAGGATGAGATGGCTGGATGGCATCACCAACTCGATGGACATGAGTTTGAGTAAACTCCGAGAGTTGGTGATGGACAGGGAGGCCTGGCGTGCTGAGATTCATGGGGTTGCAGAGAGTCGGACACGACTGAGCGACTGAACTGAACTGAACTAAAGGAATGAATATTTGTGCCACTACCAAATTTGTATGTTGAGACCCTAATCCTCAATGTAATGGTATTTGGAGGTAAGGACTTTGAGAAGTAATAAGGTTATGTTAGATTATGAGAATGGAGCCCTCATGATAGGATTAATGTTCTTATAATGAGGAAAAGACAAAAGATACCTCTTTCTGCCTGCTTACACCAAGGAAATTAAAATAAATCAAATTAATATTGAACTCTGATGTTGGAAAAATAATTAAGTAAACCTAACAAAAACGGAAGGAACAAATAAAAGTACTAATTGCTAAATTAGAAATAACAGAGTAAATATATAATCCAAGAACTATTTTCTTGAAAACAAACTTTATTAACTGGAAGTCTCTCTAGTTTAGTCTATCAAGTTATGAGGGTAAAAATGCAAATGATAAAACTCAAGATGAAGAAGGAGAAAAGATAGCTGTGGGGAAAAAAATGAAATTATAGGCAAATACTTTGTAACTTAATAAATCTGAAAAATGGCACATGATATTATAATTTATATACTGTGCTTCAAGTTTTATAAAACTTGGAAATTATAACTTCTTTATTTTCTGTAAGTGGTCTGAGCATTTTCATAAACTCATATACCAATGAGTGATGGAAAAATAAAAATGTGTATTTGCATTTAGAAATACCTTAATAGCTTCAAGATAAGAGTCTCTTTTCTTTAAAACTGTCCATTTTGGATAAAGACTGAGTCTTCCCGAGTTTCTTACCTTTCTTCTTCCCAAAGGCAGTGTCTAGAAATAGTGGACTGGAAAACTGTGCTTTGTGATGATGGAGCAGGGAGGGCCCTGCCCTGGCCCTTCAAGGGACTTTGCTGTTGAGCTCTGCTTCTGGTGAAACTCTGTCAGTGTGGGGATTATTTGTGGGGATTTCTTCAGGCCTTTTTTCAGCCTTTACTGGTGCTGCTGGCCCTCTGAGATCTGGCTAACACTTTCATGTAATTCCTCCTGGAATTTGTCTGCAGGTTCTCAACCACATTTGTTGTTTGTCTTTTCTGTGGCAATCCCTTTTCAAATTGACTATCAGCTACACTTTAAAACTTTCTCCAGGGCACATAGACGTCTCTGGATTCTTTAGGTTATTAGCACTATCTCTGGCTTTCAATCGATACAGTGAATTTACTCTGCAGATTTCACTCTGAACTGGCTATCCCATTGATGTGGAAACATCTGGAAACATTTCCCATCTGCTACTGCACTCCTTGAGGACAATTAAGCTTTCCACTAAATCCAGAGCTGATGTTTTGGGAGGAGGAGCAGGAAAAGGTAAATGACGTGTTTAAGCTGAAAGGAAAAGTCTTAAGGGAGGTCTCTGGTGGCTTAGTGGTTAGGATTCTGGGCTGTCCTTGCCATGGCCTGGGTTCAATCCCTGGTTGGGGAACTGAAATCCCACAGCCATGCAGTGCAGCCAAAAAAAATTTAAAAGAGAATGAGCTACTCTAAACTGGCTGGTTTATCTTCTCTCTGCTTTCCTGCACCACTCAGCAGGATGGGTATCCAAGAGCAACACTGAATTAGTTATGTAAAATAAAAGAAACCTGCATGTTTTGCACATCTCAATGGTAATTATTCCATTTTTTGAGCTTACTACATTTGAGATATTTTCAGATGTAATCTTACTGATTGTAAACCTTGTTGCTCGGAAACTGCTTCTATTCAGACACAGGAAGTTCCATCTAAAACGAAGAAGTCAATCAACTTGAAGATCCAGAGCTGGGTTTTTTTTTTTGAGTCTCTGGCAAAATACTAATCTGATGGCAAGAATTTATTGTGTTGAAAGAGATTTCTAAACAAACAAGCTAATACTTCTCTTTTTATATCAAAAACAAAGCTTGAAGCATTGGGTAGGAAGTCTTATCATAAGGGTAAGATGGAAAAAAGGATTTAAGGCTAGAAGCATCCAATAGTCCGGAGAAGGCACTGGTGACTCACTCCAGTACTCTTGCCTGGAAAATCCCATGGACGGAGGAACCTGGTAGACTGCCGTCCATGGGGTCGCTAAGAGTCAAACACGACTGAGCGACTTCACTTTCACGCATTGGAGAAGGAAATGGCAACCCACTCCAGTGTTCTTGCCTGGAGAATCCCAGGGACGGGAGAGCCTGGTGGGCTGCCATCTATGGGGTCGCACAGAGTTGGACACGACTCAAGTGACTTAGCAGCAGCAGCAGCATACTACAGTCAGGAAGAGGAGGAATGTTTACACTTAAATTTGGAGAGGAAAAAAAGGCTGAGTGAGGCCAGAAGTTAGCATCATCATATATCCTTTCAGGTCAAATCTTGGGAATCAGAAAACAGGATGATACATCTAGGTGGGCATAGGGAAATCAGAAGATATCAGAGCTAGTGACTAGCTTTTCTAGTCATATGCAGTAGATGAGGGATACCTCCTCAATTTGACCCACAGTCAGATAGGGCCACACCTGAATGGATTCAGGAGCAAGAGAGCAGCACTGGAAAAGACAGGGGCTCCATGACTTGTGTGTAGTACAGAAGTGTGAGAAAGCCCAGTGACTTCATGTTGGAAATACAGAAGATAGCCAAGTAGGGAACAGGTGGCCCTGGTACGGTGCCATCTTGACAAGGGACAGGGTAATGTTATAGAGGAGGCTCCTCGTTTAGTGATCGACTCTGAGGGCAAGACGGAGGATGTGGCTGAGAACCAAGAGGATGTGCAACCCCCAAAAGAGCTAAGGTGGGGCCATCAGACCCCAACTATGTCTAGAAAGGACACCAACTGATTCATTACCCAGGGACTTCAGCAAGTTTTGGAATCTAACCGAAAACTCATACATATCAACTTAAGGCCCTTCCCTCATTTCTTTTATAAGGATTTATAATCTTCCAAACATACTTGACTACATCTTGGGTAGAAAGGGTGAGGAGAAATCTTAAAGCATTCAATATTTACCCCCAAAGACAAATTTTTTTTTTCTAAAAGGGACTGAATTTACTGTTTTAAAGCCAGAGACTAAAATGCCTTTAGCTGGAAAGCTTAAATTACTTCCCCTCACTACTTAGTATGACAGAGGCTCAAAATCAAGATGAGTTTAATTACAGACAAGAAAGGCCAATAATGCTAGACTAGATAATTTGGACAAAACCATTGAAGACAACTAAAATATATATAGGATATATGCATATATGAATAAAAGCATCATCTAAAAATATAAAACTAGCAACTATGTATGAAAAGTGGCATTTTGTAACTTCTCTATGAAATGTCTAGAAGTGTGTTTCTTTATTAGCTAGTATCGGATTCATTGAATTTCTGTGTATTCATGTCTTTCATCAGTTCTAGAAAATCTCAGCCATTATCTTTTCAAATATTTGTGTCAAACAGAAAATCTTTTAAGACAGCTAGAGAAAAGAGACTTTAACTAAAGGCATAACAGAATTATAGCTAACTTCTCAAAAGCAAAAATAGAGACCAGAAAATAGTGGGATGATATCTTCAAGGTGATGAAAAATATGACACCCAACCTAGAAGACTCTACACAGTGAAAAAATCCTTTGGATCTGAAGAAAAAATATAGAAAATTTTGAATAAACAGAAACTGAGTTAATCATGCACAAAGGAAATTCTAATGGGTATTCTTCAGATTGAAGGAAAATGACCATGGGCAGAAGGTCAGAGGTTTAGAAGGAAAGAAAGTATGTGTTAGTCACTCAGTCATGTCCAACTCTTTGTGACCCCATGGACAGTAGCCCACCAGGCTCCTCTGTCCATGGAATTCTCCAGGCGAGAATACTGGAGTGGGTTGCCATTTCCTCCTCTAGGGGATCTTCCCAACCCAGGGATCAAACCCACGTCTGTTATATCTGCTGCATTGGCAGGGGAGTTCTTTACCACTAGTGCCACCTGAAATGAAGAGCAATAACATGTTCATTAAATGAACATTGCATAAAATATTAATAAAGCTATCTTGTGTTTTGGTTTGAGTGACCTATCTAGAGAAATGAAATATATGCAGAAATAAGCTTATACATTGAAATGAAGATAAATATAGTTAAAGTGTTCTCAGGACTTTGCTTTGTCCTGGAAGAGGTTAAAATGATGAATTAAGGAGGCATGTGGTAACCTCTGGTGTAACTATTAAATATTAACAAATACAGAAGCAATATATAAATTCCAAACTAATTGGGAGGATGGAATGATAAAAAATACTGAATAATGTTCAAAAGAAAGATACACCTTTTGAAGTTTGCATTATCCTTAGATACCAACTTTTATTATTAACATATACCTACATTCCTTGATTACACCAACGGAGGGGTGTGTTACATGAGCACAAAGGAAAAAGGTCTTCAAAGACATTGAGGAGTAAGGAGAGCATGAATTCTACACATGATTTAGGGGATTGTGGGGTGTGAGAAGCACCCATTTGGGAAAGATTCAAGAGAAGAAATGTCCATGAGGAACATTCGCTGTTGATAATGTAAAAAAGGTTGTTTTCCATGGTCTGGAGATTTCAGACAGCACGACTGAAAGGATAGCAACAGGCATTGGATTAGCGGGGAGCAGTGCAGTAGGAAGGAACAGATGACCAGAGCAGCTTCGAGGCAGAATAGGAATAAGCATAACAATAGGAGAAGGCATGCTGAATTTAGCTGACCGATAGATTTTCTAGTTAATTAGTCTCATAAATCTTCTGGCATATCTAAGGCCTGTCAGAGGCATTAGCCACAGGTAGAGTGGAGTTTCTGAAAGATCCCTGATCTTGAAAAATGACCTTCAGACTGTCTAGTTGGTTCCCATGACTCACACTGAGGAGAGGACAGCAACTGTTTGATGTTCAGGTGACTTCAATAATATCTGCCTTGAAAGTTTGCAAAATTGTAATTATTTTCTCAAACTATGCCTATTAAATTGAATTTACCCTTTCTCAAAAGCTAGATATTTTGGGGCCATGTAAATTCAAAAACTCAAGGTCATCTTTTCAAAAAGAACAAAAGAGTTCAGTAACCAACCAGCTGAATTATGTGGCTCAGGACAGCCATATAAATCAATACAGAATCCTAAAAGTAGGCATGCAGAGTAGTAAGTATCTTATCATCTCTTTCTTCCTCTTGAAATTCTGGTTTGTGCTCTGTGTTCAGTAATGATGGACTTACCCTGACTTCCCACAAGTCATCTAATAATGTGGTATTTTAATATATTCATCAACATGGTTCATTTTAGAACATATATATTCAGTTCTGTATATATTCTGTATTCTATCAGTGGCAAAAAGTAGACTGTGAACTTTATTCCTTTCAAATTCGACTCTCTATTGGAATAAATGGTAAGACTCTGAGGTAGTAAGGGAAACAAGAAACTTACTCCTCTGGTCATTAAATGAATTGGATATGGCGGGAGTGTTGCCTTGGGAGTAATGGCTCTTACTTCAATGATCAATCATTATCACTAGCTCTGCAGTGAAAACCTCCGAAGAATTTTAATGGTTTAAAACCCTTATTCTATGATAAAAAAAATCTAATTTGAATTCTAGAATCAGAAATTGCTTTGGAAATACTTGATAAAATATTAAGGGTCTGGTTTATCCTGGTGTATTACATCTTCTAAGTAGAAATGGAGCCAAGAGGTGATGCATGGGAAAATCATTCATCATACTGCTCCTTTAATGCAGTTTTTATTTTCTGCCTTTTGTGAATCCTAAAATAGGGGCTTCCCAAAGGCAAAAAATCATGGGTTGGTGAAAGGATTTATCTCAAATTAGGAAAAAGGTTATGTATGCATAAAAGAAGCATATACTTGTTCTCTCTATCTATATATCTACAGCTGTGTTATTTATCTGTTGATCTGTAATTTTTGGAATGGCTCAGTAAATTAATCTAATTCCATTGTCTGGACCAATGGAAGAGCAAACACGCAAGCAGGCAGCTGTTAATCCGTAAACCGGAGCGTGGTGAAGAGATGTTTCTATTTGAGGGCAAAGATTTAATCCCCCAGGTAACTTGTTTCACTCTGAGCTGTTTCTCTGGCTCTATTGGTCTGACTTGAGCTTCAATTATTTCCTCATCCTCCTTTAATATTAAAAATTATTTTGTGGAGTATTAAAAATAATAACACATCATAGAAAATTACACAAGTATGTAAAAATATATAATGCATTGGAATGGATATAACTTTCTTAACATTTGATTATAGCTTTCTTAACATTTTAGTATTCTTATATGTTAAAATACACACACACACACACACATACACACACACACACACACCCCTACACAGTATACTGATAATTCTCAATTCTGGCTTTACATTAAACGTTATCATCAATACCACTATATATGTAATGACAATAATGAAAGTTAAAAAAATTATCAGTTTGTTTGATGAAGAGGAATTGAAGCTCCAGTCATTTGAACAGTGCTTAAAGAAGGATCTTTAGCCCTACCTCAAAATATTGATTAATAATATACACTTATTTTTAAGTTAAATGTTAAAGGTTGTATATATGTGAATATGTTTTTAATTTTGATTACTTCACTTAATATTATAATTATTTCCGTGCCATCAAAATTCTTAGTAGTCATCATCCTTAATGACCAGAAAACATCAAAATTATTTATTATTTTTATTTATTCTCCAGTAATTAAACATTAAGGTTATTTCCAAAAAAATACACAATGATGAACAACATGAGCTAAATCTTTATATATACATATGATTATTTCCTTAGGATAGACTACCTAGATATGGACTCACTAGATTGAAGAAAGGAAAGTGACAGCACTTGGACTAAGAAAATAATTCCTTGAGTCCCACAACAGATTTCTACTAGCTAGAACAGTGTCAAATGGCCACTCCCAACTAGAAGGCAGGAAGAGAGAAAGAGTCTGCTGAGCCAACAAATGGAGTCCGTTCCTATGGGTTTACAATTTTTGTATACACCTTTTATTCTTTTTCATGGAACATAGTCATCTTTTCTCCAAGTTCAGCAACCCCAGTCTTATGCAATTATTACTTCCAGCCTGAAAACATTAATCTCTGGGTGATAAACAGTTCTTTCTATCTGGAATATGGTTTCCAGGGGTTCGGCAACATATAAACAAAAAGCAATGGCTGTTAATATTTCACATTCATCTGAATCAGCTAAAAGCTGATTAAAACAACTTGGTTGCTCCCACACCAGTGTTTTTGATTCAGTAGCTCTAGAGTTGAGCCCAAAATTTGTGTTTTTGGCAAGTTCTTGATAAGGCTACTAGTCCAAGGGTCACATGTATTACCTATAGTATGATATCACAACCAGGAAGCTGACATTAATATAATCTATCTTATTCAGATTTCACCAATTTAATATGCAGTGATTTGTATGCATGTGTGTGTGTCATGAGTCATGCAGTTTTATTACATGTGTAGACTTGTGTGATTACTACCCATAGTCAAGATACAAAATAGTTCCATCCATGAATCCCTTATATATCCTTTATAGTCACCAACACCTCTCTCCTTCACTTGATCATTCAAAATCTGGCAACTGCTCATCTGTTCTCCATCTCTGTAATTTTGTCGTTTCAAAATGCTTTGTAAATGGAATCATAAACTTTAGAGATTGGCTTCTTTCACTCAGCAAAATTTCCTTGAGATCCATTGAAATCATTGTGTATATATCAACACTTAACTCTTTTTTATTTTTCAATAATATTCCTTAGCATAGATATACCAGGATTTGTCTAACAATGCATGTGTTATAGAATATTTGGGTTTTTTTCAACTTTGAACTTTTACAAGTAAAACTACTATAAACATCCATGTACAATATGTGTGTGTGAATATAATTTTATGTTTACTTAGGATCCATTCCTGAGAGTGAAATTGCTGGGGTGTATGATAATTATGTATTTAGTTTTATAAGAAACCTATAAAATTTTTTCCAGAGTGGCTTTACCATTTTACAGTCTTACCAGCTCTGTATGAGTGACCTAGGTTTTTCACATCCCTACTATCATTTGATGTTGTGACTCTTTATTATTTTCATTTTTCTGATAGATAATGCAGGATATCTCATTGTGCCTTTAATTTTCATTTCTTTTATAGCTGAGGTGTTATCAAGCATATGATTTAGAAATATTTTCTCCCATTCTGTGGAATGCTTTTTCACTGTCTTGATAGTATCCTTTAATGCACATAGGTATTACATTTTTAATTTATTAAAAGAAAGTTTTTATGTGATCATTTTTATAAGTTTTTATTGAATTTGTTACAGTATTGTTTCTGTATTATGTTTTGGTTTTTTGGCTGTGAGGCATGTGGGATTTTAGCTCCCTGATCAGGGATCAAACCTGCACCCCCTGCACTGAAGGCAAAGTTTTAACCACTGAACCGCAAGAGAAATCCCCATAAGTTTAAATTTTGACAAAGTTCATTTATCTATTTTTTTCTTTTGTTGCTTATTTTTTTGGTGTCATATCTAAGAAACCATTGTCCATTCAAGGTCATGAAGATTTATCTCCATGGTTTCTTCTAAGAGTTTTATAGTTTTGACTTTTATGTCTAAATTTTTAGTTTATCATTTGGTATGTATGAACCTTGTGTTTGTATGTTCAAATTTTTTTTCATTATCATAAAATACAGATAACATAAAATTTCCCATCTTAATTTTTTTAAAGAGCAAAGTTCAATAGTGTGAAATATATTTGCATAGTTGTGCAACCAATTCCTGGAATTCTCTTCATCTTGTAAAACCAACATTTATATCCTTATTAAACAACTCTTCATTTCCTCCTTCTCCTAACCCCTGGTATCTGCCACTGTAATTCCTATTTCTGTGAATTTGACTATAAATATTTCATATAAATGGCATCATATTTGCCATTTTGTAATCAGTTTAGTTCTGTTAGCATAATGTCCTTCCATTTCACCTACATTGTAGTATCAATATATGTCAGAATTTCTTTATTTTTTAAAGTTGAATAATATTCCACTGTATTATATACCACATTTTGTTTGTCTATCTGTATGTCAACAGACAGTTTGGTTCCTCCATGTTGTGGCTATTGTGAATAATGCTGCTGTGAACATGTGTGTTAGTTGCTCAGTTGTGTCCGACTGTTTGCAGCCCCATGGATTGTAGCCTGCCAGGCTCCTCCCCATGAACATAGGTGTACAAATAATCTCTTTGAGACTCTGGTTTCATGGCTTTGGGGGCATACATGCAGAATTGGAATTGTCAGGTCATATGGTAATTCTGCTTTTAATTTTTTGAGGAAACACCATAGTGGCTGCATCATTCTTTCCCCCTAACTGTGAACAGGGTTCCAGTTTCTTCACATCCTCATCAACACTTGATAGTTTCTGGGTTTGTTGTTGTTATTATTGTTTTGTTTTTTGAAAGTAGCCATTCTAATAGGTATGAGACAGTATCTCACTGTAGTTTTGATTTATATTTTCCTAATGATTAGTGATGTTCACATATTTTTCATGTGCTGGTTAGCTATTTATATATCTTCTTTGGAGAAATGTTTATTCAGGCCTTTGACAATTTTAAAATCAGATTGTTTGGTTTTTTTGTTGTTGAACTGTAAGCTGCTGCTGCTACATCGCTTCAGTCGTGTCCGACTCTGTGCGACCCCATAGACGGCAGCCCACCAGACTCCGCCGTCCCTGGGATTCTCCAGGCAAGAACACAGGAGTGGGTTGCCATTTCCTTCTCCAATGCATGAAAGTGAAAAGTGAAAGTGAAGTCGCTCAATTGTGTCCGACTCTTCAGTTCTTGATATATTCTGGATCTTAATCCTTTATGAGATAGATAATCTGCAAATATTCTCTCCCATTTCGTAGGTTGCCTTTTTTACTCTATTCTTTGTATCTTTCACTGTACAGCAATTTTTAATTTTGATGTGGTCCAATTTATTTTTACTTTTGTTGTCTGTGTTTCTGCTATCCTAAGAAATCATTGCCAAATTCAATATTATGAAGATTTCCCCCTATGATTCTTTCTAAGAGTGTTATTGTTCTAGCTCTTATAGTTAGGTTCTTTGATCCTTCATATAGTATCTTTGATATGTCAATGTATCACCTCTAAAAAAGTCAAACAAGGAAACTAATAAATTAACAACTTTATGGCTTTTATTGGGTTAGAATTAAACTCATACAGTTATTTGGGAAAAAATTGACAGCTTTGTAATATTCAAACTTCAAATATAGGACATTATTTTTTAAAGTCATTTATTTACAGAATTTTTAATGTCTGATTTAATATTGGACATTTTCTTTAGCAGGCTTTTCAGGTTTCATGTATTATTTCTGGGTACATTATATTTTAATGCTTACTGTAAATATCATATGTAAATATCATATGTAAATATCCTACTATTATTTTTTCATTGTTTATTATTGACTTTGAAGAAAACTGGATTAATTATATATTTCACTTTGTTCTTTTGTATAGCATGTTGCCTTTCCATAAGAAAGGGAGAAATAAGAATACATATTTTTATTTTCTTTAGAAAACAATGGAAGATACATGTATTTCACTTAAATTCCCTTTTTGTTATATTAGTTCTAATGCATTTTCTAGTTGTTTCTCTAGAACTGTCTGTGTGGGAAAAAACATGCATGCACTCATCTCTATTTCTAGATGTGTTTATCTATCATTATAATCCTAGAACATCAGCTTAAAATTATTGGAGACATCAGTAAGATGGTTATCTCTAAATTAAAAATACATTGTTTTCCTTTATGTCTAGAAAATACATTAGAAAAATTCCCTTCAGGTTGCCAAAAAAAATGTGTAATAACCAAAAATAAAATATTGTCCCTCTAATGGAAGGAATGTAATGCAGGAAAGATTAATGATTTTATTCACTTATCTTACCTGCATTAAAAGTATAAAGAAAATGGGTTTTAACACAGACCTGACATTTACTAACCAGGCAACTTTGGGCAATTAACAACCACTGTAAGCTTCAGTTTCTACATCTGAAGAGTATTATTATAGTCCCTGCTTCGTGAGCTTGTTACAATAATCCAGATGAAATGCTTGGAACAATCCTGGTGAAATGCTTAGTGTCATTCATGATACATAATAAGTGTTTAATTACTGAAATTATTGTTACTTTTTGGATAGGACATCTAGGACAAAGTTATCATGCCTGTTTTTACCTAATTGAGCACTAAAGATTTTAGTTTTTGAATAGATACAGACAAAGAGGAAATAATAAAGTAGAAAAATAAAAGAACATGGCTATTTGTGATTTTGGCTTTGGCTGATATCACTGAGGAACCACCATTTGTTTTGCCGCTTATCATATTCACTGTGTCTCAGAATTGGAGATAAATAGAAGGGAGAGGTGAAGGTTTGTCTCCCTTTTGGCGGGGGAGGAGGTGGTTTCTATGCCATTTTATTTTGGTTGTAGAAATGTGATTTATAGTCTAAAAATGTTTCTTAATCCATTTTGATTGATAGTACAGGTATTGAAAATCTTCCTTGGATTTGTCATATGGCCTTCTCATCTGACAAAGTTGTAACTAGTTTTTGCCATTTTGTATATTGTCATAGATTTTTAATGGTGAGTTGGGTGTGAGTTGAGTTGTATTAGGCAATGCTGTTATGTTGCTATGCAGAGAAGCATCCCGAGGTTTGTAGAGCAACTCATATAAAGTCACAGGGCCTGTAAATGTGAACATTTGTATTTAAATTTAGATTTGTTTACTTTAGTGTGTAAGGTTCAAGAGACATAATGAAGTTTAAGCAAGGGGTCAGTAAAAATGAGGGAATAGAAGCCATATAGAGGAAACCAGATTTTATGAACTTGGAGGTGGAGCAGTGCTGTATTATAAAATCCAAAGTGTGCCTCTATCATCTTGTAACTCAAGTGAAGTGTTAGATGTCATTGGAATTGAGGAATTCTATGGCCAGGGTAATAGGTGTTAAGTCAATAAGCATGGGAATGGGATTGGGTAGTGGATTGGATGAATAGGAAGATTAGCTCGTTGATTGAAGTCATCAAGAATGGTGGCATGCATATGACCCAACAATACCACTTCTGGGCATACACACTGAGGAAACCAGATCTGAAAGAGACACGTGCACCCCAATGTTCATCGCAGCACTGTTTATTATAGCCAGGACATGGAAGCAACCTAGATGCCCATCAGCAGATGAATGGATAAGGAAGCTGTGGTACACATACACCATGGAATTTTACTCAGCCGTTAAAAAGAATTCATTTGAATCAGTTCTAATGAGATGGAAAAAACTGGAGCCCATTATACAGAGTGAAGTAAGCCAGAAAGATAAAGAACATTACAGCATACTAACACATATATATGGAATTTAGAAAGATGGTAATGATAACCCTATATGCAAAACAGAAAAAGAGACACAGATGTACAGAACAGACTTTTGGACTCTGTGGGAGAAGGCGAGGGTGGGATGTTTCGAGAGAACAGCATGTATATTATCTAAAGTGAAACAGATCACCAGCCCAGGTGGGATGCATGAGACAAGTGCTTGGGCCTGGTGCACTGGGAAGACCCAGAGGAATCGGGTGGAGAGGGAGGTGGGAGGGGGGATCGGGATGGGGAATACGTGTAAATCTATTGCTGATTCATATCAATGTATGACAAAACCCACTGCAATGTTGTGAAGTAATTAGCCTCCAACTAATAAAAATAAATGGCAAAAAAAAAAAAGAATGGTGGCATGACCTGCAAGTGTAATGACCTGTAGTGAGAGTGGTAAAAAGCTGTCTTGAATTGATAGAGGAGTTTGGAGCAAGGGACATTAAGAACTATATAACTCCTCATGCCCAATTAATGAGAGGGACTTCCATTGGTTGAAAAGATTCATGAGGAAGTTGCATTATCACAGCAAAGCCATGATTCAATTGAGGCAACAGCTGTGGAAAATTCTGAGATGATATAGACTAGTTTGTCTCACAGTTTGAGTATTCTCTTGTGGTGTCTTGGGTCCTTGTGGGAGTGTACCCCCTTGGCTTCAGATTAAAGCTGTCTCTGTGTCAATGGAATTCAGCACTCATTTCCTGTCCTCACATGGTTCCGTCAACACAGATTAAATTTCTTTCCATTTCCTTGATATGAAAAAGCTTAGATCCCAAGAATCCCTCTATTTTTGTTCACTCTGCTTTGGTTTTCCCCAGCTAGCTTTCTTTTTCTGAATTATCTTGAGATTCTCTCATTTTTTCTTGGGAGCAACTTTCCCTAGCCTTTGATTCTTTTTATTTATTTGTTTATCTATTTATTTTTCCTTTGATTCTTTTTAGATTAATGTAGCATAAAATAAATCCATCTGCAAAGTCAATTACAGATGGATATTACAGACTTTGAATACTATGAATTTACAGTCTTCATTCTACAAGAGGAGAAGGTGCATTTTCTCTCCTTCCAGAATGAATGACACCCTCCCAATTTACAAAAATTTGGTGGAGGGTTTTTAAAAAAATTCGTATATATTTAATTAAAACTTAAGCATACCTCTTCTTGTCTCCTCTCGAGGAAAGAAAAGAGGAGAATAAAAATCCATCTGTTCTGCCTTCTAATTAGTTGAGAATTCACATAGTTATATACTTTGAAAATATTTTTCCTGCTTTATTTATGAGTATGTCCTTTAACACCAGGATTAAAGTCTTTTTTTCTTCCCTTTCTAGCAATAATGCCTGGCATTCTGTCATGGAATGATATTACATAGGTCAAACTGATTTATACTTCCCAAAGTCCTGCTTACGATTCCCTGGTATCTTGTGATCTTTTAGTATTTTACAAATGGAATGATTGATTAATTTGGTCTATTCAGGTATTGAAGTTAAGGTGACCAGGTTATAATTTTTAAGGCTATCACTTTATTTTCTTCTTTAGAAGTAGGCCCTACCCATGTTCTTTCTCTGTTTTTCAGCTTCATAGCTGTCCACCATGTGTTCAGAAAGATTGTTTATATGATAAATTCAGAACATGCCTTAAATATTCCTGGATCTACCTACCAGGGCATGCTGATCTGAAAACATTCACTATATTTAATCTCTGACTCATTTATCTCCTATTGTGGATGAACTTTGTATCCTATTGCAAAGGTGGTAGAAACTTGTTTATCTGACCAGAGTTGAACCTTTTTACAAGCGTCCTACTCAAGTTCAGCTTTAGAAAAAAATAAAAACAATTATCCACACAGGAACTCTATAGTTTACAGGTCACAATCTCCCTGTCCTGAGATTAAATGATAGAAAAAAATTAGTGGCATATGGAAAAACTCAGGAAGATGCCCAATAGTGGAGTACATATTACTTTTCTATGAATCTGTAATCTCTTGTTGCTGTAGAGTATTTGGAAATTGGCCAAGGAGGCTTTGTTTAGCTTCACTTTTCATATCAAAAGAGTTCACAGTTATGTTACTTTGTTCTTCCAGTAATTCTAACTCAGAAGTTTTCCTAACTGGGATTTCTTCCTAATATGACAAGTTATACTTATTTAATTGGTTTATTAAATGAGCTGCACTCAGTAGAATGAAACAGAAAGCACCTTTATTTTTTTCCCTTGTTCTTTGGGTTATAACACATATTTCTAGCCCCTGGAATAAAATCTCAGTCAGGTCACAAGTTTTTTCTGTCTCACTAAATAACTAACATCAGAGTATAGTCAAATATCAAAAGTCCAAAAGCCCATTCAGTTTAAAATCTCTTCTTCCTCAGTTTAGGTGTACATCAGGCTTAGAGGAGGGCTTCCGTGATTGCTCTGTCAGTAAAGAATTCGCCTGCAATGCAGGTAGACGGGGGTTCAATCTCCAGGGAAGATCCGCTGGAGAAGGAAATAGAACCTACTCCAGTATTCTTGCTTGGGAAACCCCATGGACAAAGGAGCCTGGTGGGGTACAGTTCATGTGATTGCAAAGAGTTGAACATGAATAGTGACAAAACCACCACCACCACCAAGCTTAGAGGACTGAAGGGATGGGAAAGGGAAGGGCTTTCACCTTTTTCCTTTCCTTACTTCATTGCATTATCCATTTAATAGTTGCTATTTTGAGGCTCTTTAATATTAAGAAGAAGCACAAGCTGGAATCAAGATTGCCAGGAGAAATATCAATCACCTCAGATGTGCAGATGACACCACCCTTATGGCAGAAAGTGAAGAGGAACTAAAAAGCCTCTTGATGAAACTGAAAGGAGAGTGAAAAGTTGGCTTAAAGATCAACATTCAGAAAACTAAGATCATGACATCTGGTCTCATCACTTCATGGCAAATAGATGGGGCAACAGTGGAAATAGTGACTGACTTTATTTTTCTGGGCTCCCAAATCACAGCAGATGGTGACTGCAGCCATGAAATTAAAAGATGCTTACTCCTTGGAAGGAAAGTTATGACCAACCTAGATAGCATATTAAAAAGCAGAGACATTGCTTTGCCAACAAAGGTCCATCTAGTCAAGGCTATGGTTTTTCCAGTGGTCATGTATGGATGTGAGAGTTGGACTATAAAGAAAGCTGAGCACCGAAAAATTGATGCTTTTGAACTGTGGTGAGAGACTCTTGGAGAAGACTCTTGAGAGTCCCTTGGACTGCAAGGAGATCCAACCAGTCCATCCTAAAGGAAATCAGTCCTGGGTGTTCATTGGAAGGGCTGAGGCTGAAGCTGAAACTCCAATACTTTGGCCACCTCATGCAAAGAGTTGACTTATTGGAAAAGACCCTGATGCTGGGAGGGATTGGGGGCAGGAGGAGCAGGGGACGATAGAGGATGAGATGGCTGGATGGCATCACCGACTTGATGTACATGAGTTTGAGTAAACTCTGGGAGTTGGTGATGGACAGGGAGGCCTGGCATGCTGCGATTCATGGGGTCACAAAGAGTTGGACACGACTGAGCGACTGAACTGAACTGAACTGAACTGAATATTAAAATAGGGGAAAGAGAAGGGGCAGAAAAGTCCTTAACTTTTAACAAAGTGATACTGCTTCCCTGTGGCCAGTTTCATCCCTCCTCCACTTCTACATCCATGAGGCACCTTTATCCTCTCATTGTTGAGGCTACCTCATTCTGGCAGCAGATTTTGGTAGGACTCCTGGCCAGCTAATCAACTTGACCTTGTCACTCCACTTCGTGGGGTTTGTATCTGATCCAAGGAAGACAGACCCCCTGCCCTGCTGTCAGTAGATGTATAGCTTACAATTAATACATTTTTTTCCCTTCTTTAGGCAACTCTAGTTGCCAGGAAAGTCCCATGGACAGAGCAACCTAGCCTGCTACAGTCCTTGGAGTTGCAGAGTCGGACACGACTGAGTGACTGAGCATGTGCAAACACACACACACACACACACACACACACACACACACAATAATAATCACAAATTGCTTTAATTACATTTTAGACAAGGTAAATTAATAATTCACCCAAGGTCACACAACCAGTAAGAACAGAGCCTGGATTTGAACCTAGACAGAGTGGCTCAGCAGTAAAGAATTCACCTGCCAATGTAGGAGACATGGGTTTGATTCCTGGAGGAAAATCCTCTGGAGAAGGAAATGGCAACCCACTCCTGTATTCTTACCTGGAGAATACAGGACAGAGGAGTGTGGTAGGCTAGAGCTTAGGGGGTCACAAAAAGTCAGACATGACTTAGTGACTAAGCAACAACAAGAGTTTTATGCAAGGATCACTTCAGCCTGTTCTGCTGCAGTCACGCTTCCCAGTCTTCCTCATGTTCTGGTTCACAGAGAAACTGAAAAGTATTTTTATGGCATGATGGGAAATTGAAACAAGGCTACTTACAGAGCAGCAGACTTAGGGCTGCATCAGACTTGACTAAGGCGCCCCAGGGACTGAAGGGACTAATCTTTTGGTACGTCTGTAACTCGTGGAGGTCTGCCTACCCTATATTACCTCTAGACAAGAGCACAGTCTGCATATAGATTTTTTTAATAATATGGAAATTTGATGGGTGCTAAAGGTAACATTTCAAATCAATGAAGAATATTATTTACTAATGATATAATATTAAAATATTTTATTTTATAAAATTATATGTTTCACATAACTATAAAATATGTATTTTAATATATAATATATTTTATAAATAATAAAAATAAATTATTTATTGATGTATTGAAACAACTGAGTTTCCATTTGGGGAAAAATATAGTCATGTACAGATGTGAGAGCTAGACCATAGAGAAGACTGAGTGTGAAAGAATTGATGCTTTTGAACTTCAGTGCTGGAGAAGACTCCTGAGAGTCCATTGGACAGCAAGGAGATTAAACCAGTCAATCCTAAAGGAAATCAACCCTGAATATTCATTGAAAGGACTGATGCTGAAGCTGAGGCTCCAATACGTTGGCCACCTGATGTGAAGAGCCAACTCATTGGAAAAGACCCTGATGCTGGGAAAGATTGAAGGCAGGAGGAGAAGGGGGTGACAGACAATGAGACGGTTAGACGGCATCACTAACTCAATGGACATGAGTTTGAGCCAGCTCTGGGAGATAGTGAAGGACAGGGAAGCCTAGTGTACTGCAGTCCATGGAGTCACGGAGAGTTGGACACGACTTAGAGACTGAACAACAACAACACTTCCTCCCCACACCCCCCACCTCCTTAACCTGAATTTTCTAATGAAGATACAAAAACTAACATAGAAAGAAAAATACTGATAAATGCCTATAGATCAAAGAGAAAGAAGCTTTCCATACAACAACAAATATTCTAAACAAATTCAAAAGACAATTGGAAGATTGTCTATCAAATATATATATAACATGTCAGGCAAAATACTCATTTTCTTAGTACACAACTATTACAACAAGAATTAACAAGAAAAATGCAAGCTTATAAAAAAGAAAAAATAATTATCAAATAATATAAGTAGGTATTTTACAGAAAAATAAGTGCAGTTAGATTATAAACATATCAAAATATGGTCTACCTCATTTATAAATGAAAAAAAATGCACATTGAGTGAATTCCCTAGGATTCTAATGGCTAGGACTTGGTGTTTTCACTGCCATGGCCTGGGTTTAGTCCCTGATCAGGAGACTAAGATCCTGCCAACCACACGGCATGGGCCTCCCCCTACCACCTCCCCCAAACTTACTGGAACAAGCAAAGAAAAGAACACAAAAGAGATCATTTTCTACCTATCAGATTATTTTAAAAGATTAAAATTGGATAGTATAATACACACAAATTTGTACAAATTACCCTGTGGAGGACATTTTAGCAATATCCATCAAAATTCAATATACACAAAGCTTCTCATCCAGGTATTCCACTTTTAGGATTTTATCTAGTCTTAAACAGGTCTGAAAAGATGCATATGCGTGTTGTTGCAGCTTTATTTGTAAGGAGAAAGAAGTTGGGTGGGGGACAACCTAACGGTATAGCAATGGGGAAATATTACACAGTTCTTAAAAAGATAGATGTATTATTAACAAATACCAGATAAATCATATTCCTCCATTTGTGTACAACAGTAGAATTAGATATATTGCTATTAAAGCACATATACATATATAAATACATGAAATACATGGAAACTCTGCAAAGGTAAGTAAGAAACTCCAAATGGAGGGAAATTTTGTGTTGCAGAACTGGCCAAGGGCCTGGAGTAGAAAGGAACTTCCTTTTGTTCTGTTTGAAGTTATTTCCCCCTGCATGTGTGCTGTTTTATTTTTTTAAAGGAATAACAACAGATTATTCTTTTCATGAAATTTTACTTATTTATTTATGGCTGTGCTGGGTCTTCGTTGCTGTGCACAGGATTTTCTCTAGTTGTGGTGAGTGGGGTGGGGGGCTCCTTTCTAGTTGTGGTGCGTGGGCTTCTCCAAGTCACCACGTGGCTCAGACGGTAAAGAATCTGCTTGCAATGCAGGGAACCTGGGTTCGATTCCTGGGTTAGGGAGATCCCCTGGAGGAATGGCTGCCCACTGCAGTATTCTTGCCTGGGAAATCCCACAGACAGAGGGGCCTGGCGGACCACAGTCTATGGGCTTGCATAGAGTCGGGGATAGGACTGAGTGACTTTCACTTTCATCCTACCCTAGAATTATTTACACAGAGGAGATTATTTGGAGTGAGGTCATAGTCTAGAGTTTGGAGTTGAAAATCCCGGGCACACTCTTTGTTCTTTTTGTGGCTTTAGGTGGGGTAAGAACCAGCTAGAACCAGTATCTCCTTGAGGCCCAAAGGTGGCTACACCTAGGAGGGTAGGGTTGATCCACAGATGTGAAGCTAAATAATCTCTATCAAGGCACTTTTACCTCAGTAGGGGGCTAGGAGTGGGCAGGGAGCCTTGTTGGAGCTGGGTGGAGTTATTACAAATGGAGGAGTTATTTGCAGGTTTCAGAGAAATGAGGGGCATTAGCCTACTGGCCATCTGCAGAGGCAGGAGAGCTTACTCTGTGTCTTTACTGTCCCAAACGAAAGGTGGAGTAGCCATCACAGCCTACTGTGGGGTTGGGCAACCAGGCGATGATTTTGGACAGGTTCCCTTTTTTAACCAGGACAAGGATGGAAATGATCAGGTAGAGTTCACTGCTGTGAGGATTCAGAAGAGAGCACTCCAGGGCTAGTTGATGAACTGCATCTTAGAAAGAAACAAGTACCTTCTCAACTTGCATCAACAGGAAGAAGTACCCTGGGTACTGACTATGCCATAGCACTGAGGCAGATGAGAACGGCCAGTCACAATATAATCTCAGCAAAAAGGAGAGTTCCTTTTTGGATGTGCATGCCTTTGGTGTAGAGAGGCTCTGCAAATTCATCTTAGTGCTGGGAATGCTAGGCATCTGCTGGCTTGTTCAAGGTTCAAAGTCTTGCCAGTCTAGCAGCAGTACTCACATTCTGGACAGGCTGTCTGAGTCTCTATCTCTGTTCACATCTGCCTCTGTGCTTTTTGTCTTTCTTATCTATCTATCTGTCAGTCTGACTGTCTATCCGTCTATCTGTCTGCCTATCTGTCTGTCATAATTTGGGCCACTGTTCATGCACACATAACAAACAATCATGGGTGCTTGCACTCCGTGGTGTCTGACTCTTTGTGACCCCATGGACTGTAGACCATCCAGGCTTCTCTGTCCATGGGATTTTCCAGGCAAGAACACTGGAGTAGGTTGCCATTCCCTTCTCTAGGGGATCTTCTCAACCCAAGGATCAAACCCGTGTCTTCTATGTCTCCTGCATGACAGATGGATTCTTTACCACTGAGCTACCTAGGAAGCAACAAACTATATTGGGATGTAAAATGCTTAGAACATCTTCCCAATTACCAAATAACTAATGTTGTTTAAAAAAAAAAAACCAATTGCTTTGAATGCAGTAACATTTAAAGTTTACATGCTCTACCATAAACTTTATAGTCACAACAAATACTACACAACTATAAACTGGTTATAAAATGCAGACATAGTGAAAAACAAGGCAATTTTTTATAATAAACTGTTACATTTCAAGTATATATTTGAAGCTTGTGAAAAGTGAGAAGATGAAATGGAAGGAGAGTTGAAATAGTCATTATTTGTCCCTGGTCACAGAAGGTGATGATGTGAATGTACTTAGTGACAAAGGGACAATTGCAAGCAAATTACACTGATGCAGTAAAGTCAATCTATTCTTGGAGGCATTATTTTTTCCTCCTCCTGCTGGATAAACATACAGGATCATATGTGCTTCCAAAATAACCCAGTCTCATCTCACTTCTTTGAAAATTGTTTTAGTGAAATACCTTCCTTAACCCACAATTTTATGGATGAGATGGATGAGTTGACAGATTCAAGATTGCATGCCTTTAAAATAACAGGGGAGAATGCATACACATATATGTATGGCTGATTCCCTTTGCTATACACCTCAAACTATCACAACTTTGTTAATCGTCCATGCATGCGTGCTACATCACTTCAGTTGTGTCTGACTCTGTGCAACCCTATGGACTGTAGCCCCCCAGAATCCTCTGTTCATGGGGATTCTCCAGGCAAGAATTACTGGAGTGGGTTACATGCCCTCTGTCTCCTGCATTGGTAGGTGGCATTGGCAGGTGGGTTCTTTACCACTAGCACCACCTGGCCTGGGAAGCCCATTAATTGGCCATACTTCAATACAAAATAAAAAGTTTAATAAAAAAGAAAAAAATAACAGGGGTTATCAACAGGGTAAAATAAAAGAAAAAAATAGCACATTTATGGAAAACCCACAACTACTTTTTAAAAATGTAGCTAAGATATTTCATCGCACTGTCTTGGACTTCCAATACAGTGTTGAATAGAAGAGATGAGAGAAGATGTCTTTGTCTTATTCCTGAGCTTATGAGGGAAGCATTTAACATATCCTTCTTGGATTTTAACCAATGTCCTTTTTTCAGATTGAGACAATTATTTTTGATTCCTAGTTTCTGCAATATTAGGGATATTTATCAGGGATGAGTATTGAATTTCGTCAAATGCTGGTCTGCTTTTGATTGAGAATAGTATGCTTTTTTCCTTTCTTATTGTGCAGATGTGGTAAATTACATTGATTGATTTTCTCATGTTGACCTAACTTGCATTCCTAAGACAAAAGCCCACTTGGTCACGGTTATGTTGTCCTTGTTCTACGTTTTTAGATTCCATTGGCCAGTACCTTGTGAGGATTTTTGAATCTGCGTTCGTGAAAAATATTGGCTTATAACTTTCTTTTTTTAAAGTTTGATTTCAGGTTTTGGTATCAGAGTTATGCTGCCCTCATAAAACAAAATGGTAGGTTTTTCTTCCTCCCATGAAAGAGTTTATGCAAGATTGGGTATTCCTTTTTCCTTGAATATTTGGTAGAATTCAAGAGAGTTAAGCCATCTGAATCTAGAGTATGTGGGGTTTTTTGTTTGTTTGTTTGTTTTTTTGTGGGACAGTTTTAAATTACATATTTAATTTCTTTCCAAGAGTTCTGCCTCCACTTCTTCCTCTCTGTTCTACATGGATCTTACTTGTTTACTCAGCATTTATCTTTTATCTTTTCTGGGGGACTCGTCCTTTCTTGTTCCATCGGGTCATAGAAGAACTGTCAATCACTGTATCTTAGACCTCTACTTCCTTGGAGGTTGTCAGTATGTTAGCCAAACTGACATAGCAAATTGAGACCTTTCTGCTAGAGAAAGCAGGCAAAGACTCCTTCCTTTACCGTAAAGGTGCTAGGATACTGTGAGTTTAGGGCTGCCAGTGGCCATTTTCCCCAGACGCAGGGAGGAAGATTGTCTGTGGTTAGAAGAAGGGACCAAAACACGGAAGCAGAGTTAAAGATGGAAAGAAGCCTGATTGCATCATTTAGATGCCCAGGGCAAATCATGTCTAAAACTAGTTCTATTTTTAGGCTTTTCAGATACATAAGCAAATAGATTCTTAAATTTTTTTATTTTAATTAAGTTAATTTGAGTTGGGTGTCTGACATTTGTAATGAAAAGAAACTTGACTAATACAGTCAGAAGAATCTGCACTCTTGGGCTTTCAATCCTAATCTCTGGTTTGATGTTAAGGCACTTCCTTCTCTCTTTGCTCATTAGGTAGGAGGTAAAGAAAGGAGGAGCAGGTGTACAGATGATTGAGAAATATCCCTTAAAATAAAGTGCACTGAAAGAGTGACTCTGATCTTATTTTGGAGTACAGTGGGGAAACATGTGACCTCAAAATACTAAATGATTGCTAAGAATGTATTTTACATGAGATAGGCCACTTTCACCATCTGAGATGGCCCACCCTCTGTCTGTGGAGTGTGTTTCTCTCTAAATAAATTCACTTCCTACCTGTCACTTTGTCTGTCACTGAATTCTTTCTGCAATGAGACATCAAGAAGCAGAGCTTCATTAAGTCCTTAAACTAGGTGTGTGATTTCAGTTAAAAAACTATGGGTTAAAGTTCTGATCTGGGTTTTGGCTGGGTTCAAGTCCCAGTTTCAGTATCTTTTCACACCAGTGGACTACACTCTAGCCAGTCTGATCTACCTGGGTCATGTGGGACTCAAGGATCTTTCCTCCCAGGGGTCTTGGGATCCTTGAATAAATTAGTCAGCTTCTCTTGAGTGCTACATACAAAGGGGTCTAACCTGGAAGGGCCTTTATAAAGCTTCACCAGTTTCCCCCAGGACTAGGCTGCCTGCCTGCCTTTTACTTGCATCACACAAAAAAGCTACCATTCAAATGATAGCCCACTTAACAAGAGTCTGCTCCTAGATAAGTTATGCCTCAATCTTGGATGAGGAGGTGGCTACCATAATTTAAATTTTTCCTCATCTGAGGCACCAAACACCTTGGCCATGTGCTACCACTAATAGGGGATTTGAGGGCATACAAAAGGAGATGTGAACTTCTGATTCTGTGTTTTCATGTTGAGTAGGATTTCCCCCAGTTCACCCCAAAGCAAATTGGACTTCTGTCCTCTACCCTCTCCTGTTTAGTTCTGAAGATGTTCAAATTAAACTGACAAGCAACACATTAGCAAAAGAAAAAAAAGTATACTCATGGGAGTGCTCAGAATGAATAACTGAAAGGGGTAGTTAGAAATTGGAGCTTATATACCATATTGATAGGGAAGGGGAAAAAAAGAAAAAGTATTGTACTAGAGCAACTAGATTTACTAGAAGCATTTGCTCTTGGCTTCAGGAATGTTATATATTTCCCAGCATTTGTGGGCTGATTTTTCCTGTTATGGATCACATTCTTATGTAAAAGAACATTTCAGATTCCAAAATATTGACTTAGCTGTGACTTTTGTTTTTAAGGCTACTAGAAAGTCTACAACTTGTTTTATTTTTCTATCTCAGTGATTGTTTCCTACAATATAATGAAATGTGACATAACACAAGATGTGAAAGGTAGACTTTGTTCTGAGAATAAATGAGCGGTACACTTATCCCCTGGAATGTGAAGTTAAGTGGGCCTTAGAAAGCATCACTATGAACAAAGCTAGTGGAGATGATGGAATTCCAGGTGAGCTATTTCAAATCCTAAAAGATGATGCTGTGAAAGTGCTGCACTCAATATGCCAGCAAATTTGGAAAACTCAGCAGTGGCCACAGGACTGGAAAAGGTCAGTTTTCATTCCAGTCCCAAAGAAAGGCAATGGCAAAGAATGCTCTAACTACCGCACAATTGCAGTCATTTCACACGCTAGCAAAGTGATGCTCAAAATTCTCCAAGCCAGGTTTCAGCAATACATGAACTGTGAACTTCCAGATGTTCAAGCTGGTTTTAGAAAAGGCAGAGGAACCAGAGATCAAATTGCCAACATTTGATGTATCATCGAAAAAGCAAGAGAGTTCCAGAAAAACATCTACTTCTGCTTCATTGACTATGCCAAAGCCTTTGACTATGTGAATCACAATAAACTGTGGAATATTCTTAAAGAGATGGGAATACCAGATCACCTGACCTGCCTCTCGAGAAACCTGTATGCATGTCAGGAAGCAACAGTTAGAACTGGACTTGGAACAACAGACTGGTTCCAAATAGGAAAAGGAGTACGTCAAGGCTGCATATTGTCACCCTGCTTATTTAACTTATATGCAGTGTACATCATGAGAAACGCTGGGCTGGAAGAAACACAAGCTGGAATCAAGATTGCTGGGAGAAATATCAATAACCTCAGATATGCAGATGACACCACCCTTATGGCAGAAAGTGAAGAGGAACTAAAGAGCCTCTTGATGAAAGTGAAAGAAGAGAGTGAAAAAGTTGGCTTAAAGCTCAACATTCAGAAAACTAAGATCATGGCATCTGGTCCCATCACTTCATGGCAAATAGATGGGGAAACAGTGGAAACAGTGGCTGACTTTATTTTTCTGGGCTCCCAAATCACTGCAGATGGTGATTGCAGCCATGAAATTAAAAGACGCTTATTCCTTGGGAGAAAAGTTATGACCAACCTAGACAGCATATTAAAAGGCAGAGATGTTACATTATCAACAAATGTCCGTCTAGTCAAGGCTAGCACCGAAGAATTGATGCTTTTGAACTGTGGTGTTGGAGAAGACTCTTGAGAGTCCCTTGGACTGGAAGGAGATCCAACCAGTCCATCCTAAAGGAGATCAGTCCTGGGTGTTCATTGGAAGGACTGATGTTGAAGCTGACACTCCAGTACTTTGGCCACCTGATGCGAAGAGCTGACTCATTTGAAAAGACCCTGATTTGGGGAAAGATTGAAGGCAGGAGGAGAAGGGGATGACAGAGGTTGAGATGGTTAGATGGCATCACCAACTCAGTGGACATGAGTTTGGGTAAACTCTGGGAGTTGTTGATGGACAGGGAGGCCTGGTGTGCTGCGGTTCATGGGGTCACAGAGTTGAACACGACTGAGTGACTGAACTGAACTAAACACTTATCTCTCTTGGTAAATAAAGAAGTCAGTAGCATCATGCTTTATGAGTTTATGGAACATATTGCATACATAAATCCCTTGGCCACTGAATAATTGAAAAAAAAATCTACCAAGGCAGTCTATTTAATTAACTTTCAAGAACTTTTGCTTGAAATCTTTTTATAACTTAAAGATTATGGAAATAAGTTACATTCAGTGAACTTATAATTTGGAATAGAGAACATTTAGAAAATGAATCAATTGGGAAAATTGTTATATAGTGATTCTGAGTGGATAATTTTTAATTTACATTATGCTATAAATACATTTGATAATTCATTTTTAGGAAAGATTTTTTTTCCCTTTTTTTTTGGTCACATCACAGCTGCTTATGGGATCTTAGTTCCCTGACTTGTGATCGAACCCATGCCCTCTGCAGTGGAAGTGAGGGAAGCAAGCAGTCTTAACCACTGGACTGCCAGGGAAGTCCCAGGAAGGTTTTCTGTGAATTTCCTTTGGACTTTTGTGTTTGATATAGCAAAAAGAAATTAATATGTAATAGACTCAGCATTAAGATGGCTCCATGACATTGATCCTGAAACAAGTTGTACCCTTACTCGTTCTTATACATCAATAAAGATTCTATTTTCACACATAATGATATTTACTGGTTTGGAAACTATTTCCGTCTTAATATTAAAGAATATTACTTTTAAAAAAAATCTCTTGGAGATGTGATGACATTTGCTGATTGAATTTGGAGGCTTAGGTACAATAAGATGTTCCCTCTCAGGCACTATAGAATGGATTTTAAAGTTAGACAGACCTGGCTTCAAAGTTAGACTAACCTGGCAACTGCTTAGTTGGGAAGTTACTCGACTACTTTGGGTCTAGCAGACTAATCTTAAAGGGTAATGTTAGCAATAATATTGATGCATCCTAAGCATTTAGTGTCTGGCATAGTGTCTGGCATGTAGTATTTCCTCAATAAAAGGTAAACTTCTCAATATGATGGTGGAAACTGTCAGGCCCACATAAAGATCTGAAATGGAATGGTTTCTGAGAGAAATCTGTGTCACAGATACTAGCTCACAATCCCACCAAATTTGCTTCTCTATGTTGACATGGCTAAAATAGAGGAATGTACCTGAAAAAATTACCAAGGAGTAGTTGAAGAGAGCAGCCTTAAGAGAGACTGAAGGTGACTCTCCGGGGAGAAAAGTAAAAGGGACTTTGTAGCGGGGGGTGGTCTCTGTGTGTTGGGGGAAGAGGTTGGAGGGTATGAAGCCAGCAGATTATGGGAAGAGAAGTCAAGTTTTCTTCCTTCTTAGAAAACCAGAGCATTTCATATGTGGTCAGGATATTTTGTCGGAGGAGGCAATGGCAACCCACTCCAGTACTCTCTTGCCTGGAAAATCCCATGGACGGAGGAGCCTGGTAGGCTTCAGTCCATGGGGTTGCTAAGAGTTGGATATGACTAAGTGACTTCACTTTCACTTTTCACTTTTGTGCACTGGAGAAGGAAATGGCAACCCACTCCAGTGTTCTCGCCTGGAGAATCCCAGGGACGGGGGAGCCTGGTGGGCTTCCGTCTATGGGGTCGCACAGAGTCAGACACGACTGAAGTGACTTAGCAGCAGCAGCCCCATTTTATTATAAATATATTTAGCTCTAAATCTCTTAAACAGTTAAATCTTAACTGTTAGTATTTTCAGTTTAACCAGCTGGACCAAGTAGAATCAGATTGGTTAAATTTGTTTTGTTTTTTTTGGACTTGTATAGTGTCATTTGGTTATTAAGTCAGTGTCGATAAATGCTTTTATTTTCTGCTTTAGCTTCAATTAATATAGCAATCTTATCAAGACGCCTGGTCTCTGATTCCCCAAAAAAGGCCTTTTGAGGTACTTTCACCTTCCCTGAGAGTCAGAAACCGCTAAAGTAAAACATTCCGTTCAGTTCAGTTCAGTTCAGTCGCTCAGTGTGTCCAACTCTTTGCGACCCCACGAATCACAGCACGCCAGGCCTCCCTGTCCATCACCAACTCCCGGAGTTTACTCAAACTCATGTCCATCGAGTCGGTGATGCCATCCAGCCATCTCATCCTCTGTCTAATTTACTCCAAATACTTGAAGTTGCTCATTAACTATTTCTTACAGCAGTGCCGCAGATTTAAGCATCTATTCTCTAGGGGTGATCCAGGACAGAGGTGCTCTTTTCCCCTGAACAAGCGCAATGACAGTGAGAGTGACAGGACGTGGACAGATTTGAGAGCGACACGGGAGGAAGCTGTGACAGGATTTGGTGACTGGGCTTCCCAGGGGGCGCTAGTGATAAAGAACCCACCTGCCCATTCAGGAGACATAAGAGACGCAGGTTTATTCCCTGGGTCTGGAAGATCCCCTGGAGAAGGGCACGGCAACCCACTCCAGTATTCTTGCCTGGAGAATCCCATGGACGAGGAGCCTGGCGGGCTGCAGTCCGTGGGGTCGCATGGAGTCAGACACGACTGAGGTGCCCCAGCACACAGAGAATGGGGAGTGGAGGTGAGAACCAGCAGAGGAAAAAGTAGGATTATGAGGTGGGCGAAGTGCCTTCGTTAGCACAGCAAGCAAGAGCATGTCAGTCTGTGTGACGGAAATGCCAAGTTCTGGTTTGGACGTAATTCATCTGAAGTCTCTCTGGAAAATTTACATGATGGTATCAATTAGATAGTTGTATACCTGTATTCGGCCTTTAAGAGAGAACTTAAAGCTAAGCTGGTACATTGGACATCTTAGCCTGAGAGCAGATGAGAGCACTGGGAAAGGATGGAGCGCAAGGTGAAAAAAGGGCCTCATTCAGATTTGTGAGGAACATAAATATCTGAAAGACGAAGAAAGGAGGAGTCTGCAAAGGTGGCTGATATGGAGCAGCTAAAAATGTAAAAAGAAAACAAAATTTCTGGGAAAAAGAAAAGTTATCTTTATCAAATGACTGAGTGAACCAATCATGTAAGAACAGAAAAGTGTCTATTAGATTAAATCAAAAGAAGGTTTCTGGTGGTTTTAATGAGAATAGTTTGATTATGCTCACGTAGCTAGTTAGCTGCAGACCTGAGATCTGAAGCCAGGTCTGTCTGTCTTTAAAACTGACATTCATAGTGCCTGGGAGGGAACATCTCATTGTACTTGACTTTCAAATTCAATCAGCAAATGTCATCAGACCTTCAAGAGATTTTTTTTTTTTTTTTGAGATTTTTTAACAAAAGTAATGTTCTTTAATATTAAGATGAAAATAGTTTTCAAACCAGTAAATGTCACTATATCTGAAAATAGAATCTCTATTCATGTATAAAGATGAGTAATGCTGTAATTTGTTTCAGGATCCATGTCATGGAGCCATCTTAATGCTGAGTCTATTACACATTAATTTCTTTTTGTTATTTGAAGCACAAAGGTCCAAAGCAGATTCAAGTAACAGTCTACTGCAGCCGGGAAAGGATGGAGAGTGATGGAGGAAGGTACTGCCAGAGGAGATGATGTTTGAGCAAGGACCTGAGTGCAGTGAGGAACAAAGCCATGGACATAATCAGGGATTTCTAGCAGTGGGAATGCAAGCACAAAGGCCCTGAAGTGGAAAAGGATTTATCAAGTGGAAGGCAGAGCAAGAAGCTTAGAGCCTCAAGGCTTAATTCTATAGTAAAACTACTCCAAAGTCTCAAAGAATGCAATCTCTAGCCTGTCTTTTATCCTTTATCCATATTTTTAAAAAATCTATTTTGAAAAAGAAATCTCACAGAGAAAAGTTCAAGTATAGCATGGTAATTTTTTTCCTTTGAAACATTTGGGAGCAAGGAAATTGATGTGGCCCATTGCCCTGATGTTTTTTTGGCCACACTGTGTGGCTTGCAGTTCCCCAATGAAGGATCAAACCGGGACGGTTGGCAGTGTAAGCACAGTCTTAACCACTGGACCATCAGGGAGTTCCTACTTCAAATTTTTTAAGGTGTATTTTTACAAAGAAAAATTGATCCCAGAGACATTTTGAGAGAACTATATGGAATTTTTTCAGAGTTTCATAATTGAATTTATTGAATATATCTAAGAAGAACAATGTTTATCATACTTACAGTAGACTGCATAAAAATATAATAAATAACATTAATACACATTGAAAGTTGATAGTATAACATATTTTACTTTTATAGGTATTCAATTTAAATATTTGTAGAATAGGGCTTCTCTGGTGGCTCAGACAGTAAATATTTGTTGAATGAATGAAGTGCATTTGTATCCTCAGAAAGATTTTATAACATAACATTTAGTTCAGGCAGTTTAATCTGGATGCACTGTTCCTCCTGTCCTAATTGTCATATCCTATAATTCAGCATTATTATAACCTTTAAATTATTTTTGGAAAGAACTGTATGTCAGAATAATGGCATATTATCTTAATGAATTTTAATAATAAAATATTATTGTCTAATACTTTTATTAGTTTATATAATCACTGACATGGGCAACATAGTAAATGCTGCACACTGCAGCTGAAGCTTTAATAAAAATAATAAAGAAATGCAATTAAAATATTTTTATTGAAGTATAGTTGATTTATAATGTTGTGTTAATGTCTGCTATACATCAAAGTGACTTAGTTATACATATATCCTTTTTCATATTTCTTTCCATTAGGGTTTATCATAGAATATTAAATATAGTTCCCTGTGCTATACAGCAGGACCTAGTCCTTTATTATTATAAATATAATGGTTTGCATCTGCTAATCACAAACTTCCAATCCTTCCCTCCTCCACCTCTCATCCCCCTTGGCAACCACAAGCCTGTTCTCTATATCTGTGAGTCAGTCTCTGTTTTGTAGATATGTTCATTTGTGTTATATTTTAGATTCCACATATAAATGATATCATATGTTTGTCTTTATCGTTGTGATGTTGCTTAGTATGGTAACCTCTAGGTGCATCCATGTTCCTGCAAATGGTATTGTTTCATTCTTTTTTAAGCTGAGTAATATTCCATTGTAAATATGCATATATATATATATGCAAAATCACATGTCATTTTCATCGTAGGGGAGTGGAATGCAAAAGTAGGAAGCCAAGAAATACCTGGAGTAACAGGCAAGTTTGGCTTTGGAATACAAAATAAAGCAGGGCAAAGGCTAACAGAGTTTTGCCAAGAGAACGAAGTGGTCATAGCAAACATCCTCTTCCAAAAACACAAGAGACAACTATACACATGGGCATAACCAAATGGTCAATACTGAAATCAGATTGATTATATTCTTTGCAGCTGAAGATGGAGAAGCTCTATACAGTCAGCAAAAACAAGACCAGGAGCTGACTGTGGCTCAGATCATGAACTCCTTATTGCTAAATTCAGACTTAAACTGAAGAAAGTAGGGAAAACCACTAGACCATTCAGGTATGACCTAAATCAAACCCTTACGATTATACAATGGAAGTGACAAATAGATTCTAGAGATTAGCTCTGATAGACAGAGTGCCTGAAGAACTATGAATGGAGGTTCCTAACATCGTACAGGAGGATGTGATCAAAACCATCCCCAAGAGAAAGAAATGCACAAAGGCAAAATGGCTGCATGAGGAGTCCTTACAAATACCTGAGAAAAGAAGAGAAGTGAAAGGCAAAGAAGAAAAGGAAATATATATTCATTTGGATGCAGAATTCCAAAGAATAGCAAGGAGAGATAAGAAAGCCTTCCTCAGTGATCAACGCAAAGAAATAGAGGAAAACAATAGAATGGGAAAGACTAGAGATCTCTTCAAGAAAATTAGAGACACCAAGGGAACATTTCATGAAAAGATGGGCACAATAAAGGACAGAAGTGAATAAGCCTAACAGAAGCAGAAGATATTAAAAAGAGGTGACAAGAATACACAGAAGAACTATACAAAAAAGATCTTAATGACTCAGATTAACACTATGGTGTGATAACTCGCCTAGAGCCAGACATCCTGGAATGCGAAGTCAAGTGGGTCTTAGGAAGCATCACTATGAACAAAGCTAGTGGAGGTGATGGAATTCCAGTTGAGCTATTTCAAATCCTAAAAGATGATGCTGTGGAAGTGCTGCATTCAATACACCAGCAAATTTGGAAAACTCAGCAGTGGCCACAGGACTGGAAAAGGTCAGTTTTCATTCCAATCCCAAAGAAAAGCAATGCCAAAGGATGCTCAGACTACCACACAATAGCAGTCATTTCACATGCTAGCAAAGTAATGCTCAAAATTCTCCAAACTAGCCTTCAATAGTACATGAACTGAGAACTTCCAGATGTTCAAGCTGGTTTTAGAAAAGACAGAGGAATGAGAGATCAAATTACCAACATTTGTTGGATCATCGAAAAAGCAAGAGAGTTCCAGAAAAACATCTACTTCTGCTTCACTGACTATGCTAAAGCCTTTGACTGTGTGGATCACAACAAACTGTGGAACATTCTGAAAGAGATGGAAATACCAGACCACCTTACCTGCCCCCTGCGAAATCTGTATGCCAGTCAAGAAGCAACAGTTAGAACTGGACATGGAACACTGGACTGGTACAAAATTGGGAAGGAGAACATCAAGGCTGTATATTGTCACCCTGCTTATTTAATTTATACGCCGAGTACATCATGAGAAACACCTGGCTGGATGAAGCAGAAGCTTCAAGATTGCCAGGAGAAATATCAATAGCCTTAGATATGCAGATGACACTACCCTTATGGCAGAAAGTGAAGAGGGACTAAAGAGCCTCTTAATGAAAGTGAAAGAGGAGAGTGAAAAAGTTGGCTTAGAACTCAACATTCAAAAAACTAAGATCATGGCATCCAGTCCCATCACCTCATGGCAGGTAGATGGGAAAACAGTGGAAACAGTGAGAGACTTTATTTTCTTGGGCTCCAAAATCGCTGCAGATGGTGACTGCAGCCATGAAATTAAAACACACTTGCTCCTTGGAAGAAAAACTATAACAATCCTAGGCAGCATATTAAAAAGCAGAGATATTACTTTGCTGACAAACATCCATATAGTCAAAGCTATTGTTTTTCCAGTAGTCATGTATGGATGTGAGAGTTGGACCACAAAGAAGGCTGAGTGTGGAAAAATTGGCACTTTTGAACTGTGGTGTTGGAGAACACTCTTGAGAGTCCCTTGGATTGCAAGAAGATCAAACCAGTCAATCCTAAAGGAAATCAGTCCTGAATATTCATTGGAAAGACTGATGCTAAAGCTGAAGCTCCAATACTTTGGCCATATGATGCGAAGTGCGGACTCATTAGAAAATGTCCTGATGCTGAAATGATTGAAGATAGGTGTAGTAGGGGACAACAGAGGATGAGATGGTTGGATGGCATCACCATCTCAATGGATATGAGTTTGAGCAAGTTCCGGAAGATGGTGAGGGACAGGGGAGTCTGGTGTGCTGCAATCCATGGGGTCACAAAGAGTTGGACATGACTGAGCGGCTGAACAACAGTGACAATATAACATATAGGATAGACAACCCACTCCAGTATTCTTGCCTGGAAAATTCCATGGACAGAGGAGCTACAGTCCATGGGATCACAAACAGTTGGATATAACTGGGGGACTGAACACACAAGTACACACACACACACACATATATATGTATATATGTGGCTATAGTCCATGAGGCTGCAAAAGAGTTGGACATGACTTAGCAACTAAACAATTATATATATATATATATATACACACACATACACACACGCATCTTTATCCATTCATATTTTGAAGAAAAATTTTTGAAACATAATTTTTATTAGCAACTCATGGACCATGGGCAGGGAAGTTATTTGAAATTATTATTAAATGTTCTGCATATCTCCAGGTGTCATAATATTGCTTCTAGATGAATAAATATGTTTATATCATTTATTTTCTCATTTGTAGGTTAGTTCAATTTTTACTTTTGTGTTCTTTTTATAAAAATAAATCAATATTAATGATATATTTATAGTTCTTAGGTGCCAGAATTTTTAATTAAGTCTATGTAATTGTCCAAGTGATCTGCTAAGTAAATGAATAGATTAGAAATGGTGCCTTTTATATGATCTTGACCACAATATCAAATCTGTATCTCATCAGGCAAGCATTTCATTTCATTCATTTTACTTGACACAGTACAAAAACAAAGAATGTAATTAACTAGTAACAGAGATCTACTCTTTCTTATAGCCTCTCACACTGACTGATGGAGGTTTTGTGGTGGACTTGTGGTAGGACTTTATTCTTAAGAAATGAATGACTTTGAAGGAGTAATGAAGATAATTTGAAAAACCTCTGCTGCCTTCATGATCATGGTGACATTTGTTCAGTGATACCTAATGGTAATACTTGACATTTGTTCATTTTCTTTCTAGCATACTTGTTTGCAGCTGACATGCTGAGAAGGGTGTATCTAACTCCCCCTTAAATATAACTGAGGAAAATTCATCACTATAGTATTTACCGAGTTTCTTAGTAATTTGATTTGTCCACAACAAATACATGTTTTTTTCTGCATGATTTTATATGGCTTCTTATTTTGGTAATTGTGGAATGTCTTCCTTCAGTGATGATGCAGGTATTGTACTCTTCTTGTTAACATTAGTTTGGTCTAGATTAGTCTCCTGCATCTTTGAGGTTGTTAGCAAAAATGCAACCTCTCATGTGCAGGGGCAAGTTACTTATTCTTTTTGTGTCTGTTTCTTTATTTGTAGAATGTTGAAAGCAATAAAAGTAGCCTACCCCCTACTATCTGCTGAGAGACTTAAAGGATTAACATGTTAAATGACTTTGAACAATTCCTGACACATGCTAATTACTGAATAAATACTAAGTTCGAAATATTATTAATCAACAATCTCAGATATGCAGATGATACCACTCTAATGACAGAAAGTGAAGAGGAACTAAAGAGTCTCTTGATGAGGGTGAAAGAGGAGAGTGAAAAAGCTGGCTCAAAACTCAGCATTATAAAACTAAGGTCATGGCATCTGGTCCCATCCCTTCATGGCAAATAGAAGGTTAAAAATGGAGGCAGTGACAGATTTTTTTTCTTGGGCTCCAAAATCTCTGCAAATGGTGACTACAGCCATGAAATTAAAAGATGTTTGCTCCTTGGAAGAAAAGCTATGACAAACCTAAACAGCATATTAAAAAGCAGAGACATCACTTTGCCCACAAATGTTCGTATAGTCAAAGCGATGGCTTTTCCAGTAGTCATGTATGGATGGATGTGAGAGTTGGACCATAAAGAAGGCGTGAGTGCCAAAGAATTGATGCTTTCAAACTGTGGTGCTGGAGAAGACTCTTGAGATTCCCTTAGACAACAAGGAGATCTAACCAGTCAATCTTAAAGGAAATCAACCCTGAATATTCATTGGAAGGACTGATACTAAAGCTCCAGTACTTTGGCCACCTGATGCGAAAAGCTGACTCATTGGAAAAGACCCTGATGCTGGGAAGGATTGAGGGCAGGAGGAGAAAGTGGTGACCGACAATGAGATGGTTAGATAGCATCACTGACTCAATAGATGTGAATGTGAGCAAACTCCAGGACATAGTGAAGGACAGGAGCCTGGAGTGCCTAAAGTTCATGGGATCACAAAGAGTCAGACATGACTTAGCAACTGAATAACAACAACAGCAAGTGTTATTTGTGTTGAGTGTACTGGTACCAAGCAAAATACTTCCCAACTCTATGCATGTGCATTTGGGACTGAGGCTATGCAAATAACCTTTCCCTATCTCCTCCTCTTGTTTCCAAGTCATGTCCCAATTTGTATAGGATGTTTTCAACCACGTTTAAAGGCAGTCTCGTGAGTAAGTCATACTCATGTCTCACTCTCACCAGCATAAGTAAAATGGATTGGTTTCAATAAATATGTATCGCTCTATCTGGACTACAAGGTAATTCTTGTACTGTTTTTTAATGTTAGAAAGCCAACTTAAAGCCTGGGAGTAACTTGGTGCAACTCCTAATCGTTGTCCATGTAGCCTTCCCACACACATCAGGTTTCTAATTCCAAAGGCTTAAAGATGAGTAAGTATTTTGACATAAAAAGATTTTGAATGCAACAAACATGAATTCAGTTGTTATCATCAGAACACATCTAAACTTTGTGCTCAGTAACCAATATTCATGAAATGAACTGAATCTGTCTCTGAGAACAATAAATAGTTCTTAATCTGTTTGGAGATAGAACAACTTTGTTATGTTTTGTGTCAAGAAATGCTATTGTTCCATATTTACTTCAGAAATTTAATGGTAAATCCAAATTAATTTAGTTTTGAGAATTTTATGATACCTTTTGGGATATTATAGCCAGGATATCACAAAATGAATCTTGGGAATCATTGGCAATTTGTAATACACATGTCAAAAAACAAAATGTACTAACTATATTATCATCTGCAGATTACATTTACCTCTATACCCAGCCAGAGATCTTACACAGAAAATAAATTAAAAGGACAAATTTCTGTGTTATAAGGCAAAGAATGAGCATAGAGGTAAGAGAAAAAGATGAGATTAAACATTGACTTTCTCATAGTCAGAGTACTCACTGTCATTACAAGTCCTTATAGTTCTTAGAGTGTAGTTGAAAAAACTTATTATTGAATAGGCTGTTAGACTATGTGTGGAGAGAGAGGAATGAGAAAAGAGAATCTGGTGGTTGGAAAAATGAGTGGGACTAGCATGGCTGACCTGGTAAAATCCTTCAGTCCAAGAGATGAACATATGTGTTTCTCTTTCTGCCTTCATAAATCATGACTGACCCATTCACGTTGGATTCTCTAAGCAGGGCAAAACAGAGGTCAGCCTGACATAAACCCATGACAGTAGGCCCCTGAAGATTTATGTAGATTTGGGAAGACTATATTTTTTCTTCTTTCCAAACTCACATGCAATGCCATGGGGAATCCTGGATATCTCCCATGAGCAGGGCAGGGGATAACTGAACAAAGGCTTATTAACTGATGGTCTGAATTTACATCAGAATTTCACCACCCTTGCTGTTTCTGTGTGGATCAAACATACATAATTGATATATTTCTCCTGCCATGCCACAGCACTAACCAAATGATGGTTTCACTTCTCTTGTTCTATTTCTAGCTAAGATAAAATCACATTTAGAACTTGAATGTTAAGTTAGTCTCATTAATTAATGTAATAAATGCTTCCTAAGTGATACTGTGCTAGAGTGTGTGTGTGTGTGTGTGTGTGTATGTGTGTGTGCATGAGCACTGGTGGGTCTGTGCATGTGAAAAGAGCATATCAATCGGTGATTCCTCAAATATATTCCACTCTTTGAAGACAGCTGAAGCTTGCACACTGTCACCTCCAACACAGGCCTGAGTGCTATAAAACTTTAATTGGACCATGAAGATGTATAGTGGAAGGAAAGTACAGGCATTCTTGATGGAGGAAGCTTTACATGCTAAGACACAGAGGCAATGAAGTTCAAATGTTTATAAGAAGTATTTCATTCACTCATTCTATAAATATTTATAGAGTACATACTGTGTGACAAACACTGTCCTAGTCCCTGGATACTCAGCGCTAAACAAGGAAAAATCTTTGTTTTCATGTGACTTTCACTGTGAGCGACAAGGGAAAGATGGTAAATAGATTAGATAATTTCAGACAGTGTTAAGTATTATGAAGGAAACAGGATAATATAGGGCATAAGTTGGGTGGAAGACATTAGTGTGGACAAGGAGAGGTTTAGTTGTGCTGGAAAGTAGGTTCTGTGATAGGATTGTGAGATAGTAAACTAGAAAGTTCTGTATATGGGAGTCCTTGGAACACCATGCTTGTCAGGCCTGGTAAGTTCTTTCAAGGCATTTCTAGAAAACACTAAGTACTTTAATTCTTAAAGAAGTGAGATCTGTGCTCACTCTCCTGAACAATGGTCTTTTCTAGTACCCCGTTTGCTTGCTAAGTCACTTCAGTCGTGTCTCTTTGCAACCCTATTGACCGTAGCCCACAAGGTTCCACTGTCCATGGGATTCTCCAGGCAAGAACCCCAGAACGGGTTGCCATGCCCTCCTGCAGGGGATCTACCTGACCCAGGGATCAAACTTGCATCTCTTATGTCTCCTGCATTGGCAGGCAGGTTCTTTACCACTGGCACCGCCTGGGAAGCCCAGTACCCTGTACAGAGGAACACTATATCCATGCTTGGCAGCTAAGTGAAAATGGTCATTCTTTAGTTAGTCACTATTACATCTTGAGTCAATTAACTTTATTGAATGTCTAAATGCCTAGGAGGTTAATCTTGACAAGTGTATCTGGGGGAGCTGTGAGAATATGTCTTACTTGCTCATAAAATATTTCCAAATCACATTTAATTTTAGCTTATTATTTTTCCTGTTTTTCATTAAAATTATTTCACACTGAAGTCTATCCACACAGAAATCAACAAAGTTCCACCACTTTTGTAAAAATGACCAAATACAACTTTGAAAACATAAATGTTATTTCTTTACTTCCTCACCTAAGGAAGAAAAAATGTCTAAGTGGATTTTTCTCAAATATTCCAATAACACAAATTTTCATTCAGTACAAATACAAACTATTTTAACTTATAAAGATAATTTTTTAAAATTTTCTTTATTTAGCTTTGACTTTGCTCAGTCTCGATTGCTGTTTGGACTTTTCTCTAGTTGTGAGTGGGGGCTATTCTCTAGTTGCAGTGCACAGGCTCTAGGGTGCTCAGGCTTCAGTTATTGCAGTTTCGTGGCTCTAGGGCACAGATTCAGTAGTTGTGGCACTTGGGCTTGATCGCCTTGAGGCATGTGGGATCATCCCGGATCAGGGATTGAACCCATATTTCCTACATTGGAGGCAGATTCTTTACTGCTGAGTCAACAGGGAAGCCATAAGGAGAATTTTCAAAGACAGTTTTCAACATGTGAGCTGTAGTGGAAACTTGTTATCTTAATGAGTTTATTTTCTTGACACAAAAACTATTAGCTGATTACTACTAGCCTTGCTATGCTGTAAACATGTGTACATTCCTTAGAAGAGACTGCAGTTCATAAGGCTTATAGGCTATCTGGAGTATGTCTTATGAGAAGAAAACAGTTTTCGCAGATTAAGTTGAATGATATCAAAGATACAGGTAACACTGAGATCATTTGCTGACTCTGTTAGGAGGGAAAATCTTGAGAATGGTGGAGTGGGGCTGGGTGGTGGATCATATTAAAAATTAGAAAAAAATAAGCACAGGAAAACATGAAAAGAAAATAGGAAAGGAGTAACACACCATCCCATGAAATCAAACCATAGTATCATACTTGTCAATTTTACTAGTTTTACAGAAACATCACTTATAAAACTGGACACTACAAGAAAAAAAAGGTCATCATTGCTTTTTACAAAGTTACAAAGGGACTCTAGAAAAGTAATAAACAAGGTTGATTTTAAGTTTACAAGTATGGTTTGTGGGTAGGCCCCAAATTACTGTGCTGAGTTACTATCCTTCTTAATTTCATTCAGTTTGTGAACTATTTTTTTCAGTTTTCATGACTGGTAGATGGATGATGGGAGATGCAGCCCAGCAGAGTTTGTGGTGACCAGGAATGAGAGACAGGGTTCCAGATAAACAGTGAAGAGTCAGATAAAAAGAGAAGACAGGCATCATGTGTACAATAGTCATCTTGAGCATACTGTAGACTGGGTGGCTTAATCAACAGAAATTAATTTTCTTATGGTTCTAGAGCCTGGAAGTCCATGATCAGCGTTCTAGCTCATTTGGTTTCTGGTGAGAGTTCTCTTTCTGGCTGCCTTCTTGCAGTGTTCTCGTATAGCTTTTTCTTGGTGTGTGTGCAAAGAGAGATAGGGAAGGAGAGTAACCATCTCTCTAGTATCTCTCTTGTAAGGACACTGATCCTATAGGATCAGGGCCCCACCCTTATGATTTCATGTAACCTTAATTACAACAAGGGACATGCATCCAGTCCCATCACTTCATGGCAAATAGATGGGGAAACAATAGAAACCGTGACAGACTTTATTTTCTTGGGATCCAAAATTACTGCAGATGGTGACTGCAGCCATGAAATTAAAAGACACTTGCTCCTTGGAGAAAAAGCTATGACCAACCTAGACAGCAAATTAAAAAGCAGAGATATTACTTTGCTGACAAAGGTCTATCTAGTCAAAGCTATGGTTTTTCCAGTAGTCATGTATGGATGTGAGAATTGGACCATAAAGAAGGCTGAGTGCTGAAAAATTGATGCTTTTGAACTGTGGTGTTGGAGAAGACTCTTGAGAATCCCTTGGACTGCAAAGAGTTCATCCTAAAGGAAATCAGTCCTGAATATTCATTGGACAGACTGATGCTAAAGCTGAAGTTCCAATACTTTGGCCACCTGAAGTGAAGAACCGACTCATTAGAAAAGACCCTGATACTGGGAAGACTGAAGGCAGGAAGAGAGGGGGATGACAGAGAATGAGATGGTTGGATGGCATCACTAACTCGATGGACATGAGTTTGAGCAAGTTCTGGGAATTGGTGATGGACGGGGAAGCCTGGCATTCTGCAGTCCATGGGGTTGCAAAGAGTTGGACATGACTGAGTGGCTGAACTGAACTAAACTGAACCTTAATTACATCCTTAGAGCACCCTATTTCCAAATATAGACACAGTGGGGAATTAGGACTTCAACATGTGACTTTGGGAGGCCACATATTCTCCATAAAATTTTGAAAAAGGGGTGGGTCTTCTAACTGAAGCAAGAAGTAGAAAAGTCTTCAGTTCAGTTGCTCAGTTGTATCCAACTCTGTGACCCCATGAACCGCAGCACGCCAGGCCTCCCTGTCAATCACCAACTCCCGGAGTTCACCGAAACTCATGTTCATTGAGTTGGTGATGCCATCCAACTATCTCATCCTCTGTCGTCCCCTTCTCCTCCTGCCCTCAGTCTTTCCCAGCATCAGGGTCTTTTCAAATGAGTCAGCTCTTTGCATCAGGTGGCCAAAGAATTGGAGTTTCAGCTTCAGCATCAGTCCTTCCAAAGAACACCCAGGGCTGATCTTACCACAACTAAATAATAAATTTGACTCTGAACTTCCTGGAAAATAAGGCAGAAAGGGAAACATAATAGGCAGAGTAAATTTAAGTCAGTGGATGATTCCCTTTGACATCTTAAAACTATTCTCTCTTGTTACATGTTTCTGTTTGATATAACAGCTTCAGATATTTACTGATAAAGGCAGGGGGTGGAAAGGGAAGCATTTTGGGGGTTAGAGATTCTGTTGCACTTCATATCACACTATAGACTTTCTTATACATAGAAGGCTAAATTTCAAGCACTGTTTTTATCTCTTGGAGACTGGGTGGAAGATGTCAGGAAGTACAAATTCAGACTAAAGTTGAATTTATTGCCACTGGAATTAAAGACTGGGCTTTTGAACCATCAATACACATGCAGGAATGAAGGAAAACACATGTAAAAATCACAAATCTGAGGGGGATTTGTAAACCCTCTTGCTAGTTCAAGTTAATAAAATACTTTTTACCAAAAATTCTAAAGAAGATCACTTATGTTAACTGTTTTGTATTCAAGTGAATTTAAAATAATTTTATCCTGAAAGTTTATGGAATAATTAAAGGATCTTTACTGGTTACAAATTAAAGTTGGCATCTTTATTTTAGATGCTTGGGGTTGTTCAAGATAATGTACACAGTGGAAAGGGTCACAAAATCATTTGAAAGATGATTGTATTAATAATTAGTCACACCACATTATCTTTTTTTGAAGTCCCAACTTTTAATTGTATATTGGAGTAGAGTTGATTAACAATGTTGTGTTGGTTTCAGCTATACAACAAAGTGATTCAGTTATACATATACATGCATCTGCTGCTGCTGCTAAGTCACTTCAGTCGTGTCCGACCCTGTGCGACCCCATAGACGGCAGCCCACCAGGATCTATTCTCTTTCAAATTCTTTTCCCATTTAGGTTGCTTCATTATACTGAACAGAATTCCCCTCGCCACACAGCAGGTCCCTGCTGGTTCTCCATTTTATTTAAATTTTTTTTTAAATTGTGAAAATGTGGTAACACATTTACAGGAGACTTGGAGAATACAAGATAAGGTTACATATAGTTCCACTATATAGTACAATTATTTTTTAAGTAGATAAATTTTTAGTTTTAGTTTCAGTATCAAACTCAAAAATTAATAGAATGAATATACAGAGAAGTAGAAGGATATAGTAGACCTGAAAAGAACCAATTCAACATAACTAAGATTTATATAACTTTCACACAACAGCAGGATACAAGTTCTATTCAAGTTTCCATGGACTGTAAGCTGGGAGACATATCCAGAGACAGAAAACAAGGTGCAAAAATTTCATGGTCTAAAGGTCTAAAGGATGAAATCATACAGAGTCTGTTCTCTTATCACTGTGGAATTATGTTAGAAATCAATTATCCAAAGACATTTGAAAATAACCCACGTATTTTCAAATCATGCCATATTGTCTTCAGTTAAGTATAAAGATCTTTCCAATCACATAACCTAGAGATCACTTCACCCTGTTGACTGCCAGTCTTTTATTTCTCTCATCCAGCAATGGTGGGATGGATCCCTTTTCCACGGGGAAGAGATGTCTGTGGTTTGTTGCCTTTGCCAATAACAAAAATGTTGGTGAACTGGATGGCAAAGCTGTTGCCTTTGGCATCTTTCACATGAACCATATCAAAAGAACCAGGAGGTCTCTTTCTGTTGGTGATCACACCAATTCTTCCCAGGTTAGCACCTCTGGTCACCATATTCAGGTTACCTGTGTTCAACTTGGTGGAATGGGTAAATCTTGTTTGTCTCCAAATCAATCTGAATGGTGTCATTCACCTTGATGAGGGGATCAGGGAGGTAGGTGGTATGAGCATCATGAGTTACCAGATGAGGGATTCCTTTTGTGTGCACAACGGTTTTTCTTTCTTTGTACAACTTGTACTTAGCTTCCTCAGGTGGACTACAATCAATAGTAAAGTGACCCTTGGTGTCACAGAAGAGAGGGGGAATTCTCTCTGTCTTGTTAAGGCTGATGACATCTATTAGGCCAGCAGGATAGGTTAGGTTATATCAGTTTGGATCTTTGCCATCAATCTTTTTTTTTCCCTCTTGTATTTGCTTATTTATTTGGTTGCACTGGGTTTTAGTTGTGGCATGTGGAATCTAGTTCCCTAACCAGGGACTGAACCAGGGTCCCCTGTGTTAGGAGCCTGGAGTCTTAGCCACTGGACCACCAGGGGTGTCCCCACCATCAATCTTAACTGTTGCACATGCAGATCTTCTCCATCTCCTGTCAGAGCATACTTAAGTCTGTTCCTTGGAAAATGATGAGGGGGAGACTTTCCCTCAGGCATGTGGGGACTGATAGATGGACAAGGAACAAGCACATTGATCAGTTTTTCAGCATCTGGTGCTTTGGATTGCTACATGATTCAGATACTTCCTGAGACATTGGGTCATGGTGGTGCTAACCATGAAAAGAGCATTCTTTAACTCTTTTCAGCTCACCTAAACTTTCTTTGAAGTCAACTTGGTTCTTAAATTTACTTTGTTCTCTCAAAATATAAAAACAGAAAAAATAATTTCTGATAATTGAGATCTGTTCAAAATCACAAATTCAAGATTTCAGTGTCTCCAAGTATAACCAGAAAAAAAGTGTAATGTAAACCCCTACATTTTATTCCTTCATTCATCCTTTTGCTCATAATTTGATCAGTTTTCATTGAGTACCATCTACCTGCTGGGATATTTGTTAAACTCAGGAAAAACTGTGGTCTCTTGGGACTTCCATGTCATTAAAATGCAATGCTGTGTGACAGCTGTCATCCTGGAGATATGCACAAGTGTTACTGGAACACTTGTGAAGGTCATCCTTGCTAGATGAGAAAATTTGTGTTGGTTTTTGGAGAAAGTGGCCTATGAGCTGTAAGCTGAATAGGAGCAAGCCATGGAAAGAGCAGGGAGTTACTGTAGTGACATCATATGTTTGGGAGCAGCTGGTTCAATGGTAGAGAGGCACAGCTGAGTAAAAATTCAAGCGAGTGACATGTATAGAGTGGAATATCGAGGAAGAATAGTGTGCGGCAAACGGAAGACTAGGATAGAGCTTTGTATGCCTCACTAATTTGGCATTCTCTCCTAAAAGCACTCCTAAAACCTTTGAAGGGTCTTAACCATTGGATTGGGGTGATCAGATCTGTTTTTTGAAAGACAGTGCCAATAGGAGTGTGGCAAATAGATTGAGACTAGGGTATGAGAACTGTGGTCTGAAATCAAGTTAGAAGCTGTTATAGTAATCCAGTGCAAGACGTGATGAGGTCCTGAGCTACACTGTTAACTATTTCTCAAAGACATAAAAATAATTTTTTTTTTACTCAATTCTGAGCCAGATACTTTATTTTTTTTTTTTTTTTTTTTTTTTTTTTTTTAATTTTTTTATTAGTTGGAGGCTAATTACTTCACAACATTTCAGTGGGTTTTGTCATACATTGATATGAATCAGCCATAGATTTACACTTATTCCCCATCCCGATCGCCCCTCCCACCTCCCTCTTCACCCGACTCCTCTGGGTCTTCCCAGTGCACCAGGCCCGAGCACTTGTCTCATGCATCCCACCTGGGCTGGTGATCTGTTTCACCATAGATAGTATACATGCTGTTCTTTTGAAACATCCCACCCTCACATTCTCCCACAGAGTTCAAAAGTCTGTTCTGTATTTCTGTGTCTCTTTTTCTGTTTTGCATATAGGGTTATCATTACCATCTTTCTAAATTCCATATATATGTGTTAGTATGCTGTAATGTTCTTTATCTTTCTGGCTTACTTCACTCTGTATAATGGGCTCCAGTTTCATCCATCTCATTAGGACTGATTCAAATGAATTCTTTTTGACAGCTGAGTAATATTCCATGGTGTATATGTACCACAGCTTCCTTATCCATTCATCTGCTGATGGGCATCTAGGTTGCTTCCATGTCCTGGCTATTATAAACAGTGCTGCAATGAACATTGGGGTGCACGTGTCTCTTTCAGATCTGGTTTCCTCAGTGTGTATGCCCAAAAGTGGGATTGCTGGGTCATATGGCAGTTCTATTTCCAGTTTTTTAAGGAATCTCCACACTGTTTTCCATAGTGGCTGTACTAGTTTGCATTCCCACCAACAGTGTAAGAGGGTTCCCTTTTCTCCACACCCTCTCCAGCATTTATTGCTTGTAGTCTTTTGGATAGCAGCCATCCTGACTGGCGTGTAATGGTACCTCATTGTGGTTTTGATTTGCATGGAAATACAAAAAACCTCGAATAGCCAAAGTAATCTTGAGAAAGAAGAATGGAACTGGAGGAATCAACCTGCCTGACTTCAGACTCTACTACAAAGCCACAGTCATCAAGACAGTGTGGTACTGGCACAAAGACAGAAATATAGACCAATGGAACAGAATAGAAAGCCCAGAGATAAATCCACGAACCTATGGACACCTTATCTTTGACAAAGGAGGCAAGGATATACAATGGAAAAAAGACAACCTCTTTAACAAGTGGTGCTGGGAAAACTGGTCAACCACTTGTAAAAGAATGAAACTAGAACACTTTCTAACACCATACACAAAAATAAACTCAAAATGGATTAAAGATCTAAATGTAAGACCAGAAACTATAAAACTCCTAGAGGAGAACATAGGCAAAACACTCTCTGACATAAATCACAGCAAGATCCTCTATGACCCACCTCCCAGAATATTGGAAATAAAAGCAAAACTAAACAAATGGGATCTAATGAAACTTAAAAGCTTTTGCACTACAAAGGAAACTATAAGTAAGGTGAAAAGACAGCCGTCAGATTGGGAGAAAATAATAGCAAATGAAGAAACAGACAAAGGATTAATCTCAAAAATATACAAGCAACTCCTGCAGCTCAATTCCAGAAAAATAATTGACCCAATCAAAAAATGGGCCAAAGAACTAAACAGACATTTCTCCAAAGAAGACATACAGATGGCTAACAAACACATGAAAAGGTGCTCAACATCACTCATTATTTGAGCCAGATACTTTAAACAGTTACTTAGAGGAAAGCAGAATACCTATTTATACCTATTTATAGGCAAGGCTAGTTCTTTCTATTTTCTTTCTTGTTAAAAAAAATTAGCCCATCAATGTGATTTCAAAGCCCTACAGTATTTTAGAACTTCCTAAGGAAAAAAAAATAGACAAGTTGATATTAAATCATCCATGCTTACAAATGGACTACTCTCTTTTCAGGCAGCCCTCTGTCGATTAGAGTGAAATGGCTTCCCTGTAGCTCAGCTGGTACAGAATCTCCCTGCAATGCTGAAGACCCTGGTTTGATTCCTAGCTCGGGAAGATCCACTAAAAACATGCATTAAAATATATAAGTGGGTCTTCCCAGTGCACCAGGCCCGAGCACTTGTCTCATGCATCCAGCCTGGGCTGGTGATCTGTTTCACCCTAGATAATATACATGTTTCAATGCTGTTCTCTCGAAACATCCCACCCTCGCCTTCTCCCACAGAGTCCAAAATTCTGTTCTGTACATCTGTGTCTCTTTTTCTGTTTTGCATATAGGGTTATTGTTACCATCTTTCTAAATTCCATATATATATGCGTTAGTATATTGTATTGGTCTTTATCTTTCTGGCTTACTTCACTCTGTATAATGGGCTCCAGTTTCATCCATCTCATTAGAACTGATTCGTGTCAATGTATGACAAAAACCACTACAATATTGTAAAGTAATTAGCCTCCAACTAATAAAAATAAATGAAAAAAAAAATCTCACTTTCCCTAAAATATAAAAGTGGGCCCCAAATATCAGAAGTCGGGAGCTAGTATTCTGGCCTGGAGAATCCCGTGGACACTGCCAGGCTACAGTCCATAGGGTCACAAAGGGTCAGACATGACTTGAAGCAACTTAGAAGATCAATCTGTAGATTAATTTGAACCAAACCTATACATTTTAATAGTAACATATGTTCTGTTATCTGCCAATCTATTTTCAAGTCTATATGAGTATGACTGTATGCCACAGTGAACGAATGAACAGGAAAGATCAAAGTCATTTGATCTGGTTCTGTGGTTTATAAAATTCAAATCAATATGAAGAGAAAATAGCAGGCATCAGACATCCATCTCTGCTTGTACCAGGTCATACACTGTAATTCTATCCAAGTACAAGTTTCCATGGTAAACAGGGCAAGACTTGCCAACACTTCACAGGCTTCCAAAAAGAAGCTATGTCCTCTTGGGAGAACTTTGTAACTGGAAAAGAAAATCTTCACGGATGAAATCTTCAGTAAAATCAAGTCACAGAGTGTGTTTCTGCAGCAGGCCTTGTGCCAAATGTCTCATCAACAAATATGGCACTGGCAGTGACCCGTCCTAGGGTAAAGGTGGTTTATAAAATGCTCCTGCCAAGCCTTGTTTTTATTTGCACACAGCTTCCTAGGGGGGAAAAAAAAACCAAAAATCTGACTTTGAGTTGAAATTTTCCACGTTTCATCCCAATCCAAAGGTTACTTAAAAATTTTTTTTTTTGGAAAGTTGAATTAAAGTCAAGTGAAATTTGTAAAGTTTAGTCATCTGAGGAGGTATGTGTACACAAAGATCTCAGTGAGTAACAGAAAAAAAACTACATTTTCCTTTTGCTTGTGACTTTTGAAAGACTAAATCCTTTTGGCTTTTTCTTTTGAAACCCTGTCTCAGTTACAAGGACAGGAAACCAACCTTTTTTTTTTTTTTCAATTTATTCAAACAATTTTTTGCTTAGGAAGAACTAATAAAATCTGTAGTTGTTTGTCGTGCTCAGACCCTCAGTCGTGTCTGACTCTTTGTGACCCCATGGACTGTAGCTGCCAGGCTCCTCTGTCCATGGGGTTAGGCAAGAATACTGGAGTTGGGTGCCATTTCCTCCTCCAGGGACCTTCCTGACCCAGGGATTGAACTCTTACATCTCTTACATCTTACATCTCTTATGTCTCCTGCATTGGCAAGCAGATTCTTTACCACTAGGGACACTTGGGAAGCCCCATTAAAATAAGACTTTACATATTAAGTCCACTGGTAGCAAAAGAAATTTAGAATGTCCTCACATATATGTACATTTGATAGAAAAATATATTTACAAATCATGAGCATAATTCAAATAAATTAGACAGATCTACTAAGTACCAGGCACTTAGAGTTCAGTGTTCGAGGTATATAAAGCTGAACAAGGCAGGTCCTGTCCTCCAGAAATGTATTATTTGGTAGTGGAGATAAGAGTAATAACAATGACAGTAATGTAAGGCAGAATACAGTTAAGTGTAGAGGTATAAGTAAAGTGATGTAGGACCACAAAAATGGAGAACTTAATGTTGATTGGAGGATGGGGATAGTTTATTCTGAGTTTTGAAGGATTGAGAATGGCAGAAATCAGTGAGTTGGGAAGGACATTTCAGACTAGAGACCAATGTGAGCATGCTAATGGAGGTTAGAGATGGGACTAGTCAAGGTGGCTGCCAAGTTGGATATGACAGAGGACAGAGTAGAAAATCAAGTTAGGAAAAGTTGAGAAGTTAGGCTGAGAGTTTCTCAGTGGGTGTGCTACTGGTTTTGGGGGGTGAATGGGTCTTTGCCGTTTTAGGGAGTCTTTGCCTTCCAAAAGCCATCAGTGCTCCATGGCATTTTGACCACTGAAAAGAATTCTCAAACATTTTTAAACCCATCCTGGGGACAAGCAGTATCACCCCTGCAGAAAATGACTGAAAGTGGCTTGGATTCCAAATTTGGGGGCAGTCCTTAGTTCTGTAGGTGATGAGTGAAAACAGTTCTGACTAGAACAAGGACATGAGCAGGCTTGGGATTCAGGACAATGACTTCTGGAGGTTGACTCAAAGAATGGAAAGAATGCGATAAAGTCAGGCTATTGCAATAGTTTAGAGAAGAGTCAATGTGGACTTGAAGTAAAGAATCGCATCACTTTCATGCTTGAAAACATTAATATACATTATTATTATTATTAAAGTCTTTATTGAATTTGTTACAACATTGCTCCTGTTCTATGTTTTGGTTTTTTAGCTGCAAGGCACGTGGGATCTTAGCATCCTGACCAGAGATGGAACCCACATCCTCTGGATTGGAAGGCGCAGTCTTAACCACTGGACCACCAGGGAAGTCCCTATAATTATTTTAGCTATTCTTTTTGCCTCTGCTACTCCATAGCACTGCATTGTAGAATTCTTTGTGCTGTAGCTGCTTTCCTGTTTTTTTTCTTCCCCCAAATTAATATCATATGGTAAAGTAGTATTACAAAAACAAGATTTTTAGAGGGTGATCAAAACACCCTCTCTACAACACACTTTCTAATTATAGCATAAACACGTGGGGGTGTGGAAAGCTCTATTTAAAAAACAAGACAGAAAGAATGCTGTTTCTCTGTTTCCTTTTAGATAGTGTTTGGATTCTTTCACTTCTTGAGAGGATGTTTTTTTTTCTTTTTCTTTCCCTCTCTCTTTTTAAAACAAAGGCTCTGTTGACAGTAGACTGAAAAGTTTTGAATCCCAGATGTCAGTTCAATGGAAACTCAAAGTGGATAGGCAGATGGAGTCTTTCAGAAGCACCACCAGTTGCCAGAACAGAAGACAGTGCCCGAGGCAAGGGAGGCAAGTAGGTCGTGTCGCTGCTTGGATGTGTGCAGGTGATGGCGAGGGGCGGAGAGCACGGCTGCCCACACGGAAGCCCAGTCTGCACATCTCTAAAGGGGGTCCCGAGTAAGCACAGCTGCTGAAATCACATCCTTCTTGTTTCCCCAAGGGACTTTGGAAGGGACCACTCCATTATTCTTACCTAGAAAATCCCATGGGCAGAGGAGCCTGGCGGGCTACAGTCCATGGGGTTGCAAAGAGTTGGATACAACTCACTGACTAAATAACAACAACAAATATTGACAGAAGATCAACCACAGATATGTTATGCTTAACTTTTTTTTCTTGTAAAAAACCCTCTTCAGGAAACTTTCAGGTGTTTTTTTTTGTGGGAAAAAAATGGGATTTCAGGCCTCATTAAGCAACTGAAAACTTGTAACACGTCTACACAGAGGCTCAAGGACTTGAAATCGTAAATTCGAATCTGATCCTAGTCATTAGTGAGGCTCTCATTCTCCAGACCTTGTCTGAACTTTCAGCTAGGTTCCTGGTAAGGGTCTCTGAAATGGGCTTGGGCGCCCACTCATGTTTTCTAGGGCTCTATTCCCTTCAGTTTCTCTTGTGCAAAATTGTTAATTTTGCTCTTCATTGAAGAACATACTGGAAAAAAAAATGATTATAATGTTTTTTAAATTTTTGTTACAAAGCATATATATATATATATAAACCCATTAAATACTTTGAAGCCCAGAGGATTAAGGGACTTACCCAAGGTCACAGAATGGAAAATCCAGAACTCACATCCAGGTCTTTTTGACTCTGAGCTCATGTGTTCCCTCGACAGTTTGCTACTCAGTTACCAGAACTTTGATCCCTGAACTGATGGTAAGGAGGGCCAGAATTTCTGAGCAACATGATCTCCCAGTTCTGACCCAGGAATCAGTTGCTTCATATAATGAGATTCAGTTGCATTGGCTGTTTCCAGAACTGTCTTTCAGAAATTGCTATTATGGCAACAGTTTTGTGGTTCATGACCCTCAGTGACAGGAGAGGCCAGTGGCCCAGCTCCAGGTGCCCCTTCCTCCCTACGTTGTTGCATTCAGTGACTCCCAGCAGCATGTTCTCCTGGCTGTGGTAACTCCCAGTTGCTCCTGTCAGCAGCTTTTGAGAGGTCCTCTGGGTCATTCCAGAGTTTCTTGCTTCCTGGAATAGCTCCTTGGCAAGTAGACAGTACAGCGTCACCGCCTCAGCACCACCTCTAAGGGCAGACAGTTCTGGTGCTCGGCAGCAACTTGTGTCTTCAAATAAGCCCCCAAAGTGACTTAGGGGAAGCAAGGCTCCATAGGGGCCACAATGTCATGCTGGGATTTGCTGGACTCTGAGACAGATTTAGGTCTCCTGAGTCTCCACTGGTTGGGAGTGAGTCCTTGACATGCTTCTTTCTGTAGTCATGTGTGTTGCCTGTAAAATTTTTCTCTACATGATCAGTCTTCCCTTATTGTGTGTTTATGTGACATGAGCCCTGGAAACTGCCCTAGGCATCTCCAAACATTTTAGCCCTCATAATTTTCTAACAGTGACCCTGGGTTATGTAGACACTCAAAATTAGTCTTCATAACCACTTAGCAATAAGAGTAGGATGAGGTTTATTTAGGGCTTGCACCATGCCAAACCCTAAAGAAAGTTAGTTTAGTCGTTCAGTTGTATCTGACTCTTTTTGACCCCATGGACTGTAGCCTACCAGGCTCTTCCGTCCATGGGATTTTCCAGGCAAGAGTACTGAAGTGGGTAGCCATTTCCTTCTCCAGAGGATCTTCCCGACCCAGGGATTGAACCCAGGTCTCCCACACTGTAGGCAGATGCTTTACCATCTGAGCCACCAGGGAAGTCCCTAAAGAGCTGGACCACAAAGAAGGCTGAGTGCTTAAGAATTGATACTTTCGAATTGTGGTGTTGGAGAAGACTCGAGAGTTCCTTGGACTGCAAGGAGATCAAACCAGTACATCCTAAAGGAAATCAACCCTGAATATTCATTGGAAGGACTGATGCTGAAGCTGAAGCTCCAGTACTTTGGCCACCTGATGTGAAGAGCCAACTCTTTGGAAAAGACCTTGATGCTGGGAAAGATTGAAGGCAAAAGGAGAAGGGAACTGCAGAAGATGAGATGGTTAGATAGCATCACTGCCTCAATGGTCATGAATCTGAGCAAACTCTGGGAGATAGTGGAGGACAGAGGAGCCTGACAGCCTATAGTCCATGGGGTTGCAAAGAGTTGGACACAACTTAGCACCTGAAAAACAACAAATCCATGCCAAGCACGTAAGTGCTTTCTATTAACTTTTAAAATTCTCATAGCACATTCCTGAGAAAGTCCTGTTTTTATTAGAAAGACTTATTTATGTATTTGGCTGCATGGAGCCTTGTTTGTGGCATGTAGGATCTTTGATCTTTGCTGTGGTATGCGGGGTCTCTTGGCTACAGAATGAGACTTCTTGGTTGCAGCAAGTGGGATCTAGTTCCCTGACCAGGGATCGAACCTGGGCCCTCTGCTTTGGGAGTGTGGAGTCTTAGCCACTGGACCAGCAGGGAAGTCCCATCCTTTTTAAAAATAGGGAGGTAATGGATGGGAGATCCTCCTTCTGGTTGTTTCTGAATTCCAGAAATTTTTCGTGGATAAAGAAGAGTATATCACATTAAATAATTTGAGTGCCTCCTTTATCCTTGCAGAATGTCACATTTTCCCCAAGGACAGATACCTTTAAGCCTCACGTGGTTTGAGCAGAAGACTTCTGCGGCAGATACTTCTTTTCTCACCTAACAGTCCTTCCTGGTTCTTCCTTGACAAAATGAAAAGTTAGTTGCTCAGTCATGTCTGACTCTTTGTGTTCCTGTGGGCTGTAGCCCACCAGCCTCCTCTGTCCATGGGATTCTCCTGGCAAGAATACTGGAGTGGGTAGATCCCTTCTACAGGGGATCGCCTCAATCCAGGGATCAAACCTAGGTCTCCTGCACTGCAGCCAGATTCCTTCCCACCTGAGGCACCAGGGGAACCCCCTCCTTGCCAAAGTCTCTGGTTTTATTCAGACGGCAATGTGCTGTGAGGCTTCAAGGAATTGGATACTTATTGGCCTCATTCAACCACAGAGATCCCATTCTTCTTTGCATATTGTGTATAAGAGCAGATCTGGATGAGTTGGGGGATCTTTGGGGTGCTTCTAGACAAGATATTCCTCTTTGAGTGAAAACAGAACCACGTGAGGAGGAAGCTTCTTTGTCCTCATTCTTCCCTTCCTGCTTTGGATAATGTTGAGTGAGGAGGTGATGGCTGGGGTTCAGAGAGCTTGAGGCCATTAGATTACAAGCCTGAGGATAGAGACCAATGACCTGTGGCTGGCAAAATGGGATAATGATAATAATAATAAAAGCCTGGTTCTTGTGGAATAATACTACAGTAGTACATTGTTTGACATTGTTGTCACACTAGCGACAGTAGACTTACCAGTCCAAGTTGGATTGGAAATAAAAACAACAGTGATGCATGGGTAACTTAGCTGATAATTCAGTGGACTTTTTTTTTTTTTCTTTCTTACTGTTAGCTGAGAGTATTCTTAACTCTTAAGAAGTTTGTGTGTACATGACTGATATACTCTCAAATTTAAACAGATTTATGTCACATGGTAGAGACCTAGATACAACTGAACTTTTTGCTTAGGGGCTGTCTTAACAAATGTGTTGTTCTGTTTGATCTGATTCTTCTGTGGTCATCATGCTTTGCGAGAAAACCAAGCCACTTCAGGTAAAGCAGGGTGGTATAGACTGGTCACTTATTAAGTATAGCAAAAGTATAATGTTGACAACATTTAGTTCAGGGCTCTGTTATGCGGGGGTCCTTCCCAACCAACCAGTCTGTCATTCCTCTTCTTCTCTCTCCTATTCTTGTTTTTACCCTCAGTTTGACATGAAGTCATCTTTAAGAAGTTTTCGAAATACGTTTATTTTTTACTGAAGTATAGTTGATTTATAATATTACATTATTTTCAGGTAATCACTACAGCATAGTAATCCAGTATTTTTTATGGATTATACTCCATTAAAAGTTATTACACCTAAGGTCATATCCATGAAATATAGTCTAAAGTCAATTATACGGTTGCTAAATCAACTCTGAGATTTAATGCTCAACCATTTTATAAAAGAAGTTAGAAAATAAAGAATTTCCATATAAAAAAGTTACTACAAGATAATGTCTATAATTCCCCATGCTATACAGTATTTTCTCATTGCTTATGTATTTTATACATAGTAGTTGGTGTCTTTTAATCCCTTACCCCTAATTTGTTCCTCCCTCATCCTTCTCCCCTTTGGTAACTACTAGTTTGTTTTCTTTGTGTGTGAATCTATTTCTGTTTTGCATTTATGTTCATTTGTATTTTTATTTTAAAAGCATATTTATTTATTTCTTTGACTGCTTTGGGTCTTAGTTGAAACATGCAGGATCTTTCATTGTGGCAATCAGGTTCTCTAGTTGTGGCTCACAGACTTAGTTGTTTTGCGGTATGTGGGATCTTAGTCCCTCAACCAGGGATTGAACCCACATCTCTTGCATTGCAAAGTGGATTCTTAACCACTGGACCATCAGAGAAGCCTCCATATTGTTCTTATTTTTTAATTCTTATTTTAAAATTTTTATTCATTTGTCTGTCCATGGGCCCTTGGGTTGCTTCCATATCTTGGCTGTTGTAAATAGCGCTGCTATGAACATTGGGGGTGCATGTATCTTTTCAAATTAGAGTTTAATGAGATTTTAGCAAATACATTTCCATAAAGCCACTTAAAACTTTGCAACTTCAGGAAAATCACTGACCTCTTTGAATCTCAGTTTGCAAAATGAGAGTAATATGACACCCCTACTATATAAATAATAATAATAATACCTAGCACTTATTGTGTGCTTACTGTGTGCTTGGTAAATTTTAAGCCCTATATAGGTATTACCACCTTTAGTTCTCTTAATGACTTTACGATGTATGTGCTACAACTTGATCTCACTATACAAATGAGAACTGTGACAAGGTAGAGAGCCGTGGTTTGAATCCTGATGTGACCACGAGAGCCCTCCTGCTTGACCAGAGTGCTGTAGCTCCTGATTGTAAGAAATTGTTAATGTTATCTGATGAAAACATTTGGATCAAAAAATAGCTCTTCTAGTGATTTTGTCAGTGTGAACCACCCATTCGTGTAATTGCATATTAATATGATTGAATGTTTAGAAACGAACCATTTCAGAGAATCAAAAAAGGAAAAAAAAGAAAAAGAATCAGCTGGAATATCTGGCTTCTGATTGATTTCCTGTTCAGAAGTTTCCTAAAAGTAAACTTAACTATAGTGTTGATCTTGGTAGATTAGAATATGTGAATCGCTTGGAGTATTTTGCCAATTGGACCAACCTTTTTCAGGTTGATCCCTCAGCCGCCAGAGGCAGTGGAAAGATCTTCATTCCTTGGTAATCAGCCCGTTTGATGGAAGGCAGGGCTAGGTCCAGGAAACATATAAGACCTGGATCAGAGGAGTTGGCCTCCAAGGCTGACTCTTTCACTGCCTGGCTAAGTGACATTGGGCAAATCACTTAACCCTTTCAAGTCTTTCTTGGCAGTGAGGTTCAATCGAAATAATAGAGGTGTAAGTTGCTTGTCAACCATAAAGCCTTGAGAACGTATTTTTATATTTTCTCTTTATGTCGGTGCCTAATCCCTCATATTGACACTGTGGTATATTTGGAAGCAGTGGTATTCTTCAGTGAAAATCCCACTCTCTCCAAGACAAGTGATCTGGGTTCCAGTCTTGCTCTATACCCAACCTTCTGCAGCAATGTTTTCTTACCTGGAAAATGAGGGATGTGTGTGGATGGAGGGTTTCTAAGTGATCTCGGGGACCCTGTGCCATTTCATCATCAAAAGGACTGAGAAAGTTTCTCTTCCTTCTTCTTTTTTAGTAACTTTCTGTATTTTTTGGCTGCACTGGGCCGTTGTTGCTGCGCACAGGCTTTCTGTAGTTGGGGAGAGCCGGGGCTGCTCTGGCGGTGCCTGGCTGTCTCATTCTGGTGCTTCTCTGGTTACAGCACGTGGACTCGAGGTGCGGGGGCTCAGCAATTGTGGATGCCTGCCTCTGAAGCACAGGCTCAGTAGCTGTGCCGCCCAGGCTTAGTTGCGTCTCGGCATGTGGGATCTTCCTGGACCAGGGATCGAACCTGTAACCCCTGCATTGACAGGTGGATTCTTTAGCACTGAGCCACCGGGGAAGCCCTGAGAGATTTTCTTCAGCTATTTATTAACAGAGGTTGCTACTGTTGCATTTCCACACAGCTGAAGCACATCTGCAAAAGACACCAGAAACCGTTCTTTTGACTCATAGGAATAGAGAGCACAGCTATGGATCAAAAGGGTATCACACAGACACCCTTCAGATGTAGTCTGCCAAGGGAAGGAGCTTGTGTGTGTGCGTGCTTGGAGAACACCCCAAGTGCCTCACTGGGGTGGACACTGCGTGGACACAGAACTGTGAAGGGATGTTCAAATCCCAGGATGCAACTAAGATTGGCAAAATCTGCCCTGCTTAGACTATCAGAGCTACAAAGGTCAGCGTGGACAGGGAGGAAACTGACATTCAGAAGGAACACATCAACTGCCTGAGGCTCCACAGAAGATCAGCAGTTAGCAGGCTGGAACCCACCTCATCTAATTCCCAGGCCAGGGGTCTTTCTATGCAGCCTTATTTACAAAGATGACGTTGACAAAATTATCCTAAGGAATCACTCAAAGAAATCATCGCAAAACACCAAAAAGAAGACAAAACCCTTGACACACTCAGATGATTTATGTTTTTCACTCCTCTGAGACATGTGGATATTTTAGCAACACCTTTTTTTTAACTGACTTAAAATATGCACGCATAATCAATAACATTCCCTGCATCACTGCTGAGAGTTACACATTATCGTAAAGAAAATATTGTGATGTCAAGCTGATGAAACTTTATATTTGAAAGATTTCTCTTTTTGATGTTCTGATTCATAGACATCTGCAGCAGTTCTCTAAAAGAAGTCTTTTATTTTGTGTGAAACATAATGTAAACATTTACTCCAGATCAACCAGAAGGAAAGGCATAGTGGTGAAAAAATAATTGAAGGGTAATGGCATGTTTAGACCCAGTGAGACCTGAGGGCCATGGTGAGCTATTAGCCAAATATGAGTCTACAATAGTTTATTATAAAAGCAAGTATTATACTTGGACATTTCCAATGGAGTAAGCTGTATTACAGCCAGAGTTATAGTATTATACTCAGGAGTATAATAGGACTGTTATAATACTGCTATTATACTCGTTTTATATCCAGTGTTTGTCAGTCCTTTAATTTAGCATTGAGTCTACTTTTGTACTTCTCTTCAAGTAAATTCGATAAATGGCAAAGGAACAGTAGAAAAGAAGAAGTTCAGTGATTAAAGCATTGAGAATAAAACCTTTGAATTATGTGATAGATTATTAGGGAAGATGTTATTAGCTCCTAGAAGAAGAGGGACAGAGTCATAGGAGGTATCAGAAAGAATACCTAATTACAAGATTCAGTGAGAATTAGATGGTAAACCAATAGCTAACATTTACTGGGTACTTATGTTTCAGGCACTGTGCTAAGCACTATTCATGAGCAATCCCACTTAATCCTCATAAAAATGTAGATGGGAGTATTGCCCAGAAGTATGATGGGTTTTAGTTATAGAATTTGTCTTTATGACCAGTCATAGAGCTAGGAGGATTAGAAAATTTAGGCTTTTGTTTTGGCTATTTAAATAAAGTGAAAATCTGGTTGTATTTCAACTTATTAGGAGCTTGCCAATGGCACTGGATGCTGTAGGTATAATTTCTTCCTATACCAAGTGGCCAAACTGGACTTCTTTACAAAGAACCTTTCGGCTGAAGGACTTTTATTCTTTATTGTAATGTTTTCAAAGCAAGGATTCCTTACTTTTGAACGCTGGATGCACAAAAACTTTGTGAAAATGAATGGTTGACTAGGAACTCAAGTTTATTATGATTATTATTGCTATTTTGAAACTTTTTATTTTATATTGGAGTGTAGCTGATTAAGAATGTGGTGACAGTTTCATATGCACAGCAGAGGGACTCAGCCGTACATATACATGTAGCCGCTTTCCTCTAAACTCCCCTCCCATCTTGGCTGCTGCTGCTGCTGCTAAGTCGCTTCAGTCATGTCTGACTCTGTGCGACCCCATAGACGGCAGCCCACCAGGCTCCCCCGGCCCTGGGATTCTCCAGGCAAGAACACTGGAGTGGGTTGACAGTGGGTTTTCCTTCTCCAATGCATGAAAGTGAAAAGTGAAAGTGAAGTCGCTCAGTCGTGTCCGATTCTTCGCGACCCCATGGACTGCAGCCCACCAGGCTCCTCCATCCATGGGATTTCCAGGCAAGAGTACTGGAGTGGGGGGCCATTGCCTTCTCCGCCCATCTTGGCTAGGCACTTCTAAATTGAAAGAACAGGATATAAATTATCTAGGGCCTCACAGCTGGCAGAAGAAAATGCAAAACCTCTCTGGAGAAACACTTCTTCAACCTAGGGTACACAAGATTGCCATAGTTAAATCCACAGTGAAGAGAAGTTCACAACCCCAAATTAGAAAATACTAGAGATCCTTATGAGTGACATGCATCAATAAATAGAACTATCAGGTGGAGACTATCAAATCTGTATGCTTAAAGTGACATAAAAGAAGGAATAATATCATAAAACGTAAGATTCTGAAAAAGAATAGGCATATTTTAAAATACAACTATTAGAGATGGAAGTGTATAGACACTGAAGTTAGTTGATAGGTTAACAATGCTGGCTTATAATTAAAAAGAGAATTAGTATACCAAAAGATAAATCTGTGGAAATTATCAGGAAAGAACTGGAAAAAAAAAGAAAATGTTGGAAAATATGAGACATCAAGAGACCTTGAAGATATAAGAAGATGAAACATATATCTACTAGGGGTTTCAATAATAAAGAATAAAGAGAATGGTATAGAGGTAATATTCGAAGATAGAGAAACTAAAATTTTTTTCATTGATTTTTTTTCTGTTGTTGTTGTTGATTAAAAACATTAATCCTAAAACACAAGAAACATAACAAAATCCTTGGCAAAATAAGTAAAATTAATCCACATCTAGACCCATCTTAATGAAATTACAGAACATCAAAGACAGAAAACTATAAAGATAACTAAGAAAAAACACAAGTTAACAGCAAAGCAATGATAGTTTAACTAGCTGGAGATTTCTCAACAGGCAATGATGGCCGTCAAAGGACAGTGGAAAAATATCCTCTTAAGTCTTAAGAGAAAATAAATATTAACCTAAATTCTATAGCAAATCAAACTTTAAGAATAAAACCTCCTCTCCTTCCAAAACATTTTCAGACAAAATAAAGCTGAAAGAATTTAGCTCCAAAGAACCTCACCGAAGGAACTACTGAAAGGTGTAATTCAGGAGAAATAAAATTGAACTAAAAAGTGTAAGGAATGGTGGGCAAATGATTCTGTTTCCAACTGCTGCTGGATGTCCAGCGGCTTCCACAGGGTTACTGACAGCACCTGAGTGTGAAGATAAGGAGATAGGTTGCTATTGCTGCACGTGTATTTCTGTGTATATGTAACACATTTTCCTGTAGGCACAGCATTGCAGATAATGATGAGGTTCCCATGTGGGCCTTTCAAAGCCTATTGAACTCAAATGCTACTAACACGGAACACTATCTGAAGAAAGAAACACTTGAGTCCAGAAGGAATGAAGCAAAGAGCTTAAGACCCCTAAATTACTGAGTCTAAAGCCCTAGGGTGATGGCAGTCAGTCATGGGGATAGGAGCAGTGAGTCCATGAATATCAGCTTCCTAATGGAAATTCTAGGTTCTTTCCATGAGGAAACATGCATTCTTCCCTGGACTCTAATTAGAATTTGCTTTTTCTCTAGTGTTTACGGACAATAAAAATGGAAGAACAAGAACTTTGGGGCAAAAAACATCACCAAGGGTGACATGATTGCTAATAGGCCTTTGGATTTCACATAAAGGGTCCTTTTAGGCAAATACTTCTTTAAAGGCCTAGCTGAGTTGCCTGAAACACGTTTTAGTGCCCAATCGTTTTTCTGGAAAGAAACTCACCATTGGACTGATGATTGGGTGATTATGCAAATATGCAAGGCCCAGAAACCCTCTGGATGGAAGGAATGCCTGAGCCCAGCAGGAGGTGGGCACTGACGGTCTAGAGAGAGGCAAGGAAACAACAGGTGTTCCTGGTTGGCGCCAAGGGTCGCTGCTGACAGTCTCATAAAACATTTGCAAGGTTGGCCAATGCTGCCGTAGAGCCCAGAGCCAGGGCAGGTGCAGTGAAAAGGCAAATTCCAGGGCAGCTGAAAATGGAGAGATTGTAGCAAAGAGACAGCCAAGTAGGAAAATTAAAGTTATCCTGTACCTGCCTCCACACCCACATAGACATGAAATACATGGGCTCAGGGTTCTCCAGGGCAAAATGGAAGTCTGAGAGCAGTAAGTTAACTTGTTTGATGTGAAAAAGACCAGAAAACAGCAAATGAACACAGAACCAAGAGCTATAATGTTAGTGTAGTTCTAACAGAAGCTTTTAACAGAAATGCAGTTACTTGACCGTAGAAAAATTAACTTTTGATCAGATTAAAGCTATTGTTTAGCATGGTGTCATCAAATGGAATAAGAGATCAAGAAATCATTAGAGGGAATTCCCGGTGGTTAGAAGTGCACACTATGGGCTTCATCCCTGGTTGGGGAACTAAGATTCCACAAGCTGCATGACTGAGCTGGAAAAAAAAAAAAATCATTGGAGCATGCTTTTCCATAAGCCTAGCTTTCTAAAGAATAAAATAGTTAATATTCTAGAAAGATGTCGACAAGCTTAATGAGCCTTTAATTGAGAAATAGAATAAGGATATTATAACTAAGGAGCATAGCAGAATGAGAGCTGAAATGCTGGCTAAAAGAGTCATGTTAACTTGAAAAGTAATTTATGCCACATGATAATCTTACCTACTGCACTCCTTATTTTTGTTTCTTTTTGACTCGGAAAATATGGACAATAGACTACTATCCCCTGTCTTTTTTCCTCCTTCCTATCTTTGTCATCACAACTATCACCATGAAGATAGTTTAATTATTTTCCCCGCTGAGTCCTTCATTCCAGCAGGAGTGTTTGCCTGAAAATCCAGGGAGCTACATCAATTCAGTTTGACAAATATTTACTGAATGTCTGTCATGTCCAGTGAGGTACCAGAGACTGCAGCTAAAAAGACAGGATGATATAAAGGTGAGTGACGGAGGCAGGCAGGTAATTCTTATGAGCTGGATGATAGACGTGGCTGAAGGGAGTACTGTGTGCAGCCTAGGATTTATTATTAGCAGGGGCCTAGTGCTTAGAACGGGAGTTTTCAATACTGACTGCTTTCTAATATTTAAACCACCTGAGGAGATTTAAAAAAAAAAAAAATGTGTTCTCCAGTTCTTACTACCTGAATAATGGGCTAATTATCTGGGTGAGGCTCAGGCCCAGTCCTTTCCAAAGGTTTCTCAGCTTAACAGCTATTGATTTAACAATGGGCAGTCTTGGGAATTCCCTGGAGGTCCAGTGGTTAGGACTTTGCACTTGCACTGCAGGGGCTGTGGGCTCGATCCCTGGTCAGGGAACTAAGATCCAACATTTCAAGGGGCAGGGTCAACCCCCCTCTCCCCTCTCCCCCGCCCCCCACCCCGCCCAGCACCAAAACAAAACAACAAAAAAAGGGCAGTCTTACTCCCAAAGCCTGGTTTCAAACTCAACCAGCCAAGGCCTCAATTTTCCCATTGTCAAATAGGGATAATGTTAGTTTTTACCAGTGGTGGACGTGTGCCGGGCAGCTTGCTTTCCACTGGGAATGGCCCTCCCTGACTTACGAGGTGCCAGTGCGGCTGCCAGGCCCATGACCTGCTGACCTCTGCTGGAAAGGGATGTCTGCAGGACTCCACGCCCTTGGAGCATTTGGTCTACCCACTGGGGCCATCCAAAGCCTTCCATGATAGAAAGGAGGAGAGGGAGAGGCGGGGAGAGCAGGAGAGGAGCGAGCGAGCCAGGAAAGTCTGTCCCTTTTGACCTCTGATTATACACAAGGAGGCGGTTAATCTCCCCAGGTATACCAAGAGTGTCTGGCTGCAAACGAAGCCTACTGTCAGAGGGAAACTGAGCTGAGAAACCAGAACAGTGACAGAATCCCGATAACATCACCTGGTCCTCTGGATTCACCTATTTCTGAAGCTAGGAATATCTGTCCCTGGGCTTTCCTGTTGTACCAGACAATTAATTCTCTGATGCTCAGCTATTTGGGGTCAGTTTTACATTATTTGTTACCAAAAAAATGTCATGAAGCTTCTGTGAGAATAAAGTGAAATAATGTAGGGAAAACACAAATCCTAAGATATTATAAACACTCCTCATCCTCATCACCATTACAATATTGTCCTCGTTGCTAACATCACCTGTTTTTCTTCTTAAGTGGACTGTAGAATGGGGTGCAGTTATGATATTTTCTGACTTCTGTACTGTTTATTAGAAAGAACTCAGAAATTTTTGACATGCTCTATAATTTTGTTTTTTAGGTTATCCTAGACATTGCTCTCAGTTCCATGAACTGAGATGATCATCATTCGATGATGCTTCAAGCTTTGGGGCCTTTGAATATGCCCAGCCTTCAGAGTTTCATGCCATAATAGGCAGAGGAATAGATGCTACTTAGAAGAACTTACTGTTCTTTATTTTTTAATATTTATTTTCTTCTTTGGCTGTTCCAGGTCTCAGTTGTGGCACTCAGAGGAATTTTGATCTTTTTTTTTTTTTTTTTAATATGCTATCTTTTAATTGTGGCATGCAAAATCTTAGTTGCAGCATGTAGGATCAAACCCAAGTCCCCTGCATTGGGAGTGTGGAGTCTTAGCCACTGGACTACCAGGGAAGTTCCCAACTGTTTTTTATATTTTCACCATTAGAAAAATAGGCCTCAGTGTCCACTCTGAGGTTTATTTAATGCTCCTAATGTGCCCACGGCATGTTCCACTTCTGCACGTTTGCGCCAATATGATTCAAAGTCCTTCCTCACCTTTTCTTCGTCCATCTAATCCAGTTGCCCCACAAGGCCCAGATCAGGTTCCTTGGAGCTTACCTTGAACACTGTCTCTGAGTTCACTCCCCTTTCCTTAAACTTTTAATGTCATATTTTGGTTTGTTCTAAATGTATATTGCTTTATCTTCTCAACAAGATGGTGTTTTCATTTGAAAACAAGGGAATTCTCTGTACTTTTCTGAGTTTCCCTGCACATACCAGATTCCTTATGACTGCTGGTTCAAAGAGTATACTTCAAATTAGGCAATTCTTTCAGAGGCAGATGAGGAATTGCATTGGTTGGTTGTAATGCTGCTTAGTAGACTGAGCTACAAAAAAGTTGTAGCAGTCTTTATAAGCCAGAGCTCCAACTGTAGGGAATTCTAGGTACCAATTCTTAACTGCCTTTGCAGTTTGAAGTCAAGAATTTCTTTCCCTATTGTCTTTTCTTCTACTTCTGCCACAACTTTGCCTTGGCGACTGGCATGGAAATTTAAGCTCCATTGACTTAAACATGAAATCTCATTATTTATACTATAGTCTGGTCATATTCTAAGAGTCTTTGTCAATTTAAGGAAAAAAAAGTTTTCTCCTGGCCTTTTTCTTTATTGTTATGGTGAGCAGCTACATGCCCTGTCCAGTGAGGTCCTCACACCCTTCTTGTGTGTGATGAGATTCCTGTTACTTTAGACTAATATTGATGATTATTTAATAAATAAATGAACATATCTGGCTCTTCTCCCCAGCATTATTAGACTTGCTTTGTTAAAGCCATAGTTGAAATGGATAACCAGTCCCATTCTTTCCTTCCATTTTGCATTCTTAGTGTTGGCTTTTGTGTTCTTTTGGCAGCTCTTCTACTAACATGCTGGAACATGGCTCTGCACCTTAGATTGAAGATTATACATTGGCCAGTGTCCACCAGAAGATGCAATGCATTTAAAAGCCCTTTGAAAACTGTAAAACCCGGTAAAAGCCAGGGCTCCTGTTACAATAAGAAGGTTCTTGATTCTGGTAGCTGCAGAAGAGATGTGTTCAACTTTAGTTCATCAGCTTAGCTTCCTCAGGAATTTGGTTAACAACATCACATCATGCCAACATGGAAATGGCTTACTGCACATTCAGATCTGGATTCTTTACTGATTAAAGAAAAAAGCAAGAGAAACCCCAACACAAACACACACACATGCATGCACCCCTATATGTACAATTCAAGGAAAATACTGAACATATGATGAAAAATTGCTAAAAAGCAACTCTACCAGGAAACTAACTACATATTACCACATTACATCAAAAACTATGAAATAAGTGATTATTTTTCAATAATCTTAGCCACCTTCATGTCTTAGAAAGAAAGGGCTGTTTACTTTAAGGATCATTAAAATGAGCACAAATGGATATGTTTTCAGTTATATCCATTGAATCGAACCTTAAGCATGGGGAATCAAGAGTATCTTGTCATGTAGAATTAACACATATTATAAAATACATGGTATTAATAAATAAATAACAAAATATATAAGGAATGAACCCACCAACCTTTCAAGAACAGCTTTATCATCTAGACAGTAAAGCCCTCTGTGTCCATCATTACATACATGAGTGTCAATTATGAAATCAGAAAAGAAGTTGTATCTTTTTTTTAATTAAGATTTTCCAGCACACCAGCATACCACTGAGATCCAATCATAAGTGAGTGTCAACAGATCATAACTTTCTGATGTTACCTCATAATTACTGGTACTATTTAAAGTTGTAAAAATCTCTGCCAGGTATTTGAAAAATTGTGCAGATAGTTTAATATTAAAACAAAGCTCTTCTCATCCAGAGATTACATCCAAAGGGACACATGCCATTGTTGTTGTTCAGCTGCCAAGTCATGTCCGACTCTTTGCGACCCCATGGACTGCAGCATGCTAGGCTTCCCTGTTCCTTCACTATCTCCCAGAGTTTGCTCAAGTTCATGTCCACTGAGTCGGTGATGCTATATAACCGTTTCATCCTCTGCTACCCTCTTCTGCTTTTACCTTCCATCTTTCCCAGCGTCAGGGTCAGATGCACACAAAATAATCTCAGTAGATATGGTGTTCCGTAAACCTCAGTTCAGTTCAGTTCAGTCACTCAGTTGTGTCCAACTCTTGGCTACCCCATGGACCGCAGCATGCCAGGCCTCCCTGTCCATCACCAGCTCCCAGAGTTTGCTCAAACTCATGTCCATTGAGTCCGTGATGCCATCCAACCATCTCATCCTCTGTCGTCCCCTTCTCCTCCTGCCTTCAATCTTTCCCAGCATCAGGGTCTTTTCCAATGAGTCAGTTCTTTGCATCAGGTGGCCAAAGTATTGGAGCTTCAGCTTCAGCATCAGTCCTTCCAATGAATATTTAGGATTGATCTCCTTTAGGATTGACTGGTTTGATCTCCTTGCAGTCCAAGGGACTATCAAGAGTCTTCTCCAGCACCTCAGTTCAAAAGCATCAGTTCTTTGGCGCACAGCTTTCTTTATGGTCCAAACCCGTGTCTCTTACGTCTCCTGCACTGGCAGGCAGGTTCTTTACCACTAGTGCCATCTGGGAAGCCCCAGTGAATGCTAAAGCTAGTGAAGTGAAAAGTGAGATTTTACAGTGTCTCAACTTATTTTCTTATATGTCAAAGCTAAAAAGTAACTTTACAATAAACTTGGAAAGTACCATCTCCATCAGTTGATCAAAATTAGCACCACCATCTGTTTGAGTTTTGACTTGAACATCTGGGTGGATGCAGAGGCCATGTACTGAAATCAGAAAGTTTGAGATAAAAGTCAGTTGGGAGTAGAGACTGGAAATTGAGAGTTCTGTTTAGACCACATTGATTTTAAGATCTATATGTAGTAAAATTTATTGAAGCTATCTAATAGGCATTTGGATATATGAGCATAGAGTTGCTGGGAAAGGTAAGAGCTGGAAACACACAGGCTAGTGATCACCTGGGGAAAGCATGGAATAAAATAGGTCACCTGGGGAAAGCATGAATTCAGAAAAGAACGGGGGCTCAAGGCAAGGCGCTGGATACTCCAGCATATGGAGTTCCAGTGGGGGAGTCTGAGCGGGAAGAAAACCAGAAGGATTTGGTATCATAAAATTCAAGAGAAAAAGTAGAGTGGTCAGCCAGTGCTATTGCAAGAACATGTAAGATTAGAACAAAGAATTGGAGATAAAACCAGTCAATCTTAAAGGAACTCAACCCTAAATATTCATTGGAATGACTGATGCTGATGCTGAAGCTCCAATACTTTGGCCACCTGATTGGAAAAGACCCTCATGCTGGGAAAGTTTGAGGGCAAGAGGAGACAGGGACAGCAGAGGATGAGATGATTAGATAGCATCACTGACTCAATGGACATGAGTTTGGGCAAACTCTGGGAGATAGTGAAGGACAGGGAAGCCTGCCGTGCTGCAGTTCATAGGGTTGCAAAGAAGTGAAGTGAAGTGAAAGTCGCTCAGTCATGTCCAACTCTTTGCGACCCCATGGACTGCATAGTCCATGGAATTCTCCAGGCCAGAATACTGGAGTGGGTAGCCTGTCCCTCCTCCAGGGGATCTTCCTGACCCAGGGATCTAACCCAGGTCTCCTGCATTAGCAAACAGATTCTTTACCACTGGGCCGCCATAGGGCTTACACACACACACGCACACACACACACACACACACACAAATATAAAGGAGCAAAGTCAGATGTGGCAGGAGAGGCAGCCAAGGGCCTGATGATGAAAGCGCCGGGTTCCTTACCAAGAGCTGCCCGGTAGTCTACAGAAAAGGACAGGAAGTATCCTGTCACGTCAGAGACGCCCAGGAGGAACGCCAGGCTGATTCTGGCCATGTGGAAGATCTGTTTGTTCGAGTGCTTCAGGCTCTTGCAGATCCCTGCTCGAGGCCATGGGAAATTGTCCTTGCTTCCAAAGTTGGGAAGTGATCTGATGAACATAGCTGTTGGGATTAACAGGGCAGCAGGTGGCAAACCTAAGAATGTACTATTGAGAACTTTTCATTTGGGTATAAGATCTGCATATATCTGGTAAGCCTAATGGCTTCTGTTAATTAGACAGTACTTTGCTGAGTTCCCTGGTAGCTCAGCTGGTAAAGAATCCACCTGCAATGCAGGAGACTCCAATTCGATTTCGGGGTCAGGAAGATCCCCTGAAGAAGGGATAGACTACCCATTCCAGTATTCTTGGGCTTCCCTGGTGGCTCAGATGGTAAAGAATCCACCTGCAATGTGGGAGACCTGGCTTCGATCCCTGGGTTGGGAAGATGCCCTGGAGGAGGGCATGGGAACCCACTCCAATATTCTTGCTTGGAGAATCCCCATGGACAGAGGAGCCCACTGTGCTATAGTCCATGGGGTCCCAAATAGTCAGACACTACTGAACAACTACGCACAGCACAAGCATTTTCGTTTGATCCTCATGTTGGCACTGTTCTCCTACTTTTAGTACTGGAAGTGAGACTGAGATAGGTGACTAGGCCAGAATCACACACTAGGAATAATAGTGTAAGGCCCTGGACCAAGACCTTATACCTATGATAACTTGGGTTGTTGTGCTATCAAGAGAGATCTTGGGACACCTTCCATCTGGAAGGATTTATGGTTGAGCCCGGTTAGGAGAGTTTTACCTCCAGAGATCAGAGTGGCTGAGCCACAATACAGATATTTACCACCAGAGGGTGCTCTTGCCCAAGAGAAAATTGGCAGTTCTTGCAGTTTAAGAACTTTTGCTGATGTGTTTCTTTTCTGAGATTCTTCAGAAAGGGCAGTATGAAGACTCTGACAGTAGTAGCCTGTGAACTGAAGGGTTGACCTGTAGCCTTTCATAGCTTGTGTCAAGAGAGATTGGTAGAAAAATGCTTAATTCTCTCTAAGAGAATTCTATACTTTATCTGTGGAAGGGAGGAACAGATAGTACATAAATAAAGCTGTTACAGTGATGAAGATGGACAGAGTACTTCCTGCCGTTCTAATGCAGGATTTAGTTCCTCAAGCTGTACTGTTCTTCCCAGGGATGATTCCTAGTTAAGGTGTTGTAAGTACCTTGATATGATGAAGCTATACAGATGACCCATCATTTTCCTTCCTGTGCCCAGGAAGGCTTGGGGCATGCTATGGGTTCAAGTGTTCCCTCCTCCCCCACAAAAAAAGACAGGTTGATGTCCAAACTCCTCGTACCTGTGAATGTGACCTTATTTGGAAATAAGTTGTTTTCAGATGTAATCAAGTTATGATGAGGTCTTACGGAATTAGAACGGGCCCTAATCTAAAGGCTGGTGTCCTTATAAGAAGAGGGAATTTGAACACGGAGACATACAAGAACAACATGTGATGACAAAAGCAGAGATTAGAGTGATGCATCTTCAAGCCAAGGAATGCCAAGAATTACTGGCAGGCACCAGAAGCTAAGAGAAAGGCATGGAACAGACTCTCCCTCAGATGGAACCTTTCCGACACCTTGATTTTGGAATGTTGACCTCCACACTGTGAGGGAATAAATTTCTGTTGTACTAAGGCACCCGGTTTGTGGCAGTTTCTTATGGCAAGAGGTCTGACCTCTTCTTACTGCAGAGGTCAAGGGTCTGTCCTTGGCAAAATAGTGAAGCAGGTACCTCTGGGAACTAAAAATCTTGCCTAATTCATTGTACTAACTTCATTCCATCTTGCTTATCTTCCCTCCACCCTCCATGTTGATGCCAGAGTCATAATTGCTGTTTGTTGTTCAGTCGCCAAGTCATCTCAGACTCTTTGAGACACCATGGACTGCAGCACATCAGGCTTACCTGTCCCTCACCATCTCCTGGAGTTTGCCCAAAACTCATGTCCATTGCATTGGTGATGCCATGCAACCATCTCGTCCTCTGTCACCCTCTTCTCCTTCTGCCTTCAATCTTTCCCAGCATCAGGGTCTTTTCCAATGAGTCAGCTGTTTGCATCAGGTGGCCAAAGTATCGGAGCTTCGGCTTCAGCATCAGTCCTTCCAATGAGTATTCAGGGTAGATTTCCTTTATACTAAAATCCAAATCCTCCAGTGGCATGACATAGTTTGTCCACAATAGAAGCAGACCTACAAAGCACTGCCAGACATGGACACTGTCCCTCTTTATAGCCCTTTCTTGTCTCACTCACTGTACTCGTGTGTGTGTGTGTGTGTGTGTGTGTGTGTGTGTGTGTGTGTGTGTGTGTGTGTATGTGTGTGGTGCTAAGATGCTAAATCATGTCCGAGTCTTTGTGACCCTGTGGACTGTAGTCTGACAGGTTCCTCTGTCCATAGGATTCTCTAGGCAAGAAAACTGGAGTGGTTTACCATGCCCTCCTCTAGGGAATCTTCCCAACCCAGGGATCGAACCCTCATCTCTTACGTCATTAGCAGACAGGTTCTTTACCACTGGGAAGCCACAGTGTACTGATAGTTCTTTACAACTGCACTTCTTTTTTACCCTTTGGTGATTTCACACAGATGTGTCTTTGCCAACGTAAAGATTCAACTCAAATATCACCTCTGTAGGAAGCCTTCCTTCAGCTCTGTAAATGAAGAATTTGTCTGATTTCAGCACAGAACCTCAAAAACTCTTGGACTTTCCCTAGTGACAGAAGTGTCTTTGTTATGCTAATACTGTGACTCTAGGTAGGTCCCCAGATAGCTCCAGGTCACCAGAAGGTTGGAACTTTTGGTCACCAGATCTTCAGGGAATGAAGCAGGACTGGAGATTGAGTTCAGTCATGTGGCCAATGACTTAATCGTGCCTATGTAACCCCAATAAAACGCTGGGTATAGACTTCCTCGTTGGCCCAGTGGTTAAGAATGTGCCATCCAATGCAGGGGATGTGGGTTGGATTCCTGGTTGGGGAACTAAGATCTCACATGCCACAGGGCAACTAGAGAGCCCTTGAGGTTTAGAGCCCATGCTCTGCCACCACAGAAGCTGGTGCACCCAGACAAGAGACCCTTATACCATAACAAGTGCCCATGCACCACAACTAGAGAATCTCCCACACACCGAAAATATAGAAAGCCCACGCACCACAACAAAGACCCAGCACAGCCAAAGAACAAACAAAAACAAAAACCTTGGATCCCAAGCTCATGGAGCTCACTGGTTGGTGAAGACACTGATGTGCTGGGAGGTGATGTACACTGACTCCTCCAGGACAGGGTGTGGAACCTCTGTACCATCTCCTAGAACCCATCCTGTGCGTTTTTTTTTTTTTTTGGTAATAAAACTACAATCAGTATAGCACTTTGATGAGTTCTTCTAGAAAATTCTCATACCTGACGGGATAATGGAGCCAGTCAAAAGATCAGGTGAGCTGGAACCCCTCAAAATGCAACTTGCAAGTGAAGAAAAGGCAGTCTTGTAGGAGGACTGACCATTTACCTTGTAGAGTCTGACACTGCCTCCTAGTGGTTGATTTCAGAATTGCATTGTAGTATGCCCCGTCAGTCAGTTCAGTCGCTCAGTCCTGTTAGACTCTGTGACACCATGGACTGCAGCACATCAGGTTTCCCTGTCCATCACCAATTTCCAGAGCTTGCTCAAACTCATGTACATGAAGCTGGTGATGCCATCCAACCATCTCATTCTCTGTCGTCCCCTTCTCCTCCTGCCTTCAATCTTCCCCCAAATCAGGGTCTTTTCAAATGAGTCAGCTCTTCACATTAGGTGGCCAAAGTATTAGAGCTTCAGCTTCAGCATCAGCCCTTCCAATGAATATTCAGGACTGATCTCCTTTAGGATAGACTGGTTAGATCTCCTTGCAGTCCAAGGAACTCTCAAGAGTCTTCTCCAACACCACAGTTCAAAGGCATCAATTCTTCGGTGCTCAGCTTTCTTTATAGTCCCACTCTCATATCCATACATGACCACTGGAAAAACCTTAGCTTTGACTAGATGGACCTTTGTTGGTAAAGTAATGTTTCTGCTTTTTAATACGCTGTCTAGATTGGTCATAACTTTTCTTCCAAGGAGAAAACATCTTTTAATTTCATGGCTCCAGTCACCATCTACAATGATCTAGAACCACCCCTCCCGCCCCCACCAAAATAAAGTCTCTCACTGTTTCCAATGTTTCTCCATCTATTTGGCATGAAGTGATGGGACCGGATGCCATGATCTTAGTTTTCTGAATGTTGAACTTTAAGCCAACTTTTTCACTCTCCTCTTTCACTTTCATCAAGAGACTCTTCAGTTCTTCTTCACTTTCTGCCATAAGGGTGGTGTCATCTGCATATCTGAGGTTATTGATATTTCTCCCAGCAATCTTGATTCCAGCTTGTGCTTCATCCATCCTGGCATTTCATATGATGTACTCTGCATATAAGTTAAATAAGCAGGGTGACAATATACAGCCTTGACGTACTCTTCCTATTTGGAACCTGTCTGTTGTTCCATGTCAAGTTCTAACTGTTGCTTCTTGACCTGCATACAGATTTCTCAGGAGGCAAGCCAGGTGGTCTGGTATTCCTATCTCTTTCAGAATTTTCCACAGTTTGTTGTGGTCCACACAGTCAAAAGCTTTGGTGTAGTCAATAAAGCAAAAGTAGATGTTTTTTTCTGTAACTGTCTTGCTTTTTTGATGATCCAGTGGATGTTGGCAATTTGATCTCTGGTTCCTCTGTCTTTTATAACTCCAGCTTGAACATCTGGAAATTCATGGTTCATGTCCTGTTGAAGCCTGGCTTGGAGAATTTTGAGCATTACTTTGCTAGCATGTGAGATGAGTGCAATTGTGCAGCAGTTTGAACATTCATTGGCATTGCCTTTCTTTGGGATTGGAATGAAAACTGACCTTTTCCAATCCTTTGGCCACTGCTGAGTTTTCCAAATTTGCTGGCATATTGAATGCAGCACCTTCACAGCATCATCTTTTAGGATTTGAAATAGCTCACCTGGAATTCCATCACATCCACTAGCTTTGTTCGTAGTGATGCTTCCTAAAGCCCACTTGACTTCGCATTCCAGGATGTCTGGCTCTAGGTGAGTGATCATACCATGGTGGTTATCTGGGTCATAAAGATCTTTTTTGTATAATTCTTCTGTGTATTCTTGCCACCTCTTCTTAATACCTTCTGCTTCTGTTAGATCCAAACCACTTCTGTCCTTTATTTTGCCCATCATTGCATAAAGTGTTCCCTTGGTATCTGTAATTTTCTTGAAGAGATCTCTAGTCATTCCCATTCTATTTGTTTCCTCTATTTCTTTGAATTGATTGCTGAGGAAGGCTTTCTTATCTCTCCTTGCTATTCTTTGGAATTCTGCATTCAAATGGGTATATCTTTCCTTTTCTCCTTTGCCTGTCACTTCTCTTCTTTTCTCAGCTATTTGTAAGGCCTTGTGAGACAACAATTTTGCCTTTTTGCCTTTTGTTTTCTTGGGAATGGTCTTAATCACTGCCTCCTGTACAATGTCACAAACCTCCGCTCATAGTTCTTCAGACACTCTATCATATCTAATCCCTTGAATCTATTTGTCACTTCCACTGTATAATTGTAAGGGATTTGATTTATATCATGCCAGAATGGTCTAGTAGTTTTGCCTACTTTCTTCAATTTAAGTCTGAATTAGGCAATAAGGAGTTCATGATCTGAGCCACAGTCAGCTCCCAGTCTTGTTTTTGCTGACTGTATAGAGCTTCTCCATCTTTGGCTGCAAAGAATATAATCAATCTGATTTTGGTTTTGACCATCTGGTGATGTCCACATGTAGAGTCTTCTCTTGTTGGTTTTAAAGACAGTCTCGTAGAGGTCTTTCCTGGTGGCTCAGTTGGTGAAGAATCCGCCTGCAACGAGGGAGACCTGGGTTTCATCCCTGGGTTGGGAACATCCCCTGGAGAAGGCAAAGGCTACCCTCTCCAGTATTCTGGCCTGGAGAATTCCATGGACTGTCTAGGCCATGGAGTTGCAAAGAGTAGGACGCAACTGAGAGACTTTCAGTTATGTAGAGGACTGACCATTTAACTTGGAAAGTCTGACACTGCTTGCTATTGGTTGGTGTCAGAATTTCATGGTAGTATGCCCAGTTGGGTTTTAAAGGCAGTCTTGTTGAGGACTATTTAACTTGCAGCGTCTGATAGTGACACCTAGTGGTTGGTGTCAGAATTGCATGGTAGTTTGCCCAGTTGGGTTTTGACACAGCAAAACCTCCTAGTCCTCCTCTCCACCTCTTCTCCGGTTGGTGTTAGAACCTGTGTTGTTTTTGCCTGTCCAAAAGAAACCCTCCTCCACAATTAATATATATTGTTTGAGTGGAGCTAATCTCATTTCTTCGGCTCTAGAATAAGCATTTTATCTAGATCTGGCTGATAAGGGTACTCCGTTTCACCTCGTTGCTTTAGAATAGGCATGGAACCCAAGTCAACCCCGTAAGATCAGTTTGACAGAGGAAAACCCTCTTTCCATTAATGTTGTTAAGCTGATAATAAGCAAGACCAGAGCTTCTTAATCCATCCTTGGCACCATTTGCAGAGAATCTGCCTGAGATCTGTCAACACACATAAAAAAGAAAAGCTAAGAGACAATTGTCCTAATAGACTTTTTGAAACCCTGAAACTTGGCTGTGTTTGAAACCAGAAATAACCTTCTGAGCCTCCTAGTTATGTTAATCAGTAAATTCTCTCTCTTATGTTTTTTAAAGTCATAATAAATCTATTGGGCTTTAAGACTTTTATTTATTTATATTTGGCTGCATCATGCCTTAGTTGTGGCACGTGGGGCCTTTGTTGCATCATTCAGGAACTTTTGTTGTGGTGCACAGACTCTCTAGTTGTGGTAGGCAGGCTTAGTGCTCCATAGCATGGGGGATCTTAGTTCCCTGACCAGGGGTTGAACTCAAGTTCCCTGCATTGCAAGGCAGATTGTTAACCACTGGACCACCGAGGAAGGCCATAGTAAATTCTTTCATTCAAGTTGTTTTCAGGTAAGCTTTCTGTCACTTGCAACCAAAAGAACTGATGATAGACCATCCTTCCAGAGCCTACCTATGACTCTCATTTCTGCCATCACACTCATTATAATTGTTTGTCTGCCCAGATCAAGAGAAGAGTGATATTTTGTTTGTCTTCAACGTCTACAATACCTACCTCAATGTCTAGAATTTGCTCAATCACTCTGTTGTGTCTGACTCTTGGCAACCCCATGGACTGTAGCCTGCCAGACTCCTCTGTCCATAGGATTTCCCAGGCAAGAATACTGGAGTGGGTTGCCATTTCCTTCTCCAGGGGATCTTCCCTACCCAGGGATCAATTCGGTGTCTCCTGCACTGGCAAGAAGATTCTTTACCACTGAGCCACCTGGGAAGCTCAATGCCTGGAATGGTAATGTCCAACACATATGTTTTAAATGAAAGTTGGATAACTACCCACCTCTTTCACAAGTGCTCATTTCCTCCCTCCTGGCATTCCTTTCTCCCTCTCACCTTCACCCCCAGCATAGTCTCCTTCACAAAATAACAGAAGGAAAAAAGGTATCGGTCTAGAAACGGAAAGAATTGAATCATAGCACTAGTTCTTCTTTTATGAAATATGTAACCTTAGCTAATAATAGATAACTAGTGGGGACCTACTGTAGCACCAGGGGCTCAGATTGGTGCTCTCTGATAACGAAGAGGGGTGGGATATGGGTGAGTGTGAGGGAGGTCTAAGAGGGAGGGTAGATATAAACACATATAGATGATTCACTTCATTGTACTGCAGAAAGTAACACAACATTGTAAAGCAGTTATACTCCAATAAAAAGTAAATTAAAAAATGATTCTCATTTCTCTGTCTAACCTCAATAAAGTGAGTGATAATATGAAGATTCTCTGAGAGGAAACTTGCATGACTCCCATGTCTGCTAAACTGTTAATAAGAAGTAAGGCAAAACCTGGCTTCCATGGTGGCTCAGATGGTAAAGAATCTGCCTGCTATGTGGGAGACCTAGGTTCAATCCCTGGGTCGGAAAGATCCCCTGAAGAAGGGAATGGCAACCCACTCCAGTATTCTTGCTTGGAGAAACCCATGGATAGAGGAGCTAGGTGGGCTACAGTCGATGGGGTCGCAAAGAGTCAGACATGACTGAGCAACTAACATAAGACAAAACCTGTTAAAGACGAAGCTATGAGTTTTTACTAGAATTGTTATATTTTAATAGATGATTCCTGAAGCTTGAGAAATTTTAAAGGATTTAAGAGGTGAAACTGCCAAGATGGAATGATAAGTTACAGATAAAATGATCTGGTAGATGTGCCCAACTTAGTGGCCACATGTATCACATCTTTCTTAGGTTTTGCTATTGAAACCACTATTGTAAAGATACAGGACACAACTAGTTGCAAAAGATGGAACCTGGTCAAATCTGTTCAGTATATGCACTACCCCACTTGCAACTCAAATCATCAGAACCAGACCATAATCCCGAACTTGCCCCAAACCCACCGACAGGATAAATGTCTCATTCAATGACATTGACACCATGTCCCCAATCTCAAAAGGAAAACATCTGTTACGAGAAAAAGATAGAAGGACTCAGTGAAGAAAATAGGCTAAACTAAATCTCTCAACTCTTACCAAACAAGAAAAAGAAAGACTGGGAGACTGTCCTAGCCTCTGGGTTTTTATGGACAGCAATGTCTTTTTCTCCTGTGGGTATGATCTTAAATGTCTTTATTTGGGGCCCAAGTCCCCTCAAGGGGAAAGCTAGAAGAATTTCAAGAGAAGAACCATTGAAAAGGACATATGCAATGAATCTGGTGTTCCCCACCCCCACCTGCCCACCCAGACTGTCTTGACAGGGCATTAAAAAAGTGAGCTTTGACTGGATGGAGTCCACTTTTGTTCCCACCAAGCCCAAGGCCATGCCTGGAAGAACAGAAGCAAGTGGAGGCAAAGAGGATCATCTCAATTATTCAGAAAGGCCCTAGATTACTCCCAATACCTTCCTCAGGGTTGAAAGAGAATAGCTATTGTAAGCATCTTTGCTGGTACCTCAGCTGGTAAAGAATCTGCCTGTAATACAGGAGACTGCGGTTTGATTTCTGGGCCAGGAAGATCCCCTGAAAGAGGCCATGGCAACCCACTCCAGTATTCTTGCCTGGAGAATCCCCATGGACAGAGGAACCTGGTGGGCTACAGTCCATGGGGTAGGTAGAAAAGTTGGCTGAGCAACCAAGCTATTATACAATGCAGCTATTGTACAGGAGGGGGGAGGGTGATGGGGGGGCAGACACAGAGGAAAGAAAATGTTATCAAATTATCCAGACCAGATTATTACACAAGTTTTACTCTCCTCCTGAATAGACAACAAATGATGCTGCTAGGAGATTCCCAGGGATAACTGTAAGGTATGGTCTTATATATCCTGAACAACCAGGAACTGAAGATCCTGAAGATCCCCTGGAGAAGGGATAGGCTACCTACTCCAGTATTCATGGGCTTCCCCGGTGGCTCAGATGGTAAAGAACCTGCCTGCTATGAGGGAGATTTGGGTTGGGAAGATCCCCTGGAGGAGGGCATGGCAACCCACTTCAGTATCCTTGCCTGGAGAATCCCCATGGACAGAGGAGCCAGGCGGGCTACAGTCCATGGGGTTGCAAAGAATTGGACATGGCTGAGTGACTAAGCACAGCACAGCACATTGGCCAAATACAAGACTGATCATGAAAAAAAAATGGCTTTTTAAAACTCCAGGGAGAAATTACTGTCTACTTATTACACCTCTGCAAAAAAACATAAAACAAAAAACCTTCCCAACCTGCTCCATGTATCTTTAAAGCTTCAATTCCCTTGGTTTAAGACCTTAATCTCTGTTATAATGTATATTCTCCTAGGAAGGTAACATTTTAAGTCAGTCAGTTCAGTTCAATTGCTCAGTCATGTCCAATTCTTTGCAACCCCAAGGACTTCAGCATGCCAGGCTTCCTGGTCCATTACCAACTCCAGGAACTTGCTCAAACTCAAGTCCATCAAGTCCGTGATGCCATCCAACCAGCTCATCCTCTGTTGTCCCCTTTTCCTCCTGCCTTCAATCTTTCCCAGCATCAGGGTCTTTTCCAATGAGTCAGTTCCTTGCATCAGGTGGCCAAAGTACTGGGGCTTCACCTTCAGCATCAGACATTCTAATGAACATTCAGGACTGATTTTCCTTTAGGATTGACAGGTTTGATCTCCTTGCAGTCCAAGGACTCTCAATTTCAGTGCTTAGATTTCTTTTTGGTCCAACTCTCACATCCACCCACGACTACTGGAAAAACCATAGCTTTGACTAGATGGACCTTTGTCGGCAAAGTAATGTCTCTACTTTTTAAATGCTGCCTAGGTTTGTCATAGTTTATCTTCCAAGGAGCAAGCGTCTTTTAATTTCATGGCTGCAATCTCCATCTGCAACCCAAGAAAATAAAATCTGTCACTGTTTCCATTATTTCCCCATCTATTTGCCATGAAGTGATGGGACCGGATGCCACAACCTTAGTTTTTTGAATGCTGAGTTTTAAGCCAGCTTTTTCACTCTCCTCTTTCACTTTTATCAAGAGGCTCTTTAGTTCCTCTTTGCTTTCTGCCTTAAAGATGGTGTCATCTACATATGTGAGTTTGTTGATATTTCTCCTGGCAATCTTGATTCCAGCTTGTGCTTCATCCATTTCCCAGCATTTCACATAATGTACACTGCATATAAGTTAAATAACCAGGGTGACAATATACCAACTACCTTAACCTTAAGCTGAATGAGTTCCTGGTTGCTCAATATTTGTTAAACTAGGTTCTTTCAATGTATACGCTATTATATATCCTGGGAATCACTAGACACTTTCAGGGAGTCAATTTGTTAAATGGTACCCCATTGCTTCAAAGAGACCAGGTGTACCACAGGGAGAAACTAAGTTTTTAAGATCATGAACATTGATGTGTTTTACCAAAGGTACCAAATTGTCTCTCTGAGCCAATGCTCTGGGATCAGACATGAATGGCATCTCTGTATTCTTTTTTAAAGATTTCATGCATTTTTCCCTCCTATTGGATATGGGTCACTGTGAATTAAAGCAAAGAAGTTAAAATTTAAAATCATTTTTAAAGTTGGTAGAAATGAGTTCTATGTAGATGAAATGAATTTTCCAGACTCACTGCATATAGTGGCTAACTCATCCTGGTTTGCCCTGGATTTTCCTGATTATAAAAGTCAAGGTCTTAAACTAAAAATCCTAAACTAAACCTGAATCCTTTCAGTCATCCTGCCTTTTAAACAAGACCACAAATTCCTCAATGGCAGAGATTGGTTTACCTGTCCTGTGTATCCACCGTCTTCCCCCTTCTTTTCCCTCATCACAATATCCAGTATAAACTTTACCAAATATCTGCAGTCCAAAGCAATGTCATCTAAGAAGCCAGAAATAAAAGCAGCAATGGAAGATCACTCAATTTTCTAGTATTTGGCTTTATTCTCTTAATGTCTTGAATGCTGGAGGGACTGAGAAGACCAGGAGAGAGAGAGTAAGGAAGATGGAGGATGCAAACTTAGAATGCTATTTATGGTCTAGGAAGAAGCTTTGGTTAAGTTATTGGCTTTTCTCCAAGGGTCAAACAGCTCCAAATTTCCAGAGGAAGCCCCTGGAAGGAACTTTTCCAGGAGAAATCACCATGTAAGTTTCCTCAATGAGATCAAAGCAAGTGTTCATTTGGTGATTTCCTGTTCCATCTCCCTTCACCCCTGGAGATCATCCCTATGATGCAATTTACGGACTGTGATCAACCAAATACTTGTCACAGTTTCAAAGCTAAAGTATATTCACGTGCTTATTGCTATAGCAACCATCAATAATATTAATAAAATCCTGTCTGGTTGAACCAGATGAATGGGACATGTAAACACAGACAAGAATAGCCATATCAGATGTCAACACAGAACAACATAAGCATAACTGTCTGTATGTTGGTTATCATCTTCCACCCCACCCCAGCAGCTACATCTGTCTTGCTTGTGCTCGAAACTCCAATTGACTTCTGTGTAGGGGCTATATAAATAGGTACACAGCAGAAAAAAGTCTTCTTTGACCTTTAAAATAAGACAAAGAGAAATAATTTACCACGAGTTTAGTATTCCATGAAACTAGGAGTTCCCTGTGTAATATTCGTACATTGTTCACCAATTATTGTCATCATAAAACACATTGTTAATGAAGCTTGTTCTTATTAAATATTCACTTTGCACATGTAAGTTACTGAAATAGTGGTTGATTTTAGCTGGAGGGTCAATAGACAATAGCTTGATGATTAGTGTGTTACTTAGATTCTTGTTTTGTAAAATGGTATTAATATAATCAAACCTTATTGGCTGTTGTGACAATCTAATGAGATGAGGCAAGCAAAGCTTGTAGCACAGTGATAGCATAGAAGTACTTTGCAAATGAAATATTATGGGGGGCTATCTAACATAGTGGTCATGGATTTTGAAGTTTATTCAAATTCCAGGCTTTTCACTTTCCAGCTGTGCATCTTTTGACAAGTTTCGTAAATCTCCTTCAGCCTTAGATGACTTTCTTCATTTATTGAATGGAGAACTTAAAAGTACCTACATTATAGGTTGTTATGAGAAATAGGTGATGTTATGTACCAAAGGTACTTCATTGGTTAAGACTTGGCCAGTACTCAATAAATAGTAGCAATTGCTGACGTTACTAGTAATGGTGGTATTATAACTGTGAGTTGCTTAATAATGTGACAGAACAGGGTTACAACAAAGGCTTAGGGAAAAAAAAATTCTTGGTTGTGGTGGGAGAGACAGGATGGGATTATGCAGCTAATGATTACAATCTTTTTCTGTCCCTGTTTACCTTGGTACATACGGGAAGTGCTACTCTTTAAACTTCTATTTCTAACTTTTAAATTTCACTTTCAAAATCCTAGGTATAAGTTAGTGCTATAAATATGTTCTCTATTGTTTCTCTATTATGTTCTCTATTGGTTCTAGACTTAAAGCCCATTTCTGACCTATTTCTAGGTTTCTTTTCTCCCACCTTTTTGTACTGTCATTTCTCATCTTTGCTAGTTCCCTACTGATTTTTGTAGTCTATGAGACCAGAATTTTGGTAATATGTAGTCTTTATCAGTTGGAAGACTTTGGTATCAGGAATAAGAATGAGAAGTTCATTTCCTGACATCATCCAACCATGATGTTTCTGGTCTCAGAGAGATATTTAGCCCTTAATAATCCTCTTTCCAACATCTTTTTTTTCTTCTGTTTTTGTTGTTCGGTCATAACAAGACATCTATTTTTAAGAGGATTCATTGGAGCAGACATGCCATGTACAGCACTAACAGTTTAGAGCATTTCTTTCAATCAAAGAGGAGCATTTGTTTGCTAGTATGACGCTTACTTTCCTCCTTTTCTTTTTATGTCAGCAAACAATACAATAAATTGATTGTTTTCTCAGCACTCTGCTCAACAACTAGCTTAATGGTTTAAAAAAAAAAAACAAATTAGCAAACAAAGTAATTCTAGTAACAGAACTTCCTGGTTGTCTTAGAGTCACCTTAGGCAAAGCCCTAGACTTTTTGTTTGCGCTGATGGGGACTTGAGGCCTGCAGTTAATCTTTTATTGTCCTCAGTAGTCTTTGTTTATGGCAGCTGTTTCATCTTCCCAAATAGATGTGGATTTCCTTTAGAGAAACTTTTTCCTAGTTTGCCTTCTTTTCTCTAAGAACTGATCTCTACTTGTAGTACCAAAACCCTGTGGCTATCATTGTACCAAACAACTGTTTTTTCTCCATGGCCATAGCAGTTTGCACCAATGGTAGACTGCCAAACCAGTCTCTGCCAATCAGAATCTTTCTCTTGGGAATTTGGAAACCAGATTCTGGGACACCTGTTAGTTGATGGTGCCAGAGCAATAGGTTCAGGGCTGCAGGGCTGGGTCACTGTAATAGTTATTTATTGCTGTATAACAAATCACCCCAAAGTTAACATTTTTAAGCAAGAAACATTGATTATCTCATGGTTTCTGTGGGTCAGAAATCTAATGGCTTAGATATCCACCTCTACCGTATTATCTCTTACAAGGCTGCAATCCAAGTTCTGTAAATTAATATGTTGATTGACCAGGGTTGTGGTCTTATCTGAAGGATTGACTGTGGTACAATCTGTTTCCATTATTAATCATATGGTTGTTGGTAGGATTCAGTTCCTCATGGACTGTTGGACAGGTGGTCTCAATTCCTTCCTAGTTGTTGATTAGGGGCTTCCGTAAGTTCCTTGCTTGATGGGGCTCTCCATAGGGAAGCTGGCTTTCACCAGAGAACAAGAGAATGAAAGAGAGAGAAGCACAAAATGGAAGCCACGATCTCTTTGTAACCTAACGTTGGAAGTGCCATTTCATAACTTTTGTCATATTCTACCCATTAGAAGGAGGTGACTAGCTCTGTTCCAGACCAAAGGGTAGATGATGACACGAGGATGGACATATTAGGAGGCAGACATTGCCGATCATCTTGGACATTGCCTACCTCTAAGATGTAGGGTCATCTATGTCAGAGCATAGCCTGACGTAGGGTCAGTCTATGCTCTGACCCCCAATGATTCTTGTTTCTCCTATGTGCAAAATAGACTTATGCCTACCCAGAAGTATGGCATTACAGCATCAGTTCACAGTCTAGAACCTCACTGTCTAAGTCATTTCCAGGTTTGGATGAGGCACCTTAAGAATTGTTCCTTAAATACTACTCTTTGAATATGTTTTCTCTCAATCAGGAGACATGTAAGGCTAAAGAGAAATTATCTGCCCTCAGTATGTATAATACATAATTATGATACAGGCATGGATTAACTAGTCCATTCCTATTCAAAAAGACATGAGAAGCCACAAAAGATTTACTAGTTAATAGCGACTCTGAAATTTGGACAATCAAATGTTGGAAATATCTTGATTGTTTCTCAAGGCCTGAGAATAATATTTCATGGCTCTTGGCTCTGCTTTCCGGGTATCTTGGATGCAACCTGTGAGTTATCCCCCCCCCCTTTTTTTTTTGTATGAAAGGTAACAAGTTTCAGCTGAGTAGTTTTCTCAGCCTAATTCCTACTTATTAAATTTTGGGGTCAAACTCCCTCTTTTCATTTTGTACTGCCTCTACTCCTTTTAGCATAAGATGGCAGTGTTTCTGCTGATTTAATTCTCTCAGAAATATCGTGTGCTTCTTATGAATGTCATTGGAGTTAGGATTGCCATTAGATAAAGTCCATACTCATAAATCTCTTTGGGAAAAGCCCTTCTTCACATTGAGTGGGTGCTTAAATAAGTGAGGGACAATGCATTTAAGCTTTGTAGAGCACCTGCTGTTTGAGAGACTCCTTAATCTCTGTAAAGAGACTTTTGTGTGACTGAATAATACTATTGGGCATCACCTATTTTTTTCCCTGAGGTCTGAACAAAAAGTTTTAGTCATACCCTGAACTTTATCTTTCAACCTTGTTCTCCCAGCTGACCTCTTTATTTGCTCCTTACTTGTAAACCATTTTTTAATTTTAGAATTGTTTGCCATTTGAAGTGGCTATGAATTTTTAAAAAAGCTGTTTATTCCTGGTTTCTTTGTATTAAACAGTCCTATTTATTTCTCTTCTTTCACATTTGTAAGAAGAAAACCAGGAAGCATCTTCAACATTCTACTTGGAAATATTCTTAACCAGATCATGCATTTTATTAGGAACATTTTCTGCTTTCCACACAACTACAAATGACTGTGTTGCTAAGCTCTCTTCCCCTACACAATAAAGATCCTCCTTTTTTTCCAGTTTTTGATAACATGCACCTAAATTCTTTTTTTGAGCCCTCACTGGCAGCATCCCCAAAGTCCAGATTTTGACTAAAAATGTGCTCAAGGCAATTTAGGCTTTCTCTAAGCATTGCTCCTTATAACCCCGTAACCTTCATCCACCTTCTGGCCCTAAAGACATTCCTATATTTTTAGGTATTTGTTATGGTACCAAAATCTGTATTACTTATCTGTATGCAAACATACCCCACTACCCCTGCAATTTAATGGCTTTAACAATGAGCATTTATTATCTCGGTTTTTGTGGGTCAGGAGTCTCTGAGTTATTTAGATGTCTCTGCCTTATAATCACTCACAAGTTTTCCATTGGAGTTTTGGCTGTGGCTCCAATCTCATCTGAAACCTTGCCTGAGGTCAAATCCATTTCCAATCACTGTCACTCACATGGTCCTTGTCAGGCTTCTTTTCCTCATGAGCTGTTGGACAGAAGTTCTCATGTTCTTAGTGGTTGTTGTTTGGAGGCCTCCCTCAGTTCCTTTCTCTGTGGGACCCTTCATGAATCAAACCATAAAATAGCAGCTGGTGCCACTCAGAAGGAACAAAGAGTGAAAGTTTGCAGGTTAGATCTCTTTAACCTAATCTTGGAAGTGACATGCTATTATTTTCATTGTATTCTATATTGGAAATGAGTTACAGGGTCCAATCTACACTCAGGTATAAGAGATTACACGAGAGTGTCAAGGTGAAGATGTGGAGATCACTGAGGGTCATTTTGGAGTCATCTATCACAAGCTGCCATCTTATGCTATAAGCAGGGACAGAGAAGAAGCAAAATGTACAAGAAAGGTGGAGATAAGGACCACATTCTGCCTTGATGCTAATATCTTTCCAGTTCCTAACTACAGCCTTCACAAGGACCAATTGCATTACTTGCTCTTGGCTTCCATCATATATCCCTATAATCTGTGCAGCAAATTCTCATTTTTTCTTCCCCGTAAGATAGCTTAAATGACTTCTGTTACTTGACACTGAAAAAGCCTTGAGTAAGGCAGGATTGTATTTCATCGGTATAGGTCTAGACCCTTCTTAGGGTTTCAAACCACATTTGCACTAATTAAACAAAATGTTGATCTTTTCTAGAATGTTCCCTATGGAACTCTGGTGTCGTCTTAAACATAAACCATCACCAGCAAGAATAACTCCTATTTCAGTGTTTGGTGTCAAGCATAACTTCTAAGGGATAGAATTTCACACAGACTAAGGGGTTAGATCAGGGCCTGGTGGGGTGAGTTTTTTGTCATAGCTGTTTTTATTCAGTTTTACAATATTTGTGTAAGGATCAAACTTCCTGTCATAGGCCCTTGCATTCCACGCATAGACAATAGTGCTGAGGGGAGATGCTAAGACTGTAATAACTGGGAAAGGAGAATTGAAAGTTGCCCACAATACATTCCTTGCTCCAAATAGTCTGAGGCAGGGACCTTTATCATTAGTCTTAGCATGGTCCAATGTGTTTTAGAGTTTCATTCTTTCAGCTTTTCACCACTAACCCCATGCAAAGGGCTTGGCTCTGTGGTAATGTGGACTGACTGTGAAGTGTTCAAAATGTCATGTTTTGGCAAAACGTGGAAATTCCTTTGAGGACGACTGTGGCTCATTGTCAGAGATAATCCTTTTAGGAATTCCATGTCTGGCAAATGTGGCCTTCAATTTGTGGACTCTTGTGGTAAATTGGTATTGTTCAAGCTTTCCAGTCCTGAGATTTTTATTGTACTTATGCTCTTTAATGATATATTCTCTGTTACTTTTTCTTCCATATAAACATATTGGTGCCAATGTTCTGCTGTGGTCTGGTTGAAACTTGGGATGTCATTAATTAAAAAATATATATATATATATATATACACACACACACACACACACATATATACTATACACCTTTCAAGTGAGATTGGACTTTGCTCATGAGTCAGTTTATTTACTATCGAAACTACTGGACTGAAAGAATAGGCTCTTGATGTCATTTCATATCCTTGCTGAGACCATGACAGAATTTGAAAACTTCAAGAGACCATAGAGATTGTCTGCTTTACAACTCTCAATTCAGAGTCAACCTTAACTGATCCTGGGCTTGAAACCAGAGTTCTTGAGCTTTCCTTTCACTGTGTTATTTTTAATTTAATCAAGTCTTTTATTGTTAAACAGCTTTATACGGCCAAGAGAAATGGAGCTTAACTTTTTAGCTAACATCTTATGTCATTATCTCTTTCTTTCTACGGTTATTCTACTTTTAGAAATCTTCCAAAGATAGTAAACTCACATTTACCTAGAAGCCAAATGTAATTTAACATTCCTAAATTTTCTAGACTCTGCAATCTTTGGATTTCTTTGACATTGAATGACAATAATTGGATACCCTGAGTTATGTGGCTGTAGGAAGTCCAATTCTCTCTCTAAGTATTCTGAGAATGCTTGGTTTGCAACAGGAATGATAGAATATCATATGATTACTCATTTGCTTTATCCCACAATACATGCACACAACAGTCTCGGAATAATAATACCAGTCCTTTCACCAACAATATGATTTGGAGTCTGTTTTTAAAGTTCCTTTGGTCTTTCTCTCTATGTGGTTATGTGACCAGCTGGATACACATTTAGGTTCTTTAGTTTCATTTTAACTTTTTTTGGAATGAATTTTTTAATTTAACTTTTTACAGCCATGTAAAATATGTACACAAGTTCAAAGTTAAACTTATGAAACAAAATATAGAGACATCTTGAACTTTTCTGTGCATTCCACAATAGTTTTAACTTACAGTTAACTAATTTTTAAAATTATGACTTATCTTTTCATTTTATGTTTGCTACACAATCTTTTATATAAATATTTCACTATGTGGTCTCTTATTTTTAATCTCTTTTTTCTTATAGTGTACATATATGTTAATATTTGATATTTAGAAATGTTTGCTTTTCATTGTAATCATGAATAAATGCATTTCATATTTTCCTTTCCAATATAAATATTGTTTCTTGTCTAGTTGTAGTGGCCAGAACTTTCAATACAATATTGAATAAAAGTGAGAATATACATTATGTTCTTATTCCTGATCTTAAGGAGAGCTTATTTAGGCTTTTTCATAGATGTCCTGTATCAGGTTGAGGGAATTCCTTTCTATTCCTAGTTTGCTGAGTTTTTGTGTTTTTTTGGTCAGAAAAGAACTTTGGTGTTTGTTAAGTATTTTTATGCTTTCAATGAGCTAATATATGGTTTTAAAATTTTAGAATGTTAATATGATACTGATTTTCAAATGTTGAAAACATTACATTTGGGTTATGCTATAATATCATTTTTATATACTGTAAGATTCAATTTGCTAAAGTTTTGTTTAGTCTTTATGCACCCATGTTCATAGCAGATATTTGTTTGCAATTTACTTTTCTTTTAATATCTCAGTCTAGACATTTGGAATCAGGAAAATCTTGGCTTTTGTAGAGTATGTTGGGAAGTATTCTCTTCTCTTTAGCTTTCTGTAATGGTTTGTGTAAAATTGGTGTTATTTTTTTCTTAAATATTTGGTAGAATTCACCAGTGAAGCTATGTGGATTGAAGTTTTCTTTGTGGAAAGGCTATAAATTCAATTTAAAAAGAGCTATAGGGATATTCAGTTTGCCTACATCTTCTCTTTTAAATTTTATTTATTTTTAATTGGAGGAGAATTGCTTTATAATATTGTGTTGGTTTCTGACATATATTGACATGAATCAGCCATAAGCATTCATACGTTCCTTCCCTCTTGAAGTTCCTCCCAACCTCCACCCCACCCCATCCCTCGACGTTGTCAGGGCAGCAGTGGAGACACTGGCAGCTAAGATGGTAAAGAATCCGCCTGCAATGCGGGAGACCTGGGTTCGATCCCTGGATTGGGAAGATCTCCTGGAGAAGGAAATGGTTACCCACTCCAGTATTCTCACCTGGAGAATTTCATGGACAGAGGAGCCTGGCAGGCTATAGTCCATGGGGTTGCAAAGAGTTGGACACAACTGAGCGACTTTCACTTCACAATGGAGATGCAGACATAGAGAGCAGACTTGTGGACACAGTGGGGAAAGGAGAATGTGGGACAAATAGGGAGACTAGCATTGAAACATATACATTACCACGTGTAAAATAGAAAGCTGGTGGGAATTGGCTGTCTACATCTTTTTTAGTGAACTTTGAGTTTGTGTCTTTCACAAAACTAGCCCATTTCATCCAACTTGTCAAACTTATTGGCATAAAGTTATTTGTGCATGTGTGTGCTCAGTTGTGTCAGACTCTTTGCAAACCTATGGGCTGTCGCCCACCAGGGTCCTCTGTCCATTGGATTCTCCAGACAAGAATACTGGAGTGGATTGCCATGCCCTCTTCCAGGGAATCCTTCCAACCCAGGGATCGAACCTGTGTCTCCTGCGGCTTCTGCATTGCAGGCAGATTCTTTACTGCTGAGGCACCTGGGAAGCCCAAATGTTGTTTGTAATATTTCTTTATTATTCTTTTAATATCTATCAATTTTGGAATGATGTTACCTCTCTCATTCCTGATACTAATAATTTTTTCCTTTTCTCGTTAATCAGTTTGGCTAGAAGGTTATCAGTTTTATTTATTTTCTCAAACAAATTTCTTTTCATTTAATTGAATTTCTGTGTTGTTTTTCTTCCATTTCACTGGTTTTCATTCTAATCTCTATTATTTATTTTATTTTGTATACAGTGGGTTTAATTAATTCCTTTTTTTCCTGTTCCTTCAGGTGGGAAAGTGAAAGTCGCTCAGTTGGGTCTGACTCTTTGTGACCCCATGGACTATATAGTCCATGGAATTCTCTAGGCCAGAATATTGGAATGGGTAGCCATTACCTTGTCCAGGGGATCTTCCCAACCCAGGGATTGAACACAGCTTTCCCACATTGCAGGCGGATTCTTTACCAACTGAACCATCAAGGAAGCCCAAGAATACTGAGTGGTAGCGTATCCCTTCTCCAGCGGATCGTCCCAACCCAGGAATCTAACCTAGGTCTCCCTCATTGCAGGTGGATTGTTTACCAGCTGAGCCACAGCTGAGATAGTGGGAGCTGTCATTTAATTGAAACCTTTATTACTTTCTAGTAAAGCAATTTATTACTATAAATTTCCCTCTAATCCCTGTTTGGCTGCAACTCACAAATTTTGAGATATTTTTTCATTGTCTTACAGTTTAAATACTTCCTAACCTCTCTTTATTGGAGAAGGAAATGGCAACCCACTCCAGTGTTCTTGCCTGGAGAATCCCAGGGACGGAGGAGCCTGGTGGGCTGCCGTCTATGGGGTCGCACAGAGTCGGACAGACTGAAGCGACTTAGCAGCAGCAGCAGTAACCTCTCTTTGATTTCTTCTTTTACCCATAGGTTACTTAGATAGTTTCTGTTATATATTTTCTGTGTTTTATGTCTAATATAGCTCCATTGTTGTTTGAAAAAATACTTTGAGTAGTTTTAAATTTATTGAGATTAGTTTAAGAGATTAGAATATGATTTATACAATCTGGTTTTTTTCCCCTTTCCCTGCCATCTTTTGGACTGATTATTTTTTATAATTCTGTTTAATCTTTTTTTGTTGTTGATTTCTTATCCATAGTTCTTTGTTTTCTTTTCTTTCTTTTTATTTTGGAGATTAATTTAGAATTTGTAGTACTTATTTTTAAATTATAACTGTTTACCTTCAAGTCATTTTATACATTATAAGTATACTATAAGAAACTTTAATAGAGCTCCATTTCTTTAGAGTCAGTCAATAGTTTCATTAGTTTCCTTTGGTGGTGTCATGTTTCCTTGATATCTCCTGATCTTTATGGTCTTGGACTTGTTTCTATGCATTTGGAGAAGTAGGTACCTCTTCTAGACTTTGCAGACTCCTTTAGAAGGCAAAGTCCTTCAGCAGTCAGCCCCTGCAGAGATTCTAGGTGGGCTGGCTGGTGGTGTCGGTGGGCCAGCGGTGTCTAGGGACTGCTGGAGTCCACGGGTGGGCAGGTCTAGTGCTTGGTCAACAGCTGAGCCAGGCTGGTGCTTGGGTCCATGGGACCTGCCTTGTGCTTAGGTCCTCAGGGGTAGTCCTGGAGCCTGGGTTCCCTAAAGTGGGACTTGAATTTGAGAGAATGGGCCTGGGACCTGGGTCTTTGTGAGTACAGCTGGATCCTGACTCCACATGGGCCATTCAGGTGCTGGGGACCACTAGGGTGGGCCCCAGTGTCTTAGTGTGTGGGAGTTGGTCTGCTGCTAGCACAGTCTTGGGAACCTGATTTCACTGGAGTTGACCTGAAAGCCGGTGCCATGTGAGGTGACCAGACACTAGGACAAGCCTGGAGTTTGGAGCCAGCCTGTAACCTGGGGTTTGAGGGGAGCAGGATATTAGCCTGGAGGCTGAGTCTGGGGGGCTGGCCTGCTAGGGTTGGTTTGAAGTTTGGGTCTATGGGACCCTGTCTGGAGCCAGGGGCCAGCTTGGCATTGGGATGGGCTGGGGACTTGTGCTCCTCGGAATCCACTGGGAGCTATCTAGGGCTGCAGGTGGGGGCCTGCTGCTCTGGTAGCCATGGTGAAGGGTGTTTATTTCACTCTCTTTTTCCCACAGGGACAGGGCCTCTCTCTATGCAGACTCGCTGGGAAACGGACAGTGGGAGTAATGTGACTATCTTTCCTACTCTCTCCAAGGCATCTTTTCTCCTTTCTGTGCTTCATTCATGTTGTGTAACCCCTCACCTGGAATCCTTAGCTCTGTGAAGGTATTTTCACATGTGACTAGTTGTTCAAACTGGTATTTTCTTTTGGGAAGGAGAGAAAGAAATTTCTACAGCACCATTTTCTGATGTCACTCCAAAAGTCTGTCCCCTCTTCCTTTGAAAGATACTTCTGCTCATTAATAGAATTCTAGGTTGAAAGGTTCCTTCCCTCAGTTACAGTGCTGCATTGTCATTTGAATTGCATTATTTCTGACAAGACTCTCTTCCTCTGTATGTAATGTGCCAATTCTCTTTGACCACTTTTAAGACTTTACTGTTATCATGAGATTTAAGCAATTGATCATGATGTCCTTTGCTGCATTTTTCTTAATGTTTTATGTACTCATGGTTCTATGAGGTTCTCTGGCCTGTGAGTTGCAGTTTATATCAAATGTAGACAATACTTTGGCCACTATTTCTTTAAAAATTGTTTCTTTCCTTTATGCCACTTTAAGACTTGAATTACACATACATTAGGTCACTTGAAGTTGTCCGTTAGCTTACAGATGATGTACTTATTTATTTATTTAAAACTCTCTTTTTCTCTATGCGTTCTATTTTTGATAGTTTATATTGTTGTTTTCCAGGTCACTAATCTTTTCTTCTTCGAAATCTAATCTTCTATTTTTATCCAGTATGCTTTTTATCTCTAAAATATCTGTATTTTATCTATCTGTCTTATCTTTACATCTTCTGTGTCTCTACTGAACATGCTCTGTATTTTCTCTAGCCTCTTGAACACAGGGTATACAGTTAAAATTTATATGTGGTGGCAAATATTTAACAACTGGCTTTTTGGCCAAAACAAAAAACAAAAACCTCACAACATCTCAGCCTTTATTTGTCAATTTGCAAATTTTTGTGCTTTAAATTATCCCACTCTGGCTAAATTCAAACTACCAACATGTAATCATTGAATGTAGAGTTGAGAAGAGATGCAAAATAAGAACACACTATTTCATAATATCTTTACCACATGAATATAAAAACCTTAATCTCAGAAGCATAGATCATACTAAAATGTAAGAAAATAATTAGCAAGATGAGTTTTGGTATTTGTTACCTTTGCTTTAACTATAAATTATTTAGTTGTGAGTCTATATAATTTTAACAATGGTCATGTTTAACAACTGACTTGTAAAATTCCCAGTAATTGAGAATAATTAAAAAATAGGCTCTCCTGAGCCAGTATGACCTGATTTCAGTACACCATTGGATAATAATTCTCTTAATATCTTTATCTATTAATTCTATCTGTGTCACTGCTGGGTCAGTTTGTTTGAGTTTTCCCCTCACTATGGGTCACATTTTCTTCTTTTGTTTGATGTCTGGTAATTTTTAATTATAAATTTCACCTTGTTGAATACTGGATATTTTTGTACTATTATAAATATTATTGCCTTTTTTGGTGACACCATTTGACTTCTTGGAAACAGTTTCATACTATATGCTTGATTTTAAGTTTTGTTTGTTTGTTTTTGGTGGTACATAGCAGCATTTAGCATAGGGTTACTTTTTCTACAATACTGTGGCAAAAACTCTTTTAAAGAGTACTGTACCCAATGCCCTGTGTTGAATTCTGCACTCTGACTGGTGGGAATAGAAACCATTCCCCAAGAGCCCCCAAGAACTGTTTCTTCTAATCCTTTCAGGCGTCTCTTTCCCCTGCTTAGCTAGTTTTCTTACATGAAGGAATTGATCAATATTCAGATGAAGGCTCAAGGAGGACACTGTATTGATCTCTCTCTCTTCCTCTTTCCCTCTTCATCCTCCTTCTCTCTCTCTCCTTCTCTGTCTCTCTCCCCTACCACTCACTCCACCTCTCTCCCTCTTTCCCTCCCTCCTGTCTGGTATTTTCCCCTGTGAAATCTGGCTGCCTTGACTTCCCTGGATTTCCACCTCTTATCTACCCAACCCCATGAGAAGAACTCTGAGATCTTCCTGAGTCCTCCCCCGCTGCCCTGTGGCCTGGATACTGTCTCTGGGCAACACTGGGACAATAGTAGGGCTACTGTTGGTTCTCTCTTTTCCAAAGAAAAAAAGATGCTAGATGTCTTTCATTGCTAGATGTCAATGCCCTTCATTGCTAGATGTCTAATGTCTTGATAATCATTGTTTTATGTATTTTGTCTTTTTCTTTTACTCGTTCTTATGAGATGGTACATTTGGCCTCTGTTAATCCATCTAGGCTGGCACTGAAGTTTCTAAACTTATTTTTTAGCTTAAAAAGTTCACTCTTTTAATTTTCTATTTATCTTAAGGTATTATCTATTTTATCTATTCATTTGCCCTTCTCATTTAGTTGTAATTACTGATATTATATATTATTTTATTTATATTCTTTTCTGAGTTCTATTTTTTCCCTAAGGATTCTACTTGTGATGTATGTGTTCTTTCAATACTTTGATCATTTTCTTAATTGATTTTTAGCTCATTTTGAAACACTAGGTTACAGTTTTTATGTTTTGTACACATAACCTTTTGGAGCACTTTCATTGTTTAAAAGGATGTTATTCTGCTCTTTATTTCTTTTTAAAATTATCTTATGTGGGTTTTGATTATGATCCTTGCTTGGGCCATACTTTAAGTAAAATGAATATTTCTCTGTTTTCAGGATCGTGGGATGGGCCAAGATAACTTCTCAAATTTCTTGACTCGAGCTTCCACATCTGTTTTTTCACAAAGAAACTGATAAATAGACTCGTGTTTTCTGTTTTTGTCTTTCCCTAACCCCCCTCCCCTTTCGCTTTTGTTTCTCTGTCATTCTGTATTTGAATAGTCTTAGGAATTTCTCCTTTGTGTTGAGATTTATCCTGGGTATTTTAGGTTGTTAATTTCAAGACTTCATGGATGGATCCAGGTTCTTCATACTTTACTGTGTACTCCATGTACTCACTCTGAACAGTGAACCTCTCCCAGTTCAGCTACTGACCTTAAGTTGGCCCATCGCCCTTTCCAGTGAGTATCTATTGGGGATTTTGGAGTTCTCATATTCTCAGTGCATTAGACTCTCTGCTGTTTTCCTCTGTGTAGATCCTGATGCCATGCAGACTTTATAGTTGTTATTAGTTCTCTCTCTCTCATTTCTTATTTAGTGATTTGTGGTGTTCCCTGTCTTCTAGTTTTGTGATGGATTTATCCATGGATACATTTGTAGCTACGTGCATTAGGTAGAATAATAGTCCCACTCTCCCCACCCCTAAGATATCTCCATCCTAATTCTGGAACCTGTGAATTTGTTACTTTCCATGGTAAAAGGTGCTTCACAAATGAAGTTAAGGATCCTGAGATAGGCAGGCTATACCCTATTATCAGGATGGGCCCGGTGAAATCACACAAGTACTTGAAAGTGAAAGAGGGGGGTAGAAGAGTCAGAAAAGAAAATATTGATGGAAGCTGGGGTTTAGAGCAATGTGATATAAAAAAGGCTTGACTGCTGGTTCTGATGATGGAGGAAGGGGATTGTCCTGTGTAGAAGGGAAAGGAAGACTTGAATCTTTGAAACTTGCCTAATCCAATGCTAAACTGGTATATTAGCTTCAACTGGCTACTGCAAAAAATTATCACAAACTTAGTGGTTTAAAACAATAGAAATTGATTCTCTAACATTTTTGCAGCCTTGATGTCTGAAATCCAGGTATTGGGAGAGTGTGCCCTTCCAAAGCTCTAGGGAAGAATCCTTCCTCACCTCTCCCAGTTTCTGATCACTCCAGATGTTCCTTGGTTTGTGGCTGCATAATTTCAACCTTTGTCTCTGTCTTCACCTGGCATTTTCATCTGTGTCTTCTCCTCTTCTGCCTCTTATAAGGATACCTGTCACTGGATTTAGGGCTCATCTGGATAATCTAGGGTGATCTTCACTTGAGATCATTAACTTAGTTTCATCTGCAAAAACCCTTTCCCTAAATAAATTTACATTTAAAAATTCCATAGTTTAGAATGTGGAAATTTAATACATATATTATATATATAATATATATAATTTTATTTATTTTAAAAATAAACTTTATTTTTTTAAAGTAGTTTTGGGTTCACAGCAAAACTAAACAGATACAGACATTTCCCATGTATCTCCTGCCTCACATACACATAGCCTCCCCTATTATCAACATTCATGATAGACAGACATTTGTTACAACTGATGAACCTATGTTGGCACATTTTTATCACCTAAATTCCATGGTTTACACTAGGGTTCATCCTTGGTGTTATATATTATATGGATTTGGATCAATTTATAGTAATGTAGCCACCACTATAGTGATACAGAGTGGTTTCATTGCCCTAAAAATCTTGTGTTCCACCTATTCATCCTTCTTTTCCCTCTAAAGATTGGCATCTACATATCTTTTTATCGTCTCCATGGGTTTGCCTTTCCCAGGATGTCATGAAGTTAGAGTCCTATAGTAGCCTTTTCTGATTGGCGTCTCTCACTTAGTAATAAACATTTCTATTTCTTCCATGTCTTTTCATGGCTTGATAGTTCATTTCTTTTATATATGATCATTTAAAAAACTTTTTATTTATTTGTTTATTTTTGGTTGCACTGGGTCTTCATTGCTGTATATGGGTTTTCTCTAGTTGTGGCCAGTGAGGGCTAGTCTTCGTTGCAGCGCGCAGGCCTCTCATTTCGTTGACTTCTCTTGTTGCAGAGCACAGGCTCTGGAGCACATGGGCTTCAGTAGTTGTGGCCCAAGGCCTCAGTAGTTGTGGCTTGTG